>NC_090437.1:344437264-345644139 GCF_031143425.1 Pleurodeles waltl | reverse complement strand
ACAATTGCAATGGCTTCTTTCAAATCAGGGTTCTTCGTCAACAACTTTTCTTGAACCCTCTTATTGTTTGTACAGCGCACTAATTGGTCGCGAATGAGGGAATCAGTGTTATCGCCAAAGTCACAAGTACGTGCTAATGTGCATAATGCAGCAACAAAGTTTCCCACACTCTCTGATTTCCCTTGGGATTTTGCAAAAAATTTGTGCCTTTCCAAAACAACATTGAGCTTGGATTCAAAATGTGAACCCAACATCGCTACTGACATTTCATAAACATCTCTGGGCTCCCCTTCAGCTCCCCCTACCGGTAGGGTTTCAAGGCTATCATAAATGTTTCTACCTTCGATTCCTAAATTGTGCAATAAAATAGCCTGTTTTCTGCCTGGGGAGAATTTTTCCCCCCCAATAGCTAGAAGGTAAGAGTCAAAAAGATTCTTCCAATGTTTCCAAGGAAGAATGGGGTCCCCTTTGTCAGATAAAAAGGGGGGCGGTTGAGACAACATGGGGGTAGCCATCCTGAGCTCACTATACGGCACAATTAACAAAAAATACCAAAAACAGGTGAATAAATGTGGGTAACAGCAAAATATGAAACAAAACACTAGCAAAAATAAAAGTAAATATCCTAGTGTACTTGAACGTGTTCACTTCGGCTTGAAAGAAGAGCAAGTTCAGTATTTGAAGGTAACTGGAAATGAATATCAGATGAGTAGAATGTTCAAAACATCTTCGGTATTTCATGAAAGTGAAGATTGCATACAGGATGTAACCCAAATACAGTTAGCGGTCTAATGTTCCAAAGAAAACTGCACCACGCGAAACCTACGTGCCTCCCGTTTCCAGGGAGAGGAGACACGTCGCTAAGGCTGCGTGTGCTGCTTGTGCCGCTATCTGCGCTCCTCGCGCACAGCACAAAACTGTTGGCTTCACGAGGTTTACGCGCACGCGTCTCCCGTTGCCAGGGAGAGGGGATGTGTCGCTATGGCTACCAGCTCCTCGCGCACGTCGCGCGCAGGGCGAAACTGTCAGAGGAGCAGTTGAAAGGCTCGCGAGCCAAGGAGGAAAAAAAAAAATCCCTTTTTGGGGAGAAAACAGATCCCCAAAAGGATATCACCAGCGCCGGATACATGATGGCGCTGCTGTACTCCTCCAGGCCAAGCCAGCAAGAGTGCCAGTATGCCAAGGCTCCACTGTGGCAGGGTGCTGCTTCTAGTTAATATCTGCTGCAGGCGCTGCCAGGACTCCACCACTCTGGTTCTCCAATCCCAAAATCTTCAAGCCAGGAATCACAGATCAGCCGAACTCGATCAGGAGTAACAGGAGATGTTTCAGGTAGGAAATCCGTGGGTTCAGGGTTGGTGGTGACGCCTCGTCGCCAGTGTTAAGCTCAGACAAATGGTTTAGTGAGATGAGCTTTATTGAATACCACCAACCCACAGCAAATACAAACACGTCCACTCTCACCAACGGTCCAGACTCTCTCCCCGAGATCCAGTCACCTCATCTGGAACTTGGAAGACATGTGGATTCCAGACAGTGATCAACATTCCAAGTCATCCACAACATAGTGCCACTCTGTGAAGGTGTCAGTATCAGTGTCATGATCAAGTAATGTACGTATGTATTCACATCATGTACCTTTTTCACTTACGTGTGACAGGAACATAATGTACACTTGTTGGGGATTGTTTACATAATTGCCGCCACAAGTCTGCCTCCTTATCAATTGTTAGGGGACATACCTGCATATAGGGCCTACATGAACTGTATAAACACATCTCACACAGACAGGGTTACAAGAGGGATTCCTTCCTAATGCCATCTATGCTCACGTCACCTCGAAGTCTGACCTACAGACCTCATTCGAAGGTAATAAGAGTTGGGGGGTGCTTCTCATTGACATGGTCCTGGCAGATTAGGTTTATCATACCTAGCTCTCACTGGGGTAGAGATTAGATTCTCTCTGCTAGGTTTTTTACATCTCATGTTTATTGTAAGATGGTAGGGGTTATTGTATTCACAACTCATCTTCACAATTATGCTTTTTCTATTGTTCGTTATCCTAATCATTGCAGCTCATGCATTTTACTGTAGATTGCAGTCTTTTCAATAAACCTATTGAAAGCATTCCTGCATCTTCTCTATTGCCTGTGTGTGACTGAGACTTGTTGCTAACGAGAGAAAAGGGTAACGTCCTTTCCATCGTGACTCCCTTGAGATGTTGCATGCATAAGACTGCAGAAATCACGTTTTATCGTTTGCTTTTTTGGTGAGGTACTGCTTGTGAGCCAGGAGGGTTGGGCAGATAGTTGCGACTTGTTGTAGGATTGGCTTAGCTGCCTACAAACAAAAGTGCTGTCATCCGTAAACCGGCAGTCTCGCCTAGAAGCAAGAGTCCAACTACGACACCTCATCATATTTCATTACCACCATATTCTGCATTAGCGTTAATAACTCAAAGGTGAAGTTGAAATGAAAATTAACACTAGCAGGCTTTATCCTCTCCTGGAAACACTCCAAGTGGACTGCCTCTGCAAGGCTAATTAATTCATCCTTTTCTCACTTTTCATACTATTTACCCTTCACCTCAACTCCAGAGAAACATCTAGTTTTTCATTTTCTAAAATGATCCAACTGTGACTGTGCTCATATTCACAGGTCATATAATGGATTTTGGAATTAGTACTTTCCCAATCCTCTTTCAGCTACAATCGTCTTTTTCCAGGTAGCTTGTGGAATCACTAAATCTAGAACATTTCTATGGTTTCAGGCTGCAGTTTGCCAAAGAATTTTAAAGAATTTCTGATAAAAAATTCTGGTTAAATACATTGCATTTGGGGCTAAATGTTTATTTTGACCATGGTAATCAACACAATTTCTGAATAATTCAGGGTGCGTGATCTCTTCATGTTAGGATTCAATTGCTTACATACCGGATCAAAGGCCTAGATATAACGCATAACACAGAGAACACTTCTAACTCTCTAGATAGAACTTCTGTTCTTGGTGAATGTGAATATTTCACCATATCCTGTACATAGAGGTAAGCTTGACAGGAAAACCGTGGCACAAACACAAAAATGTTATGGATTTTATATGATCACATCACATCTGCAAGAGGTTTTTATTATTATACATATATATATGTGTGTGTGTATATATATATATATATATATATATATATATATATATACACATGTATATATATATATATTCTCTAAAAACAAAGGTTACAGAGATGTTATAGTTAGGTTCAGATTTTACAAACATAACACCATAGAAATTCACCAGTTATAGTTGTCTCAGGAAACTATGGGCTAGATGTACAAAATTTCTATTTTGCATTCCCTAAATAGCGAAACCTAAGAAATCGCTATTTAAGAAATGCAAAATGGAATGCACAAAAATAGAGATTTTCTAATAGTGATTCCTGTAGACTACACCATTTGTTTCAATAGGCCTAAGGGCCCATAGGTATGAATGGTTTTGCAGTTCCAAATTTGAGATTTGTTTATTAGAATACGGGGAGGCAGAGGGAAAAGGGGCAGGGGAAACAAACCAGCAATGCAGGACAGGCAGGAGTGGCTGTGGCAATATAACAGACCACTGAGGGAAGAGAGAAGAGGCACTGGCAGTACAACCATACATGTCAAAAGATCCAATTCATTCAGAAGACTCCAGATGTTTTTAAAGCCAAAAAGGCTTTATTTTATCTGCCTCCTGCCTAAAATATCTTCTTTTTCAATGTAAGGCAATGGGGAAATTCAATTCCCCAGGTTTTTTTTTCTCCCAAATCTCCATCTTACCAAGTTCAAAGTCTTGGCAAGTATGATACAATGGATCATTGAAGGTAGGAGGAACAAGGTAGGGACATGGAGTCAGATAACAGAGAGCAGGAGGGAGAATGGCAGGGACCCCAAACTGTTCTTACAAGGCAAGCATCAGGGGTTGCAGCAGCACAATACACCACACAGGGCAAGCGGGACAGTAGTGCAGCACAACAGACAATGGAAAGCACTAGGAAGGGGACAGGGCCATGCGCATGGACAAAGGAGAGCATAGGGGAAAGAGGCGAGGGCAACAAGCTGACAATACTGGACAGACAGGAGGGAAGGTTGCAGCATAACAGTCTATGAAGGGCACGCGGGAGGGAAGGAGGGAGCAGTGGCCGCACATCAGACCACATAGGGAATAAGGGAGGGGACTGGAGCATGGACTTGGACAACAGAGGGTAGGGAGAAGGTGGATGTGGCAGCAATGAGGGAGCCGGAACCTGGACTTGGACAACATATAGCCATAGAAACCATAGAAACTCAGTTCTCAAATCGAGAGCTATTTAAAGTAACTATAACTCACACCATCGCCATGCACTGCTAATTATTCCAGATATTACATCACTCATGACATCTTCTATGACATCATTGATAATGTCACTGTAACATTTGCAGCAGTAACAATATTGATGAGAAAACTGCATGGTGAGTGTGCGAGTTATAGTCAACATAGGGCATGAACTACAACGTCCCTGTAACCTTTGATTTTTAGAGAATATATATATATATATATATATATATATACATACACACACACACACATAGATAGATACATGTGTGTGTGTGTGTAGGTTTCCACAGGACACGTATTTTATTTAGCTAAGAACTATGGTGCCATTTGATGAATCTTCATGAAACTGACAAAATAAAGTTAATCTAGCTCATCCCCTCCTGTTAAATTTTGCAGTGATCATTCATTACGTGTGCCCAAGATTAATTTGATAGGAAACCTCTGTTGCACCTACAGAAAAATGTCTGAATGGAATTACACCAAATTTGGCATTTAGAACTTTACTCTCATGATTCCCTAATTTCAGTATTTTTCTAGGATTTTGTTTCAGGTTTGATTCCACCAAGAAAGTACTTGAGTGTGTTACACTTTTGTCAGAAATACAGAATGTTAGAAGCCTAGTTGTTCATTAGAGCACTGTCGTGAAGTTGCAGTAGAACATTTGGAAATCAACTGACAGACTTCCGCTGCTATTCAAAGTACTTGTTTTACTCAGAATGTTAGATGTTATTCTCACAAGGATGGGGAAGATAGTGTGAACTTAAAAAATGTATACTCTGGAACACCTTCGTAACTTCTATGACAAAAGCATGAGACAGAACAGAATTTTTTGTTTCAATATTAACTTTAGCACCGTTTTGTACATTTTCATGAAACCTAAAAAGAACAGTTTAACCTAATGCATTATCTGGTGTGCAGGAGAGTGAGGGAGAGGGTCCTTTAACGAAGGAGTCCGCTGGTTGAGCCCCGGTCATGGTTGGGCCCTGGGAGCACTGGGTTTGGGGGTTATTGAGGCATGAATGTGAGTTTTGGTGTTCATGGGAGGGTGTGTTTCCAGTATTTGCTTTGGGATGGGAGTCGTCCTGAATGAGCCCCCCCCCCTCGGTTTCTGTTTTGTTTCTGGGATCCCGCTGCAATACCTCTCCGGGCATCCCCTCAGCCGCATATGCTTGATGCACTGGATGAATGACAGTCATTCGTAGCGCTGTCTTTTGGTCTGTCGATGCTTACTATAATTACAGTGTTCTGTTGTTGGTTAATATATTGAAATGTACTTCAATGACTCTGTAGGGGTGGGCACCGCTTTATCGGTGTGCTTGTGGAAGTTGTAGTGGTTGGGTCGACCTAGCCTAATGCCATTACTGTCTTATCTCTTCATGCACGCTAAGTTAGAACAAAATGTGTGGACTCGGACCTGGAGTCTCTAAACTGTTGCTGACATTGACTGTGTGGTTGAAAGAATATTTCCCCCTAAAGTAATATGCTATAATGTAGTACATAGTTGTATGTGTACGCATAAATAAACAATAAAAAAATAAAAAAAACAGTTTAACCAGCTCTGCTCCTTCCTGTAAAGTTTCAGGGTGAGTTGTCAAACAGGGGCCAACAAAAAGGAGGGGGTCTCAAGTCACTGATTTCCTACGTTAATTCCCAGAGGAGTCACCTGTCACAACTACTGGAAACAGAGCTGAATGGAATTATACCAGATCTGGCAAAAAGTTAGAAATTTGCTCAGTAAGTGTGCTTTTGTGATTTGGCATAAATCTGTTCGGCCATTTTTGAGACATGTGTATTTGAAAAGGTGCCTGGGTGGTCATGCAGTGGTTTAAAAAAAAGTTATATCTGGACGCCTGCTGTTGAGATATTTTCTGCTTGTCCACTTTAAAGGTGACTAGTCAACCCTGACTGTTCAGACAAAACCAGATTACGTTGTGGCGGCCACTCAGAGACACGGTCCTCATTAAAATATATGTAGTGAAAGCCAGTACTTTCAAAACAAGCAGCAGTCCATCAGTTAACTCCCCAGGGTTGCACTGCATCTACCTGCAGTGTTCCAACGAACGACCAGAGAGGTAACATTGCGTTTAGCCCAAAAGTGGGCCACACCTGAAATGAGCTTGACGAAATCAAAGTTGTAAAACTTAAAACATTCCTTTAGAAATTAGCAAAATGAAAGGGTTCCTTTTGTCAGAGAAATTGACCTTCTCTTGTTGACATTGTTTTTGAAACCTCCAAGACCATTTTCGCAGTGGTAGTGGATAAACTTTAAAAGTGGTGGGACATACATTTATTATTTGAATGAGCAAGAAAAGCAAGCGAGTTGACCTCCTTATGCAATTATTCCACCAAGAATTTGTTTTTAAAAAATCAGAAACGTGTGGTATATTTAAAACCACGATTTTCTCAGATACTTGTTAAAAATGTAGACATTCCTGAAAGGGCACTAATGAAATATTCCGATGCTTTTGTGGTTTGCCAGAAAAAGCCTTACATTGCCTCGAGGTATTGGGAATCACCAATCACCAACCCCAAAGATAAAACGAATACAGGGGTGTGAAAATAGCTGAAGTTTCAAGGAAGTGTCCCCTAAAAGTTGGCTAGATAGCTCACTAGACAGGAAAATGTGATTACGCAGAGTCATTTTGCTTACCATTTCTCAAAGTGTATAGATATATATAACATCTTTGATTTGTTTTTCACCTACCTCCTGCCCAATAGCTTCTTGATGTATGTTCTGGCAAAGAGTCTACATGGAAGGGAGATGGTGAAAAAATCAAAGTTCTTAGATGACAAAGCTTGACACAACTTGCAGGCTCACACAGCAATATATCTACTCAATAACATGGAAATCACAGGTTCAGAAAGCTAACGTGATACATAACTTACAAGCTCAGGACTCAGACAGCATTTATTATAATATCATATTAGTCTTTCCAGTATAAATAATATACTGCCTCCTGAGAAATCATGAAAACGCAAACCGGCAGCAAGTGCCCTCTGGAACCAAGGAACTGAAATACACAGTAAGTTTCTTTTTAATACATAATGACTATCACTTTAACATTAGCTTTAAATAGAACCGAGATGTGCAGTCATGCCTGCCATTTTCTGAAAACACAGACATATTCATAGTAAAATACAGGTTTTTATTTTTTATTTTAAGCTCAACACCCCTAAAAAGAAGTATCCTGTTTCCATGACAAAGCAACAAATTTTCATTTTTAGTGAATGCACATTTGGTCTGTCACACCTGCTTGTCATTTTCATCCAGCACTCATCTATCGCACAGTCAGACATAAACAGACTCTGCCTTTTATGTCTATTAATCTTCAACAGATATTACACACATCTATCATATGCAAAGATAATCACGACCATTATGACGGGAAAAGTATCAAGAATACAAAATGAAAGTGTAAATTGCGCCACTGTTATTCCAGGATAGCCAAACGTTTGCCAACATTTTCAGCCATAAGACTAGAATGGATCACTATTATGCCAAATATTGTCAAAGCCTTTCCAGAAATGCCCACATTATGGCTAACGTGGTCCACTTTAATAACTAGAAAATCACTAAGAATGGGACCAGTTATGTCACTGATGGGCTCTTATGTCCGGATTATTCAGCATGTAACCAAGAACACTAGGAAATATGTCACTGATATGCCATCATACCAGGTTTACCATATCACAGATGAACTGTCATAGTCAGCAAGATACCAGTACCCAGAAATATGTCCCTGATTTGATGAGAGCGCCAGGGGTAGCCTGCACATTTCCAAGCATTCCTGCAATATGTGGTCTATAGGCTGTCATTATGCCAGGGTTAAGAAGCATCCCTCAAGAATGCCAAAAATATAGCAAGGTGGAGCCCCATTTTTCACAAGTGAATCCCAATTCACTTGAACAAGTGTTTACTCACACTCATTGATTTGTATACATCACAAATGCTCATTCACACATAAACTCATTAATAAAACCAATGATTACCATTCCTTCTCAGAAGTCGGCAGTGCTGCCTCAAGGGGGTCCTCCCAGGTGACTGCAGTAGAAAGCTGGAAGGCCTGTGCTAACCTGGACAAGTGATGGTCGGCTCAAACTGCTGAACCTCAAAAGGCGTAGGACCAATAAGTACTGCAGTACAGATCAGGTCAGCCAGCAGGGTTAAGAGTAGTGTGAAATCTCACAGGAAAGGCCACGAGACTTAGTCCACACATTGGAGATTTGTGAATGGCAGGCATACAGACACTCATGCAGGGTCGAGCCAGAGACAACTCCCTTTTTCCACCTTGCCACAGATGGGGTGAAGACCTGCAAACTGAATAAACTTTTACTTTACCATTTAGAAACTCATGGCAGTAAGAGTTGCCATACCAACATTTCTAGCATCAGTTACAGGAAGCGAAAAATAATTCCACTAAGAAAGCAATTTTGCTAGCCAGAAACAAAGTCGCAAGGCCTGTCTGTTCTAAAGCTAATCCTGACTTCACCATGTATCAGAGAGAATAGGTCTTCTCACACCTGCGCTTTGCAAATCGCGCTCTTCATGTACAATCTATTGTTTCCCTTAGAATATTGCACTGTAAATTATGCTGTACTTAGTCTCTGTAAAATTAACAAAAACTTGCAAGTAAAATTACAAATTATCTATTGCCAGGAACTATGGGCCAGATGTAGCAAAGGTTTTTACCCATTCTGTGTCACGACACACAGAGGAATCGGACAAAAAGCAAATGAACACAAACTGCACCAAATCGCCAGCTTCTCCAAGAGATGATCTGCTTTATGCCTTAAAAGAACAATGAATAAAAGCGATTTACAGAAACTGAGGAAATTCAGGCAGCATGTGGTGCACTTAGATCGCTTAATATGTGAAATTATTTGACTCTTAAAAATGCCAGATACTTACTGCGCAGGGCTGCGTTTCCAACATTAGCCAGCCACATTTCTGGAGTCTCTTCTAAAGCTTAGCCCACCTACTATGTGAGCCTGTTATGTACCTATACACTCGTGCAGGATGAGCTGCACAACAACATTCGTAAAATATATGTGCATGCAAACGTACACAGGAACGCGGAGGAATAGAACTATAATCACTCGAAACAGTAATATGCAAAAAAATGTACAGAAACACAGTAAACACAACAAAAGGCACAAACTTAAACATAATTGCCTGCGTATTACAAAAAAGTCCACCAATGTGTATTACATATGCATGCGCACATATATACAGACACAACACGTGACTATGTGCACATAGCTTGGTCGCCCCATTTAAACTTTAAACGTGCCTTTCATTTTTTCTTTATTTTACTAACTTGATACTTGCCTCCTACTTCGCTCCGCTTTGGTCCTTATCGACCTTCTCTTCTCCAGGGCCCTTTTGAGTGACTGGTAGCAGGCTGAGGATGTGGGAATCTTGTGCTCGACATTAAAGGGCACAGAGGCCTATGTCCTAGCCTTGTTATGGATAAAAAAGGTATGTTGGAGGAGGCAATGGCACTCTCCTGTCCTAATGCTGTGCGAGTGAGATGGAGTCATACAGTGGCAGACAGTAATTTTAGGAGTGCGGGGGACAGGCGGGACACACAGGCACACATACATTCATTCATTCACACACCCGTGCAGACCCACATCCATTCACAGCACTCATTATCAAATATTCAAACATACACGCTTGCACGCACCAAACAGTCATTACAAAAAACACACACACACCTTTAGCTCTGCCTCGGAGGTCCCAGGAGGGTTGGAACTGCTGCCTTCCCCCGCTGGCTCACCTAAGGTCAGCCAATGATGGAAGGCAGTAGTCCCAACTCGTCAGAGAGTGGGATGGGGTCAGTGAGACTGCTAACCCCACCACACTCTGTGACAAGGTTTCACTGACTGACACTCGGCCCTGGGCACTTAAAACTGAAGCGCCCAGGTCCGAAGCAATCAGTGACATTCCCCCTCGTCATGAGGGGGAGGGCCTCAAGGCACCTTTGCTAAACTTTAGAGGTCACGCCCACAGGGCTGTGACTTCTTCAGCCCAGCAAAGTTCAGCTCAGGCAACCAGGAGCCTGAGCAAATAGCACGTCTAGCTCCTGGCTGCCTGACGTGAAAAAGAAGAATGACTGTCAGGCTGACCTTTGCTCAGCCTGACAGACACTCTTCTTGAGGGGCAAAAGGTGGAGGGGGCGTGGCCCCTCAGCCCCAGAGGACAGCCTGTGACTGGGTCATAGGCATTCGTGTCTCCTTGGCTGGCAAACAAACCATGCATGCTTTCGGCCTCCTGTCATAGGAGGCTGAAAGCAAGCTAACAGCATACGTATCTAATTGTCTTGGCTCAAATGGGGAGCCAAGAGGGTCCTAAATGCCTCCAAAAAAATACAGCAATTGAGGAGTTGCAAAGGCAGTGCCAGGGGTTGCATAGGCAAGCCAGGGGTGATAGCTGCAACACCTGGAGACCCCTGAATTATGTCCATGCCCTTGGTCTACATTGGTCTGGTGTGTAGTGTTGGGTCTATGTGTACCTTTGAATGGTATCATACAGGAAAAATGCAGTACTGTGCAGTGCGTATATGTTACTTGCATGTGATGGTTGTATGTGCGCCTGTGAGGGACAGAGTACATGAATGATGTAATGCTGTGAGCGTGTATGTCCTATGCATGTACTGGGTGTATGTGTGTCTGTGAGTGGTACAATAGATGAAGGAAGTGATGTTGTGCAGTACATGTACGTTGTATACATGTGCTGGGTGTATGTGTGCCTGTGGGTGGCACAGTATATGGCTACTTCTGGGTTCAGTTTTGGGAGACCCAGGGCTGCATGGTGAAACATGAGGAGAGGACCTAAAGGAATCCTCCAGACAGATGTGGCTATTGCTGCTTTCTGTAAGCTGGGAGAAGAAGGGAGAGCCAGACTCCCCCAGTACACTTCAAAGGATGCTCTTTGATTCAGAGAGAGGTCAAAAGGAAGGGGCCTGTGCACATCTCAGGAAGGAGATGGGACTATTAAGAGAATAATAAAAGAGTAGAGCTGCATTTCACTGTGGCTGACATCCAAGCGTGGGTTTTACTCACTCCTGTGGCCTGTATTGTGGGGCTATCAGCTTTGGAGTCGCCCCTGGCTGTGACAGACTGATTTCTAGAGTAAAAGAAGAGAGAGGGGTGGGCCCTTCATGAGGAAGTAGCAAAGAGCCCTCAGCATAAACTTTAAAGACTCAGATTCCACATCACATTGGGTACCTGAAAACGGACTACAAGAAGGGGATATTGATACCACAACATTTGTCAACTGTCTAGCAATCAGTCGGACTGTGCAAGAAGGGAAACTCTGCAAGATGTCTGCCTGTGACCAGGACTGGGGGCAAAAGCCTGCTAGTCTTCCAACTAGGTGAGGGGACATCATCCAGGAATCCAAGGTCGCCTGCCTACTTGCCAATACCAGTGTGCCCTCCGAGGAAGAGGAGAGCGTTGGAGGTAGGGAGGTCTAGTAGGGAATCCTGTTGAGTAGACTCCCTTTGCAGATGTGAGGAAATGGCTGGTGGACCAATCAGGTCATTGCCTGCATACAGGAAAAAAGTCAGCGACCCTTTGTGCCAGAGAAGGACTGCTGTGAAGTAAGTCGTGATCATCGCTTTGGCAAACGTGCCATCACCCATGTGCAGTGAGCAATCAGTGACCCCGTACGGTGGGAGAGGTGGCCACAAAGTAATTTACTGTGCCGATAGGGTTAGAGCCCTTGTGCAGTGGAGAAACAGCGACCCCGTATGCCGGGAGGGGCAGTCGCAAAGTAATTTACTGTGCTGATAGGGTTGGAGCCCATGTGCAGTGGAGAAACAACGACCCTGTATGCCAAAGCAAGAAGTGTGACCTGATCAGGATCGCCACAGGAGGAGAGGGGCTGCAGTGGGGACTTATGTAGACCACCACTGTGACAAAGGATCTGCATCTGGACCTTTGCACTACTTTCTTCCCTCTCCCCCCTTTCACAGTGGGACAGACCAAAGGACTTACCCAGCTTGGAGGAGCCATGATGAACCTCCAGTCACTGCACAACCGCTTGTGAGGAACTTGAGGACCACCAACCACAGTCCACCTGAGCTGCATGCAGTGAACTCACCTCAACCAGCCTTCTGTCTCTTCAGCACCTGTGGAGAAGGCACGCTCAGGATGTTCTGTTGCTCCTATCCTACAGGTGCTGGGAAGATCGATTGCAGGCTCGTCGGCCACAGGGGACCTTGCTTGCTACACAGTGCTTTGGCACGGGAATTTTTGATTTTAAGACAGAGTCAGAGTGGAGCTCTTGAGACTCTGGCTACTACAGGGGTTTACCCTGAACGTTGCCTATAGTGAATGGGAAATAATCACTATCACTAGAGTGAGTAAAGAATGGGGCACAAGGAACTGCCTAAGAAACATTGAAGAACTGACCTCAGGAGGACTGTGGAAGTTGTTTGTGAAGGTTGCATTTCTCTTTAAATTAGTAATGGTAAAATAAAATACTTTATTTCCATTGAAGTGAGCATTTTGCTGGACAATAAGTTATTGCCGTTTCTGAGCGTATTTTGAGTTGTGTGCTTTTGTTCACCCTGTGTATCTACCTCCTTCTCCCGCCCAGGGAGCCTCGTACTGCTCGACCCACACTATTACTGGGAGTAAAGTGCTGAAGAGGTACTGGGCTGTGTTGCCCAGGATCCATCGTAGGTAAGGCCCTAATACATCAGGAGTAGAAGACCTCAATTAATACGGTTGGGCCCAGTAATCCCTGTGTTCCTCCGAACAGGGTTCTGATATGGTGGATTTTAATGTAGTAGGCCCATAGACAAAGAATATGGGTCGCCAATGAATGATTCTTTGCCTCTGGCATGCTCTTGCAAGCACCACACAGCATGACAAGAAAAGATTGAGCTGATGCTTTTCCTGCGAATCAATTTCCTAAGGTGAGTTTGGAGGTGCCACCAACAGGGGCCAGCACTGAAAAAAAAGAGGCATCATTCATAGCCACTGTCATCAAAATCACTGCAGAAATCAAATACCGAATACAAGCTATAAAAGGGTGACCTTATGACGCAAAGCACCCACCCTACAAGTTCTATTAAAAAATAGAGTAGCAGCAGACAAGTCAGTTAAACAAAGTAACAACACGTAGATGCCAGGTGTCTTACATATATCCAGTCTAATATGTCAAAGCCTGCAAATCTAGCATCTAATTAACCAATAAAAGTTGAAGAAAAGTGTGAAGCAATTCAGAAAAACCCAGGATGACTATTTCCAAAATAGTTAAAAAAAGAGTGAAACAATTCAAGGAACCCAATATGACTGTATCTAGAAAAGCACAAATTAATAGGCAAGAAAGAACCTCAAAAAATGCCTACAAAGTTTTGCAAAGTTTACAAACTTGCCATTTCGTGAAGTTAGCAAAGTATGAAAAAACATTCACAAAAACTTTTCTTGTGGTAGAAATATTTTACAAAATTTGTTTGCAGTAGAAAATTCCTTTAAAAAGTGAGCTTTTGCTGAGATTTGTTTCTACAAAACTGACTTTTTCGGAATTGTTTTCTTGCAACTTAAAGTTTATAAAGATTGCCAAGCTTGATGCTTTGTAAAGGAAAATTTAGGAAGTTTACAGATGAGAAACTTTGCAATCAGCTGATCATATTCTTTGTGTTGTGTAAAGCTGCTTAAAAATGATTTGCATCGCAGAATCATTAGGAAACTTCAGTGCAAAAGGTGATGTGAATCCTAGCCTGTGCCTTTCTTCCAGCACACTCATAATTTGTTTTTATATGGTGTGCACTAGTGTATGTTTGCCTTTTCTTATTACCTTAAACAAGAGGGTTCAGTACAACCCAACTAGATGATTGTCATGTTTAGGCCTTAGTCTACCAGATGGTGCAGCTGTCTTGTTTGCTAAAGACATCTTGGTGACTGTCAGAAAGTTGATCTAGTAAAGCCTTCTGCCTGTTGCTTGCAGTTGGCTTCAATGTTTGTAACTCACATGTTCTTGCTTCCATTTGCTCGGTTTAGGTTTTTTTAGGCTGTGCAGCTTGAGTTCGGTCCTTCCCTTGCCAAAAATGTACTTATAGTATCCTTCAGACTGCTCCCTTTCTGTAAACAGGCCTGTAAATCTTGTTCCCATCTCGTCACATTTGCTGTGCATTCAAAGACCAAAGTAAAATGTTAGGCCCTGTCTTCTGAGGGTGCTTGTTTACTTTTCTTTCTCCGTCTTCAAAATGAGAGGATTTATGTGACAATATAGATAGTGGGTGTAGGAAAGTTTTTTTTCTAGCACATGGCAACATTTAAGTGAACTGTGTAATTAGTTCAGAATATATCAGAATTAGAAACACAATAAAGCAATTTTTTGTTAACTTTGAAGTGTGTTGGAAACAAATACTTTGATATGATCAAAACAAATTATTACACTAGGTGGTACAATTGCCGCACATTTTCATTTGTGCACTATATAGTTTCAATAGTAAAACTGTATGTCTGTGCAAATGTACTACTCATTTCAAATGAAAATGTGCTGTCTGTAATGGCAGTATACTACCACACCACGAGTACTCCACACCCTCCACTCTACACTGCGCCACTCCACACCATTGCACTCTACTGTGCACCAGTCCATTTTACACCACTCCACTGCATTCCGCAGCACTTCACTCTAAGCCACTGCACTCTACGTCACTTCACGCTAAGCCTCTCTACTCTACCCTGTACCACTCTATGCCAATGTACTCTTTGCCCATCTCTCTATACCACTGCACTTTTCGCCACTGCTCTCTACATTATTCCATTCTAGGCCACACCAATCTACTCTGCACAACTCCTCTCTTCAACACTGCACACTATGCCACGGCTCTCTATGCCAATACACTCTACTCAAGTGCACTTTACTCTGTAACACTCAACTCCTTGCCCCTGTGCTCTACGCAATCCACTGTATGCCACTCTCATGTACTCTGCACCAAAGCACTCTATGCCACTGTACTCTACACCACTTTATTTTACACCATTAGTCTATGCCACTCTACACCACTGCACTCTGCTCTGCACCACTCCACTCTATGTCTCTTCACTCTACTCTACACCACTCCACTCTATTCCACTGCACTCTATGCCACTCTACTCTTAATTACTGCACTCTACACTAATGCACTCTCCACAGAGGCACTCTACGCCACTTCACTTTAGTCTGCATCACTGTACTCTTTGCCACTGCTCTCCACACCAATCTGCTCTTCTCTACTGCATTTTGGCACTCTACTCTGCAACACTGCACTCTCAACCACTGAACTGTACATCACTCTACTATGCACTTCTCCACTCCAAGCTACTCCATTCTACACCACTGCACTCTATGGCAATATTTTCTACTCAGCACCACTCTATGCTACTCTGCATTGTACGCCACTGCACCCTATGTCACTCTACTCTACTTAACTGCCCTCTGCATCACTCAACTCTACGCCACTCCACTCCACTCTGCACCACTGCACTCTACACCACTCTAATCTGTGCCACTCTACTCTGCACCACTCCTCTTTGTGCCACTCCACTCTACTATGCACCACTCTAATCTATGCCACTCCATTCTACGACGCTGCATTGTATACCACTGAAGTCAATGCCTCTGCATTCAATGCCTCTGCACTCTATGCCACTATACTCTGCAACACTCTACACCAATGCACTCTACCCAGTCCACTCTCCTCTATGCCACTCCGGAGTATGCCACTTTATGCGACTCCACACTCTGCCACTCCAATACATAACACTCCCTCCACAACACTCTACTCCACTCTTCGCCATTCCACTCTACAACACACTGCGCCACTCTCCTCCACGCCACTAACTGATCAATGCTGAACAGCAGCCACAGTGGTGTACAATATGGCTAAAAAACATTGGCAAAGCATATATTTCTGCCAGAGGCAAGACCCATTGGCTTTGCCAATGCTTGTAATGAAGTTTCAAACATGTGGCTTACATGTTGTGCACAGCGTGTGCTTCTTTCACTTGAGCTGCCCTACAATCGAGACTAATTCATGGAAATTACTTAAACTAGTGTGTAGTTAATACATGAGTAGATTGCACTTTACGATTAACTTGGTTTAATACGTTCTGCAGTTTTGCAGGCATTGTATTTTCCAGTATTTACATTCCAAACTGAAAGGCGTGGCAATCAAATAAGCTACCATAAACACATATCAAGCAGCCTAAAATGTTACGTTTTGTATCAAAGTAGTTCACTTTCACGTGACGGTATGCTAGCTCAAACGACGCCGCGCTAGTCATACCCACAGTTTAACCTGAGAGGAAACAGAACCTTCAGGACATCATAAACACCATTACAGCGAAGGATAAACTACTGGTTATGCAACACTTGCACAAACGGTTCCCAAAGCATTGCAGCATGGTTCACAGCATGGCAGTATTTACTCAGCCCATCGTGGTGGCGGAGGACGGGCCGAAGAACCACTGTCACAACAGTTCTTCTGCAGGGGCCTAACATTTGGGGGACAGCCACTGTAAGTTCTGCCAGCCACCCACCAAACGTTTTGTTTTTTAAAAACACATAATGACTCCCACAGTCACAGAGTTTTTACCTGTGAGCTGTGGATGGGGAGGTCATTATTTTGATTTTTTTATTCATCACCACCAATTTTTTGGGGCAATGGAGAACAGAAAACAAGGACATCAGATCATCTGTCCTACATAGGGCAGGCGGTGTGATACCCTTACGCCGATGGCCAACACCGCGTCAGGCCTTTGGAGTAAACTTTCCATCGACAGATCCAACAGGGGAACCACCGGTGAAGACCTGTCTGGTGGATCGAATGTTTGGCAAAGTACTTGTCTTATTTGTGACAGAGTAACTGTCCGTCAGTGTCTAAACCAGGCCTATGCTGGGAAACTGCTGCCAAAACTGTGATCAGAGATTTAGGGTTCTGCTTTTAGATCTCTTGCAGAGTAGCTATTATACTGCCCTGAGTATGGTGTACCTAAAGGGTTAGCAAGCTTACGTGCGTCAAGGTCAATCCTTTGTCTGACTTTATCATCACCTTATCATGTATCTAAGCTCTGACATGAATCTTATCCTTGAATATGGCACCTTTAGCACAAGATTTGCACCTTTCAAACTAACTGATTGCAGGTCTCCAGAGCACATCTAAGATGCCGTACCTCATTCCCGTGTGTTATGCTACAATGCACAGTAACTTAAGCGTGGTGTACTGTTTACGTTTTATGCCAGCCATTGCTCTGCACTTCTTCACAGGTAAAAGTGCTTAAGCCACTTTCCCTGTGTAGCCCCAAGAGCATTCACACCACTGCTGTCTTTTCTAAGCCGACTTGATGTGCACTTGGACGAGTTACAAGAGTGGACTAGGCAGTAAACACTAAAATAAAAGTCCACCCACCTCTCATCACGTTTTCAGGTGTATTCACATCTCACCTTCAACCAGCCTCCAGTCATTGATAATCGGTTGTAAAGATATCTACCTTCAAACAGTGTTTTATTCATGGATGCCCAACTGAGAGGATATTTTTTTCAGCACAAATACACACGGGTCACTTAAAAACTCTCATGTCACTGCTTTTGTTCAAAAGATCACCATGTAGAGTTCCCATTGCAGATACACATATCTTTCAAAGTAAGGCTGCTTCTGTTTTGATCCACCAAAACGGAAAATTAAAATGAAACAAACGAGATTAAAAATATCAATATGGAACTATGAAGATGTAATCTTTAAGAGCTGTGATGCAGCATGCAACTGAAATTGAGTGGGTAAACGGTCGTTTAGACAGTATGATGCTTTAATTTTATTGACATTATGTCACACATCGATACCACTCAGATTGTCAAGTGGGTGTGGGGTGCATCAGTGTTTAGGATTCGATGGTTTTAAGTGGATGCTACTGTTGTTTTATATATGAAACTTTTATAATACAATTTTAACATTCATATTAATATCTCTTTTTATCATGTAAATCCTATGGAAGTTTTAATCTCAATATGCGTGTTTTATTTTCTCTGGTTTAATAGACTATAATCCAAATAAAGGTGATTTGTTTTCTCTATGTTAAGGATTATGTAGTTCTGGATTGTATTTTAGGGATACATATGTTCTCATCACAATTCCAAATCAATTTATTTAACACAGAAATATGATGTCCCCCACAATAACAGACGTGCTGGGTATTTTTTTTTTTTTTTTTTTTTTTTAAATAAATGTGCCTTTGCCTGTAAATACGTTACACAACTGAGGAATCGCAGCATGCAATGGCGCTAATAAAACATCCGTAGTTTTATTGGAAAAGTGGGTTGCATGGATTAAATTCTATTCACTGAGTTCACACTTGGTGAGGTTAACTACCTCTTGTAGCGCCATTAGTTGGTTGTGTGAACATGCACACTGTCTCACTTCATAAAACGTAAAAGTAGAAATTGCATCAAAATAATGTCTTCAAATGTTACCCATGTCTCTGAGGAGGTCGTTTCTAACTGTGAGTAGTAGAGAAAAGCCCACTATATATATATACCTGGTAATCACCTCCACGAAAAAATAAAACCACCTAGGAAAGTAAGATACACAGGAGACCAGACAGCTTAATGCTGGATAAAACAGCTACAATATTTGCTTAAACTTTTGAGCCATGAGCACACTTGTACAGCACCAGTTTTTCTCAAGCCTGTAGTTTTGTTGTCTGTAATAGTAAAAATGTTTTCCAAGGTTCACTGATAAATGTATAACAAGTCCTCAGTGGGCAGCCGCATTGCAAGCTTCCCTAATACACAGAGCAGATACTGTTATGGATGTCAGTAAGGGATGCCCAGGGTTTGGAGCTGTTACCCCTGACTCATTCTTTGGGAGGCACTTACCCCTTGCCACCACAGTCACGAGGCTGTAGCAGGAACTGAAAGCATAAACAGGCCTATTTACTTTCTGTAACTTACATTCCTGTCTAGGGGTGTCCTGTGATATCACTGGGATTCAGGGAGTGTGTCTTGTCACTTTATCTGGCGTTTTGGTGAATTGATTACCATGTCTGTGTAGGGAATTGGGTTGTTAGGTGAGAGGGGTGGAAGCCCCACTCAAATACTAAACACAATCCTTGTTTGAGTGAACCACAAACGTTACTAAATAAACCCGCGTTTAAACCTTGGGTGGCTTCGTACAACAGCAGTCCGACTACAGTATTTATGCAGCACTCAAATAGTGATGAAGTGAAAATACAACACAAGAAAAATCAGAAACCAATTTCGAAAAATAGAGCCAAGTTTAATAAATAAAATGACACAAAAATTATAAAAATACAATCAGTTGTACCAGAGACATGTTCAGTGAAAATAGCACCAAAGTGCACAAAGAACTTGCCCAGTTATATAGTTGCACTGGACTGGGGTAAAGTCAAAAGTTCAGTCTGAGCATGCTGGGGGGCAGGTCAAATACAGGGACCAGATCCTTCCCTCTAGAGAGTTATCTTCTCAAATTCACACAAAGATCTGCCATTTGCGTTGGCAGGGGCTGCAAGGAGGCCATTGTTGGCTCGAGGTGCAGGCTGGGCGTCCTGGAAGATTGCTGTTGTAGCCTAAAGAGCATTTTTTGTTATTGGGTAAATGCATGACGTGCTAGAGATCTGTGCCCGGTGTGGTGACTCCCGCAAGCGATTTTTTCTCGGTTTTCAACAGATGGCTAATTTCTTGCGGTCTCATTACCAGGATCCTATCCAAGATATGCATCCGGTGCTGCATGCGCTTTTC
This sequence comes from Pleurodeles waltl, assembly GCF_031143425.1. Taxonomy (NCBI): domain Eukaryota; kingdom Metazoa; phylum Chordata; class Amphibia; order Caudata; family Salamandridae; genus Pleurodeles; species Pleurodeles waltl. The sequence goes on along the minus strand of NC_090437.1, from coordinate 345,624,038 downwards.
AGGTCTCAACTCTTGAGTAAAAGGAATTGGTATAGGCTATTATATAACCAAGGGGCGCAGCAGCCTCTGTCCAATTTCCTAGAAAAATCTGTGAGGCTACACAATGTTGGTTTTCGGAAGATGATTGCCAAACTTTATCACTCATAGGTCATCAGGCCTTAAGGGCCGCACATTTTAAAAGGATGGCGTTTTTATCTTGATGCAGGAGGTATTACACGCCAGCAGCCCTCCATAGAACGTTCCTCTCGGTAGAGGATCGGTGTTTTCGGAGCAAGCAGCAGAGTGCAGTGGCCTGGCTGTGTATCTTCTAGTCTGCATAGGTGCATTTCTGGCATCATCTTTCTTCAGCTTTGAGCCGGGCTCCTGGAGTCGGATTTGGAACGTCACTGGTCCTCTTCGGTTTTACTAGGCAGGCTCAGGGTTCCGCAATGAACAAACCGGCACATATATTCTTGCCAGTTGCACTCTCTATTGCCTATTCTATGATTTCACAATTCTTGCGCACGGATAGAGTTTCATCTTATGATGACTGATTGAATAAAATGACCAGAACAAGGAGGTTTGAGGAGGCCAAAAAGGTTGGGGACTTAAAGAAATTCTGATCAGGCCCTGGTAATAGTAGAATATGTAGAGAAACAATATTTAATCAATATCATATTAACGACTGCAGTATTCGCACTGAATCTACTTAGTGGCTATACAATTTATGATGACATGTCTATAGTTGTTATTTCTTTCAATTTTTAGCATTTTTGCTACATTTCAGTCACTCAATGCTTGACCCATTAGTGGATCGGATTTTTGGGGATTTACTTACATTATTTCGGATTCTCAGTCCAATTCTGAGATGAATGGGTGCGATCTCTGGCCTCTTTGTTGCCTTTGCACTTTAGCACATGTTCACTTTATTAGATTGAGGATATGTATTATAGGTCATTGGATGTTTTTATCTCTAGCCACTTCTGGATTTCGTTAAAGCTAATTTGCACAATCTGAGTTCATCAGGAGACTAGCTTTCTATGGAGATGCGGGGGAAGGGTTTTGTGTGTGCTACTGCCTATGTTCCGTGTTTGCACTTTAGCACATGTTCACTTTACTAGATCTCTGGTATTTAATGTCGGGGATCTTTTTTTTAATTTTTCATCTTTGATTTCTGCAAATGTTGTAAAGTTGCACTGGAGGTATATATGTTGTTTTTGTTAAAGCATTTGCATACTCTGAGCCCATCCCGGACTAGATGTCTATGGAGATAGGAAAGGCTAATGTTTTTTGTGTGTTCTACTGCGTCTGTTCCGTGTTTGCACTTTAGCACAAGTTCACTTTCCTAGATCTCTGAACTGCAGATCTACATTTTGACTTTGCTAAAGCAAATTTGTACAATGTGAGCTCATCAGAATTTTATTCTTGAATGAAGATGGAAAAGGTTAATGGTTTCTATGCGCTTTGTTGTCCAAAGTGTTTTTTTTCTTTTTGATGTAAATCTCATTCACTTTTGCTCAATAAAAAATATACAATAAAAAACAATGGAATGATTCTTCCTATAGCAAACGCTCCAAATTACACTGCGTTATTTTAAAATAACAAAAACATTTTTATAGTCAGAACGCATTCATGAGGTGTCTGATGTCACCGAAAAAACTGTTTTGTGCTCTGCACGACCCAACTGCCAACTGCACTTGTAATCTGAATTAACTTTTACAATTGAAATGGAGTAGAGCAGCAAGGACAGGCTCACGAATGGAGACACATTGAAGCAGGCAAGCATCTTTTAAAAGACAGTCGGCTTGCGAAGCAAAAGAGGCGAGGGAGAAAAAACAGAAGGTAATTGGGGTGTACAAGGTGAGTGGAGTAACTTCACCTCTCCCTCCTGAAAAAGAAGTAACAGAAAACAAAAGAGGGCAAATAAACATTTAATAAGCACCTGCAATTCATTACTGACAGTAAACTACATTTCTATTCATTATTTAAGGCGTTCACATTTAAACACTTTTTTTAAATTTAAATTCAGTATTATTTTCTCTGAGATACGATGATCTAGTCACTTGCTTTAGGTCACATGCCAACAGGCGGGTGGATCCGGACCTATCCTGGTATGTATTTGGTAAAAAGCCAAAACAGCCTTTGGTGCCTGTCACCTCAAAGCAGTATTTCTAATAAGACACCTTCTGTGGTGTCAGTTAAAACTACCACTGGACGCTCCATGGATTCATCTGTAAAGCCATCGTCACATCAGCTTGCACTTCCCCTTTTCACTTTTGTGGATACTCCAAGTTCCACACTTGGATCGTGCCTTGTTGCGGAGTAGCATGCACTTTCTACTAAAGTTGTGGCATCTTCAACTCGTTCCTTCGTGCCGCCGGTTCCATCTGTGCATGTTTTCCTATGTTAGGTTACATTGAGTAACAGTGTTTCATCGAGAAGGATATCCATTGTTATCAATAAAACACTGGTGATGCTTCAAGTTTAAACCCTGGTGAACTTGTCTTCACTTTCCAAGATGGAGGGTATTCATAGGGGGAATAAGGTGTAATGATCCTCTCTCTATTTATTCACGTAGTTTACTTGTGCTGCCTAACCATCAGAGGGCTTATCACTATTGGTCTAGTGTGTACTGGTGATTCTATTGTTTAGGGGTCTATGGGTGGTCCTGTATACTCACTCTTCCTCACCATGAGACCATAGTTCTGTGGCTGCTAAATTCTATTAATAGGTTATCACCATAAACGTCTCTGCAACGGCTGGCCTTGCAACTTATTGCCAACCTGTACAGGTATGACTAGATGGGGGATGTATGTTGTGCCACTGACGTTACTGTTGTAGCCACATGGCACTGAATAACCTAAACTCGTTCATTCAAGGGACTTTTGACAATTTTGTGTTCTGAATGGTGTAGTGTTGGGTAGTGCTAGTGTGGCCTAATGCCATTGTTCCTGTCCCATTTTCAGCCTATTTCCATTATTAGTGCCAAGGAAGTTTACAGGGACAGGCAGGTCCTTTGCGATCCATTTTCGAAATTGATATATTCATCAGCAGATCCCAAAACTGGAGAGAGTTGGAAGGATGGTGGTCTAGGCGATAGCTGGTATAAACTCCCATGTTACCTTGAAAGTTCTGGCTTGAGGGAGAACAGAGACGTCAAGGTTGCAGGGAACCCCTCATCAGGATGTTACCCTCTGTTATCCCTAGACAACATGGTCTAGGCTTCAAGAATTCCAAGATATTAGTGTGCCAACTCATGTGAAGCCCCATTTGTCTACATTTGACAGTGAATATGTCTCTGCTCCATTGAGGAACTTCTAGAAGAACAGACGCCGATGGTTCCAAGCTGCCAATTCCTATGTGTAAGTCACAAACGTTGAAACTCTGTCAGGGCCTCTTCTCGTGGCTGAGATTCTCAAATGATGAATCCAATGGTACTGTACCTGAGTTCTGTCACTGGTGTTTTGCAAATAAGAAAGCTCAGTGTACTAAATGGTTAGTGGGGTGATTGGCAGATCCAGGGTCTAACCACTTCAAGCCAAACTCAGCCTTCCAAAGTCATCTGTTATGCGCATAACTCAGAAGAGGCAGAAGTGTGGCATGAACCATTATGTTAAAAAACAAGTTACTATTATTATTATTAGTACACAATAGTAATGGTGAGTCATGATTTTGCCATACAATATTGCAGAAGGCTGGGTTTATTAATGAAACCTCATGTGGATGCTTAACCCAGAACTGTGTGAAATTTGGGGGCCGTCTATAGGTTGAAAACTATTTTAAGAGGGAGGGCATCTGGAATCATGCTGATCCCCAGCTTCCAAAGCTAGTCTTGGCCACATCCTTGTCATAAGTGGATGCTAAGAGCAGCAATATATCTCTTTTTCTTTTTAAAGTATGGAAAATACAAGAGCAAATAGCCCTGAACACTTTCCCTCTTCACTAGCAAGTCCTTCCATAAAAATATTTCCTTTCCACCTTCAGACTGAAGGAAGTGGATGAGACAATGAAGCTAGAACAGAAGGCCAGTGTTTCCAAACTGCCTGTACAGCCTTGCCCATCTTCTGCAGCAGAGAATCTTTCGCAACACATACCTCTGCCGTTATCAATCTCATTACACTGTTGCTCTTCAACAGAAGATTGCATGGCCACCTAACGTAGAGAGTTGTCCCTACACAACTCACAAAGAAATCCTAGAAAATTAAAGTAGAATTTGATTCTACATTCTCCAAGAAAAAGCTTTTGAGAGAAAAGGCATAAGGCAACCTCATAACTATATGGAACACAACCTACTGTATGACCTATATTTAGAAAGATGATAAAGAAAAACTATAAAATAATAATTAACTAGGACCTCCTGGTCAGTTTATGGTTTAGCTCAGCTCTTTTTTAGCAAGTAATTTTGTAAGCACACATACACATGGTGGGGTGCAATTGTGCAGTTGGTTTTAAAGTCAATGAAACATACAACAGCAAAAGAGGGGATCACCCTCCTAACTCCCTTTCCCCCTCTCCCTTCCCACCCGCCCCAAGTACTTATTGCTTGTAGACATGGACATAGAGCTACTTCTCTGTGTGGTGTGAACAGAAACATCTCAGACCGGCATGGTCATGCGTCACTCCTCAAGGAGCAGGAGGAGTCTCAAATATTTAGGGCAAGTCAATTCTCTGAGGTCCTTGATCAGGGGTGCAATTTACAGTTTCCATAGCTCTCTATAGAAGTCTCCTTGAGATGTTAATACTAAGGGCAGTTACTCCATCCCCTAAATGGGTATCCAAGCTATGTGTGTAGGAATTTTGTCTGTTCCCCAGTGGGCCAGGATTGTTTGATGTGCCGCCTCCAGAGCAATGCTGCTGCGACGGCCTTTGCGAGACTTGAGCGGGTACATGAGTTTGTTTGTTAGGCCTAATATTGTGTAAGCCGAAAATCACGGTAACTGGATGGTGAGGCACTCGTCTATATCGTCTAGAACTGTGTCCCAGAAATGCGCCACTCAGGGGCAATCCCATAATAAATGTAGCAGGGTCCCCGGCTGGTCACAATGATGCCCGCAGTTTGGGTTTTGCGTGAGTCTGCCTTTATGTAATCGGTGTGAGGTACTAGTAAGTGATAATCTTAGTAGCTTGTCTCTGTGCTTGCGGTGTTGCTGGCCATTTGCTGTGTCATGTAGTGCATCACTAACCATGCCTTATAAGGGAATTGTCTGCCTACTTAAGATTCCCTGCATATTTGACTACAGGCTTTGGGAAGTGGAGTAGCATGCAGAAAAATGCTGTATAAGTCAGTAACCAAATGTTTGTCGTTACATTTCGTACATAGCCACTACCCATATGTTAACAGAGTGCAGCTTGCCGGGGTTCGATTAGCGAGTTTCGTAATTGATTGCAGCTGTGGTAGCCAGCAATTTTGCTAGTTGAATGCTCAAATAGGCTATTGATTGACCAGCCCAGTGGATGGGAAGGTGACGGGCAAGCTGAGTTTCATTGTCGGGTGGGACTGTGAGATCTCCTGGCCAGTTTAGACCATAAGTCTTCAAACTGTGGAAGAACGTCCTTGGGGAGGAGGGGGAGCCCTGCCTGCCACGACAACCAAATCTCAGCTGGGGACCAGACGCGTCATTCTTCTGCACAGAGGGCCCAGAGGGAATTAAGGGATCAGACCCTCTAACTTACTTGGAAAACTGGTTTAAGACTTTTACACCTGTAACTGAGTTCTCCCCCTTCTATTCACTGGAAAAAGCCCATCATGTGCCAGCGTGATGTCCTCCACCGGGTGTCACTCGTTGCCCCATGCTGGCAAAACTTTTGCATTTCAGTATACTTTGTGTAGCATGGCGAGCAGGTCTCCTTTGTCTGGAGGAAGTCATAATGCTATTTCCGGACTACAGTCGCGCTGTTGAACATCAACGTTCCCCTTCCTTGGAAGTCAAAAAAAGACTCTGCCAACTGGGCATGCAAAATTCACTACTATTCCCGGCTTAAAATAATGTGGACATTATCACCATCTTCTTCACAGACCCAAAAGAGACCTGGGACTGGGCAGACCGTCACCATGGTGAGCTACCCCAGCGACACAACAAACTGATGCCAACCTCCTCAAACCCCCATGGCTGGCGACAGGGAAAGCCTCGAGCAAAGACTACCACATGGCCACCATCGGCTTCCTCGCCGAACCTGGAACAAATCATAACTGACCTCAGACGTGCCCCCCAGGTGGCGGCTACCCTGGGTACCAACACAGCGGTCACAGACAATGAGCGAGGCCCACACATCTTCTCTTCGGATGAAGATACCATCCAATCAAAAGACTCTGAGAGCCCCATAATCCTAGGCTGGTGATGCCGCAAACTGCAGATACCTTTATTTGTCCTACTGATCCCTTAAGCATTGCGTCCTCAGCTGTAACACACCTCAGTGCCTCTTGCTTTTCTGATTTACCTGGCTGGTGATGTGCTTCATCACACATACGCTCAAATTACACATAGCTCCCTTGCTGCCTTGCGCCTAGGTCATACTCCTTGCCCTAGGAACCCCTGGTGCCCATACCTCAAGTGCTCGAAAACAACGACAACGGCATATAACACAGGGCACCCTCCCCATGAGCCTTGCACAATGTTTCCATAGATGTAATGGGCTCTGTGGCCACTCTACCGCTCCAAGCATCGACCACCCCGTCACAATACTGCAGAGTTCAATAAAATATTAAGTTTGGATGCGCCACCTGTTGTGATGGGCCCCCCATATTGGGACTGTTCTACCTCCAAGTTACCATTGCTCCCCCAACATATCTCCTTCCACACATCATCGTTTTACAGGCAGGCAAACGGAGAACCACCCCCACTTACAACCCACCATTTTTGTACATCGCCATCACTTCTTCAACAAATATATACTTTTTTACACCGAACATTCATGACATTCATTGAATGCACACTGCTAGGAAACGTTACCCAATCTAATCATATGTTAAGCATCAATGGGCACAGGTAATCCTACTACAGGAGACACATATCTACTGGGGAGCTGGATCACTTACCCAAAGGCTGGAGAGGCTACACTCATGCTACAACCTATAAGGTGTACGCATGGGCCGCCCTCATATGGATCCATCCTGGCATCCATTTTCAAGAACTGCACTCGACTGGGAACAAAGAGGGCTGCTACGTCCTCCTAGAGATCCGCTTAACAGCCAACCACTATTTATAAGGAGCATATATGCTCCCAATACTGAACAGAGGCCTTCTGGAACACATTACCGGTGGCACTTGCCCCTAAAATCCACTTGCCATGGGTGCTGGTGGGGGAACTGCAATTGAACACTAGACCTCGCGTGGGACAGATCCCACACCCCGCTGCCCCACTCCTCCCCAGAGACACAAGCTTTCACGTCTGGACCATCACTGACAGACGTCAGGTGCTCCCTCAACGAGGAGCCCAACTATACTCCTTCCACTCCATACCCCACAACATCTACGTCCAACTTGACCGCTTTCTCTGTCTTGGAGCATGACGCACATACAATGGACAGTTGCTGGACACCCCATCGTCCTTGCATTCCAACGTGGAAGCTACCATGGGACTGGTTAGAGGACCCAGTCTTCAGGACAGGGTGACCACATTAGTCACTACTTCTCTGAAAATCATAACACAGCCTCCACTCGGGCGTTGGAATCAGACACATTTAAGGTGGTTACCAGGGAAATCTGTATTCAGAACATGGTGGGGGGTTCACAGGACCCTGGAGAAGGACATAATGCATGGCAAAAAGAAACTTGCCGCCCTGAGCAAGGATTCAGACAGCAATCCGGCATTTACCCCGCAACTGATGAAGGCCAAAACCAATTATGCAACTCTCCTGGAAGACCCGCAGTGCTATAATCTCACTGCACACGCTTCCAAAGTGCATAGAGAAGGTGACAAAGCTGGCAGACTTCTTGCATGGCATATTTGGCAGTAATCGACTACACATCCCATCATTAAATTAGTGGACCTCCAGGGTACCACAGTTCATTTACAGGCACATATTACAGGCCTTCTACGATTATTACTCCTCCATATAAAAAGCTCCACTGACCATCCGTTGAGCCTCACTGAGGCCTTTCATGCAAACATCCCCCTCGCCTTCTCCCTCGGTAAGTGTTAGGGACTCTTTAGACGCGGCAATCACCATTACGGACGTGACCCAGGCGATTTGTTATCTTGATTGGAACAAATCGCAGGGTCTTGACGGTCTGCCCTTAGAGTACTATACTACTTTTTCATCCCTGCTTGCCCCCCACCTCACAGAATTGTATGAGGAAGCACTACAAACTGGAGAACTCCCACACTTGTTGCGCGCATCCCTCCTGATTCCCATACTCAAGCCAGACAAAAAGCCTTTGCGCTTGACCTATCACCATCCTTGACCTATCACCATCCTTGTTGCAGACTACAACATTTTTGGGGTAATCCTTGCAGATAGGTATGCCCAAATCCTTCCGAACCTCATCCATGCAGACCATAACAGCTTTGTACTGGGACATATTACCCACTAAGCAAGATCAGGTACAGGGCACTGTCAGACAGCGACATGCCTTATCTTCGATTTGGAAAAGGCATTTGACACCATGACCTTGCACTACCTTTTGCAGGTCTTGCATGCATGGGAGTAGGGCCCAAACTATTGGCTTATACCCAGTTGCTGTACTGTAACCCTACCTCCCAGATCAGAATGGGTCGCCTTCTCAGTCGAGTGCAGCATAAAGCAGGGGTGTCCACTCTCCACTCTTATTCAGGCTTGCGATGGAGCCCCTCGCCATTCGTTTGCACAGAGAGGACTAGGACTGGGGTATCCCAGTTCTGGATAGCTCGCATGTGGTGTCCCTATACACAAATGATCTACTTTTGTACTTACAAGACATATCAATAGGTCTTACACTCCTGCAAACCACCCTAACAGACTTAACTTCTGTTGCTGGGCTTCATGTCAATTGGGCAAAGTCAGCTGCATATCCGTTGTGCCCTGACCAGCCACTGCTCAATCCACGTCAGGGCAATGTCCACTTGAACTGGCATGCACAGGCGACCAGATACCTGGTGGTCTATCTATAGCACACACTTACAGTCATCTATGAGGAGAACCACTGTAAGGCCTTGGCAGAAATTAAAAGCCAAGTTCACTTCTGACAGTCTCACCCTTTGGCTCCTAAGGGCAAAACAGCATTAGCAAAGATGGCCTGCCTACCCTGCCTTCTGTATTATTTTGCACACCTTCCTGTTATCCACGCATGCCCCGTTTTCAAGGAGTTAGATACCATTCTATCCAACCTAACACTGAGTAGCTCTTGCTAAACTCCAACTACAGACGGATCGAGCAGGCCTGGGTGCCCCATTCTTTGAGGCGTACTTTTCAGCATCACAAATCCAATGGCTGTCCCGCTGGACAGTAGGTTGATACATAGGGGAAGCCACTACTGGCCAAGGGCCTATACCAGTGCTGACAATTTGAGGTTTTCTTCTTCCGAGGGCACTGCTCCCCTCTTCCTGGCCTTCCATGTCTCAGTGGCACAGACTTATGTGACCCTCATATACCACCTCTCCCACACAACCCAGACATATGCCCCAACAATTCTCACATCGGCCTGCCTCGCCACCTGGGGTTCCATTCAGCCAGATACTTAAGGGTTTAGATGGAAGATTCACTACTTACTACCGAGACCCTCTTTTCAGATGGATGATTTCTCCCCTCTGAGCATCTAGCTAATGACTTTGGCCTCCCATCAGGTCAGTTCCTCCTACACAGGCAACTCGGTCACAAGTGTTGCATGGTCTGAAACATAGAAGGGGAGGAAACCCCCCCACCTACCCAGTACTTCAATCCATCCTCACAATGGGCACGGGTCAACAGCTCATCACATGGCTTTATAAATCCATATGCGAGCTCACGCTTACTTCCCTAATGCCCCTATGCCAAAAGTGGGAAGACGAATTTGGGAGCGCACTACATGATAAGGAGTGGGCTAAATCACTTTAATTTCCCAAAGCTGTGTCCTGCAACTCCTCCTTCAAGAGTATTCAATTTCACACCCTCCACAGGGCATATTTAACCCCAGCACAGTTAAATAGTCGCTTTACCAACACTCAGGTGAGCTGTCCACGATGACACACTCCAGATGCGGATTTCAAACATATGCTCAGGTCCAGTTCAGCCCTCCACAGCTAATGGCATTCTAACCATTATACCCTACAGGTAGTCACAGAACTCCCAGACCTACGCACGTAGGAGGCATGCTCCCTTGGCATTTTCAAATGTACAAAACAGCAAACATTTGTGCACGTTTTGCCTCATTGGCACTTCTACTGGCAAATGCATTGTTACACTCCATTGGCGGTCCCCCGTCACCCCCCAAGTTGCCGCGTGGCATGAGGCAATTTGGAAATGGAGCACAGCTGAAGAGGAAACCCTCTGCTATGAAAAGGTGAGGCACCTGTGTAAGCACTCGATCTCCCCACAGAGGGACACTCTGCTAGCACACTCCCACCAGGAGGAGGTGGACAAGAATAGTCTTTCCCCATAGATCAGTTCATTCCGCTCATGCACTACCCCTCCACCAAGGGCTCTGGTCACCCCAACAACCCCCCCCAGGCCCACATTATTTCATTTCCAAGTGCACGCTTCCACTCCAGACACCACTTTGCCTGCATTAGCTACGGTATTGACAACTGACACTTCTTCCGTATTCACTCATTTAGTACATTCTGCCACCCCCCATTCATACTTCATACGCTTAGTACCCCTTGCCCTCATGTCCAAGTGGATGAGACCTCCCGTAGCAACTTCCTCCTTGTCATATCCCAAGATCCCCGGCACTACCTTTTGCAGTTCTTGCCTGCATGGGACTACGGACCACACTACTGGCTTAAAGCCACCTTGCTGTATTGTAGTTCTACCTCCTGGATCAGATTGGGTCACCTTGTCTCAGCTCCCTTCTCAGTCAGGTGTGGCATAAAGCAGGGGAACTCACACTTTAATCGCTGTGAGATCTTGTTTTTTTTTTTGTTACCTCTATGTCGCATATTATTGACTGCGTTTATACCATGTATACTAAACTTTAATAAAAATATTTTTTTTTTAAAAGGGGGAAACAGAGTCAGACCAATGGCAGTTCATGTCCCTTTAACTTGGAAGCCCTAAAACGTTAGCCTGAGATTAGAATCTAACCACTGCAAGTTCAGAAAACTCAGACAGCCTCCGATTTTAGGTTAACATTCTTCTGCATATAGGTGAGGGCAAGCTGGGCTTCAATACTCTTATCACAATGAACTCAATCCATAATTTGATCTTCCCCGCCGCTTACGTAGTTCAACTATTTTCTCTGGCAGATGGTGTTGTACTGTTTGTCAAAAACTCCTAATGAAATAAAAGCGGATGTACGGTAAACACTAACTGCTGCAATAGTTGTATGGTCCTCTTTGCTGCACATGTTTACTCAAAATTTCTATGACATCAATTAACCCTATAACTGTTAGACATGTGTCTACTGCTTTCAAGAATAAGATACAAATATATGTTAAGCCTAAAGTTAGCACTGTGAGTGCATGGTGATTTCGGGCTTCTATGAAACAGTTCTTGGGTCTTAGATACAATGGTAAACAAAAGTATTTTTCTTTATCAGCCCTTATTTTAATGCAGTCTCAACATCCTTGGGTGTCAAAACGTAACAAGAGTAAAGCAACAGCACTATCTTATTATGGGTCACAGTTTTGTAGGTGTTCATTTGAATCTGTTATTCTACTTTCTGTTTCAATACCCTGGTGTATGTGAGATACATTTTCTTGTGTTGCATTAGCGTCTGTAATGGATGGTGTCTCTTTCCGTTTGTCATCTGCGACAAATATGGTAAATGTTTCCATCTTCTCATATTCCTTCTCATTAAGTATTATAGAGACATCTACCTTGTCGCTACAGATAGCCTGTGCTGCACAGCTTCCTAGCCAATTGCTGTCCCTTTCAGGAGAGCCTTGACTAGCTGTCCTGAGCTAGAAGGAAACTAGAACGAAATAGCTAGTTAGTTTCTTAAAACAGACATATCGGGCCATTTGGGGACGAACACACTAGGTCTTCCAGATTCCAGTCTCATTACTACAACACTACCATTTGCTAGCAGTGGAAAGTGACTTGGAGGCGGCAAACCCTGCACACAGGCAGGAATCTTTAAATAGCAGGGATGGTCTTCCCCCAGAGTGGAGGAAATCATTACCACTTCCCTGGCAGAGCACTGCCAGACTCTAAATGAACCCATTTAAAACCTTGTCTCCCAGAATTCCAATAATGATTAAGTGGGGGTCTGCAAGCTCCAGTAGTGATTAAGTGGGTGTGCACAGGAGTCAAAAGTTTAAGAACCACTGAAATACAGCATACATAACATTTCGAAACGGGAAAGATATCAATGAATAAATAAATCCGGGGATTTTTTCAGGTTGATTTAAATTCAAGCAGAGGTAATTTCTGGCGGGAAACAGCTATTATAAAGTAATTATGGGCCCACCTGAATCGCATCTGTTGGCATGTATGTTATAGGCCAAAATCTAGAGAAGGTCCCAAATTTGGCAATATTGTTACCAATGGGCTTTGTTTCTTGATTGCAACAGAATTTAGTGCAAAAACTACGGCAGGCGTGCAATTCTTTAAATGCGGGATTACAATAAAGACGTGCTAAAAACCTATGCCCATATATTTCTGCGCTAATTCACCATTAACACAGCACTTTAAAAGTGAGGAATGGGATATTTCTCGATTATAATCCGCAGTGCTGGCAGATACTTTATCAAGACAACATCGGGCCACAGAATTACTCACTTCACGAAAGTTTTTTGGGAAGCACCATTGAGTGAAACAGGGCACTAGGCAGCATGCTGATGCTTTCGAACACACAGCTGTTATTTCTACTGCCTTTCATTAATTATTAATGCAGGCTGTAGGACGGAAGTCATGTTCATAACTCACACTCCTCGGGGGCTGTTTAAACTGGCAAAAGCACAGCAAAACCCAGAAAAAAAACGTAAATATGTATGTTCAGGAGGAAATCTCCTTTTTGCTAATGCCCGGTCTTTTACCACTTCTCCCTTTTTTTCGTTAATACTGACATGCTTAAAAAAGGTTTGCTTTAGGTAAAAGTTTTTTCTGCCTATAATTATCCGACACAGTAGCGTAGCTGCGTTAGTTTAGCCCAGGGACAAGGCTGGACTGGAGCCCAATCACTAACTAGAGACATTGTTCTGGCTACGTTAAGCAGAACACATTTTTATGTCCGAACAATGGCAAAGCACAGAAGTTTGGTGTTTCTTTACAAGTTGTTACTTTTTAATTAACCATTTTCTAGGATGCTTGTTATTCTCAGCTCTGCACCGCGGCTCTCCTTCCCGTTTGCACAAAGGTATAATTCTTAGTGAACAACTAAAGCTGCAACCAGTTGTATGGGGGTTGCTGCGGTGCCGCAGACTCGAAAGTAGTGATTTCTGTTTTACATGAGCTGTTTAAAGTTCTGTTAAAACGGTCTCATGTTTCCTGGAGTTTAAAATCATGGACTCGATTTACGAAAACATCTCAAACAGCCCACTACAAGGTTTGGGAGATTTCCGTAGGCAACATGAAATAAAACATCTTTTTAGATTTGCGTAGTCAACTTTGGTTTGCTTTCACTTTCTTCCCTTCTACCCTGCTAGAGAAAGAGAAGTGATACTGTGGCCAAATGTCATCTGAAACCCTTCAATTCTCTGGAGGGGTTTTTTCAATCACTCTTAATTTTACTACTTTATCTTTCCATGGCATATTACAGGTAGAGTGAGAAGCTGAAACATTCATGTCGCTTAAACTACCTCCTTGCTGGACCTCACATCACGGAAATGTCGTTCAACAGACCCACAACTCGGAGATTCATAGACATGAAGGGGATGTCCAGAGCGGTCAAGGTCACCAAAATGTACTTGCTTTGTTCTCGTTTGTCCTCAGCGCAGACCTCTAACATCTCCGTCTGTCTTAGAAATGACACTGGCTGATGGAAAGCAAAAGTGCAGGCCATTGACAAATGAGTGAAATCTTCTTCCAAAACTACAGATACAAAAAGGCAAAATTCTAGTGTGGTGATTGGTGGATGTTAATGGGTGATCTTGCATGATACCGATGAGTCCGAGGACCAAGACATGTAGTGCTATTTGAGGGGCAGATCATGCGCACATTATTGAAGCCAGGAGGTGACTGCTTGCATACTGGCAAAACCCATGAGTTATTGATCACAAAGATGAATAAGCACTGGCAAAGCCGAAGGCTCAGCATTGTTTGCAAGCGTTTGACCTTGCCAATACTTGTTTTATTTACTCATTCGTTCTGCAGACTTCATTGTTAGGGATCTGCTGGGCCCTGAACAATATTTAAAAAATCCTACAAGCAAACAGCTTTTAGTCTCAAAAAGCACATACTCTCTAGCATTAATATAACAAAGTTGTGTATGGATGTGTTCTTTACTAAAGAGCAGAACGCCATCCCTCACAGCGAAGCTAGCCAATGATGGAAGTGGGCTGACAAACTGCTGCATGCTGTATGCTGTAGTGGGTGGGGGAAATGTAATAATACAACAGATCAATGGATGAAGAGGACTCATTTAAAGCCAATAAAGAAGTATGGTATATGAAATTTTAGTAAAAACAAAAGTTCTTGGTCAACACCAGATCTAAAAAGGTGATTTGGTGCATATGGATTACAATTGATTGAGGGAGAGATTTTGCATATTCCTGGAAATGGTTAACACAGATATACCGTAAATTTCTACAAGTTGGAAAAACGTTAATAAAACCACAGACGAAACAAGGTGGCAATTCTGAAGAGGTTACACATTCTAATGACACCTAGCCTGAGCAGAACACACATGCTGGTGAAAAAGTAGAGGTGTTATTGTGCACACAGTAAGCTGGATCTGGCTGGGTCACGCAGGGATGCTGTTGAAATTATGGACGGTTTTGGAACAAGCTGTTTAACTGATTGCAGTGATTTCCCATCATTCATCTGCACAGGAAGCAACATCACTGGTTTCCCACCAAAACTGAAAAGAGAAACTTTTAAAGATGAAGCTAAGCAAAAAGACTCAGTTCCATCATCCATCTACACAGGAAGTGACATGAAGCCTCCCCTCCAATGGCCTACTTCATGGAGAAGCAGCACAGACTCGCATTGGAAATACCATTATCATGCCGAAGCTACACCAATGGCAAGCCCATCTACATCCATGTGTACAAGCGCTGCGCCCAGCACCAGAACCCTGGTCTTCTGCCCCCTCCCACTGCTAACCCCCTGCAACCCTCCATGCCCAAATCCCTGTTTTCAGCTCCCTATGCTGCTGCTTCTCCGCACCATACAACAGCCAGGGAGCATTCTCCTATGCTTCCTGCAAATTTTCATGCACTTAACTACACCTAACACTCACTGCACCCATATCGACAGCACCTAGCACCCCACTCTCTCACACTCACAACAGTCCTGCAACCACCATCACAACGTTCAGCACTCGTACACATGCTCCTCAAACCTGCTCACTCACCAGACATGCCACAGAGGTCTGGGACTTGTTGCACGACAATGCCCCAGACCTACTTTTCCCCATAGTAACCTGACTGAATCCCACATCAGCACCTGACATCGCGACAGCCACCCTCCCAACCCCCGACTACAAGATCACCAGGTAGGATAAACTTCACAAGCCTGGAGATGAAACTGCCATCATCCACAAGAATGCCATCATCACCTCCTCCATGGAAACACCATCCTCCAACTTCAAACACCTGTTGTTCAAGCTCCACCTCGCAGTCAACTTCACCCTTAGTGCCACTCTCATCTACAGGATGCAGCGACCATGCACCAACTTCACAGACACCATCATAAACTTCATCACACCACACACCTTACATGCTAGCAATTGCATCCTACTTGGAGACCTGAGTTTCCACCTGAAGCCAACCGCCAACTCAAAAGCATTCAAAGGCATTGGAAGCTTGGGCTTCTCTCAACTAGTAAAGGCACCTACCCATGTCGCCGGACACCTCATGAACTCTAGTTTCACAACATTCGGCAACATCCAATTTCAAGAGTCCATAATAGCCTCCTGGACAGGCCATGCCCTCATCAAGATCAGCATCTCCATCCTGGTCCAATGCACACGCACAGCCAATAGACTGGCCCACCAAAAGTGATGCAGCATCACTGACCAGGACTCAACACTGATCCCAACACCCACCGACCAGAGCACAGCAACAGCTTCCCCAAAGCTATCAAGAATTTAAACAACTGGATTACCTCCTGTACAAACTCCCTGTCCTCCTTAAACAAATCAATAGAAAAATATCTAGACCCCATTTCAGTTGATACATACAGGAATTTAAAACTAATGAAAAGCCACAGCAAACAATTGGGACACAAATGGAGAACGAGGCAGAACAATACACAGGAGCACTTTCAAATCTGCCTTGAGATGCTACCATCAAATGATCCATACCATTGAACGCGAGGCTCTGGCAGACCACTATGATGACAGTGCCAACAGAAGCAAATAAATCTATACAATTGTGAAGGATTTCACCTCACCAGGTGCGAACTCAATCACCCCCTCACAGTGTTATGATTCCATCAATCTGGCTCTGCGGGACACTGTACATGGACCATCTGCAGCCTGGAAATCACCATTAAAACTCATCCAAACTCCCTCTCTGACTCCAGCCTGCTTCCCATTTTGACCTGGTACGCAATTGAAAACTTACATTTACTTCCATGGACTTCATGTTCCATAATGCACTGCCTAGTATTCAATAAGACTTGGAATCTGCTACCCATTGGTATTCATTGAGAGTAGTCGTGCTGTTCCTCAGCACTGGATTCTCTCCTTCAAGACTTGAGAGAGACTGGAATTGCACATACCTGTGACTAGTCTTGTGCAGCCAGCCATGTGGCTCCACTTTGGGCTAGCTGCTGCCTGGAACTGGTTATAGGCTGCCATTTGCTGAAGCTCCTTGTATGTACACTGAAGTTTGTTCCTCTGTGTACCAGACCTTTTGTTGGTTTGTTTTCTAGTCCAGTTCCTACCTTGCATCAGCCAGAGCCTGTGTCCAGTTCCTGTGCAGCTTGCTACAGATTTTCCCAGTCCTGCTTGCTTGTGCTTACTCCACTGTCTGGCTTTTTTCTACACTTGGTGCAGCCATTGAGCTGCTCCCTTTTTAATTGTTCCTAGTTAGTTTCTTCTGTTCCTGCTATTATTTTGCCTTTACTTATTCCTTTTGCTTCTATCATAGGTCCTGTAACATCTCCTCATTGTCCTAGATTTTGCCCTCTGTTTATGTTCCCTTTCTCTGTGATTCTTATGCAGTCTAGTTCTCTTGAAGTGCAAGTCTCTTGCTTGTTATAGTTCCTAGAATCCTTGTGTTTAACTTGCCTGTTCTCCATTTTTTCCTTGAATACTCTGCTCCCAACTATTTGCTACAGCTCTTAGGTTCCTTTCTATTGCTTGCTCTGTATTTTCGTATTGTGTCTGGTAAGTGTACTATTTGGTCTTCACCTGTGTATAAGCGTATTCCTTTGAACAGGGGTTGGCTCCTGGTTTCCCCAAGGCAATTCCAGCCCGTCCTTTGTCTGATATTGTATGTAATCTTAAGTATCTTATCTGTGACAGTGTGCCATTTCAATTTTTCTTAGGAATTGCCACTGTGTGTCCAGCTGGATAAGGGCTTGTCTCGTGTATGTAATTACAATCCTTGTTTGTGCTCTAAGGGCCCAGAGACAGAATTAATTCTGTTGCCTCCATTCTATGGGGCATGCAGGGTGACTATCTGTAAGAGTAATCTGCACAGAGGCATTGATATTTTATGTTGCTGTGGGAAGTTCTGAGTCTTACCTATGTACAACCCTAGTAGTAATCAAGAGTGTTTGTCTGTTATTGATCCATTCCCTGGTTGTTAATGCTAGTTTGCCAGCCTTCTCTATTCTGTTCCTGTGTGTTACTCTGTACCTGTTCCTGCCTGGTGTATGTCTATCTGCTCCTCCACTTCAGAACGCCACATCCATAGGGAGATATTCCTTGAGGGGTGCTCCACCCGGAGTTCCTGACTCACAGGACCTCTGCAACAATGTCTTTCAATCCTTCAGCAACAAACTCACCGTGATTTACAGTAACTTCAACCAGTAAGCAGACTTTCCAGACCTGGGCCAACACCTCCCTATCTTATCCAAAGAACAATGCTAACCACATGACCGATCAACACCACAGAAGAAAACGCCATCACCATGAAGTCCATCCACTCAGGAGCCCAATCGGACCACTGCCTCGACCACGCCTATTCCAGAGGACTGCATGCTCATGGCCATTCTGAATGCCTCCACCTCTTCTGTGACCTTCCCAGATGCTTGGAAACACAAAACTGTCCTCCCATTGCTGAAGAAACCCTCCGCTGAGCCTTCAATGCTTGCCATCTACAGACCGATCTTGCTTTGATGTCTTGACAGCCGTGTTCAGTGAATGCATGCACCAATAATCATGTTACAGTGTTAACTACAGCTGGTAAATAACAAATGTACATATCATGCAATCCAGAATGTAGTATCAATCTTGTAAACAGGATTACCTTGATGTTAAGGAGGAAATGCTACAAACAGCTGATATGTCTTCCTGAACAGTTTTGTCCTCTCAACGTTGTGCATTAGATGTTGTCTTGTATGCGCTGTATGAAGTGATGCTTCTGCTGGCAATTAGAGAATTAGAAAAGAATATAAGTAGGCCTATAATCTAACTGATATGTAACACAGACAACAGTAAAGGCATACAATTTGGATGCATTCTCAAAACCAACCTATCTTCATGTATCCATATCAAAGAAAGGCCTGATTTAGGTTTGGCAAACAAGGTACTCAGTCACGAGCATTCAGTCTGCCTGCCTCATTAAACACAGGTGGACCTTAAAGATTCAGCTGACAGAGCCCCATTAGCTCTGTTGAAGGCATACTTCCTTAGACAGCCCAATGGAGTAGGGGACATCGGAGGAAGGACATTACACCACTGCCTAACCAGGGCGTGTGTGCAGTGTAATGTATTTTTTTTCTAATAGCTGATCTAATAGCTGTTCTAACTTTCCACTACAAATAAGAAATACTCTACGCAACAAAGCCATATAATAACATACTGTAAATGTTTCTCCATTCTAGGGTGCATACACACCTGTTCCTCCCAACAGCCCAAAAGATTTGGGTAGGTGAGGGTGAAACAGATGCCTATGGCAGTCCCCTGGATTTATTTGTATAGACACTGGCCAACAAAAAATGTAATCTCATCCACACAAATATGATCATATATAGTAACATTCTATTATGTTCAAAAAGGCTTAATGGTCTGGCTCTTAGGAAGAGTTTACATGTATGAAGTCTGACATGATGTATGATATTTTTATCTAAAGATTGGAATCCAAAGTTACAAACTATATGTTTCATCCCAAGGTATGTGGTTAATTTGTTTGAGAAAGTCTGTGGTGTCCCAGGGGTAAAACGGTAAGCTTTGTATGAATTGGAACAAATAATTATTTATGTAAACTGATATTCTTCAAGAAGGCTTCATATTGCAAAGACTATCAGTATTCCTGGTAGATTATTTCTGTCCTTATGTACTTTAGGTAGTCAACAAAAAGTAGGGATTTTAGGATTTTCTGTTTTGAGGAAATTCATTATATTCTAATAGGCCCTAATTTCTCCAGATGATTAATAGTTCAATCAATCAAACATTTGTAAAGCACGCTACTCGCCCGCTAGGGTCTTAAAGATGCTAAAAAAGGGTGGGGTGAGAAGGATCTGCTACTGCTTGAATAGCCAGGTCTTGAGGCATTTCCTGAAGGTCAGGAGGTCCTGGGTCTGTCGTAGGTGGACACGGAGGGTGTCCTAGATCTTGGCTGCAAGGTGGGAAAAGGATCTGCTGCCAGCTGTACTTCGATGGATGCGAGGGACGGCGGCGAGGGCAAGCTTGGCGGAGTGGACCTGGCGGGTGGGAGCATGGAAGGTGAGTAGCTCGTTTAGGTAGGCAGGGCCCCTGTTGTGAAGAGCTTTGTGGGCGTGGGAGGGGGGGATTTGAAGGTGATCCTCTTGGTGACTGGAAGCCAGTGTAGGTCCCTGAGGTAGGATGAGATGTGGTTGCGGCGTGGGATGTTGAGGCTGAGGCGTGCGGAAGTGTTCTGGATGCGTTGAAGTTTCTTCTGGAGCTTGGTTGTGGTTCCTGCATAGAGCGCGTTGCCGTAGTCCCTTCTGCTGCTGACGAGGGCGTGGGTGACAGTCCTTCTTGTTTCGATGGGGATCCATCTGAAGATCTTGCGAAGCATGCGGAGGGTGTTGAAGCAGGAAGATGAAACGGCATCGACTTGATGGGTCATGGTGAGCGATAAGTCTAGAATGAAACCTAGACTGTGTGCGTGGGTGGTGGGTGTAGGTGCGGTTCCTAGGGTGGCTGTACCAGAGTTTTAGGGTAATTCATTTCAGTTTTCTTCTTCATCTTCACCAAGTTGTTTAAACATTTTTTGTTGTGCCCAACACAAATTTCTCTTTTATTTTGTTTATAATATTGTATCCTCAGGTGATTCAATTCTTTCAGACTCCACGGAGTCATGGGATAATAAAGGTATAGATTGTGATTTTGGTTTAGAGTTACTTCCACTGCCCAGGTTTGTTGTTATGCCCATGTTGTTTAAGATTTCTGTTCGTACTTATTTCATCCCTTTGATTTTGTAAATTATGATTATCCAGAGCATTATTCATATTAAGAACATACACATCACAGAAGCTTTCTGCTGATTGAACTGGATCTTTTCTTTTCTACTGAGCCATGGCATGTGTGGTTTGGCAAATTTTAATTTCCGGATAAGTTGTTATAGGTTTATAGGTCTATGATGTTTTCCTTTCTCATTGATGTTACTTTCTATTACGTTAGCATAATAAACATCATCGAGAAAGTGTAGGAAAGTGAAGTATTTGCAGTGACACTGGTTAGACTTCTGTAGAGAGCAGGGTTCTGGTTGCAGTAACCCTCCCACTTTTTACCTAGTTTGGGATTCAACTTCCACTGAAGTGCACAGGTCCAGAGTGCCAGTGTTCCTTCCCTAAAACAAAAACACCTGGACACTTGATCCCCAAGTGACCAGGATTTTCAGCCCTCTCTAAGCCCCTAGTAAATTGTACCTTTGGTACCTAGGGCATGGGCACTGGAGAGGGCCCCTCAGAGCTGCAGCACAACTTGTGCCACTCTGAGGAACCCACCACCAACTTTATGCGGACTGCCTTTGCAGGCTTTGTGACAAGGTGCTCCCAAAATTGAAAACACAACAGGGCACACAGCCTGTGTGCCCTCTTCCCTAAACATTGCATGACATATGCGTAAGTCACCCCTCTAGCAGGCCTTACAGCCCTAAGGTGGGGTGCATTATATTACATGTGAGGGCATATCTGCCTGAGCAGATATGCCCTGTTACGTCTTTGTCCATTCTCAGACATATTAAGTGTACAGGGAAACCATTTTAAATGCATGTACTGAATACTAGTCATTACGAGTTCCCCAGCTACATGATGGCTTCTCTGAATCCTGGGATGTTTGGTATCAAACATCTTAGAATAATAAACCTTCACTGACCCCAGTGATGAATTTATACAAAAAATGCACACAGAGGGCCCCTTAAAGGGGTCCCCCGAAAGGCTACCAGCTACTAGTGTATTGACTGACTGGTCCTGGCCAGTTCAGCCACCACAGACACGTTTCTGGACCCCCACGGTGACAGCCAGTGCTCTTGAGGCCCAGAGACAAAAGCCTGCACTGGTGTTACCTCCTCTCCCAGGCAGCATGGGCATTACAGGAAGGGAAGCTTCAAAGGGCTTGCCGCCTTTGAAATGTGACCCAGGCCTCCCCATATGTGGAGATGACCAACCCCTGTCCTGACCCCACTTTTGGCAGTAGCACAGGCAGGAAAATAAGTTAAACTGGGAGGAGTGCCCACTACATGCCAGTCCCACCACTAAGGTGGACGAGCTGAAGTGAACACTACTGTTTAAATTCCTCCATCTTTTTTTAAAGGAATTAGGTCAATCGGGTTAGGGCTACACCCACATCCCAAAGAAAGTGGTCATAAGAAGGGTGTAGTCACTCTAAAGGTGAGTAGCCAACTGGCTGCCACCTGGCACTTGTTGTAATGCTCCTGAATTCAATATTGAGAGGTCAACCTTGAGCCCAGAACCAGATTCCTGTCGACCTAAGAAGAGCCGGACACCACAGAAGTCGCCCAGCAGAGAAGGCTGAAGACACCAACTGATTTGGCCAGAGCCCTTCGGCCTGTTGAAGCCTTCAAAGAACCAGCACCCAGAAGACGACTGTCCTGCAGCACACCAACCTCTAAAGTCTTGGGAGGACTTCCTACCTTCAGTAAAGAACAAGAACTCCTGTGGACATCGGACCTGTCCAAAAGAAACATCTCCAAAGAAGAAAGAAGTCTGCCTGAGGAACTGAGGAAACCGCCGCCTGGAACAACCTTTGCACCTGACACCCAGGGCTCGAGTCCAAGTGGCCCACCAGCCCAGTGAAGGTTTCCCAACACTTCTGACCCAGAGTCCATCGTGGGTTTACCCCTGCCAGACTCCATAGCAATGCCTGCAGCCTAAACTGAGGCCCCCCCCCCCTTACTGCGAACTGCCCGGTAAGCTGTTTCTGATACCAAGAGACACCCCTGCACCCAAAGTGCCTGGGCCTTGGGGAGGTAGACCGTTGGTGTCCCTAAGACCTCTGGCATCTTAACTTATCTGGGCAGCTGTGGGTTGACCTCTCCTGGCCTCCTGGCCAGAGCCTGCAGCCTGTTTCTGAAAGTGAACTCTTGCAATGACTAACATTGGGGGCCCAACACTGAGTTGGCTCTCCCTTGTCCTTGCTTCAACCCCAGAAGATCCACCCCTGATCCTGCTCAACTCACCTGTAAGCAGCGCTACAGCAGATACCCACTGTCCCCACTGGATAGCACTGGGCTCCCAACGTTGTGATGGCACACTGCACCCAACCACCTTATGTCCCTAAGGGTGTAAGTTAGGTGCTGCCTTGTGGCCCCACCGGTGTTTGCTTCATCTCCAGGAGACCAGCCTCTGACACCGCCTGTACTTACCTGGGAGCAGCATGTCTTCAGTCTCCCCCAGTTTCCATTTACTAACATTGGGCACCGACTGACTTCGACCTTGGCACCCAGTCGCCCCCGTGCTGCTGTGGGTGTCCTCTTGGTACCAACCTGAACCTTGCCCGGTGATAGCCTGAAACCACAAAGATTGGGGTTGTCTTGTTTTCCTTCCATAGGTTAACTTTGAAGACTCTGAAAATTGCACTGTGTCGATTTTTGAAACAGCAAAGTATTTTTAATGTAAAAAATGCTTACCTTGTAACAAAGTTCTTGGGTTAAAAACATATATAAAATCAACTGTGATTTTACTAAATTGATCTTGGATTTATTCTTTGAGTGTGTGTCTCATTTATGGCCATTGTGAGTACAACAAATGTTTAACATGACTCCTTGATAAGCCTGGCTACTCGCCCACATTATCACAAATAGAGCTCTAGACCTATCTATTTCTGCCTCTGCACATCTTTGGGGATCCTCTGGACTCTCTGCACAGTGTACTTCATAGGGAGCAAGTTTTCTACAGCTTCACTATGTAATATTCTCATAATACCCTAAAGATGGCCGTTGGACTCACAATAACAAATCCTTAGTTCCGTCCTGGCAGCGTGGCAAAGAACATTCAGGCTTTACTAGAGGAACGTGTTGAGTATTTCAGAGTACTAACATGGCTGACAAGTAACTGACATGACTCAAAAGAAATCTGACACCAATTTAAACAAATTAAGCAGATTTTTATATTAATGTAGACACCAAAATAAAGTAAGTCAGATACGTATAACTGGAGTTATGGAATTTCACATGAAAAATAATTCAATACAGTTCAAGCTGTCAACCTTTTACCATTGTGATCAATGGGGAAAATCACTAGAGACACCTGGCCACTTTCGGTGTGAATTCAGAGGAACCCACTTGTAGCTAAGGTCATGTGGCTCCCAGGACCAAGCTGCAGCAGTCAGACCAATTTTCAGTGGCTCATGGTGCCCGGGTGCAAAGATGTCCTGGCTGTCGTTGGTGGTGTATGTGGGAGCCACAGGTGCTGAAAAATTATACTTGTGACACTCAGTCACTTGTAGGTCAAGTTAATTGGAGCCCATGGGGGTTAAGCTTATGTGGGCCCCTGGACCAGGATTCACCAGGCAGGACAACTTCACCTAGCTCGAGTGTCTCATGTGCAGAGGTGTGCTTGGCTATCCTTGGTACAAAAAGGAAGCTGGACTTGCTGGCTATACCACTGTGTCAATGCGGGTGAGGAAGAAGATTCAAAACTTGACAACTGAGTCACTGGTGACATTGGATGCAGGTGTTGCGGTGTGCTCGCAGGTTGTAGCATCGAGTCAAGGTGACTGGCCACCAACAAGCCTTAGCAGTGGTAAGGTGAAGGAGCAGATATCTCCCCTTCAGGTGGTCCTGGGGAAAATGGTAGCCAGCTGTAATTTGGTGGCGAGGTGGACCATACTTCCTACAATGCACTGTGCCACCTGCCTTTGGGCAATCCCTTGGAGGGCATTTGGTTCCAGTAGGTGCTTTTTACCTGTGGAATCCAGGGGGCTAGTTCCACTAAGCTTACAAAGGGTTCCCTCTTGCTGGGGGAATTGAACTTTGGTCCAGGACTAGTCGCGGTCGATCAGTTCCAAAAAGGTTGCCATAGTTTCAAGGTATCACGCCTTTTGTTTGTGCAGGCTTCTGTTGTCATTGATGCAGGTCTCCTTATGTCCTTTCTTTGCAAGTTGTTCCAGATCTGAGGTTCTGGTGCCTGGTGTGCCCCTTTAATCCTAGATCATGGGGGGTTAAGGGTGTGGGTACAAGTAGCCCATGGGCTACTAGCCTCAGCGGCTAATCCGCCTCTGAGGTGACCATATCTGGTGAACTGTGGCACCTTTTCTACCAAGAGCCCTCTATTTTGCCACGTTTCAACATTGTAAAAGTCTTCTTCAGCTGTAAAAACCAAGCAGCCTACCCAGAAGTATGGCTGGCCTTTTAGGGGCGTATGCTTCCTGACTTTCCTGCCTGCCCAAGTGCAAATGTGACTGGGGCTGGTTTTGTCCTCCACTGTCGGACAGCCTGCCTGCATATCAGATGAGGTGTGTCCTTTGAAGCTCACTGCCTTGATGTGCCACTTTTTTTAGCCTTCTTGGGAGGGAGAAAGGTGTGGCCTCCTTCCCATCCAGGCCTTTGTCCTGACTCCTGGCTGTGTCACACTTCTGCCCAGGGGGGTCAGTATTCTGTCTTGGCAGCAGCAGCTGTGAGCCAGCAGCCAGAGCACAGGAAAACTGGGACAACTATATGATCAACTTCTAAGGATGACACCGGGGTGCATGCCACGTTGCCCTTGACAAAGGATTCATGTCAGGGGTGAGAAGGCACGTTGGTTGATACCAAATATTACCCATTTCGGTGGTACCATAATGGAGCTGGCGACCTCAGGCTTGTCGGGAGCCAGCCCATGTTATTCGATGACCACCTTTCCCTTATAGTAACCTTTAATAGAAAAGGCACTATAGGGACATAAGGATGCACTTATATGTCCACACCTTTAATATAATGCACCTTGCCATCTGGGCTCAGGAGGTCTTCCTTAGGGGCGACTGACACATATTAAAGATAGTGCTTTGGCTGTGCCACAGATGGTGTTGGCACAGTCAAGTTCGAGCAGTTTGCACTGCTACTGCAGTCTGCAAAGGCAGGTCTGCTGTCAGTAGTTTACTTAGGTCACACAGGGTGGCACAAATGGAGCTTTAGGTCCTGGTGACCCCTTTAATATCCACGCCATGGGTACCATTGGGACCTTATACTAGGGCCTTATAAGGAGGGTTAAAATGCTTGCCAATTAGGGATACCTATTCACATATATCAGTTTAGGAAGAGAGTACTTGGGCCTGTTTAGCAGGCTTGGGTGCACTTTCAGAGTCATAACTAACAGCATCTAGTGCAAAACATGTGAGGGTGACCATCCTAAAAGGGCAGTTTCCTACAGAAAGAGAACAACACATTTATTAGCCTTTGTGACAAAAGACTCCAAAAGAAATTGAAGTAATTAGCCTAGGCCTATCTTTCTGCCCTACAGCAGAGATTAATTAAACAAAAACCAGTAAAAGACCCAAAAAACGCATGTTTTGGAGTAGGGCACCCACAGGTGTTGGATATTATAATAGGATTTTATTTTATGCTACAAAAGGTTCAGAAATGTCATTGGAAAAAACGAAAGGTTAAAGTGACTTTATCATTTGGTATGGTAATAATATCTACTTTAAGCCCTAGAAATTCACTGAGAACAACAAAGGTTGAAGTGACATTACAGTTACAATACAGTTAGTTGAAAATGGTAGTCATCTCATCAAGTTTTTTTTAATTTTTTTTTACCAGTTATGGTTTACTGAGCTAACTAAAACTTGAGACCTGCCATGCAAGTGTGTTGTCATCTATGAAGTAAAATCACCATTTGCAGAGATCGCAAGTGTTTGTGTCCTTCTGTCATTATTTGTGAGAAATTGCTGTTATTTATGAGCCACCCTGGTGGGAGAACTACACATATATATATATACACACACACACACACACATATATATATACACACACATATATATAGAATTATACACACACACACACATATATATATATATATATATATATAAATATATTATTATACACACATATATATATATAATAATTATATAGATATATAGTTTAAATTTGTGGAATTCCACCACTGAATCGAGATGTGTGTTTGGCGGTCTATCAACACTAGATCTTGAAGTTGACCATGTGCCTGTGATCATTGTTTTGCAAGGCACTGTTGTAAGGGCCGCATGTTTAGTCTTGCATTTCGGACAATGGCGATGCATGATGCCATCATGCCCAACAGTTTCATGACAAACTTGACTGTAGGTTTGACTGAATTTGTGGTAATATATTGTGGAATGATTGTATACTTTGTGGACTTGGGCTTGCAAGTGCTGTTTGCGTATTTAATGTGGCTCCTAAATACTGTTGAACTTGCGCTGGTTTTAAGTGAGATTTTTGGTAGTTTATTGAGAACCCTAGAGTGTGTAGGGTTTGTATTACATAATGTGTATGGTGCTGACACTGTGTCCGGCTGTTGGATTTTATTAGCCAGTCGTCAAGATATGGGAAGACATGGACGTGTTGCGACTACGGCAAGGCATTTTGTAAATACTCTGGGAGCTGTTGTTATCCCGAAGGGTAACACTTTGAACTGGGAATGTTTTCCTTGTATTACAAACCTGAGATATTTCTTGTGCGCTGGATGGATGGCTATGTGGAAATACGCATCTTTGAGGCCTAATAGTGTCATAAAATCTTGTTGTTGTAACAGTGGGACTACATCCTATAGTGTTACTATGTGAAAGTGTTCTGATAGGATGAAAAGATTGAGGGTTCTGAGATCTAGTATTGGTCTCAATGTTCCGTCTTTTTTGGGAATAAGGAAGTACAGGGAGTAAACCCCTGTTCCTATTTGATGATGTGGTACAAGCTCTATGGCTTGTTTGAGTAACAGTGACTGTACCTCTGTTGGTAACATGGAAATGTGTTGGGAGGAGAGTTTGTGTGGTTTTGGAGGTATATCTGGAGGAATTTGTGCGAATTCTATGCAGTTACCATTTTGGATAATGGATAATACCCAGTTGTCTTTTGTAAGGGGTAACCAGTGTTTGTGGAACTTTTTCAGTCTTCCTCCCACAGGGGAAGTGTGGTGAGGGAAGATGTGGAGCAAGTCACTGTTTTGTGTGTGAGGTTTGCTTTGATGGCTGGTATTTTCCCCTACCTCTGGGGAATTGGCCCCTGTAAGTTCCTCTAAACCCATCTCATTGGTACTGAGGCTGGTAAGACGGTTTTGATTGTGAGGTGGATGCCTCAGATGTTTGGGCTCTAAAACCACCCCTGTATTGAGGCTTTCGAAATGAACCACTGTACTGTGTAGAATAAAGAGCACCCATGGCTTTAGCAGTGTCAGAGTCTTTTTTCATTTTTTTCAATGGCTGTATCAACCTGAGTGACAAAAAGCTGTTTTTCATTAAATGGCATGTTAAGGACAGCCTGCTGGATTTCCAGTTTAAAACCTGACGACCGAAGCCATGCGTGTCTCCGAATGGTGACCGCAGTATTAATTGTTCTTGCTGCTGTGGCTGCGGAGTCTAGAGCTGACCTAATTTGGTTATTTGTAATAGCCTGCCCTTCCTCGACTATTTGCTGGGCTCTTTTTTGTTGATCTTTTGGGAGATGTTGAATG
Organism: Pleurodeles waltl; assembly: GCF_031143425.1. Lineage (NCBI taxonomy): Eukaryota > Metazoa > Chordata > Amphibia > Caudata > Salamandridae > Pleurodeles > Pleurodeles waltl. Next base: position 345,595,618 of record NC_090437.1, on the reverse strand, counting down.
ATATCTTTCATCTCATCCCAGTGGGCTCTATCGTACCTAGCCAGTAGTGCTTGGGAGTTGGCTATTCTCTACTGATTAGCTGCTTGCGATGCCACTCTTACCAGCAGCATCATATTTTCTGGTTTCTTTGTCTGGTGGCGGTGCATCACCAGACGACTGGGAGTTAGCCCTTTTCCTTGCTGCACTGACAACTACGGAATCGGGAGGTAGCTGCTGGGTAATGAAAGCTGGATCAGAAGGAGGCGGCTTATAATTCTTTTCTACCCTAGGAGTGATGACTCTTGCCTTAACTGGTTCTTGAAAAATCTGATGTGCATGTTTTAACATGCCTGGAAGCATGGGAAGGGACTGGTACGTAGTGTGAGTGGAGGATAACGTAGTAAAGAGAAAATCATCCTCAAGAGGTTCTGTGTGCATGGCTACGTTATGGTATGACGCTGCCCTAGCTAGAACCTGATTGTATGAAGTGCTATCTTCTGGGGCGATGGTTTTGAAGGATACCAGTCTGGACTGTTATCAGAAATGGGATCATCGTAGAGGTCCCATGGGTCGACATTATCTTGTTGTGAATCTGCAGAGTGTACTGGAGACTGTGCAGTGGGGCTAGTAGGTGGAGAGACAGTCAGGTGATGAGAATTAGGAGGAGACTGATGAGGTGAGAATTGAGGAGGCGGAGTTTTTTGTTTGGGTTTTGGCAATTTAGCTTGTGGCTGATCAGTGTCCAAATGTCCTTGAAAGGCTAGCTTCCTCTTTGTTTTTAGAGGAGGTGCAGTTATGAATCTGAATTCTGGCCTGCCCTTCATCAAATTCCGCCATCTGCGTGAGTTCCTCAGAAAAACTATGGCTTTCTTTAAGTTGTTTGGAAAGTCCATGCTCCTCTGTGTATATGGGTCTTTTCGGGTCCGAAGCCAGTTTCCTCAGGATCGAAAGGCCTGGAGTAGATGTTGGCCTCAGCTCCGACAGGGATTTTCGAGGCTTCGACTCGATGGGTCGGTGTTTGCCTATTTCGGAGCCTGTGCTTCGGCTCGAGTCTGAAGGCTTCGGTGGCGTGACCTTTCTCGGTGCCGAAGTTGTTGCTTGGTCACCGGAAGTCTTTTTGCGGGTGGAGCCATGGCCTTCCGGCAGTGGCGTTCCTGAGGCCTTGTGCTTGGGCTTGGATTGGACAGGGGCAGGCATACTCACGTGCTGTCTTGCCGGGACCGGTCTGTCCTCCTCGGACTCTTGCTCGGACTCAGACCCCCGAATGAAGACTGCGGTGTGCATTATCTCCTCTTCCTCCACGACGAGACGTTCAGTGCTTCTGGACGCCATTTCCAACCTTTGCGCTCTTCTGTCTCATAGAGTCTTCTTCGAGCGGAAGGATCTGCAGGCCTCGCAAGTATCCTCTCGATGGTCTGGAGATAGACAAAGGTTACAGACAAGATGTTCGTCCGTATACAGGAACTTGGCATGGCACCGAGGCCAGAAGCAAAACGGGGTCCGGTCCATGAGGCTTCAACAATGCTTTGGTCGGCCCGACCAGGCCCGAGTTGGGCTCGGGTGCCCCAAAGGGCGAGTAATGTAGTTGGATCCGCCGGTACCGAAGTGTCGATGATAGATGGTACTCGATCGAAACAATACCGACGAATTAGAGAGTTTATAGTACTTTTTTGACTCGAACTACCGGAACGAAAAGAAACACGTCCGAACCCGATGGCGGAAATAAAACAATCTAAGATGGAGTCGATGCCCATGCGCAATGGAGCCGAAGAGGAGGAGGCACTCAATCCCGTGACTCGAAAACATTTCTTCGAAGAAAAACAACTTGTAACACTCCGAGCCCAACACTAGATGGCAGGACCTATGCATAGCATGTGTATCTGCAGCTACACATGCCATTGAACATTATATATATACATATATATATATATATATATATATATATATATATATATATATATACACATATATACATATAAACACACACATATATAGATATATGGAAAGAAATATTGCCCTCGCTGGCGTGCTACGGCGCACTTTCATTAATTGGTGGTGCCGGTTCTTCAGTAGGACATCCGCATATTACTTGTTACTGATTCTCTTGGTTTATAATAAAGCATGCCTGCCGAGGTTGTACCATTATTCTCCTTCACTTTAATATGCGAGCTCAACAAAAAACAAACAAAGTCAGGACTCCCCTGACGCGTTTCGGTCTCACCAGACCTTGTTCACAGGAACTTCCTGTGCATTCTTCTGGCGCTTTAAATATGCAAACCAAAAACCACAAATGCACAAACAAAAGACCAATTTCAATCGTGCTTGTTTACATTTCAAAGGGCAAAGCATCATATGTTACTATAGACAAACTCTGCTGAATAATATATAAATTATATAGATTGTGCATGGGTCTCTCTACTTTTTCTTTTATGCCTATGCAATGAATTCTGGTAAATGTAGTTATCAGTGTTATATATTACAGCAGATTAATTCATCTAAATCTCAAGTGATTACTTATTAACTCAATTGTTGAATAGATAATATTAATGTTTGATAATGCCAATATTTATGTCTAATTTAAAAATTCTATCCATTCGAAATTAATCTTTCCTCTACACTTGAACATTAGTGTGTCTATGCTTGTGAAGTTTGTTAACTAATTTGAAAGCGCCCATATGAATGCCACACAAAATAAATAAGAATGAATGAAAAAAGAGAGACAAGGCCAAATGGCCATACAGATGTAACTGCCTTGCAGCTTATTAATCTCAAAGGGTATAGCAAAAAATATATATAATTTTCATTGTCTTTATAAGTGTACAAATAGCTCTTCATCCTGATTAAGACCAAGCGGAGTTAAAGAACGAATGTCTAATATGTGTCTTGACTCCAACTGACGTAGCTTCTTTTCTCTGTCTCCCCCCCGTTCTTGTTTTGGTACTTGGTTGATTACAAAATATTTAATTAGTTCCCATTTACTGCTGTGTTTCTGTTCCATATGCCTTGCAGTAGCATAACTCCTATCTAAGTTGATAGTTGCTCGAATGTGTTCTAAAATTCGCTTTTTGGTCTCACAAATCGTGCTGCCAATATATTTTAGACCACAGGACATTCAATCACCTACACTGTAAAACGGCTTTTGCAGGTTAAGTGTTTTCGAATCACTCTCACATTTCCAGTATTCGTCAAATATTCTTGCTTATTGTTCCCGATTTTACATGATTTACAATCACTACTTTTCCCAGAATCACGGCTTCTGTAGCCAGTTTTGTTTTTTATTCTGGAAGTGACTGTGTGTTAATTTATCACTTAGATTGGATGCTCTTCTAAATGTCATTTGGGGATATTGTCCCATGATTTCTCTTACTACAGGGTTCATTAATAAAATTGGCCAATGATTCTCCAAAAAAGTTCGAACTTGTGTAGCACTTTGTGAGTACAAGGTTATGAATCGCAACTGTTGCTGTTTGTCATGTTTTGGAGGATGATTCACATTCTGGATTAATTGTTCTCTAGATAGTTTGTTTAAGCGTTGCTTAGCCTGAAATAGACATTTGTTGGAATATTGTCTAGCTACAAATCTGTCTTTAGACAGTTTAAGATGTTTGTCACATTCCACGGGTTCTGAGCAGATTTTCTTTATTCGCAAAAATTCACCATTCCACTTGGTTTTTGGGGGGTGAAAACTTTTTGCTTGTAATATTGAATTCGTAGCTGTCACTTTTCTATGTAATGTTGTCTGAATTAAACCCTCTTTTATATAGATTTCTGTATCTAAAAATGTAACCCGTGTTGCACTGATTTCATAAGTAAAATTCAAATTGGCTATGTTGGTGTTCAAAATCCTGAAATATGCCTCAAACTCTTGTTCTGTACCATCACAGATAAGAACTAAGTCATCAATAAATCTAAGCCAAGTCACCACCTTTTGCTGATGTATTTCATTTTCTTCTGCCCATGCAATTCGTTGTTCAAACCAACCCATTGTTAAGTTGGCAAAATTCGGAGAGAATGAGAATCCCATCGCTTTGCCCTTCATTTGCAGATACAGTTGTTGATTAAAAAGGATATAATTATTGGTCAGGCAAATACTAATCATTTCCAACAACATCTCATTATCAGAAGCGTATATTTCTTTGACTCAGAAAGAATTTGCATGCCTTAATCCCTATGTGGTGTTCTATGTTTGTATAAAATGACACCACATCCATTGTTACCAATCTATATGTATCTTGCCAAGGTATGCCTTCCAATTGTTGTAAGAAATCTCCTGTATCACGCAGATAGGAATTCAAAATCCTAGCTAAGGGTGCTAGAAAAAAATCAATGTAATCTGACATTGGTTCTAATAAAGATGACTTTGCCGATATTTTTGGTCTGCTTGGAGGATGTGTCAAATCTTTGTGAATGTTGGGGAGAAAGTATATTGTTGGAGTCACAGAGTGTTCAACTTTCAGATATTTGGCCTCATCCTGATCAATAAGACCCAATTCTTCCCACATTACGATACAAGATAGGATCCTCTCCTTCAGTTTTATTAATGGATTTCCACCAATCTGTGCATAACATGTTTTGTCTGCTAATTGCCGCATAGCTTCTTTCACATAATCCTGTTTGTTTTGTATCACAATATTTCCACCTTTGTCTGCTGGCTTGATTTCTATAGTTGTATCCGTTTGTAATTTATGGAGTGCCTGTTTCTCCAATAGGGATAAGTTATCCTTATTTTTATTCCAACACTTTTTATATAAGTCATGAATTACCATTTCAGCGAACAGATCAATTTTATTTCCTGCTGGTAATACGGGATAAAACTTGGACTGTGGTCTTTTTTCCCGTAAGTCCTGCCCCCAAAGGTACCACAACTTCAGTCTCTTCAAGTGGTCTGTCTCCTGATGTAATGTCTAGATTTACAAAAGTCATCAAAGTTTCTTTATCTGATGCTGTTAAGTTGTACTCATATTCTGGTAGATCATTTTTCTCTTTGGTCTTAACTTCTGCAAATGTCTTCGCCATTTTAATTTTACATATAAACTTATAAAAGTCTATTCGTGTTTGTACCAAGTCTAAGTTAGTGGTGGGGCAAAAATTGAATCCCTTTTTCAAAAAAGATTCCTCCGACGGGGACATTTCCCTGGTGGAGAGGTTAACAATGTCTAACTCTTGAAAACTGCTGCTGTTTGTGCTCTGGTTTTTCTTTGTTTTCCCTCTTTGTCCCCTTCTTGTACGTTTGTTCTTCTTGCACCCCGTCCTCGTCCTCTCCCTCTTGTTTTGACTAACTGATCTTTTGATTGTTGTTGGAGGGCGAGGCGCATCTCGTTTAACAAGGTTAATTTGACTCCCTGTGTATTTGTTGAAGTTGATTCTCCTTCACTTGATTCATTATCAGTTGACATTGATTCCATACTGGACTTATCTGATTTTTCAGTTTGGGATATATCAATTTGTTCTCTTAATTTGGCATTCTGAAATTTCCTCGCAAATGTAAAGATTCTCCCCTCTTTGTAATCTGTTTCATCCCGTTGGAACTTAACCTGCTTGCGTGTTTTTACAATTTCCTCATGCTGTTGGATTTTCAAGCTAATGTCACTTCTAATTTTACTTTCTTCTTCTGTTAGCTTCATTCTTTCCATTTCTTGTTCTATAATTCTTAGTTGACTCTCAATTTTATTCAATGCTATTTCCGCGTGCTTAATTAATATTAAAATCAATCCCTTTGAAGAGTCCAAAATATGTGCACCCCATTCCTCTAGTAATGCACTGCTGGCATCCTGATGGCTCGGCATAATGCCTTTCCGCAGACCTCTTGGGATTATATTTACTTCAACATATTTCCTCAGGGTGAACACTTCCCACCATTTATTTATCTCTTTACGGGATACTTTCTCCCATTCACGTAATTTCATTTTCACACCACCGTGTTTCTGTGTTGCACCACCATTATTATCATTCGAATTGGGGCTGCTAGTTACCTCATTAAAAATCTCTGCAGCCATTGCTGTGCGTTTGGCTTCTCTTTCGTCCATTGTCCAATGCTGTTTGTTCCAATTGAGCTCACTTTCCCTTTTATTTATTTATTTGTACAACCTCCACCTCTCTATCAACGGTTTGCAATTATTTTAGCGCAAACCTATATTAGAGGTACCGTGTATCAACCATCAGATAGAGTTGAAAAATGATTTTGGTGTAGATTTATTTAAATAACACATTGGTGTTTCAAAAAGCTCAAACGACTCGAGCAGCTCTTTTTTGTTGAGCTTGCATATTAAAGTGAAGGAGAATAATGGTACAACCTCGGAGTTCGGTTTTCTCTTTATTATAAACCAAGAGAATCAGTAATATATATATATATATATATATATATATATATATATATATATATATCCTAAAACACTCCTTCCAATATCAGGAGAACCAGGACACCTCCAATATGAAAATTCAGTTTATTTCAGCACAAAATCCAACGCGTTTCGGCAACAGCCTTACTCATGGACATCACATAAATAAAGTGCTTCACATATATACAGCCCAAGTTGGTCATAGAAATAAAGATAAGAGTGAAAATAAAAATAAAAATAAAAATAAACAACAGACAAATCCTAATACACCCACAGAAGAACACGTATTTGTGGTGGCCATCTTTGAAATGCACATTCAGTCTTAATACCATGTAATAAATGTTAAATAATTTTTAAATAGTTTTTAAATCACACTGATATCCCTCATAAGATTTACATTATGGAAATCAAGTTGTTACAATTGAATATTTTAATTGGTGCTGATCCCTAAATACAAAAAACAAAACTTAAAAATGTACTCAAATTATCAGGTCCCGTTAATAAAGTGACCATGGTCATCAAGTGATACAGAATTGTGTTGTATTATTTTATTTTATTTATATACAATGCCTAATGCATGTGGTGTAAGTGACCAAGTACAAACGATTAAGAGGATTGCCAAAATCTGGCAGTTTGAGTGTCAAATATTACTGGGTGCCAAGTGCTGGGCAGGGTCCTTTAACATTAAAGCCCACAATAACAGTGGGGAATCTTTACCTCAAAAATCTAAAGAAACAAAACAGATCACTATGCCAATTTAATGGCGAACTAGATACAAGTGAATCGGATTTTGTTTATTTGCCTTTCACTGTAGCTGCAAAAGGAAATGCTGTGAATTGGACAATTGAACCACCCCCAAACATTCTATGTGAAAAATGCATGAGCCTGAGACTGAGTTAGTCATTGATCTATTTTTTATGGTTAGTTTAGTGCAGGTAGATGGTGTCAGGGGGCAGACTGAGGAACCGAAAGCAGCAAATGCGAAACGCTCACAGCAGTCCCACTCCATTATTCCTCTCCTTGTGCTTTCGTTCTCTTTCCATCCATACATTCTCTCTCTTCTCTTTGCTCTAATCGCTTTCTCTCTACATTCATCTTCCCTCTCTCCCTCTCCTTCTCTCGCCCTCTCTCTTGTAGCCTCGGGGTGCCTACTGCAATCAGCCCAAGGGGGTTGGGGTGAATATGAAAATGACAGAGGCACCAGGAGCGGCCCTCCAAGACTCCAGCCCATCAGGGAAATGCCCAGTGCAATAAAAAGCCGGCCCAGCTCTGGATGAGGTGGATAGAAAATGGTGCAGTGATCAGGAGACAATATCATAAAGAGTACAGAAATTCATCCAAGTTATGAGGCTAACACAGAAAAAGCTAAGGACTAGCAAAAGTGTGAGAAATAAACCATAATGAAAGAATGGGATACAAATGCTGTAGAGACAGACAGAGGCAAAGCAAAACTTAACATAACAGTTTGTTTTGTAAGTGACTCCATTCTCCCCCCCCCGTGGACAGAGGCAAGGGAGCTGTGGCCCAGTGATCGAAGATTGGGGGTCCAATCCGGTCTTTGGCAGTAAGTCAAACATTGTACAATTTTGTGGAAATCACTCCATCTCTGAGTGCAGGAATTGCAAACGTACAATGTAAAGCAAGCATTGCGAGTTAAATGTGCCAATGCGTGTAAAAACAATCACAATTTCTGAGTGACGCACCTCGTGCACAAATGCTGGTTAGCACATTAACGTCAGCACTAACGGCTTTGTCAACAGTGGAGGAAAAAGTAGCTAAAAAGGATTGCTTTCTTTAAAGCATGTATATCAGAGTTAAATATTTGACGAGCATCGTTACAGTTCTGTGTACGTCCAATGGTAGCACTTCTACGAAGGCAGAAAGATACACAAAACAGTCAATATCACGAGGTGACTGAGGAATACAAATTTCAGTTCAGCCAAAGCCCACTCAAGATATATATTTTAAAAAAATATTAACTATATATGTTGCAGCTAGCTCTGCTGTCAAGCGAACCAAAAAATGGCAATATGAATAATGCAAATGTATCACTCGCTACTGCCACGACACCCACCTACTGTATGTAACTAAACAGCTACCTGTATCCATAAGCACACTTTGAAAAACAATAGAACACAGTAGCCCCACTCGCAGATAATTGGGAGGCTAAACAGAATAATTTCTTTGAAGTTCAAGGGTCACCATGGTGGCACATTACTCTTTTATCTCACAGAAAACACAGCATCCCTGTTGTTTTATAATCTCAAATCGCTTTGCACATACTGTCTGAAGCGAAGGACCCCACCAGCCTAGGACAAACCCTATTTTAATCTGCTCATCCAGTAACCGTGGGCAGTACACTGGTATCCCACTCACGTTTAATGATTGTACATTGCATCCTTCTCCTATTCGAAAAAGACACCAATTTTAGAACAAGCTTGAGTTGGTAAAAAATAAGGGTGAAGGCCATTAGAAATGATGGGGGAGCCCGGTGGACCCTTTGTGGTGGGATGGTGCAGACAAAGCGGACATTAGCTTTTTGTAGGTGGGTGGGCTCTGCTCAACAGACACAGTGGTTGGACAATGCACCTCGACTGCACATATGCGCTGGCCAGGATGTGCACGAGAAGCCTTGCATAATATGGCTCAAGTATTTTTATATACCGTGACACATCACATAATTTATGTACCATGTTATGTATTTTCATAATCGGTGCATGCGGTCCCCTGGCACTTTATTTTCCTGCTCACTGAAATACAGACAGCTGAGTATTCTCTGTCACCCTCCACTAGCCAGGGGATTGAGCCAACTTCCACCTCCCTTCAAAATAATTATTGTATTTTTCCCCAGTTTAGAAAAATTCAATTAAAAAAATCTTTATAGCTGGTTTGTTCCACAAACGTCTGCTGCAGCTTAAAAAGCTCATCATTCACACGTTTACGCTTAAAAGGAGTAGCAAAGGTTGAGCAGAATGACTTGAAAAAGCATGTCACATTCATGGCAACTAACTCAGAAAGGTCTATTCCTCACCACTCGGTTGTGGGAGCAAGACAATCTATCAGAAGTACAAGAGCCCACGATACTGGAGCGTTGGAAAAGTCGCATCTTCAGAGGATTTTCGTAAAACGTGTGAGATATGTGTGAGATGTGGGTGGTGGCGCTGGACATGATAGACGGTACACATGCAGCTACACGGACCTTATCGTTGTTATTCTTGATCACTTGCTCGCCTGCAATGCTGAATACAAAACCTAAGCACATACAGCAAGAGCCCAACAAACGCAGAGATACTGGGTCGGGGAGGAGAGGGAGGGCATCAGAGCTAACCCTCAAGAGGGATACATTATATATATATGTTAAAGAGGGATGGATTACTCTAAAACTGTATTTGAACAATAATAATGGCACTAACCAAGACAGATGCAAAGACACTGACTGAAGAAGTAATTTAAGAGAGAATGTATCTATGCATGAGAGAGAGACCGAGAGAGGCAGAGAGAGAGAGAGAGAGATAAAGAGAGACAGAGAGAGGGACTGTAGAGCCACAATAGACAATGCCTGGGTTAGAACATGGGGTAACAGGAAATCCTCTGATTTGGGAATGTGTTAACTCCGGAGAAAAATCCACCCGTGGGATTTGCACATCACTGGGAGAGAAAAGTAGAGGAACACATGTACTTCGTCGGGATTTAAGGAGGTCCTGCATAAACATGTAAGAATGACCCATCTCCCTCAGGAAGGACAGTGGGAGTCAACTTTGGCATGTTATTTATTTATAAACTCAAGAGCACCTTAATCGCTTTGCTGCCAGACCTTTTCCCCTCAGGTGCCAAGCCTTTTTTTGGCTATTTGGGGTAGTTCACGCTTAGGCCCTCATAACTTTTTGTCCACATAACCTATCCAAGCCAAATTTGCATCCTTTTTCCCCCAACATCCTAGGGATTCTAGAAGTACCCAGAGTTTGTGGGTTTCCCTGGAGGAGACCCAAGAAATTAGCCAAAATACACCTACAATTTCGTTTTTTTCCCCAAAAAATGCTACAAAAGTGCTTCAGAAGAAAGGATGTGTTATTCCCCTAAAAAATGTAATCAACAAAGGGTTTCTGGGGCTAAAATCACCATATTCCTAGCTCTCAGGAACAGGCAAACTTGAATAATAAAGCCACATTTTTCTATACAGGTTTGGCATTTTACTGGGACATACTCCATTTTTACAATTTTTTTGTGCTTTTAGCCTCCTTCCAGGTAGTGACAGAAATGGGTGTGAAACCAATGCTGGATCCCGGACAGCTAAACATTTCTGAAAAGTAGATACAATTCTGAATTCAGCAAGGGGTCATTTGTGTAGATCTTTCAAGGTTTTCCTACAAAAGTAACAGCTAAATTAAAAGAAATCTTGAAATTGAGATGAAAAAAGAGCCATTTCTGTACATGTTTTCTTTTTCTAAAGCAATATACAGTTATGTCTGCTGGACTCTTCTGGTTGTGGGGATATATAGGGCTTGCAGGTTCATCAAGAACTTTAGGTACCGAGAGCCAATAAATGAGCTGCACCTTGCAAAGCGTTTTCATTGTATACCTGGTATAAAGTAATTCATTTGGTGAAATATAAAGACTGAAAAATAGGTATCAAAGAAACCTTTGAATTTTGGAAATGGGCACAATATAAGGTGTTAAAAAGCAGTGGTTATTTGCACATCTCTGAATTCCGGGGTTCCCATACTAGCATGTAAATTACAGGGAATTTCTCAAATCGATGCCTTTTTTACACACTGTCTTACATCTGGAAGGAAAAAACATATAGAAAGACCATGGGCAATAATACTTGTTCTTCTATTCTGTGTTCCCCCAAGTCTCCCGATACAAATGGTACCTCACTTCTGTGGGTAAGCCTAGTGCCTGCGACAGGAAACGCAACATGGACACATCACATATTTACATTGAAATATGACATTTTTGGAAAGTGCCTAACTGTGGATTTTGGCCTCTAGCTCTGCCGGCACTAAGGGAAAGCTACCAAACCTTGCATTTTTAAAAACTAGACCCAGAATCCTTTGAAAACCTCAAAATGTGGCCCAAAAAGCACTTTTTCTTCACATTTTGGTGACAGAAAGTTCTGGAATCTGAGAGGAGCCACAAATGTCCTTCCACCCAGTGTTCCCCCCAAGCCTCCCGACAAAAATGGTACCTCACTTGTGTGCGTAGGCCTAGTGCCCACGACAGGAAATGCCCCAAAACACAACGTGGAAACATCACATTTTCCCAAAGAAAACTGACGTGTTTTTTGCAAAGTGCCTAGCTGTGGATTTTGGCCTCTAGCCCAGCCGGCACCTGGGGAAACCTACCAAACCTATGTTTTCTTGAAAACTAGACACCTAGGGGAACACAGGATGGGGTAACTTGTGGCGCTCTCACCAGGTTCTGTTACCCAGAATCCTTAGCAAACCTCAAAATTTGGCACAAAAAAAACACACTTTTTCCTCACATGTCGGTGCTGTAAATTTCTGGAATCTGAGGGGAGCCACAAACATCTTTCTACCCAGCATTCCCCCACATCTCCCAATAAAAATGGTACCTCACTTGTGTTGGTGGGCCTAGTGTCTGTGACAGGAAATACCCCAAAACACTACGTGGACACATCAAAATTATCAATTACAAAACGATCTGCTTTTGCGGGGTGGGGGATGGGGGGGAGGTACCAGCGTTTCTGGGCCTGGGCTCAGCAGCAGTTATCTAGGGAAACTTACCAAACCCAGACATTTCTGAAAACTAGACACCGAAGGAGTCCAGGGAGGGGAGACCTGCGTGGATCCCTCAGTGTTTTCTTACCCACCATCATCAGCAAACCTCAAATTTAGCTAAACAAAAAAAAACACATTTTACCCACATTTCTGTGTGGGATCAACACACCAGCACAAATTTCCTACCACGCAATGTTCCCCTCAGTCTCCCGATAAAAATGATACCTCACTTGTGTAGGTGGCCAAGTGCCTGTGAGAGGGAAGAACCAAAAACATATCAAAATTGAGGGGGAGCCAAAGCGGGTCCAAAAGGGCAGTTTGGGGGAAAAAACATTTTTAGGCATACAAGTGGGGCAAAATTTCCATTGGTATAGATGCGACAATGCTGGGTGGTAGGGATATAGTGGATTCCTACAGATTCCAGAAGGTTCCATTGCAAAAATGTGGGGATTCAAGCAAAGTTGGAGTTTGCAGGGCATTGTGGGTGAGAAAATGGTGCGGGGTGCATGTGAAGCACACCACTCTGGACTCACCCAGATGTTTAGTGTTCAGATGTGTCTAGATATCATAGGTTTTTCTACATGGCAGCGTCCCAAAGTTCAAAAAAGTGCAGCCCTAACCATTTTAAGTGTGACGATTTTGATAGTTGGTCAAGCTCCCATGGCCTAAATGTAAAACCAAAACCCAAAATAATCAAATGTCTTCTTGCTTGCCGTTAGGATAAGATCTTTTAGTGTGCGGGGGGAGAGCTAAAAGACTGTTACCTACTTCAGTTGGGGTGGGGGCATATGCCCATACTGGTTGGTAGCCACCACCCCACTATTCTTTTTTTTCTTTTAATTCCCTGGCATCTAGTAGGCCTTCTGTCCCCCCACTCCCCCCAGGGAGCGATTGGGGTAATTGCCCCATCTTCCCACCGGTGGGCAGAACAACTTTGCCCCCATTTATTTGGGGTGGGGGGGGGGGTCTTTTGTTTGAAAAAAAATCTTCCCCGGTGTCTACTTGACTTCCTGCCCCCTTGGAGGCAGATGGGCCTTACAAAAGTAGGCTGAAGAAATGGCCAACAGTAATGTGCCCCATGAGGAGTGACCCTTGCCCAAGGGGCCGCCCCCCAAACAAAACACACACACACCAATCCCTGGTGCCTAAATGGTTTCTGCCCCCGCTTGGGGGCAGATGGACCTAATAGAAATAGGCTGATCTGCCCCAAAGGGGGGCAGAAGTGGCCTTAAATAAATTTGTCCCCCAGAGGAGCGACCCTTGCTCAAGGGGTCGCTCCCCATCTGTAAACAATAAAAATAAAAACTGGTGCCTAGTGGTTTCTGACACTCTTGGGGGCAGAACGGCCTAATCAAAATAGGCTGATCTACCCCCAAGGGGGGCAGAAATGGCCTAAAACAAATTTGCCGCCTAGGGGAGCAACCCTTGCCCAAGGGTTCCCTTGCCTTGAGTGAAATTGGCGTGAAACAAAAATCCCTGGTGTCTAGTGATTTCCGTCCCCCTTGGGGGCAGATTGACCTAAGAAAAATAGGCCGATCTGCCCTCAAGGTGGGCAGAAATGGCCTAAAATATAATTGCCCCTTAGGGTAGCAACCCTTCCCTAAGGGGTCGCTCCCCATCTGTAAAAATAATAATAATAATTATAATAATAATAATAAATCCTTTGTGCCTATTAGTTTCTGCCCCCCTTGAGGGCAGATTGGCCTAATAAAAATAGGCCGATCTGCCTCCAACGGGGGCAGAAAAGGCCTAAAACATAATTGACCCCCCCCCCCCCCCGGGGAGCGACCTTTGCTCAAGGGCCACTCCCCTCATGTCATTGCATTAAAAAAAAAAAAAAAGTCCCTTGTATCTAGTGGGCATTCCTGCAGTGTTTCCTTTCCTTTTCATTCCTCCCTGACGCCTCATGCCCCCTTACGAAGGAGAAACTGATCTGTTTCTCCTCGGATCGCGCTGACAGCCATGCTTCCAGAGCACTGGAGGCAACCTCTGATGAGGTCAATGCGCAATTGTGCACTGACGTCTTCAGATGTCAATGGGGGGAGTTCGGGGTGGAAGGGGAAGCGATTCCCTCTTCCACCCCTGCCCAGGGGAGAGGGGTGGGAGGCCCACTGGAGCGGCGCTAGCACTTCCCTGTGGGCCGAGTGCAGGATGTACCGGTTACGTGTTCAGCACCCAAGCTGTGCAGCCGGGGACATAACCATTACAACCACGGCACCCAAGGGGTTAACCTCGACTGACTGTTCATCAACGACAAAAGAAGTTCAAAAAATCCAAAGAGGAGATGGGTAAAATACAAACCGTGTAGCGCTGAGCTCTTCACTCCGTGGAACTGTTAGACAATGGTTCGGATTAATGAAGTTATCAAGAAAAACTTTGAACATCACATACAAAGTCACTAAATATGCATGAACTATGCAAGACTTGTCAGAAACCTCTCTCATGCAATAAAATGTTTTCCCCTCATTGATGATTTCTTATGCATAGCTAACACTGAGCGATTGGGCAGTGTTTGTGAGATACATGTGCATTTAATGAAAAGACCTGGATGAAGCTTCTGTTATGAGTCATTGTCTGCACAGAGACCCAATCCCAAAGAGCAGCACAGTGCACTTTTGTATAGTATCAAAGCATCTCAAGCATGGGACAATGAATTGTGAACTGCATTGTGTGCATATAAGGTCCAACGAAGCCTTGGTTGCAGTACTAGGCAACATACTGTAGAGAATGCATACATTAATCACGTCGCACTATTACACATATTACATTACAAGATATATATTTACCATCTTAGGAACAAGGACACTAAGTGATGTGGTTACAATTACAATGATTTTACTTTGATTAACATGCCAAAGCCAAGATTAGAACCTAGGCCTACAGGCTAAAGTGACTATTTTATCTAATAGCATGGCAGTGACCTGATCTTGGGCATCCTAGGCATCAACATTTTCCCTTGGATGTGGGGGCTCTGCAGCTGTGTGAGGATATTGGAACTAGCAGTATTTCCTCATCTCTCTAAGTTCTGGGTTTGAATATATATTTACATTTATTCTGGAAATAACAGAGAATCTTGGTGACATTGTGTTAGAAATGACCCTTTCTACAGGGTCATCCCCAAACTTTTTGCCTTCCTCCTCTTCGTTTTCTGGCCTTGTTTTTGTTGGCTTTAGGACTCTGCACTTTACAACTGCTAACCAGTGCTAAAGTGCTTGTGCTCTCTCCTTAAAATATAGTAACATTGACCCATCCACCATTGGTATATTTAATTTACTCGTATGTCCCTAGTAAAGTGCACTATAATGCTACTAGTGGGCCTGCAGAACTGATTGTGCCACCCACTACAGGAGCCTTTCAAACATGTCTCAGGCCTGCTTCTGCAGAGCCTATGTGTGTGCAGTTTTAAACTGCCATTTCTACCTGGCATGTGTACCCACTGGCCAAGCCCAAACCTTTATTTCTACTACATGTAAGTCATCCCTAAGGTAGGTCCTAGTTAGTCCCAAGGGCAGGGTGCAGCGTATTTAAAAGGTTGGACATGTACTTTTAAGTTTAACATGTCTTGGTAGTGAAAAACTGCTAAATTTGTTTTTCACTACGGCAAGGCCCATCTCTCCCATAGGTTAATATTGGGGTTAACATAAAGCATCCTTTAAGTGTAACTTTCAATTGGGAAAAGATAAAAATATGGAGTTTGGTGTCTCTGTTTCACAATTTAAAATCACAACTTAGGAGGAAATCGGATTTTAAATTGCAAGTCTGAAAATGCAACTTTTAGAAAGTTGGCATTTTCTTACTTTAACCACTCTGTGCCTCTGCCTGTCTCTGAATATAATGTCTTGGGTGGATGACAACTGGGCTTTGTGCAATCCCTCTAGACAGTCACACACAATGGGAGTTTAGGTGTGACTTAAAGGCCCACTAACTGGCTTGATGGGGGTGCAGGGCTTAGCACTGCCTCACATCTAAATAGGGATGTGTCTCTCGCTACATGAAGGGCTACATACCCCGTGTTGAACGTCTGAAGCTAGAGAAGGGACCTTGTGATCTTCAAAGCCTCTTTGAAGTCTCACACACTTCAAAGGCAAATTTGGGTATAAGTACTGGACCCTAAACCCCACCAAATCAGAACCCTAATGGAACCAAGGACATTCTGCCAGGAAGATGGACTGCTTTGCTGCCAGGAGGGACTACCAGTCTGCAACTGCATTACCCTGTTGGCCTACAGCTTGCTGTGTGCTGTGCTACCTGTTGCTTCTGACCTGGAGTGAGAGCGATTGGACCTGTTCTCTACATCCTTGAACACAAGATATTCTAAGGCTTGCTGGCTTGCCTCCTGTTCTTCTGCAAACTCAGGGACATCAAAGGCTGCCTACAAATGGCCAGCTACAGCACTTGAACTCTGACATTTATGTGTCTACCCTGCCAAGTGGTGCCACCCCAGTCTTGGACTCCTTGGAAGTGGGTCTAGGGTGCTTAGCCTTCTGTGGTTTTCATCGGAAACCACTGCGAAGCAATGCAGAGCCTCACAAAACACCACAACCCAGACTGCGCACCATGATATAAGGTACTGTGTTCAGTGGACCCAAGTGGGTCCCTGTAGCAGACCCCCGCTCCATCGCGGTCAGCTTGAACTTGAGACTTTGTCCCAGTCCAGCACAGCCAGATAACCACTGTTGGCGCTTTGCGCTATTTTCACCTAAATCTTTAACATTACATAGCTCAGGATTTACCTATTGGATTTTTGCCCTGTGGTCTTTTTTAGTTAGAAAATCATAATCTATTTTTCTAAACAGGTGTGGAGTTTTTTTTAGATGTTTTCACTGTGTTACTGTTTGAAGTGTTGCACTTTATACATTGGCTCTTAAGTTAAGCCTGACTGCTGTGTGCCAAGCTCCAGAGGGTGAGCAGAGGCTAAATTAGGGTGTGTATCTAACTTGACCTGACCAGGATTGTGGTACCTACTTGGATAAGGTGCATACCTCTGCCAACTAAACACCCAATTTCTAACATACATAGGTCGCAATTCTGACAGAAAAATAAACAGTTCGCCATGACTGCAATGGACTTTATCCATCTGAAAGAAAGGCCAACAGATGTGTACATTTTCTTTGGATAACAAGTTATTTGGCCTCCCAGTCCACGTGGGAGAGCAAAACATTTGTTATCCCACATTGGCATTATTATTTCAGCTGAACCCCATGGTGGTATTTACAAGCAAATAGCATTTGAAATTCATCACAATTCAAGCGGAATATCCTATAAACACTGAATACAAATGCAATTATTACTGAGAAAATAATGGATATTTAGCATTGTATTGGATGCAACAACTACAATAATGTTATTAGAAAAGGGGTACATCCAGTAATAAGCAAAAAAAGTATTTATGAAATATTTTCCACTTCTGAATTCTCAAATAATAGTTGTATAACTATGTGTCCATATGGAAAGCTTTAAGTGGAGGAATCATGAAAGAAAATTAAGGTCACTTTTTTTTAATCTCACGTCGAATATCAGAATGCATGATACTAGATCAATGCCATGTAAGCATTTCAAGTACAGGGATGATTTATCACAGCTACATTTCCAGATTTGTGGAACTGTCAAGCTGCCACACGGTGGAGATATTAAAATGTCAAGATTCTTTTAGTATTGACAGACTCACTCATTGAATCTGGGTATCCTATTTGCATACATGAAATACAGACTTTCCATGTTTATTTACATTTAAAAATTATTGCATCAGGACGACGAGAGAAACATTCCATGAGTAAATAAGAATGATAGGCTAGACTTGATCAACTGGCTAAGAAAGTGAACGATCATTAGAAATGGAAGACTGATTCCTTTTGGACCAACAAAGTTAAATATTTTTACTCAACAGAGAGCATTTGAGAGTTGAGCGCGGACTAACAGGTGAAAATCCCGGGTAGTTGAGTAAAACGGAGAGAACTAGATAACGATTTTAGATTTATGTATTTGATTTTAATATGTGTAAATAAAGTGATTTTCAAATATTGTTGTTATCAAATTAAACCATCAGTAGAACTCCCTAGGAAGCAATACTTATGTCCCGAAATGCGCTATGTCTCTACATAACTGAATGCGTATATTAGGGATGGAGCATCCATATCGAAAATTATTTTAACGATTAAAGATTAAGGAGAAAGAATTAAGTAGTGTTTTAATTCCAAGTGAGTATTAACCTCATCGAAAGTCCGATTTAATATACAGTGATTTACCTGAGTGGTTACTAGGAACACTTGCACAGAAACCATTGTAAGCCTGGTGAAAACATTGTCTGTAACTGAAATATAAATATGCATAAGAAATAATTTTCCTTCAGAGACACCACTGTCAATTCTACCAGATAAACTGGAATATTCCCATTAATTAAGACAATGCTATTCTAGGAGAGACTTTAAAATAGCTGCCTTGAAATTAATGTTTTCTACAGATTCTGCATTTCTTTGATGATCTGTTACTCTTATGGGAGAAAAATCTTTTTTGAATGAGTTATGGCACCCACCAGATCATAAATGTTCTCATCATCTGTTGGGGGAGGAAGTGGATTGTTTTCGGTGAACACCTGCAGCACTTTTGCAAAAACTGAAAAGTATGGTGGGTTACAGGTCCTCTGGCTCATCACTACTGGTGCCATCAGGGACATCAGTGCTAAAGAGTGCTGGCTCTGAAGCCTAGAAAGCCTGGTATGGCCGTCAGCACTGCTTGCTACATCAGTACGGGAATGATATCAAGAGCAACCAGTTCCAGTCTTTACCGCATGTAAGGTGCTGAAATTAAGTCTCTGGCATTCCACTTGCCATTAAAGATATCCAAGAATGTATTTGACTCCGGGTGGGGTGACGAACATTTGTAAAACGCAGTTCCTAGCGCACCATATACAAGATGAGTATCAGTGATAAACTCAGTGCATCAGGCAGCTATGCAAGATGTAAGGTGAAAAAAAAGGCTTTGTCAATTTGGAATCAATCTATTTCGGAAATGCAAAACAGCCATTACAGCAGTGCCAATAACAGCAAGGTAATAATGTTACTAAGCACTCCCAACAACACAGGATTTAGCACTTAATTATGAACTTTAAATATATTTTGGGGATTCAGACATTTTTACCTAACATCAGTTTATGATTTCCGAAAATACACACATTTTCATCTCAAATCCACACTCTCAAATTGCGTATTAATTCAACCAATCAAAAACTTCAAATATAGTAGGCAGGGCTGCAAAGAAGAAAACTATTCTCTGCAGAGCTACCAGTAGCTCATGATCTACTCGTTGGAGAAGCCAGTCATCGACTCTGATGACATTGCAACACACCAACCTCCACATTCTGTGGAACTTTTATAACTTGTTTGACATATGCAATTGCCCGCAAACAAACAAGTAATCACTGAACCTAGTTCAACTCATCTCTGGTCCTACTCACATGGCTGGGCATAATTTTGAGTTAAGTTTTGCCCTTCAGATATTCATCATTGCTTCTAACAAATTTCACATGAAAAGGACTGAACATGCCATAATTCCGTTTAGCATCTACCTCCGATTCCCTTAAGCCAAACACAGAGCCTTAAATCGCAAAACGTCTACAAGAGCATAGAAAAGAAAGGACCATGCCACACTCAAAGCTCAACATGACCCAACTCTCCCTAACAATTTGGTGATATCAGTTCAATTGTTTCATCACTCGTTGACTTCAATTCACTACTAAGCCATCAAACCCAACACACCAAAACTTTGAAAAGCTTGTTGGAGGGCACTTCAGCTGAAACCTCTCAAATTCATCTAAAGAGCTCTGAAATGACACTAGAAAAAAGGGCAATATGACTCACCAATATCTTTAGAATATACAGAGAAAGAACGTTAAAAAAGCTTAACTACTTGCATCGCATAGGTAGCAGAATGATCAACCAAGGAGTTTCACAATACCATTGCTGTATTCCTGACATCATAACACTTAAACGCAAAAGCCAATATTTACAAGGACTATGTGACTCTTTTGCGGACAACTTCACCTCCTAAACCAACGATGCAGAACAATACCTTGAGGCCAGTACAAAACAAGATGTTCAGCTCACCTTACACATCTCCTCAACTCCTCACCCAATGAGTTAACACAGTCTTTTGTTTTTCAGTCATCTGTCAAATTAAGAAGTTACCAAACTCACAAAAGCCTTGGGAATGTGGCTATATCTGGCAGATCTTCATATTTTGAAGGACATCCTTATCAACATCACAGCAGCCGTCCCAGCTGGAGCGAACATCAACCACTCTTTGGAATCTGCCCTATTACTGGTCATATTAAAGCATTACTACTTCAAACCAATTCTAAAAATAGAGAGGCACCAATGCAGGCAGGCGTTTTTCTGCTATTGGATCTTTCTGTTGCTTTGGACCCACTCCATTATCCCACTCGACTCAGTTGAGTAGCAGGGAATCAAAGGAATAGTGTACAAAAAGAATACATACTCATAATTACAGACTCAATTAGACATCATAGTTATGAATATTGTGAAACAGTTTGCCATCAAGGTAAGTTGCACACTTGCTTACAATTGCATGATGCCGCTGTATTTAACCCCTTCGCTGCCATACCTTTTCCCTCTCCTGTGCCAGGCCTTTTTTTGCCTATTTGGAATAGTTCTTGCTTAGGCCTCATAACTTTTTGTCCACATAAGCTATCCACGCCAAATTTGCGTCCTTTTTTCCAACATCCTAGGGATTCTAGAGGTACCCAGACATTGTGGGTTCCCCTGAAGGAGGCCAAGAAATTAGCCAAAATACAGTGAAATCTTTTGTTTTTGTTTTGAAATGGGAAAAAAGGCTGCAGAAGGAGGCTTGTGTTTTTTCCCCTGAAAATTGCATCAACAAACAGTTTGCAGTGCTAACATCACCAGCTTCCCAGCTTTCAGAAACAGGCAGACTTGAATCAGAAAACCCAATTTTTCAACACAATTTTGGCATTTTACTGGGACATACCCCATTTTTACGATTTTTTGTGCTTTCAGCCTCCTTCCAGTCAGTGACAGAAATGGCTGTGAATCCAATGCTGGATCCCAGAAACCTAAACATTTCTGAAAAGTAGACAAAATTCTGAATTCAGCAATTGGTAATTTGTGTAGATCCTACAAGGGTTTCCTGCAGAAAACAACAACTGAAATAAAAACAATATTGAAATTGAGGTGAAAAACACAGCCATTTTTCTCTACGTTTTACTCTGTAACTTTTTCCTGCAATGTCAGATTTTTGAAAGCAATATACTGTTATGTCCGCTGGACTCGTCTGGTTGCGGGGATATATAGGGCTTGTAGGTTCATCAAGAACCCTAGGCACCCACAGCCAATAAATGAGCTGCACCTTGCAGTGGGTTTTCATTCTATACTGGATATACAGCAATTCATTTGCTGAAATATAAACAGTCAGAAATAGGTATTAAGAAAACCTTTGTTTTTCCGAAATGGGCACAAGATAAGGTGTTGAGGAGCTGTGGTTATTTGCACATCTCTGAATTTTGGGGTGCTCATACTAGCATGTGAATTACAGGGCATTTCTCAAATAGACGTCTTTTTAACACACTGGGGGTCATTCTAAGTCTGGCGGGCGGCGGAGACCGCCCGCCAGACTTCCCCCACCAAAATACCGCTCCGCGGTCGAAAGACCGCTGAGGGTATTTTGGGATTTGCCCTGGGCTGGCGGGCGACCGCCAAAAGGCCGCCCGCCAGCCCAGGGCAAATCATCCTTCCCACGAGGACGCCGGCTCAGAATTGAGCCAGCGGAGTGGGAAGGTGCGATGGGTGCAGTGGCACCCGTCGCGTATTTCAGTGTCTGCATAGCAGACACTGAAATACAAAGTGGGGCCCTCTTACGGGGGCCCCTGCAGTGCCCATGCCATTGGCATGGGCACTGCAGGGGCCCACAGGGGCCCTGCGGCACCCCCTACCGCCATCCTGTTCCTGGCGGGAGACCCGCCAGGAACAGGATGGCGGTAGGGGGTGTCAGACATGGAGGATTCACAAGGGCAGCGGAAAACCGGCGGGAGACCGCCGGTCTTCCGCATCTGACCGCGGCCGAACTGCCGCGGTCAGAATGCCCTGCGGGGCACCGCCGCCGCCGCCGGGGTCAGAATCACCCCCTCTGTCTTATATTTGGAAGGAAAAAATGTAGAGAAAGACAAGGGGCAATAACACGTGTTTTGCTATTCTATGTTCCCCCAAGTCTCCCGATAAAAATGGTGCCTCACTTGTGTGGGTAGGCATAGTGCCCGTGACAGGAAATGCCCCAAAACACAAAGTGGGCACATCACATTTTCTCAAAGAAAACAGAGGTGTTTTTTGCAAAGTGCCTTCCTGTGGATTTTGGCCTTTAGCTCAGCCGCCACCTAGGGAAACCTACCAAACCTGTGCATTTTTGAAAACTAGAGACCTAGGGGAATCAAAGATGGGGTGACTTGTGGGGCTCTGACCAGGTTCTGTTACCCAGAATCCTTTGCAAACCTCAAAATGTGGCTAAAAAAAAACACTCTTTCCTCAGATTTCGGTGATGGAAAGTTCTGGAATCTGAGGGGAGCAACAAACTTCCTTCCACCCAGCGTTCCCCCAAGTCTCCTGATAAAAATGGTACCTCACTTGTGTGGGTAGGCCTTGTGCTTGCAACAGTAAGTGCCCCAAAACACTATCTGGACACATCGAAATTAGCAAATAGAAAACTACCTGTTTTTGCTGGGGGGGCACCTGCATTTTTGGTCCTGGGCTCAGCAGCCATCTAGGTAAACCTACCAAACCCAGATATTTCTGAAAACTAGACACCCAAGGGAGTCAAGGAAGGTGTGACTTGAGTGGATCCACCAATAGTTTCTTACCCAGAATCCTCAGCAAACCGCAAATCTTGCTAAAAAAATCACATTGTTCCCACATTTCTGTGTGGGATCACTGCACCGGGACAAATTTGATACCTCACTTGTGTAGGTAGGCCAAGTGTTTGTGACAGGGAAGAGCCAAAAACAAGTTGAAATTGAGGGGGAACCAAAGTGGGTCCAAAAGGGCAGTTTGAATAAAACATTTTTAGGCCGACAAGTGCAGCATAAATTTTATCGATATATTTGAGACAATGCTGGGTGGTAGGAATTTTGTGGATTACTGCAGATTCCGGAAGGTTCCATCACAAAAATGTGGGAAAAATGTGTGCTTTCCAGCAAAGTTGCAGGTTTGCAGGGAATTGTGGGTAAGGAAATGGTGTGGGGTGCATGTGAAGCACACCACCCTGGAATCAAGTAGATGTTTAGTTTTCCGATGTGTCTAGGTCTTGTGGAGTTTTGTACATGGCGGCGTCCCAAAGTGAAAAAAAGTGCAGCCCTCACCATTCCAAGTGGGACGATTTTGAGAGCTACCAAGCTCTCATGGCCCAAATGTAAAACAAAAAACAAAAATAATCAAATGTCCTCTTGATTGCCATGGGATAAGATGTTTTAGTGTGCGGGGGAGAGCTGAAAGACTGTTAGCCCCTTCAGTTCGGGTGGGGGCATAACCAGGCCTATACTGGTTGGTAGCCACCACCTCACTATTTTCTTTTATTTTTTGTATTCCCTGGCATCTAGTAGACTTTCTGTCCCCCCGGGGTGTGGATCGGGGGTAATTGCCCAATCTGCCCACTGGTAGGCAGAACAACTTTGGCCCCATTTATTTGGGGTGGGGGTATGGCCATACCCCCGACCTCTTATTTTGTAAAAAAATCTTCCTGGATCTCTGGTGGGCTTTCTGCCTCCCTTGGGGGCAGGTGGGCCTTCCAAAATAGGCCAGTCTGCCCCCAAGGCCGGGGAGAGACCCTTGCCCAAGGGGCTGCCCCTCCAAACAAAACACACACATATACACACAATCCATGATGTCTAGAGGTTTCTGCCCCCTTTGGGGGCAGATTGGCCTAACAAAAATAGGTTGATCTGCCCCCAAGGGGGGCAGAAATGGCCTAAATACAATTTGCCCCCCAAGGGAGCGACCCTTGCCTAAGGGGTCGCTCCCCATACATAAAAACATTAAGTACATTTAAAAATATATATATCCCTGGTGTCTAGATGTTTCTGCCCCCCCCGGGGGCAGATCCGCCTAATTATATTAGGCCGATCTGCCTCCAGGGGGGGCAGTAAAGGCTTAAAAATCTTTTGCCCCCCCCCCCTCTGGGGAGTGGCCTTTCCAAAGGGGCCGCTCCCCTTATGCGTTAGTAAAAAAAAAGAAATCCTGGTGTCTTGTAGTTTTTGCCCCCCTGGGGGCAGCTCAGCCTTATTATATTAGGCCGATCTGCCCCCGGGAGGGGGCAGAAATGGCCTAGTAATAATTTGCTCCCCTTACTTGAAATAGCCCCCACAAAAAAATATTCCCTGGTGTCTAGTGGTTTCTGCCTGAGGTACTTACACCTTGTGCCAGGTCCAGTTATCCCTTATTAGTGTAGAAGAGGTGTTTCTAGCAGCTTAGACTGATAGAAGGTAGCTATAGCAGAGCAGCTTAGGCTGAACTAGGAGACATGCAAAGCTCCTACTATACCACTAGTGTCATATGCACAATATCATAAGAAAACACAATACACAGAATTACTAAAAATAAAGGTACTTTATTTTTATGACAATATGCCAAAAGTATATCAGTGAGTACCCTTAGTATAAGGATAAGTTATATACACAAGATATATGTACACAAACTAAAATTATGCAGATAATAGCAAAAGGAAGTAATGCAAGCAATGTAAAGTAACAGTCGATTGCAATAGTAGCACATAGGTAACGGGCAACACAAACCATATACTCCACAAGTTGAATGCGAACCACGAATGGACCCCAAACCTATGTGAGCTTGTAGAGGGTCGCTGGGGCTGTAAGAAAACAGTGAGGGTTATAAAAATAGCCCACCCCAAGACCCTGAAAGGTAGGTGTAAAGTGCACCTACAACCCCCAGAGAGCACAGAAGTCGTGATAGGGGGATTCTGCAAGGAAGACCAACACCAGCAGTGCAACAACAGTGGATTTCCGGACCTGAGTACCTGTAAGACAAGGGGACCAAGTCCAAGAGTCGCGACAGTGTCGAGAGTGGGCAGGAGCCCAGGAAATGCCAGCTGAGGGTGCAAGGAAGCTGCCACCGGATGGAAGAAGCTTTGTGTTCTGCAAGAACGAAGAGGACTAGGAACTTCCCCCTTGGAGGATGGATGTCCCACGCAGAAAGACCACAAACAAGCCTTGCTAGCTGCAAGGGTCGCGGTTAGGGTTTTTGGATGCTGCTGTGGCCCAGGAGGGACCAGGATGTCGCCACTTGGAGGAGGAGACAGAGGTGGCGCCCAGCAAGTCAGGGAGCCCTCACAGAAGCAGGTAGCACCTGCAGAAGTACCGGAACAGGCACTTAGAAGAGGAGTGAACCGGAGTCCACCCGAAGTCAGAAAAGGGAGTCCCACGACGCTGGAAGACAACTCAGAAGGTTGTGCACTGCAGGTTAGAGTGTCGGGGACCCAGGCTTGGCTGTGCACGAAGGAAATCCTAGAAGAGTGAACAGGAGCTGGAGCAGCTGCAAATCACACGGTACCTAGCAATGTAGTCTAGCGTGGGGAGGCAAGGACTTACCTCCACCAAACTTGGACTGAAGAGTCACTGGATGGTGGGAGTCACTTGGACAGAGTTGATGGGTTACAGGGACCACGCTCGTCGTGCTGAGAGGGAACCCAGAGGACCGGTGATGCAGTCTTTTATTGCCTGCGGTTTCAGGGGGAAGATTCCGTCGACCCACTGGAGATTTCTTCAGAGCTCCTGGTGAATAAAGGAGGCAGGCTACCCCCAGAGCATGCACCACCTGGAAACAGTCGAGAAAGCCAGCAGGATGAAGCGATACAATGTTGCAGTGGTCGTCTTTGCTACTTTGTTGTGGTTTTGCAGGCGTCCTGAGCAGTCAGCGGTCGATCCTTTGGCAGAAGGGGAAGAGGGAGATGCAGAGGAACTCTGGTGAGCTCTTGCATTCGGTATCTGAAGAATTCCCCAAAGCAGACACCCTAAATACCCAGAAAAGGAGGTTTGGATACCTAGGAAGGAGGATTGGCTACTAAGAGAGGTAAGAGCCTATCAGAAGGAGTCTCAGACGTCACCTGCTGGCACTGGCCACTCAGAGCAGTCCAGTGTGCCAGCAACACCTCTGTTTCCAAGATAGCAGAGGTCTGGGGCACACTGGAGAAGCTCTGGGCACCTCCCCTGGGAGGTGCAGGTCAGGGGAGTGGTCGCTCCCCTTTCCTTTGTCCAGTTTCATGCCAGAGCAGGGCTGGGGGGATCCAGTCCATAGTGCATGCGTGTAATGGTGTCCCCGCACTCACAAAGTCCGGGAATTTGCCCTGAACAATGTGGGGGCACCTTGACTAGTGCCAGAATGCCCACACACTAAGTAACTTTGCACCCAACCTTCACCAGGTGAAGGTTAGACATATAGGTGACTTATAAGTTACTTAAGTGCAGTGGTAAATGGCTGTGAAATAACGTGGACGTTATTTCACTCAGGCTGCACTGGCAGGCCTGTGTAAGATTTGTCAGATCTCCCTATGGGTGGCAAAAGAAATGCTGCAGCCCACAGGGATCTCCTGGAACCCCAATAACCTGGGTACCTCAGTACCATACACTAGGGAATTATAAGGGTGTTCCAGTATGCCAATGTGAATTGGTGAAATTGGTCACTAGCCTGTTAATGACAATTTGGAAAGCAGAGAGAGCATAACCACTGAGGTTCTGGTTAGCAGAACCTCAGGGAGACAGTTAGGCATCACACAGGGAACACATACATATAGGCCACAAACTTATGAGCACTGGGGTCCTGGGTAGCAGGGTCCCAGTGACACATAACAAACATACTGACAACATAGGGTTTTCACTGTGAGCACTGGGCCCTGGCTAGCAGGATCCCAGTTAGACAGTGAAAACACCCTGACATATACTCACAAACAGGCCAAAAGTAGGGGTACAAGGCTAGAAAGAGCCTACTTTCTCACCCCCCACCCGAGGAGCAGCCCTTGCCCAAGGGGCTGCTCCCCTTACTTCAAATAGCCCACAAGAATATATATTCCCTGGTGTCTA
Source organism: Pleurodeles waltl (assembly GCF_031143425.1). Taxonomy (NCBI): domain Eukaryota; kingdom Metazoa; phylum Chordata; class Amphibia; order Caudata; family Salamandridae; genus Pleurodeles; species Pleurodeles waltl. The sequence continues at coordinate 345,568,451 of NC_090437.1, read as the reverse complement.
ATGGTTTCTGCCCCCCCCTCCGGGGGCAGATCGCAAGGCTGATCTGCCCCCAGGGGGGGCAGAAATGGCCTAATAATAATTTTCCCTCCCTGGAGCGACCCTTGCCCAAGGGGTCGCTCCCCAAACATAAAAAAAAAACAAAAAAAAACAATAAAGAACATTTTCCCTGGTGTCTAGTGGATTTCTGCCCCCCCTGGGGGCAGATCGGCCTAATAATTTTAGGCGGGGCAGAAACAGCCGTAAAATTATTTGCCCCCCTGGGGACAGCACTTGGCCAAGGGGGCGCTCCCCTTATGTGTACATATAAAACAAAAATCCCTGTTGTCTAGTGAATTTGATTGGCCTAATAAAAATAGGCCGATCTGCCCGCAATGGGGCCAGAAATGGCCTAGAAAAAAAGTTGCCCCCAGGGGAGCGACCCTTGCCTAAGGGGTCGCTCCCCACAAAAAAAAAAAAAAAAAAAAAAATCCCTGGTGTCTAGGGGGGTTACTGCCCCCCCCGGGGGCAGATTGGCCTAATTGTATTAGGCCTATCTGCCCCCCGGGGGGGCAGAAACAGGCAAAAAATAAATCCCCCTCCTGGAGAGCGGCCCCTACCCAAGGGGGCTGCTCTCCTTATGAAATAAACAAGCAAAAACAAATTCCCTGGTGTCTAGTGGCATTTCTGCTGCCCGATCGCGTGCAGAAATGCTCAGAGAAGCCTGAAAGGAGAGGAAAGGCCTTTCCTCTCCTTCCAGGCTTCTCTGACCCCCTCCACGTGATCGGAGGAGAAATGCTTTGCATTTCTCCTCCGATCCGGCGCTGGAAGCTCAGCTTCCAGCGCCTGAGGGAAGGCCTCTGCGAGGTCATCAGACGCCACGGGGGGTTGCGGGGGGCGAGGATGTAAGGGGAAGCGATTCCCCTTCCATCCCTGCCTTGGGGAGGGGTGTGCCTGGCCATTGGGGGGAGCGCTAATGCTCCCCCTGGGGGCCCCTAGCAGGATGAGGTGATCTGGTCCAAGGCACCGGGGAACAGGCGCCTTGGACAAGATCACCTCGTCCAAGGCACACTAGGGGTTAAATGAACTTCTGTAAATAAATAAGTAAATCACACTCTGCTCCAGAGAGTCGAATTCACATGGGTTGAACTGGCTATCCTCCACTGGATTACTTCCTTGTTCTACCATTGCCCCCATTTTGCTCTAATAAATTTAGATCAATACTGCAGTGGATATCAACCTTCATTTTCAATTACAATAACTATGAGGACACCACACATATTATATTAATACCCAACAGTGTATCTGAGTTAGAAATGTGCCAATGCCTCTTTGCAGTAGATCAGTGGTTCCCAACCTTTTGACATCTGTGGACTCCCACTTCATCATAACTGGAACCCTGGGACCCCTAATGGATCATTATTGGAATCCGGGGACCCCCTACTGAGTCATTACTGAAAGCTGGGGTCCTAATCTGTTAATATTATTTAATTTCCTAAGCAGTCACGGAAACCCTGAGGAGGCTTCGCGGACCCCAAGGGGTTCCCGGACTGCAGGTTGAGAACCACTGCAGTAGATCAATGTATATAAATGAGCTACCTCAAACTAAACACATAAAAAATGAAGGTGGTGGTCTCTAGTAAAGGGGTCACCTATCATCCATCATCTATCTGGCAAAAACATCTTGGCTACCTTCTCCTAATCTATCACTCCAAATAGGGAATCTAAATTTATCATTGATGTAGGAAAAAAACATCCTTGGCATGGTGTACCCCTCAGAAGGTTGTCCTGACTGTTTTTGTTGCTGTAGAACTCAGTGCACTTTAACTCTGCCAACCAGTAGTAAAATGCCTGCACTCCCTTTTTTAACATGACGACATTGGTATACCCCTAACCAGCATATCTAAACTATTTTTAAGTTCCTACTGTATCATACATTATGTGCCCATGGCCTGTAACTTAAATGTTGTTAGTGAACTGCAGCACCCATTGACCATCTACTAGAGTGACAGTGCAAACATGACTGCAGGATTTCCATGTGTAGCCCAGTTGTTACAGTTTAAAACTGCAAATTGACCCTGTCAAATAACCCCTTATGACAGGCCTAAACACATCCGAAGTAATCCTTACTGCCCAAAAGGCAGGGGCATGATATTTAAAAGTAGAACAGGTAGAAAGTTAATGTTACACATAAGCATACAGTGAAAGCAATTTTCCCTGTAGCAAAGCTGGATGTTTCACACAAAAGCATTGGGATGTGATATTAAATGTAGAAATGTTATCTCAGGCTAGAAAACTCCTACAAATGTCATTCTTGCACTTTTCATATTATTTATTAAAAGTCCAATTCACTGGTTAAGTCGCATTTTCAATAACTATTATGGAAAAGGTACTTTTAAAAAGTTACGTTTTCTCTGCTGAAGGCCATTGGAGGCCCACTTGCACAAGCTTTAACTGTCACCTGGCAACTGAGTAGCCCTTTTCATGAACTGTGGTGAAAACTGCTCCCAGCAACAGGACAAAGGCCTTACCTTTGGGGAGGTGTTTGTTCCTCCAGCAGGTTGGCCATTTGGACTGTACCCAAGAACTTGATTAACTTCAAAGAGACCTGCCCTGTTACAGGTAAATGTTAGCTGATACCTGGGCAGGGAACTTCTTTTTTCCCCCACAGGCCTGCCATCACCAATCCCAGTAGCAGAGAAGCTCATCAAAACTGATTTAGAGTGACCACAGAGGAGGGGCTGCTCATTTACTTGGCGACACTTCTGAGGTGTGCACAGAAGAAAGGTTTTGCCATCTTGGATTTAGGGTCAGAGGGGCACTCTTGGATTGTTTACAGTACAGCACAAAGGAGGCGCTGCAGATGGAGGCAGGATCACCATTTAGAACTTTTACCTTATTGGTTTGGGAGGGGCCAAGAGTCACTCATGTGGCACACACAGCCACCTCCTTAGAACATCACTGGACCTGTGGAAGATCTGAAGAGGACTGAACCTGTTGTCTAAGACCTGAGGAGAGCTTAGAAGACTGGTCCTGCTCTGCCTTTTGTGCACATAACAAAGATTTGGACTGCAAGAGTCAAAAGGCTAACCTTATATTAAAGCTGTGGGGACAAAAAAGCTACAAGATGCCTTTCCTGCAACTGCTCAGTTCCAACTGGAAGTGCCTTGGGCTTGGCTTCTCCTGAAATGAATCTTGACCCCAAAGAACTGGGGACCATTGGCTGTGTCAAAGTATACTCTTCCTAACATATGCTGGGACTTATAAACTTTTTGGCTTCAAAGACCTCCTGAGGTCAAGGACCAACATGCCAATGATATCCGACAAAGGTGCACATGAGCTGACGATTCAGGCTGCTTCTGCTCCGAGCTTTTCTTCAGCAGCAATCCAATTCAGCGGGATCTTGTGGAGATGACAAATGGCCTAGTTGAGCCCTCTTTGGCTACATCTTGCAGCCTAGCCCACTGGAAGAATCTGACCTTCAAAAAAGAGTCCAAAGATAAACATCTTCATCGGGCAACTCATCAAAAGTATCTAACCAGCAATGGACCTTCCTTGGGTAAGAAATTCACATTTCTCCTGCTAGGAGCTTTCATGTGAAAAGTTAACAGCTTCACCAGGACTTCATCCAGCAACTATCTGATTTTATGGAGCCCCTTTCAGTCACAGCTTGCTGCTTTGCCCCACTAAGGAGTTTTCAGATTAATTTCAAAGAGTAAGTCCAAACATACAACTTCTGAGAAGGTCCATATTGGTTCTGCATCCAACCTGTACTCCATCATTGTCAGCCTTAACTCTGGCCTAGATTCTGGTCAAGTGTAACCAGAAGACTGCAGTTGACACAATGCTTTTTGGGATTATTTTGAACCTTGTACTTTAAAAGAATCATATCTTTGGTTCCCCTTATCGTTTTTTGTCATTTTGGTGTCATTTTATTTGTTAAAATTAACTCTATTTTTCTAAATTGGTTTGGGGGTTTTCTTGTGTTGTGTTTTGACTTTATCATTATGTTAGTGACTTGAAGGACTCACCCTAACAAAGACTGTGGTTATTACTTGAGGCAGGCATCTAATCCCCCATTACTAACAATGGATCATTTCTAACAATGGATGAGAGTCTTTCCTCAACTCCTCCAATGAAACAAGTCATAAGGTACTTCTTTAGATATTGTGATGTCTATGTCAAGTCCAGATTTACTTAGGATTCTACAAAAGGGTAGAAGTCATCATCGAAGTTGTACTGTCCCATCTAGACCACATCAGCGATCTGCACCAGACTACATTCTACAAAGAGATTAAGAAGTAACGGAGTATCCAAAATGTAACTGCGATATTATTCCTTCAACTTAATATCAGGCCATTTTAAACTGCAAGTCAGTCTCTACAATCACAGCCTGCGACTAGATGTATCTCACTCAAAGCAATGTTCACTCATAACACCTTTTGCAGCTCTAACACACTAATTTCTTCCAGTAACTACCAATTCAGAATGCTCCACTTCTATCTGTTTCCTACTTCAACAAATCAGGTAGTGAAATAATCTGTTCCTCACTCTGACCAGTCAAGATTTGGAACTCCCTGCAAGAATAAGTAATTTGCAGAGCACTAAAACCATGGCTCATCCCACATTAAACTGTTGCAATAAAAAATCATATGTACTGTGGTGTCCCCCTTACTCACCAGGCACAGAAGGTGGTTTTTCAAAGACCTCATCGTGGTGGTCGTACGCAGTGTGGGAACGCACTGAACTATTGTTCCCCAGGTTTGACACACAAAGACAGTAGATATGCTGCAGCAAACTGCTTTTTGTATTTTGCACAGGGTTTGGGCCCCCAGCATTAAAGCTTAGGATAGCTGCATCATACAGAAAAGTGAAAAACCAGCAAGAAAAAACAAAAGACGGGAAACAGGTGAATACATATGAATAACTTAGAACTAGAGATGCATGTTCCAGTTGACAGCAACTGGCAGACATAATGGAAATGTTAAACGTTAATAACCATGCATATGAAGCTGGCCCTACAGTTTAAAGTGCAGTTTTTAGGTATGCCACCAGGAGGCATGAAACCCATAGGTGAAGGCCAGAAGGGAGCCAAGATAAAGGGGTCCAGTCCAGACATGCAGTGGACAAACAAGATGATGGCCTTTGTTGGTGGCTGATTCCATGAGCTGACGACTTTAATCCAACCACTCACAGAGCTTTGTGTGTCCTTCAGAATAAGTACCACTTTATGCAGTTGGTACACAAACTCCATGTTATATTCAAGCACTGAAAAATACAATATCAAGTGCACTGCCAATGTTCCACGCATTTCCAGGCTGTACCGCCCCAATATTCCATTCATCCGCTTGAGCAGAAAGTCAGAGTTGCTATTTTCAAGGTGTCAGTAACACATCAGAGAACGTGGCTTGTCACTTCTTGCAAGAGTCACATTTAAATTCCGAGCAAAGTATGGCACAGCCAACCTGGCAAGAAACCAGTTTGAAAGTGCAAACTTATAGTATTTAAGAAAAATATGTGCATAACGTCACTACACAATGGTAAATGCAGAATGTTACAAACATAGAGCGAGCATGAGGCATTCTTAATTATTTATTTCGAGTTGGATACCCCGATGGTTGCCAAGAAATACTCGAGGCCTGTCCCTGGCCGAACATCGTCCCGAAATATTCGCTCCTACTAGCTATGACGGCGTTCCCATGCTTTCGCCTCACATCATGAAAGTCGCCGTTGCTCTATAAAATGTTGTTACTGGGAAAATCAGATCAAGACATTTTTTAATGTATTTATAATGGGTCCTGTTCACTTACGTTTTTGAGTACATACACTGGAGGTGCAGCCAGATCCAAGGTTAAACACAGCAGCAAGTCCACCGCGTGCCAGAACATTGCCTTAAAGACCAGACAGAACACGGCCAGATACCCCGAGCCGACTAAAAGAGAGTGGAACGACCCTCTGACATTCAATTGGTGCTTAAGTCTCTGAATCTAACACTGGCGCCCCACAAGAAACACTGATTTAAGAGTATGTAGAAAGTATGCTGGGAAAGCTGTAGTCACTCATCATACACTGCACTGTCGAATTGTTCTTTGTTTCTCCTTTGAATGTTCTAGGAGAAGAGAAGGATAAATGGATGGGAGGAGAGGAGTCCATCCAACTTCTCCCTTTACTGGACACCGACCAAGAAGTGTTCAGCTTGATGAAAAGCACACCAGGAGAAAGGCAGCAGCGAACTTAATGAAAGGTAATCCGGGGTAGCAGCGGTTAGTTCTCTGCTGGCACTTCTTTTACCCCTGGTACCCCATTGCTAATCCTGGACTCAAGGATCTTGAGCATGGAGGCAGGAACAGGAAGACAACTGTGCTCAAAAAGACATTTATTTTCTACAGTTTTTATTCATTGAGCTTCCTATGACAGCTCCCCTGCAGCAAATGTAAGGCTGTTGGACTGATGGTGGGACAAGATGCGAACCTGTGATGTTATTGGGAGTCAACATTTGTGTGCGGCGTCTTCTGATAGTCTGTATAGTAAGTTACCAATCACTATCCTTCAGCCTACTATTTAACGCGCATTCCTAAAAAGAATGAAGGCTTCCTCACAAGAACATAAAGCAAGGGTTGAAAGCATCCGTTCAGCCCAATAAAAAATATCCATACAGATACTGGAACTTACCTTCAGAAAATATGTTTCTAGTGGATACTCTATTTCTTCACATATTCCACACTTTATGTAAATTTGCCGGACACCAAACTGACTCAGGTAACATTTTGTGCCCCCAACAATCTCTCCATCACTACCAGGTGGAGCAAAGTGGCTTCAGTAGCAGCTTCGCCAGCTTATGATGTGCAAATACCCAAATATTTATGGTGCTGACTGGCACACTGATGTGTGTTCCTGGTATCTTTTCTGTGCGGAGAAGTACTGTGACAGCACAACAGTGACAACAGCAGTAGGCATCGCTTTGCTTACATTGGTGTCTTATTGATGACATCAGTAACTCACAGGAGAGTCGGAAGGGTAGTGAAGAATCTGCAAAAAGATATACCATCCACGAGAAATATTATGAAAGGACGGGGGAGTGGCCGCGCAATCCAACATGGCGGACGTGAAATTCTCCAGATCCGCACCGGCTCGCTATCATCCTTAATCCGGCGGCAGCGGCTGGGGTTTGGAGTCCAGCGGATGATGCCTGATGTAGCGCACCCCACTGGCGCTGTTGCCAGAGGGCTGTGAAGATGCAGCGCCAGAAGGTGGTAGGCCAGAGGTTCGGGCCTGCAGGGCCGTGCTCAGCTACACGTGACGCGGTACCTCCAGTTACCAGGGTCTGGTGTGCGAAGCGAGCCTTGCTACGGCAGGACAGGGGACCCGGAGCCGAGAGTCCCGCACCCCGGACTTGACTTGAAGAGGTGGAGGCCTGGAGGAGTGCGACGAGACCGCCAGCGAGAAGCTGTTGGGGAACGGAGCACGCCGCCACCCCAGCGTTACCTGTGGTCGGAGATGGCGAGACGCTGCGGGAGGTGAGGCGGTGGGCCCGGACCTGCATGATGGGCGGTGCCTAGGAGCCAGAGACGTGAGACGCTGAAGACGGGGCCCCTGCGAGCATTCTCGGTCACATCAAGATGCAGTCCCTCCCTATCGAGAGGCCGGTGGGCAACGTGAGATTAGTGGATGCGGCTGGGGGGACCCAGGGCCGAGGATAGTGCGCACAGATGTCGGCGCGGAGGGAGCCAGAGCAGTGAGACAGGGCCCATGATGAGAGGCTGTTGGTGGGCCGTGGGACTTGCGGGCGCCCCGCTGAGGTGATGAAACTGGGTTCGCTGGCCTGACGGGGAGCCAAGGCTGAAAGAAGAAGGGGCACAGGGGGAAGACTAACCTGCTAAGGACCCCGCGAGGCCTCACCCTCCAGAGGACAGCTACGGGGGACACACAGCTGGACAGCTAGATTCCCCGTGTAGTGATGACAACGGGTCTGGCCCAGCAGAGCCAATGGAGACCTGGGATGGGTTAGGTCAGCTCCATTTGCCCTAATGTGAAGGGTGGACCCTGATGGGACCAACTGAACCCAAGACCAGAGGTAGACCCTACTCTGCTCACTGAGATAGTGTGAGAGTGGAACCGCTTTGATGTTTTGGATGCAGTGAGGACTGGGAGCGATTTGAGTGGCTTGTATGTGGTTCCTGTGGGGGCCCTGAAGCGAAGGGCCAATGGAAGAACCGCAAAACATGAAACAGACAGATTCTAAAAGGGTTTGTCATGGGGAAAACAAAGCCTAATTTGCAGGGCCCTATGGGTCAGGCTTCCCTGGCCTTGCATAACCAGACACCAGAAGTGGCTACCTCCGTTGTTCCTGAAGGGATGAGTGACACCTTAAACAAAATACTGGGAGCTATTGAAGACTCCAAACTCACCCTACAACGGGACATTGGCAAGGTCACAGCCGAAGGGGGCTTTCTGCGTGCGGACCACCAGAACTGTCAGACAAAGTGCATGAAGTGGAAACTGCGGTCATGAGCCTCCGACCTTCCCACCAAGCAATGAAGCTCCAGGAATCCCACTTAGCAGATAGAGTGGACCACCTGGAATGACGGGCAAAAGATGCGGAAGGACGTAGTCATTGCAACAACGTCCGCATTGTCGGACTGCCGGAAGGAGTGGATGGGAGAAGCATGGTGGAATTCCTGGAACCATGGCTGCGTGATCTCATGGATAGAATCAACCTCACGTCCTTCTTTGCCCTGGAGAGGGCACCCCGTGTTCCAGCACAGATACCACCACCTGGTAGACCACCTCGGCCCACTGTGGCCAAATTTCTTCATTACCAAGACCTGCTGTTGCAGAGGGCCCGCGTGGTTGGACCTTTCAAAGTGGAAGGATGACAGGCAAATCTGTTCCCAGACTTTACAGCGGCTGTACAAGCCAGGAGGGCCATTTTTACAGTGGTGAAGAGGGCGCTTAGAGAGGAAGGGCTAACGTATGCACTACTTTCTCTATCCCAGCTGAAACTCATGGTGGATAGAACTGTGCACTTCTGTCAAGACCCCTAGGAAGTATGGGCATGGTTGGAATGCTACAGATCGGGAATGGCTGGGTCCCCAAAAGAAGTGGTTACGATTGCCGAGCGCCAAAAGAGAAGGAAGTGATCCTGAAGCTGGTCCTGCCAGCCCCAGCTTACCAAGCCATGACCCACCCAGTCAGGGGAAGGGAAGAAGCTAGTTCTCCAAGCTGCTGCCTCATTAACGGAGCCTGAACATTCGGATGTAATGGGGACTGGAAAAGATCAAGATCTAGACTTGGACACCCACCTATCGGATTCCGACTCACGAACAAGCATACCAGAAGATCTGCCCCACGTGGCATCTCAATCATCTGACATCATTTAGATGGACTCCGTTGGGCTGCCCGAATCTGCCACTGACTCCGCAGACTGATCGTGGTTACAAGAGAAGAGGGCCGGACTAAGACTAAGACTAAAGCTAAGTCTGAGCGCCGATGTCCCAACAACTGCCTCACCCCTCCCTTATCCCTGCCTCTCTGGCCTAGTAGCGGCAGTATCCTATGACACTTATCACGGCTATTATGTTCTGTTTGGGTGGCCAGCTGTTGCTGGACTGTCTTTGGGAAGAGAGTCGGGGTTTAGTTTAATTGTTTAGTCCTCAGTGATCTCAGGCGAGACTGTACCTATTACTATGCAGAACATGACAGAGGTATTGGGGCTGCAGAGGGTTATGGCTCCCGCAGTAATGTTATATAATGCCTGTACAGTTGACTACACTTACTGTGATTACCTGGAATGTCCGAGGGCTGGGATCCATGGCTAAGCGGTATAAAATTCTGTCATATTAAAAGCACCGCAGGGTACATTTTGCTATGTTGCTAGAGACACACCGCACACAGATAGAGGCCGAGCGTTTATGCTGGCTTTGGAGAGGACAGCTTTACGGGACCACCTACTCTGCTTATGCCCGGGGTACACTGATCTGGATTAGGGCGGGGGTGCCTCTGGAAGTAATGAAGATGGCAGTGGATGATGAGGGGCGGTTTGTATTAGTGAAGGGGTGGCTGCATGGTAGACCCATTGTGTTGGGGTCGGTGTACGCCCCTAACCATGACCAATTGGTATGTCTGCACACATGGCTGACTTCCTGGGGGGGATATACCTCATTGGGGGGGGGGGACTTTAATGGAGTCCTAGATACAGACCTTGACCACTCTTCCCCACCGGTGCAGAGTGCTCTGTCAATTAAGATTGCTTAGGGGCTGACCGCCTGGGGGTCTGGTTGGGCCTTGGAGGATGTGTGGCGAGTGCAACACCCATCACATAGGGACTACTCCTACTATTCCCATATCCACCAGGTACATACTAGAATTGATAGGTTTGTGTGTAGTGGGTCAATCTGTGGGAAGATGAGACACTCAGAATATCACACATTCTCGGACCACAGCTCGCTTCTGTTGCATATGCAATTGGGAGAGCCCCGACCCCCTGTTGAGACATGGCGCCTAAAGCCGATTGCGCTGGAGGATGATAGTTTTATAGAAGCACTATCCACAACAGTAGCGGAGTACTATTCCAGTAATGAAGGCTTGGCATCGCAGAGGGGGGTGGAATGGGAGGCCCTCAAGCTGGTGGTGTGGGACCACTGTATGGACCAGACGACGGGCATTAAGCGAATGTTGGAGGGAGACCTCACATGCCTCGAAGAACGATTGCATACTTTAGACAATGAGCAGGGCCATGGCCCTGAGGCCCTCCATCGATTATTGGATGTTCCGGAGGAATACGCAGTGGCCCTTAAGAAACTTAGGTGTCGTGACCATCTGGGGTATATGCCCAGGGTACACCAGGAGGAAGGTAGGGCTGGATGGCTGCTGGCCTGGCTGGTTCACCCCCACACAGAAGGGACCCCGATTACTGGAATCGCACTACCTCACAGCACCTTGGTATATGACCCTCTCAGCATAAAGCAAGGTTTCGTGATTATTACATGGCGCTATATGCACCCCTGGAGGCTCCGTTGCCAGACACATTTAGATGACCTTTTGGCCGGAATGCAACTGAGGACCCTCACTGAAGAAGCTGCTGCCATGCTGGGCACAGAGGTGACGGAGGGTGAAGTGCAGCTTGCAATCAAACACCTGGCGACTGGTAACACCCCTGGGACAGACAGCCTTTCCCCAGAGTTTTACAAACTGTCAGTGGATGTCTTGGCCCTAAGGCTGGTAGCAATGTATGTGGAAGCCTATGAGCTGGGCCTTCTCCCTGGGACACTGAGGGAGGCTTTGGTAGTTCCCCTTCCTAAGACTGCTGACCGAGACAAAGGGGTGAAAGACTTCTGCCCCATTTCCATGCTTAATACTGATTTTAAAACTCTGAGTAAGGTCCTGCTTACCAGGCTTCTGCAGTATATGCAGAGCTGGATTCACGGTGACCAATGTGGGTTCGTACCTACCAGGAGCACATCACAAAACCTCCATAGACTCCTAGTCAGGACACCCCCTAAAAAAGCAGGGAACAGATTTATAGACCTGGCTTTAGTGATGGCACGGCGTAGGATAGCGATAACCTGGAAAACGCCTGAGAGACCCAGGCTTACTACATGGGTATACGTGGTCCCATGTTGGGCTGGGGTGGAGGAGAGGACTTTGAGGAGGGAGGCAGCACAGGGGCTCCGATGCAAACCTATAGCATATTTATGGGCGGAAGTTATGGAGGAATGGGAGGCTATTGACCTCCCGGATGACAACCACCCGACTGATTCAAATGTAGTAGTAGTGTTGGTAGACCTTGAAAAAGCTTTCGACACGGTGAGATGGGACTACCCAGAAGTCGCGATGCGAAGGTTCGGATTAGGAGAAGCATGGCTTGAACGGTTCTGGCTATTTATACGGTTCTCCAAATGCAAGAGTCTGAACTGGGCAGCAGCTTTCAGACGTGTACAACATACATAAGGATCCCAGGCAGGGATGCCCTCTCCCCATTGCTTTTTGCCTTGGCCATGGAGCCACTGGAAAAATGGTTCAGGAAGGAGGGGCATGGCAAAGGGATATGTTGGGGTGGAGCGGAACATATCATATTGTTATACGCTGATGACTTACTGATTTACTTAAGGGACGGGGAGAGAGACTTACCCTGGGCACTTGAGACACTAGAAGGGTTTGGGGCCTACTCCGGGTTACACCTTAACAGAGGGAAGACGTTTGTGTTTCTGGTGGTTGCTGGCAGTGCCTCAATCTTCACCTGCCGGTAGATGTTAAATGGGCCCTTAGTACATTCAAGTATCTCTGGATTCTGATTTATCACGACATAGTTGATCTTCGGGAGTGTAATCTGAGCAAAACGCTATGATCCCTAAAAACTGGGTGGATTTTTGGAGTTCTCTTAATCACCCCTTCATGGCGTGTATTTCACTGTCCAAGATGAAGATACTCCCACGACTTCTATATTTCTTTGTTAATCTCCCGTTAACTATTCCGGTACACTGGTTCAGATCTTTTGACACTCTTTTCAAAGACCTAATATGGAGTGGTGGACGCCACAGGGTTGCACTGGCCACCCTCTGCCTACGCCCAGAGGCGGGGGGGTTGGGGGTTTCAGACTTCGAGCTCTATTACGTGGCGGCACAGCTGCAATGGCTGGCAGGTGACTGAATGCTCACGGGTTGTCCAAGCTGCATTGGGATGGGGCTGGGCAACACACAGACAAATTACTGGCTGGATTATTTCGGCCAAGACTCCTGCTCCATGGAGATGGGGTTCTCATGGATGTGGCTTATTGAGCCTGGTGTAGAGTACTTAGGCGTACTGGGACCAGGACGCCCTATGCGCCTGAAATCCCGCTGGTGGGACTTCCACTTGGTGAACCCCCACACTGCTTTACACAGAGACAGATGCTTCCCTGGATGGAGGTGGGGATGGCTACCATGGGCAACTGTTATGCCCAGGGGAAATGGTCCTCTTTAGTAGAACTACTAGACTGGACGGATCTCCCATGGGGTCAGTTGCAAAGGTACAAGGAAATGACCTGAGACGTACAAGACTTATGGGGAGATGGTATGGAGGAGCCCCCCACACATGCGGTGCTTGAGACGATCCTCCGGATGGGCAGAGGATCCCCTTTGGTGACCTGGTTATACAAAGCCCTGAATGAGATGACAAGTGGGCCATTGCATTCCCTGAAGACTCGATGAGAGACAAACGATGGGAGGCGGACGAGGGCAGGGAACTAACAGAAACGGAATGGGGATGGGTAGTTGCACATACATCCCATGTTTCACGGAACACTCGCCTTAGACTAATTCAGTTAAATTTTATACACAGGAAATATCTGACCCCACACAGACTTCAGTACATCTAAGGTGGAGATGCCAGACACAGGACACAAATTTTGGACATATGGTTTTGGGATGCCCTACCCTGAGAGCATACTGGGCTGAACAAATTGGGTGCCTTAACCTCACCTTAGATAGGTCCCTACCTGTGACCTTAGAGGTCTGCTTATTGGGCCTCCTGGTCAGGACACCCCCTAAAAAAAAGCAGGGAACAGATTTATAGACCTGGCTTTAGTGTTGGCACGGCGTAGGATAACGATAACCTGGAAAACACCTGAGAGACCCAGGCTTACTACATGGGTATACGAGGTCCCATGTTGGGCTGGGGTGGAGGAGAGGACTTTTAGGAGGGAGGAAGCACAGGGGCTCTGATGCCAACCTATAGCATATTTATGGGCGGAAGTTATGGAGGAAATTGGAGGCTATTGACCTCCTGGATGATGCCCATACTGAGCTCAACACTGAAGAGGGCAAAGTGTATGACCCTAACGCTAAAGCCTGAGTGCTAGCCCGGAGGACGCTGGTACACACAAGATAGCATTTGGGGCTGTCAACCTAGCGGCAGCAGACAAGCAGCCACTACTCAAGTATTGTTGCGCAATTGCTAGAGATTACACAGTACGAGGACACGGTTAATCAGTTTGAAGAGTTATACCTCAGCAACATAAAGATTAATTTTCCTGGCTGCATGGTTTGAATTGACATGGGTATGCACTAGAAAAACAAATGGGACCCACCCGAGGGCATGATATCAGGTGCCTGGGAAACTTAGCAGAGGTTTCATATACTGTTATAGACCATGATGGCCAGAGCCTAAATAAATGTATCATATCAGGAAACAAAGATTTGAGCACTGTGTTTAAGATCAAGTATGAGCATGGAAAAGTATGTAATCACAAGATGACATAGATATAACACAGCTATATGTTAGCACGCCTTCTGTTAAAAGTTAAAATGCCAATAAAAATATTTTCAAAAAAATGAAAGGGTAGTAACTTTCTTCTGATGGTTACTTCTTCCCTCAGATTTCTGACCTCACAAATGAGTACCAAAGTAATTTCCTCTGGAAAGTGGCATTCCGTAGTGTTGATGAACCAAGGAAGTCTTACAACACAGCCCTGTCATAGTATCCTTCAGTGAAAACCTGAGCTGTGAGGCAATGATGTTTAGTAAAAGTAGTTAAAGATGATCACATGGCTGCCCAGCAAATATTGATGACTGGGGCACCTCTGATAAAGGCAGTAGAAGCAGCCACAGCTCTCATGAAGTGGTACAGATGCCAAACAGAAGATTATTTGGACAAGGTAAAGTAGGTCTTCATGCAAAAAGGAACCCAGAATGAGATTGGTGTTTGGTTACAGCATTGTCCATCTTGACTTCTTGGAATCTCACAAACCACTGATCATCCACTCTCTTATGCCATATGTAGTAGGATGTGGAACACCTAGGATCCAATGTATGTTCCTGTTTCTTCACTTTGGAAGGAGGAGGAGTAGGGAAGAAGGACATGATAGTGATGGACTGGCCCGAGAGAAAGGCTAATATAGTTCCTGTTAGCAGGACAGATACATGAGGCATCAGTTGTCTGGGTAGAAAACTATAAAAAGTAGCCAGACGAAGAGGGTCTGCTGTATACTAACCGTGAGAGCCAATGCTTCTGCCACAAAGAAAACAGTCTGCAACAATAGCAGACAGACAACGGCCTACTGGCTAAAATAACTATGTCATAAAGAACATTAACACTAAATTCAAATCTACCAGAGGAACAATAAACGGAATGGGAAGAACCAAGTTGAGCAAACCTCTCCGAAAGTGCACCACAAGTGGTGACTTAAGTAAAGAAGGGTGGTCACGGAGGCACGTGAAGGTCAGCAATGCAGCGAAATAACCTCTAGCAGAAGTGACATCTAAGCCCTTTTGGTCAAGAGACAGCATGAAGTGTAGAACATCTGAAATGTGGGACTCGAATGGATCCAACCCTTTCAACAGTACCAATCAATAGACATACTTCAGAGACAGACACAAATGGGATTTTATGGTGAGTTTCCTTGGCAGCCAAGATGATGTTCTGTTGGCAAACAAAAGGCCTCTAGATGGTCCTGCTCAATCTCCACATGTGCAACTACAACATTATACGATTTGTGTGGAGAAAAGAACCAGAACATCCTCCTGCAAAAGTGGGCCCACCCTGTGCTAACGATGAAGAAGGGGTCTAATTCTGAGTTCCAAAAGATTGGTGTACTAAATCTTTCCCATTTAATCAGGATGGTGTGTTGTGCCAGAACCTACTGCATAATCTGCAGAACCCTGAACAGAAGTGGGATTGGCTGGAATGTGTCAAGGAGACCCTATGACAAGTCAAATCTGAAGGCATCCTCAAGGAACCATTCAAAGTGCGGTGCAGGGCTCAAAACCAAAGAAACTTCTAGTTAAGAGTTCGGGTGAAGAGACCTTCAAATGTCTACCTCAATTTGGAGAAGGTCATGTCTGTCACAACCGGATGAATCTTTAACTTGTGTTCTTCTCGGGAGAGGCAACTCAAGATGTTCACTCTCCCCAGCAAAGTGCCTCCGAGATGGGCCACAACTAGAAAAATGCCCCCTTGTAGAGCACATTGCCATAGTGACAAAAATATAATGGCTCTGAAAAATGGGTCAACGACTACACACCAGGTTAACAGTTGATATAATGGATGGTGGCTTTGTTGCCCAATCGAAAATGAATAGTGTTCCCTAAGATGGAACATAGGAGGTAATTTATGCTAGGCTCAACCGTGCACAGATCCAGCAACTTTACGATACAGCTCCAAAGAGGACAACAAGAACTGAAAATCAGTGACTGATCCGGAAACATTCGAATCACATTCTGAATATCTGCAATTCAGAAAACCCTTCATACAGGTTGTGTCCAGCTCTGCACCTATCAAGACCACCCCTCTGCATGGGAATGAGTTGATACTTCTGAGTATTAATGGTAAATCTGAAATTGTGCAGAAGGTCATGGTGTGCTACAGATGCTCCGTGACTAGAGCATGGGACTCCGCCTTCACCAGCTAGTCATCTAAGTACCAAAATATGTAGACTCCCTACCTACGTAGTGAAACTGCAACCACTGCCAGCACTTCAATAAACACTTGCAATTTACTAAAAAGCAACACACAGAAGAAGAAAAATGTGCCACACCACCCTTTTGTAACACTGTAACAGTCTTTCGTTAGGGGTTATTTAAAGGAAATATAGAAAATTAAGATTAAAACAACATTAGACACCTTGAATGACCTGTATAGATTCAGATATATTTATATCAGGATGGATATGATTCAATTCAATCTAATTTGCAAATGAACCACAAAATCTGAAGACGGTATATAATGATTAAAGTCAAACGTTTTATGAAGCGACAATTCGATACAGCCCTGTTACATAAAAATGGAAGGTACTACCTGGGTGTATTGCTGTCATCTGTCTTTTCGCCTGAGCGCTTGCCAACTTAGTACTGTTCTAAGATGGCGAGAGTTAGTTGGTGTAGTGTGAAAACTCTTCAGGAGTCTCCATACAGTTCCACAGCGAGGTGGGGGGTTGGGGAGTGTACACGTAAAACTGAGCCGTCTGTGAGAAGCAACTCCTCTCCTCTGGAGGATTTATTTAATAAGACCTCACTGGCTCATGCAAAGGAACCAAGAGAAGTGGACTCTATTCCATTGGTAAGGAGAGGGAACTCTTGGCTTCTATAAAAAAATTGCATGATAAGTATGATAATTTGGATAAGAGGACAGGTGCCTTCAACGAAAGAGTAAAGCAACTGCAACAGAAGGTAGGATAGCAGGAAAATGAGTTTGGAAAAGGAATGGTCCAGGCAGATGACAATGTTGCCAAGAAACTGATGTGTTGAAGGCAACTGCTGCAGAGAACAGAGAGGTCAACAACGCATACTACTGGTGGAGCACCAAGACCACACAATATGCATACAGAAACTGTGACTCCTGGGGTAGAAAACGACAAATTAAACCCAAAGCCTCAATGAATTAGAAACAGTTCTGTGATGAGGTGAGCCCACATCTAGGCCTATGTTACCGCAATATGAAAACAGTGATTAAGTTGCCCACAAAGAGTAGGAAAGTAGGTGAGACTGAATGATGCACTGTAATGTTAAACACAGAGAGAGGGGGTATAAGAGTAACTGTCCTGAGGATGGGCGCTGTTAAAAAGAGGTATTTGTTTAAAAGGAGTAAATTTCGTTTTTCTCTCATAGCAGTCTAGAGTCACTCGAGAAACTGAGAAAACTGCAGGAGCTTCCTAGAGAATGCTGCCCTTAGGCATACAGGCCTCTGTCCTCATTCTAGTTCAACTGAGGGCGTTTAACGAAGGAAAGACAATTTTTTTTTCTTAGGTGGAGGCAGCAAATGCCTACATGGATTACCTTAATGTACAGAGGGAAGAAGTGGTCAGTGGTGAGAACTGTGGAGCAGGCTGAGGGGTAAACTGCTCTCAGAAAACCAAATCCTCTGTCACAGGGCAGTCTCAGTAAGTATCCCTTATATTTGGTGGCAGGTATCCCATCGTTTTTCCTGTTTTGTGCCAATACAGAGGTGTGCTTATGGTGAATTTCATTGTTTGCTTGTTACTGTTCATGGAATTCTCAAGCTTATGTACTCTCCACACTTTACCGTATTCAATGCAAGACAAATGTCTCTGAAGGTTTGGATAGTAAAGGAGAACCTCTTTGAATCTGAAGAGAACAAAGATTACTGGGGCACAGCTCCTCAGCATCTTCGTAAACCGACCCCTTACTCCTCCAAGTGCTGCTTTGCGCAGGTAGAGGAAATCAATAGCCTAGTTTTAAATGGAAAAGCAGAAACATAACTACCAGGGTTCAAGGTTTCCATTTTAAGAGCTCACTAAATCCCAGTTTGAGATCCCCTCTCGAGCCTATAACTCTCCAAGAAGAACCACGAGACTAACTCAATGGCAGTCTTTTCTTGCTAGATGACTAGACTGGGACCAGCCTAAACTTGGCTCAAGTGGAACAGATCCAGCTACCTGAGACTAGTGCACAGCTGCTCTGATTCTTTCACATGTTCATCAGAGCAAATCATCCACAGTTCTGCCTTGTCACTCAGTGTAGCCCGGCTTGAGAGCAAGCATGCTGAAGTGGTGACAGGTAGCACTGCTTAGACCCCCTAAATCAATACATCTATTGGTTAAGCAATGGTTCCAGAAAGTTGGAGCACAAAGCAAGCAATGGGAGAAATAAGCACAGGGCACTGAAAGGCTGCCAACGAGCTAGGCATTCTCCAAACCTAAACATATATAGTAGTAAATGCTTCTGAAACACATGAAATGTGGGGTTGGGTTTCCCACACGGTGGTAGACTACAGAACAAAGATATCAACTAGAAGGATGCTTGGTCTCTTCCAGCAGTGTCACCATCATGGACTTTGTGAACAAGCAGTCTCCCACAGGTACGCCTTTGTCACAAAACGTAAATATTTTGATGGGCCCTATTCTATTTTCAACACATGCAAGAGTGTTGAATTTGAAAAGACTGCTCTCTTTACAACCTTGTCCTAAAGTCTATCCTGAACCCACAACAGATTCTTAAAATGAATACAAGTTTAGTCCTCAACAATAATACTACTCCTACTAATGTAAGCATTCATTCTGATAAACCAATAAAACGCATATGCATCATCTGCTATTTGTCGATCACCAATAACTATGTCACACTCATACTTATATTCTTTTTTTTTCATTGACTGGTTGTTTGGGACTGCACCTCAAGCTTAATGACGATACTCTGTTCTGATATGGGTTCTGGTGGGCCCTAGCTAGGACTGGTCAGAGAATGCAAAAGCAATTGTGACATAAATGCTCAAACCAGCCCCACTCCCTTTGTTTCCTTCTGCTATCTTTCTCTCTCCATTCTTGCGTTCTCCTAATCCTAGTCCCAGGCTCGGTTAGCTTTCGCTCTACATTTTTCCTCCATCAAACTCTATCTCGAAGCCTACCTGTACCTGCTTCAGTTAATCTCAGGAAGCTGAGGAAAGTGGCAAAGGTACCAGGGGTGGCCCTGGGCTTTCAAAATCGGCCTCTAAGGGCTACAGTCCACCAGAAAAATGCCCAGTGAAATAGAAGGATTATCCATAAAAGCCCTACAGCTGTTTGCCTGGGCCCAGCAGAGTTCCATGGGATGATAAGCCAAGAAAGTTCTATACTACGGTCCACTCTATCAACAAAGAGCTACATAGCAGGCAGAGAGCAGAAGAGGAGGGCCAACGACCAACTGTAAGTCTCTCCCAAATGAATGACAAATTATTATGTGTGTATGTCAATGTCAGAGTTTGCACATTCATGCAAAAGCACATTTGACTGTTTGCACGCACATTGAATTGTGTGGGCATGCCTGCCATTGCCCATTTCTCTGTGTGAATCTTTCTGTGTGCATATGATTTTAGTAAATTGGCCTATGTTAGAAAATCCCGCCACGTTACTCCTCCCCTCCCCACGCACTTATTGCTTGTGGGACCGAGCTTGTGCTACAATTTGGACCCGTGGCGCTGCTTTTAAAACTAACCAGAATTTAAGACATTTTGGGGTCAATGTACCAACATTTTGACCTGTTTGCATCACATTAGTGATGCAAATCGACACAAATTGTTTTTTTATTATTTACTTTCCAACGCAATAATTTGCTTGCGCTGAGAATTGCCTGAAAGCAACACAAGGTAGCACAAAGCACTGCTTTGTGTTACTTAGAATCAAGGGGGCGTTATATGGGCATTCCCATGCAACCACCATGCTTTTTGACGCAAAACCCTTTCTACCAAAAATCTGAGAAAGCGTTTTGCATCAAAAATGAACGCAATTTGAAAGCAGATGTAAAAAGGAGAAATGCTTTCATTTCTCTTTTGTTTTTATGGGCAAGCGCAAAGCGTTCCATCCCATGCTGTATTCTCTCTTTGGGCTTTTAACCACGCCCATGTCACATCAGTCACTTTCAATGGTTTGTGGGCTTGCCTTTTAAAATCTGATTGCTTTCATTTGTGAAAGGCATGCATACGTCATGCCGTTTCCGGAGTTTAGCCCACCTACACAGCCCCGGTAAACTACTGAAACCATTCGAGGCTCGATGTTTTCAGCATGGTTTCCAGACTACTTTATCTTTTTATTTTCCACGCAGCTCGATCGTGCCTGGATTTACACAGCGCAATCCCACTCAGTGTTTCCATGTTCAATTTCAGCACGATAGCGCTGCATTTTAGATAGCGTGATCGCGCTGTGTTTATTTTCTTGTAATTTGTGTGGCAAGAAAAGTCCGGTTAAGAGTTTACAACACTAATAGCTCTAACTCAAGCAAATGCGCGACCCGTTGCATTTGAAATGCTTGTTTGACTTTGTGTGCTATGCAGTGTAGCACACATGCAAACAAAATAGGAAACGTTTTAAAACTTTTCTAAGCATAGTATTTTGTACTGGAAGAACACTTATGCTAGACTTATGCACACACCACGCTTGCAGTGGCGTAACAACGGTCCCCGCAGTTCGTGGGTGCCCCTAGCACAGTACCTGGGCCTAAGAGCTTCTGAGTGAGTTCGGAGGGGGGCCCTCCAAGTATTTTGCAAGGGCCCCCCCCCTAAGTTTCATTACGTCCGTTACGTCACTGCACCTTTGCATTATGACGCAAAGGGGTGTGTGTGCTGCACAGCAGCAAAATTCTAGAGAGAGGAGGAGGAGAGCCCCATATCTCTGCAGATATGGCGCTCTCCTGCTCCCTCCCTGTCAGGCAACGCAGCGGCTTTGGCTGCTGCACTGCGTTGCATGATATATTCGTAAAACTGGCCCAAAGTGAGAGACGGTTTTGCGCTCGGTGCACGGCTAAATTTTCGCGGGTGTTTTTTTATGCGATTATTGTCAAAGCCGCCATAAGCATCCTTTCCCATAACCCAACCTCTGGGCTGATTACTAATTGACAAACTTCGAAATCCTGCCTAACAGTTGAGCCGTTCACTCTACTGAACATTCCGCAGCACAGTATCACAGAGCAGGCACGCGGGGATTCAGTTGTTCAGAAACTACCTTTTAAAAGTCACATACGCCACCATCCTTTTAGAAAGCCTTGCATTAAAAGCATTACTGAGCAAACTGCCTCGGGCTCGTTCGGGGCATTATTCATGGCAGCGAGACACTACGGAGAAACAAAATAGAAAAAAACAAAAAAGGCAGACAAATGTGTCATGCATCATTAAAAATCACATCCCCGGGACCAGGCGAACGACAGAATGACATATGGAGCAGATGTAGTAATCTAACTAAAACGAACATGGTGTGTGTCAAATTAGGTGACACGGAGCTGCTTCACTGTACTCCACTGACATGTCAGAGAATACGTAAACGACTGCACCGAGCCTCATGCTGCTCATGTAGTCGAAAAGGCAAAATTCGATCATCGGAGTTTAAAATTCGCTTCCACAGAACTTACTACAAAAAAGGCATTTAATGCAGCGAGAACGGCTACAGAGTTAGATGGGATTGGAACTTGACAAAAAGCAGCACTTTTGCCCTTTTTTTGCAAATTCATATCATATGACTAACAAGGCGCGTGTCATCTTGAAACCATACAACAGATTGGCGTTGGCAAGCTGCCGCAAACTTCAGTTCAGCATCCGCGCGCCTCTCTGTGCGCAGCACCCTCCGGGCATCTCAAAGCTGCTGTCACTTCCAGTCGCTACCCGGCAAGCCAGCTAATGCCCTGCCTGTCATGACAGGAATCAGCCACTTTCAGGCACCACACCTTGTCCCAGCAACGCATATTTTGAAAGGCTGCGAGCCCGAACGATTACTTCAAGGTGTTTCCAAAGAAAAACAATATTTTTTTCAAGAAATAATATGCAGGCTATAGTGAGAGAGAGAAGCTTAAAACAAAGACGATAGAAAAAAAGTTCAGATCAGAAGTAGTCGGGATGGCTTACAAAACGTTTTAACGGGCGGCGTGTGGAAGTAGAGGACCTGGCCAAGTTCTTGCTTCCAAATGGAGCGTCCCCACTTAGCCTGCCTGCACGAGGTTTCCCTCTCCTCCTTTACACTACATCGGGTGTGAAGATCCAGCCTAGCACATATTTAAACCTCCATCTCCAGGGTTAGCGAGACTTCACTTTCCTTCAGGCCAACCGTGTGACAATCGATATTAGTTTCTTTCTTGGTAATCAAGAAAGGCCTAGAAAGGACACCAAAGACAAATATACCTCCTGCACTAATTCTCTATAAACTGTCCAGCAGAGGTCATGCAATAGGATCATTAAAGCAAACCTTAGAGTGAGTCATGATAATCTGGTCATTGTTTTGCACATCTGTCTTCACATGTGCTTATTTATAGTTGCTTGTATAACAATCCTTGCACGAAAGACACAAACACACTTTGAATTTCAAATAGCGTGGACCACGAGGAATGTTGAGGCAGGGATGTCACTTGCATGATGTATAGGCACGTTTCTCTGCCCTGAGTGCACAACTATATGAGAATCTTATATCCAGACTTATATTTTGGCCCCGGTGTCACACAAACCCAGCATGTGCACTTTGGACTAGGCTTGTTCCTGATAATGTAAGGTCCAGGACCTGTTTTGTGACCTGGAGGGGTGCACCATGCGATCCCTCATAGTGAACAGAGGACTACTGTACATGTCCTGGGTGCAGCACAAAGCTGTGGTACCAGATTATGCAACTCCTTAGTGTGACCAGACCGTTTCCTCTGGGTCGATGACAGCGAGGTCAATTGTAACATTCAGCTGCTGCATCAATCCTAGAAAAAATGCTGACATCCTGTTTGTATGTTGTGCATGTGTCCTTGTAAAGCAGGCCTGGGGTGTGTAAGTAGGAGTACTGAAGCCAGTGGGATCTTTTTGGGATTCACCTGGTTTAGCATAGTACAAGATGGAGGTTGAGGACAGCTTCACCAGACAGTGGAAGTATATTGCCTGTGTTCATGTGACTGGAGTGTTGGAGATCCACACACAGAGGGAGAGTGGGTACAGGAGTATCTTTAGATTTTCTGTGAAGACTTTATTAACAGAGAGCTGATGATTAAGTTATTCCACAGTACTTCCATTTAATTGATAGGTGTGAAATGGAGGGCTGTAGCGTCTACTCTTTGAAGAGAGGAGGCCTTTTTTTTAATTGTCCATATTGACTGCCCCAGGAAGTCTGATGACAGGTGCAGTAACCTCACACTCAGTGGAATCCAAACCACCCCACTTTATTCCAGTTCCAAATTCTTCATGACCAAGGAAGGAATTACTCCAAAGAGCACTCGATGGACTGCTGCAAGACCAGGGCTGATGTCTGCCTGGCAGCCAGTCACCCACAGATGAGGAGATATCACCCCAAGTCTGCACTTTCCACTGGATGAGCTGCTAGTCTGCATATTGCCTAAAAGCTTGCCTGCTGAGAAAGAAGCAGGGGATTTCCTGGCCCTGTGGGAGGAGACACTGCTAGGAAGTGAAGCCCAGTACATCCCTAGTATGTATAAACACCCAATGAAAACGGACTACCCGAGTGCACCAGGGAACAAGCTGCAAGTAGGTCCACTGAACTTCGACCGTGGTTCCCTCCATAAATTGCACCCTAAAGACTTTTTCAATAACATCATCCATGAGCCACTTTGCTGTAGGCCATGATGAGGCATTGCCACCAACAACAATATACAAAGCCACAGCATTACTGAGTGTGAGCTGACCAGCCAAGTACTGGGCTAGACACTGAGCAATTTAATTTATTGGTTGATTGTTGAGTTCTGAGCTATGGCCCTCTCGCATCTGCAGCCTACCTGAGAAGCCTGTGACTGTTCACCTTCACTAACCTGAAAGTTAAGTGTGAAAAGGGTCGCACTTGTCACAGTTAGCAGCTCCATAGTAACCACCACAGTTGGGGGTCAGTAGCTCCTGTCTGTGCTGTGCCACGCAAACAGGGACTGAAATGAAGTTAAGTCATTCTTTTATGATTTTCATTTCTAATAGCATTTCATTCCAGACTGTTAACCACAACACTGATAACGTTCTGCTCGTAAAGTGGAGTGCCTACATTTTAGCACAATGTCTTTTTTCAGAAGCTGACCTATGTGTTTGACTGTATATATTATCTGAACAGAGATGTCATATCCTTCCCAGCCCTGTTGACCACATCGACTTCTGTATGGCTACTGCAGCTTTACAATTTATTGATTTACTGCTGAAAGTGAAAAAAGCAGCATTTGTCCGAGAAGGGCTGTATATAGTAATAGGAGCAATGCATGTGTAATACATAAACATTCACCATGTGATTGTTTTAGGAAGTGGGTGTCAATCAAGGCAGATTAAATAGGGTGTGCACAGCCTAATTAAGTATCTTTCCTAGGAGTGAACACGAATGTGAATGCTGACCAAAAGGTGTAACAGTATTGCTTGTTCATTACTAAAACACCGATCAGTCTCAGAGTCATTTGCTTGAGGCGATGAGGCAGATTGTATGCATATATGCGTTTTATGACCCTCACATAGAAATCCACAACTATACAGACACACATACAAGTTCGCCAGCCCAAAGGTCAGTGATAAACTGGAGGAAGCAAAACCCACACGTTACACCAACAGAACTACGCCCACAGCATTATGGCCCACGAATCACTGTGGCAGACATTCGGCTGCGGTAAACCACTGGCGGTACATACCGCTGCGTTCAAAATACACACAACCTAACAAAACACTACCACATTGGACAATTCAAACTAAACACACCTGACACATATAAACACACCACACCCACACACCACAATAAAACACCCACCCACATTACCCACAACCCTATACCACTACAAACAATTTACAACTGAGAGAGAGAGACACGCCAGGAGCACCCACAGAACCAGAGCCACAGAACACCATCACCCATACACCATCCACACACCTCACAGCACACACCCCAACACATCACCCCACACACCACTCACACTACACCCATGGCACCACAAAGACACCCCAGATTCTCTGAGGAGGAGCTAAGGGTCACAGTGGAGGAAATCATCCGGGTAGAGCCACAGCTATTCGGATCACAGGTGCAGCAGACGTCCATTGCTAGGAAGATGGAGCTATGGCGGAGAGTCGTAGACAGGGTCAATGCCGTGGGACGGCACCCCAGAACAAGGGATGACAGCAGGAAGAGGTGGAATGACCTACGGGGGAAGGTGCATTCCGTGGTTGCAAGACATCAGTTTGCTGTACAGAGGACTGGCGGTGGACCCCCACCTCCTCCCGACAACTAACAACATGGGAGAAGCAAGTCTTGGCAATAATGCATCCTGAGGGCCTGGCAGGAGTAGCAGGAGGACTTGACTCTGGTAAGTCAAATCTTTACTACTTTCACCCCCTACCTGCATGCCATCACATACCCCCACCCCTACCCTCACCCCCATCACCCCACCACCTCACATATACCCCACCATCACAACCCACCCATCCCAGTAACCAGCACTGCATACACCACCAATGCATGGACACCACTCACAGCCCTGCATGGACACCCATCACCACAGCATGCACACTAGTGACAATCACTTAGCCAACCAAATAACAACTCACACAAGCCAAAGCTGCCTTGGTAATAATAACCATAGGGGGAAACATACCCATGCACAAGATGTCACACGCAGTAACAATAACACTGCTTTCACATACCCACAGGACCCTCACACAATGACACTGGAGAGGAGATGCCAGCAACATCCAGTCCCCCCCCCAAAGAGGCCCACAGTGATGACAGCAGCTCTGCACGCCTGGATCAGGATGACCATCTTGGCCCATCAGGGACCTCTGGCCAGTCGGTTACCCAGGCACAGTCCCATACCACCACAGAGCCTCCCCCCCTCAGGTAACACCACCACAGCACCCACCCAGCGGGACCATACCACTGTCCCCAGGACACGTCAATTAGTGTGTCCACCACTACAGGGACCCCAGGCAACCCCACATACACAGGACGATCAGGGACCTGGGGTCAGTGGCAGTGGGCACACAGTTCAGGGGACAGAAGCACAGTACAACAGGGAAACTGGGACGAGTGCTGTGCGACAGGGGGAGGACAGGTACAGGGAACCGACTCCCTATGAGGCACTCATCAACATCCTGGGAGCATACCACCATTCCCAGGAGACCATGGGCCAGATACTGGCCAAGTTTCAGAAGACCCAGCGGCTGCAGGAGGGACAGTACCTTGGGGATCAGGGAGGACCTGAGGGACATCCACACCACCCTATTCACCATTGCAGGGGTGCTGGCAGACATGGCCAACACCATGAGGGAGGCAGTGGCACACCAGCGGGCCCCTGACACTAGCCACACTGATGAACAGCCTTCCACCTCCGCTAGTGGACATGAGGCCCCACCACAGGAACAACAGGCCACCAGCACCCCTCCTTCTACAGAAGGAGAACCACCATGCAAAAGGTCCCTGCGATCCAGGCAGAAGACAGAGAACATTGCCAAGACCCCTGCCAGGAAATAAGACTCTCCTGATTGTCACCCTTGTGTCCCACTCTGTCACCCTGTCCACCCTAAACTGCCATTGCTCCACTTCCTATGCCCCCTTGGACAACGCACCTGTGATACCAATAGACTGGATTCCATCCTGGACTTTCCTCCATCAGCAACCCAGCCCATTGCAATACCCCCTCCACTTATTAGCACCTAAACAAACACCCTTGGAACAAATACAAGTATGGAGTCTGTCAATTGATTGAAGTATATATTTGTTTAACAAGCTGTAAACATTGCAATTCAACTGTACAGTTATGTATACATCGGTATGACTTGTAGCGGGCAGCAGTAAACACACCAGGAGCCAGAGTGGGGCACAGATATCTGAAAATAGAAATGCCAAAGGGTACAGTAAGTGGCCATGGAATTGGGAAAATCAGCCTGCCACATACAATGTCTAAAACAAAACTGCAATAGAAGGTGAAGTTACAGTGTCTTATCGGTGTGTCACTGGAAGTACTGTTGAATTATAGTTGTTCTGTTGTCCACATCCTCTTTGTCTGCCTCCTCTTCCTCACTGTCCACAGGCTCCACCGCTGCCACACGACCATCTCCAGCCTCATCGTCCTGCAGAAAAGGCACCTGGCATCTCAAGGCCATGTTGTGCAACATGCAACGATGATCTGGCAGACCTTCTTGGGTGAGTAGCACAGGGCT
This sequence comes from Pleurodeles waltl, assembly GCF_031143425.1. Lineage (NCBI taxonomy): Eukaryota > Metazoa > Chordata > Amphibia > Caudata > Salamandridae > Pleurodeles > Pleurodeles waltl. The sequence continues at coordinate 345,540,929 of NC_090437.1, read as the reverse complement.
CCACCTGTCAGATGGAGGCACTGGAATCTGGCCTTCAGGAGGCCAAAGGTGCGCTCAATGATCCTCCTTGTTCGCCCATGTGCCTCATTGTAACGTTCACCTGCCCTTGTCCTGGCATTCCTCACTGGGGTCAGTAGCCATGAGAGGTTGGGGTAACCAGAGTCACCTGTAAATATCGAGAGAAGCTTAAAACAAAGACGATAGCCAGACACTCACCCTTAGGGCCAAACCCACACCCATATACCAACAGACACTGGGTGGGGACCATGGGATCACCTATTAGCCACACCCTGTGCCTCTGGAGTTGAGCCATCAGATATGGAATGCTGCTATTCCTCCAGATAAAGGCATCATACACAGACCCAGGATACTTTGCATTCATATGGGAGATGTACTGGTCCGCCAGGCACACTATCTGAACATTCATTGAAAGCTCATTCGATTTCTGAACACCTGTTCATTTCTCCGGAGGGGGAAAGGGGGGGACAAAGGCAATATGTGTATCATCAATAGCACCAATTATGTTGGGGATATGTCCCAGTGCAGAGAAGTCAGCCTTTACTGTGGCCAAATCCTCCACCTGGGGGAATGCGATGTAGCTGCGCACGTGTTTCATCAGGGCTGACAACACTCTGTTTAGCACGTTTGAGAATATAGGCTGTGACATCCCTGCTGCCATGGCAACTGTCGCTTGGAAGGAGCCACCTGCCAAAAAATGGAGCACTGACAGGACTTGCACAAGAGGGGGGATCCCAGTGCAGTGAGGGATAGCTGAGATCAGGTCTGGCTCCAATTAGGCACACAGCTCTTGGATTGTGGCCCTATCAAGTCTGAAGGTTAGGATAATGGGCCTGTCCTCCATTGTCGCCAGGTCCACGAGGGGTCTGTACACAGGGGTATGTCTCCATCTCCAATTCATCCTCAGCGGTTGAACTCTAGGGTGAAAAACGGTAAGCAGATAGTAATTTTCAAAGATATCCTCAGAGTAAAATGCCTTGCATTTTGTAACAGAAACAGTATGTGAATGTGTAGATCCGTTAATGTGCCTATGTCTGCTGTGACGCAGTTAGGTGCCATGGCCTGTTACCCCCTGAAATGGCGGCCGCCTAACCTGTGAGGAGGGACAAGTGAAAATGAAGTAATTCCGCTGACGTTGTGCACCGTTGCAGGAGGCGGTCGACAACCCCCGTGCAACACCTCATTGGTTATCATTGGGGCCTATGGGTTCCATGAGCCAATGGTGATGTACGCCGGCGGTGACGGTCCGCACCGCCGCGGACAGGACCGTCATTTTCTATCTGTTCACTCACTTGCTACCTGACCTTCAACAGGAGAGGACCTACACTGCAAGGTGCTGCTGTGACCTGTGTCTGGAAGCGACCATGGCTCAAGTTTCTGGGGAAAGGGCCCCTGCCTTCACTTCGGAGGAGTTGGAGAGACTAGTGGATGGGGTCCTACCCCAGTACCGTTTACTCTATGGTCCTCCAGATCAACAGGTGAGTACACTGTGAGCACGATGCATGGGGCATGAATGTATGGAGTGCTGTGTGTGTAAGCCTCGTGTGGGGGGGTGGCTGAGTGGTCCTGGGCAGAGTGCTGCATGTATGGTGGGCAATGTCTGTGCGTAAGGGGATGGGAGGGATATGGTAGGCCATGAGTGTAACAGGCCGGACGGTATTACCAATACCTTTTCCTATGTATCTACTTCTGCAGGTCAGCGCCCCTCAGAAAAAGGGTATTTGGCGTGCCATCGCCAAGGACGTGTGGACCCTGGGGGTATTTGACAGGCAGAGCACCCACTGTCACAAACGGTGGGAGGACCTGCACCGCTGGGCAAGGAAGACGGCAGAGGCCCAGCTGGGGATGGCTTCCCAAAGGGGAAGGGGTGCCCGTCTTACCCCGACGCCCCTGATGTTCCGCATCCTGGCGGTGGCCTATCGTGAGTTGGATGGGCACTTGGAGGCATCACAGCAGCCACAAGGGGGTGAGCACAGTTTCAGAATCAGGAAATTGCACCTGTTGAGGTGTTATCTGGGTGGTGGATGTTGGTCTCTGGGGGCCCCTAGGCCAGGACGAACATGGCAGGGTAGGTTCCCTGATGGGCAGGCTCAGGTGCACTCCAAACCCAAATGTGCTAGTGGGCATCTACTATTGGGCGGGGTCCTGTGGGTTTCAGGCGTGCTGCTATTGGCGTTACGCATTGTACCCCATGGCCTGGTGACTAGCATTGTAACTGGTGGTTCATGGCCTAGTGCATAGGGCTGTTCCCTGTGTGTTGTGTACGCCAACTGTGGTGTTGTTGCTGGCATTGACCAAGTGTATCCTCTGTCTCTACCCCTCCCATTTTGTTTTGTCACCCTGTCCTTCTGTGCATTAGCATCATCTGGTGGAGGAGCAGAGACACCGATGATGGAAGGAGCTGCATCCCACATGGTCCATGAGGCCGAATTCACCGATGGTGAGGGCACCAGTGGGACGGAGAGCGAGGGGAGCACCACAGCGGAGACTGGAGGGGACATTTCAGACAGTGACACCTCTTCTGATGGAAGCTTCCTGGTGGTGGCAGACACCTCTGTGGCCACCCCAACTACAGGTACTGCCGCCACTCCCGTACCAGCACCGCCCTCCCAGCAGCCCCTCAGCGTGTTTCCCGTGCCCGCTCACCCAGAAGGGTGGGCATCTCCTTCGCCCCAGGCACCTCAGCCCTGCCCCAGTCAACGCTGCGGCCCTCAGTCGGGAGTCTACTGACCTCCTGCGATTCATCTCTGTTAGGCAATCAACCATTGTGAATGCCATCCAGGATCTGGCAGGGCATTTGCAACAAACAAATGCATTCCTGGAGGGCATTCACTGTGACATGGCGGCCCAACAGAAATCGTTCCAGGCTCTGACCAACTCCCTGATGGCAGCCATTGTCCCTATCTCTATCCTCCCCCCTCCAACTTCCTCTACCCAGTCCCATTCCCCTCAACCCCAGCCTATCCCAAGCGCACCTTCAGACCAGCATGCATCCAAATCAACACACAGAAGTGGCTCAGGCAAACACAAGCACCACACTTCATCCCACAGGCACTCACACAAGCACCATACAGATGCAGACACACCAACATCCACTGCCTCCACTTTGTACCCCTACTCCTCCTCGTCCACCTCCCTCCCAGTAGCATCACCACTCACACCTGCATGCACTACATCCACTACCTCCATCACCATCACGCCTATCACTACACACCCGTCACTGACAGTCACCACCCCCACATCCATGCACACATCCCCTATGTCCTCTCCCACTGTGTCTGTGCCCCCTCCTCCCAAAGTACACAAACGCAAGCACTCAGACACCCAACAGCCATCCACCTCATGAAGTCATCCAGCCCAAGCACCTGCACCCAAACACAGCAGACAGACTCCTCCTACCAGCACCCCCTCTTCCTCCACTCCCAAACCTTCACCCTTTTCCAGCCCCGGTGCCCCTAAAAGGCTTTTCCTCTCCACCCTTGACCTAATCCATGCCCCTCCCCCGTGCTTCACTTTGGGCCAGGGTGGGTAGAACCCAGGCCAGCACCTCAGCAAACCAGTCCATGGCCACTGTAGTTTCTGCAGCTACTGCAGCTGTGAGAGGCTCCAAGGAGACACCCGTCAGCACTGCTAGTGTGCCTGCACCAGCTGCCAAGGGCAAGAAGGGACCACCAGCTACCAAGGGCAAGGAGGCACCACCAGCTAGCATGGGCAAGAAGGAATCACCAGCTACCAAGGGCAAGGAGGCACCACCGGCTGCCAAGGGCAAGGAGTCACCACCAGCTGCCAGAAGCAAGGGGGCACCACAAGCTGCCAAGGGCAGGAAGGTAACACCAGCTGCCAAAGGCACTGAAAAAGGCACAGATGCCGCAAGAAGGATGGATCTGGTGCCTGGTGCTGGAGCAGCATCTGGGCAAACAACACTAGTTATGGCACTTCAGTCGTCCGAGGCTGCGGGGGAGGGGCTGGAGCCTCTCGCCCTACCACTGGCAGCACCGCCACCTGCACTTCCACCAGCACCACTGCTAGCAGCAGCAACCCTAGTGGGCAGCCGTCTGAGGCTGCTGGGGAAGGGCTGGAGCCTCCCCCCACCACTGGCAGCACTGCCACCAGCACCACCACCTGCACCGCCACCTGCGCCGCCACCAGCACCACTGCCAGCAGCAGCAGCCCCAGTCGGCAGCCATCCGAGGCTGCTGGGGAAGGGCTGGAGCCTCCCCTCACCACTGGCAGCACCGCCGCCAGCACCGTCACCTGCACTGCCACCTGCACCACTGCCAGCAGCAGCAGCCCCAATGGGCAGCCGTCCGAGGCTGCAGGGAAAGGGCTGAAGCCTTCACACACCACTGGCAGCACCGCCGCCAGCCCCGCCACTGCCACCACTGAGCAGCCATCCCCGCTGGCAGGCAGTGTGTAGTCGTGCCTACATAGGCTGTAGTGCGTTCTGGCCCGTGTAACAACTGTAAGTGTGACACCCAGGTAAGGGACTGTGACCTTGCACCATCCAAGATCTGCAACACTGGGCACAAAGCCCCCTCCAGAACCTGTGGAAAAAGGTATCTACTCACCCACTCCTTGCCAGGATGAAGCACACTGGGCACAAAGCCCCCTCCAGGACCAGTGGAAGAAGGCATCCACCCACCCCCTCCTTGCCAGGATGAAGCACACTGGGCACAAAGCCCCCTCCAGAAACAGTGGAAGAAGGCATCCACTCACCCCCTCCTTGAAAGGAAGAAGCACACTGGGCACAAAGCCCCCTCCAGAACCAGTGGAGAAGCCATCCACTTGAAAGACTGTGGCTTTGCACTCCCCAGTACCAAGCAGTGGGCAAACCACCCACTAGAGAGACTGTGGCCTTGCACTCCACAGGACCAAGCAGTGGGCAAACCCCCCACTTGAGAGACTAGCTTTGCACTCCCCAGGACATCGCAGAGGGCATGTAGCCCCCTCCGAGAGCAGTGGCGTTGTACCATCTTCCGGCTGAGGTATCCCCCCCTCCCCCCTGAGGTGTCTGTATATTTTCGACCTGATGCCCCAGCATTGTTCTCTCTGTATTGAGGCAGGAGTCAAGTGTGGCCTTTGCCTATGTGATATGGCCCTGTGGGCCACAGACATTTTGGACTGGGCACTTCCCCTCCATTTGTATATATTGTTGATACTGTTTTGTGCTTTGAGGATGTATTTCTTGAAATTTATATTATTACCCTGACTTTACTCACTTCCTTTTGTCCTTGCGTTATTCCTGAGGGGTACAGGGTGGATATGTAATGTTGTTGCATCTATTTGTGTATATGTTGTTGGGGGTGGGGGTGTTGCGTGTGTGTGTCACTCTCTTTTTCTCCCCCCTTTCCTTGTGTGCTAGGTGCGGTACTCACTGTGGTCGTCTTTGCCACCGTTTGTTTTCCTGGTGTAGGAGAATGTATACCAGCATGGGGAACACCTGCAGTTCAGGCTCCATGGCGTCGTTGAGTCGTTTCCCTTCTGTGTTCTGTTTCCGCCATGCTTTTGATGGCATTGGTACCACCCCGGAAAAGCTTGCGGATTGGCTAGTTGTAATAGGTTGGGCGGTACACTGTCTTCTGCCTGGCTGTTGGCGGTTACCGCCGCAGTGCTTGTTGCTACCACCATGGCGGTTGGTGTGTTTAAGTGGCTGTCTGTGTTGGCAGTTTCTGCCGTGGTCAAAATTCTTTTTTTTTTTACCGCCGGCCTGTTGGTGGTATTACCGCCGCTTTATCACTGACCGCCAGGGTTGTAATGAGGGCCTAAGTCTTTTGTCAGTGAGGTGGTAATTAATGTTTCCAATGTGAATCTATTAGTTCTGAACTTTAAGCCATGTTTTTTGCATAAAGGGCATGATATGGCACAGTCAAACAGAAAGAACATGGAGTGCTTGGCATGGAAGAAGAGTATCTTAATCTGAAAGAAGCTCAGCAGAAGTGAGTGAAGGTCCATCCAATGGCCTAATGACATTAGGAAATATGAAATTCGAGCTTAACTTTCACTTGACTGCCTCAAAACAAATTGTGAACAGAACCTCTAGAGATTTGTAAGGCTGTTTACACAAACTTTAAGGCTGAACCTTAATTTGAACATAGGCGGTCTCATTGCCGGCAGTAAAGCTGATTCAACAGCAAATGGAAATTTAAGCCTGCATCAGGAACTAACAGAGGTTTGTGCCCAAATGAGGATTGCAGCATGTACATTATGTCCTGAACGCAGAATAGTAAATAACACTGCATCCAACATTAACTGTATTTACCAGATGCATTATTGCAACCCAAAACAGCATTCATAATGAGTCCGATGGTGCTGAAATTCCTGCTCAGTTTTAGCTAACCTTCTCTCGTATTTGGTGCTGTTTAGCATCCTTGTCAGGACCATGGCTCTGTGGACACTATCTGATGTGTGAGAATGGCTTACTTGATATTTAGTATTGCTAGATCTCTGTATTGAGCCACAGACCTCAAACTATCCTGGACTGCCAATTCTCACTATGGATACATAGACCCACCTCCCTTTATCGCGTTCTAGCTGGAAAACACCTGTTCTTATGGGCTGCGTGGCAGAAAGTGAGGTAGAGGTAATATAAACATGTTGTCAGTATTCATAGTGGAGCAGGTAGTAGGCAAGAGAAGAACCTTTTATTTATTTAATATCTTGGTTCAATAACACCAGGTCCCTTCCACAAGAAAGCTTTTTAATTGGATTCAGATGCATAGATACATGTACTATTCGAAAACATATTTTTAGTGTGTAAGTATTTATTTAAATAGGATAGCAGTTCAGAATTCATGCTCAATTCATACTCAGGTGCACATGGATAAAACTACTGAGTAACTTTTCAGAAGAGATCTAAAAGCTAATTCTTCAGACTACTGTATGATTTTCCGATTAAGCGGCCCCTTTCATGATCTCTTTACTGTGACTTATGTGCAGCGCTTTAGAGTCCATGTTCAATCTAGATTTAGGTGCGCATGTACAAAGTTAATGAGTAACTTTCATAATAGATTTAAACACTCACTTCTCTAGACAATGCCTCTCAGATTAACCTCTTTTTTGTTTCCTCATTTACTTCTGTACCTCTCGTTCAATCAATGTTAGCTGTGTTTAATTGTGGAGTGCTCCACTGCCCTCGTGGCTAGGTTTGCACTATACAAGTACTTCAGACAAACACACAAAAATAAAACAAGCGTTTGCAATGCAATGGGTCTCACATTTGCTCGAGTAAGAGCTGCCAGCATTGTAAATTCCTAACTGGACTGGACAGTTGACATAAGCCAGCCGATTCAAAGTGCCATGAGCATGAGCGCGAAAGACTGATTGACACAAAAGGAAAAATAAGTTCACTCACAGTCAAACATATTGGCAATTGTGAAAATATCCATGCAACAGAGGCAGTCTGCAAGCGGTAACAAAACCGCCCTAAGGAGGGACAAACATAAACCAATTACCAATGATAACAAAGGATTTTTGAAAGGCAAGCCCAGGAACAAGTGAAAGTGATGAGCATGCGGTGGGCGTGGTTAAAAGCCCACAATACTTACAACAGGTCGAAGCGCTTGGGTGCTCGACCTAAACAAGTAAAATAGCTACCATTTTCTGAAGGCAAGTGCAAGGCGATTACTAACCAATGCCTCTAATAAACCTACAATTGACTAGGGAACCTTGGCTGGACTGCATCTTTACTGGCCACTTGGTGGCAAATTTACCAGCATTCCACACCTTTGGAGCGATGAATCCATTAAGAACAAGATTGTATTTTGATTTCCTTTCTCGGTCCAAGATTTGTATTAAGGAAAATACACTACCTAATACATAGTGATGTATACACAATCATAATTAATTTAAAATCAACAGAAACATGTTGAAACATATACACTCATTCAGAAAAAGTGTGCGTTGTTTGGTTGTGTTTCTGTAAAATTACTTTTTCACAATATAGTGCTATCACGTGCACCTCATTACTTTCTGGCTGGGACATGGAGAAAGTTGATATCCAGTCTACATTTTCCCAGATGCTTCCAGTTTACCAGTTCATGACTGCCCTGCTAGGAAGGACTTCCTGCCACAAATCCGCTTTCTGGTGTGTCAGCAAGTTCCAAAATGGCAAGAGAATAAAGGAGACCTTTGAAGCGTTCCTCTACCTCACTTGCAGACTAAGTGCAAAATCGCAATATATTAAAAAAGTTACATTGGCTCACCTGATGATAAAGCCATAAGGTGCCGGACAGTACATCACATTGGTGTACTTAACTAATCACACGGGCATTATATTGAAGTGGAATGAACCTATGGGTCCTACAATGACGTAAAAACGCTGTTCATTTGTGATTTTATCAATATTAACAAGGACACCACATGTCATATTACGTGATTATTAGGAGTTGTGAAATTGTTATATCTTTTTAAAAAATATGTTTAATTTTAACAAAAAGATTATTATGAAATTACGCGTGCTACGCGAAATTTTATAGGAGCATCCTTCGCATATAAAGATTACCCAAGACACAGGCAGGAGACTAGCTCAAACAGAAAATGTCAAGGGCAGTTATATAGTTCTGTACAACATTTTCGGTGAAGCCAGTCTCCCAAGGGTGAAAACGAAATGCAGCTTTCATAGAGTGAAATCGGAGTTTTTTTTGTTTTTTTTTTGCAAACGTCAAGTGAATATGAAATGCACGAATTTTAAGAGATTTTGTCCACATAATTACAATTTTGCCTAGGCATACTAATGCATAAAAGGCAAGTACTAAGCTTGGAAAGAAAATATACCTGAGTTTTTCACCTAGTTACATTTTGTTTACATGCTTAAGAAACGCAATACACAAACAATGTCTCACTTTAGGATAATTTAAAAAAATCTATTTCATATATATGAATTGCCTACAAACTGCTCCAAGTGGAAGGTTAGGCCGAAAAAGGTTCGGAGGTACATGGTTTTTAAAGAGGCCATTCAATTTTGACAATCCTGAAAAATCCCCCCAAAAAATCAGCAAAAACAATTCACTGAAGACTGATTAAACATGACACATATTGAATATCTACAACAGTGGAGTCAAAGTAGCCTTTTGAAGGGAGCCATCTACCTCCTCAGAAGAAACTTGTGAGAGGTGCTTGATGGCTGGTGGAGCAGAAAAACTTGTTTTTTCTACGTAGAAATCATAGTTTGGAATAATTGTAATACCATAGAATGCCCCAAAAACTGCATAGGCACCAAAATATATCAGGGATGGTGCAAGGCAGCTGGACAGCTATATGATTTGTGATGTTTGAAATAGCAGAATTTGAATGGTAGGCAGATGCTTAAGGCTAAGTGGCCAGATTAGATGCGCCTTGTAAACAACAAGCCAATGCTTATACAACTGTCAAAGTCCAATACATTAGCAAATGATGGTTACTGTTACTCCGTAGGCAGTCTTCCAATGTATCAATCAGGTTCCCTCTCCTTAAACAGCATACTGTAATTGAAAGCGCTACCACTATTTATTTCCTCAAAATCAATCAAAAGTACACTAATGCTGTAGGACTGAATGTCCTTGGCGCAGAAGCACTATACTGCCCTGCTCTCATTTTACAATTTGTGGTCTACCTGGTATTTTTCTCACACAGGTGACTCACGTCACCTGTCCCCCAGTAGATGATCTGCATGTTTTGGAACAATATGCTTCCCAAACAGAATACTCAGTTCTGCTGTACATATGGCTACTATTTCCATGTCCAGCCCATGACATGAAAAATTGTTGGTGGCAGCTGATCTGATTGATAGTCTAACTGAAGATACATTTTTCCAAGCAACTAAGGAATATTTTGCCAATCGATGATGCTGATGATTTAATCTGATGCTCATAAAGCCATGTGAGAAAGTTTAAAGAATTCGGAGTCTCCCATAGATCACAAACAGCAGAATCATGGTAATATTGATTAAGAACATTTACTTTTTGAAATGTTATTGTTCTACGTCTTAGGTCAAGATACAGCGATTAAAAGAATCTCAATATCTAGGGATCTGGTTCTCCTCAAATATGAGTAGGACTACACATACGACCCATGTGCTAACTTGAGTGCTGGAAAACTAAAATCGTTAATTCTATTCCACATTGAAAAATAGAAAAATGGTGACAGAAGTCTATGAAATTAAAAGACCCGCAATTCGAGTCCAGGGACTTCAATGGCTTCCCATTAGGAGCTTCGGTGTCTTAGGAGGAGACAGTACATATAGGAAAAGATTTATGTGGATTTGCTACAGCCCTCTAATTCTAGCCGTGAAACTTGTTTTAGGTCTCATTGCTTGAATTAGTGCACTCTAGAGAGAAAGAAAAAAATGTTTAATATAAAGCACTAGCAAAGGTTTTGTGAAATTGGTATGCACTGAAGAAAGCCCAGAATGTTACCATAAGTGCTCTTTTGTATGGTGAAGTTTGGCGTACCGGTCAGCGCATGTAATCATTTAAACCAATTTCATTACTGCAAACGCCAAGTCTGGGGCTAGGATCTGACCTTATAAACAAATCAAAAACATTATTTGGAAATAAATAAAAATGTTAAAAATGTCACAAGAAGACCAATTTATGAATTGGACTAAAAAAACTGATGAAAATAACAAACTACCTCTGTTTGTATCACAGCCAGACCCGGTCATATGCAATTCTCCCTAAAGAGACTTCAAGGCGCCACACTTTTCAAAAAAGTTTTATAACTGGAGGATGACCAATATTTGTTAATAATATGGCCTGGCTAGGATTGTGCTAAGAAAACAAGAACTGTAAATTCTGCACTTTAGCAATTTACAATCTTTTGTATGTTTTTCAATTACACAGCCTTACGTGTTTTACCCATTTTATAGAGAAGTCTAAGCCAAATATTTTTAAATGCAGATTGGATGAAAGTTGGTTATGGTCTTCTTTTTCTCCATCTGCCAGATAGTTATTTACTGTTTTATAGTTTTAATTACTCTGACTGACACAAATGTGTTTTGTGAGAGCTTCAAACAACTTGAACCTAGGACTTCTAGTGGATATTTTAAGTAAAATTCATTGAAAAAAACAAAGGTTGGAGGGACATTATAGTTAGGAAATAGAATTTTTAAAAAACGGAAATTCACTGAAAAAACTAAAGGTCAGGGAAGTTATAGTTAGGTTCTGAATTTACTTGTGGAAAACCATAGAAATTCAGCGGTTATATTTATAGATTTTTCAAGTAACTATAACTCGTGTCCTAAGGTAACTATAACTCGCGTCCAGGGTACGGTGTCTGCACCCTGGCCCCTTTTGCTTTTTTATGTTTTTTACTGGGAATCGGCTGAAGCAGAGTCCCAAGATGGCTGCCAACACTTCCTGGTCTAAAGTGTTGGCAGCCAACCAGAGCTGTGCATTTCTTTGCACAAGCTCGTAATTATTCGCAAAGTCGTTGGAGCCAGAGATATACACATTTGGATTTCCTTAAAGTTTTCAAAAAACTACTGAACTGATTTACTCCAAATAAGCAAAAGTATAATCTGCGTACAGAAAGCTAGGTTTATGCCAAATTTGGTGTAATTCAGCCCAGCGGGTCGGGCTGTAGATGTGTCGAAAGGTCCTATGGGAATTAACATGGGAAACACAACTTTTTTCATCCCCCACCGCCCCCCCTTTTCTCGGGCCCCGCTTGACAGATCACCCCAAAACATTTCATGCACAACAAAAATCACCAGAACACTTTTTTGGATTTTTTTTTGAAGATTTACCAAACGGTGCCAAAGATAAAGGTAAGCCAAAAAAATGCTTTTTCTATGGAAACATGTCCTAACTATAACTACCTAGTGACGACCGCCTCTAGGTAATATTTGCTTTAGTGCAGATTGGTTATCTTCTTTCCCTTTAAAAACACTTAGTAAGTGAATGGTTAAAAATATACATCCCAATATATTTTTTTTGTTATATCATTATATTATACTTCTTTCTAATTAACCTACTATGGGACAAGGGTTATGGAATAATTATCATTTTTCATGTAATTTTACTTTTAATTTTTGGTGATTTATTAACTTGATCTGGGCCTTAAATTCTTTAACTGTGTTGCTGTGTTGTTTATCCTTTTCTTCCACATAACAATTCCTGAGAGTAAGCTTTGATCTGTGGCTGCAATTGCCAGTGTACGAGACAAAAATAATTAAAGGTGTGTTTGGTTTGCCTCATCGGGACCTCCCTGACCATATTGTTGTGAAAGTTTAGTTGTAGCACATGAAATATCTGCACCACTCTCCTCCTCAAACTAATAAGTAATTATTTTACATATTGAAAGACATGGGAATAAATGGGAGACATACATTGCCAGACAGAGATTTGGGGAGATGGTGAGAGACATATTTGTGAGACAAGGACATGAAGACACTGAGTCATACAAAGCACATATGTATTGGGAGACATGAATGTTCGAAAACACTCTGAAACAGACAGCAATAAACTGGAGTATTAGTTGGGGGGAGAGGTGAGACCCCATCTCAAAGAATAATAATAATCCTAGTCAGGGTGCCCCACAAAAGTCACTAAAGAGACCTGTGCTTAACCCTCTCATAGTTTGGTAAAAAGCAGTCAGGCTTAACTTAGAGGGAATGTGTAAACTATGTAGGCAAAACTCAAAAAGTAATACAATGATAATACAAGAAAAATTTCAAACCAATTTACAAGAAATAGAGTAAATGTTAATAAATAAAATTATTCCAAAATGGCAAAAGTCCATCAAGTAGAACCAGATATATTATTTTTTCATGTCTGAATTAAAATTAGCACTAAAAAGCATAAAGTTGAAATAACGATTATCTGATTGGACTAGACCAGGTCAAAGTCAAAAATTCATGTTGACTGCAATGAAACAAACATCAAATATAGGGACCAGGTTCGTCCCAGTGGAAAGTTTACCTTTGGAATTAGAAACTTTTATTAAAAAGTGCATGTCAACAAGTCATTGACGAGCAAGCTGGATCTAAAGCAGAGCTCAACAACAGTGGGTTGCTGAAGAGTGGGGTCCCTGTGCAGTCATCGACAAAGGTGGGAAAGCTCCAAGTGGGTGAGGTCTGTGCCCAGGAAGGCTTTGACGTTGATCGGACACTGCTTGGCATCAGTCCTGAAGAAGCATCCTCTGTTTGAACTTAGAAACTTTCTGGAAGTCACATCTCCTTCAGTGGGACAAACTAGCAAGCTGAAGCCAACTGGAGATTTGAAATCCACAGCTGCAGTTTCAACAGTGATCCCGGTCTCCAACCGTTATCTGGGCAGAAAGTTGACAAAAAGTTTTTAAGTTACACTTCTTGCCATTTGGGGGACAAGAGGAGTACACTCTAACACTAGCCAAGGGTCCAGGAGTGGGGGTGGGGCACCACTTAGGAGTTAGCCCTTACTCCAACAGAGGCCAGCAACAGGGTCATGTCAGATCCCTTTGGAGATGGTCAGTTGCAGGGGAAAGGCCTCTGGAAGCTTGTTGTGACCCCGTAGCTCAAATATGAGGTCCATCAACTGACCCTTGGAGTCAATTCTAGGATCTTGGGTTCAGAGCAAGCAGTTTGAGCCTTCCTTCAGTTTTTAGACAGCAGGGCAGTCCTTCTTCTGAGCTTGATAGGTCGAAGAGTGTTTTAAGGAGGGTCTTTAGGTTCCACTTTTATAACCAGTGCCAGCCTGTGGGTGGAAGGCAAGCCTTTGTCCATCCACTAAACCAGTTGTTCCAATGGGTTTGGTGCCAGTCTGCCTAGAAAGATAAAGGGCAAGCAGGCCTAAGTGTAAGCTTAATCTGCCAGTGAGAAGGTAGGCATCTTCTGAAGCTCAGGAAGGGGCCTGGGATGCCCCCACCCCCACACAAGCCCATCCTGACAAGGGAGAAATCCCCCACACCCAGCGTCCTTTTTCCACTGTCTGGAAGCAATGAACATCACACAACAGGGAAGCCAACCGGGATCAGGTGACATGTGGATATGGGCAGTAAAGCCTTTTAGTTTTAGGCAGCAAAATAACTTTCTAAAACGGAAATTTCCAAAAAAGTAAATTTAATCCAACTTGACCATTAAGTTGGATTTAAAATTACTACTGAAATGAGTCCTTGAAACATTTTCCTAGTTGCCCCCAAACAGAATTTAGCAATTATTAAATGTGATAGTGTAAAAATGTGTTAGTCATTGGAGTACCAGCCTTGCCACAGTGAAAAACTCTTGTTAGGGATTTTCAAAGCCAGTAAATGTAAAAGAATAAACATACATGTCACACCTTTTAAATACTAGCACCCTGCTCTATGGGTGGTTAAGGCCTATGTTGAGGTGACTTAAGTGCTACCAAGGAACGTTAGGCATGGCAAAAGGTTTATTTTGCCAGGTCAAAACAGCAATTTAAACTGCACCCAGGTCTGCAGAGCAGGCCTGGAGACCTGTTTGTAGAGCTACTTGGTGGGTGGCACTATCTGTGTTGCAACTCACTAGTAGTATTTAATTTACATGCCCTGGGTATGTGTAGTATCATATAATGGGGACTTACAAGTAAATCAAATTTGCCAATCAGATGTGTACCAATTCTGTACCAGGACCAGAGATGAGGGTTATGCTATTCTTTCTCCACTTTATTTCTACAGCAGCCAAAGCATATCAAAATAACCTCCATTCCCATGAACATCAAAGAAGGATAACAACAATAGCAACCAATCACAAGCTTTCAGTCCAAACATACTCCATCAACAGTTGTTATGTCCCTTCTTTCTTCGTTGCTCCAGCAGCCGCGCAGTTAAGTACTCCCTCTCTTTCTCAAGTAACTTTGTATTGTGTGGTTATTACACCTTTGTTTAGTGGGGTTCTGGTGCTAATTAACCCTATTTCCTTATAAGGGCCTGCAAGATTGCGTACATTGATCCTTTTACAGGCCTTATTTACAAATTCTGAGACCATGTGATTGTGGTGTGGCCTACAAGCCACTACAGGGCAGACTCTGATCACAGATTCCTTTCCTGGCTCTGTGGAAGCCACGCCCTCTGTCTTCTGCACAGCGAGGGATCCAACAGTACGTTGCGGAGTCTTAATGCGTCCTCAGCCCAAAGGCAGGCAACTGAGTGACGCCAGCTTGGCGGGCCAGTATTAAGGCACTCTCCTCACTTTGGGCATAATTTCATTGGCAGTGACCGGATCAGTATTTTTTCCCCATCAGTTTCCACAGTTTTGCACCGTTGGACCTGCCCAGGCAGAGAGAACCCTCCAGATATTTGGGGTGCAAGGTCCCTTTGAAATGGAGTATTAGACTCTGCCTATACTACTAGTCTTTGCTAGCACCGCGATCAATTAGGATGCAAGCATCCCAATCTACTTTTATGGAGGAGGAGTCTGCCTCTTTTCTTCCAGTGGATGAGGAATTTTGTGAGGCTGTAGACACCTCTATCCAGCATGCCTTGTCATCAGTCCTAGCACCTTTGTAACAAAAATGTCTGCATTGGCACATGCAAACAGACACCTCAGTCCCTTTCCAGTGACTCCACTTCTCAGAGCACAGCGCCCAAAAGACCACAAGATAAGGGTGCAGACAAGGATGCTTTTGAGCGCCTTAAAAAGTCGTCCTGCTTTCCCAGCTGCAGGGCACAGATTCTGAGCCTTTCATTCTGGCCTCAGATAGTTATGATACCTTAGGGTATGATGATTACCAAGGCAATTCAAACTATGACTCAGGTCCATACAGACCTTGGCCCCCACTTTCAGGTGATGCTTGCCAGGAAATGTTGGGTTCTGGTTCCAAGACAGCGGAATTGGTGGCCGGCGTGCTGGATCCCGACGACCTCTTACATCCTCAGTCATCCATGTGGTCCCTAAATGACAAGGTGGCAGCCTACATGACAGGTCACCTGAGTAAGCCTCTTGAGAAGGAGGTTAGGGGCTGCCTGCATGCAGAATGCCCTTGCCCATCCTTGGATAGGAAAGTCTCCAGATCCTGGAGTTGGATGCCTACATAGCCATGTTTCTAGCTAAGCTCATACAGGACTCTAAGAAAGGCACTGATTGCTCCTAGTGTTCGTGCCAGGATAAGTTGCTGGATGTCAGGGGTCACTTGACCAAAATACTGCACATGGTGGAAGAGGCAAAACAGTCTGGATCAACCATTTCTCCAGGGGTCCTTTTGGAATGAGCCCAAAGAGTAGTTATTTTCATAGGCAAAGCAAATTGTGCATTGTCAACAGAGAGATGACGCTCTCTGCTCATCAAGGTGGATCCCAAAATGGGAGATCTGGCCTTACCAGAGGCAGGCCCCCTTGGCTAAAGAATGTTTGTTTGGCGAACCTTTCATAAAAGAACTCAGCAAGTCTGACACCACATTCATCTCACTGGAGAAAGCCAAACATCCATCAAGAAGATCTTCAATACAAAGGTTTTTGCCAGGGCCTGATGCAGTCTGGGGTGTGCCTCCAGTCACTCCTTCTCCAATGCCACCCAGAGAAATCAGGGTTTCCTTTTGGCGCACTGGCAGGACCAAACCAAATTTGGTGGATTCTTCCCCTCCAGACATCTTCAACACAACCATGGAGCCAGAGGTGGTGGCCATGGAACCCAAGGATCTGTTCAAGGTGAGACCTTGGTTGTTTCTAACAAACTGGCAAGCCATGACACTGGATGCATGGATGTTCCAGACGGTTCAGAGTTTCCATGTAGAATTTTGCCGCCCGACCCTCTCCTATTCGGTTCTCTGAAGAGTACTCAAGACTTATCAGTTAAGAAGTGTCAAATCTCTAGGCCAAAGGGGCTATTGTCCCTATGACCTTACATCTGACAGGATTTGTCAGCAATCTTTTTCTCATGAAAAAATGAGATGGAGTCTTTCCAACCGATCATGAACTTACAAGACCTCAATGAGTGGCTTGTTTACCACCATTTCAACATGGAGGGAATCTACCTCCTAATGGGTCTGTTGTGCCCAACTCACTGGTTGGTGCAGCTGGATTTGGAGGATGCTTACCTTACAAGTCTGATATTTTCAACACATCCCTGTTTCCTATAGTTTTTATATGATGTCAACAGGTTTTCGGGTTCCAGAGACTATTGTTTGGTTTGTTGTTCTTCCCTGGATGCATCACAAAGGTTCTGAAGCCAGCAGTGGAGATGCTTCACAGCCGAGATGTCCAGCCGGCACCTTTTGAACCTAGATGACATGCTACTGATCAACCAATGTCTCTGGGTTCTTTTGGCCTAGCTTCAGAGGGCAGTGAATGTACTGGAACAGCTGGGTTTCATGATCAACGAGAATCATTGTTGGTCCCGGCACAACACACAGCATTCCTGGGGTTTGTCAATGATTCTGTGGAATCAAAACTTGGCCTGCCTTTTAAACAGGTGGCGAAGATTAAGCACAAAATTTGAAGACTGCCGTCACGAAAAAGTACATCCCTTCATCGATTGGCATGCCTGGTGGACTTGCTTTCATGATCAATAGTGCCCATATTTCCAGGCCCTCTCCATTACAGAGTGTTTCAGAGATTGAAGTCATTCCATCTTCGTCAAGGCCTGAGGTACTCGAAGTCTGTCCCACTGACGGCAGATGTTCAGGAGGAGATGCAGGGGGGGCTCTACAGGAAGAAAGTGGTCTTCTGAAGAACGGACTCATCACATTAACTGTCTAGACCTACAGGCAGGTTCTTTTGAAGTACGATGTTGGACCAATGACAAGGTGAGCTGTAGTGCCCCGCTAAAAATTGATAATTTATCAGTGGTGCAAAACATCAATCGCCTGGGGGGTTCCAGATATACGACGCTAGCAAATCTAGCAAAGGAGTTCTTGTAGTACTGCCTGGACTGTCACATCTCTGTGTCAGTGGAATATCTCCCAGGGACAGCCAACGAGGTGGCAGATTGGCACACCTGATATTTGGGGGATCTCAGTGCCTGGAAGCTTCTTCAGAAGTTTTTAATGTGATCCAAGAATGGCTGGTTTATCTGTTCTCCTCTCAGTGAAATCATCAGGTGGCCAAATATTTTAGGTGGAAGCCGGATCGGCAGGTGGATGCTACAATGCCTTCTATCAGGATTGGAAAAGGAATATGTCTTCACCATTCAAAATGATAATGCGCCTGTTAGTTCAAGTCTGACGCTAGAAGGTAGATGTGGTAATCATCATTCCCTTTTGGAGGTCTCAAGTGTGGTTTCCAGTGATGATGCAACTTTCCTGGGATTCTCCAAATCTTGTACCCCTCCGATCGGATCTCCTTCAGAACAATCTGGGGCATCCCCATCACATGATCCAATCGGGGTCCCTCAGTCTAATGGCATGGAGGATTTCCAAAGTTGGATGATCAGAGGAGGCTCAGGGCCTCTTGGCAAAAGCATGCGCAAAAGACACGAATAAAAGGTACAGATCTGCTTGGAGACCATGGTTACTTTGGTGTATTCAGAGGTAAACAGATCCTGTGGAATCCTCTGTGGTCCACATTCCTTATTTTTTGTCCCCTTTGGTATTGGGTGGATTGGCCTATCACTTGGACAGTACATTTAGGTCTGCAATATCAGCGGGTCACATTCCCATCAATGGATATCCAGTAGGAGAACATCCCTTGGTTAGGAAACTGATGAGGTGAATTTCCCGTCGGGACCTTGATACTCTGTACTTTACGATGTCAACAAGGATCTTAATCCTCGCCTTTCATGGCTCCACAATAAGTACCTTAGGAGAAAGCAACTATCAGATAAGTTGGCTATGCTATTGGGCTTTATATAATGTAAAGAGGCTTCCGATGTGCAAGCCTTGGATATTGCAGCTAGGATACTCAACCAAGGAGGGGTTACTTTTAATATATCCAGGAGAATGAAGTCTAACTCAAAAGTGGCCTCTTTTTTTGTTTTTTGGAGTAATGGCTTCCAAAGCTTTTTCCTTGGGAGAGAAACTGAAGGATAAGTTCAACGCAGCCAGCTGGTCTTCGGATGTTACGTTCAAGTAAATATTTTAAACCAGTAGTTATTATGGCCACTCTGGTCATTGATAAGCTTTGAATTAGCGTAATACTCACCTCCGCTCCTGACACAGAATGTAAAATTTCCTTTCTTTAATAACAGAAAGTTTAAATTCCATTAAGGACACAGAGGCGAGTGTTATCCCCATCCACAAATTTTGATGATGTTCTTGAACCGCCCAGCCACCATGCACCCCATACGCCCCACCCCCCCACAACCTCTGGACTTCCCCCTGCCAGTGGATACTGGGGAGTGATGAGACATATGCTATAAGTATAACAGCTTCTTTCCTATGGTTCATTAAGTACAGTGATCAGTTATAAAATACTTATGGTCCGGCATATTTGTTCTGTTGTTATCTAACATATTTCTGAATATTGTTTGTTAGATACAATGGTTTGTTTCCAGATGGGTAATGTTGATACACGGTTATTATATTACTATGCATACTCATTATTCCCTTTTGACAGTTTAGGATGGATGATCTATGACATTTTTCCTTTCTGTTCATGCAGGGAATGATTCTTCTTATCAGGATTCAGCATTGTGGAACAGACGCTGTTTGACGCATGAAGAAAGAGGGGGCCGTGGCAACTGTTGATGGACTATGTTCGAAGTGAAAGTTTCTGATTGCTTTTTATTGCTGTTTTACTTCTCTGGTGTTCATGAGAAAGGAAGTTATTTTGATAAGTTTTGGCTGCTGTAGAAATAAAATTAAGAGTAATCCTCACCTCCATGCCCTTAACAGAATTGAACCTTTCTGTTACTAAAGCTAGGAAATTTTAAATTTTAACGATTTAACGTGTTTAGGGAGGGGAGCACAATAATTTTACCATTGGTTAGCATGGGTAAAGTACACAGAATCCTTCTATGCACAACAAACAACAGGTTCAGCCCCAGAAGGCAAAAACCTGGGGTGACCCTGCAGAAAGAGTACATTTCCAACACAGACATTGGGAGGTGAATATTGCTTCCCACCAAAGCAACTGCCATTTATTAAGTAAGATAACAGGAGCTCTCTCCTCTATAAAAACAAGCCCTGTGTGTTTCAAAACAAGATGGAAGAGTACTCCCCACCTTTGACCCTCCGAGTGAAATAGCAGGCATACATGGCCACCAACCAATAGTCTCTCTGTCAGCATCTTTGTGACTGCTGTGTTGAAGAAGATAGTCCTTAGAAGTCTATCCACTCCATCCAATGTAAGCAAGCCATTACAGTCAAGTTTAATGTAGACACAATGATGCTTATTCTTAGTGACTCTGGAATAATGATGCAATATTCCTACACATGGAATTGCTGTTACAGCAGGGATCTGCAGTTCCAAAGTGTAGGAACTAGTCAAGAGATGTACCAAGAGAAAGGATAAATTTCTGGATAAATCTGTATTACTGCATCTGATTCCCACAATAATGCTCTTTTTGGATCACTGTCTTTTGCCAGATTTTGTCAGGTTTTTCGTCTCACGGTAGGAAACATCTCTGGTGTAGTGTAAATGTACAACCTCATATACTCAATGCCTTTAATAACAATGCTTTGTTACACATATATGTCTTAACATGCACCAATACACTACATAACCAAGTTTTATTATTGTTCCAGTATGTGTTTATTTGCCTTAAAATGAATATTGTGTTTCATGATTCTTTTAGGGTCAAAAGCCATTATATTTAGTGCTGTGAATTTGCACATTTTCTGCCTCATGTAGTAAAGCGTAGCTTCGCTTCCAATGTTGGCAATCAAAAGCATACTTTTCAGACAGCAGTGTCAGCAGTATGTTTATGCATCATTGTCTGTATTTCAAGGAATCCCTGCATTCTTCTTATGAGAAAATCCTGGCTTCTCCTCATTAGTTAATTTCATTGAAGTAACAGTTTGTATCACATGTTCATATTCCAATTGACTAGTATTGTGAATAAAGTGTATACAAATCTGTGTAATTTGGATAGAATTGATCACTATATGCTCAACTGGATTTTAAACAGATGCTCGTCAGATGAATCAACAATTGTTATTTATTTTTCCTTGGCTGCTTGCTATTGTTTTATGTAAATACGTTAGACTTTCAGCTTTTCGATGTGTGGTGTTTTATTTTACACTGATTTAATGCATTACTTTTGATGCCGATTTGGCTGGTAAATACAGTTACAAGGTGAAAATTAATTTACAGGCTGTTCATCGGGACCTATGTAGCCTAACACTAGATCACACAAGAATTTGAGTGTGCAGAATCTCACATCAGGCCACCGGATGCTCTTTCCACATCTAAATACAGCACAAAAGAAACCACAGCAAAACAATCTCTTGTAAATGTATCATCATCACTCGACCACCTAAATTTCAGGATCCTATATTTGTATAAGACGTATGACTCAACTCTGAAAGCAAGATATATTCTTCTTCCAAATATTCGAATTTGACAAACTCCAGCAAAATCCTTATATAGCATGCAGTGTCCTATTAAAGAACCTGAGCTGGATCTTTTAGTGTGCCTAGATGGACATCTGCCAATCAACTGCAACAAACATTCCTTTACTCTACACATAAGACAAGGCAGCTTGGGTCCTACTTGCTATCGGCCTAGATTAGCCAAACAGTGAAAGAGATAAATGTATCCCTATAAAGCTGGGAGAAGGATGTTGACATCCAAAGTGACTAGGTGGCAGGATTGGACCATGGTAGGGACATCAGGTCTAGGACTGGGCAAAATTTCCATTATGCTGATGTAATCTTGAGTAATTTCCTGAATTCACGTTATGCGTGTTACACAAAAATCATCAAATTACTCCATTATGCCAGATCTTTGCAAAATGCTAGTGTAGGAGCACAGGAATAATGCAAGTGAACAGAACGTGGTGCGGTTGTTGTTCGCAGCACTAGCATTTGTCACCAAAATATAGTGCTAAATGCTGAATTTATATTCACGTAATTTTGACTAAATTAAGTGTAACTCTGCAAAAATAAATAACGTCTTTGATGGGCCAGTATACTGTTTATGCTAAGCTACTACAAAATTATTTGGCATTTGGATACCTTTTTACTATGTTATTCAGTAGCAAACATGATATTTCGAAAGGACTGGAGCAAATTGCTTTGCGTAGCACAGTCCCATGTTGTTAATCCTACTTTTTCAACATGGACCACTACATTTTGCTTAGTAGTTCTTAACATGGTGTCAATCATGCCCTCCAGTGCGCAACAAAATGGAAGTTGATGTCGATAGGTAGATAAAACTAAACGAGAAGGCGAGTTTGAACAAAGCAAGATGAAACAAGCCAAACAGTATAGGAAGGTGGGCTACAGAGTGAACAAGTGCCACCCAAGAAAGCATGCCAGATCTGATATTATGCAGAGGGGTCCTTTTGAGGAAGCAGCACACACATGAAAAGTTCAACTCTAAAAGCTCTTTTGTTCAACTCTGCAGCTCCAGCCACCTGAGCAATTTCCTCCACATGGCAGCGAATTGCGAGCAACCCACAAAAATGTTCATGGGCGGAAAAGCCATTTTTCTGGAGGTGTCTGTAGTGCTGCAAGCCTTGGGATTGAGGCATGCTCAAAGAGAAGTAGAAGTAATTCACAGACAGTCAGTGTTCTGCCACAACTCGGATATTCCCTTAGGATTTCCAGCGTGTAGCTCGGCTGGGGCCCGGTTACTGCAGGAAGCGCCCCATCTGAAACACTGGGCTTTTTCAGTGCGTCTTGCAGTCATTTTCCTTTTAAACAGTCCCAGAGAGTTCCTCCAAAGTTCAGAGCAGGTGGCACCACCGCCCTGCCCTTAATTTTAGTGCTGCTGGTAATGGTAACGTTAATGTCGAGGGACACAAATCCCCAGATGGGCCTGAATGCATTCCAAGTCCCCCGGCCCACTTAAAGCTGTAATCCCCTGCAGTTGGGTATTGCTTACCGACATGCGCCACTAATACATTTTTTAAAAGCTAGTCACTGGTGACAAATGTAAACTGGCTATGCTGCTCCCCGCCAAACCACCCCTTTCTAAGGCGAGTGGTTTCCAGTGATAGATAGGATCTGCCTGCACCACTCACTACTGAGCCCGGCCTGGAGAGCTTTCCTCTAAGTGGCTAGAAGGCCTTAAAAGCATCTTCAGCTGTCAGACCATAACACAAAAATAAATAAAACAAAGCAAGGGGAAGAATAATCTATCGCACAAACATTTTAAAGCAAGGGAAGGGAGGCACGAGAGCACAGGAAGGAGCAGCAAACATTCTGGATTGCTGCTGCCATTTTGTAGAGTGCAGCGTTTATTTATATGTAACACGGAAACCATCTGTACCAGGCCATTAAACGCCTGATGGTGTTAAGATGACTGCATCTTCTATTGTCCAAATAAATATGTCCCTTGGAAAAAAAGGAGACAGGAATCGCAAGGAATGTTGAAAATCCTTGACGAGAGAGACAAGTTCTGGGCACCACTTTGTTTAGCTTCCATTTAATTAAAACAAAAAGCACATGTGAACTTCGAACTTTGGATTTATCTTATAACAAATACGCAAAGACCCATGCACACAGGAGCAACAGCGACACGCCATGATCACCTAGCACAACCCCTGGAAATTATAAAATCGTTCATGTTGTAATAACCACAAAATAAACACAACGTCCTTGGGCGATGTTTATAAAATACACACTGCTTTAACATCCTTCAGAACGGCCTTTCCCCAGCTACAGGCCACGTTTCCCTTCCCCACAGTTCCTACAACAAAGAGTTAACGCGGCTTGAGGTTGTTTGGTTTCATTTCAGTTTGGCGGTAAGAGGCAATAATGACTGTGATTTCAGTGGTATTACCAATTAGGCTCGCAGCTGGCTACCACAAGAGCGACTACAATACTTACATTTCATTAGATTTAATTACTGCGGCCTTGCCTCGGCTGAGGCGGGCATGAAGTGCCAGCCCTCCGCGGCATTCCGCTCGGAGCGCTGCTTCTGCTCGTCGCATACTTGGACATCTCTGGGATAACACCTTAAGTCCTTCTTCCACGTTTCTGCTCCTAGTGGCGAGCAATGAGCAGGGACGCGGGGAGGCGGCCTCGAGCGGGCCCATGTGAGCCGAAGCTGGGTCTAATTAAGTGACCTTTCACATGTCTCCCCGAGCCCTCCTGAGGGCAGGTATTTCGAGTGCCTTGGTGACCAGTCCCAACAGTATCCCTGCAGATGGTATGCAGATTGTCAGAGAGGAGCGAGGTAAGACGTGGGAGAGAAAGTCTCAGTCATGTTTTAGGACACAAAAACTCGCTCCACAGAAGTTGCACTTCGGTTCCTATTTACAGCCTCTTTCTCTTTGACAAGATTTGTGACGTGTTTTTATTGTTAGCGAGTTGGTATACGTTAATGCGTTTAGTGTGACCTTTCCAATTAGAAAAACTGTTACAAAACAGCTTCTGCATAGAGGCTAACATATTTATTAAATAAACATCCAAATTAATATTGAGATGGAATTAGAGAGGGCACCTGAAGATAGTTTAAATGACTAGAATGCTCCGTGGAAAGGCAGTCATACCTTGCATATTGCAACCACTGTGTAAGCTAAGGTGTAAATCTACAAGCCCGAACTGAACCACCACAAAACAGGAGGCACTGCATGAAACCTACTGCTACTGGAAACGCAAATAACTCGTATAAACTTAATACAAATGTAATAGTAAGGATTAGAGTAATTGGTAGAATTCCACTGGCATACAAAAGGGACTACTCTATATCTGAAAAGAATACTAAATAGCCATACTGTTTGTCACCTTCAGTCAGCGCCTTGAAATGGTCACAGGTGAGTAGTGCGCTTTACAAATACTCTGATTGATTGATCAGTTATCTCTTAGATGCATTCCATACACAAGTCATTGCTATCCCTCCTCGCCCCGCAACCACAGCATCGGCAAAGCCAATAGAGCAGACTTTAATGTGCTACACAGCATTTGCATGCAACACATGTAAGCAGCATTTTTGAATGCCTGTGTTCTCATGTGTTCACACATTAAAGTCAGGCCTATTTCTGTTGCCAATGCTTATTACCATTGTTAGGTTTTGGTTCGTAAACACAATATCCCTTGAGCTGTGACTTCAACATACACATTTCACAGAAAATATACACCCAATAATTATTTACTCCATAATCTGTTAATTGACAACATCCCTATGAATTACGAACTTCAAAGAACGATCTAGAAACTAGATACTATCCTACCATACACACCAATACTGCTCAATACTGCTTTCAATAAACATCTTCCTATTTCAAATAACTTTCTATATATTAAAATTACATGACAAGTACCATGCAGCTGTTTTGACATGTAAAGATCACTCAGGCTCTAGGCTGATCATGTTACGAGAAACCTTCAGTACCACTGTTGGACAACACCCTCAGTTGCATATTGTTTTGCCTCTATATCTACACACACATTTGCATAAATATAATAGTGATGCCGTAGCACCAAGCTTGTTAAGGATTTGTTACACTTTCTACCTGGAGACAAAAATCCAGTTTTGACATATTTCATTAAAACCCACTACATTTCGAACATCATTCTGGAATTCACACGTGCTTATACATGTGAAGTTTGCTGAACAATGATCAATGTCTTCAAAATGTTAAAAGATTATTTTTTTAAAGCCAAATTCTCAAAATTATTTTAACACAAGCTTTATCTTAATGCAACTCAAAGCACACACTTCTCACCACTGTTTGCATTACATTTCACCAGATTTAATATGCACATATCTGGATGGCTCAAGTGTACATCAGAAAATTGTAAAAATGTCCTCAGTCACTGGAGGAAAAATATCCTCCATGTATTCAAGACATCTATAGTTCTGGTGAGTGGAGAAAGACATTTGAACTGTTCAATGATTATTTTTGAAAACGATGGACACAGGGGTGTGGCTGAACCACAAAATATGGCGGCAGTGAGTTAACCCTGCTCTCCACAAACCCCCATCATCCTGCACCATCATGATGGATTCAATTTCTTGGGTCCTTTACTAGGCAGTGCCTGCCATCTGGCGACCACTGGCCAGGGACATGAGAGGCAGAGACATCACCGCTAACTCAGCGTGGTGCCAAGGTGCTCTTGGTGGACCTGGAGAGGAGGTGCACCCTGGGCTTGCTTAGGCAGAAAGGGAGCCTGATGCAAGTGTGGAGGGAGTGCCATTGGAAGGACCGTGGAGGGCAGGCAGGTCAGCGAGGACAGTGAGGTTCCCTGCGGGCCCTCTGGACCCAGCATGCCAATGGAAAAAAAATGAACAGCAGACTGGATGGATGCAGGGCATGCTGGATAAATTTGCCCAGGCCTGAGGTGCCCTTAACACCTCCACGCAGCCTACAGCAGCAGGCCCACATGCCCATCCTCCAGGGGTAGTGACAGCAGACACGTCAGTAATGCCATATGCCATTGTTCAGTCCAGACAAACCCTGGAGGTCCGCATAGGAGGTATGGGCACAGACGTGACCCTGCTCCGGCAGACCTGCAGGAAGTGGAGGACAAAGTAACTCAGGCCAAGGGCAGGATGTTCGAAATGGAAGACTGTGAAAAAACTGCAGCATTACCTCAACAAGATGGCGGCAACGACCAAGGAACTGGCATCCAGCGTGGAGGGTACTGAAGGGAGGTCCCACAGGAATAATCCGTGTTCTGTGAGCATCCAGAAGGCTGAGAAGACCCCCCTCCTGAAAAATTCCTAGAAAGAAGGTTGTGGGACATCCTGCTGCCCAGTAAATTATCTTCCTGTGTCATCATTAAACGGGCACATAAAGACTGATCCACCATCTGCATCCTGACACCCCCACGTCCAATCATCACAAAATTGCTCTACTGTCACGACCAAGGTGTTGTTCTCCACTGGGCCTGTGCCCAGAAAGACTTCGGGGGTCATTCTGACCTTGGCGGTCTTTTCGCAAGACCGCCGAGTTACCGCTGCGGCAAAGACCGCCGACCGCGGCGGTATGCCGCTGCGCGTATTCCGACCGCTGGGAGCGTTCCGCCGGAATACCGCCAGCAGCCACACTGGCGGTCGGCGGGAAAGTGGAGACTGGTCAACCTCCACCGCCACGCCAGCAGAACACCGCCCCCAGAATTACGACCCACATTTCTGTGTGGCGGTCTTCTGTTGGCGGTCACGTCCCTATGGCTCCCGTCGCCTCCCGGAGGACCAACGCACAAGGTAAGTTGATCGTCCGTGAGGGGAGGGGGTGGGGGGGTGTTGTGTGATGTGTGCGTGCATGGGGGTGTGTAGAGGGGGTGAGTGAGTGCGTGCATGCGGGCGGGGGGTGCTGCTGTGCCTTTGGGCAATGTGTGTAGTTCGGCGGGTGCGCATGTCGGCATGTATGTGGGCGGGTATGTGCCCCCGTTGTGTATGTGTGTGTGTAGGGGGTGTGCATATGTGCATGTTGGGGGTGCGTGCATGTCGGGGTGCGTGTATGTGCATGTCGGGGTGGGGGGGCAGGGGGTTCGTACCACCTCTGGGGAGTGGCAGGGGGGTGGAGGGTGTGGGGGGAGGACTCGTGGGGGGCAGTGGGGGGTGGGGGAGACCCCTATCAGTGCCAGGGAAGGAATTCCCTGGCCCCGATAGTGCCTACCGCCATGGTTCGCATGGCGGTTCCCGACCGCCAAAAACCGCGGCGGTAAGCAGGGTCATGATACGGTTGGCGGTCTTGGGTCGACCGCCGGGCCGGAGTGTGCGAAATCCAGCCCGTCGGTCATGACCGCCGTGGCGGTCGGAGTGGGGAAGTGGCGGTCGATCGCGGCGGTGACCGCCGCGGTCAGAATGCCATTTTTTGGACCGCCGGTCTGTTCGCGGTCCAACCGCCGCCTCTCCGCCGACCGCCAAGGTTAGAATCAGGCCCTTCGTTTTTGACTTCCACAGGATTATAATATTTCCAGACTACACAAGCCTGGCTCAGCATCAAAGGAAATTCTTTGTTGAAGTTAAATGGAAACTCAGGACTCTGGACATTAGATATGTTTCTTTACCCTGCTACACTCATATTGATTCTTCAAGGCTGAATATTATTTTTTGAAATGCTGGAAGAGGTTTGGAAGTGGGCAGAGGAAAGAAGACCTCTGATGCCAAATGTGGTGGCATCATTGGATGGTGGCTCCAAAGCCCAGAGTGCCACGTGGGAGTTGCTGCTTCATTTCTGTGCTCACACAAGTGGCAGGCACTAATCCAGACCCAGGAGACTTGGGAGAATGGCCCCTCAGCAGTGGTTTCTTTCCTTGGACACTTGCTACTGCTTTTTACTCCGCCATCAGCCGGTACAGTGGCTGCAGAACTGTGCTGCGTTCAGCCCTTACCAGAACCCACTGTAGAAATGGACCCTGTTGCTGATTTACAGAGAACCATTTGACAACAACAAGCTGAAATGCTTTACACCAGTCTTTCCTGATTTGAGAATCCCTGGATTTCCCGCTTGAGTCAGCGGGTGTACTACAACTCACTGGTAATCCAGAGAAAGTAAGAGAATTTATGGACTCCCTTATGATGCATTTTATTTTCCGACAATTTTCGTCATACAAGACCAAGGTGTGGTATTTAATCAACTGCTGGTCTGGAGATGCATTATCTGGGGCCATGCCACTTGTCACCTCCTCCGATGCTAGAATAAATAATTACAACAAAGTTCTGCAGGAGTTTCGGCAAATGTTTGGGAGATGCAGAATTTTCAGCCGATGCTCTCTGTGATATCCAGCAAGAAGCACAAGGAATTATGGCTTACACGGACTAGGTTTCACGGGCTAGCAGCTGAAATTCAATGGGTGTAACACACCCTGTTGATCCTGTTTCGAAGGGGATTGAAAGGTGAAATTAAAGAAGAGTTTGTCCTTATTTCACAGCCATCTTCACTGAAATCAGACATTGAAGCCGCTCAACATATTGAGCACAGGATTGTGAGGAAAGGAAGGAAAGACGGTCAGAATAAAATCACCAGAACTCTGAGTTAGTCAGCCCTCCCTTCTTAAACAAGCCAGAAGCAGTTAAGGCACCTTATCCTGCCAATGTAAATTGGATCAATGAGTGGCCCTCTGTCAGGAAATGAAAGAAGAAGACTAAGAGAGAAGGGACTATGCCTTAATTGCAGTGAGGGGATTCATTTAATTCATCAATGCCCAGTCTGTCCTACAAAGATGTCAGGAAATGCTTAATCCCAACCTTAGCGAGGAAAGAAGAGTTGGTCAGAAAAATCTTCCTCAAGCTTCAACATCTCAGTTCATCCCGAAGAAGGCTATCACTTGTCTCTATTTCCACTTAGTTTAGTTAAGGCAAATGAAAGAGAGATCTTTGTAATGGCTTTATTAGATTCTGGAGCTCCAGGAAGTTTTGTAGATCTAGAATGGGCAGCAGACCATAAGTTACCTAAACAGCTGAAACAGAAGATTGAAATTGTTCACACAGTAGACGGTACACCATATACATCTGAGCCAGTTGGAGAGTACACTTGCCAACTCAAGTATAATTATCTAGAAAGTCTAGTATTTGATGTCATTAGGTCCCCTAATCATCCTATCACCCTAAGCCTTCCTTGGCTGTGCAGTCATAATCCCTACATACATTGGTTGACCCACATAATATCTCTTAGTTTAGAGCACTGTAACCGATTGTGCTTGATGTCAATTTCAACAAAGAAGGAGGGAGAACTGCTAATAATATCTAAAGAGTGCCAGTTAAAGCATCTCTAGCTTGTATTCCAGAACCTTACAAGTAGTTTTCTAATGTGTTTATTCTGCCTGTGAAGAAACAACCACCAACCACCCCTTCGTTTTAGTGATTGTGCAATTAACCTGTAGCCAGGGATTGAAATTCCTTATGAAAGAATGTACTTACTGCCTGAAAGAGAGCGAGAGGTGCTGGAACAGTATTTGCAAGAAAGTTAAGAACAAGGATTAATTATGCCCTCAACTTCACCAGCTGGTGCTCCTTTATTTTTTGTCTCCAAGAAAGACAGTGGATTGTAACCATGTATTGACTACAGAAGCTTGAACACACTCACGATCAGGGATTGTTACCTATTACATTTAATTAAAGATATTGTGGAAGCTGTACATGGATCTCAGTATTTTAACAAATTGTATCTAAAGAGGGTTTACCATCTCCTACGAATTACGAATGGGGATAAACGGAAAACCGCCTTCCAAACCCCTTATGGACATTTAGGGTATTAAGTGATATAGTTCAACATCAGTAATGCCCCCTCTATCTTCCAGTGGTTTATTGATAGTATTTCCTTTGATGTTTTGAACATTTGTGTTTCGTTGTCCATTTGGACTATATAATGATTTTTTTTAAATGTAAGTCTTTAGACAACCATAGGAACAGGTGCTAGAAGTACTACAATTACTATTTGTAAAGTAATAATCACTTGCAAGCCAGAAAAATATGTATTTGAAGTCCAAGAAGTGGAATATTTGGGGTTTGTTTTGAACCCTCAGGGATTATCCATAGATCAACAAAAAGACGCCCCCTGTCTTAGATTGGCCTTCTCCAACTACCATAAAACAGGGTCAGAACTTTCTTGGCTTTGGCAGTTTTTATCATCAGTTTGTGAAGGACTTTTCCACATATTCCAATGATATTCCCAGAACTTTCAAGAAGGAACATCTTAAGGAGGGGTTTTTCTGGGACAAGAAAACACAGAAGGAGTTTTAAACTCTGAAGTCAACCTTCACCAAAGCACCAGTCTTTCACTATCCCAATCACATTTTCTTGGTTCAAACTGATGCCTCTGCAGTAGCCCTTGGTAGCGGCATCACTCCAGTTCCAAGAGAATGACCAAAATGAGCACCCCATCTTCTACTACTCTCGTTCTATTTCTGCAGCAGAAAGGAATTATTCTGTCCTTGAAAAGCAGCTGCTAGCTATGAAAGAAGCATGTACAGAGTTGAGACATCTGTTGTTGGGAGCGAGATATGTTTTTGAGATCAGAACTAACCAGAGAAACGTACAAACTTTGAAAACCATCCAGTGTAGGAACAGTTGTGGATGGGCATATTTATTTTCCCCATACAAGTTTATGATCATTATATTCCTGGCACTCAAAGCATGCTTGCAGGTGGTTTATCTTGAAGATACCCTGATGCTTCAGGTATTAGAAAAACGGACATCATTTACCCTAAGCGTATTATTTCCATTACAACTATCTTTCTGGAAGGGGTCCCAACAGCACAACAGCAACTGAATTATCAAACAAATGGGAATTGCCAAGATTCTCTACAATTAACAGTAAGTAATGGACTCTATTTTTTTCGAAAAGCACTTTTTATTCTGATCCAGCCCTGCAAAGGAAAGGTTTTTTTTCTGCCATGATTCACATGTGGCAGGCCATTGCGGAATTAAGGACACCTATGAACCACTCTTATAATTGGGTTTCCCTGTTACCATGTGCAGAATTTGCATATAATAATAATGTGCACATGCTACAAAAGTCACCCCTTTTTATGTAAGCAGGTATTCCATTGTAAGGTTTTTCCTAAAACTTACAATATCCCAGATACTGTTCCAACCATCACTGACCTCCTACAGTGGCAAGGTGAAGTCCAGAGGTTAGTTGGTGATAATTTAAGGAGGGCTTCACCTGGGATGAAGAAGCAAGCTGATAGACATAAACTTCAGGAACTCGACTATGGGGTGGGGCAAAAGGTCTGGCTGTCATCTTGTGTTTTGCCTACCTAGGAGGGACCCTCTAAATTCAGGTCACAGTATTTGAGGCCTTTTATTATTTGCAGAACAATTTCTCCTGAAGCCGTTCATCTCAAGTTTCCATCTTTTTGGAAAGTCCATTCCACATTCTGTGTATCTCAATTGAAACACTTTGTTTGCAATGATTTCGCAAGGAATCATCCTCCACTTCCCCAGTAGAGAATGATGGTCAACCAAAAATATAAGGTTTCTGATATTGTTGATTCTTGACTCTTTCGAGGTTAGCTACACATTTTTATAAGGGTGAAGGGTTACTCAGTATCAGATCAGTCATGGTAACCTGCTACTGCAGTACATGCTCTCAGATTAGTTTGCTTACATTTTCTTAGGCATTCAGGCAAACCTGGTGCTCCGAGGAGGGCCAATACTGTTGGACCTCAGGCTCCATCCACCTGGCTCATGTGTAATCCATTGCACAGACCTTGGGGGTCTCTGGAGGGTAGGAGTTGGGTGCCAGCAGGACACTTCTTCTCCCCAGCTAGAGGAAAGAGTTTGGGCCACGCAGTGTCAGTGTTCGGACCTCACCTTAAATTGGGTTTCAAATTTGATCCAATGTGGGGTACCCCCTTTCCAGGATAGGAATCGCCCAATCCAGTATGGAGTAAAGTAGTTCCTGTGTAGGTTTTTTCACTTCCAGGTTAGATAGGACTATTTAAGTGGAGTCTAGGGATTAGTCTTTGTGTTGCAATGCTTCTGCTATGCTTGTCTGTGATGCTCTGTGTTGCTATTTCCTCCCAGTTTAGGTACCTCTTGTGTTGGTCTGGAGTTCGGTTCCCTGCTGTTGTCTTTAGAGGGGTTTTGCTTCAGCTTTTTTCCCTCTTCGGCAGTGGTTTATTACCTCGGACACTTACCGGCTGCTGTTTAATTCGCCATCAGTTGGTACAGTGGCTGCAGAAAGGAATCACCCAAACCTTGGGGTCTGATCCTCAAAACTGTGAAGACCTATGCTGTATTCAGCCTTTAAAGTACCTTTTTCTTCTGATGGGTGCTTCTTACTCACATTATAAACGAGTTCCAAAGCAAAAGTCTCCAGAACGTAGAACTGGGTAGAACTAATGAATGAAGGACATCATGCGATACAGCTTTGGCAAAGTATCCATCACTGCAAGCTGTGAGGCAATAATTTTCACGAAAACTATGTCAAGAGGACCCCTTGACCACCAAGAAAATATCAGCCACTAGGGCAGTTGTGGTGAGCGGTACAAGCTGCCCTGGCTCTCAGAGACTAGGCATGAATACCAGGGAAAGGATCTTTGTTGGTCAGGGCACAGCAGATCTTAATGGAAAGGGTAATTCAGCATGATCTTAGGTGCCTAGATACTGCTTTGTCCTTTTTGGCTACAGTGAATCCCACAAAGAGCTGATCATCCACTCTGTCTTGTTATGTGTGGTCAGTGTATCCAGTCAATGCAGCTGCTCCTCCTCTTTGGTGGAGTGAGGAGGTGGGATGAAAGATGAAAGAGTGATAGACTGACCCATATGAAAGGCTGGCACAACATTTGGCAGAAAGGCCGGACAGGTGTGAACCACTACCTTACTTGGGTAGAACACCTTGAAAGGTGGCTGGAACGAAAGGGCCTGCAGTTCACCGGGCCGAAGTTACTGCCACTCAGGAAACAGTAATTGACTTGAATGCCACAAGGAAAATGTTAACTCTGAATTCAAATTCCATTCTGGAACAGTGAGCAGGAGGAAATATAACATAAAAAAACAAATCTGAAAGCACATCACAAGTGACAACTTAAAGAAGAATGATCAGTGAGGCATTCCAAGGCTAACAGGACAGCCAAATAGCACTTTACAGCATTGACTGCCAAAACCTGTTGGGCAAGAAATATTGCAAGGCATGGAATATCAGAAAAGAGAGACCAGAAAGGATCCAAACCTTATGACTCACACCAGCTAACACACCTATTCCAGTTGTTAGCATAAATTGATTTTGAAATAGTTTTCCTGGTAGCCATAATGCCATCTGCCATTTCTGTAAGTAAATAAAAGGTTTCTTACTAGCACAGCTCAATAACAATGTGTGCAGCCACAGAGTTCGAGAACTGGGGTGGAGGACCCTGTCCCCTTGCTCCCTAAAGTAGGTATTCTCTATGGTGGTGAGGTGACATAGACTCGACCTGAAAGATTTGGTATACCAATCTGTTGAAACTCAGCATTGAGGTGATGAGGCTCAGCTCAGGTCAGTCCGCCCGCACATTCTGCCAGATTTTCAACAGAAACAGATTGGTGGGAATGCATAAAGTAAACTCTGAGGCAAGTTGACTGTGTAGACTCCTCATGGAAACTAACTGGGGAAAGCTTGTGGCACAAAACCGAAAACATTCTCGGTTTAGGACCTTGGCAAAGAGATCTACGGATGGACACTCCCATTTGGAGAAGGTTAATTGTGCCACTGAGTGAGAATGACTCAGTGCATATGACCTCACAATGAAGGTGCCTGCAAGGTGTTCTGCTTCTTGGAACTCATTGTACTGCAGCAGCCACCACAACAGGTGTCAGAACTCCCAACACAGGGTCCAAGGTCCCACACCACCCTGTCTGTTGATGTAAAAGGGAGAAATGCTTTCATTGTAAGGCACAATGCCTGCAACCCAAGTGCACTGATGTGTATGTGTTGCTCTGGCGTGTTCCAACCAAGCTACAAGTAGCAACAGTGACCCAAAGCTGCAGTGGACTGAAGTGACGATGAGTGTAAGGCTGAAGAGGCACATCCACCAATAGAGGACCACAATGCTGCAGTCACTGCCTTCTGAGGCACCACTGAAAGGACAGTATTCTGTCATCTGGCACGTGGCACTAACACGATTCGTGAAGCAAGGTGTAACATGTGTAGTGCTTTCAGAACAGGAATCGGAGTCAAATTAAAAAACCTGAAAATCTACAACCCTCTGAAAAAGAGGAAAAGCCTTCAAACAAGTCATGCTCATCATGTTCAACGCTGTTCCAATGAAGGTAAGCTTCTGTGTTGGATAGAGGTGAGATTTCTGGGTATTTCTGTTGAAATTCAAATTGTTTAGGGTCATGGAGCACCAAACATATACAGTAATCAGAGAGAAGACCACACCTTCACCAGCCTGTCATACAAATATTGAAATACATGGACACCCAAACTTCTATGCATTTTTAGCAAAGATGCATTAGTTGAAGGAGGAGACAGGAAACATTTTGGGGAGTCCTTGTAGTTCCCAACCAAAAACAGTTTGCCCCTCTGCTCCCCGAAGGTCTTGTGGACAAACAGTCACTGGCTATGATGTTCGGGTCAGATCCAAGAAAACACATACAGATGTGTGAATCTGATAAAGATATCTTCTTGCCACAGCATCAACAAGGTTTAAAACACAAGACCTTAGCAGGCAATCTAATTTCTGTCGAAGTACTGAGGTATTTCATCAGTGAGAAAGCGAGAGACCTGATGAAGCGCAGATGAAGCGCAGGAAAAGAGTCACTGCCACCAGTGCACTTGTGTCGGTGTCATTACATCATGGGCAGATGATGCCATGGGTGATACCTCATGGCAGCACCTACTGGTGCTGGGGAGCTACTGTGGGCCGGGAGGTTTGGGGAGGGGGATTGTTTAGGAGTTTCCCGGATCGAGTCTTGGACCTAGGAAATATTCATAAGAAAAGGCATCTGCTGGAAGAAGCATTGATCCCAAAAATATGTACGCATTCTAACCAACATATGCATGAATGAATAAAGAGTAATATTACCTATTCAGACTCAAGAGCGCCATACAGCATACTACACAGCTCTACTTACTCAGTCAGAGTCATTAACATAATAGAACATCAGAACATGAATTGAGGAGCACTCTGGGTGCAGCCTACACTATGAAAATGTATTTCAAAGCTACTCAGTTAAGGTTCTGTGGAAACAAGCATTTGCAATGCAATGGGTTTCACATTTGCGCAAGTTAGAGCTACTGGCGTTGTAAATTCATAACTGGACTTTGTTTGCCACATAAGTTGAAAATGAAAAGTGAAACATTAGTTGACAGAAGCAAGCTCATTCAAAGTGCCATGGCCACCAATAGCAAAGGAGAGACTCATTCAAACATATTGGCAATCCTGCAATTATCCATGTAACAGGGTCAGTCTGCAAGGCAGTAGCAAAACCTCCCCTAGGAGGGACAAATGTAAAGAATTTACCAATGACAACAAAAGATTTTTGAAAGGCAAGCCCCTGAACAACTGAAAGTGATGGGCGTGAGGTGAGTGTGGTTAAAAGCCCACAATACTTACAACAGGTCAAAGCACTTGCACGCTGGACCTAAAAACACGTTAGGGCCAAACAAAACCTAACTTGACAGATCACCGTTCCTCCACAACTCATATCATGACAACATGCCTTATTTAGTAAGTTACTGTATTTTTATATCCACCCTGTGTGTTATTTTAATTTAAAAATACATCTTAACTGTCAGGTTTCATTCCTTTTTACACATTTTCTGTTTTTTTATGGTGGTACGCCTGCTGTACTTTTAAAACCCATGGGCACCTTTGAGCTTTTTCATTGACAAAGATTATAATACCTTTTGTTCTCTACATAAATAATTTGTGCTTTGTGTACCCCTCGGTTCAGCAGTTTTTGCATGTTTCTAGCACTCTAAATAATTAGTGGTGATGTCTGTCAAACCCAGTAATACTCATTTTATCAATTTCATAAGGATGAAAGGCTAAGTCTGCCCTGTTGGTATTCAACCCTAATCGTGTGGGTTAAAACATCCCTGCTGGGGGCCGAGCACAGGCACACACACCTACGTATGGTTGCACATAATGTACACAGAGTAAAATTGATAGAACATTCTTAGGTTAACTAACTGACTGACAACATTAAGCACCCACTACCTGACGGGTTCTCTGATGGTCTTAAAAAGCCAAGCCATTTACTGTTCCATTCAGATAGATAGTGAGGTGTTACAAATAAGAAAGGCCCCAATAAGTAGGAACACCCTATTCTACTCGTATGATTGACTTTGGATCTATTAAGAGTGACCTCATCTATGAATTAACAGCCAACACTTCCACTTTTGTCAACATCTACCAGAATCCTTCTTCCACTTCTCCATGGTCCCTATTGATTATTCTTCAACAGATTTTCCTACTGCTTCTACACCTCTACAATGCCTTTTAAAGAAGGTTTTGTTGGGAGTCCTCGCGACAGACCTTTCCCATTTTTCAATCTTCTTTGTGGTCGACCAGAACCATCTGTCCTCCTTACTGGCACCACTTGTCCGCTCCACTGCCTTCCATATGTCTGATCACAGTATCGCCCTAACAATCATATCTACACTTAATATGATAAGAGTCAGTTACCTGGATCACTTAGTACAAAATAACACCATACAACTCCATGTCAAAGTGCTTCCAGGACTCCTTATCCACCTCTTTACTTGTAAGCGTTCCCCGTTCTTCAGGGGGCTCTTATATTTCTCACCACCACCGTCACTGGAGTGGATTTACTAAAACATGTTCTTTTACCTAGTAGCTGATGATATCTAAATCATCTGCTTCTTCCTCCCCCTAACTGTTTACCTCCAAAGCAAGTGGCCAATGATCACACTGCCATTCAGCACTGGATAGCACAGCATCATGGACACATCTACCAAAACAAACCATACAATAACAAACATCAACAGCTCCTCACCATATCTTTCCCTTGCCTGAAAATATCAGTATTGTCAGATTTTCATCAAGAGGATGGCGAGGAAGGAAACACCTGTGCAAGAACTTATAAATTCATAATAGACTTGAAAAAAAGTAAAGATTGGAAATTACCGAGGGCTGGCTCTTGGCTTCAGGGTCACACATATCCAAAGGATGTCAGTGAAAAGAAGGTTCCAGGTGAGGGCCAGTAAAGCAAACAAATTGGCTAGGAGTTCCTATAAGCTGGATATCAAATAGCCTGATGTTGAACGGAAACTTCTTGTGTGTTGTACGTCTCCTGAATATTGCTAAGTTTGTGATCAATTTTTGACCCACACCTTCATTGTTTTATTTGCGACTCACTATGTATTCCCCTCATTCCCTTGTTGTGCTTATTTAATTCTTTAATGGTACTACTTACATGAGCTAGCCTCTCTCTGATACCCGTTGTAACAGGGCTTCGAGCACACTCTGAAGCTACTCCTAACGCTATCTCCTGTGCAAGTGTTGAGGGGCTCTCCTGTGATGTACTCCAGGAGGCAAATTTTGTTCTCTCTGTTACCCCACTCCTAAATCACTCTTTCCCCATTTCGGACCTTTTTTGAAGCAGTTTAGTTGTCCTGCCTTTCAAAACATCCTTACAATGAGATGGCTCAAACATATTCTGACTTCCGTGCTCCATACTTCCTAATGGGAACAGGAGCATTCCTGGCAAGGATGTACTTAGGCAGTAACATATTATATCAACCATCATCACCTCAATGGCTAAAGCTATCTGATAGCAATGAACCAATAAATCTATAGTTACTTCACTTTGGCCCATTTAAAAAACTGGTGCTCCATCCTCTAGCTTACATCTAGGGAAAAAGCTCTGATCTGCGAAACATAGTTATCTTTTGGGGCTCTAGGGAACTAGTAACCGCTGAATTAGGGGGAAGCCTTTGTTGTACATTGTTCTATGGGCCAGGCAAACAGATTTAAATTTGATTATTTTGCATACTGATAACCAGTGAAGGGCTGCAAGGGAGGAGGAGACCAAATAGTGCTTAGAAATCTTTAACAGAGTGCGGGCTGCAGCATTCTAGACCATCTGCAACTGCTTGAGCATATACTGGGAGCTTCCTAGGTAAACGAAGTTACCATAGTCAAGCCGAGACAAGATAAGACCTTGGACCATGGTCATTCGAGTGGCAGGGGGAAGCCAGCACAGAATCTTCTTAGTGTCTGAGGTAAGCCAAAATAGGAGGCCTCGAGTTTCCTTAATTGGACCTCCATGGTAAGGTGTTGTTGATCAAGAAGCCCAAGCTTCTTATTTCCTTTTTAAGAGGGGGAAGTTTACCTCAGTAGTCGGGCCAGTGTAGTTCTGTCTATATGGTGGGATTATTGCAGACTACCAGGACCTCTGTCTGGTCTCCGTTGAGTTTGAAATTGCTGACATACATCCAATCAGGGACCTCTCTTAGACAGGCAATAAGTTAGGCAGAAAGTTCCTGTGTCAGATATTAAGGATATGATGAACTGGATATCATCAGCATATGATACCGTTCAAAAATCGTGCCACGTTATGATGTCTACCAAAGGCTGCACATAGACATTATACAGGGTGAGGCTTAATGAGGATGCCTGAGGTACCTCATAGTCCAGGGATAGGGTACCCGAGCAGAAGGATTCTTCACATACAGGAAAGCTTTTGTGCCTTAGGAATGAAGCTAACCATTTAAGAGCAGTGCCTTTGATTCCTAGGACTTCCAATCTTTCGATGAGTATTGGTTGGGATACCATGTCAAACACTGCACTTAGGTCAGGACCATCGCTGTACCACTCGAGTCTAGGATTCTTTTAAGCTTATCAGTCAGGGATAACAAAGCTGTTTCCATGCTGTTGCCCTGTAGGAAACATTTTTGGGTTGGATGGAGATATCCCTAAACCTCTAGGAATGTGGAAAGGATTTTGGTCACAATTTTCTCTATGATTTTACTGATACATGGAAGAAGGAATATGGGTCTATAGCTTTCCGCTAATGACCGATCCAGTTTTTCTGTATTGTCTTATGGATTATCTGCTCTAGCAAGTTCTCTATTCATTTTTCGGATGTGGAATGCTTTTCCGCTATCCCTCCTGAAAAGACAGTGCTAGATAGGGTGGATAACCAAAAATTAGTTACACGTTTTGCCCAGCTTCGGCAGGGCCTGGACTGCTGACTGTGCGAAGGTTTGGTTCGAACTCTGTTTAGATCAAAAGGGATCAAGTAGTGATCTGACCAGCTAAGAGGAGTTGATGGTCTTAGGTATGGTATATTTGAGAGAACAGGGTCGGTGTCCTCGCCATGCACAATTTTCTCATCAATAAATTTACTGCACATATTACAGTGCTATTATCAATGATGTCATAGAAGATGTCATGAATGATGAAATACCTGGGGTAATTAGCAGTGCATGGCAAGGGCACAAGTTATAGTTACCTTAGGGCATGCAGTATAGTTACTTGAAATAACTAACTATAAAAGTTGAATTTCTATGGTTTTGGAGGGTATAAAATCTGAACCTAACTATAATGTTACTGTAACCTTTGTTTTTTAGTGAATTTTATAAGGTTGCTTGTATTCTATTTTCTAACTATAATGTCCCTGTAACCTTTGTTTTTTTCAGTGAATTTCAAGGGTTTTTCTTAACAGTAAATAAGATGCCAATCGCAATGCATGGCGGGGAGGTGAATTGGATGCAGGACCCGGCCTGGCATTGTGCTACTCCCCCACCCCCAAGATCGCAGCTCCTGCCCCTTGCCATCCATTGTCCAGGTCCATGCCCCTGCTCCCTTATTACAGTCTTGTGTAGCCGTTGTTCTGCCACTGCCCTTCCTTCCTGCCCTGAACAGTTAACGTGCTGCCTCATCCACCCCCTCCCTACCCTCTGATGTCTGAGTCCATGCACCAGCCCCCTCCCTCCTGCCATATATGGTCTGATGGGCTGCCACTGCCCTCCCATTTAGCTTGTTATCCCTACCAACTCCTCCTGCCGTCTGTTGCCTAACACTATGTCCCATCATTGCCCTTCCGCTTAGCCTCTGTGCTTAGCTTGCTGGTCCTGCCCTCCGATGTCTGTGTGCATGCCCCTGCTCCCTCCTTTTTGCCCACCATGTTCCAAGGACCTGCCAGTGCCTCTCCTATCTACTCTGGGTGTTCTGTTGAGATGCCACTCCCACCTGCCTTGCACAGTCATATGGCTGCCTGTCAGAGTTTCATGCCCTTTTTCTTTCCCTCCTGTCCTCCATGGCCCATTTTGATGCCACTCCCTTCTGCCCTCCATGCTCAGTTGCGTTGCCCTGCGCAGTCTGTTATGAAGCCCCTTCCCCTGCCCTCTCTTGCCTGTGTCCAGCCCCTACCCCTTCCTTCTATTCTCCATGGTCCTTGTGCATGCCCCTGTCCCCTCCCTCTTTCCCACTATGGCTGTTGTGTTGCCACTATCCTGCCCACTTGCCATGCATGGTCTTCTGTGCTGCCACAGCCCCTCCCACCTGACCTGAGGTTGGTGAAGTTAGGTGGATTGGAGTGAGGTTGACTGGATTAAATTGGGGTGGGATAGACTGGAATGGGGTGGATTGGGATGGGATGGATTGGATTGGGATGGGTTGGTGTAGCAGGCTGGCCTACTATGTGGTGTGCATAGCTAGGCACACTTTGCAGGGGGTCCAGGCAACCACACATTGGTTTACAGAGGTAAAAACCTGACCACCTAATGCTCTAACTTTTATGGTAGCTTGGTCTAGCAGTTAGGCTAATCTTGGAGAAGTGCAAAGCATTTGTTGTACTCACCGTATCAATAAATGAGACCACAGAGACAACACACTCAAAAGAATGACATTAGACAATAAATACTTCAGATTTTAATAACATTTTTAAGACCAAGATCATCAAAATCGGGTAAGTACTTTTTAAGTTATGAATTTTTGAAGTTCTATAAAAATAGTTTTTAGTATGTAATTACGCATCATAGGAATAAATGGAGAAAATACTTTAAAAATGCATTTAAATCGGGCAGTGTGTTTACCAATGTCTCCTTTCGCAGGTATGTCGAGGTCATTGGTGGGCACTATGGACCAGCAGCAGAAGTTTGGGTGGCTCCCGGTTTTGGCAGGAACAGCGGGCAGAAATACATTGGAGCCGGTTCCAGGCCACTGCGGTGGACCACATTGAAAAGCGCTGCACAGGTGGACTTAAAGGTAAGTCCAGTGGGTCTCCTTAGGGTGTTGAGGTCGCAAGGGTTGGAGGGGACCCTTACGGCACAGCTGGATCTTCGGTGCAGGGCCCAGGGTAGCTGGGTGCAGAGTGAATCGGTGAGCCAGGAGCTGTGCGCAAAGGTGCCCTTGGAAGCAGGAGGTAGGTCACTTTGAGGGTCGCTTGAAGGTCAGCAGGAGCACTCTGGTGGAAGGTCTGGGTGGTTCCTGAAGTCCCTTGACTGGGGCTTCCTCCTGTTCCTTTTTCAGTCTGGAATGGGCTTTCTTTTAGGGTGTCCGACGTGAGGTGACCAGTACCTAGGGCTAGTGCATGGTCTCGCCACTGCAGGGTGCAGTGCCACCAAACTTGGTATACTGGCAGGGTTTGTCCTCAAGGTCTAATGAGCGAAGTTTGGTTTGGCTGCAGTGTCCGGTTCCTTGGTCAGCAGCTGGTCAGCGAAGTGGCCTTCACTGGGTCTGTGGCTCCTAGATGTTGCGGAGTGATGCTTTCAATCTGGTAGGAGATCTTTGGCGTTTTGTGAAGAGTGGGGTCCCTCTGGGGGTTTGTAGAGTCCATTCGACATCTAAGCAACCCCTCAGTAGCAATTGTCGAGTCCTGGGTGCAAAAGGAAGGGTTTGGCACCTTTTATTTGTGCAGCAGGATTTCAGTTCTCAAGACTTGGGTCTTCTTTGTTGTTGGTCTTCTTCTGTTCTTGGAATCTGATTTCTCAGTCTAGCAGTGCCTACTAAATACTGTATTTAGTGGGTGCTTCGGGGGTACCTAGTAGTGACCAATGGGTCATCTACCTTAAGGTGGCTACACCCACTAAGTGAAAATTAAATGGAGAGGTCACCTCGCATGCAACACCTTAGGGGTGGTGCAGGCTAGGATTGACCACTCCTCCTATCCTTTGTCTGGTTTCCTGCTGTTGCTCCCGCCAAAAGTGGGGGTTTGCAACAGGGGCAGCCATCTGCTGCTAGCAGCAGGCTTGGGGGTCAAGTTTCAAGGGCAGTAAGCCCTGTGAAGCTCGCTAGCAGGGTAGAGCACATTCCTTGGGGATAGTGGGGTGTTAGCACCGCCACCCAGAAAGGGCTTTGTTCTGAGACCAAGAGAGAAAAATCTCTCACCCCAGAGGCTCAGAATGTTGTCTGGTGGTGGCAGGCTGGTTATGACCAGCCAGCAACCATGTCAGAGTAGTAGCTTTTGCAGGGGGCACCCTTAAGGTGACCCCAGGTACATTTTGTAATAAATCCAATACTGGTACCAGTTTTGGTTTATCATTCTGAGTTGTTTGATACCAAACAACCCAGAGTTCAGAGTGGCCATCGTGTAGCTGTGAAACTCGTACTGACCAGTGTCCAGAACATGCATTCAAATGGCTGCCCTATTCACTTACTATGTCCCAGGTTTGGCAAGACACAGTGGGGGCATATTTCTCATGCATCAATGCCCACAAACACAATATAGTGCACCCTGCCTTAGGGCTGGAAGGCCTGCATGAGGGGTGACTTACCTCTAGTGCATACAGTTTATGGTGGACAGGGCACACAGGCAGTGTGCCATGTTATGTTTGTCTTTTAGGATTGCATCAAAACATTCAGCCTTGGATGGCAGCGCTGGGTGCTTCTGTATGCATGGCCCTAGGAGGTGGCACGATCTGTGCTGCTGCCCTCAGGGGCCTACCCTTAGTACCCAATGCCCTAGGTACCAAAGTACCATTTACTAGGGACTTATAGTGGCAGCTAAAGGTGTTGTCAATTGTTCCAATGCATCACAACAGTGTTAGGGAAAGAGATCTGGCTCAGGAAACCTGGTTAGCAGGGGCCCTGGGCACTAACACCTTTAAAATTACATCAAATACCAGGCAAAAAGTGGGGGCTAACCATGACAAAAGAGGCCCTTTCTCACAGGTGGATTGGATTGGGGTGTATTGGATTTCAGTGGATTGGGGTGGGGCGGACTGGAGTGGGGTGGGGTGAGGTGGATTGGAGTGGGGTGGGGTGAGGTGGATTGGGGTGAGGTGAGGTGGGGTGAGGTGGATTGGAGTGAGGTGAGGTGCATTGGAGTGGGGTGGACTGAACTGGAGTGGGTTGGAATGGAGTGAGTTGGATTAGATTGAGTGAGGTGGACTGGAGTGGGGTGGACTGGGTTGGGGTAGACTGGATTGGGGTAAATTGGACTGGATTAAGGTAGACTGGATTGAAATGGGTGAGTTGGAGTAGGGTGAGGTAGGATAGGTTGGAAGGATTGGGGTGGAGTAGATTGGAGTGGAATGAGATTTTGGAGTGCAGTGGATTGTATTGGAGTGGAGTGGATTTGAGTGGGGTGGATTGGACTGGAGTGGGGAGGGGTGGACTGGACTGGAGTGGGTTGAATTTGATTGGAGTGGATTGGAATGGAGTGGGGGTGGGTGGACTGGAATGAGTTTGATTGGGTTGGTGTGGATTTTATTGGTGTGGGGTAGACTGGATTGGTGGAGGGTGGATTGGATTGTTGTGGGGTGGATTGGTTTAGGGTGGATTAAAGTGGTTTGGAGTGGGGTGGATTGTATTAGATTGGAGTGGGTAGGTTAAGGTAAATTAGACTGGAATGGATTGGATTTAAGTGGGGTAGACTGACCTGTGGTGGTTTGGATTGGACTGGGGTGGATAGCAGTAGAGTGGAGTGGAATCCACCCTGGTGGAGGGGTGGACTGGAGTAGTGTGGGGTGGGTTGAAGTAGAGCAGGCTCAGGTAGGATTTAAGTATAGTGGCGTGGATTGGAGTAGAGTGAGTTGGACTAGAGTAGAGTGGGTGGGTTGGAGTCGAGTGGGGTGGAGTAGAGTGGGGTGGATTGGAGTGGGGTGAATTGAAAGAGAGGGGTGGACAGGATGGGGTGCTTTGGCGTGTGGTAGATTGCACTGGATTGGGGTGTGAGAAGGTGGACTGGAGTGAGGTGAAACGCATTGAGGTGGGGTGAATTGGATTGGAGTGGAGTGGAGTGGAGAGAAATGGAGTGGGCTGGAGTCTGCTGAGTTGGGGTGGATTGGAGTGGGAAGGATTAGATTAGTGTGGAGTGAGGTGGATTCGATTGGTGTTGAGTGGAGTGGGGTGGATTATGGTGGTGTGGGGTGGACTGGTTTAGAGTGGGGTGGATTAAGGCAAACTGGATTGGACTGGAGTG
The DNA here is from genome assembly GCF_031143425.1 of Pleurodeles waltl. Taxonomy (NCBI): domain Eukaryota; kingdom Metazoa; phylum Chordata; class Amphibia; order Caudata; family Salamandridae; genus Pleurodeles; species Pleurodeles waltl. Next base: position 345,496,247 of record NC_090437.1, on the reverse strand, counting down.
GATTAAGGTAGATGTGACTGGAGTGGGATGGACTAGAGTGAGGTTAGTGGATTGGAGGGGGTGGATTGGGTTAGACTGGATTGGGGTGGGCTGGCTTGGGGTAGGTTGGATTGGAATGGGGGTGGGGTCAGGTGGATTGGAATGTGGTGGTTTGGAGTTGGATGGGTTGGATTGGAGTAGTGTAGGTTGGACTGTAGTGGGATCTGTTGGACTGAAGTTGGTTGGATTGTGATGAATTGGAGTGGGGTAGATGTGACAGGATTGTAGTGGGGTTGACTGGATTGGGGTTGATTGGATTGGTGTGGGGTGGGGTGGACTGCGGTGGGTTGGAGTGGGCTGAACTGGGATGGAGCGAGGTGAATTGGATTAGGGTGAAGTGGACTGGATTAGAGCGGTGCGGTCTGGAAACGGGTGATCTGCAGTAGGGCAGATTGTTTTGGATTGGAGTGGGGAAGATTGATTTTGATTGGAGTGAGGTAAATTTTTTGGATTGGAGTTGGACAGATTGTTTTGGACTGGAGTGTGGCAGACTGTTTTGGATTATGTTAGGGCAGATTGTTTTGGTTTGCAGTGGGGCAAACTGGAGTGCAGCAGATTGTTTTGGATTGGAGTGGGGCAGACTGAAGTGGGGCTGCTTAGTATGTATTGGAGTGTGGCAGATTGTTTTGGAATGAAAAGGGGCAGATTGGAGAATGAGGTGGGGCAGATTGTTTTGGATTGGAGTGGGGCAGATTTGTTTAGGCTGGAATGGAGCAGATTGATTTGGATTGGGGTAGGGCACATTGGAGTGGGACAGAATGTTTTATATTGGTGTGGGGCATATTGTTTTGGGCTGCAGTGGGGCTGATTGTTTTGGATTGGAATGGGGCATATTACTTTGGATTGGAGTGGGCAGATTGTTTTGGATTGGAGTGGGGCAGATTGTTTTGATTTGAGTGGGCCGCTTTGGAGTGCAGTAGCAGATTGTTCTGGATTGGAGTAGGGCAGATTGTTTTGGTTTGTACTGGGACAGGCTGGAGTGGGACAGATTGTTTTGGATTGGAGTGGGGCAGAAGATTTAAATTAGAGTGGGGCACACTAGAATGTGCACATTGTTTTGGATTGGAGTGGGGAAGATAGTTTTGGATTGAACTGGGGTAGACTGTTTTGGAATAGAGTTTGGCAGATTGTTTTGGTTTGCAGTGGGCTAAATGGGAGTGGAGCAGATTGTTTTGAACTGGAGCAGAATGTTTTTGATTAGAAGGAGGCAGACTGGACTTGGGCAGATTAAAGTGGGGTGGGTTAGGGTGAGGTGGATTGTAGTGGGACAGTCTGGATTGGAGTGGGGGAATTGGAGTGGTGCATAATGTTTCAGATTGGAGTGGGGCAAATTGTTTTGGATTAGAGTGGGGCAGATTGTTTTAGATTAGAGTGAGGTAGATTGTTTTGGTTTGCAGTGGGGCAAATTGGAGTGCAGCAGATTGTTTTGGATTGGAGTGGGGCAGACTGAAGTGGGGCGGCTTAGTATGTATTGGAGCAGGGCAGATTGTTTTGGAATGAAATGGGGCAGATTGGAGAATGAGGTGGGGCAGATTGTTTTGGATTGGAGTGGGGCAGATTGTTTTAGGCTGGAGTGGAGCAGACTGTTTTAGGCTGGAGTGGAGCAGACTGTTTTGGATTGGGGTAGGGCACATTGGAGTGGGACAGAATGTTTTATATTGGGGTGGGGCATATTGTTTTGGACTGCAGTGGGGCTGATTGTTTTGGGGCATATTACTTTGGATTGGAGTGGGCAGATTGTTTTGATTTGAGTGGGGCACGTTGCTTTTGAGTGCAGTAGCAGATTGTTCTGGATTGGAGTGAGGCAGATTGTTTTGGATTAGAGTGGGGCACACTAGAATGGGCACATTGTTTTTGATTGGAGTGGGGAAGATGGTTTTGGATTGAACTGGGGTAGACTGTTTTGGAATAGAGTAGGGCAGATTGTTTTGATTTGCAGTGGGCTATATGGGAGGGGAGCAGATTGTTTTGAACTGGAGCAGAATGTTTTGGATTAGAGTGAGGCAGACTGGACTTGGGCAGATTAAAGTGGGGCGGGTTAGGGTGAGGTGGATTGTAGTGGGACAGACTGGATTGGAGTGGGGGAATTGGAGTGGTGCATGATGTTTCAGATTGGAGTGGGGCAAATTGTTTTGGATTAGAGTGGGGCAGATTGTTTTAGATTAGAGTGAGGTAGATTGATTTGGTCTGAACTGGGGCAGATTGTTTTGGATTGGAGTGGCCCAGATTGTTCTGGATTGGACTAGGGCAGGTTGGAGTGGGGCAAATTACTTTGGATTGAAGTGGGGAAGGCTGGATTGGGGCAGATTGTTCTGGTTTATACTGGGACAGATTGTAGTGGGGCAGATTGTTTTGGATTGTAGTGGGGCAGATTGTTCTGGATTGTAGTGGGGCAGATTGTTCTGGATTGCAGTGGGGCAGATTTTTTGATTGTAGTGGGGCATATTGTTTTGGATTGGAGTGGGGCAGACTGTTTTGGAATGGAGCAGGCAGACTGTTTTGGAATGGAGTGGGGCAGATCGGAGTGGGATAGATCATTTTGGATTGGAGTGGAACAGATTGTTTTGGATTGGAGTGGGGCAGATTGGTGAGGTGGACTGGATTGGAGGGAGGTGGACTGGAGTGGAGCGGATTGGATTTGAGTGGGGGGATTGAAGTGGGGCAGATTGTTTTTTCGAGTGGGGCAAATGTTTTAGATTAAAGTGGAGCAGATTGTTTTGGACTGGAGTGGAGCAGATTGTTTTGGACTGGTGTAGGGCAAATTGTTTTGGACTAGAGTGGGGCTTGATTATTTTTTATTGGAGTGAAGCAGATTATAGTGGGGCACATTGCTACAGATTATAGTGGGCAGGTTGTTTTGGAGTGGAGTGGGGCAGATTGTTTTGGATTGGAGTGGGGCAGGTTGGAATGGGGCAGATTGTTTTGGTTTGTACAGATAGGGGCAGATCTTTTGGATTGGAGTGGGGAAGACTGGAGTGGAGCATATTTATTTGGACTGGAGTGGGGCAGATGGTTTTGAATTGAAGGGGGGCAGACTGTTTATGAATGGAGTAGGGCAGATTGATTGGATTGGATTGGGGCAGATTGGAGTGAGTCAGAATGCAGTGGGGCAGATTGGAGTGGGGCAGGGTGAGGTGGACTGGATTGGAGGGGGAAGATTGTTTCGGATTGGAGTAGATTGTTTTGGATTGAAGTGGGGGAGATTGTTTTGGATTAGGGTATGGCAGATTATTTTGGATTGAAGTGGGGAGGATTTTTTGGAATAAAGTCGGCAGGTTGTTTTGGATTGGAGTGGGACAGATTGGAGTGGGGGAGATTGTTCCGGATTGGGGCGGGCTGATTGTTTTGGATTGAAGGGGGCAGACTGTTTTGGACTGGAGTAGGCAGGCTGTTTTGAATTGGAGTGGGAGATTGGATTGTGGCAGATTGCCTTGGATTGGGGTAGATTATTTTGGATTGGAGTGGGGCACACTAGAGTGGGGTAGATTGGAGTGGGGCGGGCTGGAGATGAGTAGATTGTGGTGAGGTGGACTGGATTGGAATGAGGCAGATTAGATTGTAGTGGGGATGTTTGGGGTGGGGCAGCTTGGAGAGGGCAGATTGTATCAGATTAAAGTGGGGCAGATTGGTGTGTGGCAGGTTGTTTTACATTAGATTGGGGCAGATTGTTTTTGATTGGAGTGGGGCAGATTGGAATGGGTCAGACTTTTGGATTGGAGTGGGGCAAATTGTTTTGAATTGGAGTGGAGCAGATTGCTTTGGATTGGCGTGGGGCAGATGTTTTTGGACTCGAGTGGAGCAGATTGCTTTGGATTTTGATGGGGCAGATTTTTGTGGAATGGAGTGGGGCATATTTTGTGGATTGGAGTGGAGCAGATTATTCTGAAATGCTATACTGGAGTTGGACAGTTTTTTGGGGCTCGGTGTGGCAGATTGTTTTGGACTGGAGTGGGGAAGAATGAGTGAGGTGGGCTGGGATGATTGGAATGTGGTGGACTGGAGTGGATTGGTGTGAGTGGTTTGGATTGGAGTGGGGTGGATTGGGGCATACTGCATGTTTATGCCTTATAGTATAATTTCACAAATTACACATAAGAAAGAAACAATGTTGCTTAGCAATATTTAGAACAAGATAATATTCATCTTCTGAGGACAGCACCCACAAACAAAAACAAAACATGAGTGCAAAGAGAGAAAAGAAGACTTGGCAAAATAGAAAAAAGTTAACCATAGAAAATACAACTTTGCAATTTTGTTTGTCCTGCTGGGCACATTTTTGTCAGTGGTGCACCTTCAGTTTGAAGGGCGCTAGGAGTAGAAAACGGTACCTCAATCACTTTGGGAGCAGCTGGTTGAATCAATCAGTGCTTGGTACCTACTCCACAGAGGGGAACGAAAATGATGATAGGGCCTTCAGTGATTAATTACGAGGCTGTAAAGAAGGGTGCCACGCAAGCCAACAAATGGTAACCCACGGGCAGCCTCCAAGCCCTTTTCTAACTACAACAGCATCTCCTTAGCAATATGCATGCCCTAGCGCATGCTATTGCAGGCTTCACCCTAAAAATTAGAGGGTCTTATTCCCATACAATTATGGTTAGTGCTCTAAAAAACTAAAATGAAGACATATTGTCTGAGTTCTCAAATAGTGACCAAGAACTTTTAAATTATTTGCTATTTTTATGTTTTTTTTATCCAACTGATCAGTTGAATATTAGCTACACTTAAGGGAGGGGATGTGGTGTTACGGCCAGAGCTGCAGATTTTGCAACTGGAGAACCATTTTTTAGTTTTGGGGCATATCACTTAATCTGCCCATGCCTAAAACCAAAATGAATGTGACCTGGTGTAATGTAACTGATGCTCATGTAAAGCACTCTACTACCTTCTGGTTAAGTGTGCGCTATATAAAACTGCAAAAAGACAAACAAAATTACGTGTTTTGCACACTTTAGTCATTGGGCTATATTTAGGCTACATTTGGGTGATATTTGTGCTACATTGGGGCTCTTTTTTCCCTGTTGGCCATCTTGGGAGACTTATTTGTTATGACGCCCCTAATTTCCTTATTTGCTGCAGTATCCTCAGTAGAAAGTGCTTAGTTTTCCACTTCGATTCCATCAAGATGGCATTCTGATGTGCCACACTTTTGGCATAAATTCAGAGTGTTAGCACTCTAGTTGCTCATTAGAACACTGTAATAAAGCTGCTGCTCACCAGGGAGTTAACTAGCAGTCTTCTGCTTGTGTTGAAAGTGCATGTTTCAATCTGCATGTCAGAATGTTTTAATGAAAGAGGAAGATGTTTGAAAACCCACTTAAAACATGCCCTAATTTTTCTTTCTACAGCACTAAACATTCATTTTCTGACACAATAAACCCCCTTATTTTTGTTTCTTTCATTTAAATGTTTTACATTTTACCAATTTGATTAAATCAAGATGGCTTCAGGTGTGCCACCTGTTTGTCATAAGTAATACTGTTAGCAATCTAGTTGAACACTCTGGGAGGCTACAGTAGAACACAAGGTAATCAACTGACAGGCTGCTTCTGTTGGAAGTATATGTTTTACTGAACACATCAAACTTCATTCTTATTTGGGTGAGAAAGATAGGTTGAATTTGCAGAACATATGCTCTTAGTTTAGCTTGAGGAGCACCTTCCATAACCTCGAAGGGACAATCAAGGGAAAACAGTTTTCTCTCAACATAATCCATGAAATCCCAGCAGATGGCTTTTTCACACGGTAAAACCACCTTAGGACACCACAACTCCTGAAATGAGTATGTACCATCAACAAATGATTTATATTGTAACTAAAATCTGTTATCCCCTTTATATTTTCTCCTTTTTGTGACTCTCAAATCCTGCCATTCACTACAATGGGGTGCTATCATGTATATTGGTCCAAGATGGCTGCCAACACTTCCTGGTTGAAGTGCTGACAGCCAATCAGATTCTACCATGAGATTTGTGCTTAGGCTCCGCCCGGATATCTATATTTCTTTTTCCTTTAATAACTCAAAAACTAATGAACGGGTTTATACTAAATGTGTGATCTGCGCACCAAGATCTAGCTTCCTGCCAAATTTGGTGCAATTCCATTCAGTAGTTCGGGCTGTAGTAGTGTCTAAATACCTTATGGGAAAATGCATGGGGAAAAGACATTTTGGGACCTCGCTTTTTCTCAGTCCCCGCTTGACTGATCACCCCAAAACAAAAAAATGCTTTTCTATGGAAACTAAGTCCTAACTAAAACTACCTACTGGTGACTATTTACTTTACTGCTGGAATACCCTCTCTGATGCACTAAGTTGATCACTGCTGACAGTTTTGCATGTTGTGGCCACTAATTTAATCTTTTCTGAAATGATCACTGTTACAACACTATTAATATTAATAGCTCATGATGATTCCCTTGGTCTACAGCCTAGCCCTCCCAATGCAGCCTAAACTATGTTTATACCCAATTGCCTTCCCGCTCCCAAATGCACTGTTATCCTACTGTCTGACTTCTCCATCACTGTCAAGTTTTCCAGGTCAATGTGTGATGTGCTGCTCCAGTCCAGGCTTTCTTTTGAATTGTGAGACTTGTAGTCCTGCTTTATAATGACATACACATCACTGCAAGTCCCGGGACTCAAAGAAAAAGCCTGCCCTGTAGCAGCAAATCACATATGGACCTGGGAAAATGGCATGGCTGCTTCTCCTTCTTACCATACCTCCATTGGAATATTCCAGCATTCTCCCCAACTCCTAGAAAGCAGGCCTAAAAAAACACAAATCTTTCCACACAAGCCCACACATTCACACTGACAAACCTACTTCAGCAGAAGCATCGCTGTAGGAGGCTGGACTGGCTTGTAGTGAGTACCATAGGGTACTTACACCTTGCACCAGGCCCAGGTATCCCTTATTAGTGTAGAGGGGTGTCTAGCAGCTTAGGCTGATAGAAAAGGTAGCTTAGCAGAGCAGCTTAGGCTGAACTAGGAGACGAGTGAAGCTCCTACAGTACCACTAGTGTCACTTGCACAATATCATAAGAAAACGCAATACACAGATATACTAAAAATAAAGGTACTTTATTTTTATGACAATATGCCAAAGTATCTCAGTGAGTACCCTCAGTATGAGGATAGCAAATATACACAAGATATATGTACACAATACCAAAATATGCAGTAATAGCAATAGAAAACAGTGCAATGTATAGTCACAATAGAATGCAATGGGGGCACATAAGGATAGGGGCAACACAAACCATATACTCTAGAAGTGGAATGCGAACCACGAATGGACCCCAAACCTATGTGACCTTGTAGAGGGTCGCTGGGACTGTAAGAAAACAGTGAGGGTTAGAAAAATAGCCCACCCCAAGACCCTGAAAAGTGGTTGCAAAGTGCACCTAAGTTCCCCCAAGAGCACAGAAGTCGTGATAGGGGGATTCTGCAGGAAAGACCAACACCAGCAATGCAACAACGATAGATTTCCAGACGAGAGTACCTGTGGAACAAGGGGACCAAGTCCAAAAGTCACGATCAAGTCGGGAGTGGGCAGATGGCCATGAAATGCCAGCTGTGGGTGCAAAGAAGCTGCCACTGGATGGTAGAAGCTGAGGATTCTGCAAGAACGACAAGGGCTAGAAACTTCCCCTTTAGAGGATGGATGTACCACGTCGTGAAGAGTCGTGCAGAAGTGTTTTCCCACAGAAAGACCGCAAACAAGCCTTGCTAGCTGCAAGGGTCGCGGTTAGGGTTTTTGGATGCTGCTGTGGCCCAGGAGGGACCAGGATGTGACCAATTGCCTGAGGGGACAGAGGGGGCGTCCAGCAAGACAAAGAGCCCACTCAGAAGCAAGCAGCACCCGCAGAAGTGCTGGAACAGGCACTACGAAGTGGAGTGAATCGGTGCTCACCCGAAGTTGCACAAGAGAGTCCCACGCCGCCGGAGGACAACTCAGGAGGTCGTGCAATGCAGGTTAGAGTTCCGGGGACCCAGGCTTGGCTGTGCACGAAGGAAATCCTCGGTGAGTGCACAGGAGCCGGAGTAGCTGCAAAACACGCGGTTCCCAGAAATGCAGTCTAGCGTGGGGAGGCAAGGACTTACCTCCACCAAACTTGGACTGAAGAGTCACTGGACGGTGGGAGTCACTTGCACAGAGTTGCTGAGTTCAAGGGACCTCGCTCGTCGTGCTGAGAGGAGACTCAGAGGACCATTGATGCAGTTCTTTAGTGCCTGCGGTTGCCGGGGGAAGATTCCGTCGACCCACGGGAGATTTCTTCTGAGCTTCTAGTGCAGAGAGGAGGCAGACTACCCCCACAGCATGCACCACCAGGAAAACAGTCGAGAAGGCGGCAGGATCAGCGTTACAATGTCGCAGTAGTCGTTTTTGCTACTTTGTTGCAGTTTTGCAGGCTTCCAGCGCGGTCAGCAGTCGATTCCTTGGCAGAAGGTGAAGAGAGAGATGCAGAGGAACTCTGATGAGCTCTTGCATTCGTTATCTAAGGAATTCCCCAAAGCAGAGACCCTAAATAGCCAGAAAAGGAGGTTTGGCTACTTAGGAGAGAGGATAGGCTAGCAACACCTGAAGGAGCCTATCAGAAGGAGGCTCTGACGTCACCTGCTGGCCCTGGCCACTCAGAGCAGTCCAGTGTGCCAGCAGCACCTCTGTTTCCAAGATGGCAGAGGTCTGGAGCACACTGGAGGAGCTCTGGGCACCTCCCAGGGGAGGTGCAGGTCAGGGGAGTGGTCACTCCCCTTTCCTTTGTCCAGTTTCACGCCAGAGCAGGGCTGAGGGGTCCCTGAACCGGTGTAGACTGGCTTATGCAGAAATGGGCACCATCTGTGCCCATGAAAGCATTTCCAGAGGCTGGGGGAGGCTACTCCTCCCCTGCCTTAACACCTTTTTCCAAAGGGAGAGGGTGTAACACCCTCTCTCTGAGGAAGTCCTTTGTTCTGCCCTCCTGGGCCAAGCCTGGCTGGACCCCAGGAGGGCAGAAGCCTGTCTGAGGGGTTGGCATCAGCAGCAGCTGCAGTGAAACCCCTGAAATGGCAGTTTGGCAGTACCCGGGTCTGTGCTGGAGACCCGGGGAATCATGGGATTGTCTCCCCAATACCAGGATGGCATTGGGGGGGCAATTCCATGATCTTAGACATGTTACATGGCCATGTTCGGAGTTACCATTGTGAAGCTACACATAGGTAGTGGCCTCTGTGTAGTGCACGCGTGTAATGGTGTCCCGCACTCACAAAGTCCGGGGAATTTGCCCTGAACAATGTGGGAGCACCTTGGCTAGTGCCAGGGTGCCCACACACTAAGTAACTTAGCACCCAACCTTTACCAGGTAAAGGTTAGACATATAGGTGACATATAAGTTACTTAAGTGCAGTGGTAAATGGCTGTGAAATAACGTGGACGTTATTTCACTCAGGCTGCAGTGGCAGGCCTGTGTAAGAATTGTCAGATCTCTCTATGGGTGGCACAAGAAATGCTGCAGCCCATAGGGATCTCCTGGAACCCCAATACCCTGGGTACCTCAGTACCATATACTAGGGAATTATAAGGGTGTTCCAGTATGCCAATGTAAATTGGTGAAATTGGTCACTATCCTGTTAGTGACAATTTGTACAGAGAGAGCATAACCACTGAGGTTCTGATTAGCAGAGCCTCAGTGAGACAGTTAGGCACCACACAGGGAACACATACATATAGGTCACAAACTTATGAGCACTGGGGTCCTGGCTAGCAGGGTCCCAGTGACACATAACAAACATACTGAAAACATAGGGTTTTCACTATGAGCACTGGGCCCTGGTGTAGGAGGCTGGACTGGCTTGTAGTGAGTACCTAGGGGTACTTGCACCTTGCACCAGGCCCAGTTATCCCTTATTAGTGTATAGGGTGTCTAGCAGCATAGGCTGATAGATAATGGTAGCTTAGCAGAGCAGCTTAGGCTGAACTAGGAGACGAGTGAAGCTCCTACAGTGCACAATATCATAAGAAAACACAATACACAGATATACTAAAAATAAAGGTACTTTATTTTTATGACAATATGCCAAAAGTATCTCAGTGAGTACCCTCAGTATGAGGATAGCAGATATACACAAGATATATGTACACAATACCAAAATGTGCAGTAATAGTATTAGAAAACAGTGCAAACAATGTATAGTTACAATAGGATGCAATGGAGACACATAGGGATAGGGGCAACACAAACCATATACTCCAAAAGTGGAATGCGAACCACGAATGGACCCCAAACCTATGTGACCTTGTAGAGGGTCGCTGGGACTATTAGAAAATAGTAAGGGTTAGAAAAATAGCCCACCCCAAGACCCTGAAAAGTGAGTGCAAAGTGCACTAAAGTTCCCCAAAGGACATAGAAGTCGTGATAGGGGAATTCTGCAGGAAAGACACAAACCAACAATGCAACAATGATGGATTTCCAGTCGAGGGTACCTGTGGAACAAGGGGACCAAGTCCAAAAGTCACAAGCAAGTCGGAGATGGGCAGATGCCCAGGAAATGCCAGCTGTGGGTGCAAAGATGCTGCTACTGGACAGTAGAAGCGTAGGTTTCTGCAAGAACGACAGGGGCTAGAGACTTCCCCTTTGGAGGACGGATCCCTCTCGCCGTGGAGAGTCGTGCAGAAGTGCTTTCCCGCCGAAAGACCGCCAACAAGCCTTGCTAGCTGCAAATCGTGCGGTAAGGGTTTTTGGACGCTGCTGTGGCCCAGGAGGGACCAGGATGTCGCAAATTGCGTCAGGAGACAGAGGGGATGTCGAGCAAGACAAGGAGCCCTCTCAGCAGCAGGTAGCACCCGGAGAAGTGCCAGAAACAGGCACTACAAGGATGCGTGAAATGGTGCTCACCCGAAGTCGCACAAAGGAGTCCCACGTCGTCGGAGAACAACTTAGGAGGTCGTGCAATGCAGGTTAGAGTGCCGTGGACCCAGGCTGGACTGTGCACAAAGGATTTCCGCCGAAAGTGCACGGAGGCCGGAGTAGCTGCAAAAGTTGCGGTTTCCAACAATGCAGTCTGGCGTGGGGAGGCAAGGACTTACCTCCACCAAACTTGGACTGAAGAGTCACTGGACTGTGGGAGTCACTTGGACAGAGTTGCTGGATTCAAGGGACCTCGCTCGTCGTGCTGAGAGGAGACCCAATGTACTGGTGATGCAGTTCTTTGGTGCCTGCGGTTGCAGGGGGACAATTCCGTCGACCCACGGGAGATTTCTTTGGAGCTTCTAGTGCAGAGAGGAGGCAGACTACCCCCACTGCATGCACCACCAGGAAAGCAGTCGAGAAGGCGGCTGGATCAGCGTTACAGAGTTGCAGTAGTCGTCTTTGCTACTATGTTGCAGTTTTGCAGGCTTCCAGCGCGGTCAGCAGTCGATTCATTGGCAGAAGGGGAAGAGAGAGATGCAGAGGAACTCGGATGAGCTCTTGCATTCGTTATCTAAGGAATCCCAAGAGACAGAGACCCTAAATAGCCAGAAAAGAGGGTTTGGCTACCTAGGAGAGAGGATAGGCTAGCAACACCTGAAGGAGCCTATCAGGAGGAGTCTCTGACGTCACCTGGTGGCACTGGCCACTCAGAGCAGTCCAGTGTGCCAGCAGCACCTCTGTTTCCAAGATGGCAGAGGTCTGGAGCACACTGGAGGAGCTCTGGGCACCTCCCAGGGGAGGTACAGGTCAGGAGAGCGGTCACTCCCCTTTCCTTTGTCCAGTTTCGCGCCAGAGCAGGCCTAAGGGGTCCCTGAACCGGTGTAGACTGGCTTATGCAGAAATGGGCACCAAATGTGCCCATGAAAGCATTTCCAGAGGCTGGGGGAGGCTACTCCTCCCCTGCCTTCACACCATTTTCCAAAGGGAGAGGGTGTAACACCCTCTCTCAGAGGAAGTCCTTTGTTCTGCCATCCTGGGCCAGGCCTGGCTGGACCCCAGGAGGGCAGATGCCTGTCTGAGGGGTTGGCAGCAGCAGCAGCTGCGGTGAAACCCCGGGAAAGGCAGTTTGGCAGTACCAGGGTCTGTGCTACAGACCACTGGGATCATGGGATTGTGCCAACTATGCCAGGATGGTATAGAGGGGGCAATTCCATGATCATAGACATATTACATGGCCATATTCGGAGTTACCATTGTGAAGCTACATATAGGTAGTGACCTATATGTAGTGCACGCGTGTAATGGTGTCCCCGCACTCACAAAGTCCGGGGAATTGGCCCTGAACAATGTGGGGGCACCTTGGCTAGTGCCAGGGTGCCCACACACTAAGTAACTTAGCACCCAACCTTTACCAGGTAAAGGTTAGACATATAGGTGACTTATAAGTTACTTAAGTGCAGTGTAAAATGGCTGTGAAATAACGTGGACGTTATTTCACTCAGGCTGCAGTGGCAGGCCTGTGTAAGAATTGTCAGAGCTCCCTATGGGTGGCAAAAGAAATGCTGCAGCCCATAGGGATCTCCTGGAACCCCAATACCCTGGGTACCTCAGTACCATATACTAGGGAATTATAAGGGTGTTCCAGTAAGCCAATGTAAATTGGTAAAATTGGTCACTAGCCTGTTAGTGACAATTTGTAAAGAGAGAGCATAACCACTGAGGTTCTGGTTAGCAGAGCCTCAGTGAGACAGTTAGGCATCACACAGGGAACACATACCTATAGGTCACAAACTTATGAGCACTGGGGTCCTGACTAGCAGGGTCCCAGTGACACATAACAAACATACTGAAAACATAGGGTTTTCACTATGAGCACTGGGCCCTGGCAAGCAGGATACCAGTGAGACAGTGAAAACATCCTGACACTCACAAACAGGCCCAAAGTGGGGGTAACAAGGCTAGAAAGAGGCTACTTTCTCACACCTGGCTCGCAGGATCCCAGTGAGACAGTGAAAACACCCTGACATACACTCACAAACAGGCCAAAAGTGGGGGTAACAAGGCTAGAAAGAGGCTACTTTCTCACAATCGCAAGCTCACATTTGATTCACACAGTCTGTAATCGACTAATATCTGCTTGCTGTCTTGCCCTGTACTGTCCCGCTTGCCTTGAACCATTCAATCATGATTTGTCGTTGCCTTCCTTTAAGTGGTTATGTACCTTTTTAGGCTAATTTAATGTACAACATGTCTGTTCGAAATGAGGTAAGGTTGTATTTATCTTGACTGTTAACTCCCATCCAGAGTACACTCCAATTTTCAGCTCGGGGGTAGCTGCGCACCACACACATATACACGAAACACTGCAGGATGTGAAAGAGCAGGCCAAGCATCATTCACACACAAGGACTACGGTGAACAACTGCTTCTGCTGTGTCCAGTAGAACATATGACTTCTGTTCCAAAATAGTTTAAGTGTTGTCTTGTGTACGAAGCACACGTACATGGATGAGGGGGTGCAGGGAGCACTGAAGCAAAGAGTAGCAGGATACACAGTGTCAAAGAAACAAGTGTGCACAAAGAGCTGAAGGAGAGAGGTGGTGGCAAAGCACAGGGAAGAAGTCTGGCAGTAAAGCATATGTGTGAGCGTGGGGCATAACAGAAGAATGTCAGCAGGTCATGACATGGCACAGCAGGAATGGGCACAAAGGTAAGGGATGCAAGTAAAGATTATTTGTATTTTAAACTTTTTTAAGCTTGGGTTGGACTGTACGTGCTTTGTAACCAATATTTTAAATGTCGGAAATTCTAAGTACCAAACCCAACATGCAGAAGCTGCCACTGAATGATAAATACCCTCAGTCTCGCATGCCTCTGGAACCACAAAACCATCAAGCAGCAGTGCTCTGGAAAAGGCACAAAGTGTTTTGTGATTGATGTCACTCTTTCGGGGGAGCAAAGGCACTAGCCATATCAGTGCCCTTCAGAACTGAATCCTTCCTGATCGGAAGTAGGGACAGAATTAACATGTCCAGTTCCTGGAAATATGTTACCAGATGTATGTAAACATAGGGTAGGAATGTACCATCAACACTTTCGGAAAGGAGAGAACCAATGCTAAATACCTGTGTGTCTGCACCAAGGTCAAGGATGTTGATGCCCTGTGATGAACCAAAGGAGCTAACTTTAAACCTGCCAGACAGGATGAAAAGTTGCTTTCCTATCGCCAACAGCACAAATCTAACCATTGATCTGAGTTGCTAAAACTTGAGTAGGAGTCTTCATCTTGAACTGCTTGAAAGGGATGAGAGGTTAGGTTAGAACAATAAAACTGGTGCGGAGAGTAGTCCAACTTCCTTCTTTTTCTTTATTAATAAAGAAATTTGATTAGGTTTTTAATTGACAGTAACATCCAACACAGCACAACCAGAGACTGCTCCACTTCAGAGGTGTAACTCAGTAGAGTGTACAACATAAGGATTTCTCATATATTGAGGCTAGTGTTCGGTAGGAGAGAAGTCAGGTTTGTGAATATTCCCAAAAACAGACACATTTTTGTGTTTTTTTTTTACTAGCTCCACAAGCCTTCCAAAACCAATTGCTCTGCTTTCCCACAAAAGTCCATGCCCCTTGAACACTTCATAATGGGGGAACTTCTGTATCTTGACAATGTCGCGCCATCTGAAAAAAGTCTCCACTGCACACTTACATCTAGTACAGTTTGGCTTTGTGCCCTTCCCATCAGCCAGAGATGTTTCTGTAAGCAATAATATTGATTCAGGTATTTAAATTGGATGAAGCGTAAGTGGGACAACACAACGAGGCACTGTGGGACCTTCATGGCCTCTCTCTAATCATCATACTCCAGCTCACCCACATCTGATTCCCACCTATTACGAAGCTATACCAGGGGATCAAAAGTACTAATCACCAAGGCACAATATATTCAAAACATACCCTTCCTTATGAATTTGTGGGTTACTAATTTGTCCTCCAGTGAGTTACTGTCTTGAATTTCCCTCAGTTTATCCCTGTTGAAGGCCCACAAACCTCATGGTATTATGTCTGGATGTCCCTTCGGCATCCTCCACCTAATGACAGAGTTCAATGTTGGTTGTCTTAAACTTGTGGACCTCAGAGTGCAGGCCTTTAAGTTCATCCTCTATGGTCGAGAAATGTCACTCAGCTTCTGTGCCAGGATGAACTGTCTGTCAGAGATATTGTCTTAGTAAGGTCACATCATATCCCACTGCCCCAATTTGGGCCTTCAGGGCTTTCTAGTGTCCACTATTTCCCACAGGATCACACTCGTGAAGTCTTCACCACCAGCGTCCTCACTGGGAGCATGACGACCCGAAGGCTCCACTGCTCCCAAAATCCCCTGGTCAGTATTTTTGCAAAATTGTCAAGTCTGGCCTGTTACGAAGTGGCCATAGCTTTGTTTTTCATCTTTATTGTACTGAGTTAATGGGAGAAGGATCAACCAGTCAAGAGTTTTTGCCTCAAAGAGTCAGGGAAGGAAGCAGTATGTACCTAGCCGAGCACCCTGGGCACCAGCTACGCCCACCAGCCCTGGAATCAGGGTGGCTCGAGCCACCTACTCACATTTCCAGTAATGCCAACAGGAAGTGCGCTCTCCTACAAAGTAAGTAAACTAGCAGTCTAGTCTGCGATCCCCTCCAGGCCTGTTTCGTAGTCCTGCTGTTCCACCTCCACTGGCCAACCATTTCCCCCTGAGCCAAGTCCTTATTGGCGTACATCACAAAAGGTTCTGGCTCATGCCCTGGTGGTCCACCAGGCTCTCCACCCCCCACCAGCTGTGGGCTCCAGCTGAGACAGGCTCTTCAACTTCTACTGACTCAGTCCATGTAGGCCTTTGAACCCTGGGGTTGGAGCAGGGAGCAGCACCTTCCAGGTGCTAAGGACTCCATCTTTTGCTGATATGCCCAGGGATTTTCAAGGCAGCTGGAGAAGCACCAGTGCTCCCCACTGCTGATCACCACAGCAGTCATGCCACTTGTCCCCCAGAGGCACTGATGTGTCAGAGCTGCCCGGTGTTCCTCAACTTCTTTCTTTTTCACTCTGCAGTAGTGGCAGTAGAAGCCCAGCCTCCACTCAAAGGTCAGGTCATGCTTTGTTCTGGTTCTGGGAGACTGACTGACAGAGATGACCATAGAGGCAGCAGCTGTGGAAGTTGCTGTGCAAAACTCATTCTAATTTAACATGAGCACCCTGGGATCATTGGTGGTCTGTGAAAGTATTATGATAGTCATTAATATTATGTATTAAGTGCACGCTCACTAAGGCACTTTGACACTAGGAACATATACCAGCCCAAAAAGGAGTCACAAAACACACAGGCACCAGCAAGAAACTCAGCTTCAACCCATACCTACACAAAAAACAATAGCAGGTGGACACTATAACTGTAAACATAAATGGAATTTGCATGTTTAAAGACAGAGAAATTAGAGACAGTGTGTACTTCAAGAGGGAAGTAATTCCAGAGCCCAGGTCCCAACATCTAGCAAGCTCTGCCCCATATCTTCCTAAATCTGGGAATGTTAAAAATCAGATCAGCACTTCACCACAAAGAAATACTTGCAGGTATTATAGAAGGCTCAGTGGACAAGAAATAGTATCTTAAACAGAATTGTTTGGGTTTTTTCAGCAAACACTCTATTCCCTGCAAGACATGATCACATTTCCTAAGCCCCAGTACCACGTTCTTAATTTCCTGAAACGTAGATATTGAGTGATCTGGTAAACCCAGATAGAGAGTGTTGCAGTAATTGGGCTAGAAGCCAATCGCACCAAAGTTCACCATAGCGAGAAATGGGTGGATTATACTCAGAGTCTTTAAGAGGGAAACACATATGTACCATAATTTCTGAATGTGGGAGGAGAAAAGATAGCTTTTGCTCATACAGAACTCCCAAGTTCCTTACTGTTTTCAAAGAAACGTGGGCAGGAACTAAATAATGGAAGGAAAGCTTTTCTTCTCCACCACATGCAGCACAAACCCATGCAACAGAGTGGGTGAGACCACGTATGCCCAATGGACGTAGTTTGGACTATTTAGTTTTTCTTTAAAGCATATCAGGTTGGTATGGATTTCCATCTAGAGCAACCTCTCCTGGAATGTGATGTTGATGCTAGGAAAGACAAGGCACTCAGGTGGAGGATAGCAGTGGTCAACGCCTTAAATGACTTTTCTATTTTGAATGGAAGGATGAATAGAGTCTCACATGTACTGTCTGCCTGGAAATCAGTGGCAGACCATGCATCTAATGTATTGTTTTACTTCAGCATAACCGTTTCTATTGAGAATTCAAAAAGGCACTTTCACAAAGTGCAAATCAATGACATTGTCCTATGTCACCAGCTGTTAGTCTGAAAAACTCACCCAAACGTTCTATCACATAGAGAGCATAGTTAATGGATGGTGTACTCGTGACAATGATGTCCTTTTTCCACGGTCAAGAATAGATGCATAATTTTCCTGGACATGTTTATGGAACTTGGGGCCATATGTATTAAAGCATTTTCCCATAGACACAGAATGGGTAAAATCCTTTGGTACATCTGGCCCTTGGAGATTTAACTGTCCAATTCATGACAGTGATACATGCCATTGCTTAAGATGACCACATTGGCATTAGTCTGTCTGAGCAAGACAGTACTGAATTGGTACATCAACTTCCCAAAGTTCAGAGGGCACTCCACCTCCTTGTCTATGCAGAGGTACGAATCCTTTCCCTTTACTGAGGAAACAACGGCCACAAGAGACTCTGGTAATGGAATACCAGTGACAGACTATCATCCTTCGGAATGCTGTAATCATTTTACAGAGATTTAGAAATAGGTGTCACAAACTGGCTTTCTCCCGCAGTTCCTAAGCCTTGTGTGAGCCCTTACAACTCCAAAGGAAGCAAAGGACATGGCTGGGAAGACAATGCATCCCCTCTCATTCTCCATTACAGCTGGTGTCCTAGTCAACAGAATTTGAAGTGCCTTTGCCATGTCTGAAAATACTTTTTTAGCAGTTTTGAAATCTTCTGGCTTCTCAGCACTAACATAATTCAAGTCTTCCAAATACAGCTCGGCTGGCTTAGAGATTTGGAATGCCTTACGGCAGTGGTTCCCAACCTTTTGACTTCTGTGGACCCCTATTTTATCATTACTGGAACCAGGGGACCCCCCACTGAATCATTATTGGAATCGGAGGACCCCCCCCTCATTAAGTCATTACTGGAAGCTGGGGAACTAATAAGTTATTTAATTTTCTAAGCAGTCGCGTACCCCCGCCCCCTGAGGAGGCTTTGTGGACCTCTGGGGTCCCCGGACCACAAGTTGTGAATCAATGCCCTACGGGAATGAAATACCTGATTTGGATTGTTGCCCAGAATAAAGATATGTAGCAGGAGTACCAACACTGACCCATGAAAGTTTGACCTTGGTGAAAAAAGCAGTAGTACTCAAGCCCTCAGTGCAGGTACTAGCATTAGGGTTGGAGTAATCAAGAAGGCCACCAGACCCTTCCCCAGCTGCAAAGAAAGAACCCCAAGCAAATCCCTGTCTCAGCTTCCTGCTCAAGGCATCAAAGAAGCAATTCTACACCAGGAGGGATGACAACAAATTAACTGAATGCACTCTCCATCTCAGCGAAAATTTGCAAATTCAAATTAGCCTCTTTGTCAGCATGATCCAAAGCCATATTTTTTAATTAGTCTAATGTATCACTCAAGGAGCAAACCTTTCAGGGCAAAGGTACGGCCCAGTGATATCTTTGTACTATGGATGCCTTACGAGGGGAATCCTTGGACACTCTGGAGAGATGGAAAGCCCCTCCACCTTAGTAGTGAGGAAAGATTAAAAAACAACCTCATAATTCTCAGGAGACAACTTCTCCCATACCCAGAAACATGTAAAAGTAAGAAGTGACTTTCTGGTCTAGCAATTCAATTACTGAAATAGTCTTTAAGTACTGAATTGAAAACATGTAAAACAAATAAAGGATTACTTTCAAAGGTAAATTCCATACACACAATTCATTAGCTGACAGAGGTTTTATGCACTTATGTAGCAGTCTCGGGCCCACATACACAATTGCTCAAAGCTTCAGGTCAAAAAAACCTATTTCCTGTTATCTGCAGCAGAACTCCAAAATGATCAGCTCATATTAAAAGTAAAAATAAGTTTAGTCCTTAAAATGTTTTAGTATTGGCTGATAAATACTAAAATATAGATTAACACCCGAGGAACTATTACTAGATGCTGACAAGTCGGATATTAGGTACAATGTTTTTCCTACAAACAAATCCAGTTTCCAATGAAAGAAACTAATTACTTCGTCGAATATCTCAATCTAATTTTCTAGCAAGTTTGAGTGGTGCATTCGATGACAAGAAGCAGTGAAAAGAAAGCATAGAAAACTGGAAAAATAAGCCGTCAAGCAGTCCCTTTACATGATCAGAGTTATAATGTGGTATATACATTACACATACAACAGTTAACAATTGAAAAGTGCTTTTGGCTTTTACTAGTTAACAACAGTGAAATAAAACAGACTGCATTAAAACCAAATATGTGAAAAACCTTCACTGTACATTCACTACAATCAAAGGCCTCCCCCCTTGCCATCCTCATTTAAGAACTGGGGTAAAATATATATCAATAATGATAGATAAAAATGTTAATATGGTGAGAACTGTAATACATTTTTGTTTTAGCCATAGCTACACAGAAAGAAACTTAAAAAATAAATGTATTTATTTATAATGGTGTTTAAAAAACCAAAGTCCACTGGCAAGAGAGTAAAGGTCTAGATATTGGGTGGGAGGGGAAGTTAGAATCCAATCAGCACTGCGTGTGGTGGAAAAGGAAAGGGGGGAATTTGGGAGGGCACCTTTCTCCCTTTTAACAAAGCGTTCAGATAAACGATGCTGTGCAGAATGTCAGACGTTAATTCACATACATATAATACATTACATCTCACGGTCAGCAGACTGGGAGTACCTTTACTTCGCAGTCCATTTCGTCTGGAGTTCTTTTACTTTGCAAGTAAACGTGGCATTTTTTACAACTAGATCTATATTCATTTACTATGTAACTTCAAAATTTATATAATTTTACATTAATTTAAAATTAATCAATATTAAGTGGTTTGCTATAATTATATGTATTTCTTACTTAATGTAATTACCCCTGAAAGCTCTTTACTAGTCATCCCTTAACCCTAAAAACGTCTTACTACACCCTATACACCACACACCCCTGAACCGTACTACACTATCCATCCCTGAAACCTATAACCTTCTTACTATCCTATAAACTAGCCATCCCTGGGCCCTACAAACACACGACTGTCCTATGTTCTACCTGTTCCTGAACACTAAAGTTATTTATTGATCGTATACACTACCCATCCCTGCGGCCTAAAGACCCCTTACAACTCCTCCTAAAAATGGATAAAACCTAACCCCTGTCCATACATTAAATTATTTCTTTAAAATATGTTTATTAAACTAAAAAAGAATTCATATGAATGTATTTTTACCTTTGTTGTTTTTAGATGTGTGTGTGTGTGTGTGTGTGTGTGTAAATATATTACCTAAACGTAAAATAGTAAGTTGCCTGCAAAGCAAAAGAATGAAAGCGTACTTTTAAAGTAAATCCTGCCGATGTAACTCCTGCAAAGTAAAAGTAACATAATGTTTTGCAACAGCTCGGTCTTCAGAACTGATCTGTATCCTAATTAGTTAAACGTTGCTCTCTATCTAGGATTTCATAGACCTCAATATTTTGATGAAACATCAATATACACACATAAAATTACATTATTTGCTGTATTATCCAGCATTTCGCCGAGAATGAGGAAGGAAGAGGGTTACTGGAGTGCGCAGTGCAATCATAACAATCATATCATCATTCAAGGTCAGTGGTGGCTCAGCATCTTCCACTATGTTGCTTTATAGCACGTTTTTTTTTTTTTTTTTTTTTTTTTTAAATCAGAGACGGGTTCATCAGCAGTGAAACACCAACTACTGCTGCTCAAGTCTGCCCTCACCTCCCCAGTTTCCAGGCAGCCCAGATAAATGTGGCAACAGTGTGCAGAGGCAGTAGACTATCTGTACACATACACTGACTGGCTTTTTATTTTACCTGAAAAGCGACGGCGATTCCGTCTTTCTTATTTACTGTAGTGTGGCGCAAAGTAGCAAAAAAAACTGCATTTCCACGTGACAGGTAATCAAATCAGTGTTAATTAAGGGATTTATCTTCTCAATGGGCGACTCCTCATGCAAATAATTACCACTTATGTATTCCAGTGCATTATCACCCTCACCTCATAACTACTGTGTACAAGCACGTGGTGGTGAGGTGCTTGATAGTTAAGAATCTCAGCCCTCTGCGGCAGCAGTGACCATGTTCATAAAATGCCATTTATCCTCGGGAGAAAATCTGTTGACAATAAGAATTCAGCTCAAGGTCTTTCAACTTAAACTATGTATCTCTTGAACATCCGTATAAGCCAGTGCTTAATTTGTAAATAAAAACGTGCGGGAGCTCAAAGCCCTCCTCTTAAACACGCAGCTGATGCAATTAAATGTGGGAACACGGAATACTGAGGCAGCGTAATCCTGAAGCTACCTCGGGCCTCTTGAATCCATTCAAAACCACTCACTGCTCCTTCAGCTCACTCTTGCAGCTTTCTGCTTTCTCCCATTGTGACGCTTTTTCGTTTTTCTCTTCCTCCGTCTTTCCCATATGTCTCTTTTGC
This sequence comes from Pleurodeles waltl, assembly GCF_031143425.1. Classification (NCBI taxonomy): domain Eukaryota; kingdom Metazoa; phylum Chordata; class Amphibia; order Caudata; family Salamandridae; genus Pleurodeles; species Pleurodeles waltl. The sequence continues at coordinate 345,474,535 of NC_090437.1, read as the reverse complement.
TCGCAGCAAATGCTTGAGGCAGAAGAATAAGCCCCGGCCCTCAAAAATAAGTGCAGGTGCTCAGCACCGGAAACAATAAGCACAAATTAAGTACTGATATAAGCTATGGATGGAAATCCTAAAACCATATAAAAAGGCGCTGACACCAAGAAAGCGTTAGGGTGACATAATAGTGACAATGTGCTATATACACACACAATCACATAACATAACAGAGGAACAGGCCTTTATGGCAGTATATGCATACAATGAGCGGTCTATAGACACGTGCACCTTTACCACGCTGAATTACAGGCCATGAAAGTGATGGGTGAGGGCAAAATGAAGCCTTTCATTAATACATAGAACATGTGTCGTGCAGGAAGAGCTTGCATGACAGGTCTTCAACAATGCACACAGGATTTTGGGGAAGCGACGACAGAAAAGACCGGCCTAATTTTTCCACCCGCTGCACAATCTTCGAACCTTTAGCCTCTGACTTTAAATTGGGTGTGCTCAATTCTTACTCGAACCTATGAGCTGTACACATTTCGAGATCCTTTTTGCTCCAGACCATCCAGACTGGTTTGCTGTTTGTACACTTAAAATGTATCCAACAGAGACCGACGTTCAGTGCCATGAAGCATCTGCACGTTCTTTGAGTGGCAACTTTATGTGGTAATATAGAATCCTTGTTATTTCTATCTTAGATGACAACTGAAAAATCATGTTCCAAGAACTCAAATAAGCCTTTTTGAACAGTAATATCCCAAATTCTGGTATGTGTGGTGGATAAGAACATGTGTATATATATATATATATATATATATATATATATAGTATAATTTCACTTAAAGTGAATTTCTATGTTTTTTTTAACATATAGTAATTTTCATTACTATACGTTAATCCAGCCACGACCGTCCATGGCTAAAGGCCGTGCACAGTGGCGGCTGGCCACACCCCTATAAGCACCCACCCTTGCACCGTACATGGCCTTCCCCGGTGCGCAGGAGGGGTTGCCTGCAAGGCATGGCCTGCAGCCAGTTCCTGTGGCAAGCCACCCAACCCTACTCTGCACAAAGCCATTTGGACGTGCATGGCAGGAGTTAGCAGCAGCCTATCTCTCTGGGTGTGAGAATCTGTGTAAGAGGGTGCATCTGGGGGTGAGAGTGACATGAGTCTCTGTTTGGGTGTGAGACTGCATGCATCACTGTCTTAGTGGGTGTGCCAGTGTCGGCACAGGTGTGTGAGTGGCTGCATGAGGGTGTTAGTGGGTCTGTGAGTGAGTGGGTGAGAGTCTGAGTGGGTCTGCAAGTGGGTGCTTGAGTGTCTGAGTGGGTCTGTAACTGGGTGCATGTGGGTCTGAATGGGTCTGTGAGTGACTGTGTGAGTGTCTGAGTGGGTCTCTAAGTGGGTGCATGGGTGTGTGAGGGTCTTTAAGTCCCTTTATGGGCTATCTGGGACCATGGAGGAAACCTCATGTCCTCCCCAGCCGTCCCTGACTTAATTTTTTAAAATGTATTTTATGCTAAGCCCTTTATGGGCTATCTGGGACTACGGGGGAAGCCTCAAGTCCTTCCCCTTGGACCCATTGCTTCAGGAAGCAAGGAGCTGCTTTTAACAGCAGCTCCCTGCTTGCTGAAGCAGAGCTTCATCTCTGCTCCCTGCATGCAATCCTGCGTGCAGGAAACAGAGATGAAATCTCTGCTTTTTGACAGCAGGACTTTCTTTGATAGGTCCCTCTGTTAAAAAGTAGAGTGTTTGCTGTGAGTTGGCTGCCGCTGTCAAAGCTGCAGCCAAGCCACAGCAAACAGCTAGGTCTCAAGGGTGAGCAAACTGGGACAAAGCAGGAGCCGTCCCTGGGGGGAGGCAGTCCCCAGGGCCATCAATGGCTCCAAGAAGGGGATACATGTATAGCCCTGAGGAGGTGGTGAGCCCAGGGGCTAATAGGGGTCCAAAACAGACCTCCTATAATTATTTCTAATATAGCCCTAAGGAAGTGGTGATCCCTGGGGCTATGGGGGGCCCATGCACCCCTCCCCCACACACAATTCCTGTAAATCCCCAGGGGGTGGTGGTCCGCCCACACGTATTTTAATATCTCACCTCTGGAAGGAGGTGGTCCCCCGGGCTGTAGGGGTGCTTATCGGGCCTCCCCCACCTTAAAAAAGCATTTCACAATGGGGAGGTGGTGGTCCCCGGAGCTGTGGGGGGAGGGGGAGCAGGAGGCCCTCTTATTAAAAAGAAAACAGTGCTCCCAGGACCCAGCCCACCTGGGGGCTTATTTACAGACAAACACAGGAGCCAGCACTTTTTTTTTTTTGCCAAGGATTCGTGACCCCATTGTGATTTCATGTTAAAAAAAATAAAAAATGCGTATTAGTTTGGGAGGGGGTCCATTTGGGACCCCATCAACAGAGCTAAGGGGTCACAGTGTTTATACTTTGGCCTCTTTTGTATTTTTTATTCTTTTTTTTCTCTGACTCAGCTGAAGCAGATTCCAAAGATGGCCGCCAACACTTCCTTGTTGAAGTGTTGGCAGCCAATCAGATCTCAGCATGAGATTGGGTGGGGACACAAATCCTTCGCATCCCTAAATATACAAATTTGGATTTACTTACATTTCTCAAAAACTACTGAATGGATTTGAACCAAATAATAACAAGCATTTGCAATGCAACATGTCTCGCATATTTGCTTGACTTAGAGCTAGTAGCGTTGTAAAGTCTTAACTCGACTTTTACTGCCACTTACAATGAAAATGAAAAGTAATATAGTTTTACATAAGCGAGCTGATTTAAAGCGCCATGCCATGTGTGTGAAGAGGCACACAAAATGAGACAGAAGTTTGCTCGCAGTCAAACATATCGCAAATGTGCAGTGAGATCGCCCTGAGCAGGAAATAAAAAGAAAAAGTTGTCCAGAACCCATGCTGAAAACATGAAGCCTCCTATGTTTTCAGTAGTTGGCCGGTGCGCTCGAGGAGGGCTAAACACCGGAAAAGGTATAATGTATGCATGCCTTTCACAAATAAAATCAAGCGGTTTTTAAAAGGCAAGCCCACAAACCAACTAAACTGAGGGGCATGCAGTGGGCGAGGTCAAAAGCCCACAGAGAGATTACAACAAGCTAAAGCTCTTGCCCACTCAACCCTAAAAAAGGGCTCTTTCTGTACCAAGCAATACCTTTCTGCCAAATTTGGTGTAATTCCGTCCAGTGTTTTTTGCGCTATCACTGTTCAATTTTTCCTATGTGAATTAACATTAGAAATGCTCTAAATGTCACTCCCCCTTCATCTCGGACCCCGCTTGATGGAACATCCCGAGACTTACCAGACAGCAGCTCATGTGACTGCTGAATCTTTAGGGAAAATTTTGTGAAGATTCGTCAAATGGCGCCAAAGATATAGGCAAGAAAAAAAACAGCTTCTTCCATAAACACTAGGTCCTAACTATAACTCCTGGTGAACGCCACTAGGTAATGCAAATGCTCAGAGTATAATATGCTATTTGTTGGACTTGGCCCTTTATGCAGGGTCATCGCCAAACGTTTTTGCCTTCACTCCTCCTATTTTTGTTGGCCTTGGGACTCTGTGCACTTTATCACTCCTAACCCATGCGAAAGTGCTTGTGCTCTCTCCTTAAACATGTTGGTTTGGCTTAGACCCAATTGGCATATTTAATTTACTTATAACTGTCTAATAAAGTAGCACTACCTGTGCCCAGAGCCTGTAAATTAAATGCTACTAGTGGGGCTGCAGCACTGATTGTGCTACCCACTTAAGTAGCCCTTTAAAGTTGTCCCAGGCCTGTCATTTCAGAGCTTGTATGTGCAGTTTTAAACTGCCATTTCACCCTTGCAAAACAAACCTTTTGCCAGGCCCGAGCCTTCCTTTTAAATACATATGTCACCCCTAGGGTAGACCCTGGACAGCCCAGAGGTAAGGGTGAAATGTATTTAAAAAAGCAGGACATGTACTATTAAACTTTAACTGTCCTGGTAGTGAGAAACTCTTAAATTCCTATTGTTACCATAGAATAACACTGGAGTTGCTTATTACATTTTATAAGTGCAATTTCCAAATGGGAAGAGGTAAAAAGTTCATGTTTGGTGTCTTTGAAATCACAATTCTAAATCCTAATATATGGTGAAGTCGGATTTTAAATTGCAGTTCTGAAAATGCCACTTTTAGAAAGTTGGCATGTTCTTGCCTTAGTCATTTGGTGCCTGCAGCCATCTCTGGGTCACATGACTGGGTTTGCGTGACAAGTGAGCTTTGTGTATTCCTCCTAGACAGCCAGACACAATCTGGAGCTTAAGTGTGACTGCATGGGCCATCACCAGTTGGGAGGGAGTAGCTGGGATAGCCCTACTTACAGCTGAATAGGCTGTGTCCTGCCTCCACATAAAGGGCTGACTATCCCCTGGTAGTGATCCTGGAGCCAAGAAGGCTGGCCATCTCTGCTCATCAAAGGCATGCCTCTAGAAGTTTATTCCACTGTGTATAAAAGAAGGACCTCAGACACAAACTGTTCAGTACACCTCTGTTCCTGTGGATACTCTGCCAGGAAAATGGAGTCTGTGCTGCCACAAGGACTGCCACTCTGCTGGACTGCTGCTCCAAAGTAACTGCTGTCCTTTTGTGCAGGCCTGCCGCCCTCTTGCCTGGGGAAGAAGTAATGACCTGCTACTTAATTTTGAACCCAGGTCCCACAGTGGCTTTAATGGCTACTCTATTGGCCTCCTGATCTGAGCTGCAGGGATATAAAAGTGTTCCCAACGAGCTCCTGGACCCAGATGCAGTAAGTTCCTGAACCCCAACTGGTGCTCCTCAGGTCCTGGACCCTTGATGTGACTCAGAGCACTTTAAATCATGATTTTTAGCTCTTTGCGATCACAAATGGGTCAGTTCACACCAAGACTGCGCAACGCACATCGAAATGTAGCGCAAGCAGTTGCCAGACCATCTCTTAGAGCAGCGGCATCGACTGTCCGCGGAGGACCACCAACAGGAAACTCCAGCCCACCTTTCCGCATTGAGCAGCCTGCTTTTTGCACCACGGCAGCAACTGCCCAGACGCTCTCCCTGCTCCTCATGACCCTCTCCAGTGCAAATATAACTCCTGGCCCAAAACTTGAGAAGGCATAACTTCACCTAGACCAGGGTTCTGCAAAGTCGGGCCTGGAGAGTCGGGTCCATGCCATATTTTTTGCATATCCACATTTAGAAACAAGATGTTTCAGAAATCTACATTTTTCTAAATGTGGATATGCTAAAAATCTAGCATGGAGCCAGCTCTCCAGGACTGACTTTGCAGAACCCTGACCTTGGCCAATCTGGGACTGTAACCGACCTATGCCACATCGTGGTCAGCCTGAACGTTTGACTTTGACCTGGTCAAGCACGATTAGGTAGTTGGCGCTTTCTGCTTCCAAGTGCTATTTTACAATTTGCTCTCTAAAAATTCTTAACTCCGGTTCTACTGATTGGATTTTTGTTGTATTGGTCTTGTTTTATTTATTAAACTCAGCTATATTTTTCTAAACTGGTGTGGGATACTTTTTGTGTGGGGTTTTCACTGTTTTAAGTGTTGCACTAACTACTTTACACATTGCCTCTAAGTTAAGTCGACTGCTCAGTGCCAAACTACCAGGCAGATCTTCACAGGTTAATGTTGGGTTTGCTTGTGTATTACCCTGACAATAATTGTAGTTGCAGCTTGAGCAGGGCTCACACCCCAGTCAAATAGCAACTCAATTTCTAACACTATTATACTTTCTGCATATATGTTTTAAGCCATACAATTTTGTTCATGCGCCTTTGTTTTAACACAAGCAGAGTTAACTCCAACTAGTATTCAAGGGGTTACACCTGTCCAGTAATATTCAAGAGGCCTCCTATGAAGAGAGTTGTTTCCCCATGAAAAATATTTTTACATGCAATCTGTAAGACAGTAAACAATGTTTTTCGAAAGTCATTATTCTAATGTGTTTATAAACTTGATTAAACTGGATTGTGGACCTTGCAGTATAGCAGTGTGTGTTTGTTATTACAGTTGCTCTATGTAACGTACACAACATTAGAAATACTAAGATTATAGTTCTACCTTACATTTATAATTACCACACCACCTTTAAATTACGTTAATTTTATTTATTTTTTCTATACAAACAAAAACTGCACACATGTAATAAATTCTAAACGTATACCTTATCATTATAATTTCTGCAACACCTAAAAATTACTATAAGTCGTGCACCTCCTTACACACTGTTACCTCACTTGCCACACCGCATTAACTATAACTCGTACCTTCTTCATGCACTGGTTAGAAACTTGCATATTACATCACTTATGCTATGTGAAATCATAGCATTGACAACAATTATGATAATCCAAATTACATTATTTGTGAGAACACACTGCATGGTAGAGTGGCAAGCTATAGTTAATTTAGTGTAATTATATCTTATAAATAAAAGGTATAACTAAAACTTTAGCACTTCTAATGTATGTGTAGTTTAAGGTTGGTTTCTATAGGAAGGATAAATAAAGTTTCCTAACTGTAACTATGGTTTAACCTTTAGTTTTGTCATTGACATTTAATGTGGTTTAAATCCTAGAGTCCAGTGCTATTGAGTGGAGTGTCATTACGAGGAGTGTTGTACAACAGAGTGTAAGAAAGCGTTGGGCTGTGTAGTGTCAGAGTGTAGTGTCACAGAGTGGAGTGCAGTGGATTGGTGCAGCATACAGTGAAGTAAAGTGTCAGAGTGGAGTGGCATGGACTGCAGTAGAGTGGAGAGGCATAGCATAAACTGTCATACATTGTAACGGCATTTTCTACAGTACAGTGGAGTGGTGTCTCAGAGTTGTAAAGTGGGGTAGGGTATTGTACAGTGGAGTGTATGCGCATAAAGTAAAGTAGAGGGTTGTGTAGTGCAGTGTAGGGCCATAGAAGAGCATACAGTGTGGGGCAGTGCCATAGAGTCTAGTACAGTGTTATACAGTGGAGTTGCATAGAGTTGAGTACAGTGTTGTAGAACTGAGCAGTGTAGAGGGGAGTATAATACAGCGACGTACAGTGGGGTAAAGTGTTGTACAGTGGATTACAGTGAAGTGGAGTCCAGCATAGTAGCGTAGAGTACAGAAGAGTAATATGTTGTATAGTAGAGTGGCTGGGAGTAGAGCTGACTGGCATAGTATACACTGCAATAAAATGTTGTAGAGTGGAGTGGACTGCTGTGTTGTATAGTGTCGGGCAGTGAAGTGGAGTGTGACAGAGTCGATCACAGTGTTGTACAGTGGAGTGGCGTGGAGTAGAAGAGAGTAAAGTGCTATAGAGTAGAGAATAGTCTGGTATAGTGGAGGGGCACAGGCTGTCGCTGAGTGGAGTAATGTGTCGCTGAGGGAAGTACATCAGAGTTACGTATAGTGAAGTTGGTTTGAGTGGAGTGGTGTACATTGGAAAAGCAGAGTGGAGGGGCCTACAGTGGAGTAGTGTAGAGTGGAGCGGGAAGAGTGGAGTGGCATTGAGTGGAATATCATACAGTGGAGTGGCATAGAATAGAGTGGCATAAAGTGCAGTGGTGTACAGTGGAGTGGCATTCACTGGAGTGGCATACAGTGGAATTGCATAGAGTGCAACAAGGTAAGTGGAGTGGCATTGACTAGAGTGGCATACCTTGGAATTGCCTAGAGTGGAACACGGTACACGCGAGTGGCACAGAGTGGGTTAGAGTAGATAGCTGTACAGTAGAGTGACATGCAGGGGAGTAGTGTAGAGTGGAGGGAGATACAGTGGAACAGCATACAGTAGAGTGGTGTACAGTGAAATAACATACAGTGGAGTAGCACAGAGAGGAGTGGCATAGACTGAAGTGGCGTAGAGTACAGTGGCATATTGTGGAACAGTGTAACAGGGTAGTAGTGCAAAGTGCGCTGGCATATAGTGGAGTGGCGTAGAGGGTAGTGGCAAACTGGAATAGTGTACAGTGGAATGGCATACAGTGGAGAGGCATGGAATGAGATAAAGTGGACTGGCATTGAGTAGAATGGGATAGAATGGAATAGCTCAGAGTGGAGTAGCACAGAATGTAGTTACATACAGTGAAACAGCGTATGGTGAAGTGACGTAGACTGGAGTAGCGTACAGTGGTGTGGTGTACAGTGGAATAGTGTACAGTTACAATGCAGTGGTGTAGAGTGGAGTAGCACAGAATGGAATGGTGTAGAGTAGGGGGTAGAGTACAACAGCATAGAGGGGAGTGATGTGGAGTGGTGTATAGTGGGGTGGCGTAGAGTTTATGGCAAACAGTGGAGAGGGGTACAGTAGAGTGGCATACAGTGGAGAGGCACTGAGTGGAGTGGGGTAAAGTGGAGTGAGATAGAGGGACATAGCAAAGTGGACTAGCGTAGAGTGGAGTGGAATAAAGTGTAGTTGTATACAGTGGAATACCATACAGTGGAGTGGTGTAGACTGAAATGGCGTAAAGTGGAGTGGTGTAGAGTGAAGTGGCTTAGTGTAGAATTGCAGAAAGTAGAGTGGAATGGCAGAGTGCGGTAGAGTGAAGTGAGGTAGTGTGGAAGTATAGAGTGGGTGACAGACTGGAGTGGTGTGCAGTGGAGTGGCATAAAATGGAGTGAGGTACAGTATAGTAGTATACAGTGGAATAACAGTGAGTGGTGTAGAGTGGTGTGAAAGAGAGGAATAGTTTACAGTGGAACAGAGTACAATGGAGTTGCATACAGTGGAAAAGCATAGAAAGGAGTGGGGTAGAGTGGAGTGACAGATTGGAGTGGCATACACTAGAGTGGAATAGCATAAAGAGGAGCAGGACAGAGTGGAGCGGAGTAGACTGGAGTGGCATATAGTGGAATAGTGTACCCTGGAGTGGTGTGCAGTGGAGTGGCATTGAGTGGCATGGCATAGAATAGAGTAGAGTGGAATGGCTTACACTGTAGTGGCATACAGTGGAAAGGCGTACAGGTACAGTGGAGTAGCCTACAGTGTAGTGTCAAAAAGTGGAATGAGGTACAATGTAGTGGCGAACAGTGGAATACATTAGAGTGGGATAGTATGGAGTTAAGTGGCTTAGAGTGGAGTGGCATAAACCGGAGTGGCGTAGACTGCAGTAGTGTCGAGTGGGGTATAGTAGACTGGTGTAGAGTGGAATATCGTAGAGTGGAGTGGTGTAGAGTGTACTTGCGTCCAGTGGAACAACATAAAGTTTAGTGGCGTGGAGTGGAGTGGCATAGATTGGGGTGGCGTAGAGTGGGACAGCGTGCAGTGGATTGGACTAGAGTGGAGTAACACAGAGTGGAGTGGCATAGAGTGGAATAGCATACAGTGGAGATGTGTAGAATGGAGTTGCGTATAGTGGAATAGTGTACAATACAGTGGAGTAGACTGGAGTGTCATTGAACTTTAAACGCTGCTAAGTTAGAAAAATCTTGCAGGCATGTTAACAAGACACTGTCTGCATTCCTTCGAGATCACTGAATATCCTGTATTTTCATCTGAGTATCAATATTCAAAAGCAGCACTATATCATCCAGATGGTATCCATTTTATGACCTATGAAAACCTAATTTTCAGTTCAAATGTCAAGTGTTTGCTTGTAAAACATATCTAACTTTATTTAGCTTTCCAAACAACCAAGGGCTCCTCTGAGAACCACCCTATAGTATGTATAATTTACTTATACATTGTGAAATATTTCCTATAAATTTTACAGGTGCCACTGTACTTCCAAGATATACTGCTGTAATACTGCGGTACTCCATTAACTTTTATTAAAAGGTATAAACATAGGAAACTAATTTCTCCCACCACTACGTAGTTTGTAACAGTGGCTTATTTACTGCTATACTGTTCAGCATAAGTTCATAAGTTATGCATTTTATTTCCTATTTAATGAGACAATGCACTCTCTAATCAAGCTGGCCGGCTTTTCATTTGGAAGGGCTTTGATAAACCAATAATTTTCTGTGTTGTTATCACCATGCAACATGATACTCCAATGGCACTACAACGACAGCAGATATCACTAAGATTTTCTGCCTTATAACTTAACTACTACTGAAGCAATTCATGTCAAACAACAAAAAGGATTATGTACACACCCTAATGTATGCATGTACCTGCCAAATTTCATTACAATCCGTTCAGCCACTTTTGTGCTATGCAGGAGTACAAAGTCTATGGAAAATGCATTGGTACCCAAATCTGTTTTGGGACCCCCCCTATTTTATTTCAAGCCCCTTCACCAATCAATGAAAAACTTTACATCCTCCATCAATGTAGAAAAAGGAATAGATGTGCAAAGTTTTGTGAAGATTTGTCAAACAAGCACAAAGTTATTAACAGTCCAAAATCTTAGTCATTCCTATCTCTAGCAAGCCTAACTATAACTACAGAGTGAAAAAAATCAGAATAAATTTATATTACAGTTAGGTGAAAATGCAAGTTATAAAATTGCAGTTTTAAACGTACAAAACGACTGAAATTCACCCTTTTAATACTACCTCAAGTAAATATAACTTTTGCCCTACGATAACTGTACCTTGCTCTTCCACCTTGAACCGTTTTGTCATCAATAACTTCATTGCAAAGGATGCAATGATGCTATCAAAGATGTAAAAGAAGATGTCATAAATGATGTAATATTCAGGGTAATTAGCATTACATGGCATGGGCACAACAGCATGGTCAGGGAAACAGACGTATGTTCCCACCTGGGGGGGCATATTCCAAGCACTCTGCTAGCAGGGAGGAGACTACTGTGCCCTGGAGTGCCCTTCCCAGGACACAGTAATTGAGCTAGCCCCAGGGGATTGGGTCCCCAGGCTAAGAGAGTGTGGGATTTGAGGGAGATAGGGTTGCAGGCTCCTATTTAGGCTTGGGGAGTGGACCTCTCTCCCCTTCTTTCACAAAAATGCCCTGGGGGTGGGGTCCTAGGTGCCACCCTCCCCAACAATACCATTATCGGCAGCCCCAGGCCGTGGCACACCGCAAATGGGGTTCTTAATAGCACAGGAGCCCACATTTTGTTCTTGTTTAAATTGTGCCTCTCCAAATTTGTAGCAAAATTAAAAACAAAAAAAAATGTTTTTGGCCTTGGGACCCTACCACCATCCCTTGGGTGTCAGGGTATCCCTTCTCCCTTATGTTTTGTGTTTTTTGTTTGTTTATTTATTTACTTTTTTCCTAGGTCTCAGAGCTGAGTATATATATAAATATATATATTGCACAAGTTATAGCTACTAGAGATAACTACAACTAGTGAATTTCAATGTTTTAAATATTGTTGTCACTGACATTTACACCTTACTATAAAGTCATTTTTAGTTTTTGTTTTTAAATATTAAGTTATATTTTATTACCATACATAAAGCCAACCCCCGCTGCCCTGCCACATCAAGTGACCGACCCCCCACAGGGAGCCAACCCAGTAGGCCTTGGGTGCTTTATGTGGTTGGCCAGAGGGCCTGCCCCCAACCTTCAGTGCAGGCCCTCCCCAAGCCACTTCAGGCCCTGGAAAGCCCAATGCTCAGGGTCTTTTCTTTATTTTTATAAAGGGGTTGGGGCGTGCTGCCCCTCTCCCCAAGGCACTTTGAGCCTGGCACTCCATCCCCTGGGGCCTGCTTTTTTTTTTTTTTTATTACTTTCATAGTTACTTGAGATAACTAACTATAACTGGTGAATTGCTATGCTTTGGTACGTTTAAAATGTGAGCCTAACTATAAATTCTCTGTAACCTTAGATTTTTTAAGGGAATTTCTATGGCTTTTTTAACATATAGGGCCTGATTCTAACTTTGGAGGACGGTGTTAAACCGTCCCAAAAGTGGCGGATATACCACCTACCGTATTACGAGTCCATTATATCCTATGGAACTCGTAATACGGTAGGTGGTATATCCGCCACTTTTGGGACGGTTTAACACCGTCCTCCAAAGTTAGAATCAGGCCCATAGTAATTTTCTTGCACCTGGCCTTGAGGCCAATCCCCTATAAGCAGCTAACCTTGCACCGTGCATGGCCTTCACTTGTGCATGGCAGGGGTTGCCTACAAGGCCTAGCCTGCAGCCAGACCCTGCGGCCAACCCCACTAACTACCCAACCCCACATTGCGCATGGACTTTTGGCCGTACGCGGCAGGAGTTGACTGCAGCTTGTCTTTCTGGGTGTGAGAATAGGTATAAGAGGGTGTATCTTGGAGTAAGAGTACCTATGAGAGTCTCTGTCTGGGTGCAAGAGTGCATGCATCAGTGTTTTAGTGGGTACGTCAGTGTCTGCGCAGATCTGTGAGTGGGTACTTGATGGTGTCAGTGAGTTTGTGAGTGGGTGCGTGAGTGTCAGAGTGGGTGTGTGAGGGACTGCGTGATCTTTGGGTGCACGAGGGTTTGAGTGGGTCTGTGAGTGGCAGCGTAAGGGCCACATCTGTGTGTGAGTGGGAGAAAGACTGAAAGAGAGACAGAGAGAGAGGGAGAGAGAATATTGTTTAGGCTTTGATGGATGATATATATAGAATGAGATATTTCTCCACAACTTGAAAAGAAAAATGTATTTGTCAATTAAAAAGAGTAAGAACACCTTTCAGTATACGCCTTAAACATTTGCACTTGAAAAAAAAAGGGCGTAGGGAGGTAAATGACCTGAGATACACCTGGGCTTGAACCCTTATCTCTCAGTGTGAAGGCCTGTAACCTTCACCCTTGAGATGTTCATATTATGTTTTTTTATGTTTTGTTTGTTTGCCCTTTTACGGGCTATCTGGCACCACGGGGTGCGCAGCCCCCTGCACACAATTTGAATATAGCACCAGGGAGGTGGTTTCCCCAGGGCTGGGGGGGGGCCCGTTAGAAATAAACAATGCCCACCCAGGGGCTTCAAAAAGATGAAGTGCAGGAACCCACACTTCATTTCCTTTTTTTCTAAATTTATGGCCGTAAATTTAGAAAAACATGCTTTTTAGCCCTGGGGGTATCCCTCTGGACCCCACCTCCAGAGTTAAGGGGTCAGGGTGACTTTACCCTGACCCCTTTTCTTTCTTTTTAACATTGTTGGTGGGACTCAGCTGAAGCTGATTCCCACCATAGCTGACAACATTTCCTTGTTTAAGTGTTATCAGTCAATCAGATTTCAGCACAAGGTCAGGAGGGGTCGCGAACTCTCTGCGTGTCTATATATACAAATTTAAATTCCCCTTAATTTCTCTAAAACTATTAAACGGATTTACACCAAATAACAAAAACACCTCTTTCTGTAACAAGAGCTGCCTTTCTGCCAAATTTGGTGTAATTCCATCCAGTGTTTTCGGTGCTATCGCTGTTCAAAATCCCTATGGAAAAATGAATAAGGAAAACGTGTTTGCGACCCCCCCCACCCTTTTTCTCAGTCCCCGCTTGACGGATCACCCTGAAACTTTCCAGACAGTAACTGAAGAGAAGCCTGTTGTTTTTTGGAACCTTTCATGAAGATTCATCAGACAGCGCCAAAGTTCTTAGGAAAACAAAAAAACGCTTTTTCTATAGAAACTAGGTCTTAACTGTAACTACCTAGTGACGACCGCCACCATGAGATGTATATGTATATATATATATATATATACACTTATACTTAGATAGATAGATAGATAGATAGATAGATAGATAGATAGATAGATAGATAGATAGATAGATAGATATTAAATGCAATAAGACAACTGCAACTTACGAAAGCCAGGGGTGTGGAATTTAATAAAATATCTACTTGTTCATGGGACAGGTTGCTTCATAAATCTACTTATCTTATAATAAAATCCACTTGTCCCTTTGGTGCCATGTAGTGCGGCACCAAACCATGGCAGCAATCTGATATACGTGCACTAATAATAACCTCTCTGATTATGCCAGGGCTTATCCTATAGTAAGGTTTCAATACAAGCAAAACTCTTTTTTTTTTTTAATCAACCTTTCCACAGATGTATATACTGAGGCTGTAAGTAGCGGTAAGCCATAGTTCCATGTTTGGAATGCCCTTTTGAGACTGTGCAAATCTACAAACGTGCATGTTTTGGGGGGTTTTACCAGTTCTTCTCTAAATGTTTTCCATACTGAGAAAGCTTGGCCATTTATTCCTGGCAGTTAGTGAATAAAGTAATTGGAGGGAAAGTGAACTTGTAAATGCTTAACAGATTTTTGCATGAGCAATTTTAGACATACATATTTGCTTGAGCTAAAATGCAGTTTACAAATATTCTTCTAGGAATACCATTCCCGGGCCTACTTATGTAAATTCTTGGTAATTCAGAAGTTCTAAATCTGCACTAAGGCAAGGACATATACCATGGGTGCACTTTTGTGGCTTCCTTTAAGAGCTGAGCCCCTAGTTAGGTCTGGTACTAACCAAGACTTTTTGTTTTTATTACAATTATGTCTCTCTCGCTGTGTCCATTGGTTGGCTTCAGTGTGAGTGACAGCATTGGGCTCTTTTACAAGGACTATATCGGCGCACAATGTAGTTTTGTTCAATACCAGGAACTACAGTGGCAATGTGTGCTTTTTGAGACCAACAAATATTTTTGCTTTTGACAATGTTTGTTATAATAGTGAGGGCCTGGCAGCTCCCATAAAAATAAAGTTTTACAAAAAACAAGTCAAAACGGGACATGCATTGACAAAAGCAAAAGGCTGACAACCTATGTCGAACCTACCAACTTTAACAATGCTTGTTTATTTTCATGTTTCCCATAATCTTGTTGAAACTGGTTCAACTGATTTTTCCTTTATGCATATATATTTAGACATACTAGCATGCATCACCACATTTTACTAAATGATGCTTCAAAAAATGGTATCTAAACTTTCACAGCAGCTTAGCAAAAAAAAAAGTTTTCCCTCTTTCCATTTTTTTAAATGAACATTTTGATTTTGAAATCAAAGAATCCTCAATATTGCTTTCAAGCTTCTGCAAATATTTGCATCTAATCAGAGAGCATTCTGGGAGCATTATATGTAGCCTCATATTGTTCAACTCTGCAAATGTGTGTACACATTTTTATACTGGAACTACTATCACTGGTGCTGTCTGAGCTTACTACATTTCCTTAGTGTGCACTCACCCTACTAATAAAGGCTTTGCATTAATTAACCATAAATACAAGTTCGAACAGCACTAACCTATGGACGCAAATGTTACCTTTATGGTAGACAATGCCCTTCCCTAATCCATAATGTGCTTCAATAAACTGGCAGCTAAAGGGCTTGCGGAAAGTGCAAAAATAATTTGGCAAAGAGGTTACATATCTGTGTTCACGTTTTACATTATTACATGTGGTAGTAAAGTAGCCTTTCCTTTTTCTCAAGCACAAAAATATGAAGGATAGATAGATAGATAGATAGATAGATAGATAGATAGATAGATAGATAGATAGATAGATAGATAGATAGATAGATAAAATTAAACATTGAGGTGCACATCTTAAGATGTACTAACTGACACAGCGTTTACCTTAGGTGTGACATAAACTGTGTTAAAAATAAATTGCTTAAGTGACAAATTGCCCTTGGCGCCTTCATCATATGTTTTTTCATGGAAGTGTGATTTTCTGGGACTTTTGGGCCAGGTGTATGAAGCTTTTAACTATTTGGAAACAGCCTGTTTCACAAAATCCGCCCATTTGCGACCAGAAAAAAGCTTTTTTGAATGTACAAACCCAGTTCTGCAATTTGGTATTCTATTACCCAATTGCAAAATGGGTAGAGATTTGGTAATAGGAAGGGGCATGCTAAGGGCGTCCTTTCCTGATAGCGAGTCACACTAGTATGCAGGAATGTTTTGCGACCAGGAATGCTGTCGCAAAACATCTGAAGTTACCACCAACTTCAAGAGGGTGGTAAGCCATTCCCAAAGAAGAAGGGGTCCCCAGGGGACCCCTTCCCCTTTGCAAATGGGGGTGCAAACATTTTTTAAGAGCAGGCAAGGGTCCCACAAACCACTGCCTACTCTTAAAATATGAAAAAAAAACTTTCCTTTAAGGAAAATGGGCTGCAGTACAAAAGTAATTGCTGTATTGAAAAAGCAATCACAGACACAGTTATCCTCGGACCCCAGTAGGCCACTAACCCTGTGATTGTAGCCATTCACAATGGGTCATAAATTGTGACCTGCTTCGTGAATATTGATGAGGCTGGTCCACTTGCAACCAACGGTCTGTGATTTGCTAAATGTGTCTGAGGCACATTAGTACATCACAGTTTGCGATTTCCTAATTGCAAAGATTCACAATTAGGAAATCGCAAACAGGATTCTTCACACATTTGGCCCTCTGAGTTTCCAAATGCAACGAAATCGCACCACCTGGATTCACTACACACATCTATAACAAACTTAAAGGGCATTTACCCGCTCCCTGCCAATCATACACATTAATTCATACCCCAAAAAATAGAAGATGCTGTTTCTTTAAGGTCAAGACCCTGCAGTGGATAAGCTTCTCATGGCAGACAAGCAGAGTACGAATTTCAACTCTCATGAGCAAAACATTTCTACTTGCACAGTAAAATATGTCGAAAGACACCAGATGGTGGTCCCACCAGGAGAAAAAAATGTTTTACGCCAGTGACAGCTCAGTTTCCAAGAAAGGAAAAAAAGTGTCACCGACTTTATTAAACTACATGCTCACTGCCCCGTGAAGAAAGCGGGTCACTAATTAGTTCATCCTGTGGAAGGAGGCCCTGCTGATCCCCGTTGACTTTTGTCCCCCTCCCTGTGTACCCCCCCCACCCCCCCCCATCCCAGTTGGCTCAAGCTATTTCTGTCATGCAACTTGGAAATCACTGGAGGGAAGAGGATCGCCATAACAACCGCTGAAATGATCTCGTGGAATGCGTCTAGTGGCACTGGAATAACCTGAATATGCGCTCCAGATGTGTCTGCTGTCACGGAACAAGTAAACACATCTGATGGACAATGTATGACTGGATGGCCTCGTGGCCCGCTCCAGCGGCGGGCTGGGGGAGGCAGGGTGAGGGGGTCAGGCAGTGCGAGGAGAGGCCAGGGTGACTGGCTCTCCTGACTCAACAGCAACCCCCCCCCTCCCGTCGCCCCCGCACAGGCGGGGAAGGAAGGGCCTGTCGTTGAGTCAAGGAGAGTCACCCAGGGAGGCCTGGCAGGCCGAGGAGGACTGGGCCCCATTGTTCCCGCTCTGTCCCTCGGCCGCGGCCTCGTTTGGCACAGACCTGCGAGGTGCTGTGAGCAAACTCGAGCCTGGACTTCAGGTGGGGGGCATGGGGCCCGAGGTGCCTTCAGTCGACTGCAGCTTCTTTTTGTTTTCATTGGAATATACGTTTCCCCCAAATTGCTGTAAGCCTCGCTTTTCCGAGAATTTTTGATTGTATTTGCACTGCATGTGTCTAAGCTGAGCTCAGCTAATAGCAACCCGGACACAAAGAGTGTCATTTATTCAGGAATCACATATTCGCGACTTTCATACGCGCAACAACCTGAGTACCCATGTGTTGTTTCTTACAACCCCGTTAAAACAGTTGAACACTTACAGGTTTTCCAGGCTCTGCGGTCAAAACATAAATACCTTACATTGGACACACTATACCGGCAAAGGCCTCCCACAGCAAAGCCACGCCCCTCAAATTAGACATAATTTACCCAGCTCAGGCGTCAGACAGTAGAGCCCTCACCAGCCCCTATGACTTCCTTCACAGAGGTGCCCCCTCAAAACACAATCTCTTAATAGAGAAGTAGGGACACCGGTTCTTCTGATGAACAGACTTGGTATTTGCTCGTCGGCGTTAATTTGTTTAACACGTCATTAAGAGCCCATTACCTAATTGCCACATTCCTAATTCTCGCATAGTTTGACTACCGCGTCTGGCTTTGAAGAGACCAAACAAGTTGCGGGGTTTCCTCCAGCATTTTCCAGCCAGTTCCTGCAGTTTATTTTTGTTATAGCGAGATCTCGAACCGAGGGTATTGGAGGTTCCCCAATTCCAAAGTCGCCAGCTCTGTCTGTGAGGTCTCTTATTCGAATTGTAAGACTTACTTTTAGTCAGTGCTTTAAAAATGTTTTGCAGCACAGCTGAAAAGTGCAGGCACTCTCCCTTTCAAAATAAAGAAGTGAAAGATATTGCCTGCCCACTTAAAGCACTGCTTTAATTTGCATGTAACACATCTACCGTTTAGCTACGCGGCTTGCCTTTCTGGTGCTCGACTGCCTTTTTGGAGCCTTTAGGAGCAGCAGAGAATGGTGGTTTGGATGGTTGGGGGATTTGCAGGGGCGACTCCCTGCTGATAGTTGGACCCCTTTCAGGCAAACAGGAGTAGGTGAAATCTTAAATTATGCAGTTTTGGCTCAGGCAATCTTGATTCCTCTTCCACTTCTTCCATCATTCATCAGGTGTTCAACAGCACTATACTTTATAGTATTTGCACTGATATAGGTAATATCACTGCATTGAAAATGGTATCTACCTTGGGTCGAATTGGCACATAGGCAATCAGACAGTGCCCAAAAGGCTGGTCTGACAGGTCAGTGAGTGGGCTGCCGTTTTGCTGTCTGTGGACCTGTTTTATGGTTTGGGGGGTGTTTTTTTATATTGATTTCCCAAAATTTAGAAATAAATATTGCCTGCAGTAAACGCAAAACACCGTAGTCTTCCATACCTTGCAAAAACACCTTTATAGCTTGTCTTTACAGGTTGAATACTGCTCCAATTTGCAAACCCGGACACTCTTAGGTTTCTAATTCACTAATTGGGCCACTTTTAATCTAGTTTAGGAGCACATTTTATGTCCCTATCTAAACTTGTGTGTCTATTGTTAATGTCACAAACTACTTTTCTTGCTCATTTCATGTAATTCTAATCATCTGATAGCATCTCTGCCCTGTGCTTGTTACCAAATTGATTAATGCCCCTGCTCTGATTGCTTCCATTTTTATTGGTGTGCTCACACATAACACCCCACTCCTGCGGTCTAGATTGGCACTGAGTTGCTCTCTATATGTTTTAAACCTAGCTATAATTATTTTTGTGTGCCCATATTTTACAACTCCTCCACCTCCATCACACTGCTGGGTGCTGCCCCTAAGAAAAGGTAAGACAACCTCTATGGTCACTCATGCACAACAACAAAACACCTCCTACATAGGATCACAACAAATACATCTCTCTATCAACCAAGAACTCTCCCACTCTGTAGTATACTACCCATCTAAAAATGCGCTTCAGCACCCACAATACAGTAATTAATTCCAAATGCCCTGTCCTCCTGTTGCATCTGCCGTGTCACAGCAATAATGATAAAGCAACGGTAAAGCTAAAGACCGCACACGATATACACCTGTTTCTCAAGAGTAGGTAGCAATTTGGTCAGACTGACTGCATCTAGTGTTTCTAATGTGATGCTGAATTCTCTGCTCCACTTTATGTGAAAACATAACAATTAGGTCTTTCATGAAGAGCTCCACACATCTGCTGTATGACAATAAATGATAATCATATAACAAATCACAACAGACTCTTGAAAACATACATATATATCAAATCCGTTGAGCACCAAAGCATAAATGATGCTTGTAAAACATTTTTTCATTATTTTCTGTGTCTACTCTAGAGCCAGCTGTAGCCAGCCTCATTCTTTCTGAAAAAATAATGCATCATAATACATAATCACATGTAGAGAAATGGGTTTTGGGTCAGCCTTCTTTCGTTATTGGTAAGTTGACTCAGCCAACAGGATACCATAGAATGTGAGAATGGGCCAACCATGGTGGGTGGCTTTCTTAGCAGTGTCAGTTGTATTTCCCTATTGTTAACAGCATTGCCATTATCTAACACCAGCGTCAGATAAACTTAGTAATATAGTGTTGCCTGTGCATAAAAGCCTTTTCATTGGCTGCTGATAGTGTGTTGTTGCCTGTCGTCCATGTGACTATTTTTTGTTATTGATTTCTATGAAAAGCTTGAATTTGAAACTGATAAACAAAGGTTTTGTTTAACCCTTTAATTGTGGACACACGTGCATAATCCTCAGTGCATCTGTCGGCCATTTTCCGACACTGTGATGGGTGGAAAAAGTTCTCAGATGTTTGCACCAAAGGATTCCTTGTTTTTTTCTAAAGGGTGGGGGAGACACTGAATTGCTTCTGCATCGTTCCGTGACCCCCTCTTCTGCCCATCTGTGACACACTGATGTCACAACCCCACATTGGAGCAGAGAAGCAGCAAGTGAGAGAACCGTTCCCATCTCCAGTGGGGTTTTCTCCCCTTAGGATGCCTCCCCAGGTTTGTGGGAGGCAACACTCTAAATGAGACAGTCTGCCCTTTCAAGCGACGCCTCTCATAAACCTATTCCTGCTCATGAATCGCAGTCGCGCCAGGATCCACAAAAAGTAATACCACTAGACACCAGGGATTTGCCTTTTTTGGGGAGGGGGGTAGGCCCTCGTGGTAACACGCCCACCCCCCTTTCCCGGGAACAATATATATTTTTTAAATGCGGTTTTCCCTTGCGGGCTCAATTGCACCCAGAGGGAAACGTATACAAATATTGTTAAAAAATCAAAAGGAAATGGACAGGTGGTCGGACCTTGTGGCAATAGACTGATCCCCTCCCTTGGGCATAAAATAGTAAGGCACAAATCAAACCAGGGTCAATGAGAGTTGCTCCATAAGACTCCCATTTATCTTCCTTTGTTGCATGCCTGTCGTATGCACCAGACCCCGCCACACAAGTGATATAGCATTTTTATCAGGACAAGTGGAAGAACATTGGGTGGTAGGAATTTTGTGGATTCCTGCAAATTCCAGAAGTTTACATCACAGAAATGCAAGGAAAATGTTCACATTTAGTCAAAGTTTGAGGATTACAAAGGATTCTGGGTAAAAAAACCTGGTGAGAGCCACGCAAGTCACCCCACCCTGGATACCCATGGGTGTCTGTCTAATTTCCCAAAATGTGCAGTTTTGCTATGTTTCCCCAGGCACCGGCTAAGCTAGGGTCCAGCATCTACGGCTACCCACTTTGCCAAAGAAGGGTCAGTTTTCACTGGGAAAATGTGATGAATCCGTGTTTTTGTTTTGGCCCATTTCCTGTCTCGTACACTAGGCCTACCCATACAAGTGAGGTACCATTTTTATCTGAAGACTTTGAGAAGCATAGAATAGCAGAATATATGTTATTGCCAATTGGATTTTGCTGCATTTGGGTTTTTCAAAGTAAGCCAGTGTATAAAAAAGGAGACAGTTTGAAAAATACCCTCTAAATCATACGCTAGTATGGGTACAAACAAATTCAGAGATAACCACAAGTAATAACTGCTCCTAAACTCCATATCTTGTGCCCATTTCAGAAATACACAGGTTTCCTTGATACCCATTTTTCACTCTACTTATTTCACCATGTGAATTGGCCTATAACTGGTACTCAATGAAAAACCACTGTACAGTACAGCTCAGTTGTTGGCGCCGGGTATCTTGGGTTCTTGAAGAACCTACAAACCTTATAAATACTCACAACCAGAATGGCCTTGCAGACATAATACTATATTGCTTTTGTGAATCGGCCATTGTGACAAAAAGTTATAGATAAAAATATCACAAATGCTTGTTTTTTCATAGTCATTTTCAATATTTCCTTATTTCAACAGTTATTTTCCTTGGAAAAACCCTGAGGGATCTACACATATAACCCCTTGCTGAATCTGGAATTTTGTGTACTATTCATAAATCCTTACCTTTCCTGGCTCACCCGTGGGTTTCACACTGATTTCCACTACAAACATGAAGTAGGTTGAGAGCACAAAAAATAGGAAAATAGACTACTTCTTTGAAAAATGCCAAAGCTGTAGTACAAAATTGATTTTTTTAATCAGATCTGCATGTTCCTGAAAGCTGGGAAGATGGTAGCTTTACCACAGCAAACCATTTGTAGATACCATTTTTAGTGGAAAAAAGCAGACACTTTTATTTAGAGCACTTCTTTCCTATTTTTCTCAAAAAAGTCAAAACTATGCTATATTTTGCCTATTTTCTCAGCCCCCTACAGGGGAATCCACAACCCTGGGTACCTTTAGAATGCCTAGAATGTTGGGGAAAAAAAGATGCAAATTTGGCGTGGATACCTTATGTGGTAACAAAAGATATGGAGCCCTAAGCACAAACTACCCCAAACAGCTAAAAGAAGGGTCAGCACTGGGTAGTGGGAGGTGGGGGCAGCAGTTGAGAGGTTAAGCAGTTCATGAGCATTTTGTTAATTTGTTTAGACTGTGTGCTTTTGGTAACAGTTATCAGTAAGTTTTCATGCATTGTGCACTGATGATATTCTCAGCGACCAGCTCTTTACCCTGTCCTCATTGTGAGCATTTCATTGCTGTTTCACTACCACCAGCAATACCATCACCGACATTACCTTTACCATTGATACCACCACCACCACTACCATCATCATTTCACCCACCATTGCTATCACCACTACCAGTATCACCTCTATAACTATTACCACCGATATCAGTCCCATGAATTTTATCACCACCACTTTTACTGTTACCATCACCACCTTCATAACCACCACAATCAGGCTTATCAGCTCTATTGCCACTGTCGCCAACACAATCATTCACACCACCATTACTGAAATATAAACATTAGTCCCCTTACTACTTCAATTCACACTATCGCAACAATCTTCCGTTTGTGTATGCAAGTTCATTGTGTGTTTGACAGTGTGCCTGTGTGTGTGTGTGTGCATATGTGAGTGGCACGTGAAAGGCATTATGTGTGTGCTATGAGTTGCAGGTCAGCTGTATTAACGTTTTCAAATCTAGCTATTTTATTAAGTGCAATACTCTTTCTCAAATACTTAACAGTAGGTGACAGGAAGGAATCACATGGTATCATAACTTCTCTTTATAATTTAATGCTTGTTCTTTGTTTTCAAATGCCTTTCTAAGACTTTTTGTTACCCATGCAATGTTCAAACGTTATGGTTTATTTGGCTGTTGCAAATATTGCTTTTCCACGGGTGGTGAGATAACAGTCGAGTTCCAACAGGTAGTAAGTCTGAACGGTACTAACAGCAATAGCTGCTTCCTTATCCGAGAAGAAGCCAGAGAGGAGCCGCCACCACAATTCCAGGAGTAGGAAAGAAGCAAGTCAATGGTATTTGTGTCGCCAGTACATTTTATAGAAGGCAACGAGCACAGAGATAAGTAATAGTATTATTTTTCAGCTGTGGGGGACATTATGTAAAGCAATGTTGGTTTAGTTCGAAGGCAGCCATTGCTATACTAAAGTTGGCTGGTGGGTTCTGCATTCCTGAGTAGAGATGTGGCTAATACTACCCACATTCATATGGTGAGTAACTTGCATATATTTGTGCATTCAATCCTCCTCCCACCAGACTCATGCAAGTATTATTAAGTATCTCCAACGCACCAGCAGGTGGAATAGAAACCACTCACCACCAGCCAAAGCACACCAATGGAACACCAAGGGAAGGATTTCTAGGAGAGCAGAACATCAAGATCATCTCCACCGAAACCATGGAGGGGACCGGGCGATAATAAAAATACAGGTGTAGGAAATGCAGAATACAGCCAGGGTGCCTGACTTGTTTACCAAAAGTGAAAATAGAAGCTGAGCCACCAAAAGATCCAACATGTGAGTCGTGCAATCGATAAGACATACAAATATGTGATACATGCAGGGAAGGCCTTTGCTGAGATAGCGCATTAAATGAATCTAAACTTGCACCTTTTGCGATCCTCCTCTGTTCTGTTCCCATCTAGCCTTCTCAAAGCGCTGTGTATAATAGGAGCTGCTACTTAAAAGAAAATAGTAGAATTGCTGCCCTATTCTTTTTCTACCTTACACTGGGGTACCTGTTGTAAAAGCATAGCAAAATATAATAACTGGTTGCAATCCTGGCTTCTGATAGCATTATGCTTATCACTGGTATACAAACATACACTTCTTCCCCTACTATGATACAGAAATAAAAGCTGCCCACCAGGGTAGAGTACTAGGAAGGGGGATGAGAGTGCGGGGAGATGCTGCTGGCTGGTGACGGAGAACTAGGGAAGGTCTACTTTCTTCCACTGCCACATACCTTCTTTCTTTGCTCCTCTATCACTCTGCTATGATCTCTGGAGGGCCCTTTTATGATTATGGGTTAGATCATGCTGATTACCTTAGAGCAGTTGCCAGCTTGGGAACATATTTCGCCATCCTCCACTCCCTCCCCTGAATCACTTATGCCCCAGTCACACTTGAGCTCCTTTGCACTTGTCGAAGGAAGGGGAGTGCAAGAAAGGGAAACTACATTAAGGGAAAAAGCAACTGTCAGCCTGGATTTTATTAAAAAATAATAATAATGAAAATTTGATAACCAAGGTCAATGCTCCCCTTTGAACCAAGACATCCTGGGCTTGGGCCCAGGTAGACCATGCCACAAACCGGCCCTGGATTCATGCAGAAGGTTTGGAAAGAGACCGTGAAAACAATTAGGCTTACCACTGCCAAATATGCGACTAGAACTTCCTCAAAGTTCTAGGACACCACCAGAAGAAGTCAGATGCAACATGCTTTATACATTACAGTATAATAACATCTCTAAATGATGCTCAGCAGGAGCAAACCAAACAGCAAAATTTCTAATGCAAGAAACAAAATCTGTGCTTGCCCAGAAAATCTGATACAATCAGTTTATTTTGCACCTTATAAGAGAGCAACAATAGAAGTCTGGTTCCCTACAAGTTTAAGCCACCCAGTAGACTATGATTTATTAGCCTTGAAGAAATTCCCATTTTTGATAGGCGAAATGTCTCACTTGTGCAAATAAAATGAGAAATAACGGACCAATACAAAAAACAACGTCAAGCCTTGCATGTATCAGTTGTAACCTGAGAAGAATAACTTTTTGTTAAAAATATTAGGCGTATGTGTGACCCGCATGTGATATATTGATTTCGTTTAAATCATTCTATTATCAATCCCTACCCCCTCTGAACTCTTAAAACCCTTTCCTGATTCTAGAAATTACCCATCCATGATCCACTAAAATTTCAAAACTCCCCTAAAAAGAACCCCAAAAATGTAAAATCATATACTGTTGCCTTATAACCCACCATAGCGGGCTATACTGGCCATTAAAGTCCTGCTCCAGCGTTAAAGGCCCAAGCTGAAGGCGAGGGACTTTAGCAAGAGAGCTGGCCTTTAATGCTCAGTATAGCCAAGCTAATGCGGACTATAGGGCTATTTGAACATTCCGCCCCTAGAGAACAACATTTTTTAATTAGGAAAACTAAGGCCTCACGGAGCCCGTCGGGGTTGGAATCTCTTCTCAACTCTGTGAGACCTTTGTTCACAGCAACAGCTGTGAAAGAAACATTGAAATGTTGGATCGCCAGGCTTTACCCGCCATTAGAAGCCCAGAGCTCTCCATTGTCTCCAATGGAGTGCACAAAATTCCAGTGTTCTAATATATATTAAATTACATATTTAAATAAATATAATATTAATTATATATTTACATACAAATATATATTTCTAATTAATATTACACAATGGCAGTATCTATTGCATAGTTATACAAGAATCAGAGTTTCCATAGGAAGAGAGTTTTTTTAGGTTGAGCATAGCAGATTGCAAATGCTGCTTTTCCGACGTGTTGGTATGTATCTGGGCTTTTAACCACACCCACTGCACACCCATCACTACCCCTCATTCATGGGCTTGCCTTTTAAAAATCCTGTGTGTTCGTTGGTAACTGCTTTATGTTTGTCCCTCCTTAGGGCGGTTTTGTTACCGCCTTGGCCATCGACTCTGTTACATGGCTAATTGCACTTTTGCCAATAACTGACTGCGAGCAAAATTATTTTTCCTTTTGTCTCTCTCTTCGCGCTCAAGGCAGCGCTTTGAATAGGCTCTCTTATGCCAACTGTTCTACTTTCTATTTTTGGGTTGTGTGGCAAGAAGAGTCCAGTTAGGAATTTACAACGCTAATAGCTCTACCTCGAGCAAACGCAAGACCCATTGCATTGCAAATGCCTGTTTATTTTGCCAAAAATTTAGCACAGTTTGACAAATCGCATGAAACTTTCCCCAAAAAAATTATTCACCTCTGTTACTTCCTGGAAAGTTTCAGGGTAATTTGTCAAGTGCAGGCAAAGAACAAGCATTTGCAATGCAACCGGTCTCGCGTTTGCTTGAGCTAGAGCAATTAGCATTGTAAACTCCTAACCGGACTTTTCTTAAATTGAAAATGAAAATAGAACAGTTTCACATAGCTAACTGGACTTTTCTTGCCATATAAACTGTAAAGTAAAAGTTTCATATAAGCGAGCTGACGGCCGCTATCAGTGCAAAGCAGACACACAAACGGAAATAAAAGTTTGCTCGCAGTGAAACCTATCGGCAAAAGGGCAATTATCCATGTAACCGGCAAAAGTGCAATTTTCTACGTAACCGGCAATAGTGCAATTAACTATGTAATAGGGTCGATGTCATGCAAAGTGCTCGACTTCTGCCCAGTGAGATCGCACTGCGAAAAAAGAGAAAAAGTAGTCCAGAAACAGGGCAGAAAACAGGGAGCCTCGTATGTTTTCAGTACTTGGTCGCTGCGCTCGAGGAGGGCTAAACACCAGAAAATGGCATGACTTATGCATGCCTTTCACTAATGAAAGCAAGCAGATTTTAAAAGGCAAGCCCACGAACCAATAAAAGAAACTGACCTGACATGGGCATGGTTTGAAGCCCAAAGAGAGTTACAACACAGGACAGAGCTCTTTGCGCTTGCCCGTACAAAGGGGGGTCCTAAAATGCTTCCCCACCCTTCCATGCAATTTCCTTAGGAGAATTAGACAATAACACAGAAAAAACAGCTGAACACAATTACACTAAATTTTGCAGAAAGATAGATATTTATCAAGAAAGCATACGTTTTGTGATTTGGTTTAATTCTGTTTAATCATTATAGAAACATTAAATATTAAAAAATAGCAAGATCCACTGCTGCATAACTCCTGTGGGACCCCCACTGGGAAAAATACAAAAAAAATATTCTGATAGGACGGGCCCATGGGAATCCTGTAGGACCGAATTATGCTATTGGCGGGCGCAGCATGAATAAAAATGTTGCTCACTCATAAGCACTGGCTGTTGGCCCATAAAAAGATACAGAACTTTAGCTCAGACACAGGATCAAATCTCAATCTCCTTACCGGAATATCCACCACCCTCCCACGCCAAAAGAAAGGCAAAAAGCGGAAAGTTAACCATTAACATCAGAGACAAATTGCTCCTCCTCTAACAAGTAACCTGTGATCACCCAAAGGTAAACGGCGGACAGCAAGCACACCTATCTCCCACAATGGGCAAAACAGGCAGACGTCGGGACATCGACAGCACCAGAGATCTTCCAGACAGAGCACCTCCAGAATAAGAGAACATGAGGAAATCTCCTTCAAGAGAGGGAAAAGAGGCAGGAGAACCCACCCTGCAGGACGTAATGCAAGCCATCACTGCCTCCAGAATTGCTCTTGAGGAGAAAATAGACTCCCTAGCGTCTGACTTCTCAGTACTAAGGGACGACCATCGCCGTCTAGCAGAGAGGGTGACCACCACAGAAAAACAGATGGAGGAACTTAGAGCCAGATGTAGGAACACAGCAAATTGCGACTTGCAATTTGCGAGTTCGAGCGACTCGCAAATTGCAACTCGCAATTTGCAATGCTGAAAGGTGTCTCAGACACCTTCTGCAACTCGCAATGGGGTCGCAAAGACCCACCTCATTAATGTTAATGAGGGGGGTCGCAGTTTGCGACCCCATTGCGAGTATGGGCACTCACGGGGATGGTGGCCTGCTGGAGACAGCAGACCTCCATGTCCGTGACTGCTTTTTAATAAAGCAGGTTTTTTTTCTATCTGCAGCCCATTTTCCTTAAAGGAAAACGAGCTGCACTTAGAAAAAAAAACTGAAACCTTTTGTTTCGGTATTTTTCAGAGCAGGCAGTGGTCCTATCACTACCTGCTCTGAAAAATTGTTTTTGTGATCATTCACAAAGGGGTAGGGGTCCCATGGGGACCCCTTCCCATTTGCGAATACGTTACCATCCACTTCAAGTGGATGGTAACTGCGAGTTCATTTGCGACCGCTTTTGCGGTCGCAAATGAACTTGCATAGCGTTGCGAGTCGCAAATATGAAGGGAACACCCCTTCCTATTTGCGAGTCGGATCCGACTCGCAAAATGCATTTCTGCATCGCGGAGAGGCTTTTGCGCCTCGCAAACGGTGTTTTTTGCCATTTGCGAGTCGTAAAACCCTTGCTACATCTGGCCCTAAGACCTGGGATAAAAGACAATTCCAAAATATCTCGTCAGCTGGAGAAACGGATTAGGGAATTAGAATTAAGGGCTGAAGGCGCTGAAAATATATTGTGGCGAAATAATATCAGAATCATAGGACTTCCGGAACGGGCTGAGGGAACCAACATGGTAGACTGTCTTGAAAAATGGCTGAAGGAAAATGTGGCAGACAAAGGCCTTTCCCAGTTCTTCGCAGTGGAGAGGGCACACAGAGTTCCTGCACGTCCGCCCCCACCGGGCGCCCCTGCCAGACCAATAATAGCCAGACTGCTACATTACAGGGACAGGGACCATCTATTAACCCAAAGCAGAAAAAAAGGAGACTGCACGCTCGACAACCAAGTGATCAGAATTTTCCCAGACTTCTCCCGAGAGGTACAGAGACAGAGATCCTCCTTTAGGGAAGTCAAACAGAGACTCCGCAAAATGGGTGTACAATATGGGATGCTATTCCCAGCCAAACTACGAATAGGGACTGCAGCAGGCACACAGTTTTTCAACACGGCAGAGGAAATATGGAGCTGGATTGATAAACAACCACCCGGAGAAACAAATCACAGCCCAGAAAAGTGCCAGCCAAACCGCAAAGGAAGGACCAATTTCAGTAAATCTCTTAGACGTACCAGCCCATCTCCACTAGAAATTCTAAACGATCGTCAAAAAGCAGTAGAGGCCGCTGCGTCCCTCAGCTGCTCAGAGCAGGGCTCACCTAAGCAATCCCAAGTCAATATGGATCAATCGGATTCAGAACAAAAGTCAGACCACTCACTCGCATCTGACAAGAGGGGCCCGGACGTGACCCCAGGAACATCAGGCAATATTATTTGACGTACAAACCCAATCTACAAACACAGAACTGCATTTTCCTGTACACAACATTAGTAATCAAAATACATTGGCCACGCCAGTGACCACACTAAACAGCTGGGTCGTGGGGGAATCCGTCCAATAACCCATACCTGTACTGAACCAAATTTTGGAGACATGAAATCCCAGTATGCTTATCTCCCGGGGGTCGAGGAGGGGCTGCCTTGCTGAGCTTCGGTTTCCACCCCGGAGCACCCCCCATGTTGTTGGACAGGTTAACGTTTTTACACATGTTTGGGCGAGAGAGGTTTGACTTTTGTCCTGGGGATGGGGAGTTGGGTAATTATTTGGTTGGGGAATCAATTGGGGTTAAGTACTACACCGAGATCCATTACGAAAAATGCAGAGCTGTACAGCGACTATGGGGCCACAAAAGGGCACGCTATGAAGCAGGGTTATCAGAAACATTACCTGGTTAGAGTATCAAACGCACTGATATGACAACACCAAAACCATATAAGTTCCTTACGTGGAACATCAGAGGTATGCACTCAATGGTCAAGAGATAAAAGGTATCTACATACTTGCAAAGGAGGGGTATTCAAATAGCCATGCTACAAGAAACCCACTTAAAATTGGCAGAGGGCAAGGCCCTACAGAAAAGATGGAGAGGGCAGGCATTCTTCACCACGTATTCGGCATTCGCGAGGGGCACCCTGATCTGGATCCGGGCAGGGGTCCCTTTCCAAATGACAGATAGCCTAATAGACCCCGAGGGGAGGTTTGTGGCGATCAAGGGCAGACTAGAGGGGAGAGAACTGGCTCTGATCAATGCTTATGCTCCCAACACAGAACAGGGTGATTTCTTTACACGGTTATCCAGCTTGTTAGCGTCATACTTCCAGTTACCAAACATAAGGGGGGGTGATTTTAATTGTGTAAGCGACCTTAATGCAGATAGATCACATCCTTCCCTGCCACACTCCCCACTACTGAGAACGGCACGACAGTTCTCTAACTGGCAAGCGAACTGGGGCCTTATAGATGCCTGGCGTAAACTACACCCTAATGTCAGGGACTACTCCTTTTTTTCTAGCCTCCATGAATTGCATGTACAATTAGACTCCTTTCTATGCTCACCAGATATACACACACTTATATCAAATATGGAGTATTTGTCTCGCACAATATCGGACCATAACCCCCTGCTGTTATCTCTGAAATGGGGGTCCTCCGCCCCCGTATACCCACGTGGAGACTCAGGCCCGAATTACTGGAAGATCCTCCCTTCTAAGCCGAACTCCGCCAGTGCTACGGCATTTAACGCAATGATAGATTGGGGTGCTTTTAAGGCAGTAATAAGGGGAAGGTGCATAGCCGAAACAGTAGGAATACGTAGAACCTTACTGGGTGATACTGAGCGAGCTGAGGCTAAACTGAGAGAGGCTGAGAGGAATAGGCCTGGAAATCCACAACTACAATCTCCAATGCAAGAACTCAGATCAGAAGTAGCACACTGTGTTGAACGCCTTAGATGCTTTGACCATAAAAACTACCTCACAAGAGTGCATGGTGAGAGAGATAAAGCGGGTAAATTACTTGCCTGGGTGGTCTCGCAATCTGAAAGACCCCCCCCCCATAATGAACCTAATCTCACAGACAGGGACCCAATTGCATGAGCCAGAACAAATTAATGCCCAGTTCTTGTCTTTTTATGAGAAACTATATAAAAAAAGACTCAATTTAAACAGAGAACTAACTGAAAACTACTTAGTAGCACTAAACCTGAAACCCTGGGTACCAATTTCCACAGACACGCTAGAGGAGAGCATCACACTGGAAGAGATCAATGAAGCCATGAGGAGACTAGCAGGGGGGAAATCACCCGGGACTGATGGCCTTCCCGCAGAGTTTTACAAAACCTTTGCTGGAATCCTCGCACCCAGACTGGATTTTTTTTTTAAATGCGCCAGAGACCAAGGCCTTCTACCTGAAACATCTTGGGAAGCAATCATAATCCCCCTTCTTAAGCCCGGCAAAGACCCAACAGGAGTGGGAGCATATAGACCCCTCTCTATGCTGAACCTCGACTATAAAATCCTTAGCAAGACCCTGGCATCCAGACTTCTCCCAATGATGCCCTTGTTAGTACACCCAGACCAAGCAGGGTTCATACCAGGTCGAAATACAGCCGGGAATATTCGTAGACTAATTGCCATCATGAGGGACATAGTACCCTCTGCTGGAAACCCGGGTATCCTGGCAGTTGATATCGAAAAAGCCTTTGATAGCTTGGACTGGGACTTTCCCTATAAAGTTATGTCCAAGCTCGGAATAGGACGGGGTACATTGCATGGGTGAAATTCTTATATACTGACCCCTCAGCTAGAGTCCGCACGGGGCGCAAAGTGCGAACATGGGACAGTTACAAAGTGGAACGTGGGACGAGACAGGGTTGTCCCCTTCCCCCACTGCTATTCGCTCTGGCGATGGAACCACTGGCCACGGCGGCCAGAGCAGGACAGGGGGGACCAGGTATTTTTGTCAGAAACGAGAGACATCATATAGCCCTGTACGCAGATGACCTCCTAATTTGCTTAGACAACATCCTAAGGGATTTACCCCTAGCACAACTAATGCTAACTAACTTTGAGAACCACTCAGGCCTAAAAGTGAACTGGGACAAAACAGGCTTGTTCCCTCTTACAAACCACCATCCACCACCCCTGAATCTGGGATTGGTAAAATGGATACCTGATGGGCTCCCATACCTGGGAGGGAAAGTTTATCCCAGCCCAGGGACATTCTAGATGGAAATCTAGGAGGTGCAATCCGTTCCATAAAAACCTACATTCTGGCAAACACTGCCACTATCAGTGACAGGGCGAACTGCGATTCTCAAAATGATTGTGCTGCCGAGATTGTTATATCATTTCTCAGCTCTCCTGATTTGGATCCTTAAGTCCTTCTTTAAGGAACTGAATACAATAGTAAGCTCATTTGTTTGGGGTAAAGGCAGGAAAAGAGTGGCCTTGACAAAGCTACAAAGACAGTCGACAGATGGGGGATTAGCAACACCAGATTTCGAGTCCTACTATCTTGCAGCACAATTACAATGGCTGGCACTTTGGATCTCGAACAGTTTGCTGACATCACCAAATGCACAAACTTCCACCCCACAGAGGACTAGACTATTTGAGATACTATTGGGATCTCCTAGAGACGAAAAGCAAGACAGACCAGAACTAAAAATACTATCTAAGTGCTGGAAAACCTATTTACGCAAGATTAAAACTAAGACTCCCTACTCGGCGGAGCTCCCCATTTGCTCGTTACAGGCAATAGCGTGGAAGAAGACTGTACTTGAATTGGGGGAATGGGTAGAGGCCGGAATTACAACGGTAGGCTTGCTTTTTAAGGACAATAAATTGAAGACTTTTGAAGCCAGTAGAGCAGAATACAACATTCCAGCGAAATATTTTTTAACATATGGGATCATAAAAGCCAGCATACACAATCATTGGCGAACGAAGGGTAATGAACCCTCGGCACAAGCAATATGCACATACCTAACAACCCCAAATAGCAAAACTAAGGCAATATCAACGCTGTATGCTTCAATGCGAGCAGACATTACAGACCCTCTACCCTACCTTAAACAACAATGGGAAAAAGCTACCAATCGAGACATCTCAGAAGTAGAATGGGGACATATACTGCGGAACCTACCTAAGGCTTCGCGGAATGCTAGATTTAAACTTATCAATTTCTATATCCTACACCAAGCCTATTTAACACCTGCCCGCATTAATAAATATTTCAGTAAATCCACGGAGAGCTACCCAAGATGCGGATTAGTAGATGCAGAGTTTAATCACATGTTCTGGGAATGCCCCATACTGACATCCTATTGGACTGAGATCTGCCAAAAATTGTCCCAACTACTGAACAAGACCACAACATGTTCGGTGGATATTTGCCTATTACACGCCTTCACTCACCTAAACACAAAGCCTCAGATAGATTCCTAGACCTGGCCTTAACACTAGCTAAAAGGGAAATAGCAAGCAATTGGAAAAACCCTAAGGGCCCTAGAGTAATAACCTGGAAAAACGAATTACTTAAGTGGGCAACAGCAGAAGGTACACTACTTCAAAGAGAGGCCAAGAATGGGACCAGACCCCCGGAAGTTTCAGAAAGCTGGGAATTAATTATGGATACACTCAGGACAGAGTTCATACAGCAGATCCCTCCAAATATACAATAACTAGGACCATGCAACAAACAACAAAATACAATAGAATACTACACCCAGTCACAGGCCGAAATACACTCTTGACCCTGTGCACAAATACATAACAATTCAGACTGCTGCCAAGGGCCTATAAGGGCTAACTAAACGTGACTAGTTACTCTGCACAAGAAATCTCTATGCTGAATCAAGGATCTCGGATAGAAGGGTTAGGGGGGGACGAGGGGGAGGGAGGTGGATTCTGTTATTGCAAGAGTTTATGTTATATTCTGAATAAGTACCATTAACCAGATTAAGTACGTATGTGACTAAGACACACTGTGGTAAACATAGTAATGCTAAGAGAATAAAAATGTATAAGTACTATTGTATTGACTTAAAACCAATAAAATCTGGTTTAAAAAAAATAAATAAATACAAATGTCGCGGTCACCATTACATGTCACTGAATCCTGAAAAACTAATTAAAAAGCACTTAAGGTACCAGGACAGGGATAGCCTGACTCCTAGCACTTTTGGGTTCTCCCCAGATTGGATTGGTCACAATCCCACAGGAGACAGCACCATCCTCTTCTGTTTGGTCCCACTGAATGAAAAAAAACTTACATTTAAAAAAAGGTAGGCTGGGGGGTCTGTTAATACATTGAGTTGAATAAAACATGAAAATTCACTGGAAATTCACAGAGAAAGTAGAGTTAGACATGCGAAAGTTAGTAAGATTTTAACTGACATGCATTACAGTTTAAAACACCCCAAAAAACTGTGAAATTCACCAGTTATACATAACTGATAGAAGTATAACGCTGTGATACTTTACTTATGACTTGATACATTACATCACTAATGACATCTGAAATCTATGGTGGAGCAAGTTATACTTATGTCAGTTACATGTAGCTGGCAAATTTCAGTGCTTTTGTTTTTCAACATTAGTGCAAGTTCAGTGAGTTATAACCCTACTACCTTCTTATATACCTCAACTTTTTAATTAAATATATATGTATGTAAACATTTTTTTTAATGCAGGATTTTTAACCGGTTCTGTGCCGGGGACGTGACCTTTACGTCCCAGCACCAGAGCTCGGAGGGAGCGCTACCCCCCCCATGGCATGGCTGGAAGGGGAATTGCTTCCCCTTTCACCCCAACCCCCCCAGTGACGTCTGATAACGTCAGCGGACGATCGCGGGCTGACCTTATCAGAGGCCGCCTCTGATCACCCTGGAAGCTCAGCTTCCAGCGCTATCGGAAGAGAAATGCTTTACATTTCTATTCCAATCATGTGATGGGGCATGAGAGGCTTCAAAGGGAAGGAAAGGAATTTCCTTCCCTTTGAAGTTTCTCAGATCATCTCAGCAGCAGGAGTGTGAAGCGATCTGGCTGCTGAAATGCCCACTAGACACCAGGGATTATTTTCAAAAAGGAAATTGGCATAAGGAGAGCGACCCCTTGGGCAAGCGATGCTCCACAGGGGGGCAATTATTTTCAAGGTCTTTTCTGCCCGCCATGGGGACAGATCGGCCTATTGTTATTAGGCCAATCTGCCCGCAAGGGGTGCAGAAACCACTAGACACCTGGGAGTTTTTTTTTAAAGGTCAATTTCACGCAAGGGGCGCGACCCGTGGGGGGGGGGGAATTTATTTTATGGCATTTCTGCCTCAGGTGTCTAGTTTTCAGAAATGTCTGGGTTTGGTAGGTTTCCCTAGATGGCTGCTGACCCCAGGGCAAAAAACGCAGGCGCCCCTCCCCCCCCACAAAAACAAGTAGTTTTGTATTTTATAATTTTGATGTGTCCAGATAGTGTTTTGGGGCATTTCCTGTCGTGGACGCTAGGCCTACCCACACAAACAAGGTACCATTCTTATCGGGAGACTTGGGGGAATGTTGAGTGGAAGGAAATTTGTGGCCCCTCTCAGATTCCAGAACTTTCTGTCACTGAAATGTGAGGGAAAAGTGTTTTTTTGCCCAAATGTTGAGGTTTGCAAATGATTCTGGGTAACAGAACCTGTTGAGAGCCCCACAAGTCACCCCATCTTGGATTCCCGTAGGTGTCTAGTTTTCAAAATATGTGCAGGTTCGGTAGGTTTCCCTAGGTGCCGGCTGAGCAAGAGGCCAAATGGGCAGCTAGGCACTTTGCATAAAACATGTCAGATTTCAATGTAAAAATGTGATGTGCTCATGTTGCGTTTCCTGTTGTGAACATTAGGTCCACCCATGCAAGTAAGGTACCATTTTTATCGGGAGACTTGGGGGAACACAGAATAGCAAAACAAGTGTTACTGCCCCTTGTCTTTCTCTACATTTATTTTCTTCCAAATTTAAGACAGTGTGTAAAAAAGACTTCTAGTTGAGAAATGCCCTGTAATTCATATGCTGGTATGGGCACCCCGGAATTCAGAGATGTGCAAATAATCACAGCTTCTCAACACCTTATCTTGTGCCCATTCTGGAAATACATAGGTTTTCTTGATACCTATTTTTCACTCTTTATATTTCAGCAAGTGAGTTGCTGTATACCCAGTACTGAATGAAAACCCATTGCAACGTGCCAGCTCATTTATTGGCTTTGGGTACCTAGGGTTCTTGATGAACCTACAAGCCCTATATATCCCCAAACCCAGAAGAGTCCAGCAGACATAACGGTATATTGCTTTAAGGAATCTGACATTGCAGGAAAAAGTTACAGAGTAAAACATGGAGAAAAAAGGCTGTTTTTTTAACCTCAATTTCAATATTTTTTTGCATTTCAGCTGGTATTTTCTGTAGGACACCCTTGTAGGATCTACACATATGACCCCTTGCTGAATTCAGAATTGTGTCTACTTTTCAGAAATGTTTAGCTTTCCGGGATCCAGCATTGGTTTCACATCCATTACTGTCACTAACTGGAAGGAGGCTGAAAGCACAAAAAATAGTAAAAAAGAGGTATTTCCCAGTAAAATGCCAAAATTGAGTTGAAAAATGTGGTTTTCTGATTCCAGTCTGCCTGCTCCTAAAAGCGGGGAAGATGGTAATTTTAGCACCGCAAACCCTTTGTTGATGCCATTTTCAGGGGAAAAACCACAAGCCTTCTTCTGCAGCCCTTTTTTGAAGAAAAAAACACGAAATCTTTGCTGTATTTTGGCTAATTTCTTGGTCTCCTTCAGGGGAACCCACAAACTCTGGGTATCCCTTGAATCCCTAGGATGTTGGAAAAAAAGGACACAAATTTGGTGTTGATAGCTTATGTGGACAAAAGGTATGAGGGCCTAAGTACAAACTGCCCCAAAAAGCCAAAAAAAGGCTTGGCACAGGAGGGGGACAAGGCCTGGCAGCAAAGGGGTTAAGTAACTGCTGTGTTTATATTATTATTATTTTTTCCATGGTCAGTATCGTCAGACAGAATAATTAAGAAATCTACGTTACGACGGCGATGGATAATGTTCTGACTATCTGTAATACATACTTTGAATTAAATATTATTACTACTATTATTTTATTCTTTAAATAAAATCAGCAATAAATAAAATTCTTTAAAATCAGCAATATACAAGATATAATAATGTTTCTATGTTAGCCTTCGGAGGCGTGATTGCTGATGACCGACATATCAAAATATGATGTTTTGGAAAACCTTTTTCCATTAAAAAAAAAAAAAATTTGTGGGATGAATTAAACAAAGTCAGTCATAGAACACTGTTTGGGGCAAGTGTTGTCTTGGGTGGAATTTTACAATTATAATTTGAGATGAATTTTGTAGAATTAATTTGAGATTATTATTTCAGTTTTCCTCGTAAAATTGGTATCATATTTGATAAAATAATGTATTTAAATTAGTCCACTGGGGCATGATGATTGATGAGTCACACATATAAATATGAAGTATATGTCATGATTATTTCCCTCTCCCATGTGTGCGAGTGAGTTGAATTAACGTGAGGCAAATTGTGAAATATTGTTTAAAGATGTGTTGCTTTCTGCCGAATATCATAATTACTGTTTTAATTTTATGTTGCTGATCTGAAAGATATGACATGTGAAATTTGAGATCTTTGATCGCCAGTTTTTGATTAACTGCGATTATTGAAATATATCCCAATATGCCGCTGCCCTTGGGGGTTTCCTTCATTTCACAATTTATGTAATGTTTGTTTTTTTCAGTCAATGAGTTTAGTGGGTTGGTATTTATTATTCATGAAACTAATGAATGATGTTGTGACAAAGGTGCAAGTAGCGCAAGTTGTGGTTACTTGAGTTAACCATACTATTACTGTTGAATTTCTATTGTTTTGCGCGAGTAAATTCAGAACCTAACTGTAACATCCCTGAAACCTTTGTTTTTTTAAGTGAATTTTTCTAACGTAAAGTAATTTAAACTAATTTATGTTAATAAAACCACCGCTATACATAGCCTATGTCTGTGCGCGCTCGGCCGCAGGCCCTTGTCAGAGGCCAGGCCCTGCGGGCGACCCCATATGAGCAACCAAACCCACCATATTGAGATGGAACAGGGAGAGAGAGAGAAAGTGAGAAACTGAGAGAATGGGAGACATTTAAAAGAGAGATTGACAAAGATAAATTTAGAGAGAGATATAGTTATTTTAGGATTTGAAGAATGATATACTTAGAATGTAATAATATTGGACAAATTGAAAAGAAAAATGAATTTGTCACATAAATACAGTGAGAACACCTTTCGGTATGTAGTTCAAATATTTAAACTTAAAAAAAATAAACTAAGGAAATGACCACTGACACACCTAGAAGTGAACCCTCAACCTTCAGGGTGAGGATCTGAAACTGCTAGGCTACAGATCACGCCTTACACAGCAGTGTTCACACATAACTATGACGTTCAACCCAAAGGCTGAATTTAAAATGACGTTAATGCTCTCTCACTAGAAACGTTTAAAACATTAGTAAATAATCAGACACTAGCATGAGATACTAGGACTCTAACCTTCAACCTGCTGAGTCCAAGCGCTTTATTATTATCCCACAAATAATTCTGGTGGCTAGGGGGTGTGGTTTGGGGGGCGGGAAATGTGGCCCTTCTCCCCGGGCTGATTTCCCATCCCTCGGGCCCGGCCACATCCTTCTGGGTGTCCTGGCCCCACCCAGGGCACCCAGTATATTTTGCTGTGGACCTTGGGGGGAGCCTCAAGGCCCCCATGGTCCCAGCCAGCTCCACTCCTCCTGTATGAGCCATACACAGGAAGCTGCTCCCCATATGCGGGAGCAATACTTTCATCTCTTTCCCTGCCTGCATCACTGCGGGCAGGAAAAGAGATGAAGTCTCCGCTTCCAGCAAGTGGGAGCATTTTGACAGCTCCCATTTGCTGGAAGCGGAGTGTTTGCTTTTGCTTGGCGGGAGCGATCACAGCTCCCGCCTAGCAAAAGCAAACAGCCATCTCCTCAGGGTGGGCACCTCAGGAGATAGCAGGAGCTGGCCCTGGGGTATGGCGGTCCCCAGGGCCATAAATGGCTCCAGGGTAGGAGGTTGCGCGGTCTCCCTCCTTTGTTCTGCACAGGGCCAGCCCGTGTGAAGTGGTGGTTCCTGGGGCCGTGTACGGCCTGGGAGGAGAGCCATGCGGTCCTCTCTATGTTTTATAAAAATTTAATTGGCCCCAGGGAGGTAGTGCTCACTGGGGGGGCGAGGAGATCTTCTCTTTATTATTCATTGCAGCACCAGGGAGGTCGTGCTCCCTGGGGCCTGGAGGGTCCACATAGCTCTCCCAACCACTTTTAGGTCAAGCACGCAAGCGCTTCGACCTGTTGTAAGTATTGTGGGCTTTTAACAGGGCCCACCTCATGTCCATCACTTTCATTCGTTTGTGGGCTTCCCTTTCTAAAATCATTTAATGTCATTGGTAAATGCTTTACGTTTGTCCTGCCTTGGAGTGGTTTGGTTACCACCTTAGACACTGACCCTCTGACAGGAATAACTGCATGATTGCCGATATTCAGCATGGGTGGGTGAACTACTTTTTTCTTTTGTCTGCGCGTTGCAGCTGCCATAGCACTCAAAGCTCTCAGAGTGCAAACTCGATCAGTGGTATCGTTTTTACATTATATGCACTCTGATCTGCTTAGTAAACGTTCTTTGCAGCACACTTATTCATTCTGGGACCTGTAGTTTAATTTTTATAATGTGATACAAGCTGGAAACCAGCCCTTGGAGTACTATTCGCAGAGTTGTCCAGCTCCCTAGTTCGATGCATGATTCGATCATTTATTATATGTTTCAGTTTTGCATTCTGGGACTTGTAGTTTTATTTTTATAACTATACAAGCTGCAAATACAAAGTAGAAACCTTAATAGATGAACTACAAACGTTTGAGTCTGTGAAACTTGAGCTGTGTGTGCATATATTTATAAAACTACCCTAGAGGAGAACTTACAGTTTATTATGTTGTACAATGGTCAATATTTTATAACTAATATTTCTGTTCAAGACTAACTAAGTATCATTAATATCATGTAAGATGGCTCTCCTCACAAGTGTGAATAACCACTGGCATATTGTTCACTCCCCACACTGCAGTAAAGGGACAGTGATCCAGGAAGCACGCATTCTAGGAGTACAATTATTTATTCATTGCATTGCAGGCAATGTCGCCTCTACCAACTGCCAAGCAAATATGTTTTGCACCTGGGAGTAGTTTGTGTTGTAAGGGCCTTGTTTAAAAAGATATTCCAGTAGCCTATTAGGCTTTTAGTTATATGCAGGGCCACTGGAATTATGTGGCAAAAAGGACCAAAATATGCGGCAGGGTTGACCAATTAGTGTGACAAAAAAAAATCAGTTATGCATTTACAATGCCAATAGCTCTAACTCAAGTAAATGCAAGACCTACGACATTGCAATCTTGGCCCAGGGTGGTGGTGGTCCCCGGGGGAGTGGGGGGTCCAAGCAGCCCCCATATATCTGGCAACTCTAGCCCTAGAGACATGGTGGTCCCTGGCGCAATTAAGGGCCCGGGGGAGGGCATGTGCCTACCCTCCTTATTTATTAAAGGTGTAATGCCTCTGGGACCTGGCCCACCTGCAGGCAAAATGATAAGTATGTTTGGGGGACCACGCTTGTTTAAAAAAAAAAAAAAAAGAAATTCATAGCGAAATTTGTAAATGTTCCTGAATTTCACATTCAATTAAAAAAATGCTTCATTGCCCTGGCAGGGTATCAGGGGAACGCCTGCACCAAGGCTAGGGTGTTAGGGTATTCGTATCCTGCCCCCTTTGCTTTTTTTTTTTTTTTGCATTTATTTTTGAGACTCAGCGGAAGCATAGTCCTAAATGGCTGCCAACACCTCCTGGCCAATCAGATCTCTGCATGAGGTATACAAATTGGATTTCCTTTAATTTCTCTAAAACTACTCAATGGATTTACACCAAATCACAAACAGCACATTTTCTGAACCAAGAGCTAGCTTTCTGCCAAATTTGGTGTAATTCCGTCCAGTGGTTCAGCCTGTAAGCGTGTTCAAAATCCCTAACGGAAAATGCATGGGGAAAATGCGATTTGGGACCCCCCCTTTTTCTTGGCCCCTACTTGACGGATCATCCTGAAATCTTCAAGACAGCAGCTGAACCGATTGTTGTATTAGACACACACACACCTCAAAGCAAATGCTCACTCAGGACTCCAGCTTGCAGAATAGTGGTTTATTGTGCAAACAAAACTGATTCATTTTAGCCAGATATCTGCCTTGATCACATGACAAAACTTTGCGAACCTATACCTCTTACAGTATAAGTCACAAAAGAAGGACTTGTCCAAGAGTGAAATAAACAGGCACTATCTTTAAATGTACCTGATACAATATAACATAGCATTCATTAATGTACAAATACATGTATAATGTGGTAAATCGAACTGGCTAGGAGATTAGAGTTGTAAACTCTATACCTCTGCAGACATCGATGAAATACTCAATGCTCAAGGCAATCAGAGACGTAATTCAAATTAATGTTTCCGAAACTCATATGTAGAACAAATAAATTGGACAGAGAGCGCAATTAATGAGACAAATCACTTCCCCAAAATACCTGCATATTATTATCTTTATATGCAGAATTTCCAGAACACACAACATGGAAAAAAAAAAAAACCATTGTGTATCAGAACAAGCAAGAGATTATGCTTGCACACCACTTATACTTGCACTCTCTTCAGAGTCTTCTCTCCATTTTTATGCACCTCTTTAATATTTTCCATGGATGATGGGGACTCCCCATTGCCAGGACCTGTGGCCAACCACCAGCTGCACACTGCAAAAGACCATGTGTAGTGTGAGGTTGGTGCCTTCGGTGGGGGGGGGTTAGTCACAGTGACTGGATGCAGGCCAGTCCTTGTAACCAAGCCCCCACCATGCACAGCCTGTGGCCAACCTCCTACCATGCACGATTTAACACCCTGCGTAGTGTGGGGTTTACTGCCTTTATGGTGGTTGGCCACAGGGCTTGGCCACAGAGCTTGGCCACAGGCCTGGTCTTGTGGCCCCAATTCACACTACACATGGCTGAAGCCTGTGTGCAGTGTGGGACTGGCTGCATGTTGGGGGGGGTTGGTAGCGGGCCCTACAGTCAACCTACTACTGCATACGCCTGGTGGCAGGGGGTTGGACTTTCATATGGTAATAACATTTGCTTTACATTACAAAACCCTAGACGTTCACTGAAAAAAACAAAGGTTAAAGTAACGTTATAGGTAGGTGAAATATTCAGTAACCTCGTAACACTTTAAACTCTAAAAACCACTGAAATGTACCAGTTATAGTTATCCCAAGTACTTAACTCGTGCCCTAGGATAACTATAACTCGCACCCTCGCCATGCACTGCTAATTACCCCACATATTACATCTCTCACGACATCTTCATTGATATGGCTGCAATATTTGCAGTGAATTTATTGATGAGAAAACTGTGCATGGCGGGGGAGCGGGTTATAGTTACTTTAGGGCCAGAGTTATAGTTACTTGAAATAACTAACTATAACAGCTAAGTTTCTATGGTTTTGTGTGTGTAAATTCTGAACCTAACTATAACATCCCTGTAACCTTTGTTTTGTTAGTAAATTTCCAAGGATTTTTTAAAATTCGAATTCCCAACTATAATGTCCTTGTAACCGTTGTGTTTTTTCAGTAAATGTTTTTTTTTTTAATGCTATTGACTAACTATAAAGTCCCTGTAAACTGGGTGCGTGAGGGTGGGTGTGTGTGTGGTGGGTGTGTGAGTGTGTGTGAGTGTATGTGTGACTGTGTGGGTCTGTGAGTGGGTGTAGGAGTGGCTGTGTGGGTGTGTAAGTGGCTTTGTGGCTCTGTGAGTAGCTGTGTGAGTCTGAGTTGGTGTATGTGTTTTTTCTATTTGGGGTCTGGATCCACTGATCCACCCGAATTCACCCAAATCCAGCCGAATCTGTGAGAATCCAGGTGGATCTGAGGATCCTCATGCATGTAAAAAAAAAATATATATATATTTCTGGACAATTTCTTGCCCATGAGGGGTCCCTCACAGACCCTTCCATTAGTCCCATGGGATCAGGGTATCTCTACCCTGACCCCTTCTGTCAATTTTAAAATATATTTTCCCCAACGGGAACCGAGTTCCAATTAACAAAATTGTGGCTGCAACTTTCTTCTCAGGTTGCATACTACTTTTGAAAAATTTGTGACGGTTTGTCAAACAGCGCTAAAGTTATTAGAAAAACAAAAAATGCTTTTCCTATGGAAACTAGGTCCTAACTATAGCTACCTAC
This sequence comes from Pleurodeles waltl, assembly GCF_031143425.1. Classification (NCBI taxonomy): domain Eukaryota; kingdom Metazoa; phylum Chordata; class Amphibia; order Caudata; family Salamandridae; genus Pleurodeles; species Pleurodeles waltl. The sequence continues at coordinate 345,431,393 of NC_090437.1, read as the reverse complement.
TGGAGATCGCCAGTAGGATATATGTATGTGTATATATATATATATATATATATATATATATATATATATATATATATATATATATATTTAGGCACCCAGAGTTGCAACCAACAGGTTGAAGCAGGATACTAAAAGAGAGAAATTTGGCAGAACTCTTGTAACTTGCAAGATTGCCCAAGGGAAAATCTAGAAAGAAGCAAGTCTGAAAGGTACATTTTACAAAGGAGTCCAGTAAAAAAACGCTGTTAGACTTTTCATTCTTGGCTTGGTCTCCCCTAACCTTGTGCCTTGTTTCCCAGGTTTTTGATGTGTGCTGGACTCTATTTCTGTAACTCTGGGCATTTTACCACTGCTATCCAGTGCTAAAGTGAAAGTGCTCCTGTATAAAATGTGTATGTAATTGGCTTTCCATGATTGGCATATTTGATTTACTGCTAAGTCCCTAGTACAGTGCACTAGAGGTTCCGGGGGTACCAGGCCCTGTAAACCAAATGCTACTAGCGGGCCTGCAGCACTGGTTGTGCCACCCACATTAGTAGCCCTGTAAACATGGCTCAGACCTGCCACTGCAGTGTCTGTGTGTGTGCAGATTTCAACTGCCAATTCGACTTGGCAAGTGTACCCACTTGCCAGACCTAAACCTTCCCTTTTCTTAAATGAAACACACCCCTAAGTTAGGCCCTAGGTAGCCCCATAGGCAGGGTGCAGTGTATGTTTAAGGTAGGACATATACTAATGTGTTTTATATGTTCCGACAGTGAAATACTGCCAAATTCGGTTTTCACTGTTGCAAGGCCTATCTCTCTCATCGTTTAACATGGGGGTTACCTCTAAAAATGATTAAAGCGTAGATTCCCTTTGGGAGGAGATAGACTTGTAGAGTTTGGGATCTCTGAGCTCACTATTTAAAAATTCATCTTTTAGTAAAGATGGTTTAAAGATTGTGTGTTTGAAAATGCCACTTTTAGAAAATGGGCATTTTCTTGCTTAAAACATTCTGTGACTCTGCCTGTTTGTGGATTCCCTGTCTGGGTCAGTCTGACAGTTGGGCTGTTAGCACCTCTCTCTAACCAGTGACACAAAGGGAGCTGGGGTGTAGCCTGTATATCCTGATGAGCAATCTGTGCTAGGAGGGAGGGGAGGAGTGGTCACTTACACCTGAAAGGGCTGTGCCTGCCCTCACACAATGCAGTCTCCAAATCCATGGTGTGTGTCTGGGACCTGGCCTGGGCAAGGCAGGATTTCATAAACAAGAGAGTCTTTCCTTTGAAGTAAGCCTACTACAAAGGCCTAAAAGGGAATAAAAAGGGCACCCAAAACCACAGATTTTAGATCACTTCTGGACATCAAGAGGACCCTCTGCCTGGTGAAGAGCTGAAGAGCTGAGAAGTGCTGCCCTGCCTAAGACTGTGCTTTGTGGAGCTATCCTGCAGTTGCTGCTTCTGCCTGTGCCAGGGGATAAAGACTGGCCTTTGTGTGCCTTCCTGCTTGTGAAGCAATCTCCAAGGGCTTGTCCTGAGGTTGCCTCCTCTTGTTGAAGTCTCAAGGCCATCAAAGACTTCTCCTGCCAGCACCTGGACTCTCTGCTGAGACTCCCTGCCCTGCCAAGTGGTGCCCTATCCAGTTCCTGGTGCCCTGCAAGGTGAAGCTGGCAGACCAAGAGTTAAAATTCCTGCACAGACCGCCGTGCAGGGAAAATATCTACGCACCTTCAGAGGCGCAGCTGAAAAATGATGCGCCACCGGCTTCACAGCAGAAATCAACGCTTCACCGGCATCGCAGCTGGAAAAGTGGCGCATGTAGCTGGAAGAACGAAACGCAACACCCGCTGACGGAGCCTGATAACGTCGCAACCCACATTGCGCAGTTTTGCTGATACCGTGCGGCAGGATTTTCAACGCAAACTTTGCTGGGTGCAGAAAAACTACGCAATGCCTGCCTGGACCCGAGTGCTGCCGGGATCGACACACCGCTCCCCCTGTGGGGAGGAAAAAAGACACATGCTGACCCGACCGGAGAAGGAGAAACGATGCACGGTCTCACTTGCGGGTGAGAAATCAACGCACCGCTTACCTTTTTTGACGCACACTCGCCCATGCGTGTTATTTTGACGCTACCCAGGTACTTTTCAATGCTAACAGTGTTTTTACTGTTTTCTAAGGGATTTAAGACTTTTTTGCTTTTAAAATTAATAACTTGACTTGTGTATGTTGGATTTTTGTCGTTGTGGTCTTGTTTTGTTTAGATAAATATTTTCTATTTTTCTAAACCTGTGTTGTGTTATTTTGTAGTGTTTTCATTAAGTAACTGTGTTAAACTACCAACAGCCATCAAGCGAGCTGCAGCTTACAATTATTTTTCTTTGTATTTCGACCATGCGTTAACTCAGTCAAAATTAAATTAACAAAACATGGGTATGTATTGTTGAAAAAATGAGTTTAGGAGGAATAGGGGTTATTTGTATCACTCTGAATTTGAAAGTTCCAATAATAACGTAATTCTGAGGAAGCTTTACAAAATATGTCCTCTTGTGCACACTGAACTACATTTGGAAGCCATGAATGGAGACAGCCCTTCCAAGATGGCAGCCTTGTTGTGTGTATTTACAATGTGATAGGCATTTTGGCAGTATACAAAATACACTTCCAAGATTGCTATCACACTGTGTCTAGATTCAGCGTTTGTTATAAAGTTTTGCTATATCATTCCTAGACGGTTCTCATATTGCGTCTCGATGCAACGCAGTGCCCATCTTGTCAATATACAAAATAAAGCAAAGATGACATTCTCCTGCTGTTGGCTTTGTCAGTACGTGAAACACATTTTTGGAATCATTGTGAAAGTCAATACTGGCAACAACAAAAAAGCTTTGCCAATGACCGTTCACCACTCAAACTAAACCAAAAATTTGCCAGGAAAATTCCAAAAATGAATTTAAATAATCTGGCTATACAATAAAGCCAATACATAGGGAATAACATGCTACAGTCCGTTTGTCTTACATTATGGAATTTCCTGCCCATTTGCTCAAGTTTTCAATTCGGCCTTTTACCAATAAAAAGGATATCGAAAAAAACGTATCTTCAGTAGGATTTATAATGTAAGGTTTGGATTAAGAGTGAATCAGACTGAAGGCACAAACATTGAAAACACTTTAGTATATATGGTACACAAAAGACTGCCGAAACCTTTATACACAATTCTGCTTAGCCCTTTAATAAGTATTCAGCAATCAGACATGAATGTCTTCTGCAAAGTATTTTGGTTGAAATATCATTACGAATTTATCTTGCTCATGTTAAGTTCAAACTTCCTGTGGCTTCGATATTTGCTTAATCAAATTTAATTAGAGATAATGATACCTTTATTGTTCTTAATTGTCTCTAATTAAGGATGTTTGTTCATGTAAGAACTAAAACAAGCTTCGAAAAGAACACAAACTGAAATTAACAGTAAGTTAATTCTGAATAGCTTTATTGTAAATTGCACCGCATTTTTGGCCCAAAGTTTAGAAGTAACGCGGTGACGTTCCTCACATATTGAATGAACCCTCGTCCGTGCCTAACCCTATATTTTGTGAGGTACCATCAGTCCTTTTCGTCATTTTCTGATAGTACTATGAAGTCAGATGCTTGAGGTCACTATGGGTAACCGGGAATTACTTTCTTTCGATTTATATAGAACAATTTCTCAAAAGGAAATGGCAACTTTTGGACCTACGCATGCAATTAAAACTTTGGTGAAGAATCACACGAATGGGGGAAGGGTGCATTTTTCAAATGTGCAAATTTGTTGCAGGAGCTTGTTGAGTGACAGTGTACAATGAGGTGTGGACCGAAGTGTGCATCAAGGGCAGAACTCGTCGCATTTCTTTTACAGAAATGGGCATATGTGGTGAGATCTGCAAATGGCAAATTCCCACAGCAGGCTTCATATGGAGAGATATACTCCCCTCTATTACTGCAGGTCCCCGCACTGCACTGCTTGTAAAACACATCAGGAGTGGTGTACTATTTACATTCCTACACCTAAACTATGGTTAGAAATCCCTTTGACGACAGCATTCACATGCACAGACCCTTTAAGTCAACAAACTCCCTAATTTACAGCACACAAGTCCTAAAACAAGCATTTGCAATGCAATAAATAGGGCTCGCATTTGCTTGAGTTAGAGCTATTGGCACTGTAAATTCATAACTGGACTTTTCTTGCCACATAATTCCAGGGCCCTGCATATAACTGAAACATTTCCATTTACTTTCTTCCTCTATCTGCAGCCTAAAATAAAAATCCTGCCATTTAGCATCCTAATTTAAATCTGCCACGCGAATTCCAATAAAATACCACTTTCACCACCCCAACATCAGAGTTGCTGGCTGGCTAATACTATTTCCCAAAAAAGACACAAGCCAGCCACAGAGGAGAAATAAACTGGAAGGGTCACCCATACATATCAAGAGTGTTCGAACAGTCATAGTGTAATAAGGATGTTAAGTTGTCCTGAATCAAGGTCATAACTGCAATAAGTGGAGATTAATAAAACATATACAATTATCATGTAAACCCAATAAAAACCTTTATCACAAATAAACTTTTGGCATTAGACTGTAATGCTTAAAACAGCCCCTAGAGAAAACCACAATGAAAATTGTATTTGTAAGAAGCATGGTCCTGTAACCATATAGTTAGTGCCTAGAGGGCATAACCACATGAAAAGAAAATGTCAAAGTAATGCAGTGTAACCATATATTTAGCTCCTTGAGGGCATGACACATTACACATGTTTAGGGCCAGCAGGCCTACTGCCCGAAATTCCAAATAAGGCCTTTAAAGCACAAACTACTCCCATCTTTAAAGCAAAAGTTACAACCACGAGAGCACTTAAAACAACAATGAATGGGGGAGGGGTTATTATTTTGGGGTCCCCACTAACCTAGTGTGGTTACCCAGAGTTGATGTAGACAGAAAGAACAAAATGTGGTAAAGATGTTGAAAGTAGTCCCATTGTCCTAGGACCACCACATGCTGAGCTATGAGCAAAAATGTTTTGTAAAAGTAATGCCCTGCAAATCATTGTGGTGCGAGTTTTCATGCCTCCAAATACTGTAGTATGTTGACTGTAATGCCCAGAACAGCCCATAGATGACACCACAGTAAAAATAGCACTCGTAAGAAACATGGTCATGTATCCATATAGTTATCTCCTAGAGAGCATAACCACATGAAAAGGGAATGGCAGATGTAACCATATATTTAGCCTCTAGAGGGCATAGTGCAGTATACATTTTGAAGGCTAGCAGACCTACTGCAATGATATAAAAAACAAGGCCCTTAAATCAAAATTACTGCCAGCTGCAAAACAAACGTTCCAGCCATGAAAGAACTTAAAAAGTCACTGAATGGTGGGAGGGGTTATTATTTTGTGGACCCCATTAGCCTAGTGTAGTCAGAAAGAGCACATTGTGGTGAATGTTTTCAAGGTGGTCCCATTGCTCTAGGACCACTACAGGCTGAGTTATGATCAAAAATGTTTTGTAAAAGTTTTGCTCTTCAAAGCATTATGGGGTGAGTTTCCATGCTTCTGTGCTAGGACTACTGTACTATGTTGACTGGAATGCTTAGGACAGCCCCTACAGGACACCCCAATGAAAACAGCATTTGTAAGAAACATGGTCATGTAAAAAATATAGTTAGCCACTAGAGAATATAACTGCATTAAAAGAAAATGGCAGAAAGTAATGCACCCTAACCATATATATATCCCCTAGAGAAAGTAGTGCACTACACGTTTTCTGAACCTATTTTAAAGATATTACAAACAATGCTCTTAAACCACAAACTACTCCCAGCTGAAAAGCAAAAGTTCCAGCCATGAGAGAGCATATTAAGACAAGATGGTGGGAATGGTTATTATTTTGGGGCCCCCCACTTACCTAGTGTGGGGACCCAGAGACGATGTAGACAGAAAGAGCATGATGTCACAAATGTTTTGGCAGTGGCCCCATTGCGCTAGGACCACCACTGGCTGAGTTATGAGCAAAAATGATTTCTAAAAGTAATGGCCTGCAAAGCATTATGGGACGAGTTTCCTGAGTACAGTGAATTTAGTAGTATCTGCTCTCCTGCTGTGTCTAGAGAGCCGCTTTTGAGGATTTCTGTATTTTTTTACCTAAAGCATTGATCAATTACAAGTGTTTTTGTGAAAGCTATGGAGAGCGAAGGGGAGAGCCACAATAAATTACTCTGATTAGTGTGAACAATGTGACCAGTGCTTCAATACAACCGATGGAGTTAGCAGTGTTCTGTGCTGTTCGCGCTGTGAGAGCCATGGCCGCCATGCAGCACAAAGGGCAGAGACAAAAGAAAAAATAGTTTGCCCACACTGAAGTATATCGGCAATCACGCAAAAATCCATGTAATAGGGCCAGTCTGTAAGGCAGTAACAAAACCGCCACAAGGCAGGACAAACGTACAGCATTTACCAATGACATCAATGGATTTTTTAAAGGAAAGTTCATGAACGAGTGAAAGTGATGGGTGTGAGATGGCATGGTTAAAAGCTCACAGAATACTTACAACAGGTCGAAAAGCGATTACGCGCTTCACCTAAGAAGGAGTAGGGGGACTAACCAAGTTAGGTAGTATATAAGTGGCATCATGGTGCATGACATCACAGCGTGATATCATGGCACAAACGAAGTGACATCACAGCCCATGACATGGGAAGTGACATCACAAGAAGTGGCATCACGTCTTAACACTTCACACACGTTCTGCAGGTCTATCATGGGTACATTTGAGTGAATTATGAGATTTAACAAATTATATTGTGCATCCGGGATATGCCAAAAAAGTGAAGCCACTGCAGCGCAAAATGTGGGCCTCAATTTATATATTTAGTTTTCAAAAACTGCCACAAAGAAGTTGGCAACAAGCAGAAACGTAGCACAAAATCTATTCTGCTAAATTAGTTGCAAAGTCTGTGTTTCAAAATATTTTATGGGGTTAAGGCACTTGCTGTAGAGATCTTTGTGTGCCCAGTAAATACCACGGAACAATAATAATAGTAAGATAACTTTGGGGGGGTAACGCATTTCCTGGAGAGACTTGTGTTTTCTCACGTCCCAGTTTTGAATCAAAGTAGCGTGGAGGGTTAACATGTCTACTGCAAAGTACATCATCTTACATACAGATGACAGATTTTTATTTTATGTAGCTAGGTGAGTTCCTGCTTTTAACACAGGGCTCCTTTTGTTACTCGCAGTTCATAAATTGTAGTCCTTCTAACATAGCACAGTGAGCTATGAAGGATGTGTGACTCCTATATCTTATAACCGTCACGGTATTATGTAACATATAATAAACATTGATTTACACATTTATAGGATTTATTGTCAATGCATTTTTTGTACGTGTGATGTAAACTGCTTTGACATCCTGCATTGGCATGAGCTGCACTATAAAAGAAATAAAACAAAGCAGTGGTATTTAAATTATTTGTGTAAAGACTGAAACAGACCAACACATCCAACATTCTTACAATGCATGCATATCTCATACCCAGGGATTGAGCAACCTAAAAGGCATGCCTTTCAAGTATTTGTAAAGTGATAACAAGTTGTGTGCCTTTGTTTCCCTTCCTTTACATTTGCATCTAGGTTTGAGGTTCAGATAGCTCCCAGTCAGGATGGTGGAACAATGGGAGGCCTGATGACCCCTTAAATCCGGACTTTGTTCTGAGCCCATCTGGAGACTGAAATATGAAAGCCCCCTCGCCCCCTGCAGGTTGCTGCTTGAAACGAAAGCAGGCAACATTCAGGCGCTGCTGAATGTGTCCTGGTATCTGAAAATTACACCAGAACAAGTTCAATATATTTCAGTGGGCCCACTCCTTGCAGGCTGGACTGCGTCCACCCTGTGACAATAGAGGGTGATGCTGTGTAGCCGACTTGTGCCCTGCTAATTTACATTGGTGACGTGGTAAGAGACCTGCTGACATCAGCACAGAACACTGTCCTGTAGCAGGCACAAGCCCGCAGGACATTCTTGTGAATTGGGATCTGCTGGTTCCTAAAAATGTGCCCAAACATTTTAAAGGGACTTTTTGCTCCTTGAAAATATGGATTGCACTGATGCCTTTATAAAACCCATATGGCCACTGTGGTTCTGCCACTTAGCAGCGGATCAGTATTTGTTGTCCAGACAATATTGGCATGTTTCTGCTGTGATGAAGCAGGCCCGGGTCCAAGGTTGTGGATCTTGGAGGTACATGAAGTACAGAAGGACCAACAGCATGCAAGACGAGTGAACAAAAACCAGCAAAAAGCTTTGGGAGATCTGCTGCGTCGATGCCAACAACACTTATTCAGCTGTGACATGTCTACGGAGTGAAGCTTAGAGATTTTATTACTCTAGGAATCTAAAGGATGTATTGAGTTAACTGAGATTGTGACCATGCTGTGTGTTCAGTGTCCAGTTTGTACTGTGAACAAATATAGGGGATAAAGAGTATTATTGCAGACTGTGTGTTGTGCCCACTGAACACAGCTCCAGACTATGCCCACTGGCCACTGAATGCAGGGTGAATTTGCTTAGTGGCTGTTGACCATAGCTATCCAAGAGATTGGTACAGCAGGGTGCTTTTGTCTACAGAGAAAGCTTACAGTGCATACGTGTGGAACGGGGGGTTCTAAGGAACAATGGCTAACTGTAAATCTTGAAAAAATAAATGTTATTAGGCACCTGATCCGAATTATGTTGTCTTAACGGTGTTTTCCAAATCTGTATTTCATAGGAATTATTTCATACTTTTGAATTATTTACAGTTCACAAGTCGCGGAAATTGTATTACCTGTCTGAATTATGGATTTTGATAAATGAGAAGAACGGAAAGCAGTATTGCATGGTACCGAATACTGCAGTACTGTGCAGGGCAATTGTCTATATGCATCACTCCATTTCCAGCACTACCTAACAGAAAAATATACGTAACAAACAATATGGTCCTGAGTTAGATTTACGAACAGCTTTGCATTTTGTCAATTATTACGTCACTATAAATAACCGTCACAGTGGGGAGACGTGATATGTGGCGACAAACAAGACACGTACTTCACCTTCCTCGGAGCCAGTAAACGCGCCAGTGGCCTTCAACCATAGAGCAGGAAGATACGTGATTCATGGAACCGGTAACACGTGGCTGGCTCACAAGATGCTCTGCGTGTTAAAGAAAATGCTCATTGTACCCACACTGGTCTCCAATTCTCTTTTCTTTAAAAAAAAACAAAAAACATGTCCAACTTCGAAAAGCTGGAGAGATTTTGTTTTTTAAATAATAAGGGAGCAGCAGAAAGTTCTGCTAAAGTGTACAAAACTGCCTTATAGAATGCCCAAGTGGCTAGACAAATGTGGTTTGGTAGACATCTGGATCAAGAATGCAAAGTTGACAAACTTGACATGAACACATATTCCACCTGGCCAACATATATATTATAAAATGGCAAAAATCTAACTCTGGAATTTGAGACTTAACTATAAGTAACGAAGGCATAGAAAAACAAATTCATATTCAGTGAGTATCTCAAAAATGTTTTGCAAGTTCTGCAACTATCCTGCCAAGATGAAATGGGGATTCCTTAAAACAAGAGGTTACACAGTACACTTCATTGACTTTCAAGAACAGTGGAATTCATCGAATATACAATCACTGTAACGAATTCGCATTCAGTCAAAAAGTCTACATTAATTGAAACAAATGAACATTAGAACAAAATACAATTTTTAAACCTATAAATGAGTAAAATACATCCAAAGAGTGCCAATTTAGATTAATGAATATACATTTACAAAACAGATAAACATTTGTACAGTTTCCACGCATCATCACATATATAGGATTCAAATTACCATGGACCAAGTGAACGGACCATAAACAAATTCTTATTTGTTCAGGAAGAATGTATATTGTGTGCATGTGTCCTATGCTGAACAGTGAGTATATATATTCAGACTGGACAACTCTCTGCTGTGAACAACATTACTGGTATTTACTTCTCACAATGTTTTCATTCGGAGTTTGGGATACAATGGGAGCAGAATGCAAAAACATATCTCAAAGGTACTAAAAGACATTGGTAAAATTGTTTTAGCCAAAACCCATAACAGTGCAAATACACTATTGTAAACTAATTGTGAATGGTCACCAGTACTTCATGACACGAGTTCCTCCGTTATTCAGCAATAGTTAAGATATTTGTCTAGAGCTACGACATGTTTTTACTTCACAAAAAGACCTTAGCTGATGAGTTTCAGTACTTTTGTGACCTGTTTTTTGTATGTGCAGTGTACAACATTTGTAACAAACTCCTTGGCTGCTTTATCTACCTATCTGTATAGCTTCTTGAGCTCTGCAAGCATTCCGCACAAGAAACATCATCAGATTTCTGGAACTCTCTAATCCTTTTAGAATAAACTATCTCTCCTTAAAACGCATTTTGTAACCTCTTACTCGTTTCATGCCTTGCCTTTCCTTCTCTTACCCTCCTAATTGTAATTATTACCCTATCCATGCACTCCAATACCTTTAATCATAAACCCACACCCTTCAGTTCTGCAATGCAAAACCGTAATCTACATCCTTACCCCTATACCCAAATCTGTTAAACCCAGCCCCTAAAACTACACCCCTAAACCTTACTCATAACATCCTAACACCCGCATCTGTTACCACAGTCCTAAATCTTAGCTCCATTCCCTTAATTTTCTATGGTAAACATTTAACTCTATACCTTTAATTTATCACCCCTATTCTTAAACCTTGAAACCCACCCCTAGTACCCTTAACCCAACCGTTAACACCTTAACTCTATACCCACACCCTTAACCCCATAACTGTAACCCCTGGCCCGTAATCCCTAATCATTTATCCCTGTACCCTTAACGTCTGAAGCTTAAACATGTGATCCCTAAACACCTACCCAGAACCCTATACGCTTAACTCCTACGCCTGCCTCTTATACCTGAAACTCTTACCCTGTACCCAAGCCCTTCCCTCCCATAACACTTAAACACTCCAACCCTTTTACACTTCAATATCATTTTGGGAAGAAACACTTTGGAAAGTGTTTCTTTTTTGAAGTATTTATTTTCAGAACTAATAATTGGGAAGATCTATTTTTAGAATTGCAATTTTCAGAACTGTTATTTTCGAAACGTTGAGACAATATCGAAGAACACCGGGAAGAGGGGCTTTTTTCCGAAAAGCTCTGGACTGTACTTCAGTTTCGCCTAGAATGGCTGACTATCTAGCACGGAGTGGTGAAGAAACTCTGTAACCAGTAAATCTTTGGAGCTATTCCACCCTATTTCCAGCTATTCTCAGACGGTTAGACTATGGGAACTCTCTGTTCTTGGGCTTCCAGACTTTTGGGTCAGGCACCTCTTTTATTTACAAAATGCTCTGACACCTCGGGCCCTTTCACTTCCACAAGCTTCATCGGTTACCTCTGTGCTAAAAAAAAGCTGCATTGGTTACTGGTGCTTAGAAGGCTTCCCTTTAAATATTTTTGTATCGTTCATAGGGCCTTCGATAAGGTTTGTCCTGTGTACCTGAGGAACATGTTCACAAGGTATCTCCCTGACTTATTTGCGTTCTACAGCCTTAAGTCAGACTCTCTTGGTTTGGGGGCAGAGTGATTTCGGAGCACGCATCTCTCCTCCAGAATACCCTGCTAATTTCTCTCAGGAGGACTGCAGACCTTAGTCAGTTCAAGAAGCTACTCAAAACCCGGTTGTTTACTTTGTAATCGGAGGCCAGATGTACAAAGCATTTTCTGGTCGCAAATAGCACGTGCCAAATGTTTTTTTCTATGTTTCAAAGCACAATGCAACTCTAAATTGTTTACCAAATCGCATTTTGCTTTTGTGATTCGGTATTGGGAAGGGGCATGTTTAGGGCGTCCTTCCTAATACCGAATCGCATTGGAATGTAGGAATGTTTTGCGACCATGAACGCTGTTGCAAAACATTTGCAGTTACCACCAATCTCAAGTTGGTGGTAGCCCATTCGCAAATGGGAAGGGGTCCCCTAGTACCCTTTTCCCTTTGTGAATGGAAACGTAAATATTTTTTTCAGAGCAGGTAGTGGTCAAATGGACCATTGCCTACTCTAAAAAATGAAAAGAAAACTTTTCAATTTTTTTGTTCAAAATGCATCCCGTTTTCCTCCAAGGAAAACGGGCTGCATTTAAAAAAAATGCTTTATTTCAAAGCAGTCACAGTGGTCTGCTATCTCCAGCTATCTCCCTGTGAGTGTGGCCATTCCTAATGGGGTCACAAGCTGCGACCTACCTCATGAATATCGATGAAGTAGGTCTTTGCGACCCCATCGAGAATCACTAAATATGCTTGAGACACATTTGTACATTTCATTTTGTGAGTCTCTAATTGTGACTCGCAAAAAGTTGCAATTAGAGGCTCGCAAAATTAAATGGACATACATCTGGCCCCTAGTGTTTATGTGGGATATGGCAGGCTGTTAAGCTCAGCGTCAGGACATATTTGCAGGCAATCATGCCCTTTAGAAATGATTTAACATACAGCCCTACAATCCAGTCCCCAGGGTACACAGCAGACAAGACCTGAGCCAAGGTGAGCATGTTAAATTTCTCTTTCCATAGAAAGGCATTGAAAGGGCCCAGATCTAGTATAAGATTAAGTCTGCAGCCCTTTGTTGGCACCAGAAAGTAGCAGGAATAGCAACCATGTCCTACTTCTGGCACAGGCACCCTCTAGATTGCTCCTTTGGTCAGAAGAACCTGCAGTTCCTGGTGAAACAAGGAGAAAGGGTCCTCAGTCTGTTCTTAGGATGGTAGCAAAAACAGAGAGGTTTCCACAAATGGAATGGTGTAACCCTTTAACACAAAATTTGACACATCCACTTGTTGGGGGTAATTACAGACCATTGGGGCAGGTGGTACTTGATCCTCACACCAGTGAGATGATTGTGCAGGATGGATAGTGCACTAAAGAGACTTAGAAGCTGCAGCAGAAGGATGGGTGGAGGACTGGACAGCACGCTAATGTCTGGCTTCTGCTTCCTCTTTAGGATCCACAACCTCATCCATAAAAGAACTGTGTAGGCTGCTAGAGTGCCAGGTATCGTTGGCATTATCACGGACACACATTTTTTCCCTGTCCATAGCCAGGCTGAAAGGACTGTTGCTTGAACTGGGCAGTTAGAGACAGCCTGAGAGACCTAGGGTGACCTGGATCTCACAGCAGTGCTCTGGCGCTGTGTCAGCATTGCCATCAAACAGGCAAGAACCATAGAAGAGCATGTCAATTAAGGATGATTGGACATCCCCCAAAAACCCAGTGGAATACAACCAGGTGTGGCGATGCAGTGTCACCATAGAGGTCATGGCACTACCAAGGGACTCTGCAGAATCCACCAGTCAACTGATGGCAAACTGTGCTACATCCCTGACCACCCACTACGGCTTCATTGAGGATGGCTCGGCCCCCCTCGAGAATCATGGGAAGCAGCTGCACAACCAAATCCCATAAAGCATGCGTGTATTGCCGAAAAGGCATGCAGTGTTTACAGACGACAACACTAGGCTGGTGGAAGAGAAAATGCACTTCCCAAAAGTGTTCAGCCTCCTGGATTCACTGTCCGGTGGACTGCAAGGGAATGCATTTGAGTTCACCTTGGCTATTGAGGCCTGCACGACTAAGCTCCTGGGGAGAGGAAGGCTGGGTCTCCAGGGACAGGATGATGGTGGTAGGCAATCATGTGGTGCAGAAAAAGCCCCTGTGCAAGGTTTGGCTAAGGCTCCCAACAGAACGTCAGTGAGCGCTTTATTGAAGGGAAGCAATGATTCAGCCGAGCCCACTCCTGGGTGAAGGGCCTCTGTAAAGATGTTGGTCTTGACCTTGAATTCTGGCAGCTTTACGTCATGACCCTCCACTGCCCTGCACATCACAGTGGTGAAGTATGTGCCCTCCTCTGATCCAGGGTCCAGAACAGAAAGCATGCTAGAGTCAGGAGAAGTGTCCCAGCCAATGACATAACCCGGCTCCTCATACCAGTTTTCTTCTGACTCACACTCCTCCTCTAGGGAAACAAACCCTTCCTCCTTATCTTCTCCTTCAGGAAGATAGGGTCTATCTAGGGATGGTATGTCCAGGGGTTGCTAGGGCCTGCACAGCACCAGCACTGATGTCAAACGACAGCGGCTCGGAGTCACGGATGATGATGGGATCATCGTCAAGCAGTGCCGGTGGCCTTGGGGACGGATCCAGAGTGCCGGGCTGGTGTCAGAGGGGTGGGGATGACCCACTGGTAGTAACCCAGTTGAGGAACATCTGGGCTCCATGGGGCCTCAAGGTGTGCCGGAGGGAGTCAGTGTCACAAAGATGGCAAACATGGCATCAGAGACCTCCTTCAAATAAGCAGGAGTTGCTTCTGCCCCAGGAAACTCTGGGCCAGATGCCAGCTACGCAGGTGGATTGTGGGAACAAAGCTTCAAAGTACCAGGTCAGGTGGAAGAAGCTGAAGAATGTTTTGACTTCTTTGACTTAACCAACTTTGAAGATGCCATCTTGGAGTAAGAAGACGAACGTCTGCAGAAACTGCTCCAGGAACAGAGATTCCCTAGATGCAGTGAATGACTGCACCCACTTGCGGAGGGTGTCTTAGGGTTCCATGGTATCCGCCTTACACCCTCCATAGGATTGCCTCTGGACATAGAGACAGTGCACCCCTTTTTTTTGGCGCACTGTCACTGCACGTCCTGATGGCCTCTTTGCCTCTCCATCTACATCCATAATAAGGCACAATGGCAAGTGTTTCCCTCATTTACATGGGGCCATGTCCATGCAAATGAGGAACCACTCTCTTAAGATGGTGCCAATGCTGTATGTGCACTGGCACTATCTGAATTACAGAATGGGCTGCACACATATCTGCAGCCCCTTCTGTAATACAACAGTGCCCTGACGGGACAGTAAATGGGTGCACACACTTGTTGTGCCCCCCCAAGTCATTGTCTGTAATACGGCCTTTGGATGGATAAAGGAGTGGCCAGAGCACCTCGTGAAAGAAGCTCTGAAACACATTGGAGTAAGAACACGGGCCAACGGTAGTGCAAATGAAGGGGTGTAAGCCATTAACGGAAGGCATGCTTTGGAGAGCAACAATGACATTCCTATTCTATTTAAGGAAGGAAAGTCTAACACAGCAAACTACATTAGATCTATGATGTCATAAATAAAATGGGCTACAGAAGATCTAAAAATGCTTTGTTGAAGTATATGTTAGGCACTTGTATGGAAATGCTTTTTTGCCTATTATTTCCATTGACACAATGATTCGGTAGTGAACTTTGGGAGAAATGCTCAATTTCAAGCCTGGAATGACTATTACTTTATCCCTATTTTGCATTTATATTGTAAGATTAAAAAGAAGCTTGTGCTTCTGTCGTTCTGAGTGCTCTATCACCCAAATCCCAATACAACTGTTCAAACTTGCAACGTCAGGGCACTTTTCATAGGTAAAACCGAAACACCTACAATTTCTATAAACTCTAGGGCAGTGGTTCCCAACCTGTGGTCCGTGGACCTCTGGGGGTCCGCGAAGCCTCCTCAGGGGGTCCGCGACTGCTTAGAAAATCAAATAATATTAACAGATTAGGTCTCCAGCTTTCAGCAATGATTTAGTAGGGGGTCCCTGGATTCCAATAATGATTCAATGGGGGTCCCCGGGTTCCAGTCATGATAAAGTGGGGGTCCACAGATGTCAAAAGGTTGGGAACCACTGCTCTAGGGCACTACACCATATATGCAGCAAACATGACCTGTGTGGAATGTTTGTTGTATGGTCCTGTATCACTACTCAATTGAAGCAGCAAACATGGTAGCCGTTAAAGGATTAGTTTAAATACATAAAAAGACTATAAAGATAAACTATTCTGTACCGTCTTTCTTAATATTAATATAATATATGTGGTTGATTGCAGAAGAAAATCTGATTGACCCCTGAGTTACACCTTTTCTGCATTATTGTGTAAATCTCAGAACCTTGAAATTCCTCACTCAATAGAAGCAGAAGATATACGAGGAAACATGAACAATACAATGTTGTTGTATCCCAATTTCCTTTTTACTTTACTCATAGTGTCATTTAGTTCCTACATTCTCTTTCTCTTACGTCTGGAAGAGATTAAAATGTAGGTAGAGTTTCAGGGCACAAAGTCAATTTCTATAGAACAGAATGATGCCTTTGTGTCCAGCATACAACAAATCAAATACTTGGAGTTTGGAGCACGAACAAATTAGCATCACTGTACTTCACTAACCTCCACTCTCCCCAACATTTCTGCTTCCCAGAATCTTGAAGCAATTTAGTTTGCAGTACCCTTTCCATTAATAACTCAGCTAAGCATACTATGTACGGATGAGGGCAGCGAAGGGTCAATTGCTCCAGGATAGGCTTTTTAGTGCTTAGAATCGGTTTTGTAGTTTAATTTAAAATTGTGGCGTACAAGAACAGCTACCAGGATGGTCGATGTTCCACTGTTCTAAAAACAGGATTATGGGTAGGCCAGGGAATTTCTGGGTGGGCCACACTCTAGGAGTAGTTGAACATAACAAACTTATATGTGTTTGAAGACATTCCCTGTGAGCTCTGGCATCTGGGGAGCATATAAAAGAACAGGGCAAATAACTTTTATAGGAATGTATCAAATAATCTGGATCACCTCACTTTTTCAGACATCAGAACACAAATTTATTACAAAGAAGATACATGTTTAATGGGAAACTTCTGGTTGGCCTACATTGAAATGCTAAGACAACTTTATTTAAGGGCACGAACAATAAACAAAGGCGTTTTAATAAAGGCACTCGATACTAAAAGTTGTGCTCTATCTGTATTTGTTTGGGGGGCAGTTCCTGGAACATAAGTTGTCACCGGTAATCTTGAATGACAGTCTAGAGTTTGCTAGGCTGATGGCTCATAAATAGGTACAGATTCTGAGTGCGAACTTTAGAGGTCAGGTGTGCAACCACATGGGTTGTCGGTTTCTTGTGCCAAAGTGAACTTGATGAAATATTTGTATTTGTGTGTCTCAGGGGTTGATTTGAATACGTCTGTGGAGCTGTGTGACATTATTGGTCACTTGCCTCACGCATTGCCTCTGATGAATGTGCACAGAGGACTCCCTAGGACGGGAGTGCCTCATTTAAATGGTATGAATGAAAAACACACCATGTGAAAAGATCCCCAGATGGGCTGGTTATGCCAAAAGCCAAACCCTGTCTTTGACCTCGCTTAGCATAGCCCAAGATTGTGCAAAATAGCTTCTGGGGGCATACACGATGCTGTGCGTTGCTGAAAAGCTGTGTACAGTGGACATTCAGATAGGGACACTGGGCGCAAGTAATGGCCAAAAGCTATGCACAGTGATCAAAAGTCAGGGGGGGCAGACTCGGAGAACATGAGAGCCTGAGCCCACTGGGTTGTAGGGTGATAAGGTTGGGTCTGCGATGATAGCCATACCGTGCACTCACAGCCCACCTTTACAGGGGAAGTTCTTGCTCTGCAGTATCAATAGGAAGGCGAAGAAGGCCAAAGACCATGCCAAGTGGGCTCGAAGGCACGTGGACTGGTGGAACGTGGCAGACAGCTGTGGCCAGCAGGCACCAATAACGGTGTTACAGGCACGTTTCAAGAGCATGTTCAAGTCGGCCATACAAAGCTCTATGTATTCACTGAAAATAGATTAGTTAATGTAGGGTGTGATTGTCTGATGTGATCACACTCTAACCAAAGTTCTAAAAAACATTAGAACTGGCAGAAGAATGGTGCCTACTACTCAGATCCTCAAGATACAGAAAATACATATTAAAGTATACTCCTTTGGCAACAAAAGACTGGGTAAGTGTGTCACTCAAACTGTCTGATGGAATGATCCAGTCATTCAGTTGGTGGAGGGAGAAAATAATGTAACTGATAAGTATGCAGTAGTGGTTTACTTTTGAGTATGGCCTTTTACTCACAGTTATAATATTGATGATATAAAGAATAGATTGCATGGTGTGCTAATGAGGTTTCATGCTACTTTACAAATGATGCAATTGTTAACATGGCATCAGGGCAGCTATTTTCTGTCCAGCGTGACCTTGGCTCATAAAAGTGCCAGGGCTAAGGGGGATCAGGGCAGCCAGCAAATGCCCAGTGACATGTTGACGTGGAGGGACAGCACACTGGGGCAGCAGTCGGCTGTCCCTGGACTCGTTCTGGTGGACCAAGGAGTATTGGGATAAATGACAGCTGAACTGGAGCCATCCGTAGCTACCCCGGTGCCCTGGCTAAACTTGCAACAGGTGCTACACTCTGTATTGTATTGGTATTTGTAGAAGGCTTTCCGACCCCTTGCGAGCTTAAAAGAGCTTTATGGGAGGTCCTTGTGTATGGTTTACAAAGCACCTTCTATCCCTACTAATGCTGTCAAATGCTCTGCCTTGCATCAGGTTCATAAACGCCTTTCAGTTCCATGATTGAAAGTGTGTTTGCTATAGTCTGTCCTCTATGAGGCATGTTTTGATATGCATCGGAGGGAAGGTCGGCAGGAGCAGCTAACAGCTTCCCCATGATCTGTTCACAACTGCAAATGGGCTGTAGGGGCTGCTGTGAAGTGACGGAGCAGCGCTTCAGCTGACACAGTGACGCAGTGTGCACTGGAGCAGGATCAAGAATGATATGCACTTGCTTTTTAACAGGAGCAGAGTGAACAAAAGAACAATTTACTTGAATATGTCCCAGAATAATTCCCTTGGGTAAGATTAATTCAGACATTCCAACCATCACATTTTTCTCTTTTCCTTTAAGCTATCAGGCACTTATCAATGATATCTTCTGGATCTTTGCTGATTCCGTCCTATGAACTGTTTTAACATGTATATTTTTATATCTTACTTATTTAAGAATCACGAGCAGGCCAAGATCACGAAATTTGAATTGCTTTAAAATGTGTAACCCTTAGTGGTGAAACTGATCAGTCTCTGTTCTAAGAGATTGTGAACTGGTGAGGTAATGGCAGAAAGTCCGCTGGTTAAACTATTTCTTCAAACAAAACAAAAAACAAAAAAGTCCTGCCAGGATCATTCTGCATTTAGCCGCTGGGCAAATAAAGGGGTATAGTGTGGAACAAGTAAAAGTGTTTTTTATTTAAAAAAAAGTTATTCCCTCTAACAATAGTTTTGCACCTTGCCTCTTTTAGAGGTACACCCCAGTGCCGTTTGATGCTGTCATTATTTTTGCATTAAAATGAGAAAAATAATATAAATGTTCCCATTATTTACACAGATGGCTTGCATGTTTCCCAAGGATGGTACCTTCTTCCACCACACAAAATTAGATACATTTTGTAGACTTTTACACATTTTCACAAAGACCTGGATATTTGGATTAATGGAGAACAATTGCAGTAATTTTCTTTACAAGTTAAATGAAGTGAAATGAAATGAAAAGAACATTTGTAAAGCTTGTTAAACCCGAGGGTATCTAAGCACTAAGCCAAACAGGGCTCAATAGTGAAACCTGGTGACCCCACTTAGCACGAGAAAAGCCAAGTTTTCAAAGATATTTTAAACATTGTAAAGTCATCCAGCTTAGCAATATGAACAGGTAAGGTGTTCCATAACTTAGCCGCAGCCCTCGAAAAAGAATGGCCGCCCCATCTGACCTTGCAAAACCTAGTAAAGATAACTTACCTGCCTGAAGAAGATCTGAGCATGCATGGAACATACCAGGTAATATGTGCCGAGAGATGTTCAGAGCCTTAACAGTGATGGGCTAAAATCATTTGATTTGCACACGCCCAGTCTTGCACACTCAAAGGAGGCCAGCATCACACTGATGCGTTACACAGCTCCCCCAACCTCAATTGCCTCATCTCCATTTTTGAACTCCAGGAAGTGCGCATTTGTAAAGGCATGTGCGTATGGCATATGCAAGCATAATTTAGCACTTTTGTAATCTTGTGCAAACTATAGTGAATTTGCCAAAAATCTATTGTGTCTATTATAGTAAGTCAGTATTTTGAATCCCCAAAGAAGGCTGTGAATCCATAGCTGTATACCTCCTTCCACAGTGCTGGCTTAACATCAGTTCAGGAAGAGACAGTCATCTAAATAATAACCTTGATAAAAATGTACTGCCACAAACAAACTGCTTGGATTCAGAAAGAGAGTAAAAGAGCACCAGACGGAATGATACTGCACTAAATCAACATAAACGAGCAAATCTAAGAACCCCTTTACTACACACTGCCTCGATTTCCATCAGCTCCAGCGTCAAACAAATTTGCCTTCAAAGGCTTTTACAGAGCACACAACTATTTGAAACCATAATCCTCTCCATATCAAATTTGTATGTAACACAAAACCCTTAGTGACATAGTATTCTAGTCCATAGCCTCATCTACTTTTAATTAACTGATGAGCATTTTAATATCTCCTGCAAATAGCCGGCAATTTATTTGTGCCAAAAACAAAAAGAAATTGCCTTGAGGATCATCTTGCATTTCTAACCCCACAGTGGTTTTTCACCCCGGTTCTTTTCTTTGCTGCTGCGATTGTACGGCTACAAAGCCAGGGAATAACGAGGGCTCCCTAACCAACATGAACAGCTACTTAAACCACCCTCTTTATATTATTATAAATATATATTTTTTAAATGTATAATATATTTATAAAACTAGAGAGGAAGCATGCCACTGCAAGCGCA
The DNA here is from genome assembly GCF_031143425.1 of Pleurodeles waltl. Lineage (NCBI taxonomy): Eukaryota > Metazoa > Chordata > Amphibia > Caudata > Salamandridae > Pleurodeles > Pleurodeles waltl. The sequence goes on along the minus strand of NC_090437.1, from coordinate 345,410,602 downwards.
TTTACAAACTTAGGGGTTAAATATGTAAGGCCCAAGATTTAATGTCTCTAGGAATCAACAGTGCTATGCCCCACTCTGTCGCCTTGCTTCATAAAATGTCATGTTGCACCAGGTTAATCATGGCGGTGATGTTATGTTTGCTTGCATAGCTCATTCCCATCATTTTGTATCGTTCTAAAGCGATTTCGGACCTGGGTACCTTTTACGATTCTTGAATTTTAGTGATCTGTTGATATTGTATTTGCCTGTACTCCCTATTTAGACAGGAGTCACAGTGGCTGGCACGGCTGATTTGGTCCCAGGTTTAACAAGTAATGATGCTGTCCACTGCCAGCCACCACAGACTGCTCTTCAGTGTGCTTTACCTTGACCCTGCTCTTCAGTGTGCTTTACCTTGACCCTGCTCTTCAGTGTGCTTTACCTTGACCCACTGTCACTGATGACTTGGCCATAAGTTAAGAAACAAATCTCACCATGCGTTTTTCAACTATAGTTTAGCCAATTTCTATAAACCCGTTTTTTCAAAAAATGTTTTAAGAAAAAGTTACCTACAGCAGGATGTATTACTGTTTAGCTGGTAACTCTGATATGTACTTTCCTCTGAACTCGGTCACTCTGAACTGAACAGGACCAGGCTGTGGTATGTCGGGGGAGGACCGTGCAGCGTCTGGTCAGAGTGACCCAGTCCTTCCTTCACCTGACCCGTCGGAAAGAATGCAGATTAGCGCAAGGACTCCTGAGATATGCATGGCGGGGCTCTGGAAATTATCCCTTGAAACTTCAACTGCATTATCAAGAACGTCGAGGAGTAAAGTACTTTGCTGTAATGAGTTCTGAACGTAGCGACTGGGGCCTTGGTTAAGTACAAATACACTAGACTTATTTTATGCCCTGATACACTGGCAGAAGGCAAACAATCCTTTGTAGGTTTCAGAACTGGGGCTCACAGCTAATCAGGAAATGATAAACACCTACCCCAAGTGCAAATCAAGAATATTTAACCAGCTTGGTCCCAGCACCTAAGGCACACAGGTGAGCAGGAGGATAAACGAGCAGCCTTTGTACGTTTTATGGGCTATTATTTAGTAGCGCATGACAAACTGAAGCCCATCGACCGCACCATTCAAAAGGCATGTATTTGTTATAAACAGAGGACAGCATTGTGCAAACCTATGAATGCGACAGAAGAGATACCTCAAAGTCTAAAGTAAATATTTGAGACACCTTTATTTTGGAATTAAAGACAAGGCGAATGTGACTGAAAACACAGCAGAACATACATTTTCCACTTGTACCATAATAATGCTGATGTTTCCATTTTTACCCTTCAGCCATTGAAACATGCGCTTAATGCGGTGGTTGCCGGTAGGCCCTCATTTTTGGGGACCATCACTTTTCTTCATCGGAGAGGGGTGACGCACAAAGGGAAAAGAGAAGAAAGGAAAAAGGTAAAAACCGTCACAAAGGGAGAAAGCAGAGACCTGCAGGAGTGAAGTAAGGGGGTAGGGAATGTCTAGTCGTGGATTAAAGAGAGATGAGGTGGATTCCAGACTACTAAACCTTGGTATTTGCCGGGCGGATGCCAGCCTGGGCCTCTGAGCAGAGTTTTGGGGCCGCATATATTCGTCTACAAACTGAGCATTGACAGAAAACACTGATGATACAGCTCCTATCAAGGGACACAATGCTACACTCTCCTCTTTTAAAGTGAATGAAGTCCCCATCTGTCCGAAAGTAACAATAACTTGCGCCACCCTGCCATGCACAGCGTTGTCATCAGTGATATGATAACAGATGCTGCAGACATGTATGTTATCAATTGTCAGAAAACATGTCAACTGCAAATGTTGCAGTGTTAATACCAATGATGTCCTAGTAGATGTCATGACTGATACAATATGTAGGGTAATTGGCAATGCATGCCGAAGGCGTGAGTGACTGTTACCTAGGGGACGAGTTATAGTTACTTGAAATAAATATAATTGTTGAACTTCAGTGGCTATGTTTAAAACAATGTGTTTTAAGTGACACTTTCCCTTAACTCATCAATTTAAACCTTTGTACTTTCAGTGTTTCTTTTTTTGAAAAACAAAGTAATATTTTATTACTAGGTGCAGGAGACAGCAATTCTTTACTTATTTTTGTTGTTGTTAATTGTTGAGAAGGGGCGTATGGCCCAGCTCCCTCCGCAAGCCTTTACTGCTTGAAATCTGATTGTCTTCTGTAGACTGTTTCAGGCTGATAGTGGGGGTAAAACAAATACTTACGATCTGTTTGATGCCCAACATCTTGGCTCGGCTGGCATTGGTACATCTCTTTCATATCATTGCAGCTGCTGGCATGTTCAAGGGCATGGAATTACAGTCATCAGCTCCATGAGAACCGCCTCTGGTGTGCAGCACACACGTCTGTCTGAAGGGGGCCCTCTCTAGGACCCAAAACTGCAGCACCAGCCTACTGGTTAACTGCTTCCTGTCTGAACTTGTGACCTGTTTCTTTTCAGTGCTATTGTAATGTGGCTAACATGTAATAGAATGATAGCTGCGACTTGTTTCAAGCAAAGAAAGACCATTTGTTTCTAACTTCCTGTTAACTGTGCAGTACAAAAGTGTAAAAAATAAAAGTATAAACCCAATTTACAGACTAGTGATGGCATGGATAGGAATTCACTGCCGTGTCAGGAGTAGCGGAAGTGACATCACATGCTCCTTCACCTTGACTTTCACTCACACATAATTATACATGCACTCAAATTCACACTTACATACACACTCTCACATAACACACACTCTCTCACCGACAAGCACACACACAACATACATTTAAAAGTATTTTTTATTTATCCCCTCCTCTCTGCCATGGAAGGGCATATTACAGCTAATTGTACTCCATTTTAATGACACTAATAGTGAATAACATATTATAATTCACTATTAGCATAATAAATTGGCAGAAAACAAAGAGAGGAGCCCCAGCTGATGTCCATATGGACGAGCTTCCACTGTGTTCCTGGCACTGAATTTGCCACCTCTGAAGCCAGGGGCCGCAAAGGGAAAGTCAGGGGTCGCAAATGTGACCCCCTGGCGACCCCTAAATGACGTCCATGAGCTGTGGGCTTTTATTTGTGACTTATTTACTGTTTGTTTTAAATGATGATCAGGCCCGGAAACTTTTCCAAAATGCATTTTTCCTCTTCAGAAAGTAGACCTGTTCATTTATGCTGCTTATACCAGATCCAACTCCAGGGGTTGCAAGAACTCTGCCAGGGGTCGCAGTGGGCAAATTAGGAGTCGCAGGTGCGACCCCTAGTTGATTCCCCTGCTTACAGCCCCATCTTGTGTCAACCATGCCCCATGCATATCATAATAATATACCCTTCATTCTCAACAGCAAGAGCAATAGGACAATTATAGACTTTATGCGTGCCGATGTTGCATATCTACATACAAACGCTCATCTCTGCACCAAAGGAATCTCAAAATCGCAGACCATTTTTATAGTCACGTAGCAAAACCACCACAAAATAATATCTTCAGAACACTGTTGCACCAAAATTTCACCATGAATAAAATTCCTCCGCTGATCATGGATGACGACTTCATGCTTCAAAACGTAGATTATATTATAAATACATGTCGAACATGTGTGTATTTATGATTCTGAGATTATTTTTCATGTGAAATGTATGTATTGCACAGGCATACATTTTTTTTTAACTGTAACGTTGAATATTGTGTAACATATCTTTGTAAGAACAGTCCGAATGAACATTACAAAAAACAGATTAAAATCGACATAGTGTGGCAAGAAACAGTGCCACCACCTGAATCCTGACACTTTTTCTTTGGTTTTCACCAGGGGAGCAAATAGCCAGAAAATTAAAATACACACCCCCCCCCCACCCGAACCAAGGGCCATATGTACAAACACATTTCCCCATAGACACAGAATGGGTAAAACCCTTTGTTACATCTGGCCCCAAAGCTCTTATGGCACACAGAAAGCGAAACAAGTCATTGTGACTCTCCCCAGAAGAACACTCCTGTCTCTTTCATCCAAACATCTATCTTTTCAAACATCCATTCACACACTGATATCACCGTTTCACCATTACATTATGTCATCATTCATTATTTCATACATCAATCTTTCAACATTCCATCCATCTGTCCATTCACCCGCCCAAAGCTATCCAAATCTATCCATCCATCTCCAAACCTATCCTTCATACCCATACATCCATTATCCAGCCACTTTTTCACTCATACATCTCTCCGTCCACCCTTTTACTCATTCAGTCCATCTATGCTTTCACTCATCCATCCTTTCACTCTAGCCAGTAATCCACCCTTTCACTCCACCATCCATCCTCCCTTTTACTCATCCATCCACCCTATTACCCATTCATATAATCTTCCATTTACCTTTTCACTCATCCATTCATTTTTTTCACTCACTCATTGATCCTTTCTCTCAACAGCATCCACGCTATACTTAGCCATCCATCCACCCTTGCACCTATCCATTCACCCTTTGGCTCGTTCAGCCACTGCCCCATTCATTAATCTATAAATTTGTTCACTCATCAAGCCTTAAATTCCTCCATTCACTCATGCTTTTATTCATCTATCCACCCACCCTTCCAAGTACCCATCCATTCATCCTCCCTTTCACTCACTTACCAACCACTCCCCGTTCATGTTAATTATGAGAGTTTGTCTGCCGAGTTGTAGACAGAAGAGGCCCATGAAGGATTCCACACCTGCTGTAGCTGCTAAAGAAGGGGAACACCATGCCCCTGGGTTTTACTACATGCTGGTTCCTCAAGTAACATACTAAGGTGCAATGCTTACCAGGACTTTGTATATAAATTGTGATAGCCAGAGATTTGTACCTCTCCAGTCTTGGCTACATGATTCCTCTTAACACATACCTTGGAGCTAGATGTTGGCATTGATATGGCACCATAGCTCAGAAGAAGGAAGAGTTATCTGGCTTGATTACAATACTTGTGAATTATGTTGTTGATATGCTTTCTACCCTTCTGATTCCCAAACACTCATATAATGGAATAGTGAAAAAATGAACTGAAGGGCTTGTGTGCATCAGCTGAAGGAAGTGTCTGCTGCTAGCGCAGAGTACTGAGCAAATAGGAAAAGAGCAATGGGTGGGGGTCCTCCCTCGTATACATTAGAAACTGGAAATAAATAAATAGAGGAAACCTTTGACACAGGTAGGGTGCTATGCCAACGAGGCTAAATAGGAGCATGTTGTGACTGCCCTGGTTATTGGAGGCCAACTATGCACAAAAAGAAGCTCTATAGGCAGTTGAGGTTTTACCTGCACATTCCAAAGTTTCAGAGGTCATCTGAGGCTTTACCTCCCCATGGGGTGGCTGAACTGGCCTTTGAGGAGATTCTACAGTGGCCATCTGACTCTTTACTTGTTCACACGGTGCCTGCACTGGGAATTAGGGGCTAACCCAGTACAAGGGAGATAGTGGAAGGCATTTGAGTCTCTGAGACTATTGGGCCCTACTGGACCATTTGAACCTATACGTTCTTTATCTTTGGATGCAGCCCTATCAAGAGTGAGAAAGATTTACCTTTGCATGTGTTGCTTATATCTTGCCATATTGAGACTGCAGGCAGGCATTTGTGGCTGTGTCTGGGCATTTGAGGCTGCGCCTGAGCATTTGAATCCATGACTGGCTATTTGAACCTGGACATTTGAATATGTAATTGGACATAGTCGATTGTAGTTGACTATTTGACTCTCTCTGGATGCATTTGTGTATGTGGTAGCTAGGACCCTGTTACACCATGGCAGCACCCCATTTAAAACATTGTTGCTAACTAGAATCAATGAACAATTAATTCACTTAGTATTTAGGTTTTAAGTTTTATATTTTTTCCCTTGATTACTCTTCTTGTTTTGCCTTCAGTGTCAATGTTTCTGTGACACCATTGCCAGCGAGGTAACTGGAGAATGGAAGGTGAGATGATGTCATTTCCTGTGAGATCATAGATCATGTTATGTCACTTCCCCTTTCCCCGGTGTTTTGGTGAATTGATGTCTACGCCACTAGAGTTAAGAAGAAGTAGTCGTGTTTTTGAATGGTGTATGCTCAATTCACAAAAGTAAAATAGAAAAATCGTGAACCTGCTCCCTTAGTTACTCCAGTGTTAGCAGCAGAATTCAGACTATTTTATGGATCCACAAAGAATCTGAGGAGTACTCCTCAAAATGTACGATGTAGATTGCAAGGAGTACACAGTTTTGGGTTGTTAGTCCTGGAGTCCCAGCGATTAAATAAATGCATGTCCCAATTTTGGTGAGATCATTTTGTGAGCAGGCACATACAGCTAAAATGGTGTTCATGGTGCTGGTATTTCCTGCCTCCCTCTCACTACTTCAAAGGATTGCAATGGAACTGCTTTAGAAACCTACCTGTTGCACTGCTAGCCCATCAGGAGGTTTCTTGTGGGGAGCGGGGGGTTCATGAACATCAGCATTCAGGAGGTGGTTTATTTCACTGTTCATTATTTTGTAGTTTTTTCGTTAGGGCATATTTGAACAGATGTTTACATTGTAATAGCATCCGTATAGACTTAATACCGGGGCCCTTAATGTTTTCTTTGTACTTTCGGGAAAAGCATCTACTTTCTGTTTTAGATGCACGTGCTCATCTCCATCACCTTTTCATCCCCATAGGGGCACGCATAGTGTTTATTAGGTAAGAAAAGCCCTAGTTTATGGCCCATCAATAGTTTTCCACTTTTCCCGCTTTTCCTACGTCTTCTTCACCCCTGCCCAGTTTGTTCAAGCATAATGGAAATATTTCCTTGAAGGTCCCAGTTGGCACTGAAAACTGAGGAGTCGTTTCCTCAGGTGTTGACTATCTGTAGGAGCTACGCAGCTACCCACAGACATTGGCATTGCACCATCTGGCAGAATTACTATATTCAGAAGTACACCCTGGGAACATAAGTATTCTCCAATGCACTTTCACTGAATAAGAATGTGGATTTATTTGTGAAGCCCCTCATTTCACTTCATTTATTTATTAGGCACATACATGCCAGAACCGCAGATTCAGAGAGCACATTATAAATTAATACAATTAAAACATAAGACCAAAAATAGATTAAAAATGAGTACACGTGCATTCAGTCTTAAAACCATGATTAAACTACTCCACAATCAACAATCTATCATTATATCCGCAAAAGGTAAAGCACTCAAGTTGAGTTAATACACTAGCCTTTCACATACTATTTCAATCGACTTTTTAACAGAAATAGATCTGTCCTGTTTCCGAGCAACTATGACCAACATAAGTGAAAAAACATTTGTGAATTGGTCCGACTGCTTAACTTGAATCAGTGGTTGCCTGTGTGGGCCCTGCACTCACTTTTCGGAAACAGCACCTATTTTTCCTCATCAGACTTGGAAGCCAGAGAGAGAAAAACACACAAGGAGGAGGGGGAATAGAAAAACTGTAACACAGCGATAGATGAGAAAGCAGGGAAGAAAAGGAACCTTAAAGAGAGAGGTAAAGAGCAAGGGAGTGTCTGGTGATGGATTAAAGGGGCTTGGGGTGGAGTCAGTGCTGCGCAGCCTTGGTATTCAGCACCGTAGACTATGATAGCGCTGGTCGCGGGCTTCTAACAAAATTGTGGGCATGGGCAATAATCATACTACAAACGAGGCCCTGATTGGGCCTGCATGACGTAAATGGGCATTCTTTGTGGTAATTTAGTATGCATAAGTACCCCAGAGTGGGCAACTTAAGGTATTTACAACTTTGCCTCCAATTTTGGGGCAAGGGTAAGGTTAAGGGACAGGGCCTATGAAGAAGAGACTGAATTCTGCTCGGAAGTTCGGATGCAGGCCTGTGAAAGCATTACTCCTCAAGCTTACAGCTCACAGCATAGCTAAAGATTTACAGACAACCCACATGGTAGCTCTAACTGCAAACAGTCATGTAATGGTAAGACTTTAATTGCGACAAAACGCCTGCTCAGACAGAATGCCTCAAAACTGGCTTTCCGCAGGCGCGGGCAGAGACTACATAGTTTTATGCAAGCCATGGCATATACATCGCCTCGTGATGCTATCTCATAAGGCCTTGGAACGAAGACAAACTCATGTGCACTCAAATCCTGGCTCTCTATTGTACACTGACTGCTTGCCAGCAAAATTTGGAACAGAGCTCGAGATACCTACTCCACCCTAGTCGTACTTCAACCACAGCCCAGTCACCCACTACAGAAAAGGCGACCAAAGCGTTGCTACAGTTCATAAACCAGAGAAAATCCTAAATGTTCTGTATGCAAACAAGCTGCAAATTTCAGAATGTCTTGAAAAAGGGCTACTGTGGATCACCACTCCACTTATAGGTCTCACCCAGCCTATTTGTATCACCCGGCGTAAACTTTCTCCCGCTCTTAAATAGGGCCTCTTTAAGCCAGATGCTCAGAGAGTGTTACCAAAACAGCTTGGAGCCCGTCTGCATTCAGAACTCTAATGTCTGTTTACAATGCCTTATTGCTGCAGGGTGGAAACAATATTTTTATTACACGTTCTCAAGACGAAACCAAACGTTAAAGCATATCCTGCGGTAGGTCTGCTTGCCAATTACTCCAAGTAAGAGTGTAAGGCATATAATTACCCATGACAAGGGGACAAGCAATACTTGTTACAATATACACACATACAACAGACACAACAAAGCGTTCCAGACTGCGGGACAGCAGGTTTAAATTCACTGAGTTTATGGAAAACGTGGCACTCAAAATATGTCCTGCCATGACCTTTAAAAAAAAAAATCTAAGAATGTCTTATTCGGCGACATTTCTTAAAAAAAAAAAACGAGTGAAAAAAGTATTCGAGTAGCTCCAATTCACAGATGAATACCTTAAACCTGATTTTATTTGCCTTGAAAGCTTCTGATTAGATGTGTTATTCGGACGATTGCATCGCTACCAGTCAGAGATTCGAACGTATTTTCACTGATAATTACAACAGCATGAAAAAGAGCAAGAGTGAAATGCTATATTCATTCACTTCTTTAAGTATTATTGTAAAACAAGCCCAACTTTGACTTAATAGTATCCCACTGCAATTAAACACCAGTAAAAAGCACGCAACACACACAGGATAAGTCTGCAGGCCAAGGCTGATACAGATCAAATCGGCCTGAAAAAAACCCCAGACAACTCTTTATTCTATCTCATCGCTGTATTTTCTAAGAATGATCAAGCATGAAAGTGGCAACATCATTTCCAACTAAATGCCAAGGATTCACATTTGAGTTTACAAAAGACAGATCTCAAAGTTCCACTGAAATGAATTTGCTTCACTTTAAAAGACAGACTCAGTACAAAACAAGTGCGATATCTCCTCCCATCTTTACATTCGATGGTGATAGTCCTCTCATTGGTGGGATAATGTTCACGGAAAGGAGGCTTAAAATGGAAAAAGAAAACAGTAATTTTGAAGCCTAAACGTTTAAAAACCAGAACGTCGCCCAGGTCGTGCATTATGTTTTTAGCTTGTCATCGGGTACATAACTGCACGTAAAATGTTGCATAATTATAACCTTCCAAGAGACAGTGAGACATACTATTATGATAGAAAACCACACTGCTCTAAAAGCTGGCATTCTGGCCACAGTGACATGAACTTCAGAACCCTTGTACTATCTTTTGACAGGTAACATGAACAGATCAACACAGTACGCGCTATATGGCGATCTGCAAATAAATACTTTGAAATCATTTAAAAACACATACATACTGTCTATCTTGGTGTCGGTTTTTTTCAGTCTATGGAGAAGTTGCTTTGTGAGGTGGATGTTTTTGCACCAGAGTCTGTAAACTGATGGCCGTTTCCTTACTTTTCACATCATTTGCATATGATACGATTTCTCCCAAACAACCAGAATTCAATAACATTATCATTCTTGGTTCACAATTAAGCAACGTGGTAAATCTCAAAACGCGGTACAAAACCCGGGACTTTTCCTTACCTTTCCTGCCTCTAAGATCATCAGCGGAATCCCCCACTGTGCAGTTGAGATCTGACCTTCGAACCCAGAACTCTTCTGTCCAAAACCCTTTTGAAGCTGGAATTTAGAGAAAAAAAATAAAATTGGGAGCAAAACTATCATATGTATTAAAACACATCTGACATTACATTCAGGATGTAGGATTACGAGGCACAGCCCCCCCGTCACCAAAACTGGACCGTAACACAAATATTCGAAAAGGGATACGTATTGTGTAGTACAGTACTCATGGACTGCAAATTGTTTGGTGTATTTTGGTTATGAAAAATGTACTATATTGCATGCCTGTATACTGCCGAGAGATACATGCTTTCAGGCCTCTGTCTTCCTTTTCAGTTCATGCTTTTGTGCGCCATCTAGGTTTGATGCTTATTTAAAGGACAAGCTAGAGAGAAAGTCATAGGGTGCGCAGGACTCCATGATGGCCTGTTTTTGCCAGGTTGCACATGATTTTGAACTTTAAAAGTATTTTGAAGTTTTATCCACGGTTGCTATCCTTTCTGTGTCTCTAGGGCGAGGCCCATTTTACTGACTTGGTTTGGCTGGTGGCATCACAGATCTAAACGCTCCCCACTCTGCCCAGTTGACTGTTACTGCAGAATTCTGAGTGACACTCCAGAAACAGAAGAGACGTTTTCAACTGTGAGGCCACAAGAACACATTCACCACCATATATGCATTTTTTGAAAGATGAAAAAGGAAGAGTAAACTTCAAAATGCATTCTACTCAAAGTTCAAAATCAAGTCAACGTTCCTATTAATAGGCATCTATATTACCCCGATCGCAAAACAAAATATTATATAAAAATTTGACACATACATGTTGTGTTCTTAATTTACAATACACATTCGTTTTCCCCCCAATTATATGTCTATACAGAACACAGATTTTGCTTGCCTAGTTTGCCAGGGGCATTGGAATGTCCCGAACGCTGCACACCTTCCAGTGTCCATGTGTAAGAAATGTGTTTTAAATAGAAAGCAACAGGGCGGGGTGGGTGTTTCTAACATACAAGGAGTGCCCTCATAGATGCGCATGTCCCAGTCCTGCTCTCTCCAAAACCTCCCCCGAACAGAGAGTCAAGGTGTACCACTGCACACATGGGAAGATGCGCAGCTCTCTTCATCCATCAGGGTATGAAGAACAAAACCAACCTTACCAATCAAAAGATATCGATCAAAACCCCTTCCTCATGCAGGTCAACCTGAAATGAACTTAAAGGCAGGTTCAGACTCACTCTTGACCCCATGCAGGCTACTTGTGGTTTCTCCTTAACCGTTACTCACTTTCAGTAACCTCTTGAAAGCTATCACCTCCAACCAAGGGTGTCGCAGTTCAAAATTGATGATGAGTGCATCATCGTAATGAGCTTCTTATCCTTCTCGCAACAACAACACTGCTCTGTCCCAGCTTTTTTTAGCCTTACATCAAGCCTGCAGTCTTTACCACTGATTGTTTTCAAAACCGTTTCATCCAGTTATCACGCAACAGTGTAAATTTATTTTTCAAACACAAAAAGTAAGGCGTGCCATTGATGCTACTGAACATTCATTGATGGTCACCAGAGGTTAATGTGAAAAAGGATGAGTGCCGGTCTCCACAGATCTGCTCAGAAGCACTCGGCCGCGCTATTAAATGACAGTGCGCAGAATACCAAGGCTGCGTGTTATAGAATCCACCCCAAAGCTCTTGAATCCACTACCAGAAACTCCTTGCCCCTTTACCTCACTCTTGTGGGCTCCTATTTTCTTCCTTTGTGACTTTTTTCGTCTTTCTTTTCCTCATTCTTTCCCCATTGTGAGTTTTCCCGCTCTTGCTTTCGGGAAGTGTCTAAAGAGGAAAAATAAGTGCAGTTCCCCAACAATGCGTGTCAATGGTTCACACTGAGCACTGCTGGTCCCCACATCTCAGCATGAGGCCAAACTAAAGCATTGATGGTGTTTTTAAACATATAAAGGAAAATCATGTCCCCTTCATTCAGAGCCATTACGTTCTCCAGAACTATCAAACATATAAAGATTAGCCTGCCTGACTGGGTAGATTTGAAAGACTCAAAATAGAGCAATGTAATATTTTGTTCATTTTAAGAAAAATGAACAGATGTGCTGTGGATTTAAATGACTCCTCTGGCTGCCAGTCGAGAGACAGATAAACGTTTAGTTGCTTTACTTCACTCACAAGGCAGTCTGAAGTGAGGTGCATTCGATCAGCAAACCCTGTTCCCAAAATATTTATTCACCAGTCAAAGCGCCCTCATCAGTGTCCTCCCAGTTGTTCTCAACTCTGGGAGACCAGGGGGTCTGGGTAACCTGCCTTCGGAATACCCTTCCTATCTCCCAAGCAAGGAGGGTTATCATCTGATGATTTAGAGTTTAGAGGTGTAGGAGTACAGCCATACCTTGACAGTGCTGCAGCCTCACTATAGTCTCAGTTCCCCCCTCTCATTTAGAATTAGAGGAATCACAGGGCTCCTGATGGCAGACCTTCAGCCACGTCTGCCCACCGCTGGCAGGCCGGCCTACTGTCGCAGTTGCCCCAACCTATTTCACTAATTTAATCGCTAGCCATTTCCAAACTCATCCACACTGGAATTTTGTTTATATTTTATTTTATGCGCACATCAATAGCCATCATTCTACTTCCTTTGTACTTTCTGGTCTTATTACTATGCTATGTCTGCCATGAGGCACCCATCTCCTAATCAAAATGAAATTCGATTTATGGTTGCCGCCTTTGAAGTATTTATGATCATAGGAGTTATGTGAGCATTCTGGTCTTTTAATGCTGCTCTCAAACAAAGACAACCTCCCGTTAGTTTGGTGAGCCATAAACCCAAAATCCACACCAAATGAGCCTTTAATAAATCTGAATTGTGGTCGGAGGTGTTGTCCGACTGTTGACTTTCATCATTTCAAGCATCGTTGTGTTACTCACATCTTTAATCATGCTATTTTAATTTTGACTGTCTTTTACCATCTGGGCACTGCAGTTGACACCCATGCATTTTTTAAATTTAAATCTTTCTTATTCCCTTCAATATACTTTCCATACTCTTAGATTGCTTTGTCTTCATCACAGCCCCCCAACGACACTAGAGAGAAGGCTTGTGAGACAACAACCCACAGCAATAGGACCTTATCTGCTTGGTACCTTTAAAAAAGCTTCTATTCTTTTAGCGTGGGTTCTATCTCAGTAAAATCTGGGACGTTGTGACAGGTGGCGTCCAGTCCTTCCAAACGCGTCTTTTAAGAGGTAAAAAACATCTCAACCTCATTTAGGGAGTGACATGTGGATGAATGCCTCCACCAGAATATTTTCAAAGGGTGTTTTAAACTACAGAGAGGAGGGGCTATACCTATATAAATAGTTCAGCTATGACACCCAGATAAGGGCCTCAGTACTGAAAAATAAATGTATTTTTTATTAGGCTTTTGCCCTATGGGAATCTGCATTTACAGGCATGATGATACATGCACCATATTTGCAGTAGCCGCCTATCTCTTGTTAAGCTCAGATTGACCATTTATTTAAAGCATGTCACAAAAAACGACACAGAAATGCACTTTGGGTAGAAACGCTGCAGGTGGTGGAAAAGTATGGGAAACAAGCAGAAATATTTGGAATTTGCTGTGCGAAAAGGTAAAATCACAATTAACGACAGTGAAAATTCATATAAATATTTATGAGACCAAACTCAGAAACTGACAAACTGTCCCTGCTGTGTTAACTTTCAACATTGTTCCGTGTCTAAGACCGAAAGTTGGCTTGAAACGCAGCGCCCCTCTCAAGTACCCCATTTCCCGCTAACACTTCCAAGTCCTGATGTCTAAGTCTCAGTTTCGCTCATACAACTAACTTCCCCCTTGCAGACATGTCTCTCAGCAGCAATTCTAGTGATTCTGCATCTTAACACACCTTCAGAAGTGCATTCTTGCACTGCTTACAGTTCATGCATGCTTGCTGCGTCCAAGTACACAGGATAGATTTCACTTGGTAGCCAGTGACTAGTGAGTTTATTAGACAACTTCTCTACTAAGATTTGCTATGCAGGTGGCCAAAGTTCAACAGAGCTTTGCCACTTTAAAATTAAAATTACAGCGCAGTCAGGGATTACACTGAAGCTGCCATCTTGGCTCTGCATCTTTGACCTCGGTCATTCATTCTTCTTTTCTAATGTTTCGATAGACTTTTTCTATGCTAGGAAATTCATATAAAGGCAGAAAATGAGCTGGGAATTTCAAAGATGTGCAGACTCAATGGGAAATTAGCAAAACATTCATTTGTGTTGTGCCATTTTATAGGTAAACAGGTCACAAGTTGCTAAACAATAAATCTGTGCCATGACTATATTTTGAATTTGGAGAGGTAAACGACAAGGAATAGATACAATTTGAAGACTTTTTCCTAAACAATAATGTCCGGTTGTCTCATATCTTACTATCTTGACGTCCAATCATGACAAATTTACCTTCTAAATGAAAAATTGTTTTGATATCTGCCAGTTTTGGAGATTAATGGGAAGAAAAATAGGCTGCCTCTTCCATCTTAAGTACCGAACACTAAACTTACTGCATGACCATGAATGACATTTGTGTTACGTTTAATCAGGGTCATGGGTGGAGCATCAGTTGGGTGTCTGAGGGTGGGACACCCCCAAAATAAATGTCCCTTTGTTGGGTCTGCTATGTCCGTGTTGGTTTTTCTCGTTTTACTAACGCACAGTTTTAACTTGTTGATTTTCTTGGATCAGGTTTTAGAGATAGATAATCACTGACTTACAACAAAAGTAGAAACCTGCCCCTCTAGAAACACTCCTAAACATTTTGGGAATTCACAAACAGTCTCAGATTTCCAGGCATGCTACTGGCAAACCCATGTGTCATTTTATTGTGTGGTAGATTTGGATTTTACTATTTCCAAAATTCCGATTGTACAAACAGTACATTCCGTAATTGGGAATGTTACTTTGCAGGTGTACTTTTTTACTCCACAATGAAAATATTTTTCTCTATAGAAAAACCATTTCCACTGCACCTCACAAATATTTGGGGTGTGTCGTTGCCCTTCCCACTCTGGAAGGAAATTTACTTCAACACTTTGCTGAAGGAAATCTCTGACAATTTCCACAGCGCAAAAGGATGGGACAGAGGTTTGAGAATGCCCACAACCATTCATACGCACTCAATGAAGGTCTTGGTTGATCCTCCCACTCTTTTCACAGCTGTCAGAACAACTTTCAAAGGACAATGGTGCAAGCAGGAGCTACTGGGCCCAACCTTGGGGGTTGAGGCCTTTTCCTCCCAATGACCTGAGGCTTGACTTACTAGGAATCCAGAGCAAATGGCCAAGTACTCCTTCAGCACTTGACTGTCAGTGGAAGCCTAGGTTGAGCAGTTTAAGGCTTCTGAAGGGGGAGGAGGATACAGGGAAGCTGATCACAGGCTAACAACTCAAAGTGTTCAGTAGCAGCAATAAGTGATTTTCCAGTCACATACTGGCTTTTATGAAAAAAGTAAAATGAAGCATACACAAAATAAACAGTCCCTGAAAGCAGCGCTCTAGTGTTTGCTAGGCAGGTCCCTGAGGCGAACTTCCCTCTCACTAATGGCAGTGGTTATTTCCTATTCACAATAGGTGAAATTCAGGTTAAGCCCCACTAGCTTCAACTAATCAAGTATTCCAGTGCCCAAAGTGCTATGTGGCAGAACAAGTTCTCCCTGGGCATTCTAGCCCTACGATCAGTCTTAGCCAATGCTGTAGGGGGTGCATGATTGAAGTCTCTGCAAGCCTTTCCCTCACGGTGTTGCAGAGAGCTTTAGTAAATGCTGTTGGTGAGTAGCACTCATGGATCCACAGATCAGTAAGTTTCTCTGATCTTTCCCACAGGTGGGAGGGATTGAATGATCCAGTCCCAGTCCTCATTTGGGGGCTAGGGCCCGCACGAGTCACCACTGTGTCCTCTTCTTTTGATGACGGCTGGAACCAGGCCACAGTCCTTGTCCCTTTCTGTGGCCCCCTAGCATGCGGGGTCACAGACTTCATAACACACACAGGCTACAGCACAATCTGCATGGCAATACTCTTTACAGTGGCCCCTTCTGGCATACGGGTGTTGCCGATTTCACTCTGCACCCAGACAACAGCTCGATCAGCACAGCAGTAACTTTCTCTCCACAGTGGGACCCTTTAGCATACAGTGTCACCAACTTTACTCCACACACTGGCTACAGCCCGATCTGCATGGCATTACTTTTTACGGTAGTCCCCTTACGGGGTTGCTGAGTTCACTCTGCATACAGGCTGCAGCTAGATTGGCACAGCAATAATCTTTACAACAAATCCTCTGTGCGGGGTCATCAACTTCACTCTGCACATGGGCCACCACACCCGATTGGCACAGCAGCAATACCAACCATGGCTAACTTCATGATAGCCCTCTCTGGCATATGGGTCACCAACTTTAACCTACACATGGGCGACAACCCAATCAGTGCAGCAGCTGTCTCCTCACATGTTGCTACAGGGATCCACTTTCCATGATCCTTCACTGGACTTCGCTCCATTTATAGTTCTCCTCTTCCTCACAGGGCACACTGGTCTTGGCAAGCAATCAGGCACTGGTACACGAGGGGCAGGTGGTCTTTGATTTCCCTGGGTGATATCCCCTCACTCAGCAGGAAGAATAGCAGGCCTTAGCCCTAGCCCTAGTCACAGCCAGATGTCTTGCAGAACTTCTCCTCTTCACACTGTCCAACTGGCAGCTTGAGAGTTGACTTTTTTTGGGGGCCTCAAGATAGCCACCTTTTAGTCCACTTCAAGACACTCAGGGCCTGATTAAGACCTTGGCAGAGGTGATTACTCCATCCCAAATGTGACAGATATCCTGCCCACTGTATTACAAGTTCCATTATATCCTATGAAACTTGTAACACGGTGGGCAGGATATCCGTCAAATATGGGATGGAGTAATCCCCTCCGCCAAAGTCGTAATCAGGCCCTTAATGTGATTAAGGGTCTGAGCCTTTGAAGTTTGTTTTGCAGGTCTTGCCCTTCGCCATGAAAACAGTCTGTCACAGCAGAAGCAAGTCCAAATCTTATAACCCCACAACATAGGCCATGTAAGTGGCTAGAGGTTCACACCTGCATGTCAGCCACAATGATATGTTCATCAAAATGTGACCACAGGGCAGTAGCCTTTCCCCACTATCAGTGTGGTGTTTTGGGTAGCCCTACTAGTCAAACAAAACCACAATCCATGAGACAGGCCAAATTTCAGGGCACACATCCATTATCCATGTTCACCATGACAACACAATCATCATCAGGGACACAGACATCGTTGCAGGAAACTCTGGGCAGGGGTTCACGTCCATCACTATGTGAGAGATCTTTCCTTCCTAACAGCGGGGTTTACTATAGAATAATTGTACAAAGATGTGACACACAAATATACAGTAGTAGTTGCTAGGTATCCTTAGGTGGATACTTGACAGACCAACATTTTTGGTCATAAATTTGGCGAAAAGGTCTCATGACCTCAATATATTACGGCATGGAGGAGCACAATGTAAATATGTCCATGGATCTCTTTTTTGTTTTTGGGAGGTGGAGTGTGACATGGGACAACAGGTCAAAAGAACACAATAGCCCTCTAAGTATTTTAATGCTTAATATTGCAGAGCTAGACTGGAAGCTGAAAACAGCTCTGGTAAACATGTTATCGCTAGTACCGTACCGGCTGACCAAGCATAGATAGACAGTCACTATGTTCCACGAAAGTTTGGGTTACCTCACCAACAAACTCTGTAACAGATTTGGGGTTTAATAATTCATTTGATAGCTCAATTTCCTAAAAAGATTTATAGGATGAAAATTGTCCTATTAAAAAACATAGAAAGCTGCACCAACAGGTTTCTGACTTCTCATGGTTGTTGTACCCCTTGGTCAATTCCCCACCACCTTGCCATCCACTGTTCTTTTTAGTTGGGAACTTTGAGATTAGCACTTCTGAATCTCACTGACTAAGCCATGTGCAGGAGTTTAATATTTGATTTGAAGAATTACTTCAGAGTATGTGCAGCTGATGGGTCAGCTTTTTAAACACATCTATTGTACTCGCTGGTGAATTCCCTAGGGTTCCATTTCATGAGTAGATTATGTGTACTCAAGAGGAAATAATTAGTGACACTGATTTAGATTTTCATCTGTTGTGAATTTGTCGAATCCTGATTATCCTCATGCAAAACATGCCACAGACTCGACGTTTCCTGTGATTTTATACTAGGGCCTCAATTACAAAATATCAATTTCCTTTAACCAGGAACTTGCTGAACTGTTAAACAAAAACACTGATGAACTCGAAACACTGCACTGAAGCCTACCACGACAGAAAGAGAAAAGATTTTTTTGTATCCACCAGCTCAAAAACATTAACATAAAACATACATCAGGAAGAAGTCTTATAGTTGGCTGTGCCTCAGCAGGAAACAATATTTTACACATGGAGAGATGCCAGACTTTTGCATATGTGTAAACGTACCCGTTGAATAGTTGTGCTCAAGGAAATGTTTTTAACCCATTCACTGCCAGGCTTTTCACCCCTCAGGTGCCAGGCCTTTTTTTGGCTATTTGGGTTGTTTGCGCTTAAGCCCTCATAACTGTTTGTCCACATAAGCTACCCACGCCAAATTTGCGTCCTTTTTTCCCCAATATACTAGGGATTCTAAGGGTACCCAGAGTTTGTTGGTTCCCCTGGAGGAGACCACGAAATTAGCCAAAATACAGCAGAAATTTCATTTAAATAAAAATATGAAAAAAGGGCTGCAGAAGAAGTCTTGTGTTTTTTCCCCCGAAAATGGCATCAACAAAGGGTTTGCAGTGCTAAAATCACCATCTTCCCAGCTTTCAGGAACATGCAGACTTGAATCAGAAAAATACATTTTTCAACGCAGTTTTGGCATTTTACTGGGACATACCCCTTTTTTACTATATTTTGTGCTTTTAGCCTCCTTCCAGTTAGCGACAGAAATGGGTATGAAACCAATGCTGGATCCCAGAAAGCTGAACTTTCCTGAAAAGTAGACAATATTCTGAATTCAGCAAGGATTCATTTGTGTAGATCCTACAAGGTTTTCCTACAGAAAATAACAGCTAAAATAAAAACAAAAGAAATTGAGGTGAAAAAAACCCAGCCATTTTTCTTCACGTTTTACTCTGTAAGTTTTCCTGCAGTGTCAGATTTTTGAAAGCAATATACTGTCACATCTCCTGGACTCTTCTGGTTGTGGGGATATATAGGGCTTGTAGGTTCATCAAGAACCCAAGGTACCAGAGCCAATAAATGAGCTGCAATGGGTTTTCTTCTATACCAGGTATAAAGCAATTCATTTGCTGAAATATAAAGAGTAAAACATAGCTATCAAGAAAACTTTTGTATTTCCAAAATGGGCACAAGATAAAGTGTTGAGAAGCAGTGGTTATTTGCACATCTCTGAATTCTGGGGTCCTCATATTAGCATATGAATTACAGTGCATTTCTCAAATAGACATTTTTTACACACTCTCTTACATTTGGAAGGAAAAAATGTAGAGAAAGACAAGGGGCAATAACACTTGTTCTTCTGTTCTGTGTTCCCCCAAGCCTCCTGATAAAAATGGTACCTCACTTGTGTGGGTAGGCCTAGTGCCTGCGACAGGAAACGCAACATGGACACATCACATTTTTTACACTGAAATCTGATGTGTTTTTTGCAAAAGCGCCTAGTTGTGGATTTTGGCCTCTAGCTCAGCCAGCACCTAGTGAAACCTACCAAACCTGTGTATTTTTTTAAACTAGACACCTGGGGGAGTTCAAGATGGGGTTACTTGTGGTGCTCTCACCAGGTTCTGTTACCCAGAATCCTTTGCAAACCTCAACATTTGGTGACAAAGTTCTGGAATCTGAGAGGAGCCACACATTTCCTTCCACCCAGCATTCCCCCAAGTCTCCCGATAAAAATGGTACCTCACTTGTGTGAGTATGCCTAGTGCCCGTGAAAGTAAATGCCCCACAACACTATCTGGACACATCAAAATGATCAAATACAAAACTACCTGTTTTTGCAAGGGGGTGGGGGGAGCCTGCGTTTTTGGTCCTGGGATCAGCAGCCATATAGAGAAACATACTAAACCCAAACATTTCTGAAAACTAGACACCCGAGGGAGTCCAGGGAGGTGTGACTTGCGTGGATCCCCCAGTGTTTTCTTACACAGAATCTTCAGAAAACCTCAAATTTAGCTTAAAAAAACAAAACAAATTTTTCTTACATTTCTGTGTGGGATCACCGCACCAGGACACATTCCCTACCACCCAACTTTCCCCTCAGTCTCCTGGTAAAAATGATACCTCACTTGTTTAGGTGGGCCAAGTGCCTGTGACAGATAAGAGCCAAAAACATGTCAAAATTGAGGGGGTACCAAAGCGGGTCCAAAAGGGCAGTTTGGCAAAAAACATTTTTAGGCTGACAAATGGGGCAGAATTATTATTTGTACAGATGCGACAATGCTGGGTGGTAGGAATTTTGTGGATTTCTGCAGATTATGGAAGGTTCCATCACAAAAATGTGGGAAAATGTGTGATTTCTAGCAAAGTTGGAGGTTTGCAGGGTATTGTAGATAAGAAAATGGTGCGGGTGCATGTGAGGTACACCACCCTGGGCTCACCCAGATGTTTCGTTTTCAGATGTGCCTAGGTCCTGTGGAATTTTCTGCATGGCAGGCTCCCAAAGTCCAAAAAGTGCAGCCCTCATCATTCCAAGTGGGATGATGTTGAGAGCTAGACAAGCTTTCATGGCCCAAATGTAAAACCAAAACCCAAAATAATCAAATATCCTGTTGCTTGTCGTAGGATAACATGTTTTAGTGCGCAGGGGAGAGCTGAAAGACTGTTACCCCCTTCAGCTGTGGTGGGGGTATAACAATGCCCATACTGGTTGGTAGCCATTACCCCACTGTTTCTTTAAAATTCCCTGGCATCTAGTAGGCTTTCTGCCCCCTCAACCCCCACATAATGGATCGGTGGTAATGGCCCCATCTGCCCACTGGTGGGCAGAACAACTTTGGCCTCATTTATTTGGGGTGGGGGTATGACCATACCTCCACCCTATTCTTTTTTTTTTTTTTTAATATTCCCTGGTGGGTTTTTTGCCCTGTTGGGAGCATATGGGCCTTACAAAAATAGGCCGATCTGCCCCCAACGGGAGCTAATATGGACAACAATAATGTGCCCCCATGGGGAGCAAACCTTGCCCAAGGGGCTGCACCCCCTAATAGAAATAGGCCTATCTGCCCCCAGGGGGGCAGAAATAGCCTAAAACAAACCCCCCCCCCCAGGGGAGCGACCCTTGCGTGAAATTGGTGCATTTACTTATAAGGAAATAAAAAAAAAATCCCTAGTGTCTAGTTGACATTTCTGCTGCCCGATCGCATTGCGATCGGGTAGCAGAAATGCTGAGGGAGGCACAAAAGGAAAGTCCTTTCCGTTCATGCCTTTCTCACCCCCTCCACGTGATCGGAGTAGAAATGCTTTTGCATTTCTTCTCTGATCTGTGGTGGAAGCTGAGCTTCCAGCGCAGAGGGGGCAGCCTCTGATGAGGTCACCGCACAATGACGTCATCAGACACTATGGGGGGGTCAAGGCGGGGGGGTGGAAGGGAAAGCCATTCCCCTTCCATCCCTACCAAGGGAAGGGCCCATAGCAGGACAAGCTCGTCTCGTCCTCGGCACACGGTGACAGTGGCCGAGGGAGAGACCAGCTCATCTAGTGCACCAGAGGGGTTAAAAGTGAATAATTTAGAATTTACAAATGTTTTCCAGGGCACCATAGAGAATTCTAAAAAAAAAAATGGATATTCAATCAAAATGTAGGAGGAAGCCCATGTTAATAGTTAATTCAATGTTCTTTTCTATTTTTGCTTTAGGTTTCAACATTAAGGTGCAAAAGAGCACAATTTTACTGCAATAAGAAAGGAACTTGTTTTTTCGCTGCCCTACTAAAGCTGTTTTCGAAAGTGGTTTTAAAAAAAAGCATGTTTATCAGATGTTCATGCCCTCCACTATATTGCGGAGGACATACAGGTCTCACTCACAACATTTGGCAAGAAAATCCTTCAGGTGAAAGTATTAGGCAGATAAAGATTCTTTTTGAGAAATAATGATGGGCCACGAGAGAAGAGCTTCCTTTTGCATTCCAACATTAATATTTTTCATTGATGCACAGTCCGTTGACATCACACTGATTAAAAGTGTAACCAGTCAGCACCATTAGCAAACACTGGCTTCAGTTTGATCGGTGCGTGGGGCATAACTGTCATTAAGCACTGACTGAAGTAGGAGAAGTACGGATGGAAAGGGGACGATGTCCCTTTTCCAGAGAAACTCTCCCTTGTGCATCCATGCTTGAGTTTTGCTCAGAACCATGATGTGCAAGCAGAGATCCACCTAATAAGATACCAGGGAGGAGGGGAACGCCCCAAGCATGGGTAAGTGCTCCCCCTAAAATGAAAATATGGAAAAGTATTTTTGCCCCCTGGTGCTTACCCCCATGCATCCTCTCAGACTCCCTGGGAGAGTGTAGGGGCATAACAATTACTAAAAACCAGGGAAATAAAAACAAGCACTTGCAGAGTCAATAGGTTTTATGTTTTTTTTTAATCTAACTCGATTACAAAATATTATGGAAATATTATAATAATGTTTGTTTTAAATTTGATAAACCATTAATAGTTGTTTATGATGTATATTAATTCAACATACATCACAACATAAACAACTATTAACGCTTTATCAAATTTAAAACGGATATTAATATAAAGTTCTTTATATATTCATAATCCAGTTAGATAGAAAATAGAGGAAAGAAGACAGATAAGACAGCAGCGAGAAAGAAGAAGGGCAGAAAAGAAGGAAGACGGCATGCGGCAACAAAGAAAGAAGAGGGCAACGAAGAAAGAAGACATAGAAGATGGCAGTGATGAAGCAGAAAATTAAGGTTTTGATTTATTAACGCTTAAACGTAGTGCTGAAATAATCATGTGTGACTTTAACCGAACTAATAAAGATTGTACGGGGACAAAATGTGCCCTCAGAGTAGTTTGCCAACATTTATAAGCGTGCTTTATATAACGTGATGTATTAGAATTGCACTAATCCGACATAATCATAAACGTGTGCTACGATTTGCTTGTTTGAAATGTTTTAGCTTAGCATGACTTTAGCGGAGGCTTTGGCCTAGTTGCCTGGTCTCACGGTTTAGATGCTCGTATTTTTCCACTGTGCTAATAAACGTGTATTTTTGCTTGAAGCTGTACTTTTCCACAGAAACCGTTCACATGCTTATCTTAAGGTTTCGTGCCAGCCTGGCATATTTTCTCTTTACTTCAAGGTCGATTTGCAGGTGCGGACAATGGAGGCTCTGAAAGTGAGCTAATTGGTAGACAATGTTGCAACTTGCGTACCCATCTCCAAGGATAATGTACAGGGAGTGCAGAATTATTAGGCAAATGAGTATTTTGACCACATCATCCTCTTTATGCATGTTGTCTTACTCCAAGCTGTATAGGCTCGAAAGCCTACTACCAATTAAGCATATTAGGTGATGTGCATCTCTGTAATGAGAAGGGGTGTGGTCTAATGACATCAACACCCTATATCAGGTGTGCATAATTATTAGGCAACTTCCTTTCCTTTGGCAAAATGGGTCAAAAGAAGGACTTGACAGGCTCAGAAAAGTCAAAAATAGTGAGATATCTTGCAGAGGGATGCAGCACTCTTAAAATTGCAAAGCTTCTGAAGCGTGATCATCGAACAATCAAGCGTTTCATTCAAAATAGTCAACAGGGTCGCAAGAAGCGTGTGGAAAAACCAAGGTGCAAAATAACTGCCCATGAACTGAGAAAAGTCAAGCGTGCAGCTGCCATGATGCCACTTGCCACCAGTTTGGCCATATTTCAGAGCTGCAACATCACTGGAGTGCCCAAAAGCACAAGGTGTGCAATACTCAGAGACATGGCCAAGGTAAGAAAGGCTGAAAGACGACCACCACTGAACAAGACACACAAGCTGAAACGTCAAGACTGGGCCAAGAAATATCTCAAGACTGATTTTTCTAAGGTTTTATGGACTGATGAAATGAGAGTGAGTCTTGATGGGCCAGATGGATGGGCCCGTGGCTGGATTGGTAAAGGGCAGAGAGCTCCAGTCCGACTCAGACGCCAGCAAGGTGGAGGTGGAGTACTGGTTTGGGCTGGTATCATCAAAGATGAGCTTGTGGGGCCTTTTCGGGTTGAGGATGGAGTCAAGCTCAACTCCCAGTCCTACTGCCAGTTCCTGGAAGACACCTTCTTCAAGCAGTGGTACAGGAAGAAGTCTGCATCCTTCAAGAAAAACATGATTTTCATGCAGGACAATGCTCCATCACACGCGTCCAAGTACTCCACAGCGTGGCTGGCAAGAAAGGGTATAAAAGAAGGAAATCTAATGACATGGCCTCCTTGTTCACCTGATCTGAACCCCATTGAGAACCTGTGGTCCATCATCAAATGTGAGATTTACAAGGAGGGAAAACAGTACACCTCTCTGAACAGTGTCTGGGAGGCTGTGGTTGCTGCTGCACGCAATGTTGATGGTGAACAGATCAAAACACTGACAGAATCCATGGATGGCAGGCTTTTGAGTGTCCTTGCAAAGAAAGGTGGCTATATTGGTCACTGATTTGTTTTTGTTTTGTTTTTGAATGTCAGAAATGTATATTTGTGAATGTTGAGATGTTATATTGGTTTCACTGGTAATGATAAATAATTGAAATGGGTATATATATTTTTTTGTTAAGTTGCCTAATAATTATGCACAGTGATAGTCACCTGCACACACAGATATCCCCCTAACATAGCTAAAACTAAAAACAAACTAAAAACTACTTCCAAAAATATTCAGTTTTGATATTAATGAGTTTTTTGGGTTCATTGAGAACATGGTTGTTGTTCAATAATAAAATTAATCCTCAAAAATACAACTTGCCTAATAATTCTGCACTCCCTGTATGCTTAAGTAAAAGCTTGAGAACTGTCGTTTTTGATTGGACAATTTGAAGCTAACCTATGAACCCTCCAATGGAGACCCTACTGGATTCGAACTGTTGTCTATAAAACCCAGGTGCATGAGGAGAAATTAGGCCATTATTGGACATCCCGCCATTTTGACTTCGTAGCTATTATGTCCCACTTTGCTGCGGCGCCATTTTGAAAGAGACTTTGATACTTTCTCAAATGAAGAGAAAGAGACTTTGATGATTCTGGCCCTAGAGACTTTAACTTTGATTTGATCCCTTTGCATGAAGTAGTAGTTTTACCTTGCCGCCGTGAGGCAACTGCCCCGTCCACCCCTGCCCCTTTGCCCCGTCCTATGCTGATCGAAAACGGTACCCATGATGACCGAAGAACGGTACCTGTGAGACGAAGACTTCCTTGTATGCTGATCGTAATTGGTAAATATGAAAGGAAATTGTAAAATTGCATTGTGTTTCTTTTAGGTAACCAACTGCTGATTTTGGTAAGATCCCTAGTTAGGAGTTTTCTAAATTAATGTTGCTAAATTGTTTTTGCATGAAGTCCCACATGCCGATGCTAATTTGAGGTTAGACGAGGATTCCATATGTCGCACGATGCAATTTGAGATCTTGTTATGCTGACTAAATGTATGCGATTAGTTCATTACAGATTATCGTATTAGTGATTTGTATTGCTATTATTGAATGCCTTGTGATTCAAATGCTACATAGATTGCATCTGTTTCGTCGTTATGGACAGCTATTAATGTTCATTTACGTTTATCATTTGGTGTTGAGACACATATATATTGTGCTAGCTTTGCTAATATAGGGAAATAAAATTCACTAACTTTGAATAAACTGGTGTGGTTATTCCTGACTGAAAGGTCAGGGTTCGCCGAAATGTATTCTGGATTAATTGTTAAGTGTTATGTCGAACAAGGTATTGCTTATGTTCGTTATTGACTATTGATTTTAATGAAATTGATTGATTAAGAGTACAGAGAGTTCCCACTTAGTCAAAAGATTCATCGGCCTAAAGAGCGTCCGAACACAGGTAAATTATTGCTACGGACCGCTCTATCAGTAGATGGTAGCAGAGGACGGTTACGTCTTTTGGGACCCTGTACTCTTAGAGTACATGGTGTTGAATTAACGGTTACGCATTTTGAGACCCCATTCGAGAAGTTGAATTAGATTTTTCTTGGGTAAAATAGATTGACAGAATGATGATGGGCTAGGTCCACCGCGACTTTCCCGGGATCTCGGAGCTTGCGAATGGAGAGTACGGAGGTGTGGAAACAGCGTTGGCGGTACTAGTGATGGTATGAGTGAAGTTAGGGTTTTGCGCTTGCACAGCTTATTGCCGCAGGGTGTGTGAAAAGGCTGCGAGGATTTTTCTTTTTAGGGGATAGCGGAGGTGCGACTCCGAGTGTAGAAGTAGAGAAGTCGTCGAACTTCATAGAAATAGCGGAGGTGCGGCTCCGAGTGTGAGAGTAGGGAAGTCGTCGAACTTCATGTGCGTGTGGCGCTTTGTGCATAAAAAGGTCCACGTGGTTGTTGTTGTTGAGACGGGCCCTGCGAGGTCAAGAGACTCCGGAGTATGTTGATCCATGTTGTGGTCTGGGCGGTTTAGTAGGTTGATTGGGCGTGGTCAACGAGTCGGTACGTGTGTTAGGGAGTGAAAGGAACTTCGACTTCGGGCTTTGACAAGATTCTAAGTGCACTAGAATAGATCATTGACAAGTTGAGAGTAGGTCTGCGGGTCAGATTTGCTTGCAAACGTGGGGACTGAGAAAGACGGAATAGCGGCCGAGGCTAGTGAAAGGTCCCTAAGGTCCTGAAGCGACTGTGTTACCCTTCCTGTAGTAAACCGACAGATCTGTTTTATTTTTGGTAGCTCGCGATACATGCAAAAGTTGTTACGAAAAGAGGTGAATGAAGGAGGACTAGCCGCGAGGCTTTGTCAGCCGCAGTGTGTGAGTGTGACGTCACTAGGAGCCGCGCTGGGATAGGTTGGTTGCAGAGAAGGGTCGCGCACGGATTGGACGCAGTCCGTGGGACTCGGTTGGAAGGGGAAAGGCAAGCGAAGAGTATTCCGGGAATTAAAGTCACCTATTGATTACAAACTTTGTGAAATAAAAGACGAGAAAATGAAATTCTTTAAAGCATTCAGGAGTGCGATGAAGGGGGAGTCTTACATTAAAGCGAGCGTAGGAGAGGAGACGCCGCCCGAGGGTACACCAGCTTACATTGTAATGGAAGAGAAGGGGGTAGCTCCGTGTCTTTGGCTAAAGCAATGGCACAAACTGACAGAGAAACATGGGAGCGTAGCGTTCCCGATACATGGGACATTCAATATAAGGATCCTAGAGAATTTGAGGTTCACGATGTACGACATGAAGGTACCTCCAAGGCCAGCACAGTTTGAGGCTCTGGCAATTTGGGAACTAATGGCTAGACAGCAACAGCAAAAGAAGTTCGAGACCAGAATGAGGAAGGTAGAAAAGACACTAGCGGATGCTAGGTGGGATAATGCGCAGAAGGTGTGGAGGTCAGATGTATTGCAGGGGATAAAATTGTTCCCCGCAATTACTAAGGAAGAAGAGGAGGTAGGTAAGAAAGCTACCTGTAAGACAGACAGGAAGTGTTCAAAGGATAGAGAGGATGAGGAAAAATTGAGAAGAGAAGAGGAGTTAGAGGATGAGGAGTTAATAATGCAATTGTTGAACGACCGTCCACCGCCTTATGCGGAGAATGGACAAGGTCCAAGTACCAGTTCTGCCCCTCCGGCATCGGTACAGAACAGTGAAACCCAGAGTTCAGGAGCGTCATCGGGATCTAAGGACCCGAGTTTATTGTTCACCCCGCAGATACCGCAGGTTAGGAGAATATATCCAGATGTGCCCGTGTTGAAACCAGCAGAAAATTATCAGCCGCAGATGCCAGGGTACTACAGCAGTGACAATAGTGCAGGAATGATTATAGATCCAACCGTAAGGGGAGGACAGAATGGTCACAACCCAACAATGGCACAAGCTGAATCAAATCAGTTTTTGATGCCTCAAAAGCAGATGCAGGGAGGAAACGCACATGTTCAGATGACGGGGAGTCAGATGGGCATGCCGGTAATGATGACCCATGGTGTGGGCATGAACATGCCTCAGAACATGGGGAATGGACAAAACCCAGATGCGATATCACTACCCATTACTGTAGGTCCACCGGTACCTTTGTACAGTCAGCCTAACTTAGGTATGAGCGGTCAGGGATTAATGCTGCAGAATGGGACAGAGAGGAGGTGCATAGAAAACACTCCAGGGATAACTCCGATAGCGGCTCAGCCAAATGGATCCGGATCCTTGATGGAGTTTAGTCCCATATGTGCTCAGTCAACGCTGGTGAGGTCAAGCCCCCCACTGATAATACCTCTGACATCGAACACTGAAAAGTTGCCGCAACCATCAATGGCAGTCGATGTGAATGCTACACTGATGGGGGTAAATGCGCAGCAGCTGACACAGTGGTTCAACAGTTTGAATTCCACGCAAAGTTCAGACAGTGGGAAAGGAGAAGATTACCTGAATAGGATGAGGCTGAACATGGAAGCACAAGAATTGGTGGAAGGGACTATGGGTGTGAATAGGTTAGAGTCCTACACGGAAGAAGAGCTGAGATACCTATGTCCAAAGATTACGAAGGAAGTGAACAAGGTACATAAAAGTTTGCAGGAAGTAGCGGACAGAAACGGGATTGACATAGGCAAGATGAAACACTTGAGCAGAAGCTATAGGTTGGATTTTGGGGCCACAGATTTTGAACACATGAGGTCAGCAGGCATGAAGGCACACCTTAGAGAATTGCTGCAGAGTGCCCAAGTGTGGAGGTGCTTAGACAAGTGGGAAAGCAGGTGGGTAAAGAGAAAGGAAAAGAGGAGGGACAGTGCTACAGAGCACAATGAGAAAAGACCACAGAGTAGTGATACAGTAACCATGTTACCAATGAGGGAGACAGCAGGGGGAAAATTAGTACATGTACCATGGCACAGAAGCGATATTCAGTCTTTTACGGATGATTTTCCCAAACTGAGAGAGAAACCGATTGAATGGTATCAGCAGACTGATAGGTTTGTGAAGCTTGCAAAATGTCTCTGGGAAGATCTGAATACTCTCTTTGAGATTGTAGTTCCGGCAGATTTGTGGGAGGATTGCAAAAGAGCGGTAGGTTGGCCGACAAGTGAACCAGAAAGAGACAGGGAAACGGGTGCACCATCACCTATGGTGATGAGCTTGTACTATAAGGTGATTGAGCATTTGAAGACGAAGGTACCCGCGAAAAATGTGGATTGGCAGAAGATCGATCGAACTGCCCAAGAGACTAAAGAATCGATTCATAGTTACTATGAGAGGTTGTTGAAGGCATTCAAGAATTACAGTGGCACGGAAACAATAGAGGCGAAGGACATGCTTCATTTTGTGTTCAGGTTTGTGGAAGGGCTGAGACCGGAGATAAGTCAGATGATAAAGTCGCATTTGATTTGTTGGCAATCGAAACCGATTGATGAGGTGTTGAATTATGCGAAATACTGTAGCGATGAAATCGAAGTAAAACAGAAAAAGTTGAAAGAGAAGGTGATGATGATGCAGCTTAAGGCAGCTCAAACAGGTTTACAAGGTTTGCAGGGTTTGCAAGGGATGCAAGGGTTCCAACAGCAGGTATCGCAACTGCAGCCGCAGTTGCAGGGAAACATGGCGTTTCAGCCACAGGCGAGAGGCAGAGGTAGAGGAGGTTTTGTGAATAATGGTCCGGATTTGAACACTGTTGTGACGGGTGTGCAGGCAATGAAGAAGGTGATGCCGTGTCACGTGTGCGGAATTGTAGGTCATTGGAAATGCGAGTGCCCGATGGTGGTGCAGGAAGGTGCAGGTGCAGGTGTTGGTCAGCAAAACAATGATGTCAATGCATTTCAGACAATGAGGGGACCGAAAATGAGAGGTCCAAGCCCAAATTTTCAAACCGTGAATCAATTGCAGGGATTGCAACCTATGCAGCCGCAGCAGATGCAGATGCCCCGTATGCAGATGACGCAAATGCAGCCAATGCAACAGCAGTTACCTATGGTACCTAATCAGCAAATGCAAATACCCTTGGCACCAATGAGTCAGCAGCAAGTGATGGTTCCTCCACAGGTCTCGGGTCAGGTAATGAGTACAAATGGCACCGTACAACAGTTCCCATTACACAGTGAGAGTGGAATAAACAATGTATGGGAGAGTGAAAGTTCAGAAGAAGAAGGAGATTGTGTGCTTGCAGCATCATTGGAAGTTGATCAAAAGGGTCCGTACGTAGAGGGAAGAGTAATGGGTCATCGTGTCTCGTTCTTGGTTGACACAGGAGTAACACGTTCAACTGTTAAGAGCAGTGAAGTACCAAATTTGCCACTCTCAGGGAGGACAGTTCAAGTGGTGGGAGTAGCAAACAGGCACCTGACGAACCCAATAACAGATCCGCTACCAGTCAGCATCGGTAACTATCAAGGGGTACATCAGTTTGTGGTATGTGACTCAAGCCCAATAGCACGGTTAGGGAGAGACCTATTGTGCAAATTGGGTTGTTCAATCATGTGTTCGAACGAAGGAATAACGATCCAGACGAGCAGTGATGGGGAAGAAGAGGACAGTGTAGAGGGGGATGAGGTGGAAACTGTAGATGAAGAGTATCCTCTGATTTGTCTTTTCCCGATGATAACTGAAGAAGATATTCCAGCTGAATTACGAGAGACAGTCGGAAAGGAAGTGTGGGACATGACTGGGAAAGAGGTGGGATTGATGAAAGGAGTGGAACCAGTGAAAGTGGCTGTAAAGCCCAATGCAATCTTTCCCCAGACCCCACAATACCACATGCCACAAGATACCCTCATGAAAGTTGCTCAACTTATTGACGAATTTGTAAAGCAGGGAGTACTGAAAGAAGTGTTAAGCAGTCCATGTAATTCACCAATAATGGGATTAATAAAGCCAAGTGGAAAGGTCCGACTCGTGCAGGACTTGAGGAAAATAAATGACATCATAGTCAAGTGCTGCCCAGTAGTACCGAATCCAGCTGTGATAATGTTCCAGATCCCTTGCGATGCTGAGTGGTTCTCAGTCATCGATTTGTCACAAGCATTCTTTTCTGTGCCTCTTCATGAGGACAGCCAATTCCTCTTTTGTTTCAAATTCCTAGACAGAGTATACAGTTGGTGTCGAATTCCTTAAGGGTTTTCTGAGTCACCGTCAATCTTCAATCAGATTCTAAAGAAAGATTTGGAAGCATTAGAATTGCCATTCGAGTCAACCCTAGTACAGTACATTCATGACTTATTGGTTGCATCAAAGACGGAAAGTGGCTGCACAGCCGATACCATTGCTCTGTTGAACCATTTGGGAAGGAATGGACATAAGGTGTCTCCTTCCAAATTGCAGTTCTGTCAGAAGAAAGTGAAATACTTGGGTCACCAAATAGAGAAAGGGTCACGGAGAATAATGAAGGAAAGAATAACAAGCGTACTTCAAATGAGTCCACCAAAGACAAGGAGGGAGGTGAGGAAGTTTTTGGGAATGGTGGGTTACTGTCGCCAGTGGATTCCCAACTTCTCCACTCTAGCAAAGCCTTTACTGAAACTGACCCAGAAGGATGTCTTGGACCAAATTGAACTGAAAGGAGATGAAATGGATGCTTTTGTTGAATTGAAAGAATGCATGTGCAGGGCTCCAGCTTTAGGTATGCCTGACTACACAAAGCCTTTCACATTGTTTTGTCATGAACGTGATGCATGTTCTTTGTCTGTCTTGACTCAAGCCCATGGTGGCGTAAACAGACCAGTAGCGTATTTTTCAGCTACTTTGGATCCGGTCGCAGCAGCACTCCCAGGGTGTTTGCGCGCCGTAGCAGCAGTTGGTATCAGCCTCACTCAGAGTGAAGGAATAGTGATGGGACACCCAGTAACAGTCATGGTCCCTCACTCAGTCGAGATACTTTTGACCCGCTCCCGAACGCAACACATGACTGGAGCAAGACTCACAAGGTATGAAACGATTATTCTGGGCTCACCGAACGTGCAGCTGAAAAGGTGCACTACGTTGAATCCAGCAACCTTGCTCCCTGGAGAAAATGCTGAAATTGAGAACGCTGAAGACGTCGAGCATGACTGCCTTCAGGTGACTGAATTTTGCACAAAACCTCGACCGGACATTAAAGATACTAAACTTGATGAAAATGACCAAATTCTTTTTGTTGATGGTTCATGTCTAAGAGACGGGATGGGGATTTTGAAAGCAGGATATGCTGTATGTACTGTAACAGGGGTCTTGGAAGCGGGATGGCTTCAAGGAGTCTATTCTGCACAAGTGGCAGAACTTGTAGCCCTTACAAGAGCATGTCAACTGTCTGCATTGATGAAAGTCACCATTTACACTGATAGTCAATACGGGTTTGGGATTGTGCATGACTTTGGACAACTATGGTCACAGAGAGGGTTCCTGACTTCTTCAGGATCCCCAGTGAAGAACGGGGAAAGGATAAGGGAATTGTTACACGCCATTCAAGTACCAGCCGAAGTTGCAGTGGTAAAGTGCAGTGCTCATACGAAAGGACAGGACTATGTCTCTCTGGGTAATGCATATGCGGATCAAGTCGCAAGATTTTGTGCCTTGAACTGTATATTACTTAGGGATGAATGGAATTCGATAAATGAGCCAGAACTCGAACCAGCTGAAGCATTTGCCTTGAAGGTCGTAGATACAATAGATGAACTAAAAGCATTACAAAATAATGTCAGGGAGGATGAAAGAGATTCCTGGATTAAATCACAATGTATAAAGAGACAAGACGAGTTATGGGTTTCACATGAGGGAAAATTTGTTTTGCCAAATGGTCTCTTATCACAGCTTGCGCGGTTCTATCATGGGCAAGCTCACCTAGGGAGAGATGCCATGATAAGATTGTTCAAAACTGATTGGTTTAACCCCAGATTTCGTCAAGCTGCAGAAGCAGTTTGTCATCGATGTGTCACTTGCCAGCAGATGAACCCAGGAAAGGGAACGGTTGTGAACGCGAGTCACATTGGTAGGGCAAGCGGGCCTTTTAGTCGAATGCAGATGGACTTCATTGAGATGCCTGTGCATGGAGGTCTGAAATATGTGTTGGTGATTGTGTGCATTTTTAGTCACTGGATTGAGGCATACCCCACACGTAGAAATGACAGCCTTACGGTTGCAAAGATATTGCTGAGAGAGTTGATACCACGCTTCGGATTCCCGATCTCTTTAGAATCAGATAGGGGAAGTCACTTCAATAACGAGGTGATAAAGTTACTTTGCGAAGCGCTGAACATTGAGCAAAAGCTGCATTGTAGCTATCGCCCTGAAGCCTCAGGACTGGTGGAGCAGATGAATGGTACACTGAAATCGAGAATGGCAAAAATATGTGCATCGACAAATTTGAAATGGCCTGACGCATTGCCCTTAGTACTAATGTCAATGAGAAATACTCCCGATAGAAAGACTGGATTGTCTCCGCATGAAATTCTCATGGGCAGGGCTATGAGACTTCCTGCAGTTCCCGCAAACGCGCTTTTGAATATTACAGATGATATGGTGTTAGACTACTGCAAAGGTCTGGCTGACGTGGTTCGCTCTTTTTCTCACCAGGTGGAAGCAACCACCTTGCCACCGATCCAAGGTCCAGGACACGCACTGAAAGCAGGTGACTGGGTCGTGGTAAAGAAGCATGTGAGAAAGTCGTGTCTGGAACCCCGTTGGAAAGGCCCTTTCCAAGTGATCCTGACGACAACTACCACTGTGAAGTGTGCGGGGGTTCCCAACTGGATTCACGCCAGTCACACAAAGAAGGTGTTGTGTCCCACAGATGAGGAAGTTGAAGCGCTGAAACTGCCAGTGCCTGATAAAACAGTGCTGAGTGCTGAGACAGAACAAAACCGAACTGAAAGCGGACAGGCAGAAGCAGGAGAGAGAGAGATATTATTGGAGGGCGAAGAGTCCGACTCACTTGGGGAAGACCAAGGAGAAAGTTCAGACAGCGACGAAGAAGCTGAAGGTGACAAAGAACCTGAAGCAGCTGAGGGTAGCAAAAAGCCTGAAGCAGCTGAAGGTGACAAAGAACCTGAAGCAGCTGAAAGTGATACAGAGCCTGACGAAAGTAACGTGAAGAAGGGCTCGAAAAAGGTGAAAAAGCAGGAGAGCCTGATCAGAGGAGGGCTTTCCCAGAAGCAGACGATCCCGAAAAAGAAAAGGAGAACGTGATTGATTCCCCAGAAGGAGGGGACAAGGCAGAACAGAACGAAAAAGTTCAAGCTTCCACAGAAAAGATTACAAGTCCATCAAATGGACACGGTGCAAAGAGAAGACTAAGTATTTCACCAATAAAAGAAAAGAGTAAAGAAAGTTTGAACGAAGGAGGAAGGCCGAAAGTGAAAGAGAAAAGAAAGGAAGTGACTGTTGTGGAACAATCGTCAAGTGAAGAAAAAGACTTGACAAAAGAGGAAAGTACCAGCGAAGCAGAGTCGAAAAGAGAAGCAAAATTGAAAAGGAAAAGGATACCAAACAGGAGATATTCCGGTCCTGAATGGGCGTATGCAGTCAATGACGATTGGACTGACGAGTTTGTATCTCTAAGCATCGAGAACGAAGAAGAAGAAGAGATACCAATAGAAAAGAAAAGTTTCATAGACTCTGTCGATTGAAAGGGTAATAAATGATATTGCTTGCTACAATCTAACGTGAAACAAACAACCAGCTGAGACATTGCTAAACCGGATGAGACACTTGCTAAACCGATAAAGACTGTGTTATTGCCGAATTGAGACAAATGCTGCTAACCGATAAGTGACCGGCCTCTTGAAGAAGACGGTGTGAACATTGCGCTCGTTCAGCTTTGTAACTGAATTGCTAAATAGTTTCATTTATAGGTGCTTCTAGCTCTCTGATTCTATACAGATCATGACTAGGTACGCTACGCAAAATAATAGAAAGAAATATTGTAAATATGTGTGTATAGGCTTGGTAATTGCATGTGTACTAATAATAATGGCAATTGTGCTTGGAATGCATGGAAAGGGTAAGAATGAGAATATTGAGGCTTCTACTTTTGCTCCTGTTACTGTCACTGAACTAACCCCATTGAAAAGACTGGCATTGGATGAGAGACTCTTGCATGATAAGAAAGAGCTTTCGTATAACGTTTTCTATCGTTTGCTAACAGAGTATGTTGAGACTATGGATGCGAAAGATTGTTATGTGTGTACACAGATACCGACATCAGTAAAGGAAGGGGTGACTTATCACCACATGCCTCTTACATACGGGATTACATGTAGTATAGTAATGTCTAGATTTTATGGTCAAACTAACATACAGTATTTTTACTCGAATTATGATGTTACTTTTGCTTATGTTCCTATAATAGCGCAGCTAAGCCAGATTGCTAAAGATTGGGATGCTAAGATAATGAGGGAATTTTTGGAGCCAATGCAACCTTTTGAAACGGCTCATGCTCATAGGGAGAACCTTACTTGCTCAGTCTCTGCAGTAGAGATAAGCTTTTTAGATCGCACAGATGATAGAAGGGCACAAATGAAGGCGAAATTAGAAAAAGAGCTACATAAGAGGACTTCAGTAGATAATTATGATTTTGCTGCTATAAAGACACAAGGGAAAATAGCTTTAGATGCTTGGCACGTAGGGAAATTTTGTATATATCGAGGTGAATCCTATTATGACAATATTTTTGTAGGAGCGAGTGAGTGTAAACATACGTTTATTTTTAAGGCCAAATGGACATTCATGATGAACGGACTTGATCCTGTCATTCCAGGTGTATATTACATTTGTGGGTATAATGCCTATTATCGTCTTCCAAAGGGATGGTGGGGAAGATGTTATTTGGGTATAGTGTTCCCAAAGGTTTATCAACTGGATGACCCATCGATGATTCAAAAGACACCTGGATCCCATCGTATCCAGAAAAGAGAGACCGCAGCTGCTGTGGTAGGAGATATATTTGGAGCCATGATTCCTTCATTGGGAGTTGTGTTGAATTCCATCAAGATAAGAAAGTTGTCTACTATAGTGGATAACATGTTGACAAAGTTTTCAGGTGCTATAATCCTGATAGATGCTGAACTAGCAGCGGAAAGAGCTATGACTCTTCAAAATAGGCTTGCTTTAGACATTCTTTTAGCAAAGGATGGAGGCGTTTGCAAAATGCTTGGTGCACGACACTGTTGTACCTATATACCCGACAATAGTGTGAAGATTAAAACTATGCTTGCTAATCTAACAAAAGAAAGTGCAGATTTGAAGGAATTGAAAGAACCAGGAGTGTGGGAGAAGGTTGGAAAGGGACTTGCTTCAGTGGGTCATTGGATTGGGGGAATTTGGAATGGAATACTATTGAAAATAATCGAAGGAATATTAATAGTAATAATTTGTGTATTTGGAATTTGGGGAATAAAAAGGGGAATAATAATGATTATGGAAAGAATTAAAAGAAGAGAAAATTATGAAAAGAATGGCAGAAGAATACAAAGCGCAAACTAGGGGAACTAAAAGAAAAAGGGAACAGACAGAATTTTAATGGAATAAAATTTGTGGGCATGATTTGGTGTGATGACAAGTAGTCATCAGAGGAGGGATTGATGAAGCAGAAAATGAAGGTTTTGATTTATTAACGCTTAAACGTAGTGCTGAAATAATCATGTGTGACTTTAACCGAACTAATAAAGATTGTACGGGGACAAAATGTGCCCTCAGAGTAGTTTGCCAACATTTATAAGCGTGCTTTATATAACGTGATGTATTAGAATTGCACTAATCCGACATAATCATAAACGTGTGCTACGATTTGCTTGTTTGAAATGTTTTAGCTTAGCATGACTTTAGCGGAGGCTTTGGCCTAGTTGCCTGGTCTCACGGTTTAGATGCTCGTATTTTTCCACTGTGCTAATAAACGTGTATTTTTGCTTGAAGCTGTACTTTTCCACAGAAACCGTTCACATGCTTATCTTAAGGTTTCGTGCCAGCCTGGCATATTTTCTCTTTACTTCAAGGTCGATTTGCAGGTGCGGACAATGGAGGCTCTGAAAGTGAGCTAATTGGTAGACAATGTTGCAACTTGCGTACCCATCTCCAAGGATAATGTGTGCTTAAGTAAAAGCTTGAGAACTGTCGTTTTTGATTGGACAATTTGAAGCTAACCTATGAACCCTCCAATGGAGACCCTACTGGATTCGAACTGTTGTCTATAAAACCCAGGTGCATGAGGAGAAATTAGGCCATTATTGGACATCCCGCCATTTTGACTTCGTAGCTATTATGGCCCACTTTGCTGCGACGCCATTTTGAAAGAGACTTTGATACTTTCTCAAATCGAGAGAAAGAGACTTTGATGATTCTGGCCCTAGAGACTTTAACTTTGATTTGATCCCTTTGCATGAAGTAGTAGTTTTACCTTGCCGCCGTGAGGCAACTGCCCCGTCCACCCCTGCCCCTTTGCCCCGTCCTATGCTGATCGAAAACGGTACCCATGATGACCGAAGAACGGTACCTGTGAGACGAAGACTTCCTTGTATGCTGATCGTAATTGGTAAATATGAAAGGAAATTGTAAAATTGCATTGTGTTTCTTTTAGGTAACCAACTGCTGATTTTGGTAAGATCCCTAGTTAGGAGTTTTCTAAATTAATGTTGCTAAATTGTTTTTGCATGAAGTCCCACATACCGATGCTAATTTGAGGTTAGACGAGGATTCCATATGTCGCACGATGCAATTTGAGATCTTGTTATGCTGACTAAATGTATGCGATTAGTTCATTACAGATTATCGTATTAGTGATTTGTATTGCTATTATTGAATGCCTTGTGATTCAAATGCTACATAGATTGCATCTGTTTCGTCGTTATGGACAGCTATTAATGTTCATTTACGTTTATCATTTGGTGTTGAGACACATATATATTGTGCTAGCTTTGCTAATATAGGGAAATAAAATTCACTAACTTTGAATAAACTGGTGTGGTTATTCCTGACTGAAAGGTCAGGGTTCGCCGAAATGTATTCTGGATTAATTGTTAAGCGTTATGTCGAACAAGGTATTGCTTATGTTCGTTATTGACTATTGATTTTAATGAAATTGATTGATTAAGAGTACAGAGAGTTCCCACTTAGTCAAAAGATTCATCGGCCTAAAGAGCGTCCGAACACAGGTAAATTATTGCTACGGACCGCTCTATCAGCAGCGAAGAAAGAAGGGCAGCGAAGAAAGAACACGGCATGCAGCGAAGAAGAAAGATGAAGCACAGCGAAGAAAGAAGACAGCATGTGGCGAAGAAGAAAGAAGACGCAAAAAAGACATAGAAGGAGGCAGGGAAGAAAGAAGATGTCAGCGAATAAAGAAGAATGCACGCAGAAAGAAAAAAGAAGTACCTTTAGCGCCAGAGAAAGGACACAGGCCAGTGTCCAAAGGCAAGTGACCGGATGGAGTACTTGGTCCAGAGGCAACACGACGGCATGAACGGCAAAGAAGACTGCAGGAAGTGGAGCAGACAACATGCTGGGCAATCAGAAGCACGTAAATCAGAGCAATGTTTGACCAAGCCATTGTTAAGTTCAGGTAAGTAAGGGACAGTTTCTAAGTCCCTTTTTAAGTTCTTTTTTAATCAACAACAGAGTTTGCAGGCACAGTATGCACGCATGCAGGCGAAACCTAAAAGAAAAACATGGCATCAGGTTATGTCCCCATCCCAAATTAACTCATCAGTCTTTCTTTACCCTCATTCTAGATCCTGTAGTGGGGCAGAAAGCCAACTAGAAACCACAGAAAATATTTTTTTTAAAGAAAGAAGGATTCAGGCTGTGATGCCACCCCATATCTTGATATCTTGCCCAATAGTGTTTCTGCCTCCCACCATCCCCTGGGAAGCAGACGGAGGGTTTAAACTCAATGTGCTCCTGGGAGCGCAGAAAGTCCACTAGCTGCCAGGGAAAAACGGCCCTAAGAAAGAAAGAAGAGGTTGGGGTGGCTCATCCTCATCGATTCAGTGGGCCATGCCCCCACCCCCATAATGGCCCACCTAGAGAAAGCAGTCTGGTGAAATGGTGAGATTTATCCCCACTTTGCCTTTTGGGACCAGAAAGCCTACTAGACACCAGGACAAAATGGCAAAAACAGAACACAGGCAGCTCACCTAAGCCATGGGCCATGCCCCTACATCATAATGGGCTCAACAGTCTTTCTGCCCCCCTTTCAAGGAGGCAGGTTTGAAGGTTTAACCCCAATCTGCAAGAAGGCCAGGATGCCTCTGGATGTTTAAAAATAAGAGCAATTGAGTGGGGCCTGCCAAGATCATGCCCAACAATCCTTTTGCTACTCTCCCCTGGAAGGATGACTGAGGTATTTACCTCAGTTTGCAGAAAGCCCATTACACCCACAGGCTTTTTTCTCTAAGTATTGGGCATTGGGCTGAAGTGCAAAGAACCACTGCAACACCTAAAGCACCAATATATTTCTTGCCCGCCAGGGAGGAATATTGAAGAATTTACTCCTAATCTGCTCCTGGCGGAGGGAGTGGGAGCAAAAAACAATCTACTGGATGGCAAGGAGCTTTTTAAAAATAAATAAAATGGGGCGCGCCTAGCTTATCCTGACAGTAGGCAGCAACCCCACCACTAAGGCCCTAACAATATTCTTTCCCCAAGCCCTAAAGTAATCCCATCCCCATAGGAAACAGAAGGGAATTTTGATTATTTTGGGGATAGTTTTGAAATATGTGCTGGCACAGAATGTGTAAAGCTCAATTTCCTCTCACTTCCTTTGATGATGGACTGCACTATTTGGAATCTACGTCAGCCAGCAGCCAAGGAACCCTATAACTCCTGGGCATTTATGAAACCTACAAGATTCAGACGAATTGAAGGTAATGTGGCTTGTGTGGCTGTCACTACTTTTTGACCCAGAATGCCATTCAAATGTTAGACTTTGACAAAAATCACTATCTTCCTCGTACTTGTATCAGGAAAAGTTTCCGAAATAGAGGAGGGCCAAAAAAAAAAGTCCAGGCACCCAGCGTTCTCAAACTTCTTCCAATAAACCAGTAGCAAACTTGTGTGCAATATACTTTTGGCTGGTGAGAACCAGAAGCAGCTATGCACTCTTCAAGTTGTGTTGTATTCTGCTGGACGAGGAGTGAAAACCATTGTAAAACTTGCTCATTTTCTCCAGTTCTTAAAAGCCTGGACTGGTTGTCAATTAACTCCAGAGTTAAATGTAAGTTGCTGGCAAATGTGCATAAGGTATTGCATGGAAACGGTCTCAAGTATCTTAAATCTTAGTACTTTAGAAGCCCTGTCAAATGCTCTGTTCTAGATTATTTAAAAAATCCACTGTACCAGCGGAGAACCAAAAGGGTCAGAGTGGCAAGTGGTGTATGTGTCACCCAAGCAGCCAAAGCATTGAATGAACTGCCAGATGTTCTCAGAGCAAACAGACCACCCGGGTGGATGCTAGAAACCAGCACTTTCTGACAGGGCAGTTTTTGATCATGTTCTCTTTTGTCCTTGGATGTCAGTTTGGGTTCCAAGCTCTTTGTGAACTGATGATGATGAATAATCTTTTCTTGTCACCGTGATACATCGGCAGACAAATTAGCAGACACCTTCTTGGTAAAAAGTGGCACACATATAAACTTTGTAAATATTATTTGATTTACTTGATTATTACATGAATGTTAGTAAAAGGTTTATCTTGATAACCAAAAGCAAATGTTGTTTTATACAGATAGAAAAGTCCAACTACCAACAGCTGGGAATTGAGAAACAACTGCTCACATGTGGTTGCAAACAGCCACCAATAATCTTGAACTGATCTACCTCCTTCCATATACAGAAGAAATAAAAGAAGGATATGAAGCTTTGGTGCAGGGACTGTAAAAGACTGAAAAGGTGAGCCGCCATAATCTGATCTGAAAGCAGCACACCTTCTTAGGAGAAGTGCTAAATCCATGGCCTTAGCTCCAAAACAAAAACACAATGAGAATTTCAGCAGCAGTGAGGGGGGTGTTGAATTTATCTACCATATAAGCTTCAGGTAACTAGAAAATACATGTTTTGGTCCTCAAAATTTACAGAAAAAACTACACCGTAGATATATTAAAAAACAGAGATTAAGGTCGCAGAAAATCCTTAGAAAAAATATTTAAAGCATTCGACCCCCTGTTTTGTCTGATACAGAAATGCAGACCTTTGTGCAGACACACACATATTAATACAACTTTTGATTTAGGTTATTTTATTAGGTATGTTGTTGAAGCAATGTAATTATAAAGCACATAACCAAGCAATGGGGAATGACTTAAATTTAAGGAAGAGCATGCAAGGTGTATAAAGATTTTGGGTAATCAATCCTGCGGTGCTAGGATAGTTAATAGACCCGTCATGCAACATTTCGTGAAGTGCAGTGAGGAAGGGACGCTTTGGTTGTAGGTCATTATGGGATGCTTCAGATATACTGTGATGCTGTGCCATGGAGGTCGGGAAAGGTAGGTGAGGTCATTAGAAGGCGCCATATTAAATAATACATTCCTTGAAAGGTAATAAGCTTCTATATGCTCTTGTACAAAAGTGTTTGAACAGGGATGGTTTAGGGCGGTGCGAGGGTGCTGACCTCAGGGAGGCACTGTCTTTCGCAACAACTTAGAAGCTTGCGATTTAAAAGCACCTCCTGAAATGTTTCCTGTGCGTCTAGCCTTCAGGAGGCAATTAAAATGTTCCTGTTAGGGAGAGAGATGGGAGTTTTGTCTAGTGGCAGCTTTGACTGGCCATAAAGCAGCATAGAGGATTAATATGCAGAGCGTTAATATGCCTGCTGCAAAGAACAGAACTATATTTTATGTGCATAGCTGAGTGGATTAGTAAAGCCAGCCTTTACAAGATCTTTAAAACAAATGAATGTATGTGAAAGGGGGGCTATGGAGAGATGAGGGGCACATTTGCTGGGTGGTAGTGCCAGATTCCGAGGAGGTGGTCACTGGGGGGGGTGCCAAAACAGATCATCGCACAGGGCGCCACCAGCGCTAAAGTAGGCCCTGTGTTTGAAGATTTGGTAATCAATCCTTCTGACCAATATGGGGTTGGCACTCAAGAAACTTTCCCCGGAATATGAAATAATTAATTAAGAGAAAATTCAGGAAAACAGGCAGTCGGGATTCCGAGGGCTTGTGGGGATTTGATGAAATTGTGTAAGACTTTCCCCGTTAGCCAAGGATACATGTTTATTCCTAGTAATAATAGCAGTTTTAGTGTTAGTACGTTTTGTAAGTACCAGCTTACCGTTTGCAAATTTTAACAGTAATCTTCGTCAGCTTCACAAGGATGAAATGCCAAGATGACCCTTCAACAATTCAATATTGTGGCCTGAATGTCACACACAGAGTTTAGCAGTGAGCCCTCACCTTGCCAGCATTTGAGACCTGCAACTACTGTATGTGGACTAACAGGGTTTGAAATGTTAAATTGCATGTAACTCGAGATTAAACTGAATAACACTGAATCCAGCAGGCAAAGTAAAGCTTGCTATTTCACATTAGGAAACCAATCCAGTGCCTTTTCCCCTATATATTTAAAGGTTTATT
Source organism: Pleurodeles waltl (assembly GCF_031143425.1). Lineage (NCBI taxonomy): Eukaryota > Metazoa > Chordata > Amphibia > Caudata > Salamandridae > Pleurodeles > Pleurodeles waltl. The sequence goes on along the minus strand of NC_090437.1, from coordinate 345,367,764 downwards.
TCACACCTTTTGAATTTGTGTATTTACATAGTGTGTAAAAGTTCTGGCTTGTGTAAAGTGTGATTTTAGTTTTGATTGTGGTAGCTATTTATTTGTGAGTAGAAATTATGCACGTTTGCATCCTGTATATATCATTATTTTTGAGCCCGGTTCTAAAGAGAACTATTTACAATGGATACAAACATATTTTACAGACATTAATACGGGTACAAAATGTGTTGCTAGTCAGTGAAGGTGCATTTCATGCTGATTAAAGCCTGATTAGGTCTCTTGCACTATAATGGATTTGTCTGGTGTCTCAGATGACAGGCATTGTTTCTGTTTTTGGAATAAAATGGACATGGGCACAAAAATACAACTTAGAAATAAACAACAGGCTTGGATATAAGCCTTCAAGCGCTCAGTTCCAGTCTGTGACACAGTTTCTTAACAGTTTGACCCTGTGAATGAGTGGTTTGGTGGAACGGCATTTAAAAGGAAATAAAATTAGGGGCGGGTGAAGAATTCCGCTCCGCCAGCCGAGTTTGCGGAGTTTTTCCCACTCAGGTTTCTGAAAAACTCTGCAAAGTGACGCGGAGCAGAGTTCTTTCTCTCATGTGGCTCTCCAATGTTAAGCTGGCGAATGGGAGTGAGAGAAATCGCTAACTTGGCAAGTGAGATTTCTGAACGCAGAAGGTCACTAATGCTTTTATTGAGAAAGCTGCCGCTCATGTTGAGGAAGCTGCTGTTAGAGTAGAAAATATACTCAAGCGGAAGAAAGAAGTTAGCACATTCTGCTGCTCTACGTGATGCCATTCCTGCTGATTTTACAGTGAGGGAGAAACCCCTGGTGCTGAAAATCATTGCGAACAGTGCAACTTACCCAGATCGCAGAGCTCTGCATAGTGAGGCAGTGTTTTTTTGTCACTTCGTGGAGCTCCACGTAGCAGAACTGCGAAAACACCACCCAGGCCTAATCAAAATTATGATGATCCAAAACTGAGCAGCTTGTAAAGCAGCAGTATGATGAATATGAACAAAAAGCTTAAAAAACAATAAAACTGTAACTAAGAGGGAGAAATAAGTTAGACAGCCACAAAGGGGCAAATTCTTGTCAAATATGGTACGCACTATGTAAAGTGATCGAGCTAAAAAAAGAAAAATGTGGAGTCTAGGATAGGACAGAGGACCTACACATACACAACATAAACTTGCCATATACTGAAATAATTTTTATAGTGAAAAACACCTGAAAAATATGTAACAATGCAAATGTTACATCAAAATAAAGGACAACTAAAATTACAATTGTTTTTCATAATGAAACAAATCCCTCACAACATGATTGCTTCAACTTCTTTTATCATTCTTCCCTCTTTTCATCATGTCAGTGAAGGAATGATCAGGCCCATATACTCTTTCTACTTTTCGGACACCTATACTGTTCTCTGTGAACCTAAATGTCGAAATCTAGTAAATGGACTTCAGATAGTTCTTGACTTTATAATATCTAAAAATGTGCAAAAACAAGCAATGGCAAACCCAACAATTGTGAAATGCATTTTGTGTCGACTAAAACAATTTAAAAAAATCTTGCTGGAGTGCTAATTCTTTCTGTAAGCCACGTGTCTATGAGAACCTAATACGCGAGTAATCATTGTACCTTTAAGATGTAAAACGACCCCTTAGCAATCATATTGCAAGTTCTCCCTATCATGTGGAACGAAACACCAAACTAGGGAAAAAAAGAGGTGAGAAAGAAATACTTTTTTGTCGGGAACCAAAGCCCATTCTGTGTATACAGGGAGTGCAGAATTATTAGGCAAATGAGTATTTTGACCACATCATCCTCTTTATGCATGTTGTCTTACTCCAAGCTGTATAGGCTCGAAAGCCTACTACCAATTAAGCATATTAGGTGATGTACATCTCTGTAATGAGAAGGGGTGTGGTCTAATGACATCAACACCCTATATCAGGTGTGCATAATTATTAGGCAACTTCCTTTCCTTTGGCAAAATGGGTCAAAAGAAGGACTTGACAGGCTCAGAAAAGTAAAAAATAGTGAGATATCTTGCAGAGGGATGCAGCACTCTTAAAATTGCAAAGCTTCTGAAGCGTGATCATCGAACAATCAAGCGTTTCATTCAAAATAGTCAACAGGGTCGCAAGAAGCGTGTGGAAAAACCAAGGCGCAAAATAACTGCCCATGAACTGAGAAAAGTCAAGCGTGCAGCTGCCACGATGCCACTTGCCACCAGTTTGCCCATATTTCAGAGCTGCAACATCACTGGAGTGCCCAAAAGCACAAGGTGTGCAATACTCAGAGACATGGCCAAGGTAAGAAAGGCTGAAAGACGACCACCACTGAACAAGACACACAAGCTGAAACGTCAAGACTGGGCCAAAAAATATCTCAAGACTGATTTTTCTAAGGTTTTATGGACTGATGAAATGAGAGTGAGTCTTGATGGGCCAGATGGATGGGCCCGTGGCTGGATTGGTAAAGGGCAGAGAGCTCCAGTCCGACTCAGACGCCAGCAAGGTGGAGGTGGAGTACTGGTTTGGGCTGGTATCATCAAAGATGAGCTTGTGGGGCCTTTTCGGGTTGAGGATGGAGTCAAGCTCAACTCCCAGTCCTACTGCCAGTTCCTGGAAGACACCTTCTTCAAGCAGTGGTACAGGAAGAAGTCTGCATCCTTCAAGAAAAACATGATTTTCATGCAGGACAATGCTCCATCACACGCGTCCAAGTACTCCACAGCGTGGCTGGCAAGAAAGGGTATGAAAGAAGGAAATCTAATGACATGGCCTCCTTGTTCACCTGATCTGAACCCCATTGAGAACCTGTGGTCCATCATCAAATGTGAGATTTACAAGGAGGGAAAACAGTACACCTCTCTGAACAGTGTCTGGGAGGCTGTGGTTGCTGCTGCACGCAATGTTGATGGTGAACAGATCAAAACACTGACAGAATCCATGGATGGCAGGCTTTTGAGTGTCCTTGCAAAGAAAGGTGGCTATATTGGTCACTGATTTGTTTTTGTTTTGTTTTTGAATGTCAGAAATGTATATTTGTGAATGTTGAGATGTTATATTGGTTTCACTGGTAATAATAAATAATTGAAATGGGTATATATTTGTTTTTTGTTAAGTTGCCTAATAATTATGCACAGTAATAGTCACCTGCACACACAGATATCCCCCTAACATAGCTAAAACTAAAAACAAACTAAAAACTACTTCCAAAAATATTCAGCTTTGATATTAATGAGTTTTTTGGGTTCATTGAGAACATGGTTGTTGTTCAATAATAAAATTAATCCTCAAAAATACAACTTGCCTAATAATTCTGCACTCCCTGTATTTGAAAGAATTGGTAACAATAAGTAATGCAGACAGCTGAGATGGCAAGTCAAACCTACAAAAAAAATACAGAGGGCTCGCGCCACACACCTATACCTCCACCTCCTCTGACATAACGCATGGCTCCAGAATAAAGGATGCAAATTGCAAATAGTTTAAAATATATTTACTTACACATTTTTTCTGAATACGGACATTTAGATATATTTTTCTTTTACTATTTTTCTTCAACTTAATGTATCATGTTTCAATGATTACTTCGGGAACTTTTCAAAGCGAAGTGTATAGAAGGGTCGTTCAAAGCCAATACAGTATAACACATTCTTTTTCTTCCGTTTTTAATGTTTTGGTTTTGTCTTTAGTGAATTTAGAAGCGAATATTTTGAAGGTATAACTGAATACCAGTAATTGTATTTGCGTGTGCCAGCCTAAGGGCACTTCACAGCAGTGAGTATCAGCTCTAGAAGTGGTTGTACCAGATTCAGGCAACCTAAAGGTTTTGTTATAACGTTTATGGTTGTATTATGTAAACAAGTAACCAAGGCCTTTTTGCATGTTGTTGGATTGACGGCATTGATAACACGGCAGCAGCAGTGGTTAAGATGAGAAAACAATGTTTATGGTAGTCCACACAGCACAACAGCAGATCGCTCCCCGCCTGCTCCTAGGGTCGGTCCAAGCTGCCAAGCCTGGAATCCCATCGTCCCCCAACATTCCCATTTAACATTTTGTCACACGACGTACCGTTAGTGCTTTAAATGGGCCGGTACTGTCCGGTACTGAGTACCAGCACTTTTTCATTTTGAGAGGTAGAGTACCTGCACTTCTCAAGAAAAACGTAATACTTTCAATTGGAGAGTACCAGCACTAAAATGTAATTTAATTAAATAAAAGAAATAAAAAAAACACACTTACCTGTTCCGCGTGGTCCCGTGCTGTGTTCCTCTTCCTTGCTGGCTGGACGCAGGCACAGGCTCCCAGCCTGCCCTGCGGCCAATCCTGACACTGCCCAAAGCAGCGTCAGGTTTGGCTGGGAGTGCCCAGCAAGGGTGCTCCCAGGGAGACAGAGCCTGTGCAGGCTATGTCTAGCCCGGCCGAGACAGCCGGCCAAACACACATGCACTCTAAGGGGGAATGCTGAGCAGTCCCCTCAGTGCATGTCACCCCGAGGCCCCGCCCCTTTTAAAACAAAACGATAATAGTTTATTATCGTTTTGTTTAAAAGGTTTTGCAGCTGCTGCTGCTGGCGGGAGGCGCAACACTCCTACGCCCATACGGAGGAGCCGCCACTGGACAACACCCACTTATGCTGGACCTCTAGTGCAGTTTCCTCCTACCTCAACCCACAGTAAAGCTCCCTTTAGGTGACTGCTCCTCCCTTCAACTTGTCATTGTTCCTACAGCCTCCTTCTTCACCTTTATCCTCCTGCTTACTCCTCTTCTTAGATCTCTTTACCGTGCTCCCTCCTCCAGGCTGAATGTCCTCTCTGGACCTTTTAACTGGATGTACCACAATCCTGCACTGCAGCGCCCTCTGTTATTTCTGTAGCGGGCCTAACAAACACTGAAACACCTTCATCCTGATCAGTCACTCTCCTTGCTATTCCTGCATTGTGCTCCACACAGCACTCAACCAGTGGACCTCAACAGTGACCTCCCTGTTTACTGGATCCTACACTGACTGAGGCCAGGCCTCCTCAATCCTAACCTACACTATGTTCTACCCAGGCAAGCTCTACTAGTAACTTCATTTCTGGCCTGCAGCACCCTAGGTATTTCTGCACTGGACTCAAACATTTCTTGCAGTGTACCTGGACCATGAACCACAGGAGATCATTTTCTCCATGCTGAGGCTCCATACAATCTCTGGTCAAACCTGCAGTAGGTATTACCTAACAGCAGTGGGTGCACTGCAGTCCTGCAGCATCTACAGTTTGCTCTTGTGCTAAGACAAGTACATATCTCTGCCACAGCACACAAATCATTGCCCTCAGAACCAGTTGCTTTTTCTCAATTAGGACTCCTCAATAGCTCTGTCACTGCACTTCAAAACTGACTCGGCTATTTCTGTGCTGGTCCACACATGCACAAAGGCACTGCTCTGCCGGTGTACTTAAAAAATGACCTACAGAACAAGTTACTTACCTTCGGTAACACCTTATCTGGTAGAGATATATTCTAGTTGCAGATTCCTTACTTTAGAATTTCCCCCAGGTGTCAGTCTGGATCCAGAAATTTTTCTCAAACAGCACTCCTGCATGCTGTTAGGTGGCATAAATCAGCTCCATGTCTGTCGTCAGCGTAGTGTGTGCTGGATATGTCATCGCAGGACCAATATAGGTCCCACCTCGCTGCGCTGATGTCTGTTTGTTTTCACGACTTTCCACACCAGAAGCACGAAGCCAAGAAGAACACTAACCACTGGTGTGTCAGAACTAGGGTCCTAAAAGGGAAGTCCCTGTCCCTAGAAATCAGTTCGCAGAGAGGGGAAGATGAGTGGGTCGATAAGGAATCTACAACCAGAATATGTCTCTGCTGGATAAGGCGTTACCAAAGGTAAGTAACTTCTTCATCTGATAGAGACTTCTAGTTGCAGATTCCTTACCTTAAAATATATACCCAAGCAATACCATCCCCGGAGGAGGGTCTGTGAACCAAGATCATACTAGGAAGACCTGCAGGACCGAGCAGGTAAAGTACCCACCCCTACGGACCTGACTGTCCAGGCAGCAGTGTTTGGTAAACGTGCAGGCATGCCCAAGTTGCTGCCTGACAAATGTTCATGACTAGAACTCCATGTGCTAACACAATGATTGCAGCTGTCACTCTTGCAGAATGAGCATGCAAACCCTCAGAGGGTTGTTTTTTAGCCAATGTGTAGCACAGTTTAATGCAGAGAACAACCCATCAAGAGATGGTTCTCTTCTGCATTGCCCGAATTTTCTTTGCACCCACATACCCAACAAAGCATTGATCATCTACCCGGAACTCCTTGGTATGATCAAGGTAGAATGCCCACTCACTTTTTGGGTCCAGGTGTGGAGTTTCTCCTCTTCTTTAGAAGGATGAGGGGTGAGTAAAAAGTAGACAAGGTGATGGATTGGCCTACATGAAGTGACCACTTTTGGTAATAAGGAAGCCTGGGTGCGAAGCACTAATTTGTCAGGGTAGATAGAAAGACAAGGTGGCTTAGATGACAAGGCCTGCAGCTCACTCACTTTACAGGCAGATGTGATGGCCACAAGAAAGGCTGTTTTTAACATCAGATGCCTGAGAGGACATTTATAAAGCAGCTCGAAGGTGACCAAAATAAGAAAGTAAGATACAGATTCTAATCTTATTGGGGCTTTATGAATGTTGATGGAGGAAACATATGGGTGAGACCTTTAAGGAATCTACTAACAAAAGGAGATTTAAACAAAGAGGTCAGGTAATGTCAGAAAATCAGAGATAGCAGACCAATAAACATGGAGGTGCTTAAAGCAGAGCCCTGCTGGGCCAAAGAAAGTATTAACAAAAGGACCTAGGAAAGAGGGATAGAGAGGGGGGGTCAACAGACTTGTCTGTGCCCCATGCCACAAATTTGTTCCATCGACAGGCATATACTGTTTAGGTGAAGGGACATCTGGCTGCCAAGGTAACGTTACAGACTTCGGGCGGAAGGTCAAAAGCTGTCAACTTCCACCACTTAATCTCCACACAAGAAGCGGAGACTGGACAGGTTTGGACGGAGAACCCTCCCCTGCTGCTGCGTCAGAAGATCCTCCCAAAGGGGCAGTCTGATCGGAGGATCAATGGCCATGCTCAATATCTCAGGTTTTCAGATTCTTTGTGGCAAGGCCAGAGCCACAAGGATTACTTGGACACGGTCATTCTTGATCGTCTTGAGAACTCTGGGCAGAGGTGGCATGGGCAGAAAGGGATACAGTAGGAATGAGTTCCACTCAAGACAAAAATCATCACCGAAAAAGTGCCACCTTGGAAACACCAACGCGCAACACTTCTGACATTGCACGTTCTCTGCAGAGGCAAACAGATCTAACCAAGGCTCTCCCCACTGCTGAAAGTGACCTGCGTCACCTCCGGGTGGAGACACCATTTGTGATCGACCAGGCATTGATGGCGGAGTTTGTCAGCTCTGCTCTTCAGAAAGCCCCCCAGTTGTTGAACCACCAGGGAAATGCCCTGATGTACCAGCCATGTCCAGATGCTCAGAACCTCCTGAGAAAGAGTCCACAACCCCACCCCGCTCTGCTTGTTGCAATACCACATGGCGGTGGTGTTGTACGTGAACACTTGCACTACTTTTCCTTTGAGAGAAGGAGGAAATGCTTTCAATGCCAGTCTGATCGTCCCGAGCCCCGAAAAGACTGATGTTGAGCCTGGACTCCTCCAGAGACCAGACACCTCTGATATTTTCCTTTCCCATGTGGTCCTCCCATCCCAGGAGTGACACGTCTGTCACTACTGCCAGATCTAGTTGGGGAAGGGAGAGGGATGTGCCTCTAACCCAATTGTTCAAAAGCCACCACTTCAGATCTTGCGCAGTTCCCTCCAAAATCTGGACTGTGTCGGAGAGGCTTCCCTGATGCTGCGCCCACTGGAACTTCAGGTCCCACTGCCGAGCCCACACATGCCATCTGGAATGTGTTACTAGAAGGATGCAGGAGGCCATGAGCCCCAGCAGCTTCAGAGCCATTCTCACTGAAATCCAAGATAGAGGCTGAAACATCAGTGTCATAGCCTGAATATCCTAGACTAGCCGCACAGCAGGATAAACCCAAAACTGCACTGTGTCCAAAACAGCTCCAATAAACGGGAGCATCTAAGAGGGAATCTGGTGTGATTTGGACATGTTTATACTAAACCCCAGTGAATGCAGGAGGTCCGCCGTAGTCTGGATATAGGAGATGACAGCCTGGGGTGAGCAAATGTTCAACAGCCAGTCATCGAGGTAGGGGAAGCCTGAAACCCGTGACCTGTGCAGATGAGCTGCACCTCCGCCATCACTTTGGTGAATACCCAGGGTGCACTGGTAAGGCCAAAGGGGAGCACACTAAACTGAAAATGCTTGTTGCCTATTGTAAGCCGCAAGTAGCATCTGTGGGCAGGCAGGACTGGAATATAGAAACAGGAGTCCTGCAAGTCCAATGCTGCCATCCAGTCTCCTGGGTCCAGGATAAATAGAATTTGAGCCAGAGTGAGCATTTTGAACTTCTCCTTCCTGAGAAAGAGAATGAGGGACCAACGGTCTAGCATAGGATGGAGGCCCTTGTCATTTGGGCACCAGAAAGTAGCAGGAATAACCACAGCCTACCTCTGGCAAATGGACCCGCTCTATGGCTCCTTTGGACAAGAGAGTCGTAACCTCCTAGCTGAGAAGTGCTAAGTGATCCTCCGTCATCTGATCGTAGGATGGTGGCATGGATGGAGTAGTCGTCTCAAATGGGAGGGAGTAGCCCCTTCGAACTATTAGCAAAACCCACCTGTCTGGCGTGATGGACTGCCAGCAGGGCAGGGAATGGAAAATCCTGCCTCCGACTGGTAAATGGTGGGCAAGCATCAGTTTAGGAAGGTTTGGAGGCTGCTCCTTCAAAGCTTTCGGATTCATAGCCCGGCACTCTGAGAACAACTTCAAGTCATGCGAGCTCCCGAGGTGCGGATCCGTCACGGACATTGTCCAATGAAGGGATCCACAAAGCTTGAACCCGGTCTTGCATGACAACTTCTCAATGCACCAGGAGTGAAAACACTCAAAATCTTTGACAAAACATAAAAAAAGATCATTTAAAAAGTGACTGGGGGTAGCTCTTCTTTGGATCTGCGCTTGGCTGGCACGGAAAGAAAAGAAGTGACCTCAACATATCGGGGTGGCACCTACATAGGTCCTGTGATGACATATGCACGCACAGCGACGGGCGTGGAGCCAACTGACACCACCTAAAGGCACGGAGTGGTACTGCTCAAGAAAAATCTCTGGATGCAGACTGAAGGTAAGGAATCTGCAACTTGAAGTCTCTCTCAGATATACTCCATACTACTATTCTATTCAGACCCTCACATAGCACCAACCCAAACTATGCTCTGCCCTTGGTTACTAATCTTGTTCTACAACGCCTCTTGGTTTCCTTTATTGGGGCTGACACACAGGGAACCATAGATCTGGTTGCAGCGTCACATTACTCCTTCACTATGACTGAGATACTCCTGTAACTATGTGCCCCAATCCTGCACACTGAACAGCCACGCCACTCCTCAATGGAGCCCACACATAGCTCTGGTAGCGCAACTCAATGTTGACATTGCTCTTAAAGTTCTAGGGGCCATTAGACAACTTTAAAGATGCATCAGAGTCCACCGTTTGGCCACATTGTCTTTACAGTCCTTAGGTGTGTAGCATGTAAGAGTCATCCTCATTGCTTATTCCTTCTGTTCTGAGAGTACATCTTAGCTTAACTCCTCTCTCCTGACCGGCATCCTTCCCTGTCTTTGGGTGGGAGCACTGACTGCAAGCACCCATGCATGGCTGCTGATTTCAATGACTAGGGTTTCATGCAACTAGCCACACAATGATGATGGTGCATGTTTGTCGTAGCAAACAGGATTTCTCCCAAATAACACATCCACATTGCAGCAACTGGGCAACAACTCAAAAGAAGAAAAGGAACAAACAAACCATTTACAGCCACCTGGTGGAAGTATTGCTTCTGAATTTGCATCTTACGTGTGTTACAAACCTTGCACTCTCTTTTCTCTTCTTCATGTCTCACAAAGACCCACCTCTCATAAAAAAAAAAACAGCCACCAATGTTGATGCTGTCAAATGCAACCACACAAGGGATGAAGCCCAACAGCTCATTGTCTGCAGTACAATGGTCTTTATGAATCAGATTGATTGAGTCTCCAGTGCCTTCACTAATATACTGGCACTTGGAATATATTGCAGTCATTATTTCTGCCCTGGTAACTCCGCCTATGCATGCCTTCATTTATGATCAACAGAAACATTTGTACGAGCAATGAAGAAAACAGTTGTGAATAATAAGCCATGCCACCAAGGCATTGGGACATGGCATGTTTCGGTGAAAAGAACACATTAATTACTTTGTCTTTGTTTCTAGAATTACTGGCTGTTCCAGTGACATTTTAAATAATGCTACAATTGTGTAATGAGGAGGTTTGGCAAGTCTTACTGTAGAGCCCCTCACAAGCAGATGTCAGTGCAGTAGTAAACGTTAACATTTGCTCTGATCCACAACCTTTGTTTTGCCGAACAATCTATCTCAGTAATTTAAACAAGACAACATGAATCATTTCACATTATTAGTCTGATAATATTCATCTTCACAATTAATCTTAGTGTCTACTTGGAACAGTATAGTTTACTGATTAATTCCCCTGTTGGGGGGGGCGAACATGCCCAAGCCACAAACCGTGATGGCTGCGTGGCTGTAAAGCTCCTTGGGCGGCTCCCGGGTAATTGATTGGAATGGGCCGCCACAGTGTCGATTCCAGACAGGGACGGTGGAGGAACAACACAAAAGAGAGGAGGTAGTGGGGTGGGTGGTCACCATTCGGTTGCGGCTCGTGTCCATTCGGCTAACACGCCTTGGAGGCCCCAAGGCGACAGGGGCCTCGGGTGAGCCTTAGGCATGGGGCCAACCGGGCAGGGCTGTGCTGCCCGGCGGTATTGATGGCTGGACCATCTCTACCCTTCCCAGCGGATCTCGGGGGATTGCTGGTGCTGCCCGGGCACAGAGTTGGTGGTCCCTGGGTGGCGCGGCCTAGCCGGACCTCTCAGGTGGCATCGGCGGCTTGCTGCGGTGGGCCTGGGGCCTCTGTTCACCCGCTGCGGCACTGTGAGGATGAGGGGGGCGTCTGGATCCCTAATGCTGCTAGTGTGCTGTTCTGTGGGCCATCGGGGGCTGGCCTTGCATATGTAGCCCTGGACCCTGGCTATTGCTAGGCTGCCGGGGACAATGGAGTGCCCGCTATAAACTATCAGGTCATCTGTGCCAATTCCGGGGCCAACTTCTGTGGGATGCTTCTGCTCCGCTGCGGCGCTGTTGATGCCATGGGCCAGCTGCTGTAGTGTGTCCATCTAGTTAACCTACAGTGGTTTGATGTCCGGATGATAGCTGTATGCCCTGCTCCGAGGCGTCGCTGCGCTTGGCTTGTTGGTGCCCGCCCTACTAGGTACAGCATCAGCGGTGATCCATGGTCTCAGCCTTCTTTTTGACATGGTTTGTGGCGACCCAAAACAGCAAAAGCTTCTGTTTGAGAAGCTGACGCAGCCTGACATGGCTGCAGCACTCTTGAGGAGTGTCGGTGGCGCTTCTGGTGGCCCCCTATGTGATCAATCAGTGAGCGTGGAGGACATAATCGCTGAATTAAATGCCGGGTTCTGAGCCATTGACACCAGATTTGATTCCTTAACCGCCAGGTTGGGCAGTATTGGGAGCAGGCTGGATAAGCAGCAGACTCGCTTGGAAGGGCCGTTAAGGATGGAACAGCAACGCTAATGAAACGTCTTGAGAAAGTCGAGGGCAGGTTAAAAGCAGAAGCTATGAAAAATGAAGACTTGGAGGTTAGGGAGTGCGGCAACAACCTTCGCATTTCTGGACCTACTAAAACTGGCCAGCTGGACTTGTTCTTTGAGGGCCTTCTGGTAGAGCTGCTGGGGCACCAGAGCTTCACCTCGAAGTTTGTGGTGGAGAGGGTGCACCGCACTCTGGGACTGTGGCCTCCTCCTGGAGCCCCTACCCACCTCATCGTCGCGCATCTACTAAATTATAGGGACTGCGATACTGCCCTTCGCCTCACCAGGAAAAAGGGCCCTTTACAAAATCATGGTGCTGTTGTGTCTCTCTTTCCCGAATTTAGGCCCACTGTTCAGGACGCCAGGCGGAAGTTCTCTGAAGTCAAGTGAGCACTCAGAAACCTTGACATTCATTACGGTATGATATATCCGGCCAGGCTATGACTAGAGGTGAACAGTAGGCAGCGCTACTTCGACAATCTTGGTGATACCACAGCATTCTGCAAGCTACACTCCAGGCATGGTCCTCCTCAGTGCACGGGAATCCAGATGTGGTGCTCGCTTCCAGCACAGATTTGTTTACCCCGGACTAAGACTGATGGGCCTGCTTGAGCAGTCACACTCAGTACAGTTTTGATTTGACATACCTGAGTTGCATATGATGATAACATTTTCCACTACTCTGTATTCGTTTTCACAGATTCCTTATATGGATTGCCCATTCCCATTCCAAATATGTTTGCTGACTGGGAGCTCCTTACAGTTGTGTTGCCACGCTCCCATGGTTGATACAGAGATATTTGTTGTTCTATTGGAAATATCCTTGTTGGAGGTTGCATGGGAGTCGTTTGGCAGATCTAGGCCGGGTGTGGGAGGTGGGCGGGCTATTTTATTTCAACAGAATGTATGTTTAAATGCTCCTATGTTATGCAATGCAGTCTACATATTTGCCTCTTTATCTCACAATGACCACATGCTCTCCACGCGCAGTGATTAGCACTCCTTTAGGGAAATAATCCCTGGACCTCACCCTTATGCCATAGAACATATGTGGCCTCAATAACCCCCAAAAAGGCAAGCACATGCTGCAATACCTTCACGGACATAAAGTGCAGATTGCTTTCCTGCAAGAGACCCACCTCCCTTCTGGCGCCCTCTTTTGCATCCACGTAAGGCTTGCACCTTTACTTTGCTAGTTATAAAATCTATCACCGGGGGTATGCATTTTGGTGCATAAGAGTGTTCCGTTGAGGCCCATATCACCGTATTCTGATGGAGATGGTAGATATGTTCTGGTGGCAGGGCTGCTTGATAATCTCAAGATTCTATTTGTAGACGTTTATACTCCAAATGTTGACACACCTGAATTTTTTCATGATCTCCACTCTCACATAGATGGTTTTGAGGTGGACCACATCCTGCTGGGAGGTGATCTTAATATTGCAATAGGCTTGGCTCTAGACACCACCTCTCATGCCTCGGCATCTAAACCTCGATCCCTCCAGCCCTTAAGAGCTATCTGTGAAGTCTTTGCCTTACACGAACCCTGGAGATTGCATGGTACTTTGTCACGGGCCTATACTTTTCGGTCATCACCCCATGGCACCTGGTCGCGTATCGACTATTGACTCTTGACTAGTATGATAACTCAGTGGGATACTGCTGTCAAGCATCTCCCCAGCACACTGTCAGATCACTCACTGGTACAATTCCCACTCGCTATCCCCGTGTCCGGGAGTGCCGGAAGACTCGTTAGGTTCCCTGACATGGCACTTCAGGACGCACCGCTGACTTGAGGGAAGCAATGATAGAGTTTTTCAGGTTAAACAAAGGTTCAGTGGACAGTTGGGCGGTATTGTGAGATGCATTTAAGGCATACCTCAGGGGTATTTGCATATCTAAACATTCAGGGATATTGCCCAACATCGTAGTCTTGGTTGGGTTGAGTTGCAGCTCACAAATCTTGACTGGGAGCCTGGGGCGATGGGAGTTAAGTCCCAACTACACCGGCGTAAGCTACTGCTGGATGAATTTAATGAACTGTCAAATTACATGGGCAAGTACGCTAAGGCACGTAAATACGGTGAGGGAGACAGACCGGGGGGGGGGGACACTGGCCAGACTCCTGTGTACATTATACTCTGCAACACACATACTTAAAATTAAGAGGTCAGATGGTAGCTGTGCCGTTGACACTGCAGCGGTCCAGTCTGAGCCCTTTACATACTACTCACACCTATACACTGCCCTCCTTGCACCACCACGCTCTGCATTACATAAATACTTAGGTGACATCGCAATGGTGTGGTAAACCACCGCCCAACAGCAGTTTCTCAGCAAGCCTTTCTCTACGGAGGAAGTTGTATACGCAATAGATTCTTTGGAAGGGACTCGCGCCCTGGCACACAATGGGTTTACTGGAATGCTCTATAAGAGGTAAAAAGACATACTGAGCACCGCCTCGTATCTGTGTATGCGAAGGAATTGGATGCTCGGGTTCTCCCTGCAAAAATGTGCGAGGCGGTTATTACCTTTTTGCCAAAACCTGGTAAGGATCCTCTTTACTGTGAGTCATATAGACCTATTTCCCTTTTAGATTTTGAGAATAAGATTTTGTCCAAGATGCTCGCCACCCCCCTCTCTCTTCTATTAGACCAGATTATTTCTCCTGCTCAGTCTGCCTTTATCCCGCACCGCTCCACATCCCTTAATCTTTGCACTGCTTTTGCGGTGGTTGGAATAGTGTCCCCAGAGATACCAGCAGTTATTGCCTTACGGGATGCCGAAAAAGCATTTGATTCTCTTGAGTGGCCCTTTTTACATACTAACCTATGCAAACTTGGGTTTCCACGGGTTACACTGCTTTGATCTTTGTTGTACTCACAACCCACAGCTGCCATACGACTGAACAGGACACTGGCCCCTTTTGTCCCCATAATGCTTGATACCTAGTAGGGGACTCCTCTTTCCCCCTTGCTTTTTATAATAGGAATGGACCCCTTGGTGCGCCACTTACAGGAGGGGCACATACATAGAGGCTTACAGTTATCCAGCGAGCCGCTCTTAGTTTCACTGTATGCAGATGATATCATATTATTCACCAGCCACCCTGCCAAGAATCCCAAACCCATATTAGATGAAGTTGTCCACTTTGCTGAATTTTCGGGATGCATATCAACTGGAGTAAATCAGATCTTTTCCCGCTTACTGGCAGCACTCTTCGGCCCACAGCTGAATTCCCCCTGAGATGGTGTACTGAATCTACCTCTGCATTTATATCCAGAGAGACAAGGACCAGGTTATTTGTTTAAATTATAGGCCTGCTGTGGAGAGGCTTACCGCGCAGGTGGATAGATGTGTGAAGCTAGCACTGTCTATGGCAGGCCTCATTTGTCTTATTAAGATGGTGGTTCTCCCACAGTTCCTACATCTTTTTCTGAACATTGCTGTACCGCTAACGAATTCCTTTTTCACTACACTCCAAGGTTTGCTCATTAGACTGGTCTGGGCTGACAGGCATCTCCGTATGTGCTGGGAAATCCTTACCCTTTCGTACGAGCTGGGTGGTTTTGGGATTCCCCATATTCAGCTCTACTATCTTGTGGCACAGTGTCATTATTCACATCACTGGTTCCACCCCGATGTGTGCCTTCTCTATACTATTCCAGAACTTGATCTGTCAGCCCCTGTTCCCCTGGGTGTCCTGCTGCTTCGGGGAGTCCCCCTGCACCGTAGGGATATCCAAACTCTATCAACTACTAGCTGGGCATGGCATGGACTGGTCCGCCTGCTTCAGGGTGACACACTATACTCCTCAGCCCTGAAATTGATAAATAACCTTTTTTTGCCTGTTACACAGGAAGCGCTTGTTCAGTGAACCCTACAATCGCTCAATCTCCAGACACTGGGCGATGTCTTTCCCAATGACCACATATTCTCGTGTACAACAGACACCTGCTTTACAAACACCACTTATCTGCAACACTTCGTACTTTGCCGTTTCCAGAGCAGTTTGCGTGCCTGTTACTCCACTTATTCACTTGCTCCAGCTGATTTTGCCCCACTCACTTTGGTCGCCACAGCGGACTCCAGAGCACGGGTGGTTTCCAAACTATATTGTGCATGTATTGAAGTCCTCCTTGTCACTGACGCGCGGCTCAGAGAATCCTGGGAAAAGGACTTAGGACATCACCCAACCCAGAAAATTTGGGAGGCATGTTGCGAACAGAGCCGTCTTGTCACCTTCAACCATCGCCATATACTGATACATTTGAAATTCCTGAGAAGAGCTTATATTACACCCAGTGATACAGCCCGCATTGATCATAACCGTTCCCCGCCTGCCTCAAGTGCCATGCATCTCATGCTCACTTCCCACACATGACCTGGAATTGCCCAAATATCAGGCACTTTTGGTGTGAGGTGTTTGATCAACTAGTGAGTATTGTGGGATTGCCTCTCTCCCCTGACCCATTCATGGCCCTCCTGGGCTATACTGGAGATATACCGAAGGCTATCAGGTGCCTCACAGCTATTTCACTTTTATTGGCCAAACGTGAGCTAGCGCTCCTATGGGGCACGAAATGTACGCCAACCGCTACCAATTGGTTAACGAGTCTTACATATTGCGATACAAACAGTGAACTTTATGCAGCTCTACAACCTGTAGCATCTAGACCGAGAAATATTTGGCAGCCATTGAGGGACTCCTTACTTACACTGGTCACTACTCCTCTATCCTCCCAGTCCTCCACAGAAGCATGATGCACCGGTGGCCCGTCTTTATTTTTTAGCACCCTTGTTTCAAACATACTTACTGTACCTTTTTCTATGATACTGTTTGTGCTCCTGGTCTGATTTGCCATCATAGTGCCATGGACCTGTCTACCTTGCGTCTGCTGAGATCAGAAATACCTGTGCTCTGGAATAATGTCTATCCATTTGCTTGTGGAATCGGTTTAGCTGGACTTGCATTGCTATGTGTTTGTTCTTTGTTTTATTTGAAAATGATAAAGTGAAAAAAAAAAAACGTAACTGTCTTTTTAGGCAATTAAGAGTCTAATCTTGGATCAGTAGAAGTTCTGATGCACAACGCTGTATTTTTTCTTCAATGGAATAGGATTCATCTCAACTTAAACAAATCTCTGCCAGCTTTTTTTATTCACCAAATCATCCACTTCCCACAGTCTTATGAAGCCTTTTTCTCGTCCATTGTTTGCATCGCTCTATCAACATGAACTGTATGTATAGTATTCTGACTTATGGTGTTAAAATCAGTACATCCTTCAGGATTCTGGCAACCAATTTAAGCCATAATTCAACCTACCACCAAAATATATAATTAAAAGCATTTAACTGTACTGCATCGCCATTTTAACACCAGCTATGGAAAAAGGACAACATACATTTAAGTATCTACAATTCACCCTAAAATTCACTTCCGATCCATCCAGAGCCATTGGTTGCTCCAAATGAACTATCGACAATATTGTTTTACTCTGGGCTATCATATTTTACAAAAACACCAAATTAAAAAAGAGAAGAGAAGGTGGCCTACCATTCATTCAGAGACACTGAAATTACAATTTTAGATATACAATTGTGAATTTCATTAGTCAAATGCATATTGTTTACCAACAACGCAGTCTTGCTACGGTTTAGCTATTAACCATCTACGTTATACAGAATCTTTCTAAGTATAATCAATCTCAATTTAGAAAGCTACAACTAGTTGCCAAACATCTTAATTATTGGAGATCTAAATTTTCTGCATTAAATATCAAGTGCCTCAGACATAAACATGTTTGAATTGTATAGAATGATGAATTAACCTACAAGTAAAGACCCAAAGCCCAAGCGTGGTCATTCTGGAGATTGTCTTTGCCACAGGTCTCACCTCAAGAAATATAACTACACTATCTCTTCATTTGTTCTTTCACCCATAATCCCTCTGGAATCAACAACCTGAGACACACATTTAATTATAACAATCAATTTCAGAGTTTCTAACAAACAAATATATGAACTCAATGACCTGTATCCTTTCAATGCCGTTCTGAAGCTCCATATTTATTTAGTCAATAATCTCCAAACTGCAACACCACTCAAACCATCAACAATACTTACTTTGCCCTCGAAGATGCTCCTTCTCACATGTCAGCAAGAAAAGGATGCTTACAAAATGGTAAATAACAGGTGGTTTTCCACAGACATCACAGAGTCAAAAGGGGCAGAAGGATCCATACAAGGAATCTGAAAGGAAAGGGATCCTCGAGGATCACACACTGCTCCTGAACTCTTTAATGCGTACAAACTATGCTTATTTATGCTGATAGGCAGTACAGAGTGCTTTAGAAGTATGTACTAACAATTGTACTGACAATACATGGCCTTCTGCCACACTAAAAGGAGGTATGTTATTTCCAAAAAAAGTATTTTCTGCAGGGTTGAATGATATTCATTCCCAAATGCATATATATTACCTGGAAGTCTATAATAAGCAGTTTGAAATATTTCTAATTAAAGATAGAAAACAATTCAATCAAAGTAAACTTGCGGTCTTTTGAACTAAGGCCTTCACCCCCGGTCTCCAGAGTAAGAACCCTGGGAGCTAACATTAATTGTCTGGTTCATCATTCTATCAAATAGGGATAGTGATAAAGCCTGTCACCTCCTAAGTAAAACATGTTTTGCTATCTCTAACCTTATTCTCTCTCCAGCCAAAGGCCAATATTGCTAATCCAATCAGCTTTAGCACTGACTAGCATAACATACCATATCAAGGCCTTTCACAAGTGTACAAATTAGCCCTTCAGAACAATGGAGCAAGACAAATGTTTGGGCTTTCTCAGAGAAATTATGTGTGGGTATTGCTTCTAGACTTATATGGGTGCCATGTACAGAAAGGAATCAGAAAATAAAGCCACTGACGGAAATAAAAAAGTTAAAAATCCTATTAATTTAGTGTGAAGAAATTAGGTTTAGGCGAGTCTCAAAGGCTGTAAGTAATCAAAATGATTTCACTAAAAATGTGGGAGCAGATGCAGTACATTTTCCACACATATTATTGTAAGGTTAAGGTAGGACAATGTAATTGATTTATTCTGTAGCCTCACTCTATTGAATTTGGACACATAAACTGGAATATCCTAGAAGGAATTAGTCTTTCATTTTCATTGTAAAAACAGCTGTCAAAACTTAGCATTTGTTGCAAAGGCAGATATGAATCATATCCTCTGTTTGTGTTTGGGCAAAATATATTAGTGCTGTGTGGTCAGAGACAATGCAATTCTACAACGGACACATATTGGAGTATAAAAGGTAATGCTTTTTAGAAACCTTTGAAATCATGATTTGAAAACATGATCAGATGTAGTATTTGGGACAATGGATAGATCTGTCGTAAAATGAACAAGAGATTTAAAGAACAGATAATAAACCATAGAATGGGACTGATGCATCTAGCAAAGAGTGGTCTATATTCGGAGGTGAAAGCATAGTCAAATGTGTTGTCAACAGTTAGACTTAAATCACCTTCAAAGTCAGCCTTATTTAAATAGTTGATCATTGACTTCTTGTTAGATTAAGTCCCATAAAATCCCTCTTAGACTGTGGCACACAAGTTAGGAAGCTGCAAAGAATGTGGGGCGTTGCAATCAAATAAAAAAATCCATCCGCAAAGCAAATCATCCAGCCAATGCAAAACATAGAGAGACTGGCAAAACCCCAAATTGCAGTTTAGGGGCAGTAGAGGTACCCAAATATCTGTTATTGGACATCACAATAGCAAAGACAAATTCCTTAGAAACACGAGGCCTTCTTCCCCATTTCAGAGTACTCCGACATGCAAAAGTAACTCAATGTAACCTGTTAGAGTCTTTTATGCAGGTATTTTTTTGTGCATTAATAATAATATGCAGAATGTCAATTCACGTTAAAGTTCACATGTACATATAGTCAAAGTTCTCATGCATTTGAAACGATTTCCTATGATGTTTCAAAGTGCCTTTTTCTGGCTTATGTTAAGTAGGCTTCAATTTAGGCCTGGATGCCATCTTGTTCAAATGTCTCCCCCATTGTATGTTCACTCTCCTTTATTTCTGCGGCAAGCAATTAGGCAGAGTCATGTTTGTTTATTTCCATTGACGTTGTTCTTGCTGTTCTCAAAGAAAACCTGTTGATGTGTGTTCAGTAATGTATTGTTTTTTGAGGCTATTCCGCCAGCTCACTGTACTACATTAATTCATAATAGTTTTCTGTTGTTATGTAACTGGTTTATCTTCACATTTCCAGGTGGCATAAGCTTAGATTGAGAAGAATCAATATTCATGTAGTGGGATAGTCCTTAGATACTAAGGCAATATGATTTGATAAAAATGTGTTCTGACTGCAGAGAAGATCATTATTGTGCTCACACTGTAATGAATCTGCAATTTAATTCTGTCCTATAAGACGATTTTCCATATAAACCCTCGAATAGAGGAGTGAGCCACCACTTTCCTGAGCTTTCCAGTAATGCTATCAGGGATGTTCTTTGATTTTCTGATGATTTGCTGCTCATTTGGAACTTGGAAATTTTCTGTTTTGCACATTATTCTGTAATGTCTATTTATTGAGAGCCTTCATGGCAATGGCTTTGGGCCTTTGCATTTACAATTTTCTATATCGCACCGTTCGAATTCTGTAATAAGCCTTTAAAATTTCTAATTTTGCTCTAAAACTCAATTATTGAGTCCGTTCTTAATTGACAGTATTTTCATATGTTGTGAGGTACCTTATGTTGGGGACACATTGCCTCATGAAATTGAGGTACACACCGTGTCCGATTCATCCACCTGTGGGCGTTCTGTTGAGGCAATATTTTGGAGTGCTCAATTTTAAGGTTCCCTGCACCTACAATCCCAATGGACAGAAGGAAAAACAAAAGCAAGTGACAGAGAAGGAAAAACAAAAGCAAGTGACAGGAGTTTTCTTTAACCTGAGGCTGTTACCAGTGCAGAGCAGTCCTACAGAAAATACAGACATGGTAGCCATGGTAGGCACCCCTGAGAGAGGACTGACAGACATGGAAACAGTCTTTGAAAAAAAAAGGACACAGCATTCAAAACCAAAAAACATTGATTAAAAGAGTCAAAGAGATAGACAGCATGTTAGAAGCCATGCAACAGTGTTTGGAAAAGGCTTATGAAGAGGGGCATAAAGCAGCTAAGAAACTCAGTCATCTAGAGGGCTGAGTGATTTGTTGCAAGAATGTCCTTATTTCTCACAGAGATGCAGTGAGTGCAAATGTCCAGATAAATGCTAATTATAGCACTTAGTAATGTAACAATAGGTGCCAGTGTCATGAGTCTGAAACTACCACAGTCTTGTGAACTGCAACAGCTGCAATATTTGATACAACTCTTCCTGGAAGCAAAGATACTGCTCTTTGATGAATCACCTCAGGCTGTGCAGGTCCAGAGTAATATCTGGCTTCCCACAAGGCGACCAGAGGGTAGGGAAATGGAGGAACACATGCTAGATGCTCAACTAGGGCATACTAAACAAACTGTGCTTCATACAACAGCAAGAAAAGAGCCATTTGTGATCAAGGTGCTCTTGATCTTGGATTTGAGTTACAGACCATCAAAGAAGGAAAACTGCAGAAATACCTGGAGCCTCTGGAAGGCATTCAACCAAACAGAGTGAAGTACAACAGAAAGCCTAATGTGTTTGTCTGTATAGAACTTGGAAGAGACTTTTGAACACATTAAAAGAGCAACTAGAAGCTAGACTCAGATTGCTTTTGTCACCCTACAGTGCGATCTAATGCTCAAAATCTTATAGATGGCCTGCTTTCACAGGAGGACCTTGGGGTTTTCTTTTGATGCTGGTGTGTTTTCAGTGTAAAATCATATATTCCTAATTTCTGCAACCTTGTTACTCGCTTTTGCCTTTTAGAGCATTGGGCCAGTCGCATGGGGGTTCAGAAGTTAGAATGTTTTTTTTAATGTTTCCTTATTATTGGGAAAGAGAAGAATAGGAGACAACCAACAATCTGTAGACAGCTATTGCTCAACTAAACATGTATGTGCTGCTATGCTGAGGACTATGTATTCAGGCATTACAATTCGTAATAAAAATATCTAAAAAGCAACTTTATAGCTGGTTTGCTGAGTAAAGCATTCTATAATTATCACATCACTGATCACCTATATAGAGTAGCTCAGGGATCACTCCATCGATAATAATATGGCAACGACTTGAAGACTATGAGTTGAAAAACTGACACTCTAAAGTAGTCCCTCTCAGCTCACATATTAAATCTAACCAAAGCAAACCTCAATTGGACTGTTCTGGCCTCTGAGCCCCCAAAATACAAGGCTAATCTGGCCTGGTCTGGATCAGTAAAACAACTGTTTATCAAACAAAATGTACAGTGTCTTACATCATAAGCATGTGCACAGTTCTGCCAAGTACCATGCATCAGGCATTAGACTAACGCATTTTAGTGTGGTGGTCCTCATCACTGCATTAACGTGCAGTAGTAACTCATTATTAGCACCTTGACACCCCCTGTGCACTGTTAAGTGATTGCCAGCATCAGAAAGGAGCTGCATTAACAGTAGCACATGGCCTGTGAGTGCTGTGCAGACTGTGCTGCAGGAATCTTACTGGCCTCATTCAATCACATCTGTGTATAAGTGACTGTGAGCATTAGCAGCTTGCTCTCAGTTTGGGCACCAACTTCTGCAAAGGATTGGGCTTAGCTGACAACATTCATATGTCCACAGCTGGGTCGGGACCCGCCCCGGCTGCCTCACAGGTGATACTATGTCATGTGGCCAGTAAATCAATCATGCTAATGGTAGAGTGTGGAAACAGCAGAGTGAATCCAGGGGTGCACCTTCCTCCCTGTGTTGCTGTTTTTCAGGAACTGACATTGGTGCCACTGACACCTCTTTTTGCAGGGTGCATTATCTGCAGAGGATCACAATGGACGCAGTTTTTAAAAAATCTTGAATCGGCGTCTGCTGCCAGAGTGGGGCCGCCGGAGACTCGGTGCATGTGGTGAGAATGTCTCACTCTAACGCCGCAGGGTCTGGTCTTGGAGCAGGCGGTGGCACAGACTTGTGAAAACCTGAGACACACAGATAAGTAAGTCAGTCAAATAACATGCAGTTTTGACTCCCAGCATGGCTAGTAGCGTAGAGGGTAATTATGCTGCTGCAAATAACACATACCTCACTTTTATCACAGACCTTTCATGAGAATTATTATAGCAGTGATTTACTGCTTTTGTCGCAGATATCCTTTTGTCACAGATATCCTTTTGTTAAGTGTTGAACTTCTGCTTGTAGCTCTGAGCTGGGATGAGTAGAGGATCGGAGGGTCAGGTGTTGTTTATTCAGAAATAGAGCCTGCTGCTGCCAAACTCCTTGTGTCCCCAAGAGTTTTCAGGAAACAATTAAAATGTCCAGATCAGTCGCAGCTCGTGGGGGCTAAAAGGAGTGGGGTGACACAAGGCGGGGTGGTAATAATAAAATTAAAAATTAAAATTGTGAAAAAAAAAAAAACGTACCTGCTGCGCCGTGCCACTCTTGCATCCCCTCAGCAGGCACAGTCTCCCAGCCTGCCCTGCGACCAATCCTAACGCTGCATGAAAGCAGCGTTAGGATTAACCAGAGCGCCCAGCCAGGTCACTCCCAGGCAGACTGGGAGCCTGTGCCTGCTCTCTCCAGCCTGGCAAGACAGTGCCAGGTTGGAGAGAGCAAGTGCACATGTGTGTTTGGCCAGCCCAAGACAGCCATCCAAACACACATGTGCACTGAGGGGAGTGCACACTGCATTCCCCCTCCTCACACCCCACGGCCCCACCCCTTCAACAACAAAACGATAATAAACATGGTTTATTATCGTTTTGTTGTGAAAGGTTTGCAGCGGCTGTGGCTGGCGGGGGCGACCCTCCTCTCCCATAGCAGAGAAGCTGCCACTGGTCAAGATAACACAAGTGAATAATGTTCCTGCTGGAGGGAGATCAGCGTTTTGTGTTACTGTTTTTGTCAGAGAGCCTTTTGTTTCTTGCTGTTCATAAGTTATCATCCTAATATAACACAAATACATATGAACTACCTTCAAACTGCATGGAATGTGTTAGAAAGTTATTCCGACCCCCAATTTGCCCCCCCCCCCCACACACAAACGTCTTTCATTATCCTAATATTGCTAAAAGGATTTGTTTTGGTAGAAACACATTCTGGTTCTAGTAAAGCCAACTACTGTGGTACTGTGGATGACATGAGATTCCTAAAACGTGTTATCTTCACTGTGATATGTAACATTTCCTTTAGACTGATATACACATGTGACTCCTTGTCTCTGTTTAATGAATATATGATGCAAAGTGCTCTGACTCCCTATGCTGGCATGAGGACTGCCATAACCAAAGAAAACACATGAAAGAGATAGATTAGTGCCTTTCCATTTTAGGTGTTTTAATGCAGTTTCAAGATCGTCTTACAGTTTCTTGTTGCTCATATGAGTGTAACTTCTGATATTTATCTGTCTGCATGGACTTCACTGCTTGATTTTACTCACAAGATAGTGTCACTCAGAAGTGTTACACATTTGGTCTTGAATGTCACTCATAAGTACACTGAAACTATGAAATCTTCACACATAAGCAATATCAAACCTTGGCAGCTATGTGTACAAATTGTCCAGTTACTGCACAAATTCTACAACTGCGATTCTTGCATCCCCGAGAAGAATCACACTTTGACTTATCTTTAATCATCTATTTATGTAGTATGTGCAGGTTTACATGCAGAAACATGCGACTGCAATGATCTTGCAGCTGTCCTCCTTGCCACTAGTACACATCCTGATTTTATTCTCTCAAACATAATAATTCACCGAGCTATTTTTTTTAAATCATTAGGAGTATGCAAAATGCTCTCTTCCTTGTAACAAAGTTGGCACCTATACTCGTAACTGAGCAGCAGACTGCAGCTCACCTTCAAAAGATACTAACCAAGAAGAACACAAAACACATAGCAGTTCTAATAAGAACTAATTGCAGCATTTATTTTACAAAAATGCAAGCATTTATCTCTTAAATACACAGCTTAGCAGGTACGCTCACAATGGCATGTTTTCGACTCAGTCATATTTTGAAATTATTTGACAGAGGCAGTAATAATTTTATGATTTCTACCTTATAAATAAAAATCAATGCCATGTGTTGTGTAGAGTCAATAAATGTATCACCCAATGTGTCTAAAGAGGAGAACTGAAAACAGATTATGTGGCTTACATATCCACACATAATTCTTGCCAAACTAAAAGGAAGTCACCATGCCCTAAACGTTTCTGAAAGAAAATGAGTTAGAATGATTTACGATGATTAGCATAATAATGAGGGGAAGACACATGCTCAACTTTACATTGTCCAATAGTTAAGATTCATAATATTACTGGCAAGTATTGTATGAAGGTCTATCAAACATCTTCTGTATAAGTAGGGGAATGTAAGCATAAACAACAGTTCAGGTAACAGCCGGACTGCATAAGTTTCCCCAAAACGTTTCAATATTCCTTGAACCAGGAAAACTTTCAGGGAAGTAACTTGGACAGTATGATTGGGGGGGTGTTCAAGCTTCGGATTTCCCAACAATCGCATAAGGACATCTTGTTAAACACATTTTATGAAAGCGGGACAAGAGGGGTGCTTAGAGGGCAATGGAAAGAGGGAGGTGTACGGATTTTTTGGGGTACTTAAAATGTAATATTTTTCAAACTAATCAACATTTTAAGGCCTTCAAAACATAGACAATTGTGAATGTGTTTTTTTTCTTGGTGTGGGTATGGAAAAATCCCAGGTGAAATCTGACACACTTCATATTACCCAACTGAAAGCACTTTTACCCAACTATTTACTACAGAATATATTTTAAGGGGGTGTAACACCCCAAACACCCCCACCCCAGGGCTAAGCCCCTGTTAACTTAGATCTGTAAAGACCACTAGAGCCAGACACTCATGTATATCAAAAGGTTCCCCAATGAGTGTATATCATTACGTATCCAGCTTTCTGAAAAAAAATACTTTTTGAGCTCCTCAGTAAGTATGTAGCATCAGATAAAAGTGGTATTTTTGGGTAAGCGGCCCAAGTTATCAAATAGGCTAGCAAGATTGCTAAAGAGTATCTTGTAGGTACTTCCATTTTGCTAAACGTTTAGGGTGGGATTGTCCCAAGAACTTTCAATAAACGTTAACTGCAGGCTAGATAAACTCTAGGACTCAATGGAGGTGGATTCCCAGTTCGGCATATTATTAGTCTTTATAGACATGGTAATTGAAAACTAAGTTATTGCAAAAACACATGTTTATTTCAATCAAACCCATACAATAAAATTCTAACTGACAATGCCTCAAAACAAATTAATGCCCAGCTCTACTTGTGCACGAAATACACTGTAACCTAATGTTACACTGATTTAAATTCAGCCTATCCAAACCAACTTCTAAAACAGGTGAAGGAGGATTCTGATGATTTACATAACGAAAATCACCATAGTCCCCAACTTCCACGCTCTATTCATCAATACATTAATTTTTAAGTGCTCCTGAATTCACAAAGTACAACTGAACAGAAGTGAATGAATTCCTAAAACAATCATTTGTGAAAACGTTCAAAGCCCATTTCATAGGCAAGTGCATTCCAAGCAGTGGAAATCCATAAAGTGGCGCCATCAAGCTATTGCAAGAAACAAGCTCTTAACAAGATTTGAGCATCACCGCCAAATTACATCATGAACATCAAGTTTTGTTGAACATGTTTCTAGATTGTGGTAGGCGGCTGGTCAACCCGACGCCTAAACTATGAATCAGCTATACACCAGAGAGTCAGACAGCAGCTCATAATCTAGACAAGGTATGAAAGCTCAAAGCAGCAGATTTGCCAACGAATACCTTGGTGGAGTAAAAAGTGTGAATTTTTAATATGGTTGACAAACCAGGATTCGAGGATCGCTTAAAACAACATAGAAGACTGAGACATTATTCAACCCGAAGGTTGCCTAATAATTGTGGAACATTTTATTTATCTTTGTGATAGGTCCCTCTTGAAGCGTGCTGTTAGAAACAGAAATAAGGGACATCATATGTTCATATGCCTTATCCTTATCTATTTAATGACTGTTATTTAAACTGCTGCCCTGAGAAATGAAAAAAGAGATGTTCAGATTGACTGCATGAATATATTTGGTTGGAATTAGCAATCTAATGGCTGCTTTTATGTCAGAATGAATAATGAAACTTTTGTCTCGTAAAATATGGCAATGTGCCCAAAAAGTCAATGTAGTTAAGGCTATAACAGTCTATCAAAAGGAGAACAAAAGTGATTACTTAGGCAGCAATAAATACAGACCTGTATTAACCAGAATAAAAGAGAAATCTGGGCCCCCGAAGAAACAAACAATCCCTCTAATTCAGCAAGGACGCTAAATAGGAGCCTGGAAATTGTTTTACATTTTAGAGCTCTCCATTAATGGCTTCATTTTCCGTTTCATCTTCGAAGCACAGAGGGGCACAATTTAAATCAAGGTCCAAAAAAAGACAAAGGCGCATTAGGAACGGAAAATGACATCGTTTCAAGCTCTAAATCATAGATTCTGAAAATTACATTTATTTTGTTAAGTACCTGGTCATTTTGTCTTTGGGTTTAGCACTGTTGACTTTAATCTCATTAAGGTTAATATAGTGGAGCCCACTTCCTGGCACAGGCCTGATTCCAGGATACAGAGTTATCAGACGACATATTCCAGTTAGGAGAATCATTTTAATAGGCAGGGACAAATTAGGGTCTATGGAAAACTCGGTCATTGTAAAAGACACGCATTTACTTGGCCAAGCACCAAGCAGCTTGGTGTAGCCTCGAGGTGCCTGCACGTACTGCCACAGGCATCGTCCAAGTATTTCTAATGCAAAACAGCAACACATTTCAGTGCTGAACTAGTTTTAAATAAAGGAAGGTGATGCCATCATGGCCTTTATGAATGAAGGGCTTTTAAAATCATCAGAATAAAATCCCTACAAATAACCTAGAGAGTATTTAAGTGACTTCCCACTGTAGGGAGAAAACTTTACCCTCACCTGATGCAGGATTAAAAGATCTGGCACAGACCACTGCCCCAACAATGACCCTAATTATTAATTGCTTCCTGACATTAGGCCAGGCCCCCTTCTCCTGCACGAAACATGCACCAGTTCTACACTCACAGTCCAGGCCCCTTGCTAAATAAATTGTTGCCCTGAGACTTTCAGTTTTGATTTGTGTTTTTGTATTACTAGAGAAGTAGTTTAGCTTGGGCAGACATCGCTAATCCAGGCTGTGTTTTTGTGGACATTTTCAAAAATGGCAGATGTGTTGCAATGATGAAATGTAATATTTCTGGAATTATGAGACCTATATGCTTCATTTTGGTGTCAAAACAGGTTTTGGGGGTCAGGTACTCTTATAGAGACAGGAAATAACTCGTCAGAGCAACCCTTCTGCCATTTTCCAAAACGGCAACTCTATGATGATGTGTTTTAGCCATCATTTTGGTCATTTATTTTAATATTGTTTTTGTTTCAAGTTTTCTGTTGATTCAAATTCATAAACATGAGCAAAGCAGGTGGTACCAGAGGATCTTTAACTCCTGACAGAGTGTTGCTAACTACAAAATCTGAGGGCTCCTTCAACAAAGAAAAATGTGTCATATGCCAAACTAATCCGAAAGAAAAGCTAACATCAACTGTGGCTGGACAGAAGAGAGTCTGTGATGTTGCAGAAATACGGCAAAACGAAGTTAAAAAAAGACTGAATCTGATGGGTGAAGAGAATCAAATATTTTATCATTGTAACAAGTGCTACAAGTCATATACAATGGAAAAAAGCCTCGGAAAAATGTGTCAAAAAATTAGCAGAAACAGGTGAATCACAACAAGAATTCGACTCTTCAGAGAAACCAACGACAGCCAAACCCAATGCCTATCCACTGAGAAGATTGATGGCTACCCCTCGTCCACCTCCAACAAACTAATCAGAAAGTAGAGGATCTTCAATGTGTTATCTGTGGGTTAGCTAGAACAAGGGCCAAAGGGATTGACAAAAGAACAAAATGCAGAGTATGTAGGTCTGAAAGGACAAATATGTTTTTATCTGCATCTAATTACTTCCAAAATGAAGTTCTCAGCCAAGTAGCTGATCTAAACAGCGAGGTGAATGCATTTGCAGCAGATTTGTATGCCCACCCAAACTGCATACGTGCATACATTTGAAAGTATGAATGTACAATGAGCTCCATGCAGCAACGTAACCGCCAGCCTTCATTTAAGTTTGCACTCTTTGAAAAAGCAAATTAAGTTTTAAAGCCACTCTGAGGGCTGGCTAGGGGTTCAACCTCAGTGAGATCAGCAAAATAATGGTCAATATTGATGAAACTGTATTGATCCATAATAATGAAATTAAGATTTTCCTGGTGAGAATGTACAACAACAGAATTCTTTTTTGTCAGTCTAACAAAAAGAACGAGCCACTTATTGTGTTCTCAGCTCATTTGACTTCTGAAGTTCTTGCTGCCAAAATAAGTTCACATGATGCAATACAATCAGCAGGAACCATTTTTAAGAATCATCCTTAAAGATTTTGATTTTGGACTTAATGATAAATTTTGTGATGCCCCGACCTCTGCAAATCAGGGGAGTCAACAAGGATGCTTAGTGTTGTCTTAACATTTTTTACACCATTATTTAATATCAGTTAAGTAAAACTGTTACAAACTAAAGTTCTTGAGTTTGGAACAGAAGCCAACAACAATGATGATGGCTTTGAAGCTATAAGTGAAAAAGTGAAGGCAATCCCATGAACCAACAGGCTTATGCTGTGCAAATGTACTGTCTTTTCCAAATCATGTTTTATGAATTATATCATGGCAAAAAAGAAAACTCCACCACACATGATGACTGCCCACGCAATCTATGACAAGTGCAAAAGTAGAGAACTAATCACTTCAATGAATAGGATTGGCACATGAACAAGTTAAAATGTCATAGTATAGAGCAGGAACTTGTTAGCAGTTCATGCAGTAAAATCTTGTGAATCCGACAGCACACCACTTCCATGTCACTTTACCACGAATGGATTTACATTTGCTGCTCTTGATAATTTTGGTTTTGAAGACAGCTTTTCTTTGTCTGGAACTGCAAGCACACATGATACTGCCATGGTGCTTTTTCAAGACTGTACCAATTAAGAATCTGCTGGAAAAAAAAGCTGTGTCAGCAGTAGGCATAAACAAACAAAGCTGCAAACTCATAACCCAACTGCTAATGCCTAATTGTGCAAAATCACTACGAGCCATCAACATGTCTCAGTCTACCAGAAAGTTTCAAAGGGGCTGAGGACATGGATCTTCATCTATCCAATGCTGCGATCCGGAAAGCTGATTTAACTGAAATTATCATATCGCTTATTGACTGAAGGATGAAGTTCCTTCGTGGTCTGGGATTCCTGCTCTGATCTCCTAGAATACCATCCCACTGTAGAAGGTTGGGTTTTTACCAGTAATACCATCTACAGTCAAAACTATGCAACAGTATACAGAGTTTTAAAAAATGTCCACAATGTGCATGCTCAGCGCGAAGACCAGCCTATCCTGCCAATTTTCTGCAATGAAGGTGTTATCCATATTGTAGCTGACGTTTTTATGAGCAATCCAGTAGAATTTGATGATCTTGATCCAATGTTGGGCGTTTTTCACATTACAAAAGTTTTGTTGCAGTGTGCAGGACGTTATCTCTGTGTATGTGGCATAGATGATGCTCTTTTTGAGGCTGAAATCTTTGGAAGACAACCATCCACTCATTATTGAGCAGAACTTATTATGTTCGTTTGTTACAAGGTATGCTTATCATATCTGAGGCTATAGAAACATTGCATTGGAATACTTTCCAGAACAGGAATGACAAATAAGTTTTGCATATCTTATCTCAGAAGTGAACAAGGCACAGGGTGAACTTCATTCAAAAGACATAATGCAAAGCCAGGCAATTTTCAGTACACTCAGATAAAAAAAAACAGAAAAACAGATTTGCAGAGCTTGTCAAAGAATGTGACGAAAAATAATTCAACTATTGGGGAAATGTTTTATACATGATAGCTCTAGTGAAAAATGTGGTACATGCTGATCAGGAAGGTAATTGGGAGGTGCATATGAAGTCTGTGGAGTCACTGATTACTGTGCTTTATGAATTCAATTGCATATACTACCTGAGATATGGGTCCTGGTATTTAGAAAGAGTAAAAAAGCTAGAGGTGTAAAAACCATACCTCTACAGAAAATTCATCCAAAGACCTTTTGTGGTGAAAGACAGAGAGAGATGCTGTGGCTCCAGATATGAAACTGGAACAGACGATCCAGAGATCACAGAAAGGTTCCAAGGGAATTGTTGGTTAGACATGTATAAGTGAATATGTTGCTCAATTTCACCTAGTTTACCATGAAGTCCTTTCTATTTGCAAGGTTTTCAGAGAGATTACAAATTCAAAATTACCGGATCTTTGTGAAACTGTTCCTCACCAAGAACTTGTGGGAAAGAGAGGGGAAAGTTTTAATACCCATGTTGACAGCCTTTTCATTTCATGCAGCAGCAAAAAAATCCCTTTGAAATGACTGAGCCTGTGTGACTACACAACTTCGTGACCAAATAATATCTGGATATCAATGTAAGGACATATCTACTGGGTGTCCTGGAACATGCAGAACTGAAGCAGGATAGATTTGTACTGAAAGAGAAAAAGCTGTTTGACATAATCACCAAAGCTAAACTTCCACACTTTAATTGCCATAGTAAGAATTTCCTCCGACCAGCCACTACAAAACAAGTTACAAAAAAACAACTTTCACAAGCACATAGAGAGATGGATGTAGCAAAAGAAAGGTGTAAATTTATCAAGGACATTCTGTTGCATGAACTTCT
The DNA here is from genome assembly GCF_031143425.1 of Pleurodeles waltl. NCBI lineage: Eukaryota > Metazoa > Chordata > Amphibia > Caudata > Salamandridae > Pleurodeles > Pleurodeles waltl. The sequence continues at coordinate 345,335,876 of NC_090437.1, read as the reverse complement.
GCCAACAAACACATTATTTGATGGACATGCTGCAACCAAACCAGTGAAGCAACAAAGTCATACAAGAGCTCGAAATAAAAACGCCCACCTAAAAGAATTTCAATTCAAAAAGGTGTCCTCATTAAAAACTGCTGTTGTTATGGACTAGATATCACAATTGCAAATAGTCAAGATTTCATCCATGCAAAACTTTGGAGAGGTCGCTCAGACTGTTCTACACATATCAAAGTCAGTGTGCACCTTGCAAGAACTGCACATTGTCTGTGGCAGTTCTCTTGAACTATCTGTCAAAGAATGTGAGAGAATCAGACAAATATCTACAAGTGAACATCTGGCCTTTCCTGCATCAACAATTCGACACCTATACCTGTGCAACTTGATAAATTCTGGTCATCAATATCAAACAAGATGAACATGGGGGATGTTAACTCGTCAAAACATTGCTGATACTTCAGTGAACACTGAATTTCCAATTATTGCAAGTGAAATGATTATCAATGAGGAGTTGGTACCTGCAGAGAGATATTCAAAAAGGTACTGTCCACACTGTTCGAGAACTTAACAGCAAATTGGAGAAGTGGACCTTCGTGTTGTGCCACATGTTGAGTGGGCTGTTCAAAATGGTTCCAATTGAGTCACTGTACTGTCAAATGACACAGATGTTATTATTGTGCTACTTATATTTGTTGCAATGTTCATAAGTCAAGAATTGTCAGAGTTAAGGATACGTCATGAAATAGGTGAAAAAAGACACCTAATCCTGCTTCATATTCTATACAAGAAACCTGACCCAGAGATGCCCAGTGTTGTTATCAAGGCACATATTCTTACGTGTGATGACGCTATGAGAGAAATAGGAACAAAGCTTGGAGCTTTAACTGCTAAACCTGTGAAGTTTCTAAAAGGATTTGCTGAGGCAGGAGAAGAATGTGACTTGATGGATGTAGAAAGATACCGTGTGCGTATGAGGAATGTGAGTTCCAAATGTGACACATTTGCTGATCTTCGGTACAGTGAGTTTAAGAGATCAGTCCCGCTAAGTGACCTTCCACTAACGTAATTCTGCGCGTGGACACATTAAAAGAGCATTCTACTTAATCAGAAGATGTTTAAATCTTCTGGATCATGCATACATGAGACAGATCTGTGTGAATTTGGTTGGGAAGATATTGATGGGTGCTAAAGCCTACAAAATTTCTAAAGTCTCTACCCACAGAACTTATACGTACATGTACTTGCAAAACCTGTGCTAGAAAAAGATGTCCCTGTCGATATGCTCTTCTCAAATGTTCAACATTCTGCAAATGTACCACAAGCGATTGCCAAAACAAATAAAGTGAACTATGAAAATGCATCTAAACAGTGTTTCGTGTATGCATAAAAGGATTAAAAAACATTATTATTTGTTTGATTTCTCTAAAGGTCTCTTCTTCCTCTATGATAGCTGCCATTTTAGAAAATGGCAGAAGGGTTGCTCTGAGGAGTTTTTTTTCTGTCTTTATAAGACTACTTGACCCCCCAAAACCTATGTTTTGACACAAAATTAAGTATATAGGTCTCATGGTTCCTGAAATATTACATCATCACTGCAACACATCTGCCATTTTTAAAAATGTCATGCAGAAAAATTTGCCCCGGATCAGCAATTTCTCCCCAAGCCAAATTACTTCTCTAATGATCCAAAAACACAAATCAAAAATAAAAATCTCTGGACAACAATTTTTTTATGGAGGTATGTCAGAGAGCCCGGAATATCATTGAAGTAAGCCAACGTTTCTCATACTTACACGAAAAATCTCAAAGCACTTTACAACTTATTAATAACCAGCAAGGCCCTGGAAAGCACAGGTCTTCCTCATGACCCAAGTAACATAACCTACCGGATGTCAGCTTGGCCAGGTTTAGACCAGCCCAGGGCAAAGAGGCTGTGTTCAGACCTCACAAGTGGGAGACAGTGCTTGGTAGTTGGAAAGCTGGTTAGCTTATATTATTGGACCGGCTGAATTTTCACAAAGACTGGAAAGTGGGCTGGTGTTTCAAGCCACTGCCTTAAAATGACTGAAACCATATTGTGTCTTTTTGTGAACTTGTTAAAAGTAGTATGAAGCCAAAAGCAATAGGACAGAATTATTCTAATTCCATGATTTTCTTTGTTGTCTGCTATTTGTATTACGACTGGTCTACAATTATTGAAAGCCTCTAACATATTGAAATGTACCTTCAGAACCAGTAATTTATTAAAGAAGTCGGTAAATACTACATATTATGATTATTTTGTAAAGTTTGTAAATTTTGTTTAGTTAACTTTAAAATAAATAAATTACTACAAGTTTAAAATGTCTTCCTAGGAAGACTGAATTCATTGACACCCAACAGGGTGGAGGTCTTAGGAGATTAATTAGAATGAAATAACAGCATCATATTAACAAGTGACAAAGTTCAGTTGACTTCTAGTGGCAATAGCGATGCTTTGTAGACCACAGGCTCTTTTGGAGTAAGGGATTGCTCTGCCTTCAGAAATTCTTTTCACGACACACAGCATGCTGTCAACGCATTAGCCCACAAACGGGTAATCTTACAGGCCCAACGTAGGTCAAGAAGTAGCGGGGTTGCATTTCAATTTCTGAAAATGGTAAGTATGTCTATGTGTGCATGGAAGAAAAGGTCATTTAATCAACTCAAGCCATTTAATGAATAATCGTAACAACTAGTTCCCTTGATGAAGCTATCATAAAATGTGCTATTCTTTCATCACCTGAGTCGGAAGATGCATATTCGAACACAAGATCAGGGCTTTTTAGAATGCTTTTAATGTGTTGTCTGAAGACCTATTGCTAGCAGTTGTTTAAATTATACATGGAGGGGGCTTTGGCTTGACCCAGAGGGTATTACTCTTTCACCTCGTGCTATTGGCTGTTTGGAGTAACCTTCCATATCCTATGAGGTGCTAGCATTTAAATGCTTAAGAGACTATTTTACATTTCAAAAGTCATCTGAATTATCACACATTTATTTTTTATCTCACAGATGTATTGTGTAAAGAAAATGAGTGTTGGTTTAGTTTCTTCAAAACAGCAGGCTCTTCTTTAATGTTTTAGTGAAGGCTCAAAATGAAAGCCAGACCTAACCACTTTGCAGTTCCTTGTTTATTACTTAGATGTATGTGGATAATCAGATTTGCTGTGATTCACTAATAATAAAAATGAAGGGCCAGATGTACGAAAGGATTTTACCCATTCTGTGTCTATGGGAAAAAGCTTTCGTACATATGGCCCGAAGTCACTACACTGGAATCCCAAAACATATGTCTGCTGTGTAAGCATCGTGTTTTGTAACACTATTAAAAGAATCACTAAAACATCTCATGATCTTTAAAGTGGGACGGTATCACAATTGCTATATTTTTAAATCAATTTTAAATTGAACTTTTTCAAATGATTTGTTTTTCTTGTTGAATTCAAATAAAGATCAGGCCTTGGCAACCTTGCATTTTTTTATTGTGTAAACATAGTCAATATACAAAGCAAGCATTTGCAAACCAATGGATCTCGCATTTGCTCGAGTTAGAGCTATTATCGTTGTAAATTCCTAACTGGACTTTGCTTGCCACTTAAATTGAAAATGAAAACTAAAACAGTTGACATAAGCGAGGCAATTCAAAGCGCCATGGTCGCCATGAGCATGAGTGCGAAGGAGAGACACATAAAGAAAAAGGAGTTTGCTCGCCGTCAAACGTATTGGCAGTCGTGCAATTATCCATGTAACAGGGATCTATGGAGGGGCAAACGTAAAGCATTTGTCAATGATAACAAAGGTGTTTTAAAAGGCGAGCCCAAGAACGAGTGAAAGTGATGGGCGTGCAGTGGGTGTGGTTAAAAGCCCACAATACTTACAACAGATCAAAGCGCTTGCACGCTCGACCTAAAAATGGGCAAAATGTAAAAGGAAGTTACCCATCAGCTCAGTGACACCATCCTTGGCACTGAATTTTCATAATTTTCACCCAGCTGTGTAGATACTATGTGAACAAATCCATAAACGAAGAGTGGTTAAAAAGCCCCAATGTGTGTCATAAATGCATTTTTATATGTTTCTTCTATTACATAAGGCTAGCAACACAGCTAAAGCTGACTCTAGTACAGACCTAAAAACCAGACCCCCAAGAATTCACAAAAAAGTATAATGGTCATAAAGCACGTTACTGCCCGAGTGAATGGTTTCTCTTTCGTGCATTGATTGACCAGCAGTATCAATAAATAGCCCATCAGGTTAAGCTATAAAAATCATAGTCTGGACATAGGGAGGTACATTATTGTCTACAATTAATTTTAACTTCCGTACAGTATCATTTTCCTCAGTAGACTGGAGTTTTCACCACATTTCTTTAAATTAAGAATTATATCTTCGAGTTCTCAATGGAAAATTGACTTCAATGACATTTAATTTCTAGACCTATCCATTACTTTGATATCTTGCTATACCATATGTGTGCCCATTTCGTGGAATTCGTATTCAACTGTTTGCAACTGTTTGCATGACAAGATGGCCCGAACGTCTTCAAGGCTATTTGGTATTGGCTGCTTAATTTCCAAAAGTGACTTCACATTAGTTAGGTGCTATTAGTAGGGTACTTTTGGGGTTCCAAAGACCATCGGTTGGGTACTATGCTTTCAAAGTATATCACGGCTTTCAGTAGCAGGGGGGTAAGGTCAGTTAGCCAGCTCTTCAGTGACTAGAAAAAGATGATGGGGAAAATAATATTTTTCTTCCGTAAACCATGATTTTGGGGTGCTCGTCTGGTCTGCAGGTCTTCAAAGTTTTACTCCTTCATCTCCAAACTACAAAAACTCTGCCAGAGCATACAGCATCACGGTTGTCATTAGTAGTTTATGATCCATAACAAATGTTAGAAATGCGAGGTACAAATGCACTTAACATCAATACTAAAAGGTACCTCAACTTTGTTGGTGGAACGTGAGAAATGTTAAATAAAAAACTTCATAGTTGTTTTCTGATCGCTCATACGTTTTAATTTCCCCATCCTGCACCTTCAAAATACATTCTTTTTAGTGATATATTTTTGAGACTTTACTGGGACTAAAAAGGATTGCAAAATGAATACGTTGCAGTTAGAAGTCAGAGAGGAAGCTGCATGCATATTTGAAAACCTACTGGAGGCTATGCCAAATTGCGGGCCCAGAATGCCTGAACTACCTTTAAATCCTAAACACATCAAAGTACGGTACCCCTCATATAACAATTAAATGGATTATAATCTGAATAAGAATCACTTCCCCACAGAAAAAAACAATTCAGAAAGTTAAGATTTAGCCAAAAAAGTCAAAAAAACATTCATTGTTGTTCTTGAAAAGTACACTTAGGTATAATTACAATTTTCAAAATCAATTTGGACACACAGTCCAATACATGGGTGTAGTGAATGACACGGGAAGGTTTCTTGTATAGTACTTGAAGGTTTACACTGGTTGGTTTATTTCACGTTGCTTGAGTATTGCATGATGTTAGCACAAGGTATACTTAGGTTATTTGGGGATGGGGGTTCCCCATCGCTGTTTTCTTTCACCCTTTATCATTGTTCCGCATGTTTACCAGAGCCATTTCATGTTCATATTTCCTTTGGGGAGTTTGAGGATCTTTTGATTTTTCAAATTGGAGCATTTTGGTTCATACGGGTGTTTTTAGCTTGTTAATAAATTTGTGTAAGTGCACAGGTTTAATTTTTCTAATACGTCTTTGCAGCCCTGAAGAAGTCGTTTGGGACAAGAGACAACACTGTCCTGAGACGAAACACGTGTTGGCGGGCTCGAACTCTTAAATGAATCGTGGCTTTAATTTCATTAAAAAAAAATTGTATCACAATGAATGAATTGTTATAAATTGACTTGAATTATATAATTCGATGGACAAGTTACACTGTGTGTCCAAATTGATTTTGAAAATTGTAATTATACCTAAGTGTACTTTTCAAGAACAACAATGAATGTTTTTTGACTTTTTTGGCTAAATCTTAACTTTCTGAATTGTTTTTTTCTGTGGGGAAGTGATTCTTATTCAGATTATAATCCATTTAATTGTTATATGAGGGGTACCGTACTTTGATGTGTTTAGGTTTTAGGTTCTCTTTGGAACCTTTTGGAGGGTCGGGTGATTACCCTCGTGCAGGTTCCCTCTTACTTTGAGATCTTTGGTCCTTTTGAATCCTGAGCGCCTTGGTAATCCTAGTTATTTCACCCCATAGTTAGTACCTTTAAAACCTAAGGCTGCTCAGTAAATATTAAGGAAGAATGTAGTAAGAAAGACACTGTTTTGCCACTTTTCGTTTCACAGTTTACTTGAGAAGGTACTTCTCAAGTAAACTGTGAAAGCTCCACTACTCAACTCCCGTGGGGAGGACTTGTCTTGACTGGCAACCTCTCACAGTAGTAGAAGATGTTGCGTTTGTCCATTCTGAACTGACTATACAGCTCGTGGTATAAGATGCATATTTTGTCCCCCTTTTTGGAAATCTTTTTGGAGGAGGAACCCATCCATCTCCTCTTGACACCTAAATTACTCATTCAGCATGTCACCTGTCTAAAGCAATTTTAGGTGACTACTTCTACCCCAGTACTTTCAAAGTTCACCAGTAATGAGATGGAAGTCAGAGACTCCAGAGTAACCATGGCAAATATTTCCATGGAAAGCGTCTAACAGGCATTAAATCTACCTGAATAGGAAGTTGAGATGAAACAGTAGATGAATTAAAAAATGTCACAGAAACACGCAGGCCAGATTTGGTACACGTTGAGCAAGGAAATTAGCAGTGTGAATGGGATGTAAAGTGCACATTGACCATCCAATTCTCTTTTTTATAACTTTAAATTTCTCATACTTTTGAATTCCATTTAGACACCTGGCATTTGTGGATAAAAAGATATACAATATAAACATTTAAAAACCGCAGGTTGTTAGGCCTGGCATTCGTAGAGTGGTCTTACCCCCAGACTTTTTGCCTTTCACCTCCTGTTTTTCACTGTATATTTTTGTTGGCCTTAGGCTCTGAGAACTTTGGCACTGCTGACCAGCACTAAAGTGCATGTCCTTTCTCCTAATCATGGTAACATTGGTGTATCCAATATTTAATTTACCTGTAAGTTCCATGTAAAGTGGTATACTATTTACCCAGGGCATGTAAATTAAATGCTACTAGTGCACTGATTGTGTCACCCACTACGTAGACCTGTAAACAGGTCTCAGACCTGCCACTGCAGAGCTTCTGTGTGCAGTTTCACTGCCACTTCACCTTGGCTTTTAAAACCTCTTGACAAGCCTTAAACACCCCTTTTATTATATATAAGTTAACCCTAAGGTAGCTCATACAGCAGGGGGCTATATAAATAAAAGGCAGGATATGTACTATTACGTTTTACAAGTCATAGTACTAAAAAACTCCCAAAGTAATTTTTCATTACTGTGAGGCCTGCTCCTCTCATCGGACAAAATTGGGAATTCCTTAATGTACAAGTTACTTAGCTTCGGTAACGAAATATCTGGTAGAGACATATTATAGTTGCAGATTCCATACCTTAGAATTTTCCCCCAGGCCTCAGACTGGATCCGGAGATATTTCTTTGAGCAATACCCTTGCGCGACGTTAGGTGGCATCGGTCGACTCCGCAGGCGTCATGGTCGCCGTGATAACGTCGGGAGTAGTTACATATACGCCGCCCTCACGCAGTGACGTCAGTTTCTTTTAACGACTTTCCAAGCCAGAGCGCAGAGCCGCTAAGAGTACTGAGATTGATGCGCCAGAGCTAAGGACCTGAAAGGGGGAATCCCTGTCCCTAGAAATCAGTTCGCAAGCAGGGAGGATGGGTGGGCGGTAAGGAATCTGCAGCTAGAATATGTCTCTACTAGATATTTCGTTACCGAAGGTAAGTAACTTGTACATCTGATAGAGACTTCTAGTTGCAGATTCCTTACCTTAGAATAGATACTCAAGCAATGCCATCCTCAGTGGTGGGCTGCGAACCAAGATCATACTAGAAAGTCCTGCAGCACCGAACGACCAAAGTAGCCGTCTCGACGGACCTGACTATCTAGGCAGTAATGCTTAGCAAAAGTGTGCAGGGATGCCCATGTAGCTGCCTGACAGATATCCAGCACAGGAACTCCGCGTGCTAACGCAGTGGAAGCAGCAGTTGCTCTGGTGGAATGAGCAAGCAAGCCTTCAGGAGGTTGCTTCTTAGCCAAAGCGTAGCACATTTTGACGCAAAGAAGCACCCATCGAGAGATGGTACGCTTTTGCACTGCCTTCCCTTTTTTCACACCCACATAGCCAACGAAGAGTTTATCGTCCACCCGGAAATCTTTAATTCGATTGAGATAGAACGCCAACGCTCTTTTTGGGTCCAGACAGTGGAGTCTCTCCTCCTTATGGGAAGGATGTGGGGGTGCGTAGAAGGTAGGCAAAGTGATGCACTGGCCTACACCTTAGGAAGGAAGGAAGCTCTAGTATGTAGCACTACCTTGTCAGGATGTACAGACAAGTATAGACGTTTTGAGGAAAGGGCCTGAAGCTCACTCACCCTGCGAGCAGAGGTGATAGCGATCAGAAAGACAGTTTTGAAGGTGAGGAGCCGCAAAGGACAATTATGCATTGGCTCAAAGGGGGTAAGTACAAGATTAAGGTCCCACTGAGGCATGATAATTGGAGTGGGAGGAAATAAATGGGTGAGCCCTTTTAGGAACCTACTCACAATAGGAGATTTAAAGAGCGAGAGCGGATCAGGTAGCCTAAGAAAGGCGGGAATGGCAGATAACTCCCCTTTAAGGGTGCCCAAAGCAGAGCCCTGCTGGGCTAAAGAAAGAATGAACAGAAGAACCTCTGACAGAAGGGCAGAAAGAGGATCAACAGATTTGTTGGTACACCATGCCACAAATTTATTCCAAAGACAGGCGTATACAGTTTTAGTCGATGGATGCCTGGCTGCCAAGATAACATTGCAGACTTCGGGTGGAAGGGCAAAAGCCGTCAACTGTCGCCGCTCAATCTCCACGCATAAAGGCGGAGGTTGGGCAGGTTTGGGTGCAGAACCGTCCCCTGTTGCTGCGACAGAAGATCCACCCGAAGAGGCAGTCGGAGTGGAGGATCGATGGACATGCTCAATAGCTCTGGATACCACACTCTTTGAGCCCAGTCTGGAGCCACCAAGATGACTTGGGCCTGGTTGTTCCTGATTTGCGCCCACTGGAACTTCAGGTCCCACTGCAGAGCCTGCACGTGCCATCTGGCATGTGTTACTAGCAGAATGCAGGAGGCTATGAGGCCCAGCAGCCTCGGAGTCAGTCTCACCGAAACCCAAGACCGAGGCTGAAAGATTGGAATCATAGCCTAAATGTTTTGGACTCGCTTTTCAGGAGGATAAGCCCGAAACTACACTGTGTCCAGAACTGCCCCGATGAAAGGGAGCGTCTGAGATGGAGTCAGGTGTGACTTCTGCATGTTTATAGTGAACCCCAGCATGTGCAGGAGGTACGCCGTAGTCTGAAGGTGGGAGACGATTGTCTGGGGCGAGTCCGACTTCAACAGCCAGTCGTCGAGGTAGGGGAAGACTGATACCCCTAACCTGCGCAGATGAGCTGCAACCACCGCCATCACTTTCGTGAACACCGGAGGGGCGCTGGTAAGGCCGAAGGGGAGCACAGTAAACTGAAAGTGCTTGTGACCTACCACGAATCGTAGGTAACGTCTGTGGGCAGGCAGGATAGGGATGTGGAAATAAGCATCCTGCAAGTCCAACGCTACCATCCAGTCTCCTAGGTCTAAGGCAGACAGAACCTGAGCCAGGGTGAGCATTTTGAATTTCTCCTTCTTGTGGAAGTAGTTCAGGTCCCAAAGGTCTAGGATAGGACATAGGCCCTTGTCCTTCTTTGGTATCAGAAAGTAGCGGGAATAACAACCACAACCTACTTCTGGCACAGGGACCTTTTCTATAGCTCCCTTGGCCAAGAGAGCCGCGAATTCCTGGTGGAGAAGCGCCAAATGATCCTCTGGAAGGTGATGGAAGGATGATGGCATGTGTGGTGGAGCAGATTCGAAAGGGAGGGAGTAGCCCTTCTGAATGATCTGCAAAACCCACCTGTCTGTGGTGATATGTTCCCAGTGGGGCAGGTGATGGCAGATCCTGCCATCAACAGGGCAGGAGTGAGGGGATGGACTAGGAGGGTTTGGAGGCTGCAGCGGGGTCAGAGGTGGACTGGACAGACCTCTACATCCCTGTCCCACGGCCACGTGGGATTCCGCGTCCTCAGCCACGCGTAGGGCACCCCTTCCGTGTCCACGAAAGGGGCAAAAGGCAGACTGTGGTGTGCGAGAGGCCGAGGAAAGACAGAGGGACCGAGCCGTAGTCCGGGAATCCTTTAATCTCTCCAAGGCCGAGCCCGCTTTGTCTCCGAAGACATGGGTGGCATCAAAGGGCATGTCCATGAGTGACTGTTGGACAGCCCCCGAGAAACCAGAAGTGTGTAACCAGGCGTGGCGCCGTAAGGCCACTGTCGTTGCAACCGATCTTCCCAGAGAGTCGGTTGTATCCAGCCCACAACGGATTGTGAACTTTGCCCCGTCTCTCCCATTGTTCACTGCTTGGGAGACGACAGCACGGGCCTCCTCCGTTATCTGCGGCAGGACTTGCGCAACCGTATCCCACAGGGAGTGGGTATAACGGCCCAAAAGGCATGCGGTGTTCACAGACCGCAGCGCTAGACTGGAGGAAGAAACAATTTCTTGCCAAACTGTTCCAGTCTTTTGGATTCCCTATCCGGGGGTGCGGAAGGGAATGCGCCTGAAGAAGAGGAAGCCTGGATAACAAGACTCTCAGGCTTGGAATGTTGGGACAGGAATTTTGGGTCATTCGAAGCGGGCCGATGGCGCGTGCGATAGTCCTGTTCACAGGAGCCCCTGTGTTGGGTTTGGACCATGTACCCAAAAGGACATTGGTGAGGGCCTCATTGAATGGTAAAAGGGGTTCTGAAGTAGAAGCCCCAGGCTGAAGCACCTCCGTCAGGAGATTAGACCTGACCTCTACAGTAGGCAGCTCAAGGCTGAAGACCTCAGCTGCCCTACTGACCACCATATCATAAGTTGCTCCCTCCGCGGTAGCCACGGTAGGAGGAGACAGCATGCCATTGTCAGGAGAAGTATCCAGACCACTGGCTTCGCCCAAATCCTGTGCCCAGTCCATAGGGTAATCCTGGTATTCATATGGGTCCAGGGACCCCTCCATTTCCTCCCCATATTCGTACCCATAGGAAAAAGGGTCCAAATGTAACCTGGGGCGAATAGGCCCCACCGAAGCCGAAGGTGGTGTTGGGCGACGCCGCTCCGACTCCAAGTCATCGGGGATAAGAATCGAGTCGATTTCGATAGTGGGCACCACCGATGTCAGGAGTGTCGATAATCGACCCGCGCCGGGGAAGGTTTTGAGGGTGCGACCGGTGCCGGTGTGGATCCGCGTGCAGATCCAGAGGTGGCATTGGTGGCCGGGGCCGAAACCGTGGGCGCGGAACCTGAAGGCCCCTCAGCCGAACCCTTTGGGCCCAAAGGCGGTGTATCGTGGTCGGCCCGCCCAAAAATGAGGCGCATGGCCTCATAAAACTCTTTTAGTTGGGCGGGGGTCGCTCCTGTCCGGGAAACTCAGGGAAGCGCGGAGTCGACCCAGACGCAGGCTCCGAGGACAGAGGCCTAGTGTGTGGACGCTCTTCCCGCGTCTTGAGTCTGAGAGCGATGGGACTTCTTCGACTTCTTCTTACCTTGACCCGAGGATTTAGAAGAAGATGAGTGGTGATGACTCCGTGACCGATCTCGAGACCTTCCTCTCAAGCGAGACCAGGACCTACCCGGAGTCGAGTGCCAGGCCGCCATTAGCTTTAGGGACCGCTCCCTCAAAGCCTTCGGTGCATGGCCCGACACTCGGAGCACGACTTTGGGTCGTGGTCGCGCTCAAGGCACCACAGACAAAGGCGATGAGGATCCATCACCGACATCTTCCGATGGCAGTCCTCACAAGGCTTGAACCCGTTCTTCGGGGACATCCTTAACGCACCAAAGTCGCACACAAAAAAACTCAACAAAACGGTCGAATTCGGCCCAAAAATAACCAAGGGTAGCCCTTCTCCAGATTAGCGCGTGGCGCGGAATGAAAAGAACTGACATCACTGCGCGAGGGCGGCGTCTATGTACTACTCCCGACGTCATCACGGTGAACACGACACCTATGACGCCTGCGTAGTCAACCGACGCCACCTACCAATGCGAAAGGGTATTGCTCAAAGAAAAATCTCTGGATCCAGTCTGACGCCTGGGGGAAAATTTTAAGGTAAGGAATCTGCAACTAGAAGTCTCTATCAGAAATAGTTTTAAACTGTATTTCCTGAACAGAAAGGAGTAGCTGCAACATGCTTCATATCACTGGAATGGTAATGATACATCCTCTTTACTGGTAAAAGGCAGTTTTATTATTACTGTTTTAGAAATGCCACTTTTAGAAAGTGGGCATTTCTCTGCTCTCATTGCTCTATATGCCTGAAAGCCTGTCACTAATACACATCTGTTCTGAGTTGAGTGACAGCTACATTTGTGCATTCCCTCCAGAACCCACAACACAGGACGCTCGCCTTAATCTGCATTCATCTGCATACTGATGGGTCTTCCTAGGCAGGAAGGATGGGAAGGGCTCACACTTACACTTTAAAGGGTAGTGGCCTGAGCCCCACACAAAGGGCAGACTCCCAACTGATAGTCTGGAGCCAGGGCTGGGATGAAAGGGGACCTGTCCACTTCAGAGAGATCCTCTGAAGTCACCCCCCTCTTCAAAGGCACTTTTTGGTAGACTCTGACCTAGCAACTCAGATCACTACTGGACTTGGGAAGAACTTGCCTGGAGTAGACTGCTGTGCTGTAAGGATTTCCACTCTGCCTGAATTGACTGTTCCAAAGAACTGCTTCTCTGCCTTGCTGAGCTACTCTTCTGCCTGCTGATCTCTGCCCTGCTGAGGACAAGGACTTTGGCTCATCATGGTGCATCATTTTGAGTGTGTGTAAAATGTTGCTGCAACACTCCTTTGACGCCGACGTAGAGGCTGTTCAATGACACTGCAGCTTGATGATGACACATTGCATTCATTGGTACGGAGCTCGATGATGATGCAGTAACTGCATGGAAAATATTGATGCCTCATGCCCTCAGCATCAACGCTTTGCTCCATACAAAGTACTCTCTCTGCGGACCCTGCATAGGTTCTGTGGCCGACCTACTCTCTATCGCGGTCAGACTAAACTTGGAATTTTCACCAGTCCCTCGCAACCTCAAGTAACCTTTTGACCACAGTGACTTTAAGCCCTATTTCACATTTAATCTTTAAAAATGTTTAGCTCAACTTCTACTGATTGGATTTTTGTCGTTTTGGTCTTGTTTTACTCAGATATTCTCTATTTTTCTAAACTGGGATCATTTTTGTGGTGTTTTCATTGTGTTAGTGTATGTGTGTGTTGCACAAATACTTTACACATTGCCTCGTATGTTAAGCCTGACTGCCCTGCGCCAAGCTACCAGTGGGTGAGCACAGGTTAATTTAGAGAGCATAGCATACCCTGACTAGGATTGTGGTCCCTATTTGGACAGGGTGCATACCTCTGCCAACTAGAAAAGTGATTTCTAAAACAGGTGCATGCATGGATTGTGAGAGGATGGCCCTTCAACATCCAGGGCTCTGCTACTAGCCACCGGTCATTGCCAGTAATGTGCCAATACTTCAGCTCCTTAGCTTGGACTTAGAAGGTGGCAGGAGCCCTGACAATCTTCAGAGGTTCAGAGATTCATCCTGCTGTCTTTGAAGCACTCTCATGGTTCTGCGCATCTCAGTCCAATGTAGTCTTTGCAAATCGACCATACTGTGTATTCAGATAAAAAAGAAATGCTGTAGCTCAATCCCCTTCTTCCAATTAGCTCAGCCTGTGTGGCGGGGGATGTACAGCCGAGCAAATATTGCAGGATGTCCATCTCACTCAACAAGTATTGTGTTTTCTCTACATCACTAGACACCACATAAAGAGACAGTGATATTTGCTTGGTTTCCTCCATATTTTTTAGTGTAACTTAGCATTTGAGTAGTGGTTGGCTTGACATCAACTACCATGACTTTTGCAGGTGACAGAGGCAAGCATATCCATTAAACGTTGACGTCTTGTAAACTCAGTACACTGTGCAAGGAAATTATTTGAAATAAAGCAAGACAGCATGTTGCTGTGCTCATTGAGTGCTAGCGGTATGTTGAAGGACTAAGACTAAGGACTAAGAAAGAAGTTCTCTGTTGCAATGAGCTGAAGAGGTAGGCTACCAAGATTGTTGAAACCCAGTCTAAAAATAACCTCAAGAACTGAGAGGCCCTGCTTCTTTTAGCTTGCACTGATGACTTGTTGTACCATGTGAGAGGAGCTTATGCAGAGACTGGAGTGCTGCTATTACTAACCAGCTCAACTAAGATGAATTGTACCATGCTGGAGTTTGTTTCTCTGAATCTCATAAGCAGCAGTAACACAAAGACACCCTTTCTTTGCTAGGGAAATTACACCATTTTGGGTTCCTGAAGAGACCTTGCTCCGCCACCACCTGCATTCAAAGGAACCAAGGAGTGAACATCCATCTTCAACACTCCATCTGGTGCCAAGAACTCAAGCGACCAACATGTGCCAGTGCAACCAAGAGATGTGGCACAGTGAATTCACTAAAAAGCGAGAACTGTACACTAACCTGCATGTCCTCCAAATTCACTCCCTATTAGCAGCTGCCATTACAAATGTACATATTGGGCCTAATTTAACACACCAAACCTGCAGTATCTACCTACCATACCTTACGTATGATAACTTGCTATACCTAACCTTGATTCCCAACATACCACATGCAACCTACAATACCCTACCTACTGATCATACCTGAAACACTTACTTATCTTCTTTCTCTAACCAACCTACCAGATCTAACCTACTTCTGCAGTGCATGTGAGGTGAGGGTTTACAAAGAAGGGAAGAGTTATGCCTAAGGAATCTGACGTAATGGCTTATGGTACTTCAGCCTGCTACAGAAAGTCTGAGGAGCCTCTGACATAAGGTACTGCAGCAAGTGACGGGAAAGTGAGGACTACAGACTTTTGAATGGTTTGAAAACGCAAACGCTCATGCTTCTTTAAAAATATCAAGACCTACGGGGTTTGGCAATGTTTGTTTATATTTTAAAGAAGGCCTACCTCTCTCCCATTTCACAACTGAATGTCATTATTCATCAGTGCCTATCAAAATGCTATTCTTAAAGCACGCTTTAACACAACCAAACATAAATGCACATTTTCATTACAATGAAGGGCATGTCCTCGATTGTAAGAAAAAGAAAGATGGCGCCCGCCAGACATCGACTTCTGGCCTAGCAAATGATAACGTGCTTCACCGGCAAAAGGCAACCATATCTCAAGCGGGCCATTTTCGCAGCTTCTGCGGCGTATTCCTTAAGTACATGTTTGCCTTTGCAAGAACTCAAAAGACGCTGGTTATTGCCACCCCGGGGCTCTCCCCTGATGTCTTGCATTTATCCCCTGGCGGGCATTATCAATATGTGGCGCATGTCCTTGACGTGCACTGAAGAGTCGCTCTCCGGGGCAGCGGCGTGCACGACAACGCTGCTGGCTCGCGCTCCTTCCCGGTTGCCGGGATGTGACTGAGAAATCTAATAACGATGCCAGCAGGCCCTCTGGTTTTTCGCCCCCCTCCTCAGACAGTGAAGTTGTACAGACACTAATGAAAGGTTAAATGAATAGGGATGGCTGACGAGAGGTACAATAAAGGAGGTCCCTGGTAATCCAAAGACACTAAGCAGAGATGCTCGGCTCCAGCAGGGAGAAGACAGGCACATGATCGAGTCACAATATTTAAAACAGCTTGCTATACACAGAGGCTTTTGTGTCTGCCGGGTACAAGTCTGGGCTCTGGAAAAAAAAGAAAAAAAAACATAAGATAGTGAAAGGAATTTCAGCATGGGGTATACTGGCAAAAATGTAAGGTCAAGATGAGGCAGACGTTTTTTGTGATCTTTCATGTGAACAGCAGCGACAAAATCACGAGAAAATTGTGAAAGTTAGGGGGACGAAATGTTGCCGCAGATTTAAACAAGATTGAGATTAGGGACACTTGTGCGAGTGACACAGTAGTGGTGTTTTATGGAGAAGCTGTTCAGCGCGGTCTCTGCTGCAGCTAAACCCTATAAGGGCCTAGCTTCTGCTTTTTAACGCACTTACGTACACTTTCCAAAACTACCCGGCTAACTGAAATGATGCGATCTTTTCACAGCGGATAAAAATGGAGGATTCTGCAGTTATGGCGCCTGAGTGATATCTTCTCATATATTGTCGTGATGTGACATTCCAATGCGTCATTTATGTCTTTAGCATCACAATGTTCTGCTTCTTTACTATCCCTCATTGACCATCTCTTGACAGTCCCTGGAGGATTTTGAACATGGCCGTTGAAATTATGCAGCAGGAGAGCACCAAATTATATACCATGATTGACTAAATTATGCGGAAAGAAAGGCCAAATTAAGTGGGATAGAGCGGTTTATTTTGTATAGTATTACTTCATTATTTTGTAATTTTCACACATGGCAATACTGTCTGGGCAAATATTTCACCTAATTAGTACACGTTTTGGCAACCAAATGCAAAAATAAGCAATTGAAAGATGACCAGTTAACTTTTGTGAAGTACCTTCCACTGGATGCAAACCAGTTCCCATGTTTTCAGTAACTTTTGATCCATTTAAGCTAGAAAAACATTTTTTGGGGAGAAATCTGTAAGTTTATGCAGTAGGTGATGGACTAAATGGTAAATGCAGCAAATTCATAATTACGCAAAAAAGAGCAGCAGCTGCAGAATTACATAATTCCAGTGGTCCTGGTTATGAAAAAGAATCACAATCTGATTGATTTGGGATAATTTAGGGAGTAAATATGGGTGGCGAAAAGTAGAATTTGCATTGGGTGCTCCTAGTGTTTTGAATCCCATTATAAAGATCAAAGCTAAAAAAAAGCGAATAATACAAATTTTATTACTGTTAGCACTGTTATCTTCGAATGCACGTGCAACTGCAGATGACAACATGAGTCCAACATCAGAAAGTGCTGATGACAGCAGGAATGCAGCATAAGAAACTGGAGAGGGAACATAAAAGATAAACCAACAACACAATAAAGCAGAGGTCTTCAACCGGGGGTCTCAAGTGATCGGGGTGGGGGGAGGGGTGTGCCAGGCTTTGGCCAAAAGAAGCATTATACAGATAAGAGGGCTTTGTTTTAAGCAGAAGCATGTTACCGCATTTTTAAAAAGGTACCAGTACTTAACTGCAATGTTGAAATAGTTCTAGATATAGTTAAACATTGCCATCTTTATAAAATAATTGTGAAAGATTCTGATGGGGGGCCCAATGATTTTTATTTTTCAACTGGGGGGCGCAGCATTAAAAAGTTTGGAGACCACTGCAATAAAGGAACCTTAACAGCTAATCAGAGCTGCGAGCATAACATTTGAAAAATGTGCATCCATCCCTCACACTTCCTCATCAATCCCACCCCTAAGTGCTGCATCTCATAACACATTAAATGCATCTCAATGGTCATCACTTGGAAAAACTTCTCACATGGGCTACAAGCAAAGACAACATTTTTCTAATCACAAACCGGCATGGTGTAGCATGCTAGTAGCATAGACAGACGCTTCATCTCTCCAAATAGAAGTAGTAAGCAGTGCACAAAAACTATATAACAAAAAATACAAGGGTTTTAGTGGCCCAGTCACACCTCGCAATTCACACATATTAGGGGCGTATTTGCATCCTTTCACTTTTTTAAGAAGTATATCGCCTACTACAGACTTTTAGTATCACCCAACTCGAAAACATTGCTCACCCACAAAAAAAGGTTAATCCCTTTGGATTTTATTGGACTTACTCTCTGAACTCACTTGATCTCGCCAACCTGGGAGACTCGAACGGCTGAGCTGTAGGCATGTCTTTTCTGAGCAGGCGGGGCTGCTCGTACGACGCGTCCTGGGAGGTGGCTGACGGGGTCAGCCGGATCTTTGTGGCTGGGGCGTCACGTTCCGGTTTTCTACGCCGTGGAGAGATGCCGAAGAGCGTTTTTTGGTGTTCTGTGCGGGTAGGATGGGCGTTCTGCCCGCATTTTTGACTGCAATGCTTGTTTTGACCTTTGTGTGGATTGGTTGATGGGGTGTTGTGGGAGGTCCTGGGCCCTGTATATTTGGAGGTGTTTTAGGGTTGGTGGCAGTGTGTTTTTTAGATGCTATCATGCTTAAAGCTCCAGCTAAAAGACGGAGGATTGTGTTTTCTTCCTCCTCAGAGGAGGAAAGTGCTGCGGCGTCTCCACCCCTGGGGGCCCCCAGATTCAGGGTGGTGGTGCTGCGCCCCTCATGTCCAGGGAGGAGGTACAGGAGATGATCGAGGTGGCTCTTTCCAGAGCTCTTTAAGCGGGGATGGCCAGGCCTAGTCGGTCTAAGGCTACCCATACACCTGCATCTGCAGGGAAGTCCTCCTCAGAGAGTGAGGAAGGGGATGCTCCATTTACGTCCTCTGGGGGTAAATATGTCTCCAGGGAGATGTGGGATGTGATGGCACATGTACGGGACAATTTGGGATTTCCTGTGTTTCAACCTACAAACTTTGACTCTCACTTATTTCCGCAATATCAGACGCCTTCTAAATTTGCCATGCCTTTTCAGGGACCTGTGAAGGATATGGTGTTTCGAGAATGGAAGGATGTGGATAAGGCTCAGGTTCCACGATTCCTTCAGAAACTTTATTTACTTGAGGGTGAGGAGGTATTGCCTCCCTTGGTCCGCCTGGATTCAATTTTGGCTACCCTGATTGGCAAAACAGCAGTCAATCCAGAGGATTGTGTGCCTACTGATGCCATGGACCGTAAGGTGGATTCAGGGCTTAAGAGGGCTTTTGCGGCTGAGAATCTGGCTCTGAGGGCAGGTATTTATTCTGCTTATGCAGCCCAGTCGTTGGACTTTGATAAGCTGGCGGTGGCTGTTCAGGAAGGGGCGGAGTGTTCAGAGCTCCTGGCTGGTATGGAGCAGCAGGCCAGGTTGTTGGCAGATGTGTCTTCAGATGTGGTCCGTACTTCGGCTCTGGCGTCTGGTGCTTTAATTGGGGCCCGTAGGTCCCTCTGGTTGCGATCCTGGAAGGCCGACCCGGGGGAGAAGTCTGCCTTGCTGAGACTGCCTTTTGAGGGTCGTAGCTTGTTTGGGGATCAATTGACTTCCATGCTTTCCAAAGCGTTTAAGCAACGGAAGCATGCCTTGCCTTATAAAGGGGGATCTGCTTCAGGAAAAGGGTGGAAGAAACATTCCCGTTCTTCTCCTAAGATGGATGCCAAATCTTTTTCTTTTAGGAAACGTCGTTTTTAGCCGCGTTTTTCCCCTAAGAAGTCTGCTCCTTCGAACCGGGGTGGGTTCAAGAAGGGGTCCTGACAATCACTGTGGGCCTGGCATAGGGCCGGTTGGGGGACGGCTGAGACACTTTCTTTCAACTTGGAAGGAGAGTGTCAGCGATCCTTGGGTGCTGGACATTGTGGCCAATGGTTACGTCATCGATTTTGTTGTGGTGCCTCCAGATTCGGGGGTACGTCCCACTCCTCTGCCTACAGGAGGGTCGCAGAGAAAGGCATTGTTGGACGGAGTCCGGGACTTGCTGGTCAAAGGGGCCATTTCCCGCGTTCCGCTGGAATAAAGGGGTCAGGGCACTTATTCGGTCTTATTTCTAGTTCAGAAAGTATCAGGGGTGTTTCGGCCTGTGCTCAATCTGAAGGAAGTGAATGTTTGGATCAGGACGGTGCATTTCCGCATGCTGTCTATTCAGACTCTCTTTCCATTGGTCAGTCAAGGGGACTTTCTGGTGTCACTGGATCTGCAGGATGCTTACCTGCACGTGCCTGTGGCAAGGTCTTCGCAGAGGTTCCTGAGGTTTGCTGTGTGTCAGGAGCACTATCAGTTTTGCGTACTGCCTTTCGGACTCAAGTCGTCTCCTCGGATTTTTACAAAGGTGCTGGCCCCCCTGGTGGCTTTGCTACATTCAGATGGGGTGTTTATTCATCCATATCTGGACGACATCTTGATCCATGCACCCTCCCGGGCCCTGTTGCAGAGGCAGATGGCCCAAGTTCTGGTGGTCCTGCAAAACCACAGGTTTTTTTATCAACTGGGGAAAGTCAGATTTAGTCCCATCCCAGGATCTGGTTTTTCTAGGAGCTCGGTTTCGGACTCTTCTTGGCTTGGTGACAGTGTCAGAAAAGAGGTTAGGTGTGCTCCAGTCCATGGTGAGGAAGGTTGTGTTACAGACTGCCCCCGTGCTCTTCTATGGTTGCGTCTGCAAGGTCATTTGGCGCCTGTGATATTTCTGGCCCCTTGGGCACGTTTCCATCTGCTGTGCTTGATGACATGGTTCTTGAGAAGGTGGGTGCCAGGGTCCAGTTCTCTGATGACCAGGGTTCCGGGGTCCGGATTGATTCGCAGGGAGTTGAGATGGTGGTTGGATGCAGATCATCTTCAGGTAGGTGTGTCTGTCTCCTCTGAGCCCGGCGGTGGTGACTACGGATGCCAGCCTCTCCGGATGGGGTGCTTGGATGGGGTCGGCACAGATTCAGAGGTTCTGGTACCCGCTGAGGCCAATCGGTCGTCGAATTGGCGCGAGTTGAGGGCTGTATTGTTGGCTCTGATCCATTTCCAGGCGGTTCTGGTTCGGACGGACAACTTAGTGGCCAAGGCTTATGTCAACCGACAGGGGGGGAACAGGTCAAGGGCTTTGTTCAGTCTGGCCAGGAAGATTTTTGTGTGGGCTCAGGAGTGGGTTCCTTCTCTCAGGGCTGTGTACATTCGGGGGGTGGTCAATGTGCGGGCGGATCTGCTGAGCAGAGTGATTCCTTCCTCTCAACTTTTCTCCCTCCGGAAGTCACTGTTTCTTCATCTGGTTCGGCTCTGGGGTCTTCCAGTGCTGGATGTGTTTGCGTCTGCAGAAAACGCGAAGCTCGGTCGCTTCTACTCCCGGTTTCGGTGTCCCCGAGCCTGGGAGGTGGACGGGATGTTGTGTCCTTGGCCGAGGGGCCTTTTGTATCCGTTCCCGCCGTTTCAGCTACTCAGGTCTTTTCTGTTGAGGGTGCGGCTTCTGGGGGCCAGGGTTATCCTGATTGCACCCCATTGGCCGAGGGCGAATTGGTTTCCATTGCTGCGGCTGATGGCAGCCGGGCGGATGGGGCCTCTTCCTCTTTGTCCGTCGCCCCTGGAGTTTCCCTGCCTCTCGATGGGGTCATTGAGGAGGTTACACTTGACGGCCTGGAAGTTGAACGCCGGGGTTTGACGGGTCTGGGGGTACCAGTGGCTTTGAGTTCTACTTTACTGGCTTCCAGGCGGCGTTCCACTTTGCTTTCATATGGTAGGCAGTGGAAGGTTTTTTCTTCTTGGTGCTTAAGGCATGAATTGGATCCTACCTGCGCGTCTATCTTTGAGGTGATGCAGTTCTTGCAGGACGGTGCACAGTTGGGGTTGCCAGTGGCGTCTCTGCGGGTACAGTGGGCGGCTATTCAGGCATTTAGAGGTCCGTGGCGTAATCTTCCGGATGAGGGTCGTTTGATGCCTAGATTTTTTCAGGGGCTTCTTAATTTGTTTCCTCGCCCTGTACGTTCTTTTCCTTCATGGGATCTTTCTTTGGTTTTGGATGTTTTAACGGATGCCCCTTTTGAACCTCTGGGGGATTGTGATTTACGCCATCTTTCCTTGAAGACGTTCTTTTTGGTGGCCATTACTTTGGCTCGCCGTTTAGGGGAATTGGGGGCCTGGGCCTGTTCTTTTCCTTTTTGTAAAGTTTTTCAGGATCGGGTGGTTCTGGTTCCGGTACCTTTTTTATCCCGAAAGTCAATTCTTCTTTCCATGCTCGCCAGGAGGTCATCCTTCCTTCCTTTTGTCCGAATCCCTCCTCGGTGGAGGAGGTTCGTTTGCATTCGTTGGATGTACGCAGGGCTTTGTTGGAGTACCTGCGTGTGGTGGCTCCTTTCCGTAAGGGTGATTTGCTTTTTGTAAATTTCGGTCCGGCCCGTAAAAGGGAGAAGCCTTCCACGGCTTCCTTGAGTCGGTGGGTGAGATCATTGATTCTGTTGGCTTATTCCTTGAAAGGGGTGGTTCCTCCTCAAGCGATTCAGGGTCGTTCTACCAGGGGTATGGCAGCTACGGTGGTGGAGCTTCAGGGGACTTCAGTGGTGGAAATTTGCAGGGCCCCCACTTGGGCCTCTCCTTCGACGTTTGTTCGGCATTATAGGCTGTCGGACTTGGGTAGTTTGGAGTCGGTATTGGGTCACCGAGTCTTATCCTCTATGAGGTAATAGGGGTGGGGATTTGGTGGCCTTTGTGCATGATAATAAACTTCTTGCAACTCAGTGTCCGTCTCCTGTGTGTTTCTTGCTATGTCTCATTGGTTTGAAAGGAAGGCGAGGGAGGGACGGGAGGGAATGCGTCCACTTTCTTGCGATAATGGCATTACTCCTAGTCCTACTCCCTCGCCTTCCTTTCCGTTCCCTCCCGGTACGGACTGTCTGAGTTGCTACTTGGGCTTGGTTTTTGTACAGGAGGGGGTAGGAGTGGGGAGGGTTTTAAAAGGGGAAGGGAGGGTCTAGTGGGAGGCAGGAAGCCTCATTGGTTTGAAAGGAAGGCGAGGGAGTAGGACTAGGAGTAATGCCATTATCGCAAGAAAATGGACGCATTATTAAGGCCCTTGCACTCGAAGAGACCTGCCTCAATGGTTGGTAGGTGGGCTGAATGTTCACTGAAATTAGGTTTTGAGAGGGGTGACCTTCTGTATGTACCATTAGTTCCTTGCATTCAAAAGCCCTGTGCACCGTGCAGGAGACTTAGATTGAGCCTGGAGTACATCGGTCTTGTTTTCTTTCAGCTTGAAGGCCAGTCTAGCCACTAGTTTTTATACTATCAATTAAACTATTTTGGTAGGCCACTATAGATTATGTTATAGATACCCAGGTGAGCCATGACTGCGAAGGTGGCTGGCATCAAACTGTTTCTTTTAAACTGCAGGTAACATTTTGTGGGACAATGAGGTTTGGAAGTTGCTCTTTTTATCATTGAAAATAACAGGGGTGGGGCAGATAAGTCCTGAACCAAAGATTATGCCAAGGTTTCTGACTTTCTGCACTGAGGCTGTCCACAGGGACAAAGCAATAACGTGTTGCCCGTACCATACAGAACAAGTATTTCAGATTTGGAGCCGTTATGGTAGAGGGCTATTTTTCATTTAATGATAGACTTGATCTAAACGGTTTGTTATTTTGTTTCCCCCCCTAGAACAGTGGCGGCCGGCAGCTTTGGGAGGGAGGGGGGAGGGCGGGGCACACACACACAAACACACACACACACAGACTCATTCTTTCACACACAGACACGCACGCACGCTCATCCATTAACAACACTCATTCCATTCAAACATGCACGCACGCACCAAACATTCATTTTACAAGATCGCACACATTCATTCTTTCACACACGCACGCACGCACATCCATTAACAACACTCATTCCATTCAAACATGCACGCACGCACCAAACATTCATTTTACAAGATCACACACTATCATTCTTTCACACGCACGCACGCACATCCATTAACAACACTCATAACACTCAAACATGCACGCGCGCACCAAACATTCAATGTAAAACATAACACACATACATACACACACACACACACACACTTACCTTTAACCTCCATGTCCCAGGAGGGTTGGGACTGCTGCCTTCCCTCATTGGCTGACCTGAGGTCAGCCAATGAGGGAAGGCAGCAGTCCCAGCCTCATCACAGAGTGGGATGGGGTCAGTGAGACTGCTGACCCCACCCCACTCTGTGAGAAGTGTCACTGATTGACACTCGCCCTGGGCGCTTCAGGGCTTAAACTGAAGCGCCCAGGGAGAGTGTCAATTGGTGACGCTTTCCTCGTCACCCAGGGGAGGGCCTCGAGGCACCTTTGCTGGGCCGAGGAGGTCACGCCCATAGGAGCTGTGATCTCCTCAGCCCAGCAAAGTTCAGCTCAGGCAGCCAGGAGTCTGCGCAAATCGCGCATGTTTGCTCCTGGCTGCCTGACCTGAGCATGAAGAGTGTCTGTCAGGCTGACCTTTGTTCAGCCTGACAGACACTCTTCATGGGGTGGAGGGGCGTGGCCCCTCCGCCCTTAAGGACAGGCTGCCACTGCCCTTGAATCATTTTTCAGTCTTAAATGAAAAGAAGTATTAAGTCTGCATCTGAGATTGGAGTTAGTGTTAGCCAGTTACATGTGGCAGTGAATGTTCTTAACACCATCGATTAAATAGAGGATGTCTTGCACTGCCCACAAGAGATTGATCAAGCAGAAGTTTGACGCCTTTTGTATGTTAGATAATTTTCAGTACAAGGTAGTACCTGAGGTTTTCATTCACTATATCGTTAGGTCTGGCGTAAGCCAAGAACTTTTGACTTTACTAATAACCTTTGGCCCCTGGGGATGGGGACTAGACTAGACATGGAGCAATTCACACCTCCTCCCCTAAAGCATAAAAAAGTAAACCAGCAACTCCCAGAGCCTGGACCACCCACAGGGCTTAAAAAGAAAAAAGGCAGAAGCCCATCTTTTTTCAGACGGCAGAGACTGTCAGTGGATCTGTGAAAAAGAAATGCAATTTTTTGCCTCAGAGAAGGCCTCCTACCCACCCATCCCCCATTACTAGTAGGGGGGCAGAGTTGGTATATCCTGTCCCATTTTATGTTCTTTTAAATCCTTTTCCAGGACGGGAAATGGTGTCCTCAAGCCCCAGAGTCCAAAAATGGCTGCAGCCACATGTTTTTTGAGGTAGTGCAGCAAATTGGATCTTATCCTTAGGTCTGTGGGGTCCACAGATTCTTTGTGGCATGATATGTAAAAACTGAACCTTACTTTCTCAAAAAACTACTTACTAGATTTACACCAAATACGAAAAGGCACACTTTTTGGACCAAAATCTAGCTTTCTGCCAAATTTGATGTAAATCTGTTCAGCCGTTTTTGTGGTACTGCTGTTCAGTTTTCCTATGGAAAATTGCACAGGAAAACCTTTCCTTTCTCTTAGTTCCAATTTCTGCAAAAATCAGCTACATCCACCTGGAGATGCCGATGCCTGGCCAAGAGTGCAGTCCTGTGTCTCAATGATCCTTAGCAACTCACAAAATGGCGTCAAAGCCAGCACGCCAGGAATTCTCAACAAGCCTTCGTCAAACTTTGTGTTTTAGCCAAAATGTGCCTATTTGCTGGCTTTGCTTTCGTTTTGTGAGTTGCCAAGGAATACACAGATTAATTTATTTCTACGGGCTTTCAGCCAGCCTTCTTTATTCATTGTTTGTGCTGCATTTAATTATTTTCACTATAACTTGAGATAATGGGTCAACTCACTTCAGCCAGTGGCTACCTTCACTCTGAGTGATGACTTTCTATTCTTTCACAAGGAGCACTCCCACACACAAAGTAGTTTCCTTCAGTATCAAGGACTACTATGCTAACATTATTAACCACATTCTATGCATCAAACACATCAAAAGGAATCAACACTGTTTGCCTGTATCTAGGGCGATGAAGATATCCTCTCTGAGTTTCTCTTCCTCCCATGAGCCCAAAGCATGATTGTAAATTGTGTAGTAGGTTGCATTGTTTAATGTCACGCTTTAATTCTCTTGTGTCTCCCCATCAAGAACTATCCTTGACCACATAAAGATAGAGGTTGGTCTCTAATATAGAAGGACCTAACTTAACTGTAGGAAGATTCATGAGTGGAGTGATGATTTTTTGCTTCAGAAGATGGAATAGTTCCAGTGAGAATGGAGTAATCAATGATTTAATCAAGTTCACACTCTAGTTTGGGAGGCATTCTTCACGTAAGATGCAGGGCAACGTTCTAGACAGACTGGAAGCTTTGATGGGGCTTGCTGGCTGGCTTTATCACTTAATCCTTTTTCACTGATCTAAAGGCAGAGAATGATAATTTTAAAAATGAGAAGCAGCACCCTAGCGCAGTATAAACAAAAAAATAAGTTTGATTAACAGTAGTATGGAGATCCTGAGCACAGGAGAAATACCTATAACAATAGCCATGGGAAAGACACAAGGCAACAGCGCTAGAGAAAAGAGGGACAAATTCTGCCTATGGAAACGTGGCAAAAAATTGTACACACTCATTCAAGAATTATCAAAGTAGCCATGTTGTAACATGCATGTGACTGCAGGGTACTGCTACATGTTAAGCCCCTATCAGTTGTTTTTCTTCATTCTGGTTAGACACAAAGGGGGTTTGGGGTTTGCCAGATATGGATCTCCAACGCAAATACAACACAGTACACTGTCCACCTAACTCAAGGTCTTCCCACCCTATTTACGATCTGGGCAATTGTTACCTTTATATCGACTGAAAGCCTTGTTGGATGATGTGACACAGTAGGGGCTATCGGAGGAAAGACTTTATACAATGTACCCTATTTAAGTGGGCAGGGCAATGTCTTTTTTTTCTGTCCCCCATCGCTAGGAGGGGCAGAAACAAAAACCATATAATGACCCCCACGCCCAGGAAAAAACAACTCCCTGAAAAGGAGGAGGGGGCAGTGTTTTTTTTGTTTTTCTATAACTAACTCACACTTTGGGAGTTTGTTTCGGAAAAACAAAAACTTTGTAAAAACTTGATGGACATCCAACAAACTTTATGTGGCTTGAAAGTAACCACCATGACAGCAGTTCCTCTCAAGGTACAGAGACTGACAGTAATTTCTAGGACGAGTTCAGCAAAGCACATGTGCCGCTCTTTGACATGTTGTAATCTTCTCGCGTGGGCTTTAACCGGTTCTGTGCCGCGGACGTAACGGTTACGTCCTGTGGCACAGTGCTGCTGTGCCGAGGACGTAACCATTACGTCCTCGGCACACAGCTCAGAGGGAGCGCTCTCGCTCCCTCTGTGTGCTTCCCCCCCAACCCCCAAAGGCAGGGATGGAAGGGGAAGCCCTTCCCCTTCCACCCCCGACCCCCCCCACCCACCCTGTGACATCAGCGCGCGAGTGCGCGCTGTTTGTCACAGAGCCTCCCGCGATCGGAAGAGAAATGCCTTGCATTTCTCTTTCGATCACGTGGGGGAGGCCGAGAGAGGCTTCAAAGGGAAGGAAATGTATTTCCTTCCCTTTGAAGTCTCTCTCTGCGTTTTGGCAGTCATAACGCCCACTAGACACCAGGGATATTTTTTTTTAAATGAAACTGGCATAAGGGAGCGACCCCTTAGGCAAGGGTCGCTCCCAGGGGGGGCATTTTTTTTTAAGGCCTTTTCTGCCCCCCCTGGGGGCAGAAACCTCTAGGCACCAGAGATAATTTTGTTTTTTTTTGTTTTGTATTTTGTTTTAGCTGTGGGGAGCGACCCCTTAGGCAAGGGTCGCTCCCATAGGGGGCAAATTATATTTAGGCCATTTCTGCCCCCCTTGGGGGCAGATTGGCCTATTTTTAGGAGGCCAATCTGCCCCCAAGGGGGGCAGAAACCACTAGACACCAGGGAGTTTTTTTTTTGTTCGTGATTTCACGTAAGGGGAGCGACCCCTTAGGCAAGGGTCGTTCCCCTGGGGGGCAAATTTATTTTAGGCCATTTCTGCCTCCCAGGGGGGCGGATCAGCCTATTTTAATTAGGCCGATCTGCCCCCAAGGGGGGCAAAAGCCACTAGGCACCGGGGATTTTTTGTTGTTGTTTTACAGATGGGGAGCGACCCCTTAGGCAAGGGTCGCTCCCCTGGAGGGGCAAATTGTATTTAGGCCATTTCTGCCTGCTTTGGGGGCAGATCGGCCGATTTTAGGTCAATTAGAAACCACTAGGCACCAGGGATCTTTTTTTTGTGCCATCACGCAAGGGGAGCGACCTTGAGGGCAAGGGTCGCTCCCCGGGGGGTGTGGGGGGGCAAATTTATTTTAGACAATTTAGGCCGATCTGCCACTGGGGGGGCAGAAACCTCTAGGCGCCAGGGATTTTTATTTTATTTTTTTAGAGATGGGAAGCGACCCCTCAGGCAAGGGTCGTTCCCCTGGAGGGGCAAATTGTATTTAGGCCATTTCTACCCGCTTTGGGGGCAGATCGGCCGATTTTAGGGATCTTTTTTTTTTGCGCCGTCACGCAAGTGGAGCGACCTTGTAGGCAAGGGTCGCTCCCCGAGGGGTGGGTGTGGGGGGGTGGCAAATTTATTTTAGGCCATTTATGCCCCCCCGGGGGCAGATCGGCCTATTATTATTAGGCGATCTGCCCCCGGGGGCAGAAACCTCTAGGCGCCAGGGATAATTTTTTTGTGTTTTTTTTTTAATTTTCATTTTTTATTTTTAGATATGGGGAGCGACCCCTTAGGCAAGGGTCGCTCCCCTGGAGAGGCACATTGTATTTAGACCATTTCTGCCCCCGTGGGGGCAGATCGGCCGATTTTAGGTCGGCAGAAACCACTAGGCACCAGGGATCTTTTTTTTTTTTGCGCCGTCACGCAAGGGGAACGGCCTTGTAGGCACGGGTCGCTCCCCGGGTGGGGTGGGGGGGCAAATTTATTTTAGGCAATTTCTGCCCCCCCTGGGGCCGGCTGAGCTAGAGGCCAAAATCCACAGGTAGGCACTTTGCAAAAAACACCTCTGTTTTCTGTGAAAAAAATTTGATGTGTCCACGTTGTGTTTTAGGCCATTTCCTTTCGTGGGCGCTAGGCCCACCCACACAAGTGAGGTACCATTTTTATCAGGAGACTTGGGGGAACGCTGGGAGGAAGGAAATTTGTGGCTCCTCTCAGATTCCAGAACTTTCTGTCACCGAAATGTGAGGAAAATTTGTTTTTTTAGCCAAATTTTGAGGTTTGCAAAGGATTCTGGGTAACAGAACTTGGTCAGAGCCCTACAAGTCACCCCATATTGGATTCCCCTAGGTCTCTAGTTTTAAAAAATGCACAGGTTTGGTAGGTTTCCCTAGGTGCCGGCTGAGCTAGAGGCCAAAATCTACATGTAGGCACTTTGCAAAAAACACCTTTGTTTTCTGTCAAAAAATGGGATGTGTCCACGTTGTGTTTTGGTGCATTTCCTGTCGCAGGCGCTAGGCCAACCCACATAAGTGAGGTATCATTTTTATCGGGAGACTTGGGGGAACGCTGGGTGGAAGGAAATTTGTGGCTCCTCTCAGATTCCAGAACTTTCTGTCACCGAAATGTGAGGAAAATGTGTTTTTTTTAGCCAAATTTTGAGGTTTGCAAAGGATTCTGGGTAACAGAACCTGGTCAGAGCCCTACAAGTCACTCCATCTTGGATTCCCCTAGGTCTCTAGTTTTCAAAAATGCACAGGTTTGGTAGGTTTCCCTAGGTGCCGGCTGAGCTAGGGGCCAAAATCTACAGGTAGGCACTTTGCAAAAAACACCTCTGTTTTCTGTAAAAAAAATGTGATGTGTCCACGTTGTGTTTTGGGGCATTTCCTGTCACGGGCGCTAGGCCTACCCACACAAGTGAGGTATCATTTGTATCGGGAGACTTGGGGGAACATAGAATAGCAAAACAAGTGTTATTGCCCCTAGTCTTCCTCTACATTTTTTCCTTCCAAATATAAGAGAGTGTGTAAAAAAGACGTCTATTTGAGAAATGCCCTGTAGTTCACATGCTAGTATGGGCACCCCGTAATGCAGAGATGTGCAAATAACCACTGCTCCTCAACACCTTATCTTGTGCCCATTTTGGAAATACAAAGGTTTTCTTGATAGCTATTTTTTACTCTATATTTCAGCAAATGAATTGCTGTATACCCGGTATAGAATGAAAACCCAAGGCAGGGTGCAGGTCATTTATTGGCTCTGGGTACCTAGAGTTCTTGATGAACCTACAGGCCCTATATATCCCCGCAACCAGAAGAGTCCAGCAGACGCAACGGTATATTGCTTTAAAAAATCTGACATTGCAGGAAAAAGTTACAGAGTAAAACGTAGAGAAAAAGTGCAGATTTTTTCACCTCAATTTCAATATTTTTTTTTTTCAGTTGTTATTTTCTGTAGGAAACCCTTGTAGGATCTACACAAATAACCCTTTGCTGAATTCAGAATTTTGTCTACTTTTCAGAAATGTTTCGGTTTGTGGGATCCAGCATCAGTTTCATGCCCATTTCTGTCACTGACTGGCACTGTGCTGAAAGCACCAAAAAAAATCATAAAAATGGGGTATGTCCCAGTAAAATGGCAAAATTGTGTTGAAAAATTGGGTTTTCTGATTCAAGTCTGCCTGTTCCTGAACGCTGGGAAGCTGGTGATTTTAGCACTGCAAATCCTTTGTTGATGCCATTTTCAGGGAAAAAACCACAAGCCTTCTTCTGCAGCCCCTTTTTCCCATTCTTTTGAAAAAAACTAAATTTTCAGTATATTTTGGCTAATTTCTTGGCCTCCTTCTGGGGAACCCACAAAGTCTGGGTACCTCGAGAATCCCTAGGATGTTGGAAAAAAAGGATGCAAATTTGGCGTTGGTAGCTTATGTGAAGAAAAAGTTATGAGGGCCTAAACACGAACTGCCCCAAATAGCCAAAAAAAGGCTTGGCACAGGAGGGGGAAAAGGCCTGGCAGCGAAGGGATTAACCATGCCCATCTCACGGCCATCACTTTAATTAGTTCCTAGGCCTGCCTTTCAAAATTCCCTTGATTTCATAGGTAAATGCTTTACGTTTGTCCCACCTTGAGGCAGCTTTGTTACGCCTTGCAGACTGACACTGTTACATGGATTATCGCACAATCGGCCAGATACCTTAGTGTGGTGCACTATTTTGTTTCTTTTGCCTTGCTGTTTTACACTGCATGCCCATATATTGTTTCTTCCTCTTCCTTGTTTTGGGCATGCCGCTGATTCTTTGTGGTATCTGTGCACAAAGGACGCAAGCTGGAGGGTGGTTCTTTTTAATTTATTTTTTATTTTATTTTTTTAAAGGTTTTTGGCTCCAGACAGAGGAAGGAGGCAAATGAAAGGGCTTTAGTTATATGCAAGGCCACTGGAATTATGTGGCAGAAAGGATCAAATTATGCTGCAGGGTTGACCAATTTACGTGGCAAGAAATGTCCAGTTATGCATTTACAACGACAATAGCTGTAACTCAAGCAAATGCAAGACCTAAAGTAGTTGCTTTAGAAGAAAGTCTCATGTTTAATAGTATGCTGCTACCAAGCAGCTATTAAAAATATAACGTTTTCAAATGAAAGAAACAGACACCTATGTGAATAGAGTTATTTGAAAAGGTCCAGCCTGGTTGTTCGCCAAAGTTTCTGCGAAACTGGATCATTTCAGTTGGCATTAAAGCCTACAACATTATTTATGCTTATTCATAGCAAAGAGTAAATCCTGGCCAGGAAAATGCAGAAAACTTGAAAACTGCAAAACTTCAAAATAAATCAGGGCTGAATTCAAACTCATAATTGCGTTGACTAAGCAACAAATCGACTTACTACCTGTCACAGTAATAGAAACCACTTTGTAAGAACCACAGCCGACAGCTGAGGCCATAAAATTATAGAGTGTGCCAACAAGTTAAGTGGGTATACCTGAGTGGAGTTTAATAGGGACCTTTAGGTTGAGAGCAAGCATAGAACACCAGACACCCAGGATTCATTAAGATGGAAATACTTGTCATCTTAATACAAGATATATTCTGTTTTTATATGATAGGGAATAGAAGACATTATCAATTCGCATAACAGCAGATATGTCTTGACGATGGCTTCCAGTTCTCCTAAGATTAGATGTATTTTTCTTCTCATTGAGTTATGTTTTGACTGTAGCCTTAAAGTAAAAGCCTGAATCTCTCTCAATAGAACATTTTCCACTGCAAGAGTCTATTAGAGTGCTGTGAATGAAGCACTCCAAGCTAATGTTATGGATGTGCAATTGGTCACATATTTTTCTAAAATCTAGTTTTGTTATGGCAATGCACTACATTATTTCCTTCACATCTTTCTGTACAGAAAAACATGAGAATATTCACATAGCCGCATGGTATAAACGGGACACTTCTTTTATTAAAGGTGTACGTTAAAAGTAAGCCAGAATGATAATTTGACATATTGATGGTAATATAAATGGCACTCGTTCATAGAATAAGATTTAAATTTAGCAGCTACCAAGATGCCCCCCCAAACGGACCATCAGTCTGCACGCAGTGTGACTAGAAAACTCTGCAGGCCTCTCTGCTTTTTAGACTCAGGCCCTAAGTAACACTAGCAGAATTATCATAAAGCACTGAGAGTTAAATTAGTTTGGGAACAGAGTTTATCTTGGCCTCAACAAGTTTCAAGTGGATGTCATGTTTTACTGGGGGCAAGGAAAAAAACATTGTCAACTCAGTGGTTCCTTTAAACTTCCAAAGAGGGATTTAGCATATCAATGGCCCTTCGGGATATCAATGAACACTTGGAGGCACCGGCAAAAGAAAAGGAGACTTCCATTTGCCCTGCAAAAGCAGGCCCCAGAGTCCCCAATGCAGTCAATTGGCCAATCAGATTGTGTAAAAAAAAAACAACAAAAAAACGACACGACTGCCTGCATTTCTCTGCACAAATCTACCAATCTAGTCCGTTAATTCACAGAATGACAACAGGCTGCTTGAAAATTTCTCGCGCCAGTGCTGTAACGAGTTCAGGGTACAGGTAAGGCATGACATTTCCCAATGTGCTGCTACAATGTGAGCAGTCTTTGCTACTGCAATAGAATAATTTTGTGGGGTACTGTTAAATACCCTGAAGTTCAGTACTATTTATTCAGTGTTTGTTTGTGGGAGAACCCCCAAAGGCTAGAGCCGAAGAGTCTTGCAGTGGATCAGACTGGCTCCCAAGAAGCTGGTCAGAAACAAAATCTGGGAGTGAATTTGTTTCCCAATCTAGTCTTGAGTTGATGAAATACAAAGTTGGAGAGTGCAAGGACATACACAGTTGAGATACATCAGCGGGAGAGTGTACAGAGCAAAAATAACCACATTTTCCTAGACACAATGTGTACTGTACAAGTGCAGCTCTATATTCACTCATTTACTTTACAAATTAATGCATATATCTTGCTTAGTGGAGCCTCACATGACAGGCAGAAGCCAGGTCACTTCTGTGGCCGTGGTTGCAAAGTTGGGACAGGGGAACAAAGCCTGCTACCTCGGAGTAGTAGCCAGACCAGCGAAGGACAGGTGTCCTTAGAGGCTTCTCAGCCTTCTCTAGGACCTCACCTTGCCCACGAATCCCACATGGCTATATAGTCCAATTGTGAAACGTACAGAAGGACTGACTGGGAATTAACAAGGGATCCTAACCTCACAGGGCAAGGCAAGTTTAGCACCACAACTTGAGCCTCCATCTTGGAAAGAGGACAGCAGGTCTAAAACTACACTGCAGCAGCCTTCTCTGCAAGGCACATGCGTTCTTAAGTGACCCCAGTTTCAACCAACTTTTCCCTTGACAAAAAATCCCAAAGGGTATCATAGCACATTTGTGTCTAATGTTGATCATGCACCTCTCATAAAAAAAAGTTGGGGACTGTGCTTCCTGGAAGAAGACTAGCAAGCAGAAGAGACCTGCCATCTCTATCCTAAAGGCACAGCTTAACTCACCACAAAAATAAGGGTTACCTTCTTGGATCAGGGGAACTAAAGCCTCCACTGAACTGTGGAAGCCATCTCAAGAGGGGGCTGTTGTGGGGTAGATCCTCCACATGCTGACCAGTCACACAGGGGGGTACATAGCCCAATTTATAATGTGACAAAAATCGATCACCTGATGGCCTTTTGGCTGCTGTGACCAAGCAGAAATTATAAGAAAACCAGAGTTACTGTTATAGCATATCACCTGCTCCTTAGCTCACAGTCTCCATGCCTTTTACCAATTAGTACCAACCTGAACTATAATCTCGCAGTAATTAGTAAACTGCTAAACTATACCCTTGTGCCTTTGAGAGATTGGTGACCCAGTTTGTATCATCTCTTCCCCCAAAGTAGAGTTCTCCTGTGCTAATCAACCTGCACAGGGTAGAATAAATGTATGGAATGTGCCATTTCAGCAGGGTCACCCAGCTTTTTTTTTTATATTGCTAGACCCTATATTTTTGCTGGATGAAGACCTCTGTCCTCTTTACTTCTGCTAACCAGTGAGAAAGTGTCTGTGCTCCATTTTTCAACAAAGTACAATTGGCATACTCCTAATTGGCATATCTAACTCATCTGTGAGTAACTAGTATATGGTACAAAGAATACAGAGGGCCTGTAAGTTAAACGTCACTGGTTGACCACAGCACCCATTGGGCCATCAACAACAGTTTCTGTGCAAGCATGACTGCAGGCCTATCATTTGAAGTCTGGCTGCAGCAGTCCTAAACTGCAAAATTTGACCTGTTGATAGGCCAGAAAATTCTTTTAAAATATTCATGTCACCACTATCACAGCTTTTTTGCCCATAGCGCAAGGTGCAAAGCATTTTAAAGTAAGCATTTATTGTTGAACATATCCTTACACTCCCTTCAGAACACTCTTGGACCTGAGAAAGAGGACTGGACCTGCTGTCTGCAACATGAGAACAGAAGAGAGGGACTGAACCTGAAGAAGTGAATTCCAAGGGTAATAAGGCTGCCCTCCTGTTAAAGCTACAGGGACACAACAAGCTATTAGAGGCCTTTTCCTGCAACTGCCTGATGAACAGTGGCAATTGGATCTGGGCTGGACCCTGCTGTTTGGCCTCTGCCAGACACAGTGTGAGTCTCTGAGTGCCTCCCCTGAGGGCATGGAGGCTTTAGAAGTGTACTCCTGTGCTGGATTGGACCTTAAGGGACTAAGAGTCAGAAGGTAAAATCTTTGACCATTTGATGAAGACTTCCTTTCACAAGAGCTTGATACCTATTTAGGAATTAATGGGGGGCAGCGGTGGAATCCCCTAGGGTTGATTGGGCTACCGCAAGGCATTTATGTAAGGGATCATTTGCACTCACTTCCTTGCCCGCGACTTCAGGAGACTGTAAAAGGTGGGGGGCTTGGAAGCCCACAAAGCGATGGCCGAAGAACATACTGCTCAAGAAGCAGCTAAACCACACCAATTGATGCTGGGCAGGCTCTCCCTGGGGCAGGTTTGTCTTGATGAAATGAAACTATGCTGGATGGCCTCCCAGAGTTGGGTTTAAGGCTGGGGAGATAAACCGAGCAAGCTTGGCCACTAACAACTTGGTAGACAGGATGGTCCTTAGTGTCCAGGTTCCTGAACGGGGACTGGTCATCGATGCCCTGGATATTGCCTCAGCATTTGCTAAATACTGCCATACTTTATATGCATATCATCCACAGTCGCACAGGGAATCCTCCTCCTTTAATTGCAGACCTGCCACTACAAACGTTTCTGGCGGTGGACAGTGCAGATCCAGAGGAACCGCTTACTATTGCTGAAGTTGATAAGGCCCTTTCCGATATGATTTCTGGTAAGATTCCAGGCCCACACAGCTTCCCCACTGAATATTGCAAGAAACTTTGGGCCATTGTTACCCCACTTATTTGCACTTTACAATGAGGCCATATCCAAAGGGCACTTCCTGGTGAAGTTGAACAAGATGACCATAGTAGTCATACAAAAGGCAAGACCATTCCTCTTAGACTGTGCCTCTACTGTCTTATTTCACTCATTTACTCTAAGCTTACATTCTTAGGTAAATTCCTGGCTAATCGTCTCTTCCATGTTATTCACACACTGGTTCACACAGGTCAGTGTGGGTTTATGCCACACTGTGGCACACTCCTCTGTATCCGTAGGGTACAGGTGGCAGTGACATACCATCACCTACTGCTGGGATCTAATCTCTTTCCCCTTATGGACTTTGAGAAGACTTTTGATTCCCTCATCTGGGATTTTCTGTGGGACATGCTCACTAGGCTGGACTTTGTCACTCGTATTTCTTATGCCCACACCCTTTACACTGGGCCGATGGGTCAGATGCGTTATCAATGGGGTCCTCTTGCCAGTATTTCTGCTACAGTGGGGCACCAGGCTGGGATGTCCACTGTCCCCCCTTCTCTTCGTCCTTGTGGTCAAGCCTCTGGCTACGTGGGTGCGCTGAAAATTACAGGGGTTTCATTGGAGGGAGGAGGTGGAAGAAATCCATATGGCATTATATGCCAAAGATGTATTGCTGTTCCCAAGAGATCCAGAGGAGATGGGCCCAGGGTACCCCACATGCTTGATCTTTACAGTCAGACATCCAGCTTGTTTAATCCTTAGGGGAGGGGGGAGAATGGCTTGATGCTCAAGGAAGATGGCGTAATCCGAGTAACACTCCGTGGGATGGCACATGAGGAGGAGATGTGGTGTCAGTCTCTCCCATAGACAGAGCTTTTATATGTCGCTTAGTGCTCACTATACGGCGCAGCACTAATTCTTTAATCTCTCAACCCTTGGGAGAAACAAGTGTCATTTTTAACAGTGGCACTGTGATTCTCCTCCTCAGAAGCACCCACCATCCTAGAGGAACATCATGACGAGAGTGAACACAAACACGCCCTGAGCATATTCTGCTCATAGTTTTGGCTTTTATTTCTTAATGTTAGATGCGGAGTTGTCCAGTACTATGTTGCTCATTTTTCTTCTATAATTCTAAAGATGGACTGAAAAGAACTCCAACACATGCCAGTTCTATTGATGATAGCTATAACCTGCCCGACAGGATGAAACTGTGTCACACACTGGGGAATATAAAGTCATGATCTGTGTAATATATATTGGGATAGTAGAAATAGGAGCCTTAAACTACTATAATGACCAATGCTACTGTCATAACATGTCCATTGTTGTTGGTCACTTGAAATGTTAATAAAGAAATATTTGTAAAAAATTATTTATGGCGTTTATTGTATTTTAGGTCAGCCTACTTCGTTTATCTCCCTGTTTCTTCTTCAAGGCATACTTCCTGAGGACAGAACATTATAACTCGCCTGATATGAAACTGTTATTTCTTGACTGAATATCAATTTCTTTGTTGAACATGTGAAGATATATAACAATTTATTTTTGATGAAAAATGTAGGAAGCTGGCTCTTTATATAGTTGACCAAAATGAGGCACACTGTGCAAAGAGTCCAAACAAACCCCCATGACGTATCACAGAGGCACAAATTACATCCCAAATGTTCTCTTATGTGGTAGTGTGGTCGAGCAGTTAGGCATATCAGAAGATAGTGCTATGCATGTAAGGTACACACTCATACAGTGAGACATACACTCATTAAAGAAATCCAACACCAATTTATAAAAATAACAGATACTTTTATGTAAATTTAGATATCATGATCACTGGAGTCAGGTCAGTACTTTACGAGTTACTAATTTTTAGAGTTTTTAAAAATTGACAGTGCATTTTTCACAGGACACACACAGGTAGAGTACAGCGACTTCCGGAACCAATCTCCTGGGCCTAGGGTCAGTATGGCACAAGATTCAAAGCCATACCAGCAGGTCACCTTGGGCGGCACTGGAGCGGGCGGGTGCAGACGTGCAGTTGAGTGTTGGGTGCCCCATGTAAGTCTATGGGGATCGGTCTGACCACAAAGTTACTGAAGGGATGGACTGGAAGGTCAGTCCGAGGCAACCCACAGGCGGGCTAGATCCTGGAGGTCCTCGGGCACCGTCAGTCCACACCTCCTTGGGCTATGGGGTGTGGGTGCAGTGGTGTCTTCTGGCATCAGGGCCGGTGCTGGAGTTCCTCACGGTTGCAGGGCGGCCCACAAAAACAGTCTGCAGACATGGACTGGTCCAATCCGACCAAGCCATCAAGTGGGCTGGGAGATGTGGGGACACCCTTCGTCAACTTCTCAGTCCGGGGCGTACAGGTACAGAGGTGTCCTGATGCATCGGGTCTTTGTCTCGTGGTTACTCACGGTTGCAGGGGAGTCTGCAGAAATAGGCTGCAGACTCCGTTGTGAAGTCCACAGTGGGCACACACAAGATGGGCTTCATCTCTGGAGGGCCTGGGGAGGGCCTGGGGACCATCTGACACCACTAGACCACTTCAGCACATGCTAGGTACCTCGGGTGCAGTGGTGATGTCTGGTGTCGGGTTTATTGGCAGTCCTGGTACTCACACGTCTTTCTTGGGTGCCTCCGGATGTAGGGTAGCAGCTCCTCTACTCCAAGGGATTTCTTCTTGGTGATTTGCAAAGCACTGGCAGCTCTCCCAGTTTCTTGGAGGCTACATCATCAGAACAGGTCAGTTTCTCCTAGAGGGTTGGGTGCAGCAAGCAAGCCAGCAAGATTGGCGCCAAGTCAGTTGTGACCCTTGATTCTCGGGTTCAGCAGGCTTAATTTCCACTCCTTTTGGGTCCAGCAAAGATCTGTTTTCTTGGTATGAGGGGGTCCCCTAAATACTCAATTCAGGGGGCGTTAAGGCAAGTGAAGGGTAGTAACCAATGGGCTACTTACCCTTGGGGATACTACACCCCTAGATTACCACTTCCCAAGGAGAGTGGGCATCACCCTGTCCAGAGTGCGTAAATTCCACCACACACAAAATGGCAGAATTTGCTAGGTGGTTTCCACTTCCGTTTGGTCACCCTAGGGGTGTGTCCAGTCTGGAAGGGCGACACACCACCTCCATAGCCAATTTTCCCAGCTGTTTAGGTGCCAGATGGGCCCTGGGGCAGCAGAAGTCACCATCCTCCTCTGAGGAGAGACAGTTCTGCATACCAAAGGCAGTGGGCTTCTTTGAAGCTCCCTGACTTAGATTGCAGATTTGTGCGTCCTCATGTTGGGATGGGTGTGTTAACAACCCGGCCCGAGCAGGATTTGTTTCTGACCTCCAGAAAGCAGAGGCTCTCGCCCCTGGAGGTCAGGTTCTCATCTGTTCGTGGCAAACTGGCTACAACTGGTCAGTAAGCGCACCAGCAGTTGGTAGGTTTTCAAGGGGCACCTCTAAGATGCCCTCTGCGAGCATGTATTAATAAATCCATCATTGGAATCAGTGGGGGTTTATTAATATGAGATGTTTGATATAAAGAAATACTAGCTTCAGTGAAGCCATCAGGTAGCCGGGGAACTCGCATTGACCAGTGTCCAGCACATTTATTTAAAATGGCTTCCCTATTCACTTTATAGATCTAAGAATCAACAACGACATAGCAGGGGCTTATCTGCTGTTGCAGATATGCCCACACATGTAATAAAATGCACACTGCCATAGGGCTGTAGGACCTGCTACAGGAGTGACTAACAAATATTACATGCAGTGTTTAGGGGACATGGTACACAGACTGTGTGTCATGTTGTGTTTTCACTTTTAGAGAGCACCTTGCCACGCAGACTGCAATGGCAGTCAGCATGAGTTTGGTGCTGGCTTCCTTAGAGTGGCACAAGTTTTGCTGTAGCTCTAAGGGCCCCTCTTCAGAACCCTAGCCCTAGGTACCAGGGGCACAATTTACTAGGGACTTACAGAGGTGCCAAAGGGCCTGGCCACTTCAAGATCAAGTGACCAGGGGTCTTGTTTTGGGAAAGGAACACTGGCACTGGGAACCTGGTTAGGAGGAACCCAGTGCACTTCAGTCAAAGTTACATTAAAAAACAGGCAGAACCCAGCTTCCTACCTAGAAACTCTTTCTTCCGCTCACTCATATACCTATCAGTACTCCTTAGACGTTCCACTGTTTTTTACCCTTTCTCATAAGTTCATTCAAGAGGCAGCGCTACCCTCTATATTTTAGTTGCCAGCTATACTGGACTCACATTTAAGACTTATAAAGTGCAACCTCTTCTACAGTATGAAAGCATATTATTTCTATGATTATCTTAAGAAATTCAGGCATGTTATCTGTATAATGCTTCTTTTAGCCAGAGTCTGGCCTCCCCCGGGATCACTTGAGACCCCCCAGTTTGAAGACCTCTGATCTACGGCATGTTCCTGCTGCTAGATCTAGAACAGATACAGATTGATCCTGGGAATGTGATTTTGACACATCGTGCCCAATATCAACGTCGAGGAAGATAGGGACAAAAAAATAGAGAAACCTCTGGAGCAGCAAACACAACACAAGCACTTTTTTCATATCTATAAAAGACACTTAATATCACCCTCATATTTATACAAAATTAATCTTGATCCTCCCGACACTTTTTGGGCATGCTCATCACAACATGCTGTTTTAAAAAACCTACTTACCTGCCCTTTTGTTCCTAATTTTTTGTTACAAAATTTGAAGTAGATCAATCTTGTTTTTCACTCAAATCTATCCTTCTCTATTTCTAATGTTTTCTTAGGAAGTATATCTGATGACTGGATAGATGTTTCAATGGATGTGGAAATATTTGATTTGTTATTAGCATTGGTGGCTTTTCAGCAAATAACAAAGAAATGGAAAGATTTCACTCAATTATCATTTAAATTGTGGTGGTATGCAGTATGTCATAAACCTATATTTGAAATACTACTTATATGCATCCTGTATCATTAATTTACAAGCGGAAAGCCTTTTGGACCCCAGACACAAATGTTCAACAAATTTTCAAAACTATCTTTTCACCACCTCACCTAGTGAAGAAGTTTTCCAAAGTCCATGGCTTTCCACTTTATAATAATAAGCATTATGATGAATGTTTTGCTACTTTTTCTATGTACTATCAGACTATTCTTACTATAAACCATGTATGCACCTCCCTTTTTTCTTCCTCCCCTAATCAATTGTAACTTATTCCAAAATCTTGATTTATTTCTACTTTAGATTGTAAGGCATTGTTTGATT
The DNA here is from genome assembly GCF_031143425.1 of Pleurodeles waltl. Lineage (NCBI taxonomy): Eukaryota > Metazoa > Chordata > Amphibia > Caudata > Salamandridae > Pleurodeles > Pleurodeles waltl. The sequence goes on along the minus strand of NC_090437.1, from coordinate 345,294,954 downwards.
GCATCTTTTTTGAAGTAAAATAAACTTCCTTTAAACTTAAAAAAAAATAAAAGGGGTTAATCATTCAAAGTCCCTGCTTATCCCACTCACAGAGGCTCAGCAGAAACAAGACTGGTGGGCTTATACACCCCTTCATAGATTAAACTTTCTGCATCTTGGCACCTCTAGTTCCCTCCTCTCTGACCTCGCTTAGTCCCTTAATCAGATGCACCTTGTTGCACGTATGCATAAGGATCTGGAGCAATGGTCTACCCCACCTCTTAATATTTTCGGGAGGAGTGCCATCTTTAAAACAATGGTGTTTCCACATTTTCTATATGTGTTCCATAAATATCCCCTACACTATCCCCAGGTCCTGGTTCAGTTCCAGTCAGGCTTCGGTCCTTCCTGTGGGCCCATTGGATTCCATGGATTGCCTCTGGCAAATGTGTGCAATACACCTTCCACTGCGGTCTGGTAGCGGTGAACCTACAGCCCTATTATTGGGCTTCCCAGCTCGTGGCCCTAAATAATTGGCTCTATGGACCAAGAGGACCTCCTGCATCACGTGGAGTTGTCATGTTATGTCTTGGAGCACGATTATGGCTCACTTATATGGATTCCCTACTCCCTCCCCGACCTGACCAAAATTGTATTTGGGGTGTGGCGATCTGCTACTAGATAGGCTGGGCAAGGGGACAGAGCCAGTCTTCAGCAGCTTCCCCCTTCCTTTGTAGAGACACACAGCTCTGTCAAGTGAGCGGGCTGATGGGATTGGAGAAGTGGAACCAGATTGGAATTTCATGCTTGGTTAATGTGTGGGAGGGCTCACACATGTGGTCCTTTTCAGACTTGCAAAGTGACTTTCAACTGCATCACTTCTGATTTTTTAGATTCCTACAGCTTCAAATGCCCTCTTATCTCACCAATCCTTGCTCGGGTAGGTAACAAAATTCCCCGCCATGGCAGCGAAGGTCCTCATGGCTCAGCTGGGATGGGGGAGGGTCTCCCAATTTATCGCTCATTGGTCAATAATTAACCAGATTTGTTTGCCACCCTTTGCGCCCACTGGGAATTCTGGGTGGGTGCATTGGAGGATGGGAAATCATGGCTCTGAGAGACCTGGCCATACCCTCTAGGCTCCGGGTGATTCAGATAAATGTCCTGCACACCACATACCTAACACCACTGAAGCTTTGGAGGGCTGGTAAACTCACAACGTCTGCATGCCACTGTAGTGGCACTGACCAGGCAGACTTTTATCATGTTGTGTGGCTGTGCCCCATTATAGTTGAGTATTGGTCCTGGGTGGCTCTCCTAGGATTGATGGAGGATCTGGGTGGGAAGTATTCAGAGAGATATCTTGTGGGGTTGGGTACCTTGCTCAAGAAGCGAGCTATAGCTTGGAACTGGTCAACGGCTACTGCCCCAGACTTGCATGCATGGTAGCAGGCCATGAACTGGTGTTCCAAGATAGAAGAGCAAGTTTAAGCAGCACGCGGTTACCCTCAAACACTGCAAAATATGGAACAATTAGTGCAACTACTTTAGGCTTCGAGGGGTGCTCTGAGTATCCTTTGGTTTACTTGTGATCACATGATTGTAACTGGTTGCTTTTTTTTTGCCTGCTTTGTTGTTTGTGTTCTGACAATATCCATAAAAAATAAAATAAAAAACAATACAAATATTTCATCAAAACACATTTTTTGACCATGATGAACTTGGGTGGTGTATTCAAACTGTGCTCCATCATGTTCAGCATCAAATTGCACCTAGGTCCTGCTCTAATGCGACTATTGACTATCTTTAGCACTTTATGCTTCTTGGAACTATTCCTACTTAAAAAACTTTAAAAACTCATATATAGAGGCAGGTCTCTTTATTGGAGTTGTCATTTTGGTTTCATTTTTTTTCATTGCAATTTACTCTATTTTTAAAATTTGATTTGGGAATGTTATTGTGTTGTATTTTAATTGCATTACTGTTCTGGTGTTCATGAATGTTTTACAGATTTCCCTAAGTTAGGCCTGTCTGCTCTGTGCCAAAGCTACCATGGGACTGAAGTAAGGTTAATTTAGTGACCCTGATAAGGGTTGTGGTTATTATTTGAGGTGAGTACTCACCCATTCCAAATAATAACACAATTTCCTACACTGAAACTTACTCCTTGATGCAGAGGTTCACCTTAATTGAAGAGTGCTTCTCCTCCAAGTAGTTATCCAACATGTGCTTCTGCCCTAACCCAGTGAATATCACCATTATTCACCCTAACCCAATACTCATTCTCTGCTACTCCCAGCTCCCCACCCCTTACCTCACACTACATCCCATCTCCATATGACTATTAGTCTTCCAGGGGACCCTCAAGACGTCTCCCCTAATTTCACTACTTCACCCAGACTAAATATCCATCAGCATCTCAATATCTACAAATGTGTACCCTTCACATAAACAATCTTTGATTTGCCTATGGAACATTCTGTCCAGCTGCAATAACACTATCACTCACCACTGAGACTCTTGGGCCTTTCATTGCACCATTATCATTGAAACCTGCATTAAGACTAAAGACACCGTTGCACATGCTTCGCTCCACACCAACCACAACACCTTCACACAAAAACAGAAAACAATTAGCCTACCAAGACAAAGGCTTGCAGAGGTAAGTGCAGATGGATGAACTCCCGTACTTCCACACCCCAAATGAGTGCCTGAAAACACATAAGTGAGAGCCTGTACGTTTGCACAACAAATCTTGAATTGGAAACAAATCCTCTTCCTGTCATGACCTCATCACCTCACCTTAGCCACACCCACTGGCTGTGCCATTCACAAAACCCATTTCCTCCAATTGCATGACTATAACATCTTGGCTCTAGGTTGCCTCCTAATTTCCCTTCAAAATCACCCCTATCAGAACAATCCGTATTACACTTAATGACCAACAACTCTCCTGCCTATTTCCTACTAGTCATCTTACCTCCTTCCTTTCTCCTACAGCCAAGATTATTCCAGCTAACTGGCCTGTTAACCCCTCCTGTAGCAAATCTGACTTAGTAGGTACTCAAATCCTCTAGGCACTTGTTGACTTGTCCAAAGTTTTGTCCTGTCCCCCAAGCCCATCAACCCTGCACCTCTTTTCTACTGGAATGCAATATTTTCTGATATCTTTTGTGTTTTTCAAAGAAGCTCCTTCTCACTTTCCACCCTTATGTGCCATGAATATCTAAGATCCCGAAAAAAGGAAGATGGCAAATCCCTCAAAAACCCCTACACAGAAGGAAAAGAACCTGGTGACTCCACCCAGCAGTCATTCAATTTAGTGAGAACTCATCATTTAAAAAGTGCATTCCTACTAAAGAAATATATTTTTCATTTGTAGCAAATTGGTGTCTGCACCCAGGTTTCTCATTGCTGGTATACGTCCAGAAAGGTGGCTAAAGAAAGACATACTGGACCTACCTGATGGACTGCATCGTACCACTTTCCCTAGATACTATGGCAAAACGGTGGTCTGCCACCTCAGCTAACTCTACTAAAAGAAATGTGGCCAGCTAAAAGGTCTGAGAGGGCAAGAAGAAAAAAAAGTGTGGTATCTGATAACGTAATGAAAGTATTAGAATTGTAGCAGTACTTGAATAAAAATGTTTTTTTTTAAATCATGTGTATACACTTATTATCAAAAGCAAATGTAATTCACTGTTGTTTTCATAGTTGTGTAGATTCATTAGGACTGCAATTAAACCATTGACAACACTATATATTGTGCACTCACTTCAACCTAAGAATAGTTCGAGAAGGAAGCTCAGTAGGTTCCACGATAATAATTGGTTCTTCCAATGTAGATGTGGACCTAATTTCTGGTGCTCAAATGGAATGATAATCTAGTTCTTAGTCTAAACCCCATCACAGAAAGGACCTGAGCACTACCACCCTTTACCAAAAATAAATGTTAGGATTGCAATTCTTAATGTCCTGCTCCTCAGATTTGAGACTAGAGCCCAAGACGTTTTCCAGTTGCCCCTATTGACTTTCTTTACACAACTTATTCACAAACAAATTCCCTTTTTGTGGAGCACTTTTTGCCCAATCCAGCCCTCACACAAGTACCCAACTTTCTAATTTCATCCCACTATAAACACGTGTCTTATATCCTCACACCACACCTCCAAATCATCATCTCTCACTGTCTCGGTGGTATCAAACACTGGCTAAAATCCCTTCTCTAATAATACACTCATCCAAGACAGACCTATTTTCATCATCATAATAAAGCTTTATTTCGGTAATGAAAATACCATAATAGCTTATCATACGATACACACATTAAAAATTTAAAGGAGCAATAATATAGAACTCTCTAACTAGATAATGTTCGAAAATGAGCAATTAAAATACAGAATACAAAATTCAAAAACATAATCGAAAATTATAAAAAATCACCAATATAAAAAGACAATTATATAAAATCCTTTACCCTAGCGTAAAATACAGAATAAAAAATACAATATGGCAACTTTAAAATTAGAATCAAATATTCCCTGTAAAAGTGACACATCCAATTTTATCTACAGACTTAGACTTGCTTTAGTGTGGTGCGTTGCAGGCTGCCTCTAACCGTTTCGCTCTTATGTGCCAAATTGCATTTAAGAATCTAGCCAGAGCACATGCCACAATGCCATGGGTATTCGTTTTGCAGATCCTGGGAGCTAGGAGCCGTTGTTAATGCCCATGGATCTGCAAAGAGGTATAATCCATCAAGTCTGCTGTTTGGCATATGCAGGACAATGGAATAACACATGAGCGATACATTCAGATGACTCACAGCCGATTGGGCATAGATCTTGTTGGTTATCCTGTTGTGACCACCTGCAAGTAAAAGTACGTAGTGGTAACGACCCCAACCTGAACCTAATGTGAAGTGCACGTGCTCAGGGGGACAAAATCAAGTCCATATAATTTTCAAATTCATAGTGACATTTGACGGATATGAATCTATCTGTCAAACTGAACAAAGACACCTCAGCTAACCTTCCTATTTTTTTCAGTTTAACCAGTATGCATCCTTAACAAGTTGTGCCGCATTTTTTGGGAGACGATGGGGGTCTGTCCAAAACAAGCCCAACCCTAGTTTGGTCAAACTATTCTCAACATGTTTACACCATGGAATTTTTCTTGTTATGTGTGTACTCAGCAGGGCATTCAACCACGTTCTGTATGGGCTGAAAATATCCATAGACCAAATCCTAACCCAATACAATATTGGTTTTAAGGCGGCTATGTGGGCAATGGAATCTAAATTTAGGTCCATCCTAATAGGCAAAGTGGGGGAGCTAGTCAGTATTTTTATCAAGACTTTTATGAATGAATTTTCAGCAAGCTCCAAGTCCCTCAGGTTGCCATGCCCCCATAGCTCTGCTTCGTACAGAGCCCCCCTCTAGCTTGTACTTTATATATTTCTATTGCAGGGGAGATTGCGAATCTGGTAGATCTGTTAGCAAATCCCAAGATGCCCCCCGAGTTCTGTTTCAGTCTCATATGTGCCTTTGATAAATGAGCCTGCCATTTGTGCATGTCCTCTACTCTAACTCCCAAATCATCAAAATCAGTGACTCTCTCTAATGCTTCCCCATCCAATAAAATCGTCCTCCTTATTTTATGTTTTTTATCACCAAAGATCCTGTATTTGGCTTTTAAGGTATTAACTTCATGGCCGTGGTCCTTGCAAAAGCACATAAACTTCACGAGTAAACTGGCAAGACCGGAGGCAGTTTGGGATAGTAACAAAGTATCATGCGCAAATAACAGACACAGAATCTTTGCCCCGCCTAGTTTTGGTGCATCATTATCACAGTCCAGTAAGTAAGGGACCTATTTGACTTTTCAGCTTCTTTTCCCCTATGATGGCCTTCTTTATGCTGTCTGCTCAAATATATACTGGCTCCCTCACCCGCCATTAAGAACCTCCTTATTACCACCACCCATAAGGAAGCTAGTTGCCCAATAATTGGTTGTTGTAGAGAGCCATGTGGGCTCTACTATACTTTGCTGCCCCTCGAAGTCGCGGGCTTCGGCCTTAGTTAATAAATAAACAGGAGGTCTATGACTCGGCAGTTCCTCCAGTAAACTACGAAGTGTCGTGTCTTGGTATTTTGTCGCAGCCCCATAGCGCAAACGCTACAGTGGCGAAGAAGCGGGATCAGGACACCGAGAAAGAATCCGGCGCGGCCTAACTCATTGCTGCACCGTGCGTGCGAGGTGCACGGGTCGGGGGAGGAAAGGCACATCAGCCCACTGCCGGCAGTCACACAACCCGGGACTGCAGAAGTGTCCCTATCCCCGAAAGGCCCTGTGCACAAGGACCCACTGAGGTGCCCAAAGAACTGCCGGTCTGAGCACCCGCTGCACGTGTTGAGAGACGCTGCGGCTGCACGTGTTGAAAGACGCTGTGGTCCAGAAGGGAGTTTTCTTTTCCCTCTCTCCTCTCTTCTGCTTCCATTTGCTCCACTGTGGTGGTCCTGGGCTGGGACTACACACGAAGTGCCCTTATCTGCTGCATCCTGACCCTGTGCTCCTGTGCAACGTGTCTCCCAGGCCAAGGTGGGCTGGTACAGTGCAGACTGCGGCCAGTGAGGTCTGGGCACAGCCTGAGGGGTCCCCGCATCATCCTGATTGATGGCTCGTCGAGGGCAACACACCGCAAGTGCCCAGAGGGGGTGAGACACCAGGTAGGGGAAACGTTTGCCACATTCCCTACAGAAGGAAAAATAAAGGGGCACCTAAGACAGTGAGTGCGCCAGAGCAACAGCCCCCACTTGCGCCAGCTGGAGCTCACTCGTCGTGGCAGCATTGCCCCATTTCAGCCAGCTTGCTGACCCGGCTACAGCCGCGCCACGGTGGATATGTTCTACGCTAGACTGCGAAAGCTGGCCAGAATGCGCATAGGATTGAATCAGCACGAGGAAATAAGGGCACAGATAATTCAAGGATGCCATTCCAACATGTTGTGAAAATTGATCATGCGGCACCCTGGGTTATCTCTCGATGAGATCCTCATCCTAGGGCGCTCAGACAAACTTTCCACCGTACAGGTGGATACCATGGCAGAGATAAGGGGACAAACGCTGTCAGCAGCACCATCCCCACGGCAGGTGGTCGTCAAAGAAGAGCAGGTGGACGCCGTTCACACTCGCCTGGGACGGCAACCAGGCACCCCAGACAAGGGGAAGAGGTCTGTGGCAGCTGCGGGTATGAACACAAGACTCCAGGCGGCTGTCCTGCGAAGGGCAAAGTGTGCAACAAATGCGGGAAGGGGAACCACTTTGCGAAAGTGTGCAGGATGTGGAAGGGCAGGCCTTGAGATCCCAGAGGGAAGGCTGCCACAGTCAAAAACAAAGAAAGAGGTACATGCAGTCCAAACACAAGGGGACACTAAGTTGCCAGTGTACAATGGAAGAAGAAGAGGAAGACGTGTTCGTCATATCGTTCACAGGAGGAAGACAGCATAAACGACGACCACCCCCCATGAGTACGGTCAAGATCAACAACACCCAGGCCACCGTGCTCATCGACACAGGCGCATCATTCAACATGATGGACAATACATTATGGGTGTCATTCTGACCCCGGCGGTCTCAGACCGCCGGGGCCAGGGTCGGCGGGAGCACCGCCGACAGACCGGCGGTGCCCCGCAGGGCATTCTGACCGCGGCGGTTCGGCCGCGGTCAGACTAGGAAAACCGGTGGTCTCCCGCCGGTTTTCCGCTGCCCTACAGAATCCTCCATGGCGGCGGAGTGCGCTCCGCCGCCATGGGGATTCTGACACCCCCTACCGCCATCCTGTTCCTGGCGGGTCTCCCGCCAGGAACAGGATGGCGGTAGGGGGTGCCGCAGGGCCCCTGGGGGCCCCTGCAGTGCCCATGCCAATGACATGGGCACTGCAGGGGCCCCCGTAAGAGGGCCCCACTTTGTATTTCAGTGTCTGCTTTGCAGACACTAAAATACGCGACGGGTGCCACTGCACCCGTCGCACCTTCCCACTACGCCGGCTCAATTCTGAGCTGGCGTCCTCGTGGGAAGGTTGATTTGCCCTGGGCTGGCGGGCGGCCTTTTGGCGGTCGCCCGCCAGCCCAGGGCAAATCCCAAAATACCCTCAGCGGTCTTTCGACCGCGGAGCGGTATTTTGGTGGGGGAAGTCTGGCGGGCGGCCTCCGCCGCCCGCCGGACTTAGAATCACCCCCTATGTCAGCAATTGTCTCCTAAACCACCGCTATCACCCAGCAACACAAAAATATATACATACGGAGGACGAGACCCCTCCCACTGGAGGGCACGATAGAAGTACCGGTCACGAACGAAGGGCGCAACACCCAAGCCAATTTCTACGTAGTGAAGGGAGACCGTGGCACTTTGCTGGGGTGCCATACAGCGGAGGACCTTGAGCTTGATTTTTTTTGCACGACAGGTGTATGAGTCACATGACGAATCTCTCCTCAAGGATTTTCCCCAGCTGTTCATGGGGCTAGGGAAGCTCAAAGGCAAGCAAGTGAAGTTACATATCGATGGAGCGGTGACGCTTGTTGCACTGAGACACCGAAGAGTCCCCTTCCATCTGCGCCCGACTGTTGAGAAGGAACTACTGATGTTGGAGAGCCAAGGAGTGATCAAGAAAGTGGATGGGCCCACTCCCTGGGTCTCGGCACTGGTGATCACGCCAAAGCCAAAGCAACCGGAGACCGTCCGCCTCTGTGTGGATATGCACCTACCCAATCGTGCGATAAAGCGTGAATGCCACATCACACCCATGATGGACGACGAAGTTGGATCTTAATTCTGACTACCACCAACTGGAACTGGACCCCGACAGTCGGAATATCACCACATTCTCCACCCATGTGGGACTCCGACGATTCAAACGGCTGAGTTTCAGAGTCTCATCAGCAGCGGAGGTGTCCCAAAATGCCATCAGAGAGATGCTGTCTGGGTTGGCGGGGGTAATCAACTTGAGTAACGACATCCTGATCTTCTCGGAGACTAGAGAAGAAGAACATCATCTCCGCCTTAAGGCCACTCTACAGAAAATCTCGGATGCAGGCCTGACACTTCACAAGAACAAATGTGTTTTCTATCACTCATCCATCAACTTTTTTGGGGTAAATTTTCTCGAAGGATGGATTACAGGTGGATCCCAGGAAAGTGGAAGCCATCCGCCAAGCAAAGACTCCCCAAAATGCCACAGAAGTCAGGAGTTTCTTGGGAATGGCTACTTACTGTGGCCGTTTTATTCCTCAACTGGCCACAATGGCAGAATCACTAAGACATCTGACGAAGGTCAACCACAACTGGGAGTGTACTTCCGAAGCAGACAGATCTTTCCAGGACATAAAAGGGACGCTGCTGGACAAGGTGACCATGGTGTACTTTCACCCGGAGAAAAGGACGGAAGTGGTGGTGGATGCAAGCCCGCTGGGGCTGGGAGCGATCCTCCTGCAAGAACAGATTCCACAAGAATGGACCCTGGTTGCGTACGCCAGCAAAGCCCTGTCGGCAGTAGAGACGCAGTATTCCCAGGTGGAATGTGAGGCGCTAGCAATCAGATGGGCGTGCAAACACTTTCATCTATACCTGTCTGGCCAGGAATTTCAAGTCATCACAGACCACAAGCTGCTAGTGTCTTTGTTTGCTGGATACAAGAGACTGGCTCCACCGAAAATAGAGAGGTGGGCGGTCCTGCTACAGTCGTATCGCTTCACAGTCGTCTACCGCCCAGGGACAAGTAACCCTGCAAACTATCTGTCAAGGCATCCACAGACAACACCTCTGGGGGTGCCGGAGAGTGAAGATGAAGAAAAGATGGAGAGTTTTGGTAACCTGCTAATACAGGTGGCGTGTCCGGTGGCCTTGACTGTGGCAGAGCTAGCGGAGGAGTCAAACAAAGACTGTGTCATCACCCGTGCAAAGAAGGCCATGGGTCAAAACCGGTGGAAGCATTTCCTGGATGGGGTAAAAGCCTACGATTCGGAGGAAAGAGTAGCCATGCAAGGACTGTGGAAAGTCAGAGAGGAATTGTCTGTCAGTGGTGATGGTCTCCTGCTGCGAGGTCAGAAAAAAGTAATCCCCACAGCCTGTGGGATAGAGTGGTGAAGTTAGCTCATCAAGACCATGAAGGAGCGGCAAAAACAAAGGCGCATCTGAGCGCTAAGGTGTGGTTCCCGGCCATGGACAAGAGGGTAGATTCGTTTGTGGGGGAACTGCCACTCGTGTAAAATTACTATCTATTGAACCACCCATCAACCCGGTGATTACTGAACCGCCTTGCTGCCAGCCCTGGTCGAAGGTGAGCATGGATTTTGGGAGTTTTCCAGATGGCAAAATAACAGTGGTTCTGGTTGACTCATTCACGAAATTCCCTGTAGTGGAGACAGTGGTTTACACCTCGTTCGAGAACCTGAGGCCGGTATTGGAGACAGCGTTTGCCACATCCGGCCTTCCAGATGAGACCCGAACAGACAATGGTCCCCCATTCCAAGGGCAGGACTTTAAGACCTTTCTGGATGAACTAGCTATACACCATTGCAAAATAATGCCATACTGGCTGCAGGCCAATGGCGACGTGGAAAGGTTCATGCGTACTCTGAATCGAGTGTTGAGAATTGCAGTGGAAAGAGGTGGGGGGGGGAGAGACCTGGAAAGTAGCCTCCAACAATTTCTGTCCGACATCCCACAGCACCACGGGGAGTGCACCCGCCGCCCTGCTGTTCAAAGTTGCCCCACGTGACTGCATCCCCGCTGGAGCTCTTTGGGAACTGCCTGCACTGGATGTGGCCGCCACACAACAACAGAGGAGACAAGTCAATGACCAAGCCACGGCCCGAAGAAGAATGCAACGTCGGGACTTTCAGGTGGGTGACAAGGTTGGTGTGAGAAACCGACAAACGGGAGGAAAGTTCATGACCCCTTTTGAGCCAGAGGTGTGGAAAGTGGTGCGAACCCAGGGGTTCATGGTAACGGCCTGACGTGGGGAGAGGCAGGTGACAAGGAAATTTCACATTTCAAACGAGCAGGAGTGCCCATGGATGACTGCCAAGAAACCGAAGAAGAGGACACAGTCGGAGAGACTGGCCGGAAGGTCAACGATGGGTCAGAAAGCCATGCAGCGTCCAACCACACTGTACCTCAGCCCGCAGAGGAGGATATGGAGATGAGGTTGAATAGTCAGAGTGAGAGGTATCATCTTCAGCCCAATCCCACTCCCAGTCAGCGGCTTCGAGATTGTGCCTGCTAATAGACACTGAAGTAGATGTGGAAGCTGCCCTATCAAGGATGACGTCCAAAAATAGATGGCGAGCATTGTTGTCAATGGCATGGACTGAAGGGAAGCTGGCCGGCCGTCACGAATGGCAAGGACGTGAGCTGTGTGGAGAACATTTGTTACCTGGCATATGTCTCTCTCTCTTTCTTTCTCTCCCGCTCTCTCTCTATCTCTGTTCTTTCTCTGTCGCTATTTTCCTGTACACCCATTTCTCTGTTCCTCCCCTGCCCCTGTTCTTCTGTTCTTCTGTCCTTTCCAGCTACCTTTTGTTACCCTGACAGTCTGTGGTTTATGACTGGTCCAGTTATGTTGGTTGAGTTGTGGAGTAAAATCCTGGAGGGATGTAGAGAGCCATACGGGCTCTACTATATTTTGTTGCCCCGCAAGGTTGTGGGGGCGGGCTTCGGCCTTAGTTAATAAATAAACAGGAGGTCTGTGAGCCGGCAGTTCCTCCAGTAAACTAAGAAATGTCGTGTCTTGGTATTCTGTCGCAGCCCCATAGCGCGAATGCTACAGTTGTAACCCATAAACAGAGCACGTTTTAAACTCACAACAATGATTTTTACTGGTTTTCAATGCTTTGCGTGTTTCTTCTCTTTGTCTTCTTTCAAAACCTACCCTGTTGTGTCTCCTCGTGCACACACTGTGATCTGCTAACCTCAATCGTCTATCTGTCTTTAAACCTCCAAGGTCAATTCACTGAAACGTCCTGTGCCCTTCCACTTTTTAGTTAACGCATCCGTTAATTTTTCTGTCCAACCCACCTTCCCGCTTTGAAGCCCATCATCCTCCTGGAAGCGTGGGCTTTTCAGACGCTTTTTTTAGGGCACAGGTCACCAATGTGATGCGGGCCCTGCTCTGGTTTTATGGCAACGTCCAATGGTGGCTTAGGGTTGGTTCCCTTCCTCATTAAGAACGCATCACACAAGCAGTTGAGGGTTGCTTAACTGATATATAAATAAATTTAGCAGTAGCTGAGTGGGGCCCTGAAAAGAGCAGGCTGGGGCAAAAGCCGTGGCTGCACCCCCTGCGTCATGGTTCTGTGGAAGTTCTGCACGTCCCCGAAAGCCTAGGCACTATGCAGTAGATAATGATTATTATTTAAAGCAACTTTGTAATCTGCAGCAGTCTTCTCTCTATGGTCCAGTCTCTGTTTCGTTGGACCTACCAATCACCTGCTTCACTTTTCCATGATGGTTCTTCGCCCCCTCTCTACAACCATGATCCCATTGACAGCGATACTGTCGAAAATGTTGTGTTTCAAATAAATAATAATGCGTTTCTCCATTTCATGCATCGCCGCACATGTCATCTCGAAAGCCCCACACACCTACAAACAAGCTTTTTCGTGTAACGCTCTAATCAGGAATCAAATTATATCTCAAGCAAGCAGAGGTGCACATCTGGATTAAATTAATTATGCCTGCAGCCGGCTGGTGCTACTGTGTAGCTGTCACATTAGCCCACCGTAATATTTACAAAGGGCATCGGTAATGCAATTTTTATTGTTTAATCTTTTCTCCGATATTAGATGCTGGAGAATTAGTCACTTAGCATGTTATAAATAATACAGTTCGAAAAGGCAGTTTGGTATTTCGCGAGCCACGAAATAACTATAAAACCACCGCCCCGGACTCACAAATTACTCCTAACAAGCAGGAACTGCCCTCGGATGCACCCGTGCAGCTTGGCTGGCTAGACAAGAAAATGGAAAAGAAAGGCACTTCCACCACATAACACACACGGTGAATTCAATGACAACAGTAACATCTCGGTCACAAAAATATCATGAAATGACCCCACTTAAACTGGTTTCCAGTTTCTTCGTTCTCAAAGTGGCTTCTTTTTACAACATTAAGATGCCCTTAGGCTGATTAGCACTTAGGTTCATTTTGCAAAATACTCCATATTGAAACTAAATAACTGGTAACAGTCTAGTCACCAGAGTTATGCAGTTCCAGTGAACCTTCGAAAATAAATAATGAATATTACAGGCAAGCCTACCTTCAGTGTTTGGCCAATGTGGTTCCACATACATAAATGGATTTTTAAACAGATAAATCTTGGGAATGGATTCATAGTTGTAGCTTATTTTTTCAATTCCAGGTAATTACATAATTTTCATAAATTACAACTCAATCAATGGAAAGCAGTGACACCAGCGTAATATATTGCAGAACACTGCTTTCAAATGTTTGAAAAAGTATGAACTATAAAATATATATATATATATAGTGGGTAAAGTATTACAGTCCAATAATGCAATCTCAGTGTCCGGCTACAATTAGAAACTATTCCGTGTCGTATGTTGTGGTTTTTCGTCAGATCAGCAGGACTACTTGCTGCCATTACAGCGCTATGACACAAGGTTAGCCAATTTGCACACGACCACTCTTCTGATTTCATTCTTGCTAAAGTGGAATAATAACGTGTTTTTCAGGTTTGGCTTTACAAATTCTTCTTGCAGCAGGCATCAGTGTGGTACGTAAAATTGTTGGCTTTGCACTTGGTTTAGTGAGAGAGAGGAAGACAAGTTTCATGCTACAGGAGCATAGGTCCGCTCTTTTGCCACGGTCCTCTGTGAAATCAAACATTTTATCCCAGACTCTGATTTCATGTTAGTAATCCAACCTCTGGTATCCTCAAGATTCGTCCATGAAAACTCCCTACTGACAGGTATTCCCAAATTACACCCAGCTCCCCTCAATGCTCCAGCCAGCTGCAAGGCTGCCCACTGGCACAGAAAGTTCAGACACATGTACTCTGTGTGATGCTCGCTTAAATGGCTCTCTATATGAGCAGGGAGCTCTTTCAAATGAGCCTTCATTAGACAAAAAGGTTGATCACTCCTAACCTCTAAATACCTGCCACAGAAATTGACAATCTCAAATACACAGAATCTTCTGCGAGGATTGACAACCAGGGCGTAGCCAGTGTATCACTGGCCCTAGTGGATGGAAGGAAATGCCCCCCTTCCCCCACCCAATCCGTGTTTGATCTCTGAAATACAGCAATAATCAGGTTTTATGTGGCACACATGGCTCTGTGCCCCAGCGCACTGCACCTGCTGCACCAATGCAGACTACGCCCCTGCTGACAACCTCACCCTCAAGCCACGAGATTTAAGACGACGAAACTTTTACACAATCCTACTGGACATTAGGACAATTAAGTTATATCACGTAATCGTGTAGTTCTTCTGTCATACGGAATTCTACTTTGAAGCTGCGGATTGGAAAAATAAATATGTACACAAATGTCACAATGTCGACCAGTTTAAAAGAACATGCCTGAGTTTCAGGCACATATCATCCCTGACAATCAGGTTAGGGAGGTGTTAAAAGCGTGGACAGCAGAATGGCTACACTAATCTTACAGGTGAAAGTTGCAAACAGAACTAGTGATTATTATCCAAATATCTGCTGTAGATATTTGAAAGTGCAATAGTTTTGCCAAGCATCAGATTGTCGGTTTATAAAAATATGCATTTTGCTATAAAATACATGGAGTTCATGCTTCTTTGGAGCAATGTTCCCGAAAACAAAATCTTATTTTAATTTTCGGGGATTACCTGCTTGACTCACAACGATCAATTTAGCACTGTCCTCAAGGACTAACAAGTGCTGCTGCTACACATTAACTGTCAGGCATGTATATGTATAATTACTGCATGCCAAAGTTGCCCACAATATGGCAAGAATTAGACATATGTCACATGCTAGCCGGCTAATGCAAGATGACATGGCAAACTTTGCCAAAAAGTCCATTAAAAAAAAAATATAAAATATTATGCTAGGACCATCAGCATTCCAAAGGTGAGCCTCACCACCCATAACAGGTCATCAATAACGAGCATAATGCAATGGAGAGCATTTCACCAAGTTTGGCAGTGGCCATGGACGCCAACCTTATGCCAAGCATCATTATTACTCTAGCGACAGCAATAACATGGGAGTGTACCATCATGTCATAGGTGCACCCAGTATACTAAAACCTTCTATCAATGACCTAGTTTCTGCATTTTGTCAAGAGTGGGCATCATATTGCAGAGAATGCCTCCAATGTGACAATAATTACTACCAACATGCCAGTTTCCATTTTGTACCAAGGATGTTACCATCAATCCATGGGTGTTCCCAAAAGACAGGAACTGCCAGCTATACATTACACCAGCATTTTCGAACGCAGGTAGGCACTCCACCATAAACCCCAAATTACCACCAATGTGCAAGGGGCAGGCTTTTTCCATGGGTGGGTGCTATCATCCCATGGGTTCCCTAATATGTCCAGAATGACAGCCAATATGTCAGGGCTAGGCCCACGTTCACAACACATTTGCAAGCATAACACACACACGTCCGCGAAGACACATAGCAGCAATGTAAAAAAACTAATTACCTTGAGTTCTTTGCTGGGTGGCTGCTTCAGGATATGGAGATCTCCAGTCCTCCAGTGCAGGCAAACCAGTTATCCAGTGAAGGTTTAAGAACTGGTGGGCCAAGAATCCTGCACTTGAAAAAAGAAGCTGGATATGGCAGCAGGAGTGGAATGTAGAAGATGGGGGCCTGCTTCAAGCCTTCTACCTGCTTCTTTAAATGCTTGATGCTTCAGCCCCTACAGAAGATGGCAGAGGCAGTAAGATGCCCATCGCTGCTCTGTCCAGTTTCCAGTTGTGTAGGAGAAGCACCTTGATTAGTGCCCCTGACAACACCATTCAGAAGACATGCCATGCTGCTCTGGGCATTCACAGTCTGTGTGAGGGGGCAAACCTTAAATACACCCTCGAACACATGCAATCCAGACATATATCGGCATCTCTACTGAAACATCAAGTCTCAGTCTCCTCAGGCCCGACCTGCTTGCTGCCATCATCAGCTAGTAAGAAGGAGCTTTGAAAGCGGACACTGCCAATACAGACCAGGATAACCTTTGACTGTGTAGAGACCAAGGAGAGTATGTGATAGTCTACAATACATTAAAGTTAGGCAATGCGCTGATAACTGTAACATGGTTCATCAAGTCTCTTATCACTGGCCTACCACATTACAACTATTTGTTTCATGGTACTATAAACACACTGGTTATGAACAACGTTTTAGAAAAGCACAATAAATGAAAATGGTTGGAATTCTATCTGCACCTGTTTGTCATTCAGGATGCAGGACATGAAACAAACAGAATATTTGAAAGCAACAAAGCAAAAACAACTGAAACCAATATGAAAGGCTTAATTCATATGTGGAAACTTCAGCCACTTCTACCTCTTTAGCCAACAGTGAATTGTGTTTTGGGACCTACAATTTTGCTTTTACCATTATGGGTGTAGGCTTAAAGAACCCAGAATGCAACATACTGCTGGGAAAGTATCCAGGACTGGCTAAATGTGTAACACAGGAAACGGGGCACTTGGAGCAGTGCTTTGTTTTAACGATGGACAAGGATACATATGGTTTTTAATATAGTATCAATCCACAAATATGTCCTAATTTCCTAAAACAATAAATAACTCAAGTGAATTAAAAACAAAAACTAATGACCTTTTTCTGTCTTCCAAAGCATTGGACGTAAGCAGTGTTTTCGTTATCTTCTTGTTGTCATCTATTAGCTGTAGTTCTGCATTTATTCTAGAAAAAACACTAAAAGATGCAGAGAGAAAGGCAAAGAAACAGAACCAACAAGGGACAGGTGGAAACTCTGTCATCATCGTGTACCCACCTACTGGATATCGATGTTTGCCCCCCCATTGTACATCATGTTCCCCCATAGTGTAGCACCCTTCTTTCCTCAAAATGCACACAAACCTGTGGCTTTAAAGTAAATCATCAGTACCTTCTTCACGCACAGCACCATTGCTCATACAATGTACATCGCACTGTATTCCTCTAAGGAGCATCATTTCATTATTTACTTTGTTTACTATTTGAACTGCACCTGCAAATGCCATGGGTCCAGCTTATAGGCACATCAAACAATAACACCTAACCGAAATCAAGTAATTTAAAAATCTACGTCGGTTACATAGGAGAATACAGCTTAGGGTTCAGAAATATAAATTATGGCAATGTTGAAACTGAAGTAGAAGGAAAAAATTACAAGAAGTGTAATATTATCCAGAATACAAATAGTTCTTGGAGAAAGGAAATTGATTACGAAGTCTTTGCAGAAGGGGCGATTGAGGTCACCATGTTGATTAAACTTGCCAATTAAGTAGGAGTCGCAAAAGCTTATGCATAAATCTAATGAAGTTATAGTCAAGGTTTAGGTCTTTAGAAAAAGGGCTTATGCTTCAGTGAGTTTTACAGTTCTGCCACCAAATTTGGACCACCATCATTTTGCATTGCTCAATTTCCAGTTAGTATGAGAGTGCAGTGGATGGGAGTGATGGTGAAGATGGTAAACATCTGACAAATAATTTGAGGCTTTTCTGCTGGTTGCTTTCCAAAATCAGGCAGAATACTCTGTGTTGAACAAGGGGATCTATGATAGGCCAAGACACTGGCTTCTCATTTGGGATACTTGATCCTTTTCCCTCAAACCAATGATGATGCAAGTGAATTTTGGATCAGAACATGCTGCTGGATGGATCTGTAAGTAACAGTGTGATAAACTGTTGCACAATGGCATAATCTGAATATTACACTCACCTGTGATGGCATAAAATATTGGATTGTTAACAAGGAACCAATTTTTTCTAATGGATGCAGGTGGAAATATGCAGTTTCATAATGGACTGAATCTATGAATCAACAGATACCCAAGAGTCAAAGTCAACATCCGCATTCTGTACTACTTCCTCCCGAGGAGGAAGTTGCCTTATTTGGGAGGGTCAGTGCATGTCCTATGAGACAGAGGAAGTGTAGCCTGTGACTAAAGCCTCTGTATTGTCACACTTTAGATAAAGGCTGTTCAGACTCATCTAGATTCGATGGCCAGAAGACTGTAACACAATGTGGTCATCACTTTAGAAATGTTTCTTACGATATCCAGGAAGGGCGTCATCAACATACATCTGACAGTGGTGTCCTGTTTCTCTGAAAGTACACAAGAAAGTACGGGGTTCTCTAAAGAGGGCGTCGCGGGTACCAGCATAGCCCTAGGTTGTACGTGTTCCTATTTGGAAGGGTAATGTCAGTGAAATGTCAGTAAGTAACTGCAGAGTGCATGCGCGGGGAGAGACACCGGGGGGAGTTCCTTTTACGGACTAGGTGGTCTCACACTATATAGTGTCATGCTTCATCATTTGACCACCTAGACCCACCCAGGTAGGACAGTGCCACCTGGGCGGACTCAACCTCACTGTTAAAGGAACAGGAGGGAGTGCGTAAATAAACTTGTTTCTGGAAAGATCGGGATCCAGCTAATCTAGTGAAAAAATTAAAAACACCTAAGCAGACACCTGTGAGGAGTGACAAATGTAATGGTGGTGTCTGATTGGTGTAGTTAAAACAGGGGTTGGGACACCTCTGTGAGGATAAGGACTCACAGGGTCACCTAACTAATAGCCAACATGTTTCTGCCCTCAGAAGTGAGCCAATAGAGGTCTCGGGGCGTTCGTTAGGGCCTAGGATCCCTACGTCTCACGTTGGAGGAAATTTACTCTATGTAAAGGTCAAAGAGTGTGAAGTAAAAGGTCTACCTTACCCAAGGAATTACCTTGAGGCGGCCCTTTCATAGAGGCTACTAGCCTCTGGTATCCAGGAGGGGGAGTGTCCCCTTATAGTCAAACATACATCAAAGGGGGCGCTCGCCGTGCGCCTATACCGTCCTCTCCTTGGACCGCTTGGAAATATTGGATTGTTAACAAGGAACCAATTTTTTCTAATGGATGCAAGTGGAAATATGCAGTTTCATAATGGACTGAATCTATGAATCAACAGATACCCAAGAGTCAAAGTCAACATCCTCATTCTGTACTACTTCCTCCTGAGCAGGAAGTTGCCTTATTTGGGAGGGTCAGTGCATGTCCTATGAGACAGAGGAAGTGTTGCCTGTGACTAAAGCCTCTGTATTGTCACACTTTAGATAAAGGCTGTTCAGACTCATCTAGATTCGATGGCCAAAAGACTGTAACACAATGTGGTCATCACTTTAGAAATGTTTCTTACGATATCCAGGAAGGGCGTCATCAACATACATCTGACAATGGTGTCCTGTTTCTCTGATCAGATGAGCTAAGGGAAGCATATATAGGTTGGAGAGGAGAGGTGATGTGGTAGAGCATTGGGAGATTCTAAAGACTAGATTGTTCACCTCTGTGAAAAATTGACCTATTTTGATTTGCTGGATTCACTCTGTGAAAAAGGATAAAAGCAATGCCATACTTCTCTTGAAATGCTGAACCACGTTTTCAGTGGTCTTTTAAGGAACATGACCATAATCCTCCAAGTAACATCACCAGTGTGACCTTTGGGCAGATAACCTTGCGCTCGCTAGTTGCACATCTCATTGTGACCCGGTGATGTGCATTACACTGTGCTCTGTGCTGCACATCACTGTAATCCAGTGATGCACATCAGCCAGTTGCGTATGACTATTAGTACAGATGCACTGATACTGGTTAGTTTGTTGGGTAGTATGCCCTGGTACCGTAATGCCGGATGGATTTGAGAATATAGGCTAGATACTTTCTTCCAGCTCCCATTATTTTGGCAATTGCTAAATTTCCCTTAGGCTTCAAAAAGTTCAAATTCCTAAACTTCCTTAAGTCTTAAGATTAACTTGCACACCAAAAGACCGGACTTATAAAGCAAGATATGGTGTTTCATCATTTCTTTAAGATTCAGAATATCCATGCTAATACCCATATACTGGATTGCGATTATTACTTTGAAGTGGTGGATAGAGCATTTGCACAGACAGTGTCACAAAGAAAGGAGATTTGTACATTGGGGAGCCAGATAAAAAGAAATGACCAGGAACAGCAAGAATAAATGCTTGTTCCAATTTTTCTATTAGCGACTGTGGCATACAATAACGTCAATGTCCAGACTGGATAGTGAGAGAACAGCAGAACTGTTGAAAAGCTATGTCCCCAAGCCAGGAGAGACCCATGCTGGAGGAATGGTATCATATCTTTGCAGAGTACGTCGGGGGAAACCAGTCTCAATATTAGAAATGTGTGTAAAAATCGAGTGGGCATTGATTGGAAAGAGAAATAACAGCAAGACATTAGCCTATCCACAAGGGGGCATTCCAGGGGTCGTACTTCCATGATTTCTTTTCTTTAATAGGTGGATCTAAATTAATCCAGCAGTTGTATGCGTATTCTTCCTGCAAATATGTTCATCATTCTCCCAACAAATATCTTCATCATCCCCTTGATGCACCAGTTACGAACACAGGCAGTGAAAAACACTGCTTTTTGGAGTTTGTGATATTAAAATTGTTGGCAACCAATTTTAAAATATATTAATGTTGAAATGAGGGGAATATTATCACCTAATCTCAAAGGAGGAGGTTGGATGTGGTGGTAAATGAGACGCTATATTCTAGGAATGACAAGATGCTGGGCTTTATCTTAATGTTCACAACCTAATCCATCATAGCTTCTGCCCAGGTCTGCGTAAGACTATTGGTATGTGAACTTTGATACTGGTTTATTCATTAGTCTGAATGCATGGGTCCCTGTATGTCTGTTGGATTTGTAAAAATAGGTGTTAGCTGATGTGTTGATCTGTGAGCATATGTGCATGGTCTATCTGTGCATGCAAGTCTGGATGCTGTTTACCTCTGTAAACATGCATTACTTAAAAGCAAAACCTATTGGCTTTGTCAATGATTGCATGCATATAGTGTTGTTTGTCAAACTGGACAGCTCTGTAGTATTGCAAATAACAGGCAGTGCTACTACTCAGCTGTTTAACCTAACGGGGTTCTAGAGTTGCGGACCGCAGATTACACAAAGATACCCCTAGGGTTCACCCGGGGAGCTTATTTTACATGATAAGGATGAAAAGCAAGAGAAAATATCAGTTCTCATATAACATTTGTGACGCAAAGGTTCTCTGTGCACATTATAGTGGTGTGACTTTAACTGTTCCAAGAGCTGCAGTGATCGAGAAGGTGGGGGCAAGAAATGCAAGTGCTGCCCCTTCCCTCTTTAGCAATAGGTGATAGACTTTTGATGGAAATATGTGTCGTGTTGGTTTACATGGTAAACTGAAAGGAGGTGGAAGTCGTCGAGTAGCACCGCTGGAATGCGGACTGGAATTCGTGATGGCGCCGCTACGAACAAGGTGGGGACACCATGTCACTGTGGAACGCACACAATTTAAAATACAATCATTCCTGGAATATTTTTAGTGTAAGACTGGTAGAGCTGCACTGGAAAGCACATTAACAACAAAGCCTGGTCCATCATGGTGTAACGTGTCACTGGAACGCAATAGACGTCACTATACCAGAATGCCATCGGAACCGGAAGTTACACCTCACAACCTTTGCCCTCGTGTGACGTCACGTGTTGAACCCTCCCCCTTCGCCATCTTCAGTCAATCCACAGCTGTCAAGCTGCAACAGAGCTAGCCACAAGAAGGTGGTATTTAGTAGGGAAAAATATACTATCACTTATTGCAAGAGTAAAAAGATGGATTCATCTCTGGAAATGTCCTATAATGCTTTGGACTGAATTTGTTTGTTCTATTCATATCACACAGTGTCCCACACCTCAATATAGTAGCACCTAAAGTTAGAATCAATCATGGAAGATTACAAAATAACAATACATACTAAACAAATATCACATCACTTCACAAAACGAGCAACATGCCAGAATACTGGCTACATCAATAAAATGTGATGAAAAAAAACACCAGACTTAAGTCTTCCAAATATTTCATACATTGTAGCTGCAAGTCCTAGTTTGAAAGCACAGTCCACAGGAGAGGTAGTTGCACAAAGACACGCAAAATGAGGACACTCTTGTCCGCAGTTAGCCAGTGCAAATCTCATGTATTCATTTAGATTTAGGGCCTGATTAGGAGTACAGCGGTCCAGGGACCGCCATACCGTGGTGTCGGTCAGACCGCCGCCTCCTTGGCAGTCTGACCAACAGATTAAGATGCTGGCGGTCGAACCACCACATGACCGCTGCCACCGCCAGGATCATGGATCCCGACGGGTTGGTGGCAGTGCAAGTCTTGGTCCGTGCTGATCACGATTTGCCTTTTCTACCAGCCTTTCCATGGTGGGAACCCTGCCATAAAAAGGCTGGCAGAAAGGCAGGGATGGCAGTGCAGAAGCTCCCCGGTCAGCACACTCAGAATGTGCGCTGTCTGCCATATCGAGTGTACTGGCGGCACCAACAGTGTGGTGACATTGGCTTCGGCTCCCCCTGAGAGCCGAAGCTGATGCCACCACACTGTTTTTTGCCAGCCAGCCCGGCCGCGTGATCATAATACAGCGGTGGGGAGGACTCCAGCTTGACGGCATCCTCCTCACTGCCGTATTGGCGGTCCAACCACCATTATCGTAATTAGGCCCTTATTTCTGAGTCCAAGAACTCCCCCAGAAAAGGACATCTCTTGCTCTCAAAATAGGACTTACAGCCACATTGCATGAAATATTTTGGAAGACTGAAGTCCAGCAGCTTTTCCCATACATTTTATTGATGTAGCCAGTATTCTGT
The DNA here is from genome assembly GCF_031143425.1 of Pleurodeles waltl. Taxonomy (NCBI): domain Eukaryota; kingdom Metazoa; phylum Chordata; class Amphibia; order Caudata; family Salamandridae; genus Pleurodeles; species Pleurodeles waltl. Next base: position 345,272,039 of record NC_090437.1, on the reverse strand, counting down.
CATGTTGTTCGGTTTCTCAAGTGATTTGATGTTTATTGTTTATTTTGTATGTATTTTTGTTTTGTAATCTTACATGACTGATTCCAACTTAAGGTGCTACTATATTGAGTTGTGGGACATTGTGTGATATGAGTAGATTAAAAAACATTTTCATCAAAAGCAGTGTAGGACATTTCCAGTGATTAACCAGTGTTTTAATTGTTGCAATAAGTGATAGTATATTTTCCCTACTACATACCACCTTCTTATAGTTTTCTTGGTTGTACCCAGGTTTAGTGAGGTCACAAGAGCATACCCCGATTCAGACACCTAGTTGCAACCGAGCTGCAACGTAAAAGCTAAGAACTGAAAATAGAAGGAAGTAAACTGGACTCTTAAGGTCCAGTGAACTTTCTGCTCATGGCATTGCCTTCAAGACCATGAGAAAGGGAATGGCCAAAGCAGGGCTAGGAATACCAAACGGTGAGTCAGGGGTAGAAGATGCTGACACCTCTGGATACACCAAACAGACGACCGTCCTCAGGCACCGAGAGTAAACTCTGTAAGTCAGAGTTTGTGACGGTGAACTCAATGAGTTTCAATTTATGAAGAAAAAACCGTGGCATCGTCATTAGGGCTCAGCTCGGGAGTCGAACTTTATCTAAAGGCATCTGTGCAATTTGTGGCACCAGGGTGCCAGAGTGTATACTTTGGTGGTCGTCTGCTAGAAATACCAATTGGAGAGAGGAATAATGTAGGCAGACAATGTCATGCAAATAGAGAGACAGACCTTCTCCCCATCTAATGAAGGCAGAGTGCAAACAGGCCCCCTACAAAGCACGAGCACTTCATAGCTGCTTAAGCGACGTGTATACCAATCTCCCCCGAGCCAATGCAAGCAAGTGCTGTTGGGGAGACCTCCATGAAGCAGGACAGGCCAGTTAAAAGTACCGAATACGGCCAGGATAAACACACAGGCTGGAACTAAAATGGCTGAGCTGGTGACATATTTCCCCACGGTTTGATTAAACGAATTGCTACGTGATTTCTAATAAAACCTTACTCTGGTACAGCCTGTTGCTGGATGCGAGGTTGGAAATGGATACTCGAGAGCAAACTGTGTGTTTGGCAACGAAAAGCCGAGGCAGGCAGTGGATGAGGGGAGTAAGACACAGAAAGAACGAGGGGTCCGGTCGGAAGTCTTAAAAGAGAGGCACAGAGACAGAAACTATGAAACGTAGGAAGTCAAGGAGAAAAATAAATCGGTAGAGACGGGTGGCGAAGCAAATGCAGTGTTGAAACAAGGAGAAAGGCAGATGAAAAGGTAGTGAGAGACGAGACAAAAGAGGAGATCAGAGAAGGAAAAGAAAGGGGGCATGGAGGGTAGAGAAAGGGGTGGAGAGAGAGCGTTATAGAGAAAAAAAGAACAGCATAGAAGTGAAGGGGGCGACGGGGACATATGTAGAGGGAGGGGGAAGACCGAAAGAGGGAACACAGGGGGGAGGAAGAAACGGGTATGTCCAGAAAAAGGCACAGAAGTGAATGAAGATAGTGGAGGAGATAAGGCGATAATAAATGGGAGAGGCGGGAAGTAACCGACAGAAGAGAGAAAGAGGTCGAACATGGAGGGAGACATTAGAAAAGGCCGCCAAGGGAGAGCACCTCTACAGTCTCAGGTATTTCAGCTGCACTTTGCGACTGATCTGCTGTCCGTATTGCTTTGAAGGGCAACGGAATAGATCACTTTTCTGGGGGTTCTCTAAACAAACAAAAAGGTATGTTTTCTTGATAACAAAGTCCGCTCCTCCGGTGCATGTGGAATCACCGCGAGAATTGTGCTAGCGTTTTGTCTCCTGTGGAAAGTACGTGCAAGCCTTTTCAAGGTGTGCATGTGTGGAAGGGGAGGGCGGATTCTGAAGAAACACGTCCAGCCCTTGCATTTGGGTGGACTTCTCTTACGCCGCAGATTCCGGAATAAGCAGCACGATTTCGCCTGTCCCGTTCTGCTTTGAAAAGCTCTTTCCACTCTGTCAGCAGCAGCCCTCCCTGTAACCACCCACCGTGGCCCGGACGCGGCAGGCTGCTGCGCCCAAGGCCACCCCTTCCATGCTGGCACCTGTGCGCTGTGGGGCTGACTGTGCATCTAGACAGCCTCTGCTATTCCACGCATACAATGCGGATACTTGTCCGATGCATGCGGGGAGCGAGAAAGAGATGGGCTGTAGGATGCGCAGGAAAGTTGCAGCGAAGAAGAGAAAGACACCGGATATAGATGAAATGGGAAGAAATAAGTCCGGTTGAGGAAGAAAAGACGAAAGAGCGAAATAAAGGGAAACGGAACTGGAAACAAGACCAGTGCTGTGATGGAAAAGGAAGTGGGTCAGAGAAATAAAGGTTTGAAAGCGAAAGTAAGACAGAAAGAGAGAGACCGTTACGGCAAAGTCAGCCAGTGAAAGACAACCAGAGCAAGGAAAAGGCAGAGAAGCTAAGTGAGGGAGGGAAATAGGGCGAGGGCGGGAATATGGGTTTAGCACATTGCTAAAGAGAGGGGGGCTAAAAGCAACTTCATAAAAACAAGGCCTGGAGAGTGAAAATAATGCAAGATGACGGGCGAACAGACTAATTGATTGAAAGAAGACCAGTCGTTGACGATATTGGAAGATACTGTAAGTAAATAAATGCAAAATACAGACTAGAAGAGAAGAATGACCTACAAATAGTGGCAAAGCGAGTGTGCTATGAAAAAAAAAAAGTGAAAGGAGTAAATCACTATGAAAGTTATAAAAGTCGAGCCAGAGACAGGAACGAAACACGCCGTGAGAGACTGGAAGGAATAAAATGTAAAAGAGGAAAACAATATGGAGGACAAGGTAAAATATGAATAAGAGAAAAGTTAAGCAACTCAAACGTAAGAAGTAAAACAAACATGCGTTGAGGGGTGCAGAATTAAAACGAAGGCACGAAAGAAAATCAAGGTGATGGTATGAATGAAAAATGTAAATTCTGTGGTAAGGAATGGAAACAGAAAACAAGAGAATTAGTGAAACGGGGGGGTCAATAGGATGAAAATAACAAAGGTGATAGAGAGAGAATGACTATACATGTAGCAAATATGAGGCAGGGTAAGTGTCGAAATGTGGTTAAATATTAACAACAATAATAGAAGAAAGGACATGGAAGACAGTGAACGAAAGATATTAAAGGACTGACTGAACAGTGGCCCGAAGAAGTGAAGCAAGAGACAAGGGAGTGAAATGTAGACACCTGATGGGAAATATACTCACAAAAGAAAAAGAAACATGAATGAGGTAACTCATTGGCAGAACTACAAAAAATAGTGAACATTTCCTATAAAAGAAAGAAAATGTGAGACAAGTAATGAAAGTGTGTGAACTTGCGAGAACAGTGTGACAAAGGCCTTACTGGGCAGGCGAACAAGAAGCAAGTGAGAAGAAAAAGAATAAAGAGCACAGGCAAGTTGGAAACTAAAACGAGGGAAAAAGTGAAGAGATACGAAGGCCCTCCCGAATAAGAGTTAAGCCACATCAGGCGGGCAGGTGAGCAGCATGTGGCTGGAGGTCAGGGACAGTTTCACTGGGATTTTTTTTTTTTTTTTAAACTATTAGGTACCTTGTGTTTTTTTTACCTGCTGAGCACGGTGACTGCTGTGAGGAAACTGCTCCCTGTCCGGTTCAAAACCGTGAGCCCTGAAGATGCTCAATAAATTCTTCTTAAATACTATCCCGAGGAGATATAATCCGTCCACTAATTTAACAAAGGCAATGCAATGCGCCAGCGCGCTCACGGTGGCCATGAAGGGCGGCGTGTCATGTGAGAGGGCCCAGCTGCAAGGCATCGTCCTCCTCAAACCATCCCTCCCTCACGGCGAGGCTCGGCGCTCGTGCAATGAGGGCCGCAATGTGGCAAACGCAGTCTGACCCCATCTCCCGCCATTGCACGGCTAAAATAAACAGCAGCACATGCAATGTGTTTAGAGACTGAATAGAGGTGACAGTCTTGGGTAAAGCAAACAAGCACACATCCCAGCATTACCTGTCGAGGTAGCAACAAACAGACTAAAGCGAAGTCACAGTATGAACCCATACAAAGGTCACTTCACACGTGAGGCGGGAGGTCACCCAGTGTGCAGAAGAAACAGTTGTCTTTGAACAGCCCCTCGTCCCTTTAACAACCAACATCAGTAAGCATTCTAGAATGTTTGATGACGTGTTTTGAAACCTACCATGACATCATTCACCTAACGGCCGCTGTAAACGAATTCCTCTTATCAATAAGTTTGGTTGGCACTAAAACGTGGGACTGCGACAAGAAGAGTGTAGTGGTTCTGCAGGAGAATCTATAAGTATTTTTTTATTTGAAGAAAAATAAACACGTCTTGTCTTTCCAAAAATCAGCACAAGCGTCACACAAGGAGCACTTGCCCCGTGAGGCTCCTGCGCCCACAGCCCTGATGCCCTGCAGCGAAACGGTGGGGACTAGGGAAGGGGGTGAACCTCGGCACAGAAGGTCAAGGAGAGGGCACTGCGGGTCCCCGTCTTGGCCCTTTACACCACCTTGGTCTCTGCCGGAACAGCAGGCTTTGGAGATTTCCACAGACCAGTGCGCTCTCGCATTAGTGGGCGCGCCACCACAAGGAGCAGCGTTGTAACGAGGCGCTATGGCGCACCACTCCCAGGGGGCTTCCTGCCACCTGGTTCGGGGCAGCAGGCATTCACGGTTGTAGAGGTGGGCCGACTGTGCTACCAAGGTGTTACTTTAATATCGCTTCAAAAATATGCCAATACAATGGATCCACGTGCCTTGCAACGTCCACAAAATTACCATACTCACGTAGGTGACTGTGTTTGAAAAAAACGTGGACATTACTCGCACTACAACCACAAAGCGGGCCAGCTGCAGCCACTAACAGCTTATCAGCAGGGACACAGTTCACCGTTTGGCTCTCAGCCCGCCTGCTAAAACTCTTCATTTCTGCTTGCAGGAGCTTCCCTGTAGCTTGTCACACCCTGTCAGGCACAGCGCCCTGCACACGCAGCCGCTTCATTTTTCCCCCAAAACCCTCAACTCACCTTTACCAGCTCCCTCTCGGGGCCCCTCCAAAACCGCGCAACAAGTTTGGTAAACTTTGCGCACTCCCTGCCCGGTGCTGAGGCGACAACAACACAGCGCGTCCTGCCTGCTGTCCGGGGGACGACGGACGAGTGCCTGCAAACATCCACGTTTCACAGTGGTGACCCGGGAAAGGGAGGTTTGCACTCACCTCATCTATCCAGGCGGTGCCCCGGCCCACTTCTGCGACAGGGCTCCTCTCCTCAGCCCCTCTCTCTCCCCATTCCCTCCTGTCGCTCCTCGGGGTCGCTCTCCGTGCTCCAGGTGATTCAAGTCAAACAGTCTCTCTCACACGCCCTCCCAAAAAGGAAAAAAAAAAGCCGAGGCACGGAGGGGAGAGGAAATATTCAGGAAGCTGCAGCAGCAGCCAGACAGGCACAGGAGGAGAGAGGGGTGCGGACAGCAGGGTAGAGTCCCCTGGTGTTACCTCTCAGATATCCTGCCCTGCTGGGGAACACTTTCACTGCTTCTGTAAAAACTCCGGACTTCTTTCAGATTTTCCGAAATGTCTTTTCCGTACCCTTCCCATTTATTCATGTTTGTTTTTTTCCCCAAAGAGCACTTCGTAATTTGTTTGGTGGTGAGACATAAGCGGCTGGAAAAGACACTTTACACATTCGTACAAACTTATTTTGTGATGTCTGTCCTAAATTAACATGTTGTCACCCTTTCAGACCCCTTTCCTCTTTTTTCTTCCCTCCATGCTTAAAAATCTACAAAAATACGAAAACAAACCTTAGACAAATATTGAAAGAGAACAAAATAAAGTTTGCCTCTTCTTCCAGTTAATTTTTTTTTTTTACCCAAGAGGGGCCAGTTTGTCTGCGCGTGATTGGGATGTGAGGAATGTTTTAAGAAGTGTGTGTGTGTTGAGCCGTCACGGTGTAGGCTTGCAGGGTAAAGAGTCACATCTGTGTGTGACACTGAGCCAATCCGACAAACCCTGCCCTGGAGACACAGAAAAAAATCGAGCTGCAAACTTCCCTCGTGCACACAGCCATGCACAGGGTTTAAACGCTGCTCAGCTTAGTCCAGAACAAAAAAGTAAGGCTCAGTCCAGGACTTGATGCTTTTTATTAAACCAACACAGATCCCACGGTGATGTGAAGGTGTAATGACTTTGTAAGGCGCTTTAAATATTTATTTGAGAGTACATGGGATATAAAATAACTTTGCGTTGTGTGAAGATAATAATATATTGTGCTGGACTAACAGTAGCAGGATGTATATACATGTGTTTTCGAAACCCCTCACTTTTTTTTTTTTAGAATTGACAGTGATTTATGCAGATATAAATTGAGGGAAAACACTGAGCACCCTGCCTCGCCCCACAGCCAGATCAGAGAGAGGGAGCACGATCGGCTGTAATAATAATTTATCTGCACCTTAATTTAACATGTATCAGCAAACACAAGCAGCCATGGTTTATCAGAGCACGTATAAACTTTTCTGCCTGGCTGCTAACGGCAGGGCTGGGGGAGGCGGTATTTAATGAAATGCAACCGCCGCTCTGCAGACAGCCTGCAATGGGCGAATCAAAACAATGTTCTTGGCAAACTCAACAGGGCCAAGGAGCGCCCACTATTCGCACGGAATTGTTCATTGTTTGCAAACGGGATCCTCTGCAAGTTCGAAAATGGCAACTTATTTTTTCTTAAAACTTTGTCAAAAGAGAGCACACTTTTTAGACACAGTTCAGTGGCCAAATATGATAAATCAAATAGGTTAAAAAGTCATTCGACAGAGTAAGCCTTGCATTGGATGCTCCGTGGGGTATTAAAATAAATGCTATGACGCGTGTATGGAGGAATGACACAGATGAGCCGATCTCGCACTTGTGCCGTGGAATCCCTGCAGGTCTAGCGGGGGGCGGGGGCTTGAGGCCAGTATGGCAGCCAGATTCAACGTAGCCCCCACCTGCACATTGAAAGACAAACCCCCACGAGGGGCAGGAAGACAAGAAAGGATCACAGCACCGAAGCTGCAACATTATACAGACCATCCCTCTGCTCTTTCAGGTACAGTTAGTGCTCCCTTGGAGCTCAAAGGGGGAAGCACCAGCCAGGGGCGCTATCTTCTGTTCTGATGGGAAATACACATCAGAACTTTATACAGATTTTATGGACAGAAACAGTCACTTTGCAGGGGCCCAGAATACAGAATTAGGTCGTTCACTTAAGCAAGTGGCTTAAATGTGAGATGCAATCGTTGGTTGCTAGTCCATTATGGGGTCAATCGACCAGTCTAGAGTCAGGTGCAAGCATCTGTATTCCTTTGTGAGGATGATCAGCTGATGTGCTGTTCGTGAATTTCTTTTAGATGCTATCATCAGGATTCCTGTATTGCAAATGTAGATTGCTCTCAGTCTGATCTCAGTGCTAACATTGTAATGGGAAGCAGATGTATGCATGTGTTTTCAACCTTCTGTGCATTTGTAGTGCCTATATGGGTGTGAGGTCCAAAACAAATAAAAGCCTGTGGAGGTCGCCTACTGTGTCATAGGTCAGTAAAAGGCACGAGTGATTGCATTTACTACGAATGTGCTCAGCGTAAACTTAGCCTGAAGAGCTGGGCAAAGGTGGGACAATTCTCCCTTTGTGAAGCAGGCAGCTCCACCACATTCGCAGCATTGTCCACAGATGTAGTAAGCTTCACCTGAGTCTCATTTCTTGCATTTGGATGTCCTGCCAAAGATGGGGAGCACTTCCAGCTGAAGGAATGGGCTCGCAGTGGAAGTAGTTATCCTCACCCACCCCTACTCATGGCTTCCTTATCCTTGAGTGGCAACACATAAACAGTGCAATTGCTGTTGCCCCACAGCTGCAAACCAGTGAAGCATCTACTTCCTCACACACAGGAAGTCCTGTCAACCTAAAGCAGGCAGTGCATGGATTGTGTACTATAAAAGCCCGCTGAAGGCTCTGAATTGCTATGGGATCATTTTCGCATGTTTGCTAACTGGCCTTTTTATCTCCTTCGAAAATAAAAACTGTACTTCATAAAGCTTGAAAACTTTACAAATACATTACACAAAGTAGCAAAGGATCTAACTTCATATGCTCCTCACAATCGTCTTTCAGTTCCTCCACTAACTAATCGTTCACTTTTAGTCTGTCTCAAATTCATCTGTGTTCTCATTCCATTCAGTAGGCTAACACAAGTTTACGGTGAAGGGTATCTTGGCGTTGAATAACTGATGTTTATTCTTAACTAATTGTACTCATTTATCAGCCTTAGAAGAATGAGAGGACTTGCTGGGATTGGAACATGCCACCAGGAGGTCAAACCCAAATCCCACCGCTGGATGCATAAATTGGCTGCACCACCAAACTCAGCTACTACTGGACGATGCATACTTCAATTAAGAGAGATCTGTCAGTTCTGAAGAGTGTGATTAAACCATTCATTAAAGCTTGAAGGGGTGACAGTTAAAATGGCACTTTTTATAATCATTGTACTGTTTTACGACATCAAATTCTTTATCACGTGTTCAGGGGCAAAGCTCACACTAATCACGGCAAAACTGATTTCAATCACAAAGGGTCAATACTCAAAATTATAAAAAAATAATAGTTTATTGAAATGCACTATCTTTAGATGAAAACACATTATATTTGATTTCCTATTTGTGATTTCTTCTCAACACACACAACTCATCTAAAACAATTTTGAACATAACAGGAAATTATCTAAATAAACAGTCAAATATAATTTTGTAGTGATTTTCCTATCAGCCATCTACACAGGAAGTGACATAACTGGATTTCCCATCAGCCATCTACACAGGAAGAGACATCACTGGATTTTCCATCATCAATATGCACAGGAATTTAGATCCTTTGTTTCCTGCCAAAATCGTCTTTCAAAGAAGAAGCCAAGGAAGAGGACTTCATTTCCCATAAGCCACCTGCACAAGAAGTAACATCCCTGGATTTCTCATTATCCATCTGAACAAGAAGTGACATCTCTGGCTTCCCACCAAACCTGTCTTTAAAACATGAAGCTAAACAAGAGAAATTAAGAATTACCATTTTTTGATGTTTGATTAATCAAAATCGTTACATCTCGGCACACATACAAGTTAAAAGGATTATAAATGTTATATTAAATCAAAACAAGCAAGAGGTCTTAATTTTCTAGAACCCATCTGCACAAGAAGTGACATCACTGGTTTTCCTATAACCTATCTGCACAGGAAGAGATATCTCCTGCCAAAACCATCTTTAAAAAAAGAATCCAAGCAAAACAGCTTCTTTTCTTATCACCCATCTGCACAAGATTTGAATTTCTGATCATTCGCCTGCATAGGACGAGACATCACTAGCTTCCTGCCCTTGGTGTCCTGTGCACCTACCGCCTCCCAGGACATATTTAATGGTACCTACGGTGCACATGTGTACAACGGGTGTGCCACTGTCATATCATAAGCACACCAAAGGGTAAACCGGACTGCGCCCATCTGCACCTGGGCCAGGCCCAACACCAGGAACCCTGGTTTTCTGCCTACCCATTGCTACCATGCCACAATCCACAATGCTCCCAACCCCAGCCACTGCTTGCTGCACTACTACCACACTGCATCACACAACATGGAAAGAGCATTCACATGCACCTCCTGCAAGTTCTCTTGCACTCACCCACACAGTACGCCCACCACTCTTGCACCAATAGCACCCACTCGCTCTCATTCACATAAACCAGCTATCCGCTCACATTCATACAAACAAGCCACCACTCTCACAACATGCCACACATGCATGCATGCTCCTCAACACCTGCTCAGTCATCAAGCACACCACGGAGCTATAGGACTTACTGCACACTCACGTTCTGGACCTGATCTACCTCACAGAAACATGGCTAAACTCAACCTCTGCCCCAGACATCGCTACTGCCATCCGTGCTATCTACAAGATCACCAGACAAGACTGTCAGCACAAGTCCTGAAGTGGCCAGAAGATACCATCAACTGCACCACCTATGAGGATGCCCCCACTAGCTACATATAACACCCCACTTTCAAGATATGCAGCAAAGCCAACTTCTTCCTGGGCAAAGGCCTAGTATAAAGAGCACCAGAACCCCACACCAATCTCGTCAGTGACATCACCAACGTCATCATATCCCTCATCATCAACACCAGCACATTCACCATGTTCAGACACCTTAGCTTTCACCTAGAAGATTGCACTGGCCCAGACTCTCAAGCACTTCTAGAAAACCCCAGAAACGTTGGCTTCACACAGAACATTACACAATCCACCCACTGCGAGAAAATACCTCCTTTTGACATGGTTAGCCCACACTTCTTGCATGGTGTATGATGTAGCCTAAAAATTGTTAGTGTTCATGGCCCCTGCTAATCTGTTTCCCTGGGTCAGCGCTTTTTCCCTAAACTGTTGTGATGCATTGGCACAACTGGAGACACACTTAACTGCCAGTATAAGTCCCCAGTAAAAGGTACTTAGGTACCCAGGGCGTGGGGTACTAAGGGTAGGCCTCTGAGGGCAGCAGCCCTGATTGTGCCAATCTTTAGGACCATGCATCCAGTTGCACCCAGTCCTACCATTGTAGGCTGAGTACTCTGGAGCAAACCTAAAACACAAACTCGACATGGAATCCTGCCTGTGTGCCCTGTCCACCATACACTACATACACATGGGTAAGGCACCCCATTTGGCAGGCCTTCCAGCCCTAAGGCAGGGTACACTATACTGTATGTTAGGGCATAGCTGCATGAGCAAAATGTGCCCTTACTGTGTCCTTTCCAAACCTGGGACATAGTGAGTGAACAGAGCAGCCGTTTTAATACATGTGCTGGACACTGGTCAATACGAGTTTTACAGCTACATTATGGCCACTCTGAACCCTGGGTTGATGGTATCAAACAAGTCAGAATGATAAATCCAAACTGGTACCATTGGATTTATTACTAAATGTACCCAGGGGTCATGTTAGAGATACCCCCTGCAAAAGCTAACTACCCTGGCATGGTTGCTGACTGGTTCTATCCAGGCTGCCACCACCAGACAGCCAATCTACAAACTTGGGGGAGAGATCCTTCTCTCTGGTTTGCGGAACAAAGCCTTTCCTGGGTGGAGGTGCTAACACCCCCTCCCTCAGGAATGCACACTGCCCTGGAGGGGGGGCTTCAAAGGGCTACTGCCTTTGAAACTCGAATTCCAGGCCTGTTGCTAGCAGCAGATGGCTTCCCCCATTGCAAACCCCCACTTTTGGCAGGAGCAACGGTGGGAAATTCAAACAAAAGATAGGAGGAGTGGCCCTACCTGGCATGCACCACCCCTAAGATTTTTCATATGAGGTGGACCGGGCATTTTATTTTCCTTCATCTTGTATGCAAGGACAATAGTCAATCAGGTATAGGGAAGTGACCCCTGCCCACAGGAAGTGGTCACGTAGTGGGTGTAGCCACACTAAGGTAGATGACTCATTGGTCACTACCAGGTTCCCACTAAAACACCCACTAAATACAGTATTTAGTGTGCATCCCTAGACCAAGAAATCCGATTCAATGAACAGAAGAAGACCAGCACCAAGAAGATCCAAAGCACAAGAACTCTGGACCTGCTGCACCAAAGAAAATGTGCTGCACCCAGGACCCAATAATCACTGCTGAGGAGCTGCTGGACAACTGGACAACTCTACAAAAACCCCAGAGGACCTCCAGGCTTTGCAGAGCGCCAGAGAACTCTCTCCAGAATGGAGGTACCACTCTAAACCCACAAGAAACCAACAAACCAGTGAGGGTCACGACACTGAGCAGCTGCTAACTCCAGAACCGGATGCTGCAGCTGGACCAAACTGCACAACCGTGAGGACAAACTCTCCCAGTGTGCTAAGTTTGGTGGCACTGTGCCCTCTAGCGGCTAAAACAGAAACAGCCCTCCCAGGGCACCAAAAGGACCAGGAGGGAGCCACAGTCGTTGGACTTTAGAAGCAACCTGGACCTGCCACCAGAGTGCCACCGTTGTCCTGCAACTGACCCTTGAACCAACTTACCTCCTGATCCTGAGGGCATCCATGTGCACAGCTCCTGGCTCACCAGTTCACTCTCCACCCGACCACCCTGTGCCCTGCACCGAAGAGCCTTAATGGTCCACCACCCATTGTAACCTCAACACTACAAGGGGACCCCAGGATTCATCTTTAAACTTGCCTGTGCAGTGCTTTTCCAAGTAGTCCCTCACAGTGGCCCTGGACCAGCTCCAGAGAAATTCTCCCACTGCTCATGCCAGAACCCGGAGCTGCAGGAACTTCTCCAGCTGGCACAGTGTGCCCACTGATGACCTCAACCAACCTGCAGAAGAAGAACTTGGTAAACCTATGGTGTGATATTATATGTATTTTTAAATGCTGTCCTCTATTGATTCCTTTGGTGCGTAATTACACACAAAAGACTCTTGTTATTAAACTTCAAAAATTCATATCTCAAAAAGTACTTCACTAATTTTGAAGGTCTTGGTCCTAAAAAAATTACATAAAAATCTGAAGTATTTTTATAAATATGTTTTGAGTTATTTCTTTGATTGTGAGTTTCAAGATTGATGCTGTTAGTACAACAAATGCTTTGCACTTCTCCAAGACTGGCCTAACTGCTCGACCAAGCTACCTTAAAAAATGAGAGCATTAGATGATCTAGTTTTAACCCCTGTAAACCAATGTGTGGTTGCCTGGACCCCCTGCACAGTGTGCCTAGCTTTGCACACTACATAGAGGACCATCTCCTACACCCACATGACTGGACACCTATTGGATCCTATTTTCACCTCAATCAACAACATCACAGTCGACAAACCAGCAACTATGACCTGGATAGGCTCCAACTTTGTCAGTTTCAGCATACCCACCCCCCACAACCACAGATCTACCACCACCAGAAAGCCTGCTTCAGCTCAAAAAGAATCGCAATAGAGGACTGGGCTTCTGCCCTCTCCGTGCACTGGCCTGAGTACAGTAGTGATGTGTCAAAAGCCATCAAGAATCTCAACAGCACTGATAACCTGGCCCCTCTCAAGTAGAACCCACCAACAAAAGCCCAACCACAGGCCAGCTGGAACTCAGGCTGGTGAAATGCCACTGCAAGCAACTGGAGTGCAAACAGAAAACAAGTCAAGACGCCACATGTAAAGACATCTTCAACTCAGCCCTTAGATGCTACCACCAGCAGATAGAAACACCAAGCACACAGCTCTTGCAGATGGCATCAACGCTGGCACTTATAGACTGCCTTCAAAGTGGTTGAATTTAAGGTGCTTTGAATTTTTCTAATATGCTCTCCAGCCCAAAATTTCTTATTGAACTAGTCCTTCTGTTTCATACTGGCACAGACTTTTTCCAAAGAAAAGTTTAACATTCTTGTTATTTTTCATGCAATCTGCCCACCAGAGTAATTAATCTGTGCATGGGAAACAGTCTTTCAAACAACTGGGTCTACAGAAAACCACTGTACATGTCAATTAACGCTTTAGTGCTTGAGATCCTTCCACCCATAGTGTCCACTCATGCTAACATGAACCTGACTGGTGTTTTAAAGTCTACTTTTACAACTAAAATGCTATTATTGATATTTAAACAATTTTGAATTCAACATTAGCTGCCTGCATGTACAGACAACATTCCCCTGTAATGGATTGGGGGCATGCACATTAATTATTTGCATAATTTGGTTTATAGGTTTTATAAATTGCCCTAGCTGTACTCATATTCATCCAATGAGCCTTAAAATAATCACTATATTAGCTCCAGTCCTTGATTATGAATAACACCATCATCTGTGTGTATGTGTACCTGCTAATACTTTATAGGTGTGAGATATAGAGCTTAGCTGCTTTCAAGATGTCCAACTCCCTGCGAAGCTCCTGACAACCTTGGCATCCTGAATTACACATCCCAGGGGGGCTTCTTGGAACCAAGACCAATGGTAGGTGATTGTGATCAGGAAGTCTAGGGACAGAGAAATTGGCAAAGATGACTTCCCCCAGCAGAGTAGCATCATGCTAAAGGCGGTGAACACAGGCGGTAGACCTAAAGCAAAGGAGGGTGGGAGAACACTGCCTCACATCCCAGCATTCAATTCATTCAGTGCACCACAATGCATTTTGGTAAATGAGTTACAAGTTTATGCTTACTTCTGTGGTAGTTTGTAGTTTTTCGCCCTTGTTCGTACAGTTAGTGCTGAATATTTCAAGACACGTTTCTGGATTTAGTCATTCATCAGTAGAGAGCAGCAAACTGTTTTCTTTCTGGGGTTGCTGGAAATGCTTCCAAAGTCTTCTCTGGTCTTAGTACAACTCACTAGCACACAGGTGCATGAACCAGAGCTCGAGAGCTCATTTGCTCACGAGAGCCTTTTTAAACAAAAGGAGGCTGGGAGCACACTCCCTCACAACCCAGCGTTCACTTTGGCCAAATGCATTATTGTAAATGTGGTACAAGTTTATACTTACTTCAGTGGTAGTCTTTAGTTTTTCACCCTTGTTGGTGCAGCTAGTGCTGTATATCTCTAGACATGTGTTTAAGGATTTAGGGGGTCATTACAACATTGGAGGTAAAAGGCGCTTACAGCCGTGCAGAAGACCGCCAATACACCGCCGCCGCGGAGGTATTCCGCCACAGCTATTATGACACACATCTCGGAATCCGCCGAAATTCAGACACCCACACAACTCCGCCACACCAAAGGTCAGTGTTAAACTCGCAAAAACAAAACCTCCACCTCTACGCCAACAGAAACACGCCCATGCTATTACGACCCACGAATCCACGCAGCGGTCTTTCAACCGCGGTATTCCATTGGCGGTACACACCGCCACGCTCAAAATACACACACATCTCCAAAACACCGCCACATTGGACAATTCAAAATACACACACCTGATACACATACAAACACCACTCCCACACACCCAACACAATATAAAACACACACCCACATCACCCACAAACCCCTACGACCACAATTCACAGACGAAGGCCAGAGAGACAGCACAGCCAAGACAACACCACCATACAGAGGCACACAACACCATCACCCACACAACATCCACACACAAAACACCACACACCACTACACATCACCACACACATCAACACTCACACCGCCCCACACATCACACACACCACCCCATGTCACGCCAAAGACACCCCCGCTTCTCAGCTCATGGTGGAGGAAATCCTACGGGTAGAGCCACAGCTATTTGGCTCACAGGTACAGCACACATCCATAGCCAGGAAGATGGAGCTATGGCACAGAATCGTGGACAGGGTCAACGCTGTGGGACAGCACCCAAGAAATAGGGATGACATCAGGAAGAGGTGGAACGACCTACGGGGGAAGGTGTGTTCAGCGGTCTCCAGGCATAACATCGCGGTACAGCGGACTGGCGGTGGACCCCCACCTCCTCCCCCACAACTAACAACATGGGAGGAGCAAGTCTTGACCATCATGCATCCAGAGGGCCTCGGAGGAGTCGGTGGAGGAATGGACACTGGTAAGTCAAATCCTAACTATCATATCCCCTACCCTACCTGCATGCTATCACACACCCCCACCCTCACCCCCTCCCCTTTCACCCCAAATCCTCACTAATGTACTAATAACACAAACCACCCATCCCAACACCAAGCCCTGCATGACACAACAAAGCATGGACACCCCTCACTAAAGCATGCCCACTGCACATACCCAGAACAACCCCCTCAACCATCATCACACAAGCCCCCACACAGGAATGCCTTCACTGGGGTACACAGACACCCACCCTTTGCACATCATCACACACACAAATGCATTAATCATGCTCTTATGCCCCTGCAGGAACATAAAGGACTGTCACCACATCAGAGGGTCCAGACAACACCACTCCACCCCCAGAAGAGGCCCACAGTGAGGATAGCAGCTCTGCCCTACTGGATCCTGATGACCAGCCCGGACCATCGTGGGCCTCGGGACAGTCGGTTCCCCTTCCACAGGCACAGCCCAACACTCACCTTCCACCCTCTGGTAACACCAGCACAGCACCCAACCAGTGGGCCCAAACCTCCGTACCCAGGACAGGTCAATCAGCGGTGTGTCCATCACTACAGGGAACCCAGGGTAACCCACCACCCCAACAACAACAGGGACCTGGGGGCAGTGGTAGTGGGCACACGGTCCAGGGGACGGAGGCACAGGAACACAGGGGAACTGGGAGGGCTGCTGTGCGACAGGGGACGGACAGGCCAAGGGAACCCACTCTCCACGAGGCCCTCACCTCCATCATGGGAGCATACCACCACTCCCAGGAGACGATGGCGATGGTCCTGGTAAAGTTTCAGGAGACCCAGCGCCTGCAGGAGGACCAGTATTTGGGGTTCAGGGAGGAGCTCAGGACCATCAGCTCTGCCCTGGGCACCATCGTAGGGGTGCTGAAGGACATACAACAGACCCTGAGGGACACCGTGGCCCTCCAAGGGGCCCCTGACACTAGCCAGGACGATGAACTGCCCACCACCTCCGCCGGTGCTAGTGGACAGGACGCCCCGCCACAGGGTCATCACACCAGCACCCCACCCCCTGCAGACGGACAACCACCATGCAAGCGGTCCCTGAGAGCCAGGAACAGGACAGAGCAAGATGGCAAGACCCCGCCAGGAAATGAGACCACCCTGATTGTCCCCCCACTGTCCTACTTTGTTACCCTGTCCATACTTGAACTGCCCCAGCTCCACTTCCTATGCCCATATGGGCAGTGCACCTGTGAGACTAATAGACTGGACTCTGCCATGGACATTCCTCCGCCATCACCCATCCTCATTTTACAACCCCCTCCCATTTCTGAGCACTTCAATAAACACCCTTGAAACACAAAACAATCTGGAGTCACTCTATGAATTGTTAAAATGTAATATCTATGACAGTGTCAAAATGCGTTGTGAGATGTAAAGGCGACATACCAATGTCACACATCAAAAGTCCTTGAAGGATGCAAGTAGATGACACACGTAGGTAACCACACCTGTGAAACCGTAATGGAAAGAAACAACTCAATTACCAAATAATCCCAATAATTTACACACATGATAGAGGAAGACGTGTGACATTGAATGTAATGTTCAAACAGAAAATGTTCTCACCTGTGTGTCACTGGAAATATTGCTGTATGACTGACTCCCTGTTGTCGTTGTCTTCTTCCTCAGCTTCCTCCTCATCACTGTCCACAGGCCTCACAGGCTCCACAGCTGCCACAACACCGTCATCTGGACCATCCTCCTGCAGAAAAGGCACCTGGCGTCGCAAAGCCAAATTATGAAGCATCGAGCAGGCGAGGATGATCTGGCACACCTTCTTCGGTGAGTAGAATAGGGAACCACCTGTCATATGGAGGCACCTGAACCTGGCCTTAAGGAGGCCGAAGGTGCGTTCGATCACACTCCTAGTCCGCCCATGGGCCTCATTGTACCGTTCCTCTGCCCTGGTCCTGGGATTCCTCACTGGGGCCAATAGCCAGGAAAGGTTGGGGTAACCAGAGTCCCCCAATAGCCATACATGGTTCCTCTGGAGTTGACCCATCATATCAGGGATGCTGCTATTCCGCAGGATGTAGGCGTCATGCACTGAGCTAGGGAACATAGCATTAACCTGGGAGATGTACTGGTCTGCCAAACAGACCATCTGTACATTCATGGAATGATAACTCTTCCTGTTTCTGTACACCTGTTCACTCCTGTGGGGGGGACCAGAGCTACATGGGTGCCATCAATGGCACCTATGACGTTGGGGATATGTCCAAGGGCATAGAAGTCACCTTTAACTGTGGGCAAATCTTCCACCTCAGGGAAAATGATGTATCTCCTTATGTGTTTCAGCAGGGCAGACAACACTCTGGACAAGACATTGGAAAACATAGGCTGGGACATCCCTGAAGCCATGGCCACTGTTGTCTGAAAAGACCCACTTGCAAGGAAATGGAGCACTGACAACACCTGCACGTCAGGGGGGATTCCAGTGGGATGGCGGATTGGTGACATCAGGTCTGGCTCCAACTGGGTACATAGTTCCTGGATTGTGGCACGGTCAAACCTGTAGGTGACGATTACATGTCGCTCTTCCATTGTCAACAGGTCCACCAGCGGTCGGTACACCGGAGGATTCCGCCATCTTCTCACATGTCCCAGCTGACAGCGCCTACGAAGGACAACAGCGACGATAAAGTCAATTTTCCTCCAGGTATGTACCCACAGTTACACAGAAGACTACACCAAACACCAAACCCTTCCTGTATGTGTGTTGAGTGTAGGCCTAGCTATGTGTGACGCAGAGGTAAATGAAGCCATGTGGGCCCCTGAAATGGCGGCTGCCTGACCTCTAAACTGGGACAATGGGATTGTGGGGTAACAGCTCTGGCGTTGCACACCGTCGCGATAGGCGGTCACACTCAACCTGTTCTTCTTCTGTACCCCCCCCCTGTTTTTTGCTCTCCCTGTTCTTTTGTACATCAGCATCATCAGGCGGAGGTACAGTGGTACCGGAGCACGAGGGAGCTGCATCCCACATGGCCATGGAGGGCCACACCACGGACTCTGAATGCACCAGTGGGACGGAGGGCGAGGGGAGCTTCACGTCGGCCACCGGATCACCAACCAGGGACATGGACTCGTCCGCCGATGGGGGCTCCCTTGTGGTGGCGGCACCATCTGTTCGCCCCACTTCTACAGGTACAGTCGCCACCTCCCCTACCAGCACCGCCCTCCCAGCAGCCCCTCAGCGTTCGCCCCGTGCCCGCTCACCCAGGAGGGTGGGCATCACCTTCGCCCCAGGCACCTCAGGCCCTGCCCCAGTCACCCCTGCTGCCCTCAGTGAGGAGGCCATTGACCTCCTCAGGTCACTCACTGTTGGGCAGTCTACCATTGTGGATGCCATCCAGGGTGTTGCAACACAGTAATGCATTCCTGGAGGGCATTCATTCTGGTCAGGCAGTCCTTCAGCGAACCCTGCAATCTCTGGCCTCAGCACTGATGGCAGCCATTGTCCCTGTGTCTAGCCTCCCCCCTCCAACCTCCTCCACCCAGACCCAATCCCCTGTACCCCAGCCCATCCCAAGCACACCTACAGACCAGCATGCACACAAGTCAGCACACACAAGTAGCTCAAGCAAACATAGGCACCACACAAACCACAGGCACTCACGCAAGCCTCACCCACATACAGACACAGCAACATCCACTGCCTCCACTTTGTCCCCCTCCTCCTCTTCTCCCCCCTCCCTCCCAGTCTCGTCTACACACACACCTGCATGCACCACATCTACAGGCACCATGAATCGCACCAGGACACCCAGCACCACAAGCCGCTCACCTGCACTCACCACCTCCACTCCCATTTACACGTCCCCTGTGTCCTCTCCCAGTGTGTCTGTGACGCCCCCTGCCAAAGTACACAAATGCCAGCAACCACACACCCAACATCCATCCACCTCACGACAGCCTCCAGTACCTGCACCTGCACCCAAATCACCTAAAGTGACACCTCCTACAACCACCTCCTCTTCCTCCACTCCCAGACCCCCTCCAACTACCCATCCCAGTGTTCGTCAGAAACTGTCCCTCTTTAAAGTTGACCTTTTTGTCCCCACCCCCCCTCCAATTCATCAGTCCAGTTGTAGCGCCTCAGCCAAAAAGCCTCCAATACCAGTGGTGCCTGTTCAAGGTATGTGGAATGCACCGGCCACCAGGGCAGGCAGCATGACCCGGAGCCAAGGCACTGGCAGCCCACCCCCTGTAAAGGCTCTGAAATTGGAGAGTGGACGACGGGACCGTGTGAAGACTCCTGGTGGGAAAACAACTCACAGGGGTCCCAAGGGGATTGGAGAGTCAGCTGTGACTCCACCAAAGGTGGGGAAGGGCCAGAGGAAGTCTGCCCAGCCTGTTGTGAGTATCACGGCGGAGAAGGGCGGCATCATTCCCGGCGGTCGAGACGCCACCACCAGCACCGTCGTCACTGGTCCGGAGACCACTGCCGGAGTCATAGCCCAGGAGGGCCCAAGTATCGTCGCTGGTCAGGAGGCCACCGCCGGAGTCATAGCCCAGGAGGGCCCAAGTATCGTCACTGGTCAGGAGACCACCGCCACAGCCGGAGTCATTGCCCAGGAGGGCCCAAGTATCGTTAATGGTCAGGAGACCACCGCCACTGCCGGAGTCAGTGCCCAGGAGGGCCCAAGTATCGTCACTGGTCAGGAGACCACCGCCACTGCCGGAGTCATTGCCCAGGAGGGTCCAAGTATCGTTACTGGTCAGGAGACCACCGCCACCACCGGAGTCATTGCCCAGGAGGGCCCAAGTATTGTTACTGGTCAGGAGACCACCGCCACCGTCGGAGTCAGTGCCCAGGAGGGCCCAAGTATCGTCACTGGTCAGGAGACCACCGCCGGAGTCATAGCCCAGGAAGGCCCAAGTATCGTTACTGGTCAGGAGACCACCGCCACCGCCGGAGTCAGTGCCCAGGAGGGCCCAAGTATCGTCACTGGTCAGGAGACCACCGCCGGAGTCATAGCCCAGGAGGGCCCAAGTATCGTCACTGGTCAGGAGACCACCGCCGGAGTCAGTGCCCAGGAGGGCCCCGGCTGCCACAGCCCAGGTGGTCTATGAGGGAACGTCATGCCACACACCAATGCCCAGTCTAGGGAACGTCATGCCACACACCAATGTCCGTTCCAGAACCGCCATGGCAAAGCACCGCTGAACAGTCCAGAACCGCCATGGTAAAGCACCGCTGAACAGTCCAGAACCGCCATGGCAAAGCACCGCTGAACAGTCCAGAGACCGGCATGGCAAAGCACCGCTGAACAGTCCAGAACCGCCATGGCAAAGCACAGCTGAACAGTCCAGAACCGCCATGGCAAAGCACCGCTGAACAGTCCAGAGACCGGCATGGCAAAGCACCGCTGAACAGTCCAGAACCGCCATGGCAAAGCACCGCTGAACAGTCCAGAGACCGGCATGGCAAAGCACCGCTGAACAGGCCAGAGACCGCCATGGCAAAGCACCGCTGAACAGGGCATGCACCAGGTAAGAATTAAAAGACCGCCACATCAAGCATCCTTATCCCATGTGCAGCTGGGACAGGGACAGGAACTTTCACGGGGAGACTAATCCAGTCTGGGCACCAGTCCCCCTCCAGAGCCACTGGCGGATGTTATCTACTTGCGAAATTGTGGCTTTGCACTCCCCAGGATAGTCCAGTCGGCAACCCACCCACTGTAGAGACTTGAGAGACTGTGGCTTTGCACTCACCAGGATGGCCCAGTGGACAAGCCACCCACTGTAGAGACTTGAGAGACTGTGGCTTTGCACTCCCCAGGATGGCCCAGTGGGCAAGCCACCCACTGTAGAGACTTGAGAGACTGTGGCTTTGCACTCCCCAGGATGGCCCAGTGGGCAAGCCACCCACTGTAGAGACTTGAGAGACTGTGGCTTTGCACTCCCCAGGATGGCACAGTGGGCAACCCACCCACTGTAGAGACTTGAGAGACTGTGGCTTTGCACTCGCCAGGATGGCAGAGTGGGCATGGAGCCCCGTTGTGGATCTGGCTTTGCATTCATCTGGCTGAGGTGCCCCCCCTTCCCTTCCCCCTGAGGTGCCTGTAGTATTTCTATCTGATGCCCCGGCAGTGTTTTCTCCGATTGTGGTCAGGTATCTTTTGTGGGCCTCGCCCATGCATTTTTGGACTAGTGGTGCACGGACATTGATATGTGTATATCTGCACTACTTCTCGTAATGTATATATTTCTGCCCGATTTTCGTATATATCTGTATATTTTTGCAAGACATGTATATTGCTACATTACAATGTTTGAACTGATTTCGCTTTGTCTTTGCATTCTTCCGGGGGGATTGTGGGTTGTTACTGTGATTTTTGTGGATTCATTGGTGTGTATGTTGTAATATGCGAGGGTGGGGGTGTTTCGTGGGTGTCCCCCTAACTTTTGCCTCCCCCCTCTCCCATGTCGTAGGTGCAGTACTCACCGTTGTCTTCGGCCGCGCCGCTGTTGTTCTTCGTAGATGAGTAGGAATACAAGGGCCGGTAGAATGTGTAATTCGGGCTCAATGGAGTCCTCGTTCCTCGTGGGATGTGTTCAGGTGAGCGTTTTCCCATTGCAGATACTGTTTCCGCTGTGTTTTTATCCACAGTGAATCCACCCCGGAAAAGGTGGCGGATTGGCCTGTTGTGATACTATGGGTGGTACATTGTCTTCCGCCTGTCTCTTGGCGGTGACCGCCGCGCTGCTTGTCTGTACCGCCGTGGCGGGCGGTGTGTTAAAGTGGCTGTCTTTGTTGGCGGTTTCCGCCAGGGTCATAATTCCCTTTTTTTGTCCCCCGGCCTGTTTGCGGTATTGCTGCACCTTTAACACCGTCCGCCAGGGTTGTAATGACCACCTTAGTCCTTTGTCAGAAGAAAGCAGGAGCCTTTTTGCTTTCTCAGGTTGCTGGAAATGCTGCAAAAGTCTCCTCAGGTCTCAGTACCACTCACTAGCCCAGAGGTGCATCAACCAGAGCTCATCAGCTCATTTGCTCAAGGAAGCCATTTTAAAAAGAAGAAGTGTAGGAGCACCCTGCGTCACATCCCAGCATTCAATTAATTCAATTTGCCCCAATGCGTTAAGGTAAATGCAGTACAAGTTCACGCTTCCTTGAGTGGTAGTCTGTATTTTTTCACCCTTGTCGATACAGCTAGTGCTGTATATCAGTATAGACCTTCAGGCTTTTTTCTTTCTGGGGTTGCTAAAAAATGCTGCTAAAGGCTTCTCTGGTCTTAGTACAACTCACTGGCACACAGGTGCATTAACCAGACCAAATGAGCTTGTCAGCTCATTTGCTCAAGGCAGCCCTTTTAAACAGAAGGAGGGTCGGAGTATCCTGCCTCACATACCAGCATTCAATTCATTCAATTTGCCCCAATCCTTTAAGGTAAAAACCTAAAGTAATAGTGTTGACAGCACACAAAGGACTGTCAGATGTACCATCTGCATCACGTGAAGATACCAGGGTGTCCTTCAACACATTGGCAGCAGAATACCTGAATCTAGAACAGAGAACCAGCGGCAAGGTAGGACTGGGTTCCTCTTTCCAGCAGAAGATTTAAAGATGGCGAGCCACGATGGCAGCACCCAAGACATACACCATCCAACGATTGCTGTGGAATCACAAAGGGCTGTAAAGAGATGAAAAAATTAAAAACAAAAAGAGCTTTGACAATCCTAAAGGCAAGAAAAGAAGGGTGCCTTCCGACACTGTATGAATTCCTCCTTCATCCCTCTCCCTCACGAGAGACTGCTTTTTGTGTCATACTTCCATCCAGAAAAGTGGGGTCTGATTCTTCTCGACACTGGCCATCCTAAATCCATGCCCCACTAGCCATATGCCCTAATGGAATCACAGAAAGGATGAGGCAATTAAACATGTAACTTCTATCAAACATCTGAGGCCCAAGGGCAAACACAACACAGTGCACTACAGTCAATTGTTTTAAAAACATGTTTCATTGAAGATTTTACATAAACTGTAAAATCACCTGATCACTACCTCCGATGACAGTGGAGTTTCACAGAGGTATATCAGGGCACTGCAGAGTGAAACATTTACTTTTTGCGTTAAACAAGTAAAGACCAGCTATCCAGGACCACCAAAGGACTCACAGGCGAAAGAGAATGATAGCGCTGACGGAGCCTTGTGTCTCTGGGCCTCGCTGGAAATAAGATCTAGTGATCAAACAATCAGTGAACCCTTACATTGGAGTGACTATCTACACTTGTAGGGGACCCTGCACAACAAGAAAAGGAGGCTCATTGCCACATCCCCACCTCTTTGAGTTTCACTGTCATCCTCCTTACTCCATTTCACTTGGACTCTCGATGCCCACACGCCCAAGGGGAAAATATTGCACCAAATTCTTTTTCTTTCACAAAGGCACCCATAGAAAAGATGTTCGACATTACTTTGGCAACCCTGATAGGTGAAATGACCTCTGTACGAACAACAGTGGATGCAATGTGGGAAGATACCATGGCAACTGGTAAAGAAATTAGATGACGGAGGGTGGACCTTGTGGCATTTAAATCCTTACTCAATACAACAGACCAGAGAGTGGAATCCTCAAAGACCAAATGGACGCTATCAATGGAGGCCCAAACCTAGGTCATGAACTATGGAGAGTGCTTGAGGAAATGAAGGACAGAAACTGGTGGAATAATGTATGCTTACTGGGTGTCCTGGAAAAGTCGGAGAACATATTAAGGTTTCTAACAACCCTTCTAATGGAGATCACAGGACTAACTTTCACCTCCCCCTTCGATACTACATAGGGTCCATAGAATCTGTTTCAAAACTTGACATAATCAAACAACACCCAGTCTGATTATTCCATGTTTCATGCATCATCAGTTGTCCTGGTAAGTGATCACAGTGGCAAAGCAGAATAATGTACAATTAAGTCGCGATGATGCGAATATATTCACAGCAGCAGACTATTAACAGGACACCATGATTAGGCAGAAAAAATTCTGAGTTATGCGAACCTTGCTCAAGAAACGAGTTATACAATATGGACTGCTAGAACCGTCTACGATGTTGCTCACAATCAATTACCAGCATATGGAGTTCACTGAACCAGAAGATCTAGAACAATTACGGCGAGTTGGGAAACCCATGACATGGACCTGACAGAGCACCAAAGACATGGACCTGACCAGAATATTCAAAAACTTATGTCATCACAGATGGCTTCTGGGCGAATCAAACCTATGGAATAAGAAGGTGACTAGCATCAGAACGTCAGAAACTGGCAGCAGAAAGGGAATTGGAAGAGTCATTGAAACTGCCGCTCGAGAAAGAGACAAATTCCTCTCTGTTTTGAAGGCCTGAGCCATGGATCATTCACTGGCTGATCCAGGGAAAAGGGGTGCTATTCTCAGGGAACTGACATGTAGTAAAATGTGTCCAGTTGGCGACTCTTGAAATCATACTACTGACAATACCTAGTTTGGCCAACTTAAGGAACAAGAGATATTTTGCTAGGTAGTCTGACAATTGGTGATAGACACTACGAGAAAGTTCAATGCTGGGCGACCTAGTGATTATATCAGTGTTATAGATTTCAGTAATATCCCTAGAGGAAGTGGTAGAGGATGATTGAGCAGCTGATGGGAGGATGCAGAGTAAGCTGAGAGCTTGGAGGATAGCTCGACAGTCCAAAGTCGTTTTTTAGTAGTGGAAAGGTAGTTAATAATTTCGAAAGAGTCCTGTACTTCAGCAGTTGTGTGCATATAATAGGCGCCACACTGAAGTTTTTTTCTATACATACACCCAAAATTAATAATACTTACAGTTTCCCCATTTCCTTTTGACCTTTATCCCACTACGCACTTCTGAGAGTGACTGTGACCATTAAGGCTCCAGAAAGAGGAGACAACATGAGGCTCAAACAGTTCACACATGCCTATCTGTGAAATGCGGGACACACCCCACACGAGCTTGGCATCACCATCTTCTCACATAACCACCCCTACTATACCCCACTTTTCGTTTTATCATTGGTCGCAAAGCGAGGCAAGTCAAACACAAATATAGCGGTTCAGACATGGCCCAGTGCCTTCCGACTCTTATAGCTGAACGTCAAGAAAAAAGGTAGCTCATGATCTGGGCACAAAACCCCCTGCCATTGCTCTTTTACAAGAAACACATCTCTCACAACACAAATCGGAAACGTTGAAACAGGAGTGGGTGGGTAGCGTGATAAGCAGTAGCTATACAGCCAGCCATGGCAGACCCTCCATGTCCATATCTCAAATGTCGCCAACAAATGTCGAGGGTCATTTTATTGATTTTTTTTAGCAGTTTTATGTAGCATGAACACTACCCGAAGTTAGTGCAGAGCATATACAAGGCACAGCAAGGGTGGCAGGGTAAATTAAAATAATGCTGTACGTGGATGCCATCCTCCTGACACTGAGTGACCCAAGACTTCCATCCCACGTCTTATTTCAGTAATTAATGACTTCTTCCCCTTCTCTGGCTATAAAATACACAGGAGTAAAAGTAAGGCAAAAGCGAAGCCTTATTTATAACCTATGGCCAAAATTTAGACGTGCAACCAAAAGCCATTTATGATGAAATTCCTTGGTAGCCCAATTACTAAGGCCCTGGACAATGTGGTAATGTATAATGTACAACCATTGATATGTAAAACAGACACTCATTTTTTTACGATGTTGTCCCTATGGGGCAGGGTGCAGGTAGTGAATATGGTGGTGGCCCCTCGGTTCAGTTATGTCTCTGGAATGTTACCAATCCCAGTTCCAACGAAGGTACTCAGTATCATCAACAATTTTGTAAAAGATTTTGGGTTTGAAGGAAACCTAGGCAAAACCTTCCAAGTTAGGTGCAGGCACAAGGGGGTGGTAGGTGGGTTGATTGTGTTGGCCAGATATGCATCTTCACTACTTAGCTAACCAAGTGTCCCAATGGGTATGCTTACTGTGCAAGAAGAGCTCCCACCATGGGTATCCTTAGAAGGCCATGGCTGAACGTGCCACCAGGCCTCTCCATTCTCTATTATAAAAGCCACTCACTTTCCATGGTCCCACCTCACACATTAACAGCCATGAAGGTGACGTGTGCGACTCAAATGAACCGTTACCAGTGGCCTGCACTCAGAGGCACCAATACTGAACAATACTGAAATGAGGGTAGAACATAAAATGTTAGGATGGAAACAGTGGGTTGACAGTGTGATACCTGCGGGAGAGCTTTACAATAATGACATACCCAAGCAGTTCCCTTGTGTGCGCCCTGAATATGACTTATGGCGCTCACAATATTGAAGGTATAGTCAACTACAACATTCACTGCGAAGCAGACTTGGTCTTTCATCTATTTCACTTACCACATCACCAGTACATAAATCTTGATGACCTGGGAGAAAAGCGGAGGGTCGGTCCCATACTAGCTGCTTACAGATGCACTATATTCACCCCCAACGAGAGTTGCAAAATTGGAGTACTGGCAAACATGAATAAACACATAATAAACTGACGAGGACTGGACAAGTCTGGTGGAAACTCAAGATCGCTACCTGAAGGGAGCTAGGCTCATATTCACATATTTTAAATACTACATAACTAATAATGGTCACCATGCCGACTGGACAGATCATGCCTAACTCCAGAAGTCAGCTGTTGGAGATGCAGTGCCTCGGAATGTGTTGTTGCACATATTCTCTGGTCTTGCAAACTACTACATCCCTCCTGGGAAGCGGTTTGGAAGGAATTGCCTCTGTAATACTAGCTTTTGCCCATTTGTGGAATTAGCCAAATTAGCCCCACATCATGATACTGCAGATACAGATGAAGCCACTGCGCAATGGTACCGGTGGACGTCGACAGCTCTAATGGTGGCCGAAATCTGCAAATGGAGACCCTGGTACACCCCAAACATCACCACACACCAACAATGGTTCAGTGAGCTCTACACATTGGGCACATACGAGAAATGTATGTTCAGACTCCAAGGCCCTCTATTAATGTTCCACAACATATGGGACCCTTTCCTACAAACTACCGACTCACAAAACACAGACATGTTACCTTAATAGCGAAATAATATAGATGAACGAAAATTACTTGCTCTTTAAAACGCTCTCCTCGATTATACCCCAACACCAGTCCAAGTGCCATCTCCTCCAACACTCGAACACTCCCCTTAGGATTTATCCATGTGATGCGACGACTAATAGGTGTACGAAGACTCTATCTAACAACTACAGATGTGGACGTATACGTTAGATCATATACTGACACAATGTGACACCAACGCAAAGGGAGGCACAATCCCAGCAGGATTTCTACAGATTAAACAGTTTTGATTTGATTAGGTTTTAAGGGAATAGAGATGTTTCAAGGCGAACATTACACTCCGAGAAACAAAGAATTACCCTACCTCAATCATGTAATGCATGTCTTGTTCAAATGTGATATTAGAAAAGAATAAAACCAATAAACGTTTTAAAAAACTGATTGGCTCTGTATGGGAAATAAAAAATTAAAATTTGTCATTCATGAATTACCCAAAGAAATGTTTTATGAAGGTAGAAAAACACTGTATTACATTATAATTAAGGCTTCCAATTTTCGCTTTTTCCTGATTTTTATGTAAATTCACATGGAAAATAGTCTGTTTTCTGTCCATGTTTATTAATTAAAAATGAAACCAAGATAAAAGGCTATCTTGATTACCTTCCCAGGCTGTAATTAAGGCATTTAGGCCCTTATTACAACCCTGGCGGTCGGTGTTAAAGCAGCAGGAAAACAGCCAACAGGCCGGCGGAAAAAAAATGGAATCACGACCATGGTGGAAACCGCCAACATAGACAGCCACTTTAACACTCCGACCGCCATGGCGGTAGAAACAAACACCGCAGCGGTAACCGCCAACAGACAAGCGGAAGACAAGGTTCCGCCCACTGTATTACAACATGCCTATCTGCCACCTTTTCCGGGGCGGTACCAACGCCATCAAAAGCACGGCGGAAACAGGACTTGGAACGGAAACCTCCCACCTCTCGACACCCAACGAGGAATCAGGACACCATGGAGCCCGAACTACAGGTCCTGCCCATGCTGGTCTACCTCCTCTGATCAGGAGCGGCAAAGATGCAGGGGACGACCACGGTAAGTACTGCACCTAGCACACATGGGAGGGGGGGAGGGAAAAGAGAGTGACACACACACGCAACACCCCCTCACCCCACCCCACCCTCACCCACAACACCATACACACAAATATATGCAGCAACATTACATATACACCCTGTCACCCCCTGGAAGAATGCAAGGACAAAAGGAAATGATTGTAACAAGTGTAATCAATTAAATATCAGATAGGCCTAATTCAAAATTCAGTATATACAAATATGTACACCAACTACACAAGTCCGGATATTACTGAAATCATTGTCCGTCGATCACTGTCCCAAAATGCATGGGTGAAGCCCACACAAGATACCTGACTTGAAATGGAGAGAACACTGGAGGGGCATCAGATGGAAAAAAAACAGGCACCTCAGGGAAAGGGGGGGGGGGCACCTCAGCCGGTTGAGCGGACAACGCCACTACTCCACGAGGGGGCTCCATGCCCACTGATTGGTCCTGGGGAGTGCAAAGCCACAGTCTCACAAGTCTCTCCAGTGGGTGGTTTGCCCACTGCTTTATCCTGGGGAGTGCAAAGCCACAGTCTCTCAAGTCTCTCCAGTGGGTGGTTTGCCCACTGCTTTATCTTGGGGAGTGCAAAGCCACAGTCTCTCAAGTGGATATCAGTCTCCACTGGTTCTGGAGGGGGCATTGTGTCCAGAGTGCTTCATCCTGCCAAGGACTGAGGTAGTGGATGTGAATCTCCACTGGTTCTGGAGGGGGCTTTGTGCCCAGAGTGCTTCATCCTGCCAAGGACTGAGGTAGTGGATGTGAATCTTCACTGGTTCTGGAGGGGGCTTGGTGCCCAGAGTGCTTCACAGGCAGTGTGGCAGGTCCAATTCCCTCATCTGGGTGTGTGTGCCACAAGATTGCCTGGGAACAGGTAGCATGATACTCCATGGAGGCAGAGACACACTCTACCCTGCTGCGACTTCGCCTGGCACCTGCTGGTACAAACAGTGCTGGGAGTCATGCCTCATGTACGCTGGGCAGGGTCCAGGACGTCTCCTGCAGCCACGGACGGCTGCCCACTGGTGATGATTGCCATGTCAGCTGTGGTGGCACTGTCTGAGCACGTCGCAGGGCTGGTGGTGGTGGTTGCGGCGGTGTCTGTGGCGGAGGTGCTGGCGGTGGTGCATGTGTCTGCACCTGTTGAGGGACACAGCAGAACGTCTCCTGCAGCATCGGACGGCTGACCACTGGGGATAATGCTGGGGACTGTTGGTGAGGCAGCAGACGTGGAGGTGGCAGTGCAGGTGGCGGTGCAGGTGGTGGTGTCCGACACCGTACAGGTTATTGTTGTCGTTGACAGAAGGGGTGACTCTGGTCCCTCCGTGCCCTGTCCTGACCTGCTCTTCGGCTTGTGTCCCTTCCCCACCTTTGATGTCGCTGCTGGTGCATTGCCACTGTCCCCTTTTGGCTTGGAGGAGCCCTTGCTTGCTGGTAGGTGCGGCTTCTCCTTCTGGCATGTGGGCACCTTTTTCACCTTGGCAGGTGGCGGAATGGCCTGCTCCTTGGCCTTGTTAGGAGGCATACTGGCAGCCCTGATGGGTGCCGCCTGCGAAGTGACTGGACTTGTTGAGACCACTGTGCTGGAGGTTTTGGTGGCTGAAATGCTGGGCTAGGACCTGGACAGCCTGGCCCTAGGGGAAGGACGGGGGGGAGGTGTAGGGAAGTGGTCAATGTTAGCCAGGAAAAGTTTCTTAGACACACTGGGATGGAAAGATGGAGGAGGTTTGGGAGTGGAGGAAGAGGTAGTGGTTGTAGGAGGTGTACGTTTGCTGAATTTGGGTGAAGGTGCATGGGCCGAAGGCTGTTGTGAGGTGGATGGCTGTTGGGTGGGTGTGTGCCTGTGTTTGTGTAGTTTGGGAGGAGGGCTCACAGACACACTGGGAGAGGACACAGGGGATGTGTGAATGTTAGTGGGGGTGGTGATTGCATGTGAGCGGTGTGAGGATGGGCCTGCTGGTGATGGAGGTAGTGGCTGAGGATGTAGTGCATGCAGGTGTGAGTGGAGATGAGACAGGGAGGGAGGAGGAGGACGTGGAGGAGGGGGACACAGTGGAGGCAGTGGATGTTGGTGTGTCTGCATGGGGATGCTGCTTGTGTGAGTGCCGGTGGGATGTGTGGTGCTTATGTTTGCCATGTCCACTCT
Organism: Pleurodeles waltl; assembly: GCF_031143425.1. Classification (NCBI taxonomy): domain Eukaryota; kingdom Metazoa; phylum Chordata; class Amphibia; order Caudata; family Salamandridae; genus Pleurodeles; species Pleurodeles waltl. The sequence continues at coordinate 345,241,036 of NC_090437.1, read as the reverse complement.
TGTGTGTTGATGAGTGTGCATGCTGGTCAGATGGTGTGCTTGGGATAGGCTGAGGTAAAGGGGATTGGGACTGGGTGGAGGAAGTTGGACGGGGGAGGCTGGACACAGGGACAATGGCTGCCATCAGTGCTGAGGCCAGAGCCTGAAATGCTTTCTGTTGGGCTGCCTGGCCAGAATGAATGCCCTCCAGGTATGCATTTGTTTGCTGCAAATGCCTCTGAACACCCTGGACGGCATTCAAAATGGTAGATTGCCCAACGGTGAGGGATCTCAGGAGGTCAATAGCCTCCTCACTGAGGGCAGCAGGGCTGACCGGGGCAGGGGCTGAGGTGCCTGGGGTGAAGGAGATGCCCACCCTCCTGGGTGAACGGGCACAGGAAACTTAATGAGGGGCTGCTGGTAGGGCGGTGGTGGCTGTACCTGTTGATGCAGTGGGCACAGAGGTGCCCACTACCGCAAGGGAGCTCCCATCAGAGGAGGAGTCGCTGTCGCTGGTGTCTGCTCCTGTCCCGTTGTGGAGCTCCCCTCGCCCTCCGTCCCACTGGTTCCTTCTGACTCCGTTACTGCACCCTCCTGGGCCATGTGAGATGCAGCTCCCTCCTGCTCGGGTGCCAATTCTCCTCCGCCAGATGATGCTAATGCACGCAAGGACAGGGTGACAAAACAAAAGGGGGGAGACAGAGGAGACACATGGTCAATGCCTGCAACACCACTACCATTGGCAGACACAACACACAGGGAGTAGCTCTATGCACTAAGCCATGCACTAACAGTGCCCAAGGGGGACTCTGTCTAGACCCATTTCATGCACAGCTGGAACCCATGGGGGCCTGACTAGGTGTAGAGGGCAAATACCACCTTTGAGGTTGGAGTTGGAATGAGCCTGCAAATCAATGGATCTACCTTTGTGCTTCTGCCCTGGCCTAGGGGAACCCACAGCCCACCTCCCCACCCAGACACCTCGTCAAGCGCGCAGTCAGCTAAATGAGAGTGTATTCACCCCCTTGTGGCTGCTGTCATGCCCTCAAGCGCCCATCCAACTCAGGATATGCCACCGCCAGGATACGGTACATCAGGGGGGTCATGGTGCGACGGGCACCCCTTCCACGTTGGGAGGCCATCCCCAGCTGGGCCTCTAACGTCTTCTTGCTCCAGCGGCGCAGGTCCTCCCATCTTTTCTGGCAGTGGGTGCTCCGTCTATGGTAGACCCCCAGGGTCCGCACTCGCTTGGCGATGGCACGCCAAATACCCTTCTTCTGGTGGGTGCTGACCTAGAGGAAAAGTGAAGTTATAATGGATTTTACTCTCCCGTACAGTTCTTCTCACAAATTGCCCACAAACCTCCCAGCCTGGCCAAGACATACATACACACACCATCCTCACATGTTGGCCTGCCCCCCCACGTCTCTTCCATCCACGACACTCCATACAATCATGTGCCATCCACCATGCACACAGTTGATTCACCTGTTTGTTTGGAGGACCGTACAGTTGCGTGTACTGGGGAGGACCCCATCCACCAGTTTCTTCAACTCCTCCGCAGTGAAGGCAGCTGCCCTTTCCCCAGACACTGTAGCCATTGTCGCTTCCAGACACAGATAACAGCAACACTTGCAGTGTAGGTCCTCTCCTGTAGAAGGTCAGGTATCAAGTGAGGGAACTGATAGAAAATGGCGGTCACGTTCGTGGCGGTGCGTAACGTCACCGCCGGCGTACATCGTCATTGGCTCCTGGAACCCATACGGCCCAATGATAACCAATGCTGAATTGTGCAGCGGTCTTCGACCGCCTACCGCGACGGTGTACAACACCAGCGCAGTTACCTCATTTCCCCTTGTTCCACCTTACGGGTCAGACAGCCAACATTTCAGGGGGACAAATGGCAGGCCAAATAACTGCGTCACACCTATTCAGGCCAGGAATACGGACAGACAAAGGCATATAGAGAAACGTTAACATTTGTGCTAAACAGCCTTGTGAAACCTAAGTGTTGTATGACCCTCTGCTTACCGTTCTCCTCCATAGGGCACGTCCGCTGGGGCAGGTGATGCGATGGCGGCATCCTCCGGTGTACAGACCCCTGGTGGACCTGATGACAATGGAAGACAGACACATAATTATCACTTACAGACTTGATCGTGCAACAATCCAGGAACTGTGACCCCCCCAGTTGGAGCCTGACCTGATGTCAGCTATCCCCCATCCCACAGGAATATCCCCCTCTAGTGCAGGTCCTGTCTGTACTTCATTTCCTGGCCTGTGGGTCTTTTCAAGCAACAGTAGCCATGGCATCAGGGCTGTCCCAGCCAATGTTCTCTAATGTGTTGTCTAGAGTGTTATCTGCCCTGCTGAAACACATGCGTAGCTACATCGCTTTCCCTCAGGTGGAGGATTTGCCCACAGTGAAAGGTGACTTTTAAGCCCTGGGACATATCCCCAACATAATTGGTGCCATTGATGGTACACATGTGGCATTTGTCCACCCCGCAGGAATAAACAGGTGTACAGAAACCGGAAAAGCTACCATTCTATGAATGTGCAGATGGTGTGTTTGGCAGACCAGTACATCTCCCATGTGAATGCCAAGTATCCTGGCTCAGTGCATGACGCTTACATTTTGAGGAATAGCAGCATCCCTTATGTGATGGGCAACTCCAGAGACACCGTGTGTGGCTAATATGTGAGCCTAAAGTCCCCACACAGTTTCATTTGCTGCCTGGGTATGGGAGATTCCCTAATGTTTGGAGGATGTCTAACAGTTGTCCCTCGATATTTGCAGGTAACTCTGGTTACCCCAACCTGTCATGGCTACTGACCCCAGTGAGGAATCCCAGGACAAGAGCAGAGGAACGCTACATTGAGGCACATGGGCGAACTAGGAGGACAATAGAGCGCACCTTCGGCCTCCTGAAGGCCAGATACCGGTGCCTCCATCTGACAGGTGGATCCCTATACTACTCACTGAAGAAGGTGTGCCAGATCATCGTGGCCTCCAGTATGTTGCACAACCTGGCTTTGCGACGCCAGGTGCCTTTTCTGCAGGAGGATGGGCATGATGGTGGTCTTGTGGCAGCTGTGGAGCCTGTGGACAGTGAAGAAGAGGAGGCAGAAGAAGATGTAGACAACCGAAACAATATCATCATGCAATACTTCCAGTGAGACACAGGTAAGAGAATGGAACTGCTTCCCACATCTCATACTATTGTAGGACCTAGCATAAGTCTGCCTTTTTAACTCTGTGTATGGACCCTGACTTGTCACTTTGGCTTTCCATTTCAAATATCTAGGTCCCAATTTGTGCCCTCTGCTACGGTTACTCCTGGCCTACAGCTGTGTAACACTGGTGTGTGAACAAGTACATTGACATTGCTATATTTCTGAGATTTTGCAATTACACATTTGTGAAAGCACAGACTGACTAGATTTTTTGGTGATTCAAGGGTGTTTATTTCTGTGCTAATAAGTGGAGAGGGTGTGAAATGGGCTGGGGTGATGGTGGAGGAATGTCCATGGCAGAGTCCAGTCTCTTGGTCTCACAGGTGCATTGTCCAATGGGGCATAGGAAGGGGAGCAATGGCAGTTTAAGGTGGACAGGATGACAAAGTGGGACAGAAGGGTGACATTTAGGAGGATCTTATTTCCTGGCAGGGGTCTTGGCAATGTTCTCTGTCTTGTTCCTGGATCACAGGGACCGTTTGAGGGGTGATTCTCCTTCTGCAGGGGGTGGGGTGCTGGTGGCCTGTTGGTCCTGTGGCAGTGTCTCCTGTTCACTAGCGCCGGCCGAGGTGGAGGGCTGTTCATCGTCCAGGCTAGTGTCAGGGGCCCGTTTGTGTCCCACTGTGTCCCTCGTGGTGTTGACAAGGTCTGCCAGCACCCCTGCAATGGTGACCAGGCAGTGTTCCTCCTGCAGCCGCTGGGTCTCCGGAAACTTGGCCAGTACCATGCCCATGGTCTCCTGGGAATGGTGGTATGCTCCCATGATGCTGGAGAGTGCCTTGTGGAGTGTCAGTTCCCTGGGCCTGTCCTCTCCCTGTCGCACAGCAGTCCTCCCAGATTCCCTGTTATCCTGTGCCTCTGTCCCCTGAACCTTGTGCCCACTGCCACTGACCCAAGTCCCTGATTTTCTTGGGATGGTGGGTTTGCCTGGGTTCCCTTTAGTGGCGGACACACTGCTGATTGATGTGTCCTGGGGACAGAGGGATGGGCCCGCTGGGTGAGTGCTGTGCTGATGTTTCCTGAGGGGGGAGGATCTGTGGTGGCTAGTGACAGTGTCAGGGGAACCGACTGTCCAGAGTTCCCTGATGGACCGGGCTGGTCATCTTGATCCAGGCGTGCAGAGCTGCTGTCATCACTGTGGGGGACTGGATATGTCTGGCACCTCCTGTCCGGTGACGTTGGGTATGGGTCCTGAGGGGGGGTAAATGCATAGTTTTAGTATCTCTGTGTGCCATCGTGTGCATTGGGTGAGGTACCCTCTACTCCTGTGCTTGCATCATTGTGTTTGCCCTTTTGTGGTAGTTGGTTTGGGGTCTCTGTGGGTATCTGTACTGGACATGCTTTGGTGACGGTGGTCCATGCATAGGTGTTGCATGCGGGGCTTTGGTATTGAGATCTGTGGGTTGTGATAGTGGGACATATGTGAGATGATGGGGTGATGGGAGTGAGGGTAAGGGTGCGGGTATGTGATGGCATGCAGGTGGGGTGTGGGGGATATGGTAGAAAAGATATGACTTACCAGAGTCCAGTCCTCCTGCTACTCCTGCGAGGCCCTCAGGATGCAGTATTGCCAAGTATTGCTCCTCCCATGTTGTTAGTTATGGGGGAGGAGATGGGGGTCCACTGCCAGTCCTCTGTACAGCAATCTGTTGTCTTGAAACCACAGAACGCACCTTCCCCCGTAGGTCGTACCACCTCTTCCTGATGTCATCCCGTGTTCTTGGATGCTGTCCCACTGCGTTGACCCTGTCGACGATTCTCCGCCATAGCTCCATCTTCGGCACCTGTGATCCGAAAAGCTGTGGCTCTACCCGGATGATTTCCTCCACCATGACCCTGAGCTCCTCCTCAGAAAACCTGGGGTGTGTTTGAGGTGCCATGATGTGGTGTGGGTGATGTGTGAGGTGCTGTCTGTTGTGATGTGTGGGGGGATGTGTTGGTGTGTGTTGTTTGAGGTGCGTGGATGTTGTATGGGTGATGGTGTTGTGAATCTGTGGATGCTGGTGTTGTGTTTGCTAATCTCTCTCTCTGGGCTTCTTCCAAAAGTTTTGTTGTAAGGGTTTGTGGGTAATGTGGGTGTGTGTTTTATAGTGTTGTGGGTATCAGGTGTGTGTATTTTGAATTGTCCAATGTAGTTGTGTTTTGTAAGTGTGTGTCTATTTTGAGCGCGGCGGTGTGTACCGCCGATGGATTACCACAGTTGAAAGACCTCCGCGTTGATTCGTGGGTCGTGATAGTGTGGGCGTATTCTTGTTGGCATGACAGTGTAGGTTTTGGTATCACCAGTTTATCACTGACCTTTGGTGTGGCAGACTTGTGTGGGTGTCTGTATTGTGGCGGATTCCGAGATGTGGGTTGTAATACCTGTAGCGGAATTGCACCACTGCAACGGTATGTTGGTGGTCTTCAGCACGGCGGAATGCAGGATTTACCGCCAGGGTTGTAATGAGGGCCCTGGACATTTAGCTAAAGAGATTGAAAACACGGGGAATGTAGAAAAGATGACCGTGTTGATACCCTGGGACTTCAGTCACTCTAAGGCAGAGGTCTTCAAACTTGGAATCCTCAGGTGATCCCGGGGGGCAGACTCTGGCCAAAAGAAGCATTATACAGATAACAGGCCTTTGTTTTAAGCAAAACCATGTTAATGCACTTTAAAAACGTAATAGTATTTAACTGCATTGTTTAAATAGGTCTGGACATATTTAAACATTGCCATCTTTATAAAACAATTGTGAAAAATTCTGCGGGGGCCCAGTGATTTTTATTTGTCAACTGGAGGGTCGCAGCATTAAAAAGTTTGGAGACCACTGCTCTAAGGCTTCTCTTCAGGCAGAATTTACAAAAGTCCTTCACCCTCCATGCCACTTGATGAAGAGAAATGCTTCTTAAGCAATTGCAAATGAAGTGGGTGAGGCTCTATTTGTCAATGAAATAACAATTTCCCTGTAAACTTCTTAATGTTTGACCCACTGGATAGACCACCAGTTTTCAATATTAATTTAATTCCTTTATCAACCCTATTTGTAGGTTTTCTGCATATTTGTGTTCACTGTGAGGAAGCATGTACTGTTGTGGAGGATTCCAGTTTCCAGTGCTCATAATACTACACATTTCACACAAGCACTATCATTCAAACTGCTTAGATATAGGTTTAAATGAATTCAGCAAGAAATATCTGCATAACCAGATGGTCATCAATAACCCATCATGTTATATTTCACACTATAAAACAATCCAAATATTTCCAGAGCCACTAAAATAACTTATGTTTGTAAATTATTCCCTTAGTTTCTTTGGAGATATTTGGTAACTCATGTCCGATTATTTAAGAAATATTACATGAATTAAAGAAAGGTAGCAGCTATTTACGAGGCAGCCGGGTAAATAGTCAATTTCCACTGCTATTTACACAGCTGTTTGCTAAATAGTAGAGATTATCCCCTATATGACAGATGGGCATGTAAATAGGTTGTAACTGGCTTTATTTACGTAGCCACCAACTAAAAAGCAGACATTATGTTCTCTCTGGCAGGTGGCCATGCAAACAGCAAAGAAACGTCACTATTTACCCGACTACATAGCAGAGATTATGCACTATTTATCCAGTGCTCACCAAACAGCAAAGACGCTGCACTATTTTCCCAGCAGGAGACTAGAAAGCAGAGATCAAATACTGTTTGGCTGTCGGGCGATCAAACAGAAAAGAAGTTTCTATATTTACTCATCTGCTGACTAGAAGCAGAGTCCATGTACTATTTGGGCTGCGGGCTAGGGAGAAGTGATCATGTACTATAAGGCCAGTGACTGTGCAAACAAAAAAGAGACTTCACTATTCATACGGCTGATGACTAAAATAGTAAAGATCACAGAGAGCGACCATGCAAACAGCTGAGAAACTTCACAATTTTCATGGCCTCTGAATAAATACAGAGGTTTTGTACTATTTGTTCACAGCCGTGCAAATAGCAAAGAAACCTCACTATCTACCGGTTGCTGACTAAATAGCAGGGATTATGTACAGATTGGCTAATAGCAAAGAAAATCCACAATTTACCCAGGTGCCGATAAAGTGGCAGAGATCATGTAGAATTTGGCTGGCGGCTGTGCAAACAGCAAAGAAGCTTCAATATTTACCCATCATCTGACTAGATAACAGAGATCATGTCCTAAATATGTCCAGACACCTTGGGAATAGCAAATGCAATTTATTATTTTCCCAGTCAGTGACCATATGGTGCAGATCATGTACTATTTGGCCAAGTGTAATTCAGATAGCAGAGAAGCTTCACATTTTACACAGACACCAATAAAATAACAGAGATGAAGTGGCATTTCGTGAAGGAACCTTACAATTTATGCTGTTGCTGATTATGCAGAGGACATTCTGAATTATTAAGCCTGTTTCCCAGATAAGAACTGAAATTTCACTGTACATTAGGTGCACATGATGAATAGTAGTAAGTGGAGGCAGGAAGGATGTTATGGAAGTGTTATGGAACTGCCACAGGGATGGTCCTTAACATGCTGGGGCCTGATACTCATAACTGGCAGCCTGATGCTTTTCATTCTTGATTGTCTCTGCTCTTTCTCTACAGAACTCTATCTGCCTAAGCCTCAGCCCTGGCTATCCCTGTACATCTTTGCAATGTTTCAATCTCTCTTAGACAGTCTTTTGTTTCTATTTTACCTGCACTCCTATAAAGACTGTGTTTTCTTCAGTGTCTGTCAACTATAATGAGTCAATAGTTTTGGACCCCCTCTGGCTCATTACCATCTCAGGCTGTCCTTAGCAGTCTCTGCATATGCTGACTTTTTTCACAAGCACCGGCCACCTCTAATCTCCTTCAGCTTTATGATTTTTCCATATTGTACCTGTTCCCCTACCTCATATTTGGACTCACAGTCATTGAGTTGCGCGTGCGTGGGTGACTCATGATATGACTATCATTACAGGCCAATTGATGGCCAAAAAGCTGATTCAGCCTCTCATTCTTCCCAGGTTGTTTGATTGAGCTTGGTAGCAAGACTGGTTATGTAAAACATTAGGTAGGGCCTATTTAGACAGCAACTGAATAAAATTTGAATTTGCTCTGCTATTTAATTGGTCACTGGCTAAATAGTAGAAATTATTTACTATTTGGCTGGTGGTCTTGAAAATGGCTGTGAAACTTTAATGTATCCCAGCTGGCTAAATAAGATTGGAAGTTTTGCACCCTTTGGCTGGTGTCCATGCAAATAGTAGGAAAACATAACTGTTTACTCGGTCGCTGGCTAAATAGTACAAATTCTGCACTGTTTGGCCAGCAGCCATGAAAATAGCAAGGACACTTTACTATTTCCTGGCAACTGACTAATTAGCAGAAGTTAAGTACTATTTGGCCAGCAGTCAAGCAAACAGCAAAGACACTTTACTCATTATGTACAATTTAGCCAGCAGCAATGGAAATAACAAATAAACCTGATACTTTTCCTGGCTGCTGGTGAAATAGCAGATATTATATACTATTTCACCGGTAGCTTTGCAAGTAGCAAAATAAATTCAATATTTACCCAGCTGCTGGTTAAATAGCAGAAATTATGTATTGTTTGGGTAATCGAGTTGCAAATAGAAATGAAACTTCATTATTCGCCTGGTGGCTTGCTAAATAGCAGGCAGTATGCCTGTTATGGTCAGTAGCTATGCAAAAGGTGGAGGAAAATCACTATTTACCTGGCTGCTGTCTGAATAGCTGAAAGTTTGTATTAATATGCCTTAGGCAGATTTCAATAGCTGCTTACCACCAGGCAGAACTGCAAATGAGTGAGTATAAGTTACATCCATCTCCTGATGAAACTGAAGGTCCTGGTATATTATTTTTTAATATGCAAAATGCTGTCGCAAAGTGCATGCCTACTTTTTTCTGAATGGAATAGTATTTTACAAACCAACCTTTGAATTATTAGGTAGGTTCACTAAATATTTAACCACAGGGGTTCCACAATGACCTGTCAAATTAATATTCTCTATTGTTGGCTGTAATCACAGGGATAATGGCCTGCAAAAGACGGCACACCACCATCCCCATGACTGTATTCCAAAATAGAAACTGTTTTTTTTAAAGCAGCCTGTGTTCCTTACATGAGCTAGTGTAGATTTTTTTTAAAGTTTAACATTTTGGAAAATGTCTTCCTCCCTGAGGTTGTCAACTTGATTCCCAAGGGGAGAAGGCTCCCAAGGGGATCTCCTTCCCTTTGCAAATGAGTTACCTCTCCAGCTTGGGGGTTGTTAGCTCATTAATGGTGTGTGACAGCATTTGCAGTTGTAAACTATTAATAAATTCCTTTTAGAATTGGAAACAGGAAGGAGGGAACCCATTTGATGACTCCTTTTAATTACAATTCAGAAACAATCACAAAAGTCTTTTCACCAGATGAAAGATTTTTCTAATTCATAAAAGGGATTTTGTGCATAATGATAAACACTTTGTTGGTCATGTGACATGAGGCCCTTAGTGCTAAAATTGGCTTTGATGCAAGCAACGACTAATAGGTAGGCCTGGTCGAAATATGAATTACAATGGAGTAATTGGAGTAATTTCACTAATTTGGCATTACTCTTGCAATGCAATAGTACTGACAATCACATGATTATGTCCACTCACATAATTAAGACTAAACTGTGGCAAACATCCTTTCGCAGGAGCACAGGAACAATGAATGTAGGGAGGAAGACCGGCTGCTGGCTGTTGCTATTCCTGTTCTGTTGCAGTTAGCACTATTATCTTAACACAAAATGCACCCTCTGGTCCATTTTTGATATGAGGGTGCATTTTGAAATAAAACCCCTCTAAATGCTGGGTTATGCTCCTCGCGTAATTCCATATAACTTTGCTGCAATTCCATGCAATTATGCTACAGTAAATTATGGAACGCTATTCCTACCCATACTAATAGGTCTAAAGGTCCCAACCGTATGAATGTTTCCAAACTATTTTGACAGACATATGACAGAACACCACTCATTAACACCATAGGCCAAGGCACAGAGACTTGGGAGATCCTTTATGGATCTGTCTCATGTTCCACACATGCTCTTACTCCTTTACGCTTACCTGCAGAGGTGGGGTAATGATAAAGATGATTAGAACCTTTGTAAGGCTAGTTTAAGCTGTTTACTCGGGGGGTCGTGGCCAACATGGCGACCGGACTGGCAGCATAAACTGCAGCTCCGCTCCCGGCCCACTAAATCATCCTGTTCACGGCGGCTGCCACTCTCCTCGAGGTAGGCGTCATCTGCCCAGCCGCCCAGGATCTCTACCCGGCCCAGTCTCCGGACGCCGTTGATACCTTCCACACCGAGGGAGAACTAACGTGCTGCTGAGCCAATGCCTGCAGCTGCGGCTGCTGAGTGCGCCGCCTGGGGCTGCGGGCCTGCTCCGCCTCCGGCCTACTGGGGTTTGACGCTGACTCTGAGGGCCGCGAAGAGATCGGCGGTGCCGGCGGTTGGGGGGGGTTGGTGCCCCAGAGCTCGCACTATAGGTGAGCGCTTGCTCGTAGCCCCCCTGAAGTGGCGGTGTCGCTGTGGCGCAGGGCCTGACGCAGTGCTGTGCCCCTCCCGCCGCGGCGGATTGCTGCCGCCTGCGGCCCCCGCGTCACGGCGCTGCCTTCCCGGCTGGGCCCCCACCTCGCTAAAGGGGACAGCTTCCACAACACCTATCGGGTCCCCGAGGCGCTGGGTCGCTGAGCCTTACCTGGGTGCGGCACGCAAGCACAGAGGCTTAAAGACGCGACACGCGGCCTGAAGGCTGGATGTTTAAGGCCGCCAACGAGGCTTCATGGGCCTGAACAACTAATCAGCGGACCCCCTGCCTGGCCCCAAGCGCCCACCCGGGATCGGCGCTGCAAAGGACGGCGCGCCCCTCGGTGACACAGATCTAGTCGCGGTGTGGACGTGGGACATTGACTTCCCTCCAGACCAGCCTACAAGTAGCAGACAACGGTTGTGATAAAGCCTAAGAAGTACCACCCCTGACCCTCCTGGCACTACAGATAATCTCCTGAAGGCGCAAATCAACCTCAAGCTGGGCAGGGAATCAGTACTGTTCCACGCCCTTACTTATCTTCTTATCGCTGGCCTGCTGTTGCCCCCGACTGACTACAGCACTCATGGCGAACTGAAACACTGTATTGGTGCGCTCCTTGGTTCGGCTGCATATAGCACTCTTAATACCCCAGTCACAGCGGCGTCCTGGCACTGTGTTCGACATCGCTGCTTGGCACGGCTTCAGGTGCACGGCATACTCGGCCCACTCGCTGATTGCAGCTCGGAGGCAAGGTGAGGGCGCGGCGCACCGGTAAAACAGACTGTCAACGTCCGGGAACTGGATTGCATGCTCAACTAGCACTAATATCCACGCCTGGCATTAGAGCGACTGAGTGGTTGCCCGGCCTCTGCAAGACACTACACTCCTACCCGTGCTCACTCCACTAGTGGCCACATAGTGCTGCGGACACCAAAAGGATAAACCAAAAACCTCACGTGCACCCCCGGGTAATATGGATGCCAACGCCCCCCTCCGAGGCCCACTCCGCCACACAACTAGATCTGCAGAAGATGGAACTTACATTACAGACACATACAACACAGTTCGAAAAGATTCTGCAAGCCACCCTCGACACCAAGTCCACCCTGGAAGCCAAAATAGGCTCAGTGGCAGAATATGTCAACATATTGTGTACAGACCAACATGCACTGGCTGACAGGGTGACGGAATTGGAAAAAGACAACGTATCCCTTCCTCCAACTGTGAAGGACCTCCAATTGCAGATGTCTCACCTAACAACCGAAGTGGAAGATTTAAAACGCAGAGCTGAGGATGCAGAAGGAAGGTCACGTCGTAACAACATCCGACTAGTGGGGTTCCCTGAGTGCACCGAAGGCCCTTGCACAGAACTATTTGTAGAACAATGTCTTACGGATACAATTCTTAAAGACAATGTCCTGAAGTTCTTTTCAATAGAGCGCGCCCACAGGGTCCCGGGTAGACCCCCTCCACCTGGTGCGCAGCCTCACCCGCTGATAGCAAGACTCCTTAATTATCGCGATAGGGACCTTATCCTAGAGCTATTCCGTAAATCAGGACCTATACGATTCGAAAACACAGAGATTATAGCTTACCCAGACTTTACAGCGGAAGTGCAGAAGAAGCGTAGTTCTTTCTAGCCGGGTAAAGGAACGCCTCCGCGAACACAACATCAAGTATGCACTGCTGTTACCGGCTAGACTCCGTGTACAAGACGGCTCACGTGCACTCTTCTTCACTACATCAGAAAATGCTTGGACCTGGATACACGCTAAGGGCCTGGCCGACCCGACAGACACTAACAACCCGGTGGAAAAATGGTCTTCTCCCAAAGCAAGACGCATTCAACGCAAAAAACATGGCAGTAAACCCACACCCGAACAGTCTCAAACGGAACGCTCCCTTCTCCTGCATGCTACGTCTCGCTTTGTCAACACATCACCAACAACTCTGTCCACTCAAACAGACGGGGAACCAGACCACGACGCAAACTCTGACTCTGCTGATTCTGTCCATGGCCCTACCCTCATACCACGCACGGCAGATGACATTTGTTAAACAATCAAGTGCTACCCATCTAGGGGCCTCGCGCTGTGCTTACCCCATAATGACATGGCTTACTTCGAACAGTTGACTGGGTACTGTGTGATAGAACCATGGGCCCTTTAATGCAGCGATTTAGTCATATATGGTCCTGGGTTGCGGACCCAAACCAAGAGCAACTCGGGCTGGGCAACCCAATGACTCGGAACCAACGACCTCCAGCACCCTGCTCCATATGGACTGTTCTCCCATGCTGGCAACTGCTAGAACTCCTCTCGCCTTGCTTCAATCTCAGTTAATGTTATATACAGTTATTGTTTACACTCCCACCCAATGGTTATGTCCCATGTTGTTTAATAGGGACCACGCTTACATTAGACCACGTCACACTTGTCTTATCAATAGGACCACGCTTAACAACAACAAGGGCACAAACTGGCTAGCCCTGGAGAGTAATAGGCACATCACCACCACAAATGGAGTGGGGACCACGCACCACCTTCACTTCGCTAAACCTATAAACACTTCATGACCTCTCAAACTGAACAATATATCTCAAAATATAAGATACTCACATGGAACATAAGAGGTATGGCAGCACTACGCAAGAGGCAACAGATTTATACATTTCTTAGGAGACATCAGGTACATATAGCCCTACTGCAAGAGACACACCTATCTAAATCCACACTGGAAAGCACACGCTCAAAATGGAAAGGGCAATTGTACGGTACCACATCTTTGACATTTGCCCGAGGGGTGGTGATCTGGATTGACCCTGGGGTCCCATTTGTCACGTCTCGTACGCAATGCGACCCAAATGGTAGATACGTGATACTAGAAGGCGACCTAGATGGCTCCCCCCTAGCACTGATAGTGCTATACACCCCGAACACAAATCAACGTGACTTTTTGAGTACATTCACTACTGGCAACCTTAGCGACCCTACGGCAGATTGCGTATGGGGGGGACTTTAATTGCATCCTAGACACTCAAATAGACCGCTCATTTCCCCTGCTCGACACTGCTCCGTCCAATAGTGCCTCTCTGGACCTTGCAAAGTGGGTCTCCAATAATGGCTTGAGAGACATCTGGAGATCTGGACACCCCACTCACAGTAAATATTTCTACTACTCCTCAGTGCACAAGCTACACACCAGAATAGACATGCTTTTCGCATCCGAGGCCGTAATTCAGAAAGTAAGCACATCCGAGTACCTAGCCCGTTCCATCTCAGATCATAACCCGCTTCATACAACCTTGGTTTGGGGCCGCGCACACAGTCACATACCAACATGGCAACTACAGACAGAAGCTCTCACAGACCCTCCCTCCCATGCGGAATTGTCCAAGTGTCTGTCTGACTATTTCTCCCTGAACAAAAACACAACCCCATCTCGCGCTATTGAGTGGGACGCCCACAAAGCTGTAATACGCGGTTAGAAGGACGCTCACCAAAGAGCTGCAGGCACTGGAGATTAAACTTCGCAAAGCAGAGGTAGAGGTCTCCAGGAATGAGTCTACATTAGCAGAACTGAACTCACTAAGAGCCGACTACAGGGAGGCAGACACCAGGCTATGTGAGCATCATTATAGACACTACATGACGCGACAACACGCTGAGGGAGATAGGTCAGGTAGACTGTTAGCATGGCTGATTTGCCAGCCAGCGCAACCCTCGCCTATAGGTGCAATACGATTGAATTCAGGCAACATCATCAATACCCAGGTGGAAATCAATGAGGCCTTCTTTACATACTATCGAGCATTATACACGTCTCCTCCCCCCAACCGAACAGCAATTAGCTGAAATTCTGTCGTTAGTTCCCCAAAACCAACACATTATTGACCATGCAGACACACTAGATGGCCCTATTACAATCGAAGAGCTACGTCTAGCTCTATTACAAATGGCACGCAGCAAAACCCCTGGCTCGGTTGGCTTACCAGTAGAGTATTTTAACTCCCATGCAATTCACCTCCTACAACTACTTTTAGAGGTGTTAAATGAAGCACGTAATAAGTTACAATTGCCTGACTCCATGCGCAAAGCCCTGATAGTCGTGCTCCCAAAGCCAGGCTGCGACCCCCTTGATGTTAAATCATATAGACCGCTCTCTTTACTAAATTCGGACTGCAAACTTCTAGGTAAAATCTTGGCAAATAGGTTACTCCCCTACCTACCAAACTTAATACATTCTGATCAATCTGGATTTATCCCGGCGAGAAGTACCTTTTTAAATATCAGAAGATTAATCCACATAATGCATAACGTCACAGAGGCAGAAGCGGTGGCCCTCTCCCTAGACATAGAAAAGGCATTTGATACGCTGAGCTGGGACTTCCTCATGCACACACTTAAAGCGTTAGGCTTTGGACACAGCTTTATCAGATGGATCCAAATGTTTTATTCCAAAACCACAGCTCGTGTCAAAACAGGACAAGTTATCTCTGATGCACTTCCCATAGGCAGAAGCACCAGACAAGGCTGTCCACTATCCCCCTTATTATTTGCAATAGCCATGGAACCATTAGCAATCAAGCTCCGTAGCTACACCCACATATGGGGCATCTCAGAATTCAACACATATCACGTCATATCCTTATAAACAGACGATGCCCTGATATACCTGCGTAATCACACCACTTCCATGGCAGGGGTGATGTCAATACTGGACTCCTTCGCACTAGCCTCCGGTTTATGTGGTCCAAATCAAGTATCTTTCCTCTCACTCCCGTGCCAAATGGCATTGCCAGAATATCACTTGGCACTGCCGGAATGTCAACTACCATGGTCACGCACAACTTTCAAATACCTAGGCGTACAAATTTACCACTCCATATCTGACCTGAAAGAGGGCAACTTCGACAGAGTACTCAGATCCACCCGTAGCTCGCTGTCGTTCTGGAGCTCACTCCCCCTATCACCTATGGGTTGAGTAGCCATAGCCAAAATGCTCATCCTCCCTAGGTTCCTATATTATTTCACCGCCCTCCCGCTATCCCTGCCACGCCCGTTCTTTCAAAAGCTGCACTCCCTATTGACCGACCTGCTCTGGGGCAAAGACAGGCGCAGAGTAGCACTATCTATAACACAATACCCTCAAGAAGCAGGTGGACTGGGCATTCCCAAACTTCGAACTATATTACGCTGCGGCTCAGCTGCTCTGGCTATCTATATGGCTAAGTGAACCTCCACCTCCAGAAAGCAAAGTGCTGCGTGCATACACAGCACCACAAACGATCCTAACCTCACTGTTGTCTGGCTCTCACCGCCCGCCGTTAAAGCCCATACTGTTGGATGCAGCCAGATTTTGCTGGTGCAGATATGTCCAAGGCAAGGCCCTCTCACCTCCTTACTCCCCTTTGCTGTCATTGACTCAATTACCGGGAGACCAAGCACTCTCACTACATCATGATACGCGCAACATAAGCACATTAAACGTGGGAGATTATTACTCAAGCTCCACAATGCGCACCTTTGAAGAACTTGTGGAAGAAGGGATCATGCACTCAGGAGCCTTCTTGACATACAGGTGGTCATTACAACCCTGGCGGACGGTGTTAAAGGTGCAGTAATACCGCAAACAGGCCGGCGGACAAAAAAAGGGAATTACGACCCTGGTGGAAACCGCCAACTAAGACAGCCACTTTAATACACCGCCCGCCACGGCGGTACAGACAAACAGCGCGGCGGACACCGCCAACAGACAGGCGGGAGACAATGTACCGCCCACACTATCACAACACACCAATCCGCCACCTTTTCCGGGGCGGATTCACCGTGGATAAAAACACGGCGGAAACAGCTTTTGCTATGGGAAAACGCTCACCTCAACACATCCCACGAGGAACGAGGACACCATGGAGCCGGAACTACAAATACTCCCTGCCCTTGTATTCCTGCTCATCTACGACCAACAGCGACGTAGGCGCAGAAGATACCGGTGAGTACTGCACCTACGACACGGGGAGGGGGGAGGCAAAAGTTAGGGGGACACCCACCAAACACCCCCATCCCCACCCTCGCATTAGACAACATACACACCAATGCAGTCACAAAAATCACAGTAACAACCCACAATCCCCCCGGAAGAATGCAAAGACAAAGCGAATTGCGGTCAAACTTTGTATTGTGCCAATATACTACTCATACAAAAATATACTGATATATATCACGAAATCTGTCAAAATTAAATATACAATTCAAGAAGTAGTGCAGATATGTACACAACAATGTCCGTGCACAAACAGTCCAAAAATGCATGGGCGAGGCCCACAATAGATACCTGACCAAAATCCGAGAGAACACTGCCGGGGCATCAGATAGAAACAATACAGGCACCTCAGGGGGAAGGGAAGGGGGAGCACCTCAGCCAGATGAATGCGAAGCCAGATCCACGACGGGGCTACATGCCCATGTATGCCATCCTGGGGAGTGCAAAGCCACAGTCTCTCAAGTCTCTACAGTGGGTGGCTTGCCCACTGTACCATCCTGGGGAGTGCAAAGCCACAGTCTCACAAGTCTATACAGTGGATGGCTTGCCCACTGTTCAATCCTGGGGAGTGCAAAGCCACAGTCTCTCAAGTCTCTACAGTGGGTTGCTTGCCCACTGAGCCATCCTGGGGAGTGCAAAGACAAATCTTCGCAAGTAGATGCAGTTTTCTACTGGTACTGGGTGGGACTGGTGCCCAGACTGGATGAGTCTCCACGTGAAAGTACATGTCCTGTCACTGTCCCAGCTGCACATGGGAGAACGATGCCTGATGTGCCGGACTATTCATACCCACACGGTCTTTGCTCTGTTCAGCGGTCTTCACCATGGCGGTCTTTGCTCTGTTCAGCGGTCTTCACCATGGCAGTCTTTGCTCTGTTCAGCGGTCTTCACCATGGCAGTCTTTGGCCTGTTCAGCGGTGCTTTGCCATGGCGGTCTTTGCCCTGTTCAGCGGTCTTCACCATGGCGGTCTTTGCTCTGTTCAGCGGTCTTCACCATGGCAGTCTTTGCTCTGTTCAGCGGTCTTCACCATGGCAGTTTTTGGCCTGTTCAGCGGTGCTTTGCCATGGCGGTCTTTGCCCTGTTCAGCGGTCTTCACCATGGCAGTCTTTGGCCTGTTCAGCAGTCTTCACCATGGCAGTCTTTGGCCTGTTCAGTGGTGCTTTGTCATGGCGGTCTTTGCCCTGTTCAGCGGTCTTCACCATAGCGGTCTTTGCTCTGTTCAGCGGTCTTCACCATGGCAGTCTTTGCTCTGTTCAGCGGTCTTGATCATGGCAGTCTTTGGCCTGTTCAGCGGTGCTTTGCCATGGCGGTCTTTGCCCTGTTCAGCGGTCTTCACCATGGCGGTCTTTGCCCTGTTCAGCGGTCTTCACCATGGCGGTCTTTGCTCTGTTCAGCGGTGCTTTGCCATGGCGGTTCTGGTACGGACATTGGTGTGTGGCATGACGAACTCCACACTGGACATTGGTGTGTGGCATGACGAACTCCACACTGGACATTGGTGTGTGGCATGACGAACTCCACACTGGACATTGTTGTGTGGCATGACGAACTCCACACTGGACGTTGGTGTGTGGCTTGACGTTCCATCATTGCCCAGCGGGGCTGTGGGATCCTGGACCCTCCTGGGCTGTGACTCCGGCGGTGGCGGTGGTCTCCGGACCAGTAACGATACTTGAGCCCTCCTGGGCTGTGACTCTGGTGGTGGTCTCTGGACCAGTAACGATACTTGAGCCCTCCTGGGCTGTGACTCTGTCGGTGGTCTCTGGACCAGTGACGATACTTGAGCCCTCCTGGGCTGTGACTCTGGCGGTGGTCTCTGGACCAGTGACGATACTTGAGCCCTCCTGGGCTGTGACTCTGGCGGTGGTCTCTGGACCAGTGACGATACTTGAGCCCTCCTGGGCTGTGACTCTGGCGGTGGTCTCTGGACCAGTGACGATACTTGGGCCCTCCTGGGCAATGAGTCCGGCGGTGGTCTCTGGACCAGTGATGATACTTGGGCCCTCCTGGGCAATGACTCCGGCGGTGGTGTCCTGACCAGTGATGATACTTGGGCCCTCCTGGGCTGTGACTGTGGCGGTGGTCTCTGGACCAGTAACGACAGTGCTGGCAGTTGTGTCAGGACCGCCGGAAATGATGGCGCACTTCTCCGCCGTGACACTCACAACAGATTGGGGAGCATTCCTCAGGACCTTCCCCACATTCTTTGGAGTTACAGCTGACTCACCAATCGCCTTGGATCCCATTTCACTTTTTGTCCCACCAGGAGTCTTGACACGGTCCCGTCGTCCACTCTCCAATTTCAGAGCCTTTACAGGGGGTGGGCTAACAGTGCCTTGGCTCCGGGTCCTACTGCCTGCCCTGGTGGATGGGGCACTCCAAAAACCTGGAACACGCACCACTGGTACTGGAGGCTTTTTGGCTGAGGCGCCACGACGGGACTGATGAATTGGAGGGGGGGGGTGGGGGCAAAAAGGTCAATTTGTCATAGGGTCAGTTTCTGACGTACACTGGGATGGGTAGCTGGAGGGGCTCTGGGAGTGGAGGAAGAGGAGGTGGTTGTAGGAGGTGTCACTTTAGCTGTTTTGGGTGCAGGTGCAGGTACTGGAGGCTGTCGTGAGGTGGATGGATGTTGGGTGAGTGATTGCCGGCGTTTGGGTACTTTGGGAGGGGGCGTCACAGACACACTGGGAGAGGACACAGGGGACGTGTATATGGCAGTGGAGGTGGTGAGTGCAGGTGAGCGGCTTGTGGTGCTGGGTGTCCTGGTGCGAGTCCTAGTGCCTGTAGATGTGGTGCATGCAGGTGTGTGTGTAGACGACACTGGGAGGGAGAAGGGAGAAGAGGAGGAGGGGGACACAGTGGAGACAGTGGATGTTGCTGTATCTGTATGGGTGTGATGCTTGTGTGAGTGCCCGTGGTGTGTGTGGTGCCTATGTTTGCTTGAGCTACTTGTGTGTGTTGACTTGTGTGCATGCTGGTCTGTAGGTGTGCTTGGGATGGGCTGGGGTACAGGGGATTGGGTCTGGGTGGAGGAAGTTGGAGGGGGGAGGCTGGACACAGGGACAATGGCTGCCATCAGTGCTGAGGCCAGAGATTGCAGGGTTCGCTGAAGGACAGCCTGACCAGAATGAATGCCTTCCAGGAATGCATAACCGTGTTTCAACTCTCGTTCTACACCCTGGATGGCATTCACAATGGTAGACTGCCCAACAGTGAGTGACCTGAGGAGGTCAATAGCCTCCTCACTGAGGGCAGCAGGGGTGACTGGGGCAGGGCCTGAGGTGTCTGGGGCAAAGGTGATGCCCACCCTCCTGGGTGAGCGGGCACGGGGCGAACCCTGAGGGTCTGCTGGGAGGGCGGTGCTGGTAGGGGAGGTGGCGGCTGTACCTGTAGAAGTGGGGTGCACAGATGGTGCCGCCACCATAGGGGAGATCCCATCGGCGGACGAGTCCGTGTCGCTGGTTGGTGATCCTGTGGCCGACGTGAAGCTCCCCTCGCCCTCCATCCCACTGGTGAATTCAGAGTCTGTGGTGTGGCCCTCCATGGCCATGTGGGATGCAGCTCCCTCGTGCTCCCATGCCACTGTACCTCCGCCTGTTGATGCTGATGTACAGAAGGACAGGGAGAGCAGAAAAAGGGGGGAGACAGAAGAAAGAGAGTTTTAGTGCATGGCATACCGCTACCGTTGGCGGACAAGACAGACGCAGCAGCCCCATGCATTACGCCGTGCTCCTGCGCGCTGCACATGCTATTTCTGGGATATGGCCTACATGGCAATGGTAGAAATCTGCCCACATGGATGGCAAAGGGGCAACTATACATCAATTTGCCTTTCTTTTGAGCTGGGGTAGAGTGCCACATGGCCTACATAACGGAGGGGCCTTGCCTACCTAACTCGCCCTGGCCTAGGGACACCCACAGCCCACCACCCCCACCCAGACAGCTCCACTGCACGCAAAGTCCATAGGATGAGGTTGTACTCACCCCCTTGTGTCTGCTGTGATGTCCTTAAGTGCCCATCCAACTCCGGGTAGGCCACAGCCAGGATCCGTAACATCAGGGGGGTCATGGTGCGACGGGCACCCCTCCCACATTGGGAGGCCATCCCCAGCTGAGCCTCCACCGTCTTCTTGCTGCAGCGGCAAATGTCCTCCCATCTCTTCCGGCAGAGGGTGCCCCGTCTCTGGTGGGCCCCCAGGGTCCGGACTTCCTTGGCGATGGCACGCCAAATGTCCCTCTTCTGGTGGGCGCTGACCTACATGACATGCACAAGGAAAGAGGAACAGTCATTACCTACTGCACCGTCGTTGTAATTGGCCCCCTCCCAACTCTATCCCTGTGGCCCATTCATCCCCATGCATGACTGTTCCATGTACTCTGCCCCCTTCCCTCATTAACCCAGCCCTCTCCACCCAGGCCTAGCCCATGCAACGTGCTCCCTGTGTACTAACCTGTTGGTCTGGAGGACCGTAGAGTAGCGTATACTGGGGGAGGACCCCATCCACAAGTTTCTCCAACTCCTGTGCAGTGAAGGCAGGGGCCCTTTCCCCAGACGCAGCAGCCATCGTCGCTTCCAGACCGAGGTCACAGCAGCACTAGCAGTGTAGGTCCTCTCCTGTCGAAGGTCAGGTATCTAGTGATTGAAGAGATAGAAAATGGTGGTGACGTCCGCGGCGGTGCGCATCATCACCGCCAGCGCACCTGTTCATTGGCTCCTGGGACCCATAGGGTCCAATGTTAACCAATGCAGCATTGTGCCGCGCTCTACGACCGCCTACCGCGACGGTGTCCAACGCCAGCGCAGTTACCCCACAAATCCATTGTCCCAGTTTAGAGGTCAGGCAGCCGCCATTTCAGGGGCCCACATGGCTTCAATTACTACTGCGTCACACATACCGAAGCTTACACTCAAAACCTTTCACGGATGGGTTAATTGTCTGGTGTAGTCTTGTATGTGACTGTGGGTACATACCTGGAGGAATGCTGACAGTTTCTTCGCTGTTGTCCTTCTTAGGCACCGTCAGTTGGGACATATTGGAAGATGGCGGAATCCGCTGGTGTACCGACCGCTGGTGGACCTGTTGACAATGGAAGAGCGACATGTCATCGTGACCTACCGGTTTGACCGTGCCACAATCCAGGAACTATGTACCCAGTTGGAGCCAGACCTGATGTCACCAATCCGCCATCCGACTGGAATCCCCCCTGACGTGCAGGTGCTGTCAGTGCTCCATTTCCTTGCAAGTGGGTCATTTCAGACAACAGTGGCCATGGCATCAGGGATGTCCCAGCCTATGTTTTCCAACGTGTTGTCCAGAGTGTTGGCTGCCCTGCTGAAACACGTAAGGAGATGCATCATTTTCCCTGAGGTGGCGGATTTGCCTACAGTGAAAGGTGACTTCTATGCCCTTGGACATATCCCCAACGTCATAGGTGCCATTGATGGGACCCATGTAGCTCTGGTCCCCCCCGCAGGAATGAACAGGTGTACAGGAACAGGAAGAGTTGTCATTCCATGAATGTCCAGATGGTCTGTTTGGCAGACCAGTA
The DNA here is from genome assembly GCF_031143425.1 of Pleurodeles waltl. Classification (NCBI taxonomy): domain Eukaryota; kingdom Metazoa; phylum Chordata; class Amphibia; order Caudata; family Salamandridae; genus Pleurodeles; species Pleurodeles waltl. The sequence goes on along the minus strand of NC_090437.1, from coordinate 345,218,659 downwards.
CATCTTGCAGGTAAATGCAATGTTCCCTGGCTCAGTGCATGACGCCTACATCCTGCGGAATAGCAGCATCCCTGATATGATGGGTGAACTCCAGAGGCACCGTGTATAGCTATTGGGGGACTCTGGTTACCCCAACCTGTCATGGCTATTGACCCCAGTGAGGAATCCCAGGACCAGGGCAGAGGAATGGTACAATGAGGCCCATGGGCGGACTAGGAGGGTGATCGAGCGGACCTTCGGCCTCCTGAAGGCCAGGTTCAGGTGCCTCCATATGACAGGTGGGTCCCTATTCTACTCACCGAAGAAGGTGTGCGGCATCATCATCTCCTGCTCCATGCTCCATAACTTCGCATTGCGACGCCAGGTGCCTTTTCTGCAGGAGGATAATCCAGATGACGGTGTTGTTGCAGCGGGTGAGCCTGTGGAGCCTGTGGAGCCTGTGGACAGTGATGAGGATGAAGCTGATGAAGATGAAAACGACAACAGGGACTCAGTCATACAGCAATATTTTCAGTGAGACACAGGTGAGTACATTTTCATGTTTCACATAATATTAAATTTCACACGTCTACCTCTATCCTGTACCTACATTTCACTCCCTATTTGTTAACTGAGTTGTCCCCTTCCATTTCAGTTTCAGTAATGTGGTAACCTACGTGTCAACAGCTTGCACCCTTGAAAGGCTTGTGATGTGTGACATTGGTATGTTGGCCTTCCAATGGGTAACCTTTTTTAACACTGTAATTGACAATACAAAATCCACAATCATTGACTGACTCCAATATTATTAAGGTTTCAAGGGTGTTTATTTAAGTGCATAAAAATGTAGGGGGGTTGTGAAATGGGGATAGGTCATGGTGGAAGAATGTCCATGGCAGAGTCCAGTCTATTAGTATCACAGGTACATTGCACATCTGGCCATTGAAAGTGGAGCTGGGGCAGTTCCAATGTGGACAGGGTAACAAAGTGGGACAGTGGGGGGACAATCAGGGTAGTCTTATTTCCTGGTGGGGGTCTTGCCATCTTGCTCTGTCCTGTTCCTGGATCTCAGGGACCGCTTTCGTGGTGGTTCTCCATCTGCAGGGGGTGGGGTGCTGGTGTGTTGGTCCTGTGGCGGGGCATCCTGTCCACTAGCGCCGGTGGAGGTGGTGGGCAGTTCGTCGTCCTGGCTGGTGTCAGGGGCCCCTTGGAGTGCCACGGTGTCCCTCAAGGTCTTTTGAATGTCCGTCAGCACCCTACGATGGTGCCCAGGGCGGAGCCGATGGTCCTGAGCTCCTCCCTGAACCCCAAATACTGCTCCTCCTGCAACTTGGCCAGTACCGTTGCCATCGTCTCCTGGGAGTGGTGTTATGCTCCCATGATGGAGGAGAGGGCCTCGTTGAGAGTAGGTTCCCTTGGCCTGGCCTCCCTCTGTCGCACAGCAGCCCTCCCAGTTCCCCTATGTTCCTGTGCCTCCGTCCCCTGGACCGTGTGCCCACTACCACTGCCCCCAGGTCCCTGTTGTTGTTGGGGTGTTGGGTTAGCCTGGGTGCCCTGTAGTGGTGGACACACCGCTGATTGACCTGTCCTGGGTAGGGAGGTATGGGCCCGCTGGGTGGGTGCTGTGCTGGTGTTCCCAGAGGGTGGCAGCTCGGTGTTGGGCTGTGGCTGGGCAAGGGGAACCGACTGTCCTGAGGCCCACGATGGTCCGGGCTGGTCATCAAGATCCAGTAGGGCAGGGCTGCTGTCATCACTGTGGGCCTCTTCTGGGGGTGGAGTGGGGTTGTCTGGACCCTCTGGTGTGGTGACGTTCCTTCGGGTTCCTGCGGGGGTATGAACACAGGATTATTGCATGTGTGTGTTTCATGGTGTGCAATGGTTGTGTGTGCGTGTACCCCAGTGCTAGCATTCCTGTGTGGGAGCTTGTGTGGTGATGGTTGGGGGGTGTTGTGGGTCTGTGCAGTGGGCATGCTTTAGTGATGGGTATCCATGCTTAGTTGTGTCATGCAGGTCTTGGGGTTGGGATGGGTGGTTGGTGTTATGGGTACATTAGTGAAGATTTGGAGTGATAGTGGAGGGTGTGAGGGTGGGGGTGTGTGATAGCATGCAGGTAGGGTGGGGGATATGATAGTTGAGATTTGACTTACCAGTGTCCACCCCTCCAACGACTCCTGCGAGGCCCTCAGGATGCAAGATGGACAAGACTTGCTCCTCCCATGTTGTTAGTTGTGGGGGAGGAGGTGGGGGTCCGCCGCCAGTCCGCTGTACCGCGATGTGGTGCCTGGATACCGTAGAACGCACCTTCCCCCGTAGGTCGTTCCACCTCTTCCTGATGTCCTCCCTATTTCTTGGGTGCTGTCCCACAGCGTTGACCATGCAACGGTCTTTCATACCCGGTATTCCATTGGCGGTACACACCGCCGCGCTCAAAATACACACACATTTACAAAACACTACCACATTGGACAATTTCAAATACACACACCTGATACACATACACACACCACTCCCACACATCCAATAAAATATAAAACACACACCCACATCACCCACAAACCCTTACGACCACAATTATGACTGAAGGCCAGAGAGAGACACCACCATCTACAAACTAGCATCCACAGGCACTCAACACCATCACTCACACAACATCCACGCACAAAACACCACACACCCCTAAACTTCACCCCACACATCACAACACACACCACCCTACACATCACCCACACCACCCCATGGCACTGCAAAGACACCCCAGGTTCTCTGAGGAGGAGCTCAGGGTCATGGTGGAGGAAATCATCCGGGTAGAGCCACAGCTATTCGGATCACAGGTGCAGCACACCACCATAGCTAGGAAGATGGAGCTATGGCGCAGAATCATGGACAGGGTCAACGCAGTGGGACAGCACCCAAGAACACCGGATGACATCAGGAAGAGGTGGAACGACCTACGGGGGAAGGTTTGTTCCGTGGTCTCAAGACACCACATCGCAGTTCAGAGGACTGGCAGCGGACCCCCACCTCCTCCCCCACAACTAACAACATGGGAGGAGCAGGTCTTGGCTATACTGCATCCTAAGGGCCTCGCAGGAGTAGCTGGGGGAATGGACTCTGGTAAGGCAAATCTTAACTTTTACATCCCCCACCCTACCTGCATGCTATCACATACCCCCACCCTCACCCCCATCACTCCAACTCCTCACATATGTCCCACTATCACAACCCACCCATCCCAACACCAAGCCGTGCATGCAACACCAAAGCATGGACACCCATCACTAATGCATGGCCACTGCACATACCCACACACACCCCTAACCAATTATCACTGAAGGTCCCACACAAGAATGCAAACACTGGGGTACAGGGTCACCCACCCATTGAACACCATGGCACACATTGATGCAATAATCATGCCTTTACACCCCTGCAGGACCCCTGCCCAACGTCACCGGACAGGAGGGTCCAGACATGTCCACTCCACCCACAGAAGAGGCCCACAGTGATGACAGCAGCTCTGTCCAACTGGATCTAAATGACCAGCCCGGCCCATTTGGGACCTCGGGACAGTCGGTTCCCCTCACACTGGCACAAGCCACAACAGAGCCTCCCCCCTCTGGAAACACCAGCACAGCACCCACCCAGCAGGCCCATACCTCTGTCCCTAGGACACGTCAAGCAGCAGTGTGTCCACCACTACAGGGAACCCAGGCTAACCCACCACCTCAACAACACCAGGGACCTGGGGGCAGTGGTAGTGGGCACACGGTTCAGGGGACAGAGGCCCAGGAACACAGGAGAACTGGGAGGGCTGCTGTGCGACAGGAGGAGGACAGGCCCAGGGAACCCACTCTCCACGAGGCCCTCTCCAACATCATGGGAGCCTACCACCATTCCCAGGAGACGATGGCAACGGTACTGGCCAAGTTTCAGGAGACCCAGCGGCTGCAGGAGGAACAGTATTTGGCGTTCAGGGAGGAACTCAAATCCATCAACACCACCCTGGGCACCATTGTAGCGGTGCTGAAGGAACTCGTGAACACCAGGAGGGACACTGTGGCACAACAAGGGGCCCCTGACACTAGCCTTGATGATGAAATGCCCACCGCCTCCGCCAGCGCTAGTGGACAGGAGGCACCACCACAGGACCACGACACCAGCACCCCACCCCCTGCAGATGGATAACCACCCGCATGCGGTCCCTGAGATCCAGGACAAAGACAGAGAACAATGCCAAGACCCCCACCAAGAAATGAGACCACCCTGATTATCATCCTTCTATCCCACTTTGTCACCCTGTCCATACTTAAACTGCCCCAGCTTCACTTCCCATGCCCCTTTGGACAATGCACCTGTAAGACTAATAGACTGGACTCTGCCATGGTCATTCCTCCACCATCACCCCTGACCATTTTACAACACCCTCCAATATTTAGCACTTAAATAAACACCCTCAAAGCGCAAAACAATCTGGAGTCAGTCTGTGCTTTCGAAAATGTGTATTTGCAATAACTGTGTAAAAATGATATATCCATTGTATTGACAACATACCTATGTCACACAGCTCTAGTCCATGCAGAAAAAAAGCAGATGTCACACAGTGGGACCCACATCTGTGAAATTGAAAGGGAAAGTGACAACTCAGTGTCCATACACTGGGTGAAAGTGACAGACAGATGAGAGGTAGAACAATTATATCAGATGTAGCAGGCAGTGATGTCTTCTTATCTGCGTCTCACTGGAAGTATTGATGAATCACCGTGTTTCGGTTGTCGATGTCCTCTTCTTCTGCTTCCTCTTCTTCACTGCCCACAGGTTCCACAGCTGCACAATACCTCCATCTGGACCATCCTCCTGCAGAAAAGGCACCTGTCGTCGCAAAGCCAAGTTGTGAAGCATACAGCAGGCCACGATGATCTGGCACACCTTCTTTGGTGAGTAGAATAGGGAACCACCTGTCAGATGGAGGCACCTGAAACTGGCCTTCAGGAGGCCGAAGGTCCTCTTTATAACCCTCCTAGTTCACCCATGGGCCTCATTGTAGCATTCCTCTGCCTTTGTCCTGGGATTCCTCACTGGGGTAAGTAGCCATGACAGGTTGGGGTAGCCAGATTCACCTGCAAATGTCGAGGGAAATCTGTTAGACACACACTAACTCTTAGGGACATCCCCAGACCCAGACACCTAGTCACACTGTTTAGGGTCCATGTCCTCACCTAATAGCCACACACGGTGCCTCTGGAGTTGCCCTATCACATAAGGGATGCGGCTATTCCTCAAAATGTAAGCGTCATGCACTGAGCCAGGAAACTTGGCGTTCACATGGGAGATGTACTGGTCGGCCAAACACACCATCTGCACATTCATTGAATGGTAACTCTTCCGATTTCTGTACACCTGTTCACTCCTGCGGGGAGGGACCAAGGCTACGTGTGTCCCATCAATGGCACCTATGATGTTGGGGATATGTCCCAAGGCATTGAAGTCACCTTTCACTGTTGGCAAATCCTCCACCTGAGGGAAAACGATGTAGCTGCACATGTGTTTCAGCAGGACAGACAACACTCTGGACAACATGTTGGAGAACATAGGCTGGGACATCCCTGATGCTATGGCCACTGTCGTCTGAAAAGACCCACTTGCCAGGAAATGGAGTACTGACAGCACCTGCTCTAGAGGGGGGATACCTGTGGGATGGCGGATAGCTGACATCAGTTCTGGCTCCAACTGGGCACACAGTTCCAGGATTGTGGCACGATCAAGTCTGTAGGTGACAATTACATGTCGCTCTTCCATTTTCGACAGGTCCACCAGCGGTCTGTACACTGGAGGATGCCGCCACCTCCTCATCTGCCCCAGCGGACGTGCTCTATGGAGGAGAACAGCGAGCAGAGAGTCAACCAACACTGAGGTACGTTAACACAACTTTATTCCTCAATTTTTTTAAATTGCCATGTGCCTGTATTTGTGTGTCTGCAAGGCCTAGATATGTGTGACACATTTAAAATTAATGGCATGTGGCCCCCTGAAATGGCGTCTGCCTGACCTGTAATGTGGGACAAGGGGATATGAGGTAACTGTGCTGGCGTTGTACACCGTCGCGGTAGGCAATCAAAGATCGCAGCGCAATCCTGCATTGGTTAACATTGGACCCTATGGGTCCGAGGAGCCAATGACGATGTACGCCGGCAGTGACGGTACACACCGCCGCGGACGTGACCACCATTTTCTTTCTGTTCAATCACTTGATACCTGATCTTCGACAGGAGAGGACCTACACTGCAAGTGCTGCTGTGACCTCAGTCTGGAAGAGACAATGGCTCATATGTCTGGGGAAAGGGCCCCTGCCTTCAGGACAGAGGAGTTGGAGAAACTAGTGGATGGGGTCCTCCCCCAGTACACGCTACTCTACGGTCCTCCAGACAAACAGGTAAGTACACTGTGAGCATGCCGAATGGGCAATGCCTGTGTGGAGTGGTGTGGATGGAAGATTGGGGGGGGGGGAGAATGAGGCATGCATGAAACGACGGTGAGTGCATGTGCGTCATGGAAAGGGTAGGGATGCGGTCCAATGACTGTGACGGTGCGGACGGTTATATCTTCTCCTTTTCCCCTGTACTATTCCTGTAGCTCAGCATCTCCTTCGCCCCAGGCACCTCAGCCCCTGCCCCAGTCAGCTCTGCTGCCCTCAGTGAGGAGGCCATTGACCTCCTCAGGTCCCTCACTGTTGTGCAGTCTACCATTTTGAATGCCATCCAGGGTGTAGAGAGGCAGTTGCAACAAACCAATGCATAGCTGGAGGGCATTCATTCTGGTCAGGCAGCCCAACAGCGAGCTTTTCAGTCTCTGGCCTCAGCACTGATGGCAATCATTGTCCCTGTGTCCAGCCTCCCCCCTCCAACTTCCTCTACCCAGACCCAAACGCCTGTACCTTTGCATATCCCAAGCACACCATCAGACCAGCATGCACACACCTCAACACACAAGCGAAGCTCTGGCAAACATAAGCACCACACATCCCACAGGCACTCACACAAGCATCATACCCATTCACACATACCAACATCCTCTGCCTCCACTGTGCCCCCCCTCCTCCACGTCTCCCTCCTCCCTCCCTGTCTCATCTCTACTCACACCTGCATGCACTACATCTTCATCCACTACGTCCATCACCAGCACACCCATCACCACACCCCGCTCACTTGCACTCACCACCCCCACTACCATTCACACATCCCCTGTGTCCTCTCCCAGTGTGTCTGTGAGCCCACGTCCCAAGGTACACAAACGCAGCCACACACCCCCCCAACAGCCATCCACCTCGAGACAGCCTCCAGCCCATGCACCTGCACCCAAAGTCACCAAACGTACACCTCCTACAACCACTACCTCTTCCTCCACTCCCAAACCCCCTCCATCTACCCGTCCCAGTGTATCCCAAAAACTTTTCCTGTCCAACCTTGACCTCTTCCCCTCACCTCCTCCACCCCCTCAGCCCCCTATGGCCCGCCTTTCCAGGTCCCAACCGAGCACCTCAGCCACAACATGAGCGGGAACAGTGGTGCCAGCAGTAACCGGCTTCTGGAGTGCGCCAAGCAGCAGGGCAGCCAGTGTGCCAAGGAGCCAGACCACGGACAGTCCCCCACCTCAAAAGCATAAAAAGTTGGCCAGTGCCCAGCGGGAGAAAGGCAAAACATCTACCACCAAAGCCTATCCCTGGAGTACAGTTGGGAGTGGGAAGACAGCTATGCCACCATCCAAGGTAGGGAAAGGGCACAGAAAGACAGGCAAGTCGCCGAAAACCTGCATGGCGGACAAGACCGCCACCAGCACCGCTGCCAAGGACACCGCCGCCACAAGCACCGCTGCCAAGGACACCGCCACCACCAGCACCGCTGCCAAGGACACCGCCGCCACAAGCACCATAGCCAAGGACACCGCCCCACTAGCACCGCTGCCAAGGACCACACCGCCACCAGCACCGCAGGCCAATGAGCGCCAAAAGCTCCGACGCTACTGGGGCTGCCATGAGCAGGATGAAGCACTCTGGGCACCAAGCCCCCTCCAGAACCAGTGGAGAAAGGCATCCACTACCTCAGTCCTTGGCAGGATGAAGCACTCTGGGCACCAAGCCCCCTCCAGAACCAGTGGAGACTGTTATCCACTTGTGAGACTGTGACTTTGCAATCCCCAGGATAAAGCAGTGGGCAAACCACCCACTTGAGAGACTTGTGAGACTGTGGCTTTGCACTCCCCAGGATAAAGCAGTGGGCAAACCACCCACTTGAGTGACTGTGGATTTGCACTCCCCAGGATAAAGCAGTGGGCAAACCACCCACTTGAGAGACTTGTGAGACTGTGGCTTTGCACTCCCCAGGGTAAAGCAGTGGGCAAACCACCCACTTGAGAGACTTGTGAGACTGTGGCTTTGCACTCCCCAGGGTAAAGCAGTGGTCAAACCACCCACTTGAGAGACTTGAGAGACTGTGGCTTTGCAGTCCCCAGGATAAAGCAGTGGGCAAACCACCCACTCGAGAGACTTGTGATACTGTGGCTTTGCACTCCCCAGGATACATCAATGGGCATGGAGCCACCTCGTGGATCTGGCGCAGTGCACTCATCCGGCTGAGGTGCCCCCCATCCCTTCCCCCTGAGGTGCCTGTTGTATTTCTATCTGATGCCCCAGCAGTGTTCTCTCCGTTTTGATCGGGTATCTTGTGTGGGCCTCGCCCCTGCATTTTGGGCCCAGTGGTCCACGGACTTTAATGGTGGAATACCTTGGACTTGTATTCTTGGTGTATATCTTTGTTTATGGTGTATATATATATTTTTGAGTACTGGATTTTAATAGATTACAAATGTTCAAATCATTTCCTTTTGTCTTGGCATTCTTCCGGGGGGGTTTGAGGGTGTAACTGTAATGTATCATGATGTATTAGTGTATGTGTTGTCTTGGGTGAGGGTGGGGGTGGGGGTGTTGCATGTGTGTGTCACTCTTTTTTCCCTCCCCCTCCCCTGTGTCATAGGTGCAGTACTCACTGTGGTCTTCGCCGCCGGCGTTCCTGCTCCTGGTAGAAGAGCAGGAAGACAAAGGCAGGGAGTATCTGGAGTTCTGGTTCCATGGCGTCCTGGTTCCTCGTGGGGTGTGTAGAGGTGAGCGTTTTCCCTTCCAAGTCCTGTTTCCGCTGTGTTTTTGTTCGTGGTGAATCTGCCCCAGAAAAGGTGGCGAATTGGGCTGTTGTAATACTGTGGGCGGTACATTGTCTTCCGCCTGTCTGTTGGCGGTTACAGCCGCGGTGTTTGTTTGTACCGCCGTGGCGGTCGAAGTGTTAAAGTGGCTATCTATGTTGGCGGTTTCTGCCACGGTCGTGATTCCATTTCTTTTACCACCGGCCTGTTGGCGGTTTTACCGCCGCTTTAATACTGACCGCCAGGGTTGTAATGACCACCTATATCTTATGTGAGATGTCCATTGCCAGGCGTGGTGTGAAGTTGGGGACAGGGCCTCCATCCAACCCTCTCCCCGCAGTACGCTAAACCCTACCATACACTGCAAATTAGCTCACATATTATATCACAAATGACATGTTCTAAGACACTGAGGATAACATCGAAGCAATAGCTAAAATTACTTGATTGAAAGCAACATTGTGCATGGTGGGGGCCAAGTTATAGTTACTTTATGGCATGACATGGTTAGTTAATGTTAGAAATGGGGTCTTTGGTTGGCAGTCAGGTTACCCCCTGTCCAAGCAAAGACCCTCACTTTAGTCAGGGTAAAGGAGAATAACCCTCAGTTAATCCCCCCTCACCACCTTGGTAGATTGGCACGAACAGGGAGGCTTAACTTCAAAAGCAATGTGTAAAGTATTTGTACCAACACACACAGTAACTCAGTGAAAACACTACAAAATGACATAACACAGGTTTAGAAAAATAGGTAATATTTACCTAAACAAATCAAGACCAAAACGACAAAAATCCGACATACATAAATCAAGATCTGTATTTTTAAAAGAATAAGGTGGTCATTACAATCCTGGCGGATGGTGTTAAAGCGGCGGTAAGAGCGCCAACAGGCCGGTGGTAAAAAAATAGCAATTACAACGCGGCGGAAACCGCCAACAAAGACAGCCACTTTAACACTCCGACCGCCACGGCGGTACAAACAAACAGCGCGGCGGTCACCGCAAACAGACAGGCGGGAGACAATGTACCGCCCACACTATTATGACAGGCCAATCCGCCACCTTTTCCGGGGCGGATACACCGCGGATAAAAACATGGCGGAAACAGGAATTCTGAAGGAAAAACGCTCACCTCTACACACTGCACGAGGAACTACGACACCATGGAACCGGAACTCCAGATCCTACCTGCGATAGTCTTCCTGCTCCTCTACCAGGAGCACGAACGCCGGCGGCGAAGACCACGGTGAGTACTGCGCCTACGACACAGGGGAGGGGGGAGGCAAAAAACAGGGACATACACACGCAACACCCCCGCCCTCACCCCCACCCTCACCCACTACAAAACACACACTAATGCATATCAATACATCACAGTTACACCCCCCAAACCTCCCCGGAAGAATGCAAAGACCAAAGAAAATGAGTGTAACCATCGGAATATATTACAAACAAGTAGGCAGGAATATATATATATATATATATACACACCATCTACAAAATATATACCAGGCATAGAAGTCCAGGTACTGCACAAAGAAAGTCCGTGGAACACTGGGACCACATGGTATGGGCGAGGCCCACACAAGAACCCCGACCATGACGGAGAGAACACTGCAGGGGCATCAGATACCAAGAAAATAGGCACCGCAGGGGGAGGGAAAGGGGGGGCACCTGAGGTCGCTTGAGTGCACGACGCCAAATCCACGAGGGGGCCACATACCCACTGTAACATCCTGGGGAGTGCAAAGCCACAGTCTCTGAAGTCTCTACAGTGGGTGGGTTGCCCACTGTAACATCCTGGGGAGTGCAAAGCCACAGTCTCTCAAGTCTCTACAGTGGGTGGGTTGCCCACTGTAACATCCTGGGGAGTGCAAAGCCACAGTCTCTCAAGTCTCTACAGTGGGTGGTCTGCCCACTGTTCAATCCTGGGGAGTGCAAAGCCACAGTCTCTCAAGTCTCTACAGTGGGTGGGTTGCCCACTGTAACATCCTGGGGAGTGCAAAGCCACAGTCTCTCAAGTCTCTACAGTGGGTGGTCTGCCCACTGTTCAATCCTGGGGAGTGCAAAGCCACAGTCTCTCAAGTCTCTACAGTGGGTGGGTTGCCCACTGTCACATCCTGGGGAGTGCAAAGCCACAGTCTCTCAAGTCTCCACAGTGGGTGGGTTGCCCACTGTAACATCCTGGGGAGTGCAAAGCCACAGTCTCACAAGTGGATAACAGTCTCCACTGCTTCTGGAGGGGGACTGGTGCCCAGAGTGCTTCATCCGGTGAAGGACAGAGGTAGTGGATGGATGTCTCCACTGGTTCTGGAGGGGGACTGATGCCCAGAGTGCTTCATCCTGTGAAGGACAGAGGTAGTGGATGGATGTCTCCTCTGGTCTGGAGGGGGACTGGTGCCCAGAGTGCTTCATCCTGTGAAGGACAGAGGTAGCGGATGGATGTCTCCACTGGTTCCGGAGGGGGACTGGTGCCCAGAGTGCATCACTCACCCCGTGACTGACCCAGTTGCGTTAGTGCCCCTGCCACTCATGGGCTAGTGGTGCTTGATTTGGCAGTGCCCTGTTCAGCGGTGCTTGAGTTGGCGGTGCCCTGTTCAGCAGTGCTTGAGTTGGCGGTGCCCTGTTCAACGGTGCTTGAGTTGTCGGTGCCCTGTTCAGCGGTGCTTGATTTGGCGGTGCCCTGTTCAGCGGTGCTTGAATTGGCAGTGGCCTAATCAGTGGTGCTTGAGTTGGCGGTGCCCTGTTCAACGGTGCTTGAGTTTGCAGTGCCCTGTTCAGCGGTGCTTGAGTTGGCGGTGTCCTGTTCAGCAGTGCTTGATTTGGCGGTGCCCTGTTCAGCGGTGCTTGAGTTGGCGGTGCCCTGTTCCGCGGTGCTTGAGTTGGCGGGGCCCTGTTCAGCGGTGCTTGATTTGGCGGTGCCCTGTTCAGCGGTGCTTGAGTTGGCGGTGCCCTGTACAGCGGTGCTTGATTTGGCGGTGCCCTGTTCAGCGGTGCTTGAGTTGGCGGTCCTTCATGGGCCAGCGGGGTTTGGGCTGGCGGTCCTTCATGGCCCAGCAGGGCTTGTGCTGGCGGTCCTTCATGGCCCAGCGGGGCTTGTGCTGGTGGTCCTTCATGGCCCAGCAGGGCTTGAGTTGGCGGTCCTTCATGGCCCAGCAGGGCTTGTGCTGGCGGTCCTTCATGGCCCAGCGGGGCTTGTGCTGGCTGTCCTTCATGGATCAGCTGGGCTGGGGCTGGCGGTGGCCTCTTGGGCAGCTGGGCTAGGGCTGGCAGTGGCCTCCTGGGCAGCTGGGCTGGGGCTGGCGGTGGCCTCCTGGGCAGCGGGGATGATGGCGGTCTTCTCCGCCGTGCAGCCCTTCCCAGACTTGCCGGGTTTCGTGTGGCCCTTCCCCACCTTGGAAGGTGTCACAGCTGACTCCACACTCCCAACGGGACCCCTGGGAGCGGCTTTGGTGGCTGGACTCTTCCCCCTCTCCCGCCGGGCACTGGCCAACTTCTGATGCTTCACAGGTGGGGGACTGGCTGTGCTGTGGCTCCGTGCCACTCTGGCTGTCCTGGTGGCTGGTGCACTCCACATACCTGTGACTACAGGCACCAGTGGTCCCGGAGATGTTGTGGCTGAGGTGCTACTTCGGGACCTAGGAGATGGACGGGGTGGGGGAGGTGTGGGAAAAAGGTCAAGGCTGGACAGGAAAATTCTTTTGGAGACACTAGGACGGGTAGCTGGAGGGGGTTTGGGAGTGGAGGAAGAGGTGGTGGTAGGTGTACGTTTGGCGACTTTGGGTGCAGGTGCATGTGCTGGAGGCTGTCGTGAGGTGGATGGCTGTTGGGTGGGTGTGTGCCTGCGTTTGTGTATCTTGGGAGGGGGCGTCACAGACACACTGGGAGAGGACACAGGGGACGTGTGAATGGTAGTGTGGGTGGTGACTGCACGTGAGCGGGGTGTGCTGGTGAGGGACGTAGTGGCTGTAGAGGTAGTGCATGCAGGTGTGAATGTAGACGAGACTGGGAGGGAGGAGGGAGATGATGAGGAGGGGGACACAGTGGAGGCAGTGGATGTTGGGGTGTCTGCATGTGTGTGTTGCTTGCGTGAGTGCCTGTGTGATGTGTGGTGCTTATGTTTGCCTGGGCTTCCCTTGTGTGGTGAGGTGTGTGCAGGCTGGTCTGATGGTGTGCTTGGGATAGGCAGAGGTACAGGGAATCGGGTCTGGGTGGAGGAAGTTGAAGGGGGGAGGCTAGAGACGGGGAAAATGGCTGCCATCAGTGCTGAGGCCAGAGTTTGAAAGGTTCAGTGAAGGGCCGCCTGACCAGAATGAATGCCCTCCAGGAATGCATTAGTTTGTTGCAACTGCCTTTCTACACTCTGGATGGCATTCAAAATGGTAGACTGCCCAACAGTGAGTGACCTGAGGAGGTCAATGGCCTCCTCACTGAGGGCAGCAGGGGTGACTGGGATAGGGCCTGAGGTGCCTGGGGCGGAGGTGATGCCCACCCTCCTGGGTGAGCGGGCACGGGGCGAAGGCTGAGGGGCTGCTGGGAGGGTGGTGCTGGTAGGGGGGGTGGCGGCTGTACCTGTAGATGCGGGGGCACAGATGTTGCCGCCACCACAAGGGAGCTCCCATCAGAGGACGAGTCCGTGTCGCTGGTCTCAGCTCCTGTCCCCGCCGTGGAGCTCCCCTCGCCCTCCGTCCCACTGGTGAATTCCGAGTCCGTAGTCTCGCCCTCCAGGGCCATGTGGGATGCAGCTCCCTCGTGCTCCGGTGCCACTGCTCCTCCGCCTGATGATGCTAATGCACACAAGAACAGGAAGACTACAAAAAGGGGGGGGAGACAGGAGAAAGACATGTTGAGTGCATGGTTTACTGCTACCGTTGGCGGAGAGGACAGACACAGAAGCCCCCTGCACTACGCCGCGCTCTTGGGCTCCACAGTTCAATTCCTGGGAAATGGCCTACAAGGCTATGGACGACATCTGCACACATAGATGACACAGGGGCATGAATAGCTGTACTTGCACTCTACAGAGGTGGGGTGCCACAGGGCCAACCTTACGAAGGGGCCTAGCCTACGGAACTCGCCCTGGCCTAGGGAAACCCACAGCCCTCCTCCTCCACCCAGACAACTCCACTGCACGCAAAGTCAGCAGAATGAGAGTGTACTCACCCCCTTGTGTCTGCTGTGATGCCCTCAAGCGCCCATCCAACTCCGGGTAGGCCACCGCCAGGATCCTGAACATCAGGGGGGCATTGTGCGACGGGCACCCCTCCCACGTTGGGAGGCCATCCCCAGCTGAGCCTCCGCCGTCTTCTTGCTCCAGCGGCGAATGTCCTCCCATCTTTTCCAGCAGTGGGTACTCCGTCTGTGGTAGACCCCCAGGGTCCGGACGTCCTTGGCGATGGCACGCCAAATATCTTTCTTCTGGTGGGCGCTGACCTACATGAAATGTACAAGGGAAGAAGAGAAGTCATTACCAACTGCACCCTCAAAGTGAGCGGCCCCCATCCCTACCCTTGCCATGTGGCACATGCATTCACCATCTTTCATGCACGCAGCACTCTGCCCCCTTCCTTCTTACATCCAGCCCTCTCCACACAGGCATAGCCCATACAACATGCTCCCTGTGTACTTACCTGTTTGTCTGGAGGACCATAGAGTAGCGTGTACTGGGGGAGGACCCCATCAACGAGCTTCTCCAACTCCTCCGATGTGAAGGCAGGTGCCCTTTCCCCAGACGCACGAGCCATTGTCTCTTCCAGACCGAGGTCACAGCAGCACTTGCAGTGTAGGTCCTCTCCTGTCGAAGATCAGGTATTGAGTGATTGAACAGATAGAAAATGGCGGTCACGTCCGCGGCGGTGCGTACCGTCACCGCCGGCGTTCATCGTCGTTGGCTCCTGGGACCCATAGGGTCCAATGTTAACCAATGCAGCATTGCGCCGCGGTCTTCGACTGCCTACCGCGACGGTGTACAACGCCAGCGCAGTTACCTCACATCCCATTGTCCCACTTCAGAGGTCAGGCAGCCGCCATTTCAGGGGCCCACATGGCTTCATTTTCAACTGTGTCACACATACCTAGGCCTAGACTCAACACATATACAGGCCACCTTTTGTGTATGATTGGTCTTCTGGGTAAACTGTGGGTACGTACCTCTGAGTTGTTTGGCTCTGTGCTCGCTGTTGTCCTTCATAGGCACCGTCCGCTGGGACATGTGAGGAGATGGCGGCATCCTCCGGTGTACCGACCGTTGGTGGACCTGTCGACAATGGAGAAGCGACATTTGATAATCACCTACAGGCTTGACCGTGCCACAATCCAGGAACTGTGTACCCAGTTGGAGCCAGACCTGATGTCAGCAATCCGCCATCCCACAGGAATCCCCCCTCAAGTGCAGGTGCTGTCAGTGCTCCATTTCCTTGCAAGTGGGTCATTTCAAACAACTGTGGCCATGGCATCATGGATGTCCCAGCCTATGTTTTCCAACGTATTGTCCAGAGTGTTGTCTGCCCTACTGAAACACATGCGGAGCTACATCGTTTTCCCTCAGGTGGAGGATTTGCCTACAGTGAAAGGTGATTTCTATGCCCAGGGACATCTCCCCAACATCATAGGTGCCATTGATGGGACACATGTGGCTTTGGTCCCCCCCCACAGGAGTTAACAGGTGTACAGAAACCGGAAGAGTTATCATTCTATGATTGTACAGATGGTATGTTTGGCAGACCAGTACATCTCCCATGCGAATGCCATGTTCCCTGGCTCAGTGCATGACGCCTACATCCTGCGGAATAGCAGCATCCCTTATGTGATGGGACAACTACAGAGGCACCGGGTGTGGCTATTAGGTGAGCACCTGGACCCAAATCAGTGGGAATAGTTGTCTGGTTCTGTGGATGTCCCTATGAGTCAGTGTGTGTCTAACAGTTGTCCCTCGCCATTTGCAGGTGACTCTGGTTACCCCAACCTGTCATGGCTACTGACCCCAGTGAGGAATCCCAGAACCAGGGCAGAGGAATGCTACAATGAGGCCCATGGGCGAACTAGGAAGGTGATCGAGTGGACCTTCAGCCTCCTGACACTACTGGTCTGCCAAACACACCATCTGCACATTCATTGAATGGTAGCTTTTCCAGTTTCTGTACACCTGTTCATTCCTGCGGGGGAGGACAAATGCCACATGTGTACTATCAATGGCACCAATGATGTTGGGGATATGTCCCAGGGCATAAGAGTCACCTTTCACTGTGGGCAGATCCTCCACCTGAGACAAAACGATGTAGCTGCGCATGTGTTTCAGCAGGGCAGATGACACTCTGGACAACACGTTTGAGAACATTGGCTGGGACATCCCTGATGCCACGGCTACTGTTGTTTGAAAAGACCCACTGGCCAGGAAATGGAGTACTGACAGGACCTGCATTAGAGGGGGTATTCCTGTGGGATGGCGGATAGCTGACATCAGGTCAGGCTACAACTGGGCACACAGTTCCTGGATTGTTGCACGATCAAGTCTGTAAGTGATAATTATGTGTCTGTCTTCCATAGACGACAGGTCCACCAGGGGCCTGTACACCGGAGGATCCCGCCATCTCATCACCTGCCCCAGCGGATGTGCCCTATGGAGGAGAACGGTGAGCAGAGGGTCACACAACACATAGGTTTCACAAGGCTGTTTAGCACAAACGTTAAATTTTCTCTATGTGCCTTTGTCTGTCCATATTCCTGGCCTGAATAGGTGTGACGCAGTTATTTGGCCTGCCACGTGGTCCCCTGAAATGGTGGCTGCCTGACCTGTAAGGTGGGACAAGGGGAAATGAGGTAACTGCGCTGGCGTACACCGTTGCGGTAGGTGGTCGAAGACCACGGCGCAAGACAGCATTGGTTACCATTGGGCCCTATGGGTTCCAGGAGCCAATGACGAT
Source organism: Pleurodeles waltl (assembly GCF_031143425.1). NCBI lineage: Eukaryota > Metazoa > Chordata > Amphibia > Caudata > Salamandridae > Pleurodeles > Pleurodeles waltl. The sequence continues at coordinate 345,201,570 of NC_090437.1, read as the reverse complement.
GTACGCCGGCGGTGACGGTACGCACCGCCACGGACGTGACCACCATTTTCTATCTGTTCACTCACTTGATACCTGACCTTCAACAGGAGAGGACCTACACTGCAAGTGCTGCTTTGACCTGTGTCTGGAAGCGACAATGGCTACAGTGTCTGGGGAAAGGGCCCCTGCCTTCACTTCGGAGGAGTTGGACAGACTAGTGGATGGGGTCCTCCCCCAGTACACGCAACTGTATGGTCCTAAAGACAGACAGGTGAGTAAACTGTGCATGGTGGATGGCACATGATGTATGGAGTGTTGTGGATGGAAGAGACGGGGGGAAGGCCAGCATGTGAGGATGGTGTGTGTATGTATTTCTGGGCCAGGGTGGGAGGTTTGTGGCCAATGTGTGAGAGGAAATGTATGGGGGAGTAACATCCATTTTTACTTCACTTTTCCTCTAGGTCAGCGCCCACCAGAAGAAGGGTATTTGGCGTGCCATCGCCATGGGCGTGCGGACCCGAGTGGTCTACCATAGACGGAGCACCCACTGCCGTAAAAGATGGGAGGCCCTGCGCCGCTGGACCAAGAAGACAGCAGAGGCCCAGCTGGGGATGGCCTCCCAATGCGGAAGGGGTGCCCGTCGCACCATGACCCCCCTGATGTTCTGGATCCTGGCGGTGACATATCCTGAGGTGGATGGGCGCTTGAGGGCATCACAGCAGCCACAAGGGGATGAGTACACTCTCATTCAGCTGACTCTGCGTGCTTTACGAGGTGTCTGGGTGGGGGAGGTGGGCTTTGGGTTCCTCTAGGCCAAGGCAAACATGCAAAGGTAGATCCATTGATTTGCAGTGTCATTCCCACTCCAACCCCAAAGGTGGTATTTGCCCTCTACACCTAGTCAGGCTCCTAGGGCTTCCAGCTGTGCATAAAATGGTTCTCGACAGAGTCCCCTATGGGCATGTGTTTTTCCCCTTAGCATCATCTGGCGGAGGAGCAGTGGCACCGGAGCAGGAGGGAGCTGCATCCCACATGGCCCTGGAGGGTGAAGTAACAGAGTCCGAAGGCACCAGTGGGATGGAGGGCGAGGGGAGCTCCACGACGGGGACAGGAGCAGACACCAGCGACAGCGACTCCTCCTCTGAAGGGAGCTCCCTTGCGGTGGCGGGCACCTCTGTGCCCACCACATCAACAGGTACAGCCACCACCCCCAGACCAACACCGTCCTCCCAGCAGCCCCTCATTGAGTTTCCTGTGCCTGCTCACCCAGGAGGGTGGGCATCTCCTTCGCCCCAGGCACCTCAGCCCCTGCCCCAGTCAGCCCTGCTGCCCTCAGTGAGGAGGCTATTGACCTCCTGAGATCCCTCACTGTAGGGCAATCAACCATTTTTAATGCTATCCAGGGTGTCGAGAGGCATTTGCAGCAAACAAATGCATACCTGGAGGGCATTCAGTCTGGGGTGTCGGCCCAACCAAGAGCAATTCAGGCTCTGGCCTCAGCACTGATGGCAGCCATTGTCCCTGTGTCCAGCCTCCCCCCTCCAACTTCCTCTCCCAGACCCAATCCCCTGTACCTCAGCCTATCCGAAGCACACCATCAGACCAGCATGCACACACATCAACACACAGGAGCGGACATGGCAAACATAAGCACCACACATCCCACAGGCACTGAAACAAGCACCATCCCCATGCAGACACACCAACATCCACTGTCTCCACTGTGTCCCCCTCCTCCACGTCCTCCTCCTCCCTCCCTGTCTCGTCTCCACTCATACCTGCATGCACTACATCTTCATCCACTACCTCCATCACCAGCACGCCCACACCACACACCGCTCATGTCCACTCACCACCCCCACTATCATTCACACATCCCCTGTGTCCTCTCCCAGTGTATCTGTGAGCCCTCCTCCCAAAGTATACAAACGCAGGCACACACACACCCAACAGCCATCCACCTCACAACAGCCTCCGGCCCATGCACCGTCACCCAAATTCAGCAGACGTACACATCCTACAACCACTACCTTTTCCTCCACTCCCAAACCACCTCCATCCTCCCTTCCCAGTGTGTCTAAGAAACTTTTCCTGGCTAACATTGACCTCTTCCCTACACCCCCCGTCCTTCTCCTAGGTCCAGGCTGTCCAGGTCCCAGCCCAGCACCTCAGCCACCAAATCCTCCAGCACAGTGGTCTCAGCAAGTCCGGTCACATCGCGGGCAGCACCCTTCAGGGCTGCCAGTGTGCCACCTAGCAAGGCCAAGGAGCAGGCCATTCCGCCACCTGCCAGGGTGAAGAAGGTGCCCACATGTCGGATCGAAAAGCCGCACCTACCAGCAAACAAGGGCTCCTCCAAGCCAAAAGGGGATAGTGGCAAGGCACCAGCAGCGACATCAAAGGTGGGGAAGGGACACAAGCCGAAGAGCAGGACAGGGCACGGAGGCTCCGGCTGAGGGAACAGAGTCACCCCTTCTGTCAACCACAACATCGACCTGTACGGCGGTGGACACTACCACCTGCACTGCCACCTGCACCGCCACCTACACGTCTGCTGCCTCAGCAACAGTCCCCAGCATCATGCCCAGTGGGCAGCTGTCCGAGGCTGCAGGAGATGTCCTACTGTGTTTCTCAACAGGTGCAGACACATGCACCACCGCCAGCACCTCTGCCACAGACACCACCGCAAGCACCACCACCAGCCCCGCGACGTGCTCAGACAGTGCCACCATAGCTGACATGGCAATCATCCCCAGTGGCCAGCCGTCCGAGGCTGCAGGGGACGTCTTGGACCCTGCCCAGCGTACATGAGGCATGACTTCCAGTACTGTTTGCACCAGCAGGTGGCAGGCGAAGTCGCAGCAGGGTGGAGTGTGTCTCCATCTCCATGGAGTATCATGCTACCTGTTCCCAGGCAATCTCGTGGCACACACACCCAGGTGAGGCAATGGGACCTGCCATACTGCATGTGAAGCACTCTGGGCACAAAGCCCCCTCCAGAACCAGTGGAGATTCACTTCCACTACCTCAGTCCTTGGCAGGATGAAGAACTCTGGGCACAAAGCTCCCTCCAGAACCAGTGGAGATTCACATCCACAACCTCAGTCCTTGACAGGATGAAGCAATCTGGGCACAAAGCCCCCTCCAGAACCAGTGGAGAAAGGCATCCACTACCTCAGTCCTTGGCAGGATGAAGCACTCTGGGCAAAAAGCCCCCTCCGGAACCAGTGGAGATTCACATCCACTACCTCAGTCCTTGGCAGGATGAAGCACTCTGGGCACCAAGCCCCTTCCACAACCAGTGGAGATTCACATCCACTACCTCAGTCCTTGGCAGGCTGAAGCACTCTGGGCACAAAGTCCCCTCCAGAACCAGTCGAGAAAGGCATCCACTACCTCAGTCCTTGGCAGGCTGAAGCACTCTGGGCACAAAGTCCCCTTCAGAACCAATGGAGAAAGGCATCCACTACATCAGTCCTTGGCAAGATGAAACACTCTGGGCACAAACCCCCCTCCAGAACCAGTGGAGATTCACACCCACTACCTCAGTCCTTGGCAGGATGAAGCACTCTGGGCACAAAGCCCCCTCAAGAACCAGTGGAAATTCACATCCACTACCTCCGTCCTTGGCTGGAGGAAGCACCGTGGGCACCAAGCCCCCTCCAGAACCAGTGGAGATTCACATCCACTACCTCAGTCCTTGGCAGGATGAAGCACTCTGGGCACAAAGCCCCCTCCAGAACCAGTTGAGAAAGGCATCCACTACCTCAGTCCTTGGCATGATGAAGCACTCTGGGCACAAAACCCCGTCCAGAACCAGTGGAGAAAGGCATCCACTTGTGAGACTGTGGCTTAGGACTCCCCAGGATAAAGCAGTGGGCAACCCACCCACTAGAGAGACTTGAGAGACTGTGGCTTTGCACTCCCCAGGATAAAGCAGTGGGCAAACCTCCCATTGGAGAGACTTGAGAGACTGTGGCTTTGCACTCCCCAGGATAAAGCAGTGGGCATACTACCCACTGGAGAGACTTGAGAGACTGTGGCTTTGCACTCCCCAGTAACAATCAGTGGGCATGGAGCCCTCTCGTGGAGCAGTGACGTCATCCGGCTGAGGTGCCCCCTTCCCCCTGAGGTGCTTGTTTATTTTCCATCTGATGTCCCTGCAGTGTTCTCTCCGTTTCGAGTCAGGTATCTTGTGTGGGCTTCGCCCGTGCATTTTAGGACACTGATCCACGGACAATTATTTCATTCATATCCGGACTTGTGTAGTTGGTGTACATATTTGTATATATTGATATTTGAATGTGGCTTGGGCTGATATTTCAATGATTACACTTGTTCCAATCATTTCACTTGGTCCTTGCGTTCTTCCAGGGGGTGACAGGGTGTATTTGTCATGTCGCAGCATGCATTTGTGTGTATGGTGTTGTGGGTGAGGGTGGGGGTGTTGCGTGTTGCGTGTGTGTGTCTCTCTCTTTTCCCTCCCCCGTGTGTTCTAGGTGCAGTACTCACCGTGGTCGTCGCCGGCATCTTTGCTGCTCCTTATACAAGAGGAGGTAGACCAGCATCGGCAGGACCTGTAGTTCGGGCTCCATGGCATCCTGGTTGTTCATAAAGTGTTGAGAGGTGAGTGGTTTCCGTTCCAAGTCCTGTTTCCGCTGTGCTTTTGATGGCGTTGGTACCGCCCCGAAAAGGTTGTGGATAGGCGTGTTGTAATACAGTGGCCGAAACCTTGTGTTCCGCCTGTCTGTTGGCAGTGACTGCCGTGGTGTTTGTTTCTACCGCCGTGGTGGTTGGATTGTTAAAGTGGCTGTCTATGTTGGCGGTTTCCGCCATGGTCGCTATTCCACTTTTTTTCCTGCCGGCCTGTTGGCGGTATTACCGCCGCTGCTTTAACACCGACCACCAGGGTTGTAATGAGGGCCTTAATCCTTATAAAACAGTGAGAACGTTGTTAGCACTCAAAAACACCTGGGTGGCATAAAAATAAAGCCGCAGGTGTGAGTGTGCATTGAAAAAGGCCAGCGAGACCTCGATTTCTCACCCACAAGTGAGAACGTGCATTGTTCCTGCTTCGGTTGGGTCTGCGTGCCTCGTTTCTTTTCTCTCGCAAGAGAGCAATGCTTCGTTCCGGAAGGGCACCTCAGGTCTTGGCAGGCTTTGCGTTGATTTTCCACACCCACCGATGTTGCATCGAAATCTGGTCGCACAGTGTCAGGGAACTGCACTGCATGGGGGCTTGCATCGTTAGCACCCGCCGCGGGTGTTGTAAGTTGTTTCTCCAGCCAGTGTTGCATCGATCTCCCAGCCGCGACACAGCTGGAGCGTTGATTTTAGCCGGGAGGCCCCAGTGTGTCATTTATCAGCTGCACGGCTGGTGGTGCGTCAAAAGTTTCCCTGCATGGCAGTCTTTGTGTGGATTTGTGTCCTTTTCCACCAGCTTCACCTTTCAAGGGCCCAGAGACAGGTCAGGGCACCACTTAGCAGGCAGGACTCTAGCAGAAAGCCCAAGTGCTGGCAGAGAGAAGTCTTTGTTATCCTTGACACTTCAACAACAGGAGGCAAGCTCAGTTTCAAGCCCTTGGAGATTCTTCACCAGTGGGAAGTCACACAAAAGTCAATCTTTGCCCTCTCTCAGGTAGAAGCAGCTACTGCAGGCCAACCCAGCAAAGCACAGTCACAGGCATAGGGGCAGTACTCTTCCTCCAGCTTCTCCATCTCTTCTACTTGGCAGAGGTTCCTGTTGGTTCCAGAAGTAATCTGATTTTCAGGGGTTTTGGGGGCTCTTCTTATACCCCTTTCTGCCTTTTAAGTAGGCCTACTTCAAAGAGAAGTCTCTGGTGTTTTCAAGATCCTGCCTTGCCCAGGCCAGGCTCCAGACACACACCAGGGGGGTGGAGACTGCATTGTGTGAGGGCAGGCACAAACCTTTCAGGTATAAGTGACCATTCTTCCCCTCCCCTCAGCCCAGATGGCCCATCAGGATATGCAGGCTACACCTCAGCTCCCTTTGTGTCCCCTTCTAGAGGAGAGGTGCAAACAGCCCACCTGTCAAACTGACCCAGACAGGGAATCCACAAACAAGCAGAGTTACAGACAGGTTTAAGCAAGAAAATGCCTAATTTCTAAAAGTGGCATTTTCAAACACACAATCAAAAAACAAACTTTACTAAAACATGTATTTTACATTGTCAGTTCAAAGACACTAAACTAAATTTTTCACTCTGCTCCCGAAGGGAAGCTGCACTTTAATAATATTTAATTATGAGAGAGATAGGCCTTGGAACAGAGAAATTAGGCAGTATTTCACTGGCAGGACATGTAAAACACATAAGCACATGTCCCACCTTTAACATACACTCCACCCTTCCCATGGGGCTACCTAGGGCCTACCTTGGGGGTGCCTTACATGTATAAAAAGGGAAGGTTTAGGCCTGGCAAGTGGGTACATTTGCCAAGTCGAATTAGTAGTTTAAAACTGCACACACACAGACACTGAAGTGGCAGGTCTGAGCCATGGTTACAGGGATACTAATGTGGGTGGCACAACCAGTGCTGCAGGCCCACTAGTAGCATTTGATTTAGAGGCCCTGGGCACTTCTAGTGCACTTTACTAGGGACTTACTAGTAAATCAAATATGCCAATCATGGATAAGCCAACGTACACATACAATTTATACAGTGACCACTTACACTTTAGCACTGGTCAACAGTGATAAAGTGTCCAGAGCAAACAAAACAGCAAAAACAGAGTCCAGCACACAGAAACAACCTGTGAAGTAGAGTCAAAATGTTAGGGGAGACTATGCCAATGATGCCAAGTCTAACATTTAAAATAACTGTAACTGGTGAATTTCTGCAGTTGTGGTCATATAATATGGTATTCAACTGTCATTGTCACCTAATTATTTCGACCCCTTGTTTATTCAGTGAAAAAAAAAAATATATATATATATATATATATATATTTGTGTGTGTATGCACAATGGGAAAACCCCATTTTTAAAAATTTACTCCTAACTTTTCTTTACCACTACCCATCCCTAAACCCTAAAATTACCCTTACCATCCTTTTCCACTACCCACTTCTAAACCTTAAAGATACCCTTACCATCCTTTGCCACTGCCCAAATCTAAACCCCCTTACCACCCCATAACCCTAAAATTACCATTACTACCCTTTATCAACACTCTCTTGTTCTCCCTTAAATTACCCTTATTTCCCTAAACCCTAAAATTACCCTTACCACTCTTTGTCATTACTCACCCATAAACCTCAAAATGACCCTTACCACCCTTTACAACTACCCACACCGAAACCATCAAATTAACCTTACCACCGTTTTCCACACTCCTAAGACATAAAATCAACCTTTTCCACTATAACTTTGCCACTCTCATACACAGTCTTCTCATCGGAGATGTATTTTCACATGTTGCAGTGATATTATCAATTGCACCCTCACAATGCACTGCTAATTACCACAGATCTTACTCAGGACAACTCCAATAACATTGTTAAAAGTATAAATAAAGCATTAGCAGTCAAACTAATGAAGAAAATACTGTGCATGGTGGGGCGCGAGTTATAGTTACCTTAGGGCGCGAGTTATAGTTACTTGAAATAACTCTGACTATAACTGCTGAACTTCTAAGGTTTTCCATGAGTAAATTTAGAACCTAACTGTAATGTCCCAGTAACCTTTGTTTTTTAAAGTAAAATATATATATATATATATATATATATATATATATATATATATATATATATATATAGAGAGAGAGAGAGAGAGATGCACTTATATATATATATATGTGTGTGTGTGTGTGTGTAAATGGGTGCATTAGGTCATGCATCAGTGTCTGCCAAGGTGTTTTAGTGTATGCATGGGTGTGTGCTTGGGTGTCTCAGTCTATGTATGATTGTGTACTTGGGTGTACCAGTGTAGATATTATTTTATGCTTGGGTGTGTTAGTGTGTGCATGCGTGTGTACTTGGGTGTGTTAATGTATGTACTACTGGGTGCTTTAGTTTATCAGTGTATGCATTAGATGTATGCAGTGTATGCGTTAGTACATCAGTGTATGCAGTGTGTGCCTAGGTGTATCAGTATTTGTATCAGTGTGTCCCTGGGTATGTCAGCATATGTATGAGCATTTAATTGGGTATGTTAGTGTATGTATCAGTGTGCACCTGGCTGAGTTACTAAATATAGAAGAATACATCTGAATATATTAGTGTTTTTATTAGTGTGTATTAGTGTATCACTGTAAGTACCAATGTCTGTTTGGGTATATTAATGGATGTACTATGAATGGAGAAAGACATAATTAGTTACCTACCCTACTGCATTAAATGGGCCCATTAATCTGTGTAAAAAGAGAGCAAACATACATAGAAGTTAAAGTTTCATATGTAGGTATGTTCATTAAACGTTTCAATTCTGCAATTAAAAAGTTATTGTTAAGAATAAACCAAAGCAAATTAGTACCACTTTGAAGCAATTATACATATAATAGCAATGTAAACGTTTTATTTTCCTTTTTTTTACTGTTCTCAGCTTCCATACTTTTACACCTTAAACAATGTGTTGTATACAAAACTCGTCAGTGAACAGTGGGGAAAAAACGATCATATAGATTGTGGAAAAAACCCATGACTACATAGTATGTCACTGTAAATTAAGAACACTATGCATCACACTGACTATAATTAATTAACTAATTGTTTTACCTATACTTTTTTAAGTATTGTAATAAATATATGCTTAAGGTATGTATTTATTTAATTAACAGCGTTATAATGCAATTGATATGTATGAAGAACAGTGCCATATGGAAAGCCTTATAAAGATATCACCCCTGGTAGGCCGCATGATGTCATAGAAACTGGTAATCCATCAACTAGGAGGAGAGTATGTCAGTGTTCCAAATGTAATATGTTATATAACTTTGTTGCTCTTTTTGCAATATCTATTTGATTGTGACGTTCTTCTTATGCCATTGTGTCCATCTAGTTTAACTTTTTTTAAACAAATTCAAAATCCAGAAATATCCTTAAAGTTAATAACTTTAACAATATTTTTTTTTCTATAAAATAGTTATTTATCCTAGTTTTTGGTCTGTGGTGCCTGTTTCCAATTTAGTGGTATGTCTGATGTTTTGTTCCAGGAGTAAGTGCATATTAGTATTTGGAATCCCTTATGTAGACATCTCCCTTGGTAGGCCGTATGACGTCTTAACTCATTCTATTAGAAGTCCCAGAAATGTACTATTTCATTTTTTCTTTATTAATCCTCTTTAGAATTTTGATTCAAGAAACAGAAGGTAATTCTTTGGTACGTTCTAAGGTAATCTTTGCTTGAATGTAAGGTTGCTGTTGTTACACTGTGTCCATCCAGTTGTATTTTTTAAGTAGATGGTGTAGTGTCCAGATGTAATACTTAGGGCCTGATTATGACCTCAGCGGAGGGGATTACTCCTTCCCAAACATAACGGATATCCTGTCTGCCTTATTACAAGTTCCATTATATTCTATGGAACTTGTAAAATGGCAGGCAGGATATCTGTCACATTTGGGACAAAGTAATCACTTCTGCCAAGGTCGTAATTAGGCCCTTAGTCCTTCATGAAAAATAATAGCTATACAGCTATATCTTTTTTTACTAGAAATAGAGATTTGGCCATCTTTAAAAGTTGTAATTTTTGTTTCCAATTTACTTTCATCTACTGTGCATCGCTATATCATTAGGATGATATATTTGCCACATCCTCTTATATTCAAAGTTGATAGAAGATCTGAGTGACATTTTGTGCAGGTGTTATTCTGTGATGCATCTTTAAACAACTTTTCAAAATTTACAGTTTTACTGTCTGGTAGAGGGAAGTAGATACATTGTTCTGAATCTATTTTTGTTTTTGATGAAAAACAATGTGAACAATTTTCACAGTCATGCTGCCATCAGTAACAAAGTACAAAAAGGTCATCAATAGATACTATCACTTCTTCTAAGATACAAAATAGTACCATCAAGAACTCTTGCATATCTTTTTGAGTGTTTTGAGTGAAGTGTACACACGCAGTGCACAGATTTACAAGATCTCTAAAATAAGATGCAGAATATGTTTTTGTTCTATCTTTGGACAACTGTTGTATCAAAGCAAAGAGTGCAGACAATATTCTATTTTGTTTTTCTGATCAATTGCCTGAATAAGGTGAGGTAAAGAGAACAGTGCATTGAAAACTACATTGGCATAGCAGTTGACTCCAGAGGGGTTTGACAACTGGATACCAACAATATAATTGGGATTCCTAGTACTTTTTCTCTTCAAAAGTTCCTTGTTTTCTTTCTTGAACCTTTTCCCTGGAACATCACTATTATTCTTTGAAACCTTACCCCTCACCAAGATAGTAAACCTTTTGTAAACCGGATACTGTACTCAAACGGTTACACTCTCTGACACAACATGAATCAACATTTACTTTACTGTCATCAAAGCCTATGAGATACAAACTAGACAAAGTTCTATCCCGTGATAATGCTACATATGACATACCTTCTTTAAATACTGTACTACCAGTGTTAATGAATGCTGCATCTATACTTAAACCCTGAGATTTATGGATTGTTACAGCATATGCTACTGACACTTGGAACTTCTTCCTTCGAATATACAAGTCTTTAACAAGCAGAAAATGTGCAACATACCCTGCTATTTGTTTTACACCTTCAAGTTCATCAAACCTAATTGCTAGGTATTCAACCTAACTCCTGTTTGGAAACAAAATTAAATCAATTAATTTATCCATAGCACCATTTACTAATCCTCCCTCAACATTTAAATTATGCTGCAAAATACCCTTAGGTTTTTGCAAATTCATAAACACTTTTCTAATTTTCTTTTTGGAAACTGACTTTTCCAATGAATATAACTTTGATTGTAGTTTTTCAGTCAACATTATTGTCACCCTCTGGTGCTCCATTTGGTTAATTGCTTTCAGATCCAAAATTGCTTCTTTCTCCAGTTTTAGTAATTGTTCCTTAAAATCGGAGCGCTCTTGAATAGTAGGTGTTAGGCACAGAATGGATTTCCTTTCTTCAATAAAGATGACTATTAGCTCCTCAACTGACTTCTTTGCAGGAAATAAATTATTTATAAGTTGACTCTACAAGCAAGATTTTCTCTATTTTGTGAGAACTCCTACTCAAATATGATTGAGGACATTTCCATATTCCATGTCAGAGGATTGCTGCATATTTCTAAGTAGCTCTTTGTATTGGAAGTTTAACCAAATGTTTGCATTTTCAAAATTTTATGTTATTTAATGTAGAAATTGAACACAGGCTATCCTTTCATAGGAGTAAGTTGTAATAGATCACCAAAAACAATTATGTGCTTTCCTCTAAATAATATACCATACTCTGTCTTCAGTATTTGTCGCATTCTCAAGTAGACAAAGGCAAGCATTACGTTTGAGACTTTGCTCACCTCATTGATGCTTAAAAGTTTAATTTTCTTCAAAACTCTGGAAACTTTGTTTCATGTGCTGGCAAGGCCTAGCCTGACCCTACCAGTCCCCCTAGACTTTAAGGGCAAACTGGCTGAGCTCAACCTGTCACAGCACTCAAAGGAACTTATCACTTTATGTGAAACCATTTTCAAGCTGCTGTACAACTTTTTGGTTAGTGATTTTTCTGCAGAAATCTCCTCCCACATTTCATCCATTTCTGTCTTCTCTGATTGTGTAATCTACGAAGTGGCATAAAGAACAATAGCAATGGAATGGATTACAACAAACTGTAGATACGTATTTGCATTCCACAATTTCAGAATTACAGAATTGTAATTATTGATACACTTGGAGACATCTGCTCTTCTCAGATTATATGTATTTTTTTTGTGATTATCGTGTCAGTGTATGTCTGACAACAGATAAAAAGCTTTTTACTCTTCCTTTTGAAGTGATAGGTCTTGTAATTTCAAAACAATACCTTGTATAAATGTTTTCTTTCCATCTGTATGTTCGAAGACACTACTTACCACATCTATGTGTTTGAAGCCGTAGAACTTGCTGTCTTAGACCTTTATCATCATTGTCCTTTGGGATGGAACATGTAACATAATCTTCAATGAAAGAGAGTACAGTAAATTTGAGTGCATCTTTTATCCATAACAGCATCTGAATATGAAGAACACCTCTTGCCTGATACATGGTATGCCAAAGAAATCTGCAACTTCACTAAGAGGAGGATTTGTTTTATTGCATATGAAAGCCAGCATGGCTTGAAATTTGTGATTAAAACACCTACAAACATTAGCAGTATCCAAAGAGCAAAGTTCACCTGGTGTCTTCAAATTAATATCCTTAATGTTAGGGTTTGCTTCTCTAATAAACTCAAGTAAATCATCCCATGCATACTCTGCACAACTAAGTGTCACAAACCAAGTAAGTGCACCTGAATTTTTTCAGTGTACATTTAAGTATTCCATGACAATGATACCAATATTTGTTGGTACCATGTAGACATGCCCTCAAATTAAGTTGTATTGTAGGTTTTTGTCCTTACTTTGTACTTTGTCAACAAATATCCTTACAGAGATATTCTGCAGATTAACTCCTGTCTTTAGAATGTGGTTTAGAGCATAAGACAGTCCTGACAAGTCATTCTCAAATAATTGATCGAAAATATAGGGAATACATTGGAAAAATCTAGGGTCCTCTGAATATAGTCTCATTGACCTGTACTCAGCTACTGGTATTTGTACAGGCGTGTCATCATATCCGCCACCTACTCCAGTCGGAAACAGCAAGCCTCTAAACTTTTTCCCCACACACTCTTTGGTGCTCTTTTAGCTTTTTACATTTGAAACAGATCAATGTCATCGCCAAGAGCTTCTTTGGAATGTAGCGGTACTGTAGTGTTCACATATTGCTTTTGATTTCTGTTTATCCACTTTTTTAATCTGTCCACTTGATTGTAATTTTGAGTTATTATGCTCTAACTTACCATAACAATATTTACATATTATTTCCTTTGTTGAGAAACCAAATTGTTCCTCTATAAATAAATATGCACCAAATTTCTGCCAATTATCTGTGTTTTCTTGCTCAGTTTTAGAAAATGTAACTACTTTGTGAGTTTCGCTTTTGTAGTGAGTGTGGCGACAACAACTACAAACAGTTTGATTTCTCTGAGGAAACTGTGTTAAACTTTGCTATTGCTGTGTAAATCCCCCCATAGGTGTTTAAGTAAGTAAATCAGTATATCACTGGCTCTTTTAGCAACCTCATGGGCCTCTAATAACGAGGAATACATAACTATGTTTAGTGTGTTAGTGTGTCTCTGACTTTGTTAGTGGATGCATAAGTGTAAGCATAGGAGTATTAGTCTATAGATAATTTTCGTTGAATTTTTTAGCAGATATGCATACATCAGTGTGTGCCTTTCATTTCTTTCTTTTCTGATCATTCTACTTTTCCTTATTTTCATCACATACCCTCCATTTATATTCTCTTTTACTGTTTGTCAACATGCTATTCACTTTCATTCACCTTATAATCACTCATGCCCTTACTAACGCATTTTATTTTATTTTAGCTGGAGGAATGGACTCTGGTAAGTCAAATCTTTACTACTATACCCCCCACCCTACTTGCATGCCATCACATACCCCCACCCTCGCCCTCACCCCATCACTCCTACTCCTCACATGTGTCCCATTATCACAAACCACCTATCCCAACACCAAGCCCTGCATGCAATACCAAAGCATGGACACCCATCACCAAAGCATGGCCATTGCACATACCCATACACCCCCCTAACCCATCATCACACAAGGTCCTACACAGGAATGCAAGCACTGGGGTACACGGTCACCCACCCATTGCATACCATGGCACACACAGATGCAATAATCATGCCTTTACACCCCTGCAGGACCCCTACCCAACGTCACCGGACAGGAGGGTCCAGACATGTCCACTCCACCCACAGGAGAGGCCCACAGTGATGACAGGAGCTCTGTCCAACTGGATGTAGACGACTAGCCCGGCCCATCTGGGACCTTGGGACAGTCGGTTCCCCTCACACTGGCACAGGCCACTACAGAGCTTCCCCCCTCTGGAAACACCAGCACAGCACCCACCCAGCGGGCCCATACCTCTGTCCCCAGGACACGTCAAGCAGCAGTGTGTCCACCACTACAGGGAACCCAGGCTAACCCACCACCCCAACAACAACAGGGATCTGGGGGCAGTGGCAGTGGGCACACAGTTCAGGGGACAGAGTCCCAGGAATACAGGGGAACTGGGAGGGCTGCTGTGCGGCAGGGGGAGGACAGGCCCAGGGAGCCCACTCTCCACGAGGCCCTCTCCAACATCAGGGGAGCCTACCACCATTCACAGGAGACGATGGCAACGGTACTGGCCAAGTTTCAGGAGACCCAGCGGCTGCAGGAGGAACAGTATTTGGGCTTCAGGGAGGAACTCAAATCCATCAATTCCACCCTGAGCACCATTGTAGGGGTGCTGAAGGAACTCGTGAACACCAGGAGGGACACTGTGGCACAACAAGGGGCACCTGACACTAGCCTGGACAATGAACTGCACTCCACGTCCGCCGGCGCTAGTGGACAGGAGGCACCGCCACAGGACCACCACACCAGCACCCCACCCCCTGCAGAGGGAGAACCACCCCGCAAAAGGTCCCTGAGATCCAGGACAAAGACAGAGAACGATGCGAAGACCCCCGCCAAGAAATGAGACCACCCTGATTGTCATCCATTTGTCCCACCTTGTCACCCTGTCCATCTTTAAACTGCCCCAGCTCCACTTCCTATGCCCCTTTGGACAATGCACCTGTGAGACTAATAGACTGGACTCTGCCATGGACATTCCTCCACCATCACCCCTCACCACTTTACAAACCCCTCCAAAATTGAGCACTTAAATAAACTCCCTTAAAGCACAAAACAATCTGGAGCCTGTCTGTGATTTTGAAATAGTGTATTAGCAATTACAGTGCAAAAATGCACTTTCAAATGTAATGTTAACATACCTATGTCACACAGCTCAAGTCCATGAGGAAACAAAGCAGATGTCACACAGTGGGACCCACATCTGTGAAATCGTAAGGGCAAGTGACAACTCAGTGACCATACACTTGGTGAAAATGACAGACAGTAGAGAGGTAGTAGATTTAAATTAGATGTAGCAAGCAGGTTTGTCTTCTTACCTGTGTCTCACTGGAAGTATTGCAGGATCACCATGTTCCTGTTGTCGATGTCCTCTTCTTCAGCTTCCTCGTCTTCACTGTCCACAGGCTCCACAGCTGCCAGAAGACCTCCATCTGGACCATTCTCCTGCAGAAAAGGCTCCTGTCGTCGCAAAGCCAAGTTGTGAAGCATACAGCAGGCCACGATGATCTGGCACACCTTCTTTGGTGAGTAGAATAGGGAACCACCTGTCATATGTAGGCACCGGAACCTGGCCTTCAGGATGCCGAAGGTCCACTCTATAATCCTCCTAGTTCACCCATGGGCCTCATTCTAGCATTCCTCTGCCCTTGTCCTGGGATTCCTCACTGGGGTCAGTAGCCATGACAGGTTGGGGTAACCAGAGTCACCTGCAAATGGAGAGGGACAACTGTTAGACACATACTGACTCATAGGGACATCCACAGAACCAGACAACTATTCCCACTGATTTGGGTCCAGGTGCTCACCTAATAGCCACACCCGGTGCCTCTGTAGTTGCCCCATCACATAAGGGATGCTGCTATTCCGCAGGATGCAAGCGTCATGCACTGAGCCAGGGAATTTTGCATTAACATGGGAGATGTACTGGTATGCCAAACACACCATCTGCACATTCATGGAATGGTAACTCTTCCGGTTTCTGTACACCTGTTCACTCCTGCGGGGGGACCAAGGCCACATGTGTCCCATCAATGGCACCTATGATGTTGGGGATATGTCCCAGGGCATAGAAATCACCTTTCACTGTAGGCAAATCCTCCACCTGAGGGAAAACGATGTAGCTCCGCATGTGTTTCAGCAGGGCAGACAACACTCTCGACAACACGTTGGAAAACATTTGCTGGGACATCCCTGATGCTATGGCCACTGTTGTTTGAAAAGACCCACTTGCTAGGAAATGGAGTACTGACAGCACCTGCACTTGAGGGGGGATTCCTGTGGGATGGCGGATAGCTGACATCAGGTCTGGCTCCAACAGGGCTCACAGTTCCTGGATTTCGGCACGATCAAGCCTGTAGTTGATGATCACATGTCTTTCCTCCATTGTCGATAGGTCCACCAGCGGTCTGTACACCGGAGGATGCCGCCATCTCCTCACATGCCCCAGCGGACGGTGCCTATGGAGGAGAACAGCGAGCAGAGAGTCAACCAACTCTGAGGTACGTAAACACAGCTTACTCTGAAAATATTCATAAATCGAAATTTGCCTGTATGAGTGTTTAGGCAAGGCCTAGGTATCTGTGACGCAGTCAAAAATAAAGCCATGTGGGCACCTGAAATGGCGGCTGCCTGACCTGTAAGGTGGGACAAGGGGATATGAGGTAACTGCGCTGGCGTTGTACACCGTCGCGGTAGGCGGTCGAAGACCGCGGCGCAATTCTGCATTGGTTAACATTGGACCCTTTGGGTCACAGGAGCCAATGACGATGTACGCCAGCGGTGACGGTACGCACCGCCACGGACGTGACCGCCATTTTCTATCTGTTTAATCACTCGATACCTGATCTTCGACAGGAGGCGACCTACACTGCAAGTGCTGCTGTGACATCAGTCTGGAAGAGACAATGGCTCGTGTGTCTGGGGAAAGGGCCCCTGCCTTCAGCACGGAGGAGTTGGAGAAACTCATGGATGGGGTCCTCCCCCAGTACACGCTACTCTACGGTCCTCCAGACAAACAGGTAAGTACACTGTGAGCATGCTGAATGGGCAATGCCTGTGTGGAGTGGGGTGGATAAAAGATAGGGGGGTGAGAATGAAGGTGAGTGCATGTGCGTCATGGCAAGGGTAGGGATGCGGGCCAGTGACGGTGCAGTTGGTAATTACTTCTCTTTTTCCCCTGTACAATTCCTGTAGGTCAGCGCCCACCAGAAGAAGGACATTTCGCGTGCCATCGCCAAGGAAGTCCGGACCCTGGGGGTCTACCACAGACGGAGCACCCACTGCGGATAAGATGGGAGGACATTGACCGCTGGAGCAAGAAGACGGCCGAGGCCCAGCTGGGGATGGCCTACCAGTGTGGGAGGGGTGCCCATCGCACCATGACCCCCCTGATGTTCAGGATCCTGGCGGTGGCGTACCCGAAGTTGGATGGGCGCTTGAGGGCATCACAGCAGCAACAAGGGGGTGAGTACACTCTCATTCTGCTGATTCAGCGTGCATTGTAGGTGTCTGGGTGGGGGAGGTGGGCTGTGGGCTGTGGGTTCCCCTTGGCCAGGGCGAGTTTGCTAGTTAAGTTCCCTTCTTCAGGCAGGCCCTGTGGCACCCCACCCCACCTGTGTACAGTGCCAACTACACCTAGTCAGGCTCCTGTGACATCCATGTGTGCAGAAATCGGCCATAGCCTTGTAAGCCATGTCCCAGGGATTGAATAGTGGACCCCAAGTGTGCGGTGTAGTGCAGGGGGCTTCTGTGTCTGTCTTGTCCACCAACGGTAGCGGTATTGCATGCAGTGAACATGTCTTTCTTCTGTCCCCCCCCCCTTTTTGTGGTCTCCCTGTACTTGTGTGCATTATCATCATCAGGCGGAGGAGCAGTGGCACGGAGCAGGAGGGAGCTGCATCCCACATGGCCCTGGAGGGCGACACTACGGACTCCGAATTCACCAGTGGGACGGAGGGCGAGGGGAGCTACATGGCGGGGACAGGAGCTGACACCAGCGAGACAGACTTCTCCTCTGATGGGAGCTCCCTTGCGGTGGCGGCCCCATCTGTGCCCCCTGCTTCTACAGGTACATCCGCCACCCCCCACCAGCACCGCCCTCCCAGCAGCCCCTCAGTGTTTGCCCCGTGCCGCTCACCCAGGAGGGTGGCCATCACCTTCGCCCCACGCACCTCAGCCTCTGCCCCTGTCACCCCTGCTGCCCTCAGTGAGGAAGTCATTGACCTCCTCAGTTCCCTCACTGTTGGGCAGTCTACCATTTTGAATGCCATCCAGGGTGTAGAGAGGCAGTTGCAACAAACCAATGCATCCCTGGAGGGCATTCACTCTGGTCAGGAAGCCCTTCAGCGAGTATTTCAGACTCTGGCCTGAGCACTGATGGCAGCCATTGTCCCTGTCTCTAGCCTCCCCCCTCTAACTTTCTCCACCCAGACCCACACCCTGTACCTCAGCCTATCCCAAGCACACCATCAGACCAGCATGCACACACCTCAACACACAAGGGAAGCTCTGGCAATCATTAGCACCACACATCCCACAGGCACTCACACAAGCATCACACACATGCAGACACACCAACATCCACTGCCTCCACTGTGTCCCCGTCCTCCTCATCTCCCTCCTCCCTCCCTATCTCGTCTCCACTCACACCTGCATGCACTACATCCTCAGCCACTACGTCCATCACCAGCACACACACCACCACACCCCGCTCACGTGCAGTCACCACCCCCACTAGCATTCACACATCCCCTGTGTCCTCTCCCAGTGTGTCTGTGAGGCCACCTCCCAAGGTACACAAACACAGCCACACACCCACCCAACAGCCATCCACCTCACGACAGCCTCCAGCCCATGCACCTTCACCCAAAGTCACCAAACGTACACCTCCTACAACCACTACCTCTTCCTCCACTCCCAAACCCCCTCCAGCTACCCGTCCCAGTGTTCCTAAGAAACTTTTCCTGGCCAGCCTTGACCTCTTTCCCTCACCTCCCCCAACCCTTCAGTCTCCTAGGGCCCGACTCTCCAGGTCCCAAACTAGCACCTCAGCCACAACATCGGCAGGACCAGTGGTGGCAGTGTCACCGGATTCTGGAGTGCACCAGGCAGCAGGGCAGGCAGTGTGGCAAGGAGCCACAGCACGGACAGTCCCCCACCTGTCAAGCATAAAAAGTTGGCCAGTGCCCGGCGGGAGAGGGGAAAGAAACCAGCCACCAAAGCCGCTCCCAGGAGTACAGTTGGGAGTGTGGAGACAGCTGCAACACCATCCAAGGTGGAGAAGGGGCACAGTAAAACCGGCAAGTCTGGGAAGATCAGCACAGCGGACAAGACCGCCAGCAGCCACACTGCCCATGAGAAGACTGCCAGCAGCAGCCCCGCTGCCAAAGACAGGACCGCCAGAAGCAGCCCCGCTGCCCAGGAGGTGACCGCCAGTAGCCCCGCTGCCACAGACAGGACCGCCAGCAGCAGCACCGCTGCCCAGGAGGCAACCGCCAGCAGCCCTGCTGCCACAGACAGGAACGCAAGCAGCAGCCCCACTGCCTAGGACACTGCCGCCAGCAGCCCCACAGGCCAGGACAAGACTGCCACCAGCTGAACGGCTGCCCAGGAGGCGACCGCCAGCAGCCCATTAGAAAGGACAGCTTCAGCAGCCCCGCTGCCCAGGACACCGCCGCCAGCAGCCCCGCAGGCCAGGACAAGACTGCCACCAGCTGAACTGCTGCCCAGGACACCGCCACCAGCAGCACCGCAGGCCAGGAGAAGACCGCCACCAGCTGAACTGCTGCCCAGGACACCGCCACCAGCAGCACCGCAGGCCAGGAGAAGACCGCCACCAGCTGAACTGCTGCCCAGGACACCGCCAACAGCAGCACCGCAGGCCAGTGAGTGCCAATGATTCCGACGCTAATGAGTACGCCACAGGCAGGATGAAGCACTCTGGGCACAAGGCCCCCTCCAGAACCAGTGGAGAGATACATTCACTACCACAGTCCTTGGCAGGATGAAGCACTCTGGGCACAAGGCCCCCTCCAGAACCAGTGGAGAGATACATCCACTACCTCAGTCCTTGGCAGGATGAAGCACTCTGGGCACAAGGCCCCCTCCAGAAACCAGTGGATAATATTATCCACTTGAGAGACTGTGGCTTTGCACTCCCCAGGATGCAGCAGTGGGCAAACCACCCACTGTAGAGACTTGTGAGACTGTGGCTTTGCACTCCCCGGGGTTGAACAGTGGGCAAGCCACCCACTGTAGGGACTTGTGAGTCTGTGGCTTTGCACTTCCCAGGATTGAACAGTGGGCAAACCACACACTGTAGAGACTTGTGAGACTGTGGCTTTGCACTCCCCAGAATTGAACAGTGGGCAAACCACACGCTGTAGAGACTTGTGAGACTGTGGCTTTGCACTCCCCAGGATTGAACAGTGGGCAAACCACCCACTGTAGAGACTTGTGAGACGGTGGCTTTGCACTTCCCAGGATTGAACTGTGGGCATGGCCCCCCCTCGTGGATCTGGCGTCGTGCACTCAACCGGCTGAGGTGTCCCCCCTTCCCTTCCCCATGAGGTGCCTGTTTTATTTCTAACTGATGCCCCTGCAGTGTTCTCTCCGTCTTGTTCGGGTATTGAGTGTGGGGCTCGCCCATGCCTTTTGGGCCCATTGATCCACGGACTATGATGGTGGAATCACTTGGACTTGTGTTCTTGGTGTATATAATTGTATATAGTATAAATGTATATATATGTAAATATTTTTGATGTATGTAATTGAATATATCACAATTATTCGACTTATTTCCTTTTGTCCTTGCATTCTTCAAGGGGGGGTGTAACTGTTATGTATCAATATGTATTAGCGTGTGTGTTGTAGTGGGTGAGGGTGGGGGTGGGGGTGTTGCGTGTTGCGTGTGTGTCACTCTTTTTTCCCTCCCCCCTCCCCTGTGTCATGGGTGCAGTAGTCACTGTGGTCTTCGCCGCCGGCGTTCGTGCTCCTGGTAGAGAAGCAGGAAGACAAAGGCTGGCAGAATCTGGAGCTCGGGTTCCATGGCGTCCTGATTCTCCGTGGGATATGTAGAGTTGAGTGTTTTCCCTTCAAAGTCCTGTTTCTGCCGTGTTTTTGTTCGCGGTGAATACGCCCCGGAAAAGGTGGCGGATTGGTGGGTTGTAATAGTGTGGGAGGTACATTGTCCTCCGCCTGTCTGTTGGCGGTTACCACCGCGGTGTTTGTTTGTACCGCTGTGGCGGTCGGAGTGTTAAAGTGGCTGTCTATGTTGGCGGTTTCCGCCACGGTCGTAATTCCATTTTTTTTACTGCTGGCCTATTGGCGGTTTTACCGCCACTTTAACACCGACCGCCAGGGTTGTAATGACCACCAAAGTCTTTTGCCATTTGTACAGCAAAATCTTTAAGCATAGGATTGACACATTGTCATCCTCGCCGAGCTGTAAAATGACAAAAGCCATTTACCACTCCAGACACAGTAATACAGCTTTGTCTGGTCAAATACCGTCCAAGCCAACCTGGAATGAGTAAAGCAACCCCTGACACGTGTTTCGCTCTCATTAGAGCTCTTCAGAGGGGTTTAGCTTTGTCCAGACACAAGGGAGCACCCAGTATAAGTCAAAACAAGGCCCTTTAAGGGTTAGAGTGACGCATAAATTATGCAAAAAACAAAGGAGAACTCTGGGAAGTTCCCAAATTTAGGTGGAGAGCGGCTCTAGTAAGGAGCACCCTGCAACACCAGCGACACTCTAGATTTGCTCACCTCAGATATCTGCTTATCTAGCAACATTTTTAAGCATAGAATCAGCACAGTGCTATCCACACCGAGCTAGATAGTGACAAAGGGGGTCGGTAATGTGGCGTCCGTACCGCCAACACGCTGGCGGTACGGAGACCCGTATTACGACCGCTGCGGTAGCGCCGCGGTCGCACCGCCGGGGCCGACGGTTTCCCAACATTTTGGCCCCGGTGGTGATAATCCGCCAGGGCAGCGCTGCAAGCAGCGCTGCCCTGGGGATTATGACCCCCCTACCACCAGCCTGTTTCTGGCGGTTTGCACCGCCAGGAAGAGGCTGGCGGTAAGGGGAGTCCTGGGGCCCCTGGGGCCCCCTGCACTGCCCATGCCACTGGCATGGGCAGTGCAGGGGTCCCCCAACAGGGCCCCGTACAGCTTTTCACTGTCTGCATAGCAGACAGTGAAAAGCGCGACGGGTGCAACTGCACCCGTCGCACGGCCGCAACACCGCCGGCTCCATTAGGAGCCGGCTCCTATGTTGCGGCCGCATCCCCGCTGGGCCGGCGGGCGTAAACTAGGTTTACGCCCGCCGGCCCAGCGGGGATGTTGTATTGGGCACCGCGGGAATGCGGCCGCATTGGCGGCCACATGGCGGTTACAGCTTCCGCCGCCCGCCAATGTTGTAATGACCCCCAAAGTTTTTTGCCATTTGTACAGCAAAATCTTGACGGATCATCCCGAAACTTTCCATGCACAACATTCCTGTTGAGTTCACTTTTTTGGAAACATTTCGTGAAGATTCGTTAAATGGTACCAAAGATATAGGCAAGTCAAAAAACACTTTCTGTATGGAAAGTAGGGGCCAGATGTACAAAGAATCCAGTTTGCGATTTCCTAATTGCGAATCTTTGTGATTCACAATTAGGAAATCGTAAACTGCAATGTACTAATATGTCGCAGATACATTTGGCGATATGCAGTGGGCCGCAAATGGACCTCCCTCATCAATATTGATGAGATAAGTCGCAATTTGTCACCCATTGTGAATGGCTAAAATCACAAGGATGGTGGCCTTCTGGGGTCAGCAGACCACCATGGCTGTGATTGCATTTTCAATAAAGTAAATGTTTTTTTGTAATGCAGTCCGTTTTCCCTAAAGGAAAATGGGATGCATTACAAAAGGGAAAATTGTAAGTTTTCATTCAATTTTTTAAGAGTCTGTGGGACCACTGCCTGCTCCTAAAAAATGTTTGCACCCGATTCTCAAAGGGGAAGCGGTCCCTTGGGGACCCTCTTCATATTTGCGAATTGCTTACCACCAACTTGAAGTTGATGGCCACTGTGAATGTTTTGCGACCGCATTCTTGGTCAGAAAACATTCCTACGTACCAGTGCAACTTACTATTAGGAATGGACACCCTTGGCACAACCGTTCCTAATATTGAATCACTATTCATTATGCGATTCGGTAATATATCACTGAGTCACAAAATAGGGTTTTGTAAATTCAAAAATGCTTTTTTCTGGTCACAAACAGCCTGATTCTGCAAATTGGGCCATTTGTGAACAAAAAAAAGCTTTGCACACTTGGCCATAGGTCCTAACTATAGCTACCTACTAGTGACTGCCAGTAGGTACATATATATATGTGTGTGTATATATATATATATATATATTCACTTAAAAAAACAAAGGTCACAGGGACGTTATAGTTAGGAAATAGAATTAAAAAACCATAGAAATTCACTTAAAAAACTAAAGTTACAGAAACATTATAGTTAGGCTGACATTTTAAAAGTACAAAACCAAAACTAATGTTTTATGCACAGTGTCTAGAGGGTGTGAAATCAACATTCCCTTCAGCAGTAGACAGCTGCGTCATACTTGTAATACAAAGGGGCTTGTATAATGACATACTATGGTGACATCAGGTTACTAATAATATGTTTCTTCCCTGTAAGCATTTGTCATGTATAAAGGTGTATCGTGCTTACATAATGTATCTGTATTTCAGTATCTACAGTCTACTGCCTTCCTGTGGCCCTTCATTAGACACTACACCACCCAATAAACAACCAAGATTGCCTTCATGATTGCTCCAGTTGATTGCAGGTTGGCGTTTAGTGGTTTTATAGGGTGAGGATCGCACAAGTATCATTCCACGTCCTTCACCTGACTTATGACTGTCTTTAGATTTAAGGTTCGACAACTGAGACTACTAAGGGACCTTCCTGGCTGAACACCCAGTACCTCTTCTCCCATAGCCTGGCATTCTTCATTGTTGACCTTAAACATAGGGTAGGGACAGTGGAGTTGGCCCACATCGTCTCTCCAAAGCCACGCTGCAGGCTTAAGATATAGGTTGCAGTAAAATTGACAGGGGGGCTGTATGGACGCCCTCCCCAGGCTGATTTTGGTCCCAGGGACCCCATCCCCCAGGGCCTGGCCAATTACTGAAAGGGGAAGGGGGCCTTGTACCAACCCTCCAAGGGCCAATTGTGGCCTTGGGGACCCCATCCCCGGGGGCCTCCACAGTCAATGTCCAGTGCCTGTTTTTTGGAGGCTGCAGGAGGAACCCCCAACGCCCCCATGGTCCCAGCTGGCTCCACACCTGCAGCTGAAGCTGGCATTGCTCCAGCATGCAGGGAGCAGCAAAAAATGCTACTGCCTGGGTTGTGGAGCATTTTTTTCATCTGTTCCCCTACCCACTTCAGTGTGGACAGGGAAACAGATGAAAAGTCTGTTCCAGTGGGCTGGAGCATTCTTGATGCACCTTTCTACTGGGAGCGGACTTAGGGCCTGATTACGAGTTTGGCAGTCCTGTGACCACCATGTTGGTAGTGGCGGTCCGACCGCCAGCATTCTAGCAATATGGACCGCCCTATTACGAGTATGGCCGATGTAGAAACAGAAGACCACCAGCACTGCCTCGCAGCACTGATCGCCACGGTCACCCGGAAGCACAAACAGGTCGGCAGATCCTGTGTTTCTGCCGGAGTCATTACGAGGTTGCACACCACCAATGTGACCATGGCGGTCCAACCACAAGGGAGAAGCCGGCAGAAGTGAATAGTATAAAGGTAGACACTCACCTGCAGACAGCTGCACACACCCAGAGCTGCCATGGAGCCCTTCACAAATGTCATGCAGCTGCTCATGCTCGCTGAAAAACAACTAAATAAATGCCATTGTGGATGACAGCATCTGTAAGTACAAACACCTACCTTTATCATCAACCTTAAATACAGCTTGTAGCAAACACATCATGGGGGGATGCCATGGGCAGCAGGGACACATGTCAAACCAGACACACTCACTGACATACAGCAACACAGACATTTGCACACTGACAATACGTACACTTTGGCCTGCACACTCACACTGTACTGCAACATTACACAAATACACATGGCCACACAGCTCCAGCACAGGGAAACTGAAGGCTACACAACATTGTCACACACAGCAACAACAACACACCTACAACACATATACAAATACAAACCACATTCAACACTGGCCAGGGACTGTCCACACAGACAACACATATATTGATCGATGTTGCATGGAATACACACAACACCACCAAGAAATAACCCTGCAATGGATGTCACAGACATCACACCACAATGGAAGCACAAGGGCATACACAATAGACAGAGAGACAAATAGATAAAATATACAGAGTTCACCATACCAACAATAGCTGCACAGTTGGGATGGGAGCATCAGGAGCATACATGGAAAGAGGTTGCACTGGGACACATGTCAGGTTGAACAGGCCCCTCAAACAACATGCACACAGGAAATGGCTCTACATGGATCTCAGGAACAAACAATACCAAAACAATACCAAAACCAATTGTCATGCACAGCTACACAATGGGGAAGGGCAAATCAACAAAGCACATACAACTACAACACCATGGGACATACCTCTACTCAAACTAGCTGCAAGGGACACACACCTAAATGGACACATGCACACGCAAATGCCAAGCAACCTAGCACAACTTAACACACTCCATGTCTGCAATAACAAACTATCAAAACTCAAGAATACACACATCACATGTATACAATAGCCATATCAAGGGGACAAGTCCTACACCATACATACACAACACAAAAAGATATACTAACCATACCAAACAGTGCACAATGCCATGAAACCAATATTGTATATACACACACACAGACCTAACACACATAATATGCCCTTCCCTTGGGGGGCAACAGCACTGCACACAAACTCACATACTGCAGACAGCACATGGAGCAGCAAGCAGACACAAACACACACAACTAGATGCACACTACCAAAGTCACTAAGGAACAACATCAACCTAGGAACAAAATTACAGGACAAAGGTATATCCAACAAAATCAACTTTGATGGCAAAAACAAAGTATAAAAACCATTGGCCAGTCCAATAAAAGTCCAAATCATGGCACAGTGTTGTGCCCCTAGTTGACCCCTGACTACCATGTAACCTCTACAGTAAGGGGCATCAAGGGGGCAGACAGGCACCTCATTGATTATCTGGGGGTTGGAGGGATCAGATTTGGGAGGGGGTATGGGCTTGGGCTCGGGGGGGCTCCTTTTTGGGAGGGGTGACTTCTTCCTGAAGGGTGGTATGGGTCTTTGCAAGGGGGCAGGGGAAGCCTTGGAGGTGGAAGGATGGCCTTGGGGAGGGATGAAGACCTTTTGTATGTGGTGGCCGGGGGAGGTAGGACATGGGCAAGGCCAAGGCCACAAAGGAATTGTTTTTTGGACACACAGGGACTGTCATCAGAACGGGGGGTCTGGATATGGAGGGTCAGGGAGTGGGTGTCTGACGTGCAGTTGGGGATGTCTTAGATGCATGCTTATGGGAGGTATGCTTGTGTGTGGTGGGTTTGTTGGGTGGGTGAGGATGTTTATGTGTCTTGGGCTTATGGTGGTAGAGGTGCTGGGGATGCCGTGGTGGGTGTCTGTTGGGGTAGTGACTGCAGGTATTGTGGATATGCTGGATGTAGGTGTGCCTGTAGCTGTGGTGTCTGTGGGTGTGGTGTTTGGGGTAGATGTCTGCAGGCCCACTAGGGTGGTGTCTGTGGGTAGGATGGGTGTTGTGACTGTGACTGTTGTGGTGGTGGCTGTAGGTAGGTCTGTAAGTAGGCTTGATGTTGTGTGTGATGCTGGGGATGGTGCGGGTCTCAGGGAAAGTCGTGACTGCTGCTGTATCTATGAGTGGATGTTGTTTGTGGGCATGCCAGTGGTATGTCTTGTGGTGCTTGTGTGCACTACCTTTGTCTGTTGACGTGGATGCCTGAGGGTCTGTTTTTGTGTTTTGGGTAGGTAGGGGAAGGGGGGATTTGGACTGGGAAGAGGGAGATGGAGGAGGGACGGAAGGTGTAGGGTGACTGGCTGCTGTGAGTGTGGAGGCTAGAGCCTGAAAAGATCTCAGTAGGGCAGCCATTGCACCATGAAGGCCTTCCAAGAATGCATTAGTCTGTTGGAGTTGACCTTCCAATCCCTGTATGACATTCACGTTGGTGGATAGACCCACAGAGATACTTCTCAGGAGGTCAATAGCCTCCTCGCTGAGGGCAGCAGGGCTAACAGGGGATGGGGCAGAGGTGCCTGCAGCAAAGGGAATGCTCACCTTCTTGGGTGAGTGGGCACGGCCGAATGGCTAGTGAGCAACAGGGAGGACAGTGATAGAATGTGGGTGGCAGACAAGGATGGTACTGGGGGTTCTCCGATGGGTCCACCACCACTAAGGAGTGGCCACTGAAGGGGGGATCTGACAATGATGATGAAGAATGTCCGGTCTCCCCTGTGGCACTCCCCTTGACCTCCACGCCACTCGGTCCCTCTATGTCATTGGTATCTTGACCAGTGGTCCCCTTGGCCAAATGCTTCCTATTCGGCTGTGTCCCGTCTCCTTCGCTTCCCAATATTGATGCTGCAAAAATAAATAGAAATATGGTCACAACATGTACCTGATAACACTTCAACGACAACTCTGAGTGACAAACTTACACCTAAGTGGCATATACATGTTCCATGACAGGTGTTTGCATGCCATCTGGATTTCCCAAAGTTACCCACAAGAACATCAGAATGTTAGAATACTACAATTGCATGGATGAAGTCTTGCAAACCCCACAACCATACTACAACTGGGTGACCTCTCCATCCCAAATGCTGTGCCACATGCAGCAGACTCCAGTTAACTTGTAGCCAACAAAAGTATCCTATTGTAAAGAAAACACCCATTGTTAACACACTGGTCTGTGCACACATCCATTTTTAACTTTCATGATGTACCAACAATTTGGGATGTAGCCAATGACACCCAGCTGACTCTGATACAAAAGTGCAATATCCTAGAGTATTTGAAATGGAAATACCCATGTTGTATGGACCCATTTCAACAATGTACAAATCTGCAAGTGACACCTGCCACAGTGGAGTCAAGGAGGTACTATCAGTGTCACACACAGAGGCCTTACATGTGTCAGTGAAAGGGACACCATTGATGTCCGGTTCAATATGTCAGGGAGTAATATCTCAAGGATACACACAACAAACTCCGTAAGCTCTAGGAAAGTCCCTACTAATGTCTGACACCCATGACAATGACAACATCTGAGTGTGTCAGTAGTACACATCTGTTTCTTTGGAAGTTGTACAGACACAGAACTCACAGTCATACATAGAAGTACTCCAACCTGTTGTTCAATGAGAAGCAACATCTCCCGCCTCCCCCCTCCTCCTCACCGTCTTAGTTTTCCTTTTTCCCGCTGCTGTGTCCCCTGCGGCCACAGCCCCCCAGCCTTCCCATTCGACAAGCCCTCCCTCCTCCCAGCTGCCACTCCCACCCTCCCCTCCTCTTATGGCAGCCGTGGCGCGGTAACAGGGAGCAACCTTTGACCCTGCTTCTGCAGGCAGGTCGCTCCCCGCTCCACCATCTGCCATCCGCGCCACCTCCACTCCGTATTTTCTCTTCCTTTTCCCCGCCGCTGCCTCCCCTTCCGCCCCTCCTCCTCACCGTCTTTAGTTCTCCTTTTCCCCACCGCTGCATCCCCTGCGGCCCATCCCGCCTCCCCCCTTCTCCACTCCGTATTTTCTCTTCCTTTTCCCCGCCGCTGCGTCCCCTGCGACCCCTCCCACCTCCCCCCTCCTCCTCACCATCTTAGTTTTCCTTTTTCCCGCAGCTGCGTCCCCTGTGACCCCCCTCCCCCGCCTTCCCATTCTACAAGACCTCCCTCCTCCCAGCTGCCACTCCCACCCTCCCCTCCTCTTATGGCAGCTGCGGCGAGGTAACAGGGAGCAACCTTTGACCCTGCTTCTGCAGGCATGTCGCTCCCCGCTCCGCCATCCGTGCCACCTCCACTCTGTATTTTCTCTTCCTTTTCCCCGCCGCTGCGTTCCCTGCGCCCCTCCCGCCTCCCCCCTCCTCCTCACCGTCTTTAGTTCTCCTTTTCCCCGCCGCTGCATCCCCTGCGGTCCCTCCTGCCTCCCCCCTCCTCCACTCTGCATTTTCTCTTCCTTTTCCCCGCCGCTGCGTCCCCTGTGCCCCCTCCCCCTCCTCCTCACTGTCTTAGTTTTCCTTTTCCCCACCGCTGCGTCCCATGCGGCCCCTCCCACCTCCCCCCTCCTCCTCACCGTCTTAGTTTTCCTTTTTCCCACCGGTGCGTCCCCTGCGGCCCCACCCCCCCAGCCTTCCCATTCGACAAGCCCTCCCTCCTCCAAGCTGCCACTCCCACCCTCCTCTCCTCTTATGGAAGCAGCGGCGCGGCCATCCGCGCCAAAACCGCGCCCAGCGCCAGTCCCCCTGGCCCTCTCAGACACACCTACTCCCCCCTCACCCTCCACTCTTTCAACCCAGGCCCCCGCCCCACGTGCACCCCTTCTAGCCCCACACGCACTCATGGCCCCTTCACCTGCCATACCTGTCATTTCTCCTGCTCCTCATCCCTCACACCACACACCAACCATAGCGACCTCACCTTCAACAAACACAACACACCCAACGCAAGACTCACCCGCTATGCCCCCAACCAACCCCCGACGCACACCAACCCACAACCAGAACACACCCCGCAACAACACCCTCATGCACCACACCAACACCACCCACCACAACCACCTCAACTGCCTGCTCCTCAAAACCTGCTCCCTTCACAAACATGCCATAGAACTCTGGGACCTCATCACATCACACTCACCTGCCATCGCCTTCCTCACGGAAACCTGTACCAACCCCTCCTCAGAACCCGACATAGCCATTGCCACCCACAAGGGATACAAACTCCAACGCAAAGCCCGCCTCAACAGGCCAAGTGGTGGCATCGCCATCCTACACAGGGACACCATCAAAGTCACCAACAGCTCCCAAGACACTATCAACAACACAGAACACATGCACTTCCTGATCCACATCAACAACAACTCCACCCTCAGAGGTACATTAATCTACAGACCACCAGGACCACGCCCGCCTTCTGCAACACCATCGCCGACACCATCAACTTGCATGCCCTCACCTCCACAGACTACATCCTCCTCAGTGATTTCAACTTTCACTTAAAAAACCTACAAGACCACAACTCTACCTCCCTGATAGACAACCTCACCAATCTCGGACTCAAACAACTGGTCACCGCACCCACCCACTCAGCAGGACACACGTTTGACGCAATTTTCACCGCAAGCCAACACATACACCCACACCAGCGAACTCTTCTGGTCTGACCACCACTGCGTCCACTTCTCCTTCACCAAACCCCCCACACACTACCATCAACACACCACACCCTACCGCATGTGGGACAAGATCCCCACAGAACAACTAAACTACCAACTGGCCCATAACCCCCCCCACGCCAACGACCCCAACGTCCCCAACACAGGAGAACACAACCTCTCCAAATGGATCACCACCTGCGCAGACACACTAGCCCCCCTCAGAAAACACATCGCCACCCGCAACATCAAGAACGCCCCATGGTTCACCCCTGAACTCCAAGACTCCAAGCACAAATGCTGCCAAGCTGAGAAAATATGGCGACTAGAACCTTCTACAACCAACTTCTCCACCCTCAAAACCACCATTCGCACCCATCACCAAATCATACGCACCGCCAAAAGAGATCACTACAAGACACGCCTTGACAACAACTCTCAAAACAGCAAAGAACTCTTCACCATCATTAATGAACTTGCCAAACCCAAAGCCAGCAACATAGACCCCTCACACACACAGCCCCTATGTGATGCCCTCTCCAACCACTTCCTCCACAAGACCCTGGACATCCACAACAGCTTCATACCACACACACCCACCACACACACCCCTCACTCACCCAACCCAACACCCACTCTTGACCCCCCCACCACACTCTCCACCTGGACCCCCACCACACACAAAGAAACCGAAAAAAACATGAACTCCATCCACTCCGGATCCCCCTCCGACCCCTGCCCACATCGCATCTACAACAAAGCCAGCCCAACCATCGCCCCCATACTCTACAACATAATCAACTCCTCTTTTGACTCCGCCATCTACCCAGCCCCTGGAAGCACGCGGAAATCACCATTCTCCTAAAAACAAAACAAGCGGACCCGTAGATCCTCTCCAACTACAGCCCCATCTCCCTCCTCCCTTTCCCCACCCAGGTTGCCGAGAAATTAGTCAACGCCCGCCTATCCCACTTCCTCGAAGCAAACAACACTCTTGACCCCTCACAATCCGGGTTCCGCAAGAACCACAGCACGGAAACCGCCCTCATTGCATGCACTGATGACATCAGGACCAAAGTCGACAAAGGCGAGACCGTCGCACTCATCCTCCTTGACCTCTCCGCAGCCTTTGACACCGTCTACCACCACACACTCTGCACACGCCTTCACAACATAGGAATTTGCCACAAAGCCTTAGACTGGCTCACCTCCTTCCTCACCGACCGGACCCAGAGAGTCCGCCTTCCACCCTTCCACTCCAACACTACCAAGATCACCTGCGGAGTCCCCCAATTGCCCTCCCTCAGCCCCACACTCTTCAACATCTACATGATCCCCCTAGCCAACATCCTCCAAGCACACGGAATCACTATCCTCTCCTATGCAGATGACACCCAACTCATCCTCTCCCTCACCGCAACCCCACCACCGCCAAAACCAACCTACACGCTGCTCTCCTCGACACCCCCAACTGAATGACCACTAACCACCTCAAGCTCAACTCCAACAAAACCGAGATCAGCATCTTCCGCCCCAACAAAACCACATGGGATGACTCCTGGTGGCCCACCGCCCTAGGCCCCGCAATCCACGCACGCAACCTCGGCATCATCCTGGACCCCTCCATGACACAGCAAATCAATGCTCTAACCTCCTCCTGCTTCCACACACTCCGCACTCTAAAAAAATCCTTCAAATGGATTCTCCCAGAGACCAGGAAGACAGTCACCCATGCACTCATCAGCAGCAGACTGGACTATGGTAATGCCCTCTATGCCGGCACCACACTCAAACTCAAACGCAAACTCCAGAGAATCCAGAACACAGCCACACGCCTCGTCCTTGGCCTCCCCCACCACGAACAAATCTCACCACACCTCAAATCCCTTCACTGGCTCCCCATAGACAAGAGAATCACATTCAAGATCCTCATCCACACAAATCCCTCCACAACACCGGCCCAACCCACCTCAACGAAAGAGTGAACTTCCACACTCCCACAAGCAACCTCCAATCAGCCGACCTCACCCTAGCCACAGTTCCCCGCATCCAACGCACCACCACAGGAGGCAGGTCCTTCTCCTACCTCGCCCCCAAAACCTGGAACTCCCTCCCCACCAACCTTTGCAAAACCAAAGACCTCCTGCTCTTCAGAAAGAACCTCAAGACATGGTTGTTCGATCAGTGACCCTCCCGCCCCCCCCATTGATTCCCCCCCAGCGCCTTGAGACCCTCACAGGTGAGTAGCGCGGTCTACAATTTTTTTTGATTGATTGATTGATTGACATCACTACTCACATCTTGCACATGCCAAACATGGTAGCTATCTGTGGATGAATGTATGAGCCCAAACACATGTGATGTCAACATCAATGCAAGACTCTCCACGATGCATGACAACAGTCAGGGAACAATCTTTAATCAATACACATGTGTAGTAAACTCTTCAGCATTATGCCACATAAAGGGCATCGTAAAAAACAGATTGACCTCACAATCTTGGGCCACATGTCATATCCCTCTTTGCTACAGCAGTTCTACATGCCAAATGACATACTATGACGCATGAAGGTATCTGTCAGACAATACACAATGTCAACACATTCCTTTCTGTGACACAACATGGAATGTACTACCATTGTAAATTTACCATTCCATTAACAGTTTTCCTAGCACATGTATGTGAGGGGATGCAGACATCAAACCATCAACATGGCTAGGACATGCTTGGTCATTTTAGATGATGAACGTTTCCTAAAGGGAAAAGGACACATGCCTGACATGTAGGAACATTGAATGCTGGCAACAGTCATGTGACATGATTCGTGTCAATGGGCATTTCCCACTGACAAAGTGAAAGTGGTTTGCTACATCTCCAATTATCCTGGTAAGTCATGCCACATATATGATGAACACCAACACAGCACATACAGCAGTGAGGCACCTGTACCCATCATGTACTGAGGATAACTTGTTTTTGGGCATTAGGTGTCTACATACACATATGCCCAGACACATGGCAGATGACAGTGATCCATAATAGAATTACATTTTATCTGTGACATTTAGGGGAAGTGATTATTGGCACTCAAATAACATGCACTACAACAACAAATAGTACATGAATGAGGAGTGAACACAGCCATTTTTGGACCCTGCAGAGTAAGTGGTTTGTAAATTTCCCTAAGGTTTGTACAAGGTCCCAGGTTCAGAAAGCAAGATACACCAGTTAGATACACATGACATGTCAGTCCAAACAATCTCCCAAGTACTGTGTGACACATGGCTCATCCCTAATTGTCAGGGTGAGCATCAGTACCCCACACAATAACCTGGCAATTTAACAAGCAGGAATTCTCTGTGTACTCACCCCCTTGTGGCTGCTGTGATGCCTTCAAATGCCCATCTAGATCCTGGTAGGCCCATTAGGGAGTCATGGTCCGATGGACACCTCGCCCGTACTGGGAGGACAGCCCCATACGGGCCTCCACGATCTTTCGGGCCCAGTGTCTCAGGTCCTCTCACCTCTTTCTGCAGTGGGTTCTCCACCCGCTTTGGACCCCCCGTTCCACACCCTCTTGACGATGCCAAATCCCTTTTTTTATGGTTGTTGACCTGCATGGTTGCACAACCGTAAGACAGGAAATTATGTCGCCAGATGACATACAATATGGCAGTGTCACATACATATCAGTACATATTGCAATGAACAATCTGTTTAGCCCAAACTGACCAAGTGGGGCACATACCAGTCACTGAGTACATGAACAAGACTACAAATATTAGCCAATCTGCAGACCAAACCACAACCCTCCTCAGGCCCTCCACTAACTTGGTTGGTCAACTGACATCTTGTTGGATATGCCCTGGCATTCTGACAGAAATTAAAAAAAGTATGGGACACAACAGAACTCTGTTGCTTCCTAAGCCACAGTGACTACAGCCCAGTGGCCTTTACTACAAACATTGGCATACATGGGCACAATCAAGCCTGTGAGGAAGGAATACATGTTGGAGTACAGGGAAAAAAGTGGGCATGAGGCACCTACCTGCTCCTCTGATGGACCATAGAGTTGTTCATAGAGGGGTAGGACCTCCTCCACCAGCTTTTCCTGGTCCTCTGGGGAGAAGGCAGGGGCCCTATCACCTGTTGGATGTGGCATAATTGCTGCCATAGGCGGTGCACAACAGATCAGACCGTGGTGTCATGCCGCGGCGCTCACCGCGGCGCTCGCCGCGGCCGCGAGCTCAGGTTGCCGCGGCGCGGCACGTTAATCCTGCCGCGGCCGGCGCCCGGGTCGCGGTGGACGCCGCGGCGGACGCCCAGGTCGCGGGGGTTGCCGCGGCTCCCGCAAGAGCCATGGAGGCTCCAGGGAGCCGGTCTGAGGGCCGCGGCGCTCGCCGCTTCCCTTTTTTCAGGTTCTGCCATAAAGGCAGATGCGGCAGAGCCTGAAACCCCGAGGGGGTTTCAGGCATGGCCGCACACAGCGCATCATGCGCTTACATTCATTTTTCTTGCATGTTATTCCTGCCCACCACTTACCGATGTTCCTAGGGCAAACCGAACCCTTACACTGGGGGCTCTTTATACTTGCCTTTTTCTCTTCCCAGCATGCTTACCACTTCCTCTCTGCCCAGCATGCATTGTTAAACACACATACCTAATTCATTATTGTTTTCTTTTTCCCAATCCAAGATGGTGGTGTTCTACTTCCTGTTTTCTATTTCCTGTCCAGGGGTATATAAGGGAATTCCAACTGCTTGTCCATTGCGTTGCAACACTCCTTGGTGGTAGTCACGCTCCTATTTGATATCCTTCTGCGAATCCTGTCTGTTCCTGATCTGCCTTGTTTTCCTGCCTTCCTGATCTACGGTACTAATACCCTGGTGTCCTCCTTTTCGTTTCAGGGAGTTCCTGTGGAGGTTTTTTACCCTACTGGGGTTTTTCCTCTGGGACTCCTTCTGGAGGGCACGGACTGTAGTGGTTCGCTCATACCAAACAGCACCGTGGCTACCGAAAAGGGTCGCCCCTACCTCGGCCAGAGCAGAACCCGTCGGAACAAGGACCGTTCCCCTACACCTCTCAGCTACGAGGGTAAGACCATTGAAAACCGCGACAGATTGCAACGCCCAAAATTCCAGTTGCAGTCCGGAACTATGGATAACCCAGTGGCAAACACGGAACCTACTAACCAGGACCTACTGGCGACGATACAACAACAGGCTCAAGAACTCCAGCAATTAAGTACTGAGAATACGGTTTATCGACAAGCCTTTGCCTCCAGGACCACAGATGTCCCTGCAGTAGCCGCCTCTACACCTCGATTTTCCGGGGATCCCACCACATTAAAAGAATTCCTGGATGCCTTAACGGTGTACTTTGCCTTTTGCCCCTCGCAATTTGTACAAGATAAGACCAAGGTGGGGTATTTGATTAGTGCCTTATCAGGACCAGCCTTGGCCTGGGCCACACCTCTGGTAACCAGAAACGATCCCTGTCTATCTAATTATTCCACCTTTATCACTACTTTTAAACAGATGTTTGAACGCCCTGGACTCGAGGCGTCAGCAGAAGAGGCTCTTTGCGAAGTCCAACAAGGGAGTCAAGATGTATTACAATACATCACCCGTTTCAGACAATTAGCTGCAGAAACAACCTGGGTGGAACGTACCTTGGTGACACTCTTCCGTAGAGGTCTAAGAGAGGACATCAAAGATGAACTAGTACATTCTGCCAGGATAGAAAACCTCAAAGGGTTGATGGACCAGGCACTAACGATAGAGTATCGGTTGAATTAACGAAGAATGGAGAAAAAGAAGAGTCGTTTGCCTTCTCACTCAGTACCATCTCGTCCCTTCGCCCATCGTTCCGAGGAAGTCCGTCCTGAACCCAAAGGGAATACCGAGGAAGAGCCCATGCAGATTGACACAGCTCGCGGACCTCTATCCGCCAGTGAAAGGGAACATAGACGAAGGAAGGGGCTTTGCCTATATTGTGGTGCAGCTGGTCACCTAATTCGCGCCTGCCCCATTCGTCCAACCAAGCCCTTGGGAAACGCCAACTCCCGTCCCCAGTAAGAAGGGTGAGGACGGGATATCGTGATATACCTTCTATTTGCTCTTCCAGGGAGGAAGGAACTGCTCTTTTTCTCTTACCAGTTACCCTCCATTTAACTGATGGCCGTGAAGCAAGAACTTTGGCTTTATTAGACTGCGGAGCCAGTGGCCTCTATTTAGATGAAACCTGGGCCAAAGAACGACAGATAACACAAATACCCAAAGAAATACCAGAACAGGTACATACCGTTGATGGGTCGCTCTTGGCCTCTGGACCTGTACAATACACCACCCCTACCTTCTGTTTACAGTTTGGTAAACATCAGGAAATTCTCTCGTTTGACTTAATCTCATCACCACACCGTGTCATGATCCTGGGAATTCCATGGCTTACACGGCACAATCCTTACATCAACTGGGAAACAAAAACCATTTCGTTATCCTCCCGTTTTTGTCAACACCACTGCTATCCGGCCGGGGATTATTGGTCCCCAAAAAGTCTCTCAACCGCACCTTCTCAGGTGGGAGGATCCATTAATGTCCTACAGGGAGTTCCCAGACAGTATCAGGACTATATCGATGTATTCCAGAAGCCAGAAAGACCTGAATTGCCACCCCACAGAGAATACGACTGTGCCATTTCTTTAGAGCCAGACACTGTAGTTCCTTTTGGGCGGATGTACTCCCTCACTGAACCAGAGAAACAAATTTTGAAGGAGTACCTAGATGAGAATCTACAAAGTGGGTTAATAACTCCCTCCTCTTCACCCGCCGGGGCTCCTCTTTTCTTTGTACCAAAGAAAACCAAAGATCCGTGTCCCTGTATCGATTTCAGAGGGTTAAACAGGATCACTATCAAAGACCGGTATCCGTTACCCCTCATCAAAGACATCTTAGAAGCAGTCAGAGGAGCCAAGAAATTCACCAAGCTGGATCTCCGAGGAGCCTATCATCTGCTAAGAATCAGAGAAGGTGATGAGTGGAAGACCGCCTTTAGAACACCTTTTGGTCACTACGAATATAGAGTAATGCCCTTCGGACTCACTAATGCTCCGTCCATCTTTCAAAGATTCATGGATTCTATCTTTTCTGATCTTTTGCAACAAACAGTGGTAGTGTATCTTGACGATATCCTAATTTATTCGGTTCATCCAGAGGAACATTCCAAGCACGTCCGCCAAGTCTTAGAGAGACTCCGACAACATCATTTGTTCTGTAAGCCTGAAAAATGCGAATTTGATCAGATAGAAGTAAAATATTTGGGATACTGTATAGACCAAACCGGAATTGCCATGGACTCAGACAAAGTACAGGCTATATTGAATTGGCCATCTCCCTCTTCCATCAAGGAGACTCAATGTTTTCTGGGACTAGCCAACTTCTACCGACAGTTCATAGCAGACTTTGCCCAGAGAACCAGCTTCATTACTCAAACCCTCAAAAAGGAACACCTAAAGAAAGGGTTTTGTTGGACACCAGGTGCTGAGTCAGCTTTTCAGGACTTAAAGAAAGCCTTTATTCAAGCCCCTATTCTTCGACACCCAGACACTAGCAAACAATTCATTGTTGTCACAGACGCCTCAGAAAGAGCCATTGGGGCTGCCTTGTTACAAAAACAAGACGATGATGACCTAGAACACCCTGTATTTTATCTATCACACATTCTATCTGATTCTGAGCGAAACTATTCCGTGCTAGAACTCGAATTACTCGCCTTAAAGGTCGCGTGCACTGAATGGAGACACTTTTTGATGGGATCAAAGGAGCCCTTCGAAGCCCGGACCGATCACAGAAATCTACAGTGCTTAAGAAATTTCCAGTGCCAAAATAGCCGGCAGGCTCGATGGGCCTTCTTCTTCAGCCAATATGATTTCTATATCACCTACATCCCTGGTTCTCAGAACATCCTGGCGGATGCCCTGTCCCAACGTTATCCTGGGTGTGGTGATTCCGCGGTTCAAAACTTATTTGACAACAGTAAAATCATAGGGGTAGCACAGACCTTTTTAGATCAAGTCAAGTCTGAATATGCCCGTCTACACGAAACAGAACTAAAAAGGTTACGTCCACAGCTGCACATAGATCATGACTACTATTATCATGATAAGGCCCTGTTTTTACCCACTAAAACAGTGCAAATCGAAGCTTTACGCATGTGCCATGATTCCCCTATTGCAGGTCATCGAGGAATGAAAGTGACTCAAGATCTTTTGCTTCGCTCTTTCTGGTGGCCAACTCTCAAGGCTGACACTGAGGCATATGCGTTATCCTGTCCTACATGTGCTCAAGCCAAGACACCCCGAACCAGACCTGTGGGGTTACTCCGCCCATTACCTGTTCCCCCAGGCCCATGGCATACCATATCCACCGATTTTATGTGCGCATTACCTTCCTCAATGGGAAACCACGTCATAATGGTAACTGTGGACTTCTTCACCAAGATGGCCCACTTCACGGCCTTGAGAAAGTTACCTACGGCAAAGGAGTTAAGTCAGGTCTTTACTCAAGAAATTTTCAGGCTACATGGGCTACCCGAGTTATTATATCGGACAGGGGTCCTCAATATATCTCCCGTTTCTGGAATCAATTCTGCAAGATCTTGGGGATCCAGGTGGCCTTATCATCCGGGTTTCACCCTCAAACCAATGGACAAACGGAACGACTCAATCAGGGTCTCGAACAGTACTTACGTAGCTTCTGTAACGCTACACAAAGTAATTGGGCTCCCTACTTACCGCTTGCAGAATTCTCCTATAATAACTCTCTACACAGTGCCTCTAAAGTCTCTCCTTTCTATGGCTCTTATGGTTTCCATCCCAGGGCCTTCCCAACTCCCCTGAGAGACAACTCCAATCTTCCCGCCATCTCCTCCTTCGTTCGACAGCTACGGGGTATACAGCGAATTATCCATTCCAACCTTATGTCCACCAAATTCTGCATGAAGAAGATAGCAGATAGGAGACGCTGTGCGGCTCCTCTATATCAGGTCCATGATAAGGTCTGGCTCTCCTCTAGATTCCTACCCCTCCGACTCACCCAAAACAAATTCAAACCCCGCTTTTATGGTCCCTTTCTCATTCTCAAGAAAATCAACCCAGTATCTATGCGTCTTCGCCTACCTCGGACATGGAAGATCCACCCTGTATTCCATGTCTCGCAACTGAAACCTTACCGTCCTGATCTTTTTCATAGGCAGTTGCCCTGTCCCCCTCCTCTGTTGGTTGACAATGTGCCTGAGTACGAAGTGCAGGAAGTCTGTGACTCTCGGTTTTTCCATGGTCATCTCCAATACCTTATTCATTGGAAGGGTTACCCTTTGAGTGAGTGTTCCTGGGAGGATGCCTCTTCAGTCCATGCTCCTCTTTTGATCCGCCGCTTTTTTCGGCTCTTCCCTCATAAACCCGGGGCCTCGGGGGGGCATACTGTCATGCCGCGGCGCTCGCCGCGGCCGCGAGCTCAGGTTGCCGCGGCGCGGCACGTTAATCCTGCCGCGGCCGGCGCCCGGGACGCGGTGGACGCAGCGGCGGACGCCCAGGTCGCGGGGGTTGCCGCGGCTCCCGCAAGAGCCATGGAGGCTCCAGGGAGCCGGTCTGAGGGCCGCAGCGCTCGCCGCTTCCCTTTTTTCAGGTTCTGCCATAAAGGCAGACGCGGCAGAGCCTGAAACGCCGAGGGGGTTTCAGGCATGGCCGCACACAGCGCATCATGCGCTTACATTCATTTTTCTTGCATGTTATTCCTGCCCACCACTTACCGATGTTCCTAGGGCAAACCGAACCCTTACACTGGGGGCTCTTTATACTTGCCTTTTTCTCTTCCCAGCATGCTTACCACTTCCTCTCTGCCCAGCATGCATTGTTAAACACACATACCTAATTCATTATTGTTTTCTTTTTCCCAATCCAAGATGGTGGTGTTCTACTTCCTGTTTTCTATTTCCTGTCCAGGGGTATATAAGGGAATTCCAACTGCTTGTCCATTGCGTTGCAACACTCCTTGGTGGTAGTCACGCTCCTATTTGATATCCTTCTGCGAATCCTGTCTGTTCCTGATCTGCCTTGTTTTCCTGCCTTCCTGATCTACGGTCCTCCTTTTCGTTTCAGGGAGTTCCTGTGGAGGTTTTTTACCCTACTGGGGTTTTTCCTCTGGGACTCCTTCTGGACACGGACTGTAGTGGTTCGCTCATACCAAACAGCACCGTGGCTACCGGAAGGGGTCGCCCCTACCTCGGCCAGAGCAGAACCCGTCGGAACAAGGACCGTTCCCCTACACCTCTCAGCTACGAGGGTAAGACCATTGAAAACCGCGACACATGGAGGTCTTGCTGGCAGCAGTGTCAGGAGTCAAGTGAGGGATTATTCAGAACATGGTGGTCACGTCCACCACGTATGCGGCCATCACCACTGGCAGACACATCCATTTGGACTAAGACCGCCACTGGCAACAACATTAGCCTATAGCTTTGTCCACCGCAGTTGCAACCGCCTACCACCATGGCGACTTCTGCCAGTGGACGTGGGTGGTTCCTAGTGTCTAGTGGAGTAGGTCAGGTACCTGCCATTTTAAAAGCATCTCATGTGATAATTGGCTAATTATAAATGTGTCACAACTCCGAATAATGGTCTACACAAGTGATAAGTGCTGGTCTTGTCCTGTCATGCATGTCCTTCTACTTTGACAGCATTTTTATACATTGCAAGCACATATGGTAAGTTTATTTTGGCCACTGAGGCCCCACCCGGTCAATTCAAATTCTGGAACTTATGTGACATTCCAAGTAGCATGTTTCGTGAAAAATGTGTTGCTGTCAAGATAGATTTGTGGTAAAGCAATGGCAAAACGTCTTACTTTTGTGGAATTGACATTAGTAATGTGTATTGAGCATCATGTAATCAAATCATGGCATGCCTTGTTACAGTATGTCAATAACATGCATTATGTATGTTGTAAGAAACAAAATTGGATAATGGCTATACTCATTCCTTGTCCCACACAGGTACCCAGGGAGGGGAAGGATCAGACATCCTCTTGTCTACCGTCCACTGCCAGACCTTCAGGCTATGGAAACAGACACATCATCTAGATGTACCCTCTGAATAGGCAAACAATTGTCGATCTCTGTCATCAGTCGGAGCAAGATCTACTGCCTGCCATTTCTCATCCAAATAGCATACCACCCATTGTACAAGTCATGGCAGTGGTGTACTTCCTGGCCACAGGGTCCTTCCAAAATACAGTGGCCCTATCTGCCGGTATGTCCCAGCCTATGTTCAGTCTTATATTGAAGGATGTACTCTCAGCAGTGTTGAAACACCTGGACAGCTATATCCGATTTCCTCAATGTGAGGATTTCACACATGTAAATGCTGACTTCTATGGTTTGGTACACATCACACATGTGGTGGGAGCCATTGATGGTGCAATTGTTGCATTGGTTCCACCACATGCCAATGAACAAGTCTATCGGAACAGGAAGAACTTCCATTCCATCCATGTCCATGTTGTTTGTTTGTTTTGCGGACCTCTACATTTGACAGGTCTGTGCCCATTATCCGGGTTCAGTCCATGATGCCTTCATCATGCGGAACAGCATCACAACTGTACTGAGAGAGCCCTTTGCTGGTTGGTAAGTCACACATGTGTGCTTGTATCAAATGTGTGCTGCAGAAGAAACAATGTGAGCCCTTGTAACCACCCAACTCTGTGCTAAGCACAGCCTTTGGCCGGGCGCAGCAGGTTGGCCACACGGCCTGTCTCTCTCAGTGGATCTGTGAGTGGGTATGTGAGTGTCTGAGTGGGTCTGAAAATGGGTGTGTGTCTATGAGTGGGTCTCAGTGGGTGCACGAATCTCTGAGTGCATGTATGAGTGAATGGATTAGCGTATGAATTAGTGTGTTTTTTCTTTCACATTATTTCACATTCCCGAATATTTTGTGAAAATTAATGAATTTTCATAAATTTCACGCATGGTGATGTAAAATTATTTGGAACCCATAATTTGCCCCTAAAACACACCTATATCATACCCCTGTGGTCAGGGTAACTTCACCCTGACTCCTTATGCCACTTTCAATTAGGATTTTTACTCCTGGGACCTGTGTCACATGAAATAAAATGGCAGCCGAAACTTTCTAGTTAGGTTGGTGTCAGCCAATCACAGTGCTTCTTTTCACATGCTTATTCACAAAAATTCTTTAATTTTCGTGAAATATACATGAATTAATCATGAAATTGCTGCGGCCAGAGATATACAAATGTGAACTTACCTAAATTTCTCAAAAACTCCTGAATGGATTTAAATCAAATAAGCAAAAGTGTGATATACGTACTGACAGCTATCTTTCAGCCAAGTTTGGTGTAATTCCATCCAGTGGTTCGGGCTGTAGACAGGTCTAAAGGTCCTATGGGATTTAACATGGGAAACACAGCTTTTTTCATCCCCTCCTTTTTCTCAGCCCCCACTTGATGGATCACCTCCAAACATTCTGTGTGTGACAAAGATCACCGAAACACTTTGTTTAAAAAAGTTTCGTGAAGATTTGTCAAATGGCGCCAAAGATATAGGCAAGTCAAAAAAAGATTTTTCTATGGAAACATGGGCCCTCATTACAGCCCTGGCGGTCGGTGTTAAAGTGGCGGTAAAACCGGCAACAGGCCGGCGGAAAAAAAAAGGACTTATGACCATGGCGGAAACCGCCAACATAGACAGCCACTTTAACACTCCGACCGCCACGGCGGTAGAAACAAACAGCATGGCGGTCACCGCCAACAGATAGGCGGAAGACAATGTACCACCCACACCATTTTGAGAGGCCAATCCGCCACCTTTTCCGGGACGGATTCAACGCAAACAAAAACACAATGGAAACTGGACTTGGAAGGGAAAACGCTCACCTCTACACACCCCACGAAGAACCAGGACGCCATGGAGCCGGAACTCCACATACTCCCTGCCATTGTCTTTCTGCTCCTCTACCAGGAGCATGAACGACAGCGGCGACGACCACGGTGAGTATTGCACCTACGACACAGGGGAGGGTGGAGGGAAAAGAGATTGACATACACATGCAACACACAACACCCCCAACGCCCCCCTCACCCGCAACAACACACACACTAATACATGCTGAAACAATACATTTCCCCCCCAAATCCCGAGAAGGACAAAAGGAAATGATTTGAACGAATGTAATCATGTAAAATCTATTTGTCAAAAATATATATACACTATTAACAAATATGTACACCAAGAATTCAAGTCCATGTACTGCACCTACATAGTCCGTGGACCACTGGGCCCAAAATGCATGGGCGAGGCCCACACTCAATACTCGATCCAAACGGTGAGAACACTGCAGGGGCATCAGATCGAAATAAAACAGGCACCTCAGGGGGAAGGGAAGGGGGGCACCTCTGCCAGATAAGTGCACAACGCCACCTCCACGAGGGGGGTCCATGCCCATTGAGGTATCCTGGGGAGTGCAAAGCCACAGTCTCTTAAGTCTCTCCAATGGGTGGGATGCCCACTGCTTTATCCTGAGGAGTGCAAAGCCACAGTCTCTCAAGTCTCTCCAGTGGGTGGTTTGCCCACTGCCTTATCCTGGGGAGTGCAAAGCACAGTCTCTCAAGTCTCTCCAGTGGGTGGTTTGCCCACTGCTGCATCCTGGTGAGTGCAAAGCCACAGTCTCTCAAGTCTCTCCAGTGGTTGGTTTGCCCACTGCTTTATCCTGGGGAGTGCAAAGCCACAGTCTCTCAAGTCTCTCCAGTGGGTGGTTTGCCCACTGCTGTATCCTGGGCAGTGCAAAGCCACAGTCTCTCAAGTCTCTCCAGTGGGTGGTTTGCCCACTGCTTTATCCTGGGGAGTGCAAAGCCACAATCTCTTAAGTGGATGACAGTCTCCACTGGTTCTGGAGGGGCTTTGTGCCCAGAGTGCTTCATCCTGCCAAGGACAGAGGTAGTGGATGTCTTTCTCCACTGGTTCTGGAGGGGGCTTTGTGCCCAGAGTGCTTCATCCTGCCAAGGATGGAGGGGGCTTTGTGCC
Organism: Pleurodeles waltl; assembly: GCF_031143425.1. Taxonomy (NCBI): domain Eukaryota; kingdom Metazoa; phylum Chordata; class Amphibia; order Caudata; family Salamandridae; genus Pleurodeles; species Pleurodeles waltl. The sequence continues at coordinate 345,157,102 of NC_090437.1, read as the reverse complement.
CAGAGTGCTTCATCCTGCCAAGGACAGAGGTAGTGGATGTCTTTCTCCACTGGTTCTTGAGGGGGCTTTGTGCCCAGAGTGCTTCTTCCTGCCAAGGACTGAGGTAGTGGATCTGACACTTCACTGACGGTGGGGCAACATGTAAGCTGCCCATGCCCCTGGAACTGACCACCAGCCTTGTACGAATGACCACTGGGGATGGCAGCTATGTCTGCGGTGGTGCCACTGGCACAGGATGTGGGGTGGCCACTGGCGGTGCTGGCGGCGGGCTCAGTAGCGGCAGTGCTTGCGGCGGTCATTGGGCAGCGGTGCTGGTGGGGGGCTCAGTGAGCATGCTGCTGGTGGCGGTGTCCTGAGTGCGGTGCTGGTGGGGGGCTCAGTGAGCGTGCTGCTGGCGGCGGTGTCCTGAGTGGCGGTGCTGGTGGGGGGCTCAGTGAGCATGCTGCTGGCGGCGGTGTCCTGAGCGGCGGGGCTGGTGGGGGGCTTAGTGTGCGTGCTGCTGGCGGCGGTGTCCTGAGTGGCGGTGCATGAGGCGGTGGCGGTCTTGTCCGCCGTGTAGGTTGGCGGCGACTTCCCTTTCTTCATCTGGCCATTCCCCACCTTGGATGGTGGCGCAGCTGTCTTGCCACTCCCAACTGTTGTCCTGGCTGAGCTCTTGGTGGCAGGTGTTTTGGCCTTCTCCCTCCAGGCTATGGGCAACTTCTTTTGTTTTTGAGGTGGGGGAATGTCCTTGGCCTCGCTCCTTGGGACACTGGCAGCCCTGCTGCTTGGCGCACTCCAGAAGCCGGTTACTGCTGGCACCACTGTTCCTGGGGATATGGCGGCCGAAGTGCTGGGTTGGGACCTGTAAAGGCGGGCCCGAGAGGACAGAAGGTGTGGGGGAGGTAAAGGGAAGAGGTCAAGGTTTGACAGGAAAAGTTTTTTAGAAACACTGGGTCGGGTAGATGGAGGGGGTTTGGGAATGGAGGAAGAGGCAGTGGTTGTAGGAGGTGTTCGTTTGCTGACTTTGGGGGAAGGTGCATGGGCTGGAGGCTGTCGTGAGGTGGATGGCTGTTGGGTGGGTGTGTGACTGCGTTTGTGTAGTTTGGGAAGAGGGCTCACAGACACACTGGGAGAGGACACAGGGGATGTGTGAATGGTAGTGGTGGTGGTGAGTGCATGTGAGCAGTGTGTGGTGATGGGCGTGTTGGTGATAGAGGTAGTGGCTGAAGATGTTGTGCATGCAGGTGTGAGTGGAGACGTGACAGGGAGGGAGGAGGGAGACGTGGAGGAGGGGGACACAGTGGAGGCAGTGGATGTTGGTATGTGTGCATGGGGATGGTGCTTGTGTGAGTACCTGTGGGATGTGTGGTGCTTATGTTTGCCAGAGCTACCCTTGTGTGCTGAGGTGTGTGCATGCTGGTCTGATGGTGTGCTTGGGATAGACTGAGGTACTGGGGATTGGGTCTGGGTGGAGGAAGTTGGAGGGGAGAGGTTGGACACAGGGACAATGGCTGCCATCAGTGCTGAGGCCAGTGTCTGAAAAGCTCGCTGTTGGGCTGCCTGACCAGAATGAATGCCCTCCAGGTATGCATTTGTCTGTTGCAACTGCCGCTCTACACCCTGGATGGCATTCAGAATGGTAGACTGCCCAACAGTGAGGGATCTGAGGAGGCCAATGGCCTCCTCACTGAGGGCAGCAGGGCTGACTGGGGGAGGGGCTGAGGTGCCTGGGACGAAGGAGATGCTCACCCTCCTGGGTGAGCGGCCATGGGGCACACAATGAGGGTCTGCTGGGAGGGCGGTGCTGGTAGGGAGGGTGACGGCTATACCTGTAGATGCAGGGGGCACAGAGGGGCCCACCACCGCAAGGGAGCTCCCATCAGAGGAGGAGTTGGTGTCGCTGGTCTCAGCTCCTGTCCCCGCCGTGGAGCTCCCCTTACCCTCTGTCTCATTGGTGAATTCAGAGTCCATAGTCTCGCCCTCCAGGGCCATGTGGGATGCAGCTCCCTTCTGCTCCGGTGGCACAGCTCCTCAGCCTGATGATGCTAATGCACACAAGAACAGGGAGACCACAAAGGGGGGGGGAGAAAGTAGAAAGACATGTTCAGTGCATGCAATACCGCTACTGATGGCGGACACTACAGACACAGCAGCCCTCTGCACTACGCCATGCACTTAGAGTTCCCTATTTGATTACAGGGACATGGGGTAAAAGGCCTATGCCCGATTGATGCACACATGCAAGTCACAGGAGCCTGACTAGGTGTAGATGGCTCTTACCACTGGTGGGGATGGGGTGCCACTGAGCCTGCCTCACAAAGGGTCCTTGCCTACAAAGCTCGCCCTAGCCTAGGGGAATCCACAACCCACCTCCCCCACCCAGACACCTCCAATGCGCGCTGAATCAGACGGATGTGGGTGTACTCACCCCCTTGTGGCTGCTGTGATGCCCTCAAGCGCCCATCCAACTCCAGATGGGCAGCTGCCAGGATGCAGAACATCAGGGGGGTCATGGTGCAACGGGCACCCCTCCCACGTTGGGAGGTCATCCCCTGCTGGGCGTCCGCCGTCTTCTTGCTCCAGCAGCGAATGTCCTCCCATCTTTTACGGCAGTAGGTGCTCCGTCTGTGGTGGACCCCCAGGTTCCGGATGTCCTTGGCGATGGCACGCCAAATATCCTTCTTCTGGTGGGCGCTGACCTACAGGAATAGTAAAGGGGAAAAGGAAAAAATATAACCGTCCGGACTGTCACAGTCATTGGCCCACGTTCCCACCCTTGCCCTGACGCACATACACTCACCGTCATTTCATACATGCCTCATTCCCCCCCCTTTCTCCCATCCACACCACTCCAAACAGGCATTTCCCATACTGCATGCTCACAGTGTACTCACCTGTTTGTCTGGAGGACCGTAGAGTAGCGTGTACTGGGGGAGGACCCCATCCACTAGTTTCTCTAACTTCTCCGATCTGAAGGCAGGGGCCCTTTCCCCAGACACTTGTGTCAGAGTCACCAGATCCTCGGGGTCTGCGCACGTTCCCAACACATCCACCACTGAACAGCTCCAAGACTCTGATAGATAAATCACAGAGGCTAAGAGAGTTCAAGAGGGGAAGAGGGGATTAGGAAGGGAAACAGCTGGGAAGGAGACCTGTAGTAAGAAAAAGGTTAGAACACACAATATGAAAATTATATCTCCTGAAATCAATACTAGATTATGATTCTAAGCATAGTCGTTCTGAAAACATGAACAATCTAAGAATTACATTTAAAATGACTAAGTTTCAAGATGGCCGGATACCTGTAAGGGAATCAAGATGGATTAAATGAAAACTTTCTTATTCAAGTACTTTCCTTTACATGAGAATCAGAAAAACATTCTGACTAAATTTTAAACCAGTCATATAAATCCTTTTTTGAGAATGCACACTAGGATCATACAATATTGCATCTAGACACTCTGATCTTCTGTGTACTCTTAAAATGTTTTAACACAAATTGTGCATATTGTAGATTTATATATATATATATATATATATATATATATATATATATATATATATATATATAGTAAACACCATAAAAGGATTGTGGACCATGAATAACACAATATGGATTCAGGAAGAACAAATCACGTAACTTGTCAACTCGAATATTACATGATAAATATCTTAGAATAGTGGCATACAATAAACAAAATGAATTAAACTCGAGGAGAGAATCGTGCGTCTTGCCGATTCGAGTGTCACCATGTAAAAAGCCAAGAAATGGTAGTACGCAATGAATATCAAATTCAAATCATCATTAAACGAATCGCGCGTCTTACCGATTCGTAAACCCCAATGTAAATGCCAAGTAATAACAGCTCACAATGAATAACAAGATCAAAGTAAAATGAAACGAATCGCGTGTCTTTTGCTGATTCTTAAGCCGCCATGTAAATGTCAAGAAATGGTAGCGCGCAATGAACAACAAAGTTAAAACACCATAAAACGAATCGCGCGTCTTGCCGATTCTTAAGCCACCATGCAACTGTCAAGAAATGGTAGCATGCAATGAATAACAAGATTAAATTATCATGAAAAAATCGCGCGTCTTGCCGATTCGCAAATCACCCTGCAAATGTCACAAACACTCAAGCGCATATTTCACACGCGCAAAGTACTCTGTCAAATCATAAAAGAATTAGGCCCAAGAACATGCAAGTTCTCGATAACGGCGTCGGGAGGCCAGCCCAACCACCATCTTACCGCCCAGAACAAGGATCTCCAAATGAAGAATGAAAGTCAGATGTCTGGAAGATCAAAGAGGCCACGGGACAGGAGCTCAGGAAGTAGCTGCTGCTCTGCACCGAGACCGCTGAATAGTGAGCACTTGGAGCTGGGCTGGCTCCTTTTTATAGAGTCTTGGCCCAGCCCACAACCACACCCAGGCATGTTGCAGGGAAAGTCTCTAGAAGGCCCTGTAAAGGGACCACACCCTAACACACTCTGAAAGCCTGCAGCAATACATTGCAAATGAACAGCATTTGTAAGCACATTAAAAATAAGTCTTCAGGATTGAACTCTGTAATGCAAAAGGTTAAACAACAACATATCAGCACAATGCATAAATTACATTGTTTTGAGAGCACTGGGTTTTTGCATTCTAGTCGCCAATAGAGCGAGCACTGCCCTGGTGTTGACAACTTGAGCCATCGTCGCTTCCAGACTGAGGTCACAGCAGCACTTGCAGTGTAGGTCCTCTCCTGTCGAAGATCAGGTATCAAGTGAGTGAACAGAGAGAAAATGGCGGTCACGTCCGCGGCGGTGCGTACCGTCACCGCCGGCGTACATCGTCATTGGCTCCTTGAACCCATAGGGTCCAATGTTAACCAATGCAGGATTGCGCTGCGGTCTTCGACCGCCCACCGTGACGCTGTACAATGCCAGCGCAGTTACCTCATATCCCCTTGTCCCACCTTACAGGTCAGGCAGCCGCCATTTCAGGGGACCACATGGCATCAATTTAAAATGTGTCACACATATCTAGGCCTTGCATACACACTAAGACAGGCACATAGCGGATTGACAAATGTGTGCAATGGATTTGTTTATTTCGTACCTCAGTGTTGGCTGACTCTGTGCTTGTCCATAGGGCACGTCTGCTGGGGCAAGTGAGGAGATGGCGGCGTCCTCCAGTGTACAGACCGCTGGTGGACCTGTCGACAATGGAAGAGCGACATGTAATTGTCACCTACAGACTTGATCGTGCCACAATCCAGGAACTGTGTGCCCAGTTGGAGCCAGACCTGATGTCAGCTATCCACCATCCCACAGGAATACCCCCTCTAGTGCAGGTCCTGTCAGTACTCCATTTCCTGGCAAGTGGGTCCTTTCAAACAACAGTGGCCATTGCATCAGGGATGTCCCAGCCAATGTTCTCTAACGTGTTGTCCAGAGTGTTGTCTGCCCTGCTGAAACACATGTGCAGCTACATTGTTTCCCCTCAGGTGGAGGATTTGCCTACAGTGAAAGGTGACTTCTATGCCCTGGGACATATCCCGAACATCATAGGTGCCATTAATGGGACACATGTGACCTTGGTCCCCCTGCAGGAGTGAACAGGTGTACAGAAACCGGAAGAGTTACCATTCAATGAATGTGCAGATGGTGTGTTTGGCCGACCAGTACATCTCCCATGTGAACGCCAAGTGACCTGGCTCAGGGCATGATGCTTACATTCTGACGAATAGCAGCATCCATTATGTGATGGGGCAACTCTAGAGGCACCGTGCGTGGCTATTAGGTGAGGACAGGGACCCTATACAGTGTGAATAGTTGTCTGGGGCTGGGGGTTGTCCGTAAGGGTTAGTGTGTGTCTAACAGTTGTCCCTCGACATTTGCAGGGGACTCTGGCTACCCCAACCTGTCATGGCTGCTGACCCCAGTGAGGAATCCCAGGACAAGGGCAGAGGAACACTACAATGAGGCACATGGGCAAACTAGGAGGGTTATAGAGAGGACCTTCGGCCTCCTGAAGGCCAGGTTCAGGTGCCTCCATATGACAGGTGTTCCCTATTCTACTCACCAAAGAAGGTGTGCCAAATCATCCTGGCCTGCTGTATGCTTCACAACTTGGCTTTGAGACGCCAGTTGCCTTTTCTGCAGGAGGATGGTCCAGATGGAGGTGTTGTGGCAGCTGTGGAGCCTGTGGACAGTGAAGACGAGGAAGCAGAAGAAGGGGACATAGACAACAGGAACATGGTAATCCAGCAATACTTCCAGTGAGACACAGGTAAGAAGACAACACTGCCTGCTACATCTGATTTAATTCTTCTACCTCTCATCTGTCTGTTATTTTCACCCAGTGTATGGACACTTAGTTGTCACTTTCACTTTCGAATTCACAGATGTGGGTCCCACTGTGTGACCTCTGCTTTGTTTCCGCATGGACTAGAGCTGTGTGACATAGGTATGTTGACATTACATTGGATATAGCATTTTGTCACAGTTATTGCTAATACACATTTTCTAAAGCACAGACTGACTCCAGATTGTTTTGTGATTTAAGGGTGTTTATTTAAGTGCTAAATAGTGGAGGTGGTTGTAAAATGGTCAGGGGTGATGGTGGAGGAAAGTCCAGGGCAGAGTCCAGTCTATTAGTCTCACAGGTGCATTGTTCAAAGGGGCATAGGAAGTGGAGCTAGGGCAGTTTAAGTATGGACAGGGTGACAAAGTGGGACAGAAGGATGACAATCAGGGTGGTCTGATTTCTTGGCAGGGGTCTTGGCATTGTTCTCTGTCTTTGTCCTGGATCTCAGGGACTGCTTGCGGGGTGGTTCTCCATCTGCAGGGGGTGGGGTGCTGGTGTCATGGTCCTGTGGCGGTGCCTCCTGTCCACTAGCGCCGGCGGAGGTGGTGGGCAGTTCATTGTCCAGGCTAGTGTCAAGGGCCCCTTGTTGTGCCACAGTGTCCCTCCTGGTGTTCACGAGTTCCTTCAGCACCCCTACAATGGTGCCCAGGGTGGAATTGATGGATTTGAGTTCCTCCCTGAACCCCAAATACCGTTCCTCCTGCAGCCGCTGGGTCTCCTGAAACTTGGCCAGTACCGTTGCCATCGTCTCCTGGGAATGGCAGTAGGCTCCCATGATGCTGGAGAGGGCCTCGTGGAGAGTGGGTTCCCTGGGCCTGTCCTCCCCCTGTTGCACAGCCGCCCTCCCAGTTCCCCTGTGCCTCTGTCCCCTGAACGTGTGCCCCCTACAACTGCCCCCAGGTCCCTGGAGTTGTTGGGGTGGTGGGTTAGCCTGGGTTGCCTGTAGTGGTGGACACACTGTTGCTTGACATGTCCTGAGGACAGAGGTATGGGCCGCTAGGGGGGTGCTGTGCTGGTGTTTCCAGAGGGGGGAAGCTCTGTAGTGGCCTGTGCCAGTGTGAGGGGAACCGACTGTCCTGAGGTCCCAGATGGGCCGGGCTGGTCATCTAGATCCAGTTGGACAGAGCTGCTGTCATCACTGTGGGTCTCTTCTGTGAGTGGAGTGGACATGTCTGGACCCTCCTGTCCGGTGACGTTGGGTAGGGGTCCTGCAGGGGTGTAAAGGCATGATTATTGCATCTGTGTGTGCCATGGTGTGCAATGGGTGGGTCACCCTGTACCCCAGTGCTTCCATTCTTGTGTGGGACCTTCTGTGATAATGGTTTGGGGGGTGTATGGGTATGTGCAGTGGACATGCTTTGGTGATGGGTGTCCATGCTTTGGTGTTACATGCAGGGCTTGGGTTTGGGATGTGTGGTTTGTGATAGTGGGACATGTGTGAGGAGTTGGAGTGATGGGGTGAGGGCGAGGGTGGGAGTATGTGATAGCATGCAGGTGGGTGGGGGATGAAGTAGTTAAAGGTTTGACTTACCAGAGTCCATTCCTCCAGCCCTCAGGATGCAGTATAGCCAAGACCTGCTCCTCCCATGTTGTGAGTTCTGGGGGAGGAGCTGGGGGTCTGCCGCCAGTCCTCTGAACTGCAATCTGGTGTCTTGAGACCACGGAACGCACCTTCCCCCGTAGGACGTTCCACCTCTTCCTGATGTCATCCCTAGTTCTTGGGTGCTGTCCCACTGCGTTGACCCTGTACATGATTCTGCGCCATAGCTCCATCTTCCTAGCTATGGTGGTGTGCTGCACCTGTGATACAAATAGCTGTGGCTCTACCTGGATGATTTCCTCCACCATGACCCTGAGCTCCTCCTCAGAAAACCTGGGGTGTCTTTGCGGTGCCAACGGGTGGTGTGGGTGATGTGTGGGGTGGTGTGTGTTGTGATGTCGGGGTGATATTTAGAGGTGTGTTGTGTGAGGTGCGTGGATGTTGTGTGAGTGATGGTGTTGAGTGCCTGTGGATGCTATTGTTCTTTCTGGTGGTGTCTCTCTCTGGCCTTCTGTCGCAATTGTTGTCATAGGGGTTTGTGGGTGATGTGGGTGTGTGTTTTATAGTGTATTGGGTGTGTGGGAGTGGTGTGTGTATGTGAATCAGGTGTGTGTATTTTGAATTGCCCAATGTGGCAGTGTTTTGTAAATGTGTGTGTATTTTGAGCGCAGCGGTGTGTACCGCCAATGGAATACCGTGGTTGTAAGACCGCTGCATGAATTTGTGGGTCGTGATAGTGTGGGCGTATTCCTGTTGGCGTGACGGTGGAGTTTTTTGTTATCGCCAGTTTATCACTGACCTTTGGTGTGGCGGACTTGTGTGGGTGTCTAGGTTTTGGCGGATTCTGAGCTGTGGGTCATCATGGCTGTGGCGGAATTCCATGGCCGTGGCGGTGTGTTGGCGGTCTTCTGCACGGCGGTAAGCGGCATTTATCGCCAATGTTGTAATGAACTCCAATATGTTTTTCTTCAACAATGAGGTATTTGAGCAGAAATGTGGGACAGCAATTGATGCAAGTTTCGCACCACGTTACGCCAACTTATTTATGGGTTGGTGGGAAGAACAGATATTAAACAATTCCCCCTTAGACAAATGGAATGAGCACATTATTATGTGGCTCAGATATATAGATGACATCTTTGTAATTTGGAAAGGGGATGTAACTACTGCTAGAAATTTTATAGATGAGATTAATATCAATGATTGCAATTTGAGATTCACTGGGAAAGTTAACACACAAGAAATTGAATTCTTGGATGTCAAAGTAAGTATAGAAATTTGAAGTATAGAAAACAATAAAATTGAAACAACAGTATTTGGAAAATCTACTGCAGGGAATAGCATATTACATGCGACCAGCCATCATCCCCAACCTTTGAAAGATAATATCCCATTTGGTGAGTTATTAAGAGCAAAAAGAATTTGTAGTATGGAAAAGAGTTATAATGAAGTCCAGGAGGAAATGATTGAGAGATCACGGATGAGAGGGTATTCAAGTGCAATACTTGAGAGAACTACTAGAAAAGTAAAATCTCGACAGAGAGATACTTCACTGTTTTCCACAGATATGAGTGATAATACTTTTGGTAAAAAGAGGAAAGGAAATCAGAAAGATACAGGAAATATGAGATTTATGACGACTTTTAATACTGCTCACATACAAATGAGAAAACTTTTGCAGAAACATTGGCATATGTAAAAAAGTGATCCTGTCATAGGGGATGAATTAAAGAGCAGGCCATTGATAACCTATAGGAAAGGGACATCTATGAAAGAGATATTAGTAAAGAGTGATGTGAGACAACAAACAACCAAAAAAAGTTAGCTTAACCCGCAGGAAGGGTTTTATAAATGTTCGAAATGTAAGGCATGTAGGAATGTAGAAAATATCAAAACCATTGTCAGAGGTGATAGAACATTAAAGGAAGATATGATTGCAAAAGTGATTTTGTGGTTTACATCTTGAAATGTAGTTGTTCCAAAATGTATGTAGGGAGTACTAAACTCCAAGTACATAAAAGGATTTTACAACACTTAAGAGCGATTCTTAACAAAGATGATTCTTACCCGGTTGCCCGACATATACATGAGTTTCATGGAAGGTGAGTGGAAGATGTGAGGTATAGCGTAATAGATGGGATAAAGAAAGACATCCGTGGAGGTGATAGGGAGAAGAACCTAAGAAAATTAGAGTCCAAGTACATATTGGCATTAGATACCAAAGAACGACATGGGTTAAACAGTAGTGAGGAACTATATATTCACCTTCATTGATGGTTCCGTGAGCACATGTATGTTGGTAACTCCATTTTGATATCGAAAAGGGTTAAATGATGATGTTTCAAGTGTCAACGCATAGAACAAGATGTATTTCACAAACATTGGGCTTTCACAATATAGAGCACAAAAGTTAATTCAATGAATAACAGTTTTAAATGTATCAACAGTTGAAATGATATGCTATTGAATAGAAATAGAACACGAGTGGAGCATGTACAATTGTGTTGACATAAGAAGGTGACGATGGGGGTAACAGGCGAGCAAGGACACTATGATTGTATTAATTGGTTTTTGAAAAAAGTGTGGTGCTGAGAAAATACAGGTTCAAAAACAAAATGCAAATGACAAAACATTTTAGTGCGAAAACAACTTGGAGGCTTGGACATTCACTTCATCACGTTCAAAACGATCATTATTTAAACCCATGGTTATCGTTAGTAAAACTATCGGAGAACCTGAAACATTTGGAATACGGTTCAAAACGGTCAGATAAGAGTGTTTACGCTATGCTGACCCACGGTAGACGTGGGAACTATATAACCTATCGTCATTATTAGGATGAGTAAGAAACGAAAGGCAATAAGTGTAAAAGGATATGTGATTAAATATGTAAAATTGGGGTAGGTATTGTGTGAAAGTAAGATTTTTAACATTGGGAATCTGATCTGTTATCATTGTATTGTGGCATTGCTTGTTAGGATCACATGATATTTAAAGGCAGCCAAGATGGCGACCTACAGGTTGACGAAGGCGGTAACGCCGAAACGCGTTCCTGTTTGTGAAATAAATCTCAAGCCTTAATGCTCGTGGAGTGCTGTCTATCCTTAACAAACAAAAGGAAAGTGTTGGATATATATATATTACTTACTCCCATTGGCATTAGTTACAGTATAGTTATGACCTAGTTTCCATAGGAAAAGCATTTTTGTCAATAACTTTGCCCCCTTTTGAAAAATCTTCACAAAATTTTCAAAACAAGTACAACAGTGAGTTCAGCTGCTGTGTTGAAGGTTTCGGGGTAATTCATCATGTGGAGTCTTTAGACACGACTACAGTCTGAACTGCTGAACAGAATTACACCAAACTTCAACCAGGAAGTGCTAGCTGCCATCTTTGGACCAATATACATGATTGCACCCCATTGATATGCATTCTAGTGAATGGCAAGTTTTAAGGGTCACAAAAAGGAGAACGTATAAAGGACGATAACAGATTTTAGTTACAATATAAACCATTTGTTGATGGCATCATACTAATTTTAGGAATTATGGTGTATTTTAAGGTGATTTTTCCCAGTGAAAAAGCCTTCGGTTGGGATTTCATGAATCATGTTTGAGAGAAAACTGTTTTCTCATGATTTTCCCATGGAGGTTATGGAAGGTGCTTCAGAAGCTAAAATCAGAGCCTATTTCCCTTTAATTCACACTCTCTTTCTCAGCCAAATGAGAATGAAGTCTGATATTCTCAGTAAAACAGGTAATTTCAGCAGGAACAGACTGTTAGTTGGTTTCCTTGTGTTCTACTGCAGGCTCCCAGAGTGTTCCAAAGAACAACTAGACAGTCTTATTGATGACAAAAGTGTCACACACCTTGATTGAAAGAAATTGGTAAAATTTAAAACATTTTGTTTAGAAAGGAACAAAATAAAGTGGTTCATTTTGCCATGGACATTTTGGTTAGTGTTTTAGAAAGAATTAGGACGTTTTAAGTGAGTTCTCAAATATCTTCTGCTTGAATTTCAATAAAACATTCTGACATGCAGACTGAAACATGCACTTTCTATATCAGCAGCAGACTGTCAGTTAACTCCCTGGTGATCAGCAGCTTCTCTACAGAGTTCTAATATGCAAGTAGAGTTCTTACAGTGTGGATTTATGCCAAAACTGTGGCACGTCTAAACTCCATCTTCTTAGAATATAAGTGGAAAACTGAAAGCATTTTCTACTGAGGATACTGAAGTAAATGAGGAAATTAGGGAGCTTCATAACAAATACGTTTCCCAAGATGGGCACCAAAGACAAAAGACTCAAAATGTAGCACAAATATCACCCAAATGTAGCACCAGTATAGCCTAATGACAGAAGTGTGTAAAACACTTAGGGGCAGATGTAAGAGTCCCTAGCGCCTCCTTGTGCCACATTAGTGTCTTTTTTTATGCTAATGTGGCCCGAGGCCAAAATCGCCATGCCAAATTTACAAAGTGGTGCAATGCATGCGTCACTCAAAGCCTGGCGGAAATGAACCAAATAAAAGGAAACATTCACCGTAAGGACACACAACATGCCCAAGCAGACATGGAGAGAGAATTGGAAATCATGCGAGTGCTGCTCCTTGCCAAATACCTCCGCGACCGTGACCGCCGACGAAGACGACGACTGTAAGGAGCGCAGCCTACCAAACATGGAAAGAAAGGGCACAGTTACATACCCATCCACTCCACCCACCCCACAACGCACCCACAACCCCTCACAACATCACAAGCCATACACACCTGAGCAAGAGATACTTACCCGACACAAGGCCAAGACAACCTGTCCAAAGTACACACATGTGCACAACACCCCCCCACAATGAAACGATGAACCACGTATACAGAGTGTGCCAACACCAACACTGAGCACACAAACTTTATTAAATTCGAAGTAACATCATTTTGTCCAAATGAGGCCATGGGCCAGTCTAACTCAAATAGGCTGATGGGCCCAAATGGCCCGAACTTGACTCCCACATGTGCACATAGTACTCCACCATAAAGGGACCTCAATGGGCAGCCAGGCAGCTCATGGAACAGGGGCAGGGGGTAGGGGGACCCGGACTTACGTCTGGGAGGGGGGGCTTGGACTTTCCTTTGGGAGGTGGAGGGAATTTGGGTTTAGCCTTGGAAGGTGGGGGAGTGGGCTTGGACTTGGGGGTGGCAGATGGACCAGCACCAGCATGGGGCTTCTTGCTCACTGGGGAAGGGGCATGGGAATGGGAAGGGTGGACAGGGGCGGACTTGGTTATAGAAGTAATGGGCAGGGCAAGGAGGTGTGCACGTTTAGGGATGAGACAGGGTGGGCCAGTGGGTTCAAAAAGGTCAACACAGGAAAGGAAAAGTTTTTTAGGGGTAGTCAGGGGGGACATGGAGGAAGGTGTGGGAGTGGATGTAGAGGGAGTGGTTGTAACAGGTGTAGGTGTGCGTGACGTGGATGCAGGTGCCTGTACAGTATGCTGAGGTGTGGTGGATGTGTTTTGGGCGGGTGTCTGGGAACGTTTGAGTGTCGTGGGAGGAGGAGGGGTGGACACAGTGGGACAAGGCAGGCTGCCAGTGTAAATGGATCTTGTCTGGGTGTCTGCAAGTTTGGTGAGTGTGCTTCAAGTGTTACTCAAAGTCGTTGTGGTGAGTGTAGGTGTGGTGTCTGAGCTACATGACAGGATGTCTGTTGTTGTGGTGACTGCAAGAATTGGGCCAGCAACAGTGAATGAGGATGCAGTTCTTGTGAGTGTGCATGTAGAGGTGACAGACAGGGATCCGGGAGAGGTGGACACACTGGAGGAAGTGGGTGTTGTCATGTGTGCCTTTGTATGTTGGCTGTGTGTTTGCCTGTGGTGCGAAGTGTGGCGTTTGTGTTTCTCTGTATGTTTTTTGTGTGTTGAGGTGTGTGCATGGCTGTCTGAATGTGTGCTTGGGATGGATGAAGGGAGTGGGGTGCTGGAAGGGGTAGAGGTGGTTGGAGGGGGGACGGAAAGACCAGGGACACTGGCTGCCATCAAAGAGGAGGCCAGAGCCTGAAAAGATCTCTGTAGGCCAGACATGGCACCGTGAATGCCTTTCAGGTATGCATTGCACTGTTGCATCTGGGATGCTAGCCCCTGGATGGCATTCACAATGGTTGTCTGCCCTACAGAGATGGTCCTCAGGCGGTCAATAGCCTCCTCAGTGAGGGCAGCAGGGCTGACTGGGGCCGGGGATGAGGTGCCTGGGGCGAAGGAGACGCCCACCCTTCTGGGTGAGCGGGCACAGGCAACTGGGTGGGGTGCAACTGGGAAGGCGGTGATGGTATGGGGGTGGCGGAAGATGTCAAAGATTGGGTAGGTCCACTAGGGTCCGCCACCACCAGGGAGCTCCCATCGGAGGAGGTATCAGAGTCACTGCCTCCAGTGGCAGTAGCCTCCCCTGCGGTACTCCCCTCGCCCTCCAACTCACTGGTCCCCTTGGCGTTGGTAGGCTCTGCCTCCTTGGAACTGTGGGCCACTGCATCCCCACTCGATGGTGCCACAGCTCCCTCGTCAGATGATGCTGATATACACAGACAACGCAAGAGTACAGGGGTGGAGAGACAAAACAGGAGAGAAATATGTTAACACCTGAATGGATGTACATATTTAGTTCACTCATACTCCCACCCAGCTAATACACCAACATGCAGCACCTACAGCTATAGTCATGCCTATGCCCCTGACTAGTGGCCACAACCCTAGCATACTCCCACATTACAGAAGGACCTGAGGAAATGCAGACCTGCCCCTTATCATCTAATCGCCCATGGGGGCCGTATTGCTATAAGACACCAGTCAGAGTCCCTGCCACTAGACAGCATACATACTACAGCACCCTCAGACATTCATCAAGGAGGCAGAAAATAGTCTTGGTACTCACCCCCTTGTGTCTGCTGTGCAGCCTTCAAGCGCCCATCCAAGTCTGGATATGCCACAGCCAGAATGCGGCACATTCGGGGTGTCAAGGCCCGACGGGCACCCCTTCCTCATTGGGAGGACTTCCCTAGCTGGGCCTCTGAGGTATTCCTGGTCCACCGCCGCAGGTCCTCCCACCGCTTCCTGCAGTGGGTGCTCCGCCGGTTGGAGACCCCCAGGGTCCTCAGCTCCCTGACGATGGCCTGCTAGAGTCCCCTCCTCTGAGGGGACTCACAGAAAAGTAACATAGAGGTCAGACACTGCCCATTTGATACCACTGGCTATACGTCCCCTATGGGACGGACACTTAACAACATCATTCCACCACCTCACTCATGCTGATTGTCAAACATTCAATGCCTGTGCAGTTACAAATTGTGCACCCATGCGTACAGGCATCCACCACCATCACACACATCCATGCACCCCATCCGCCTACTCACCTGCACCTCTGCTCGCCCATATAACTTGGTATACAGGGGCAGGACCCAGTCCACCAGCTTCTCCAGCTGCTCCGTGGTGAAAGCCGGGGTCCTTTCCCCTGTGACTCATGCCATTTGAGTAACCAGAGTCAGGACACAGCAGCACACTCAGTGGAGTACTTGCATGCATGGAATCAGGGAGTCAAGTGAACCTGGGGTGATGAAATGGTGTACACTCCGCGGCGGTGTGCACTGTCACTGCCGGCGGCGATCATGATAGGCCCACATTCCCCATTGACATTCATGTTAACCAATGAATGGGTGCATGGCGGTGAACAGCGCCTTATACCATTACAACAACCGCTAGCGTTATGAGGTCACTACTTCCGCTGCTACATATCTCGATGACAGGGGGCTACCCTTTTGCAGGTACTACGCAGATGGGCCACATGCAGGCCCTATGGACCCCAGCCCTCTTTTGCATGTCCAAATTACTATTTACTCACCACAACAGTCCAGACACATCATTTATACATGTCACTCCAATTGTACATCCCACAATGCTTATGTGTAACCTACATATTAGACAGCAGTGTTTTATACACAACAGGTTGTGCAAATGAATGTGTGTCCCTCACATGTGTTCTCCACTCCTCCTAGGTACAGACCCATGTGGAGCGGGAGGGCACAATCAGTGTACAGACCTCTTGTTGATTGGGAGACCATGGTGGAACATCACATCATTATTGTCGAGATGGGGCCACTCACCTGAAAAGCAGGATGTCTGCAGGGGCGATGGTATGCCCCTTGACCTCCTGGGACACCTCTCGGCACTTCCTGGTGGACAGAAACCCCAGTAGGTGTCCCAGAAGGAAAGGGGGGGTGGAAGAGAAAGAGACAAAACACTGCCATGTCCTGCCGGTGTTCTCCACTCCTCCTAGGTACAGACCCATGTGGAGCGGGAGGGCACAATCAGTGTACAGACCTCTTGTTGATTGGGAGACCATGGTGGAACATCACATCATTATTGTCGAGATGGGGCCACTCACCTGAAAAGCAGGATGTCTGCAGGGGCGATGGTATGCCCCTTGACCTCCTGGGACACCTCTCGGCACTTCCTGGTGGACAGAAACCCCAGTAGGTGTCCCAGAAGGAAAGGGGGGGTGGAAGAGAAAGAGACAAAACACTGCCATGTCCTGCCGGTCCAGCCAGGCACCCTGTATCTTCGGGAGGGGGGCAGGTGGTTGTTGACAGAATGATAGTAGAACTAGTGCACTCAACTTCCTTGAAACTGAATCTCTCTTTCTGACATGGGCATGGGAGCGGTAGAAGAACACTGGGATGCTCCAGCACTTTTCTTGGATAATAATAACTGTTTGCACAATTACTAACACTGCATTACCAAAAACCCAAACTGAGTACCATAACAATAAGTACTGCAAGACTAGGGCTGGCTACACAGAGATTCACTGTTGCCCACTACAATTAGAACTGTGGTTGTACTTATCATGCACAAGAAAGACAACAAGGGCATTAATTATATCACGTATAACTTTCCTGCATGCATAGGGTTAAACTAAAAGGAACAAAAACAATCCAAGAAATGCAAATGTCCACTCTGGGTTTAAACAGTTAGGGTGGCACAGTTTGATTTGGTTTCACTCTGTGTGTGTGAAAAACCCTTCAAAAGCAAATTCTTCAAACCTGAAACACAGGCATGAATGACACAATTTAAATCCAAGAGTTATGCTATTAGAGAAAGAAAAGTCACGTAATTGCTATTTTAAGATTGCACTGTCACTTTTTGTAGTACTTGAGCTCAAGCAGATTTCCTGAAGCACATTTAGCCAAGTAACTACAATAATAATGTAGACTGTTCAGAAATGCATTTGTCTCTTCAAGATAAGCACTCTGCCAAAATACTAGGTCTGAAATACACCAGCTGTTCTAGGAAAGCGCGGCACTCAAAGAACAAACTCCCTGGAGAATACTAGTCACTTAGCTGTAGTCTTTTCCAGAGTGCTGGAGGAATGCCTGGTGTCAGCTGGTACAGGAATAAAGAAAAGAATTGCCTCAAAAGTACTGAATACGAGGATGGCAGCAGGGGCTGGACTGCCAAATCAGATGCTGAGATCAGGAAGCAAAACAAAGCCAAGCAGGGAGGCATGCTTTACTCTGCTATTTATAGCCAACCAGGAAAACAGTTGAGTTTCCACATGTGGATGAGTCACCACACCCAATTAGAAGCACATGTCTACATCACACCCAATTAGAAGCACATGTCTACACCTGCTCACATTAGCAAACAAGCATTGGTAAAACAAGCATTGATAAAACCAATTGTGTAACACAGGACATTATGTTTACTTAGTAACATGAAGGTTTAACCAAGAATACAGATATGATTTAACCCTAATCCATGGGGATGCTGACAGATAACGCAGGAGGCACCTTGGGGATTCCTGGCATTTATCAATTACAGACTCACTCATGCTACTATCCATGAACTTTGTGCATTACTGGATCCTGTACTGAGGCCGGCAAATCGGAATCAGCATGCCATCCCTACTGAAGTGCAAGTGCTCTCTGTACTCAATTTCTTGGCTACGGGCTCATTTCAGGTGACAGTGGCCATGGGTGCAAGGTTCTCACAGCCAATGTGTTGCCTCATCCTGTCCAAATTCCTGGATGCATTTGTACAACACCTACAGACATGTGTGAAGTTCCCCCAAAGTGCTGAACTCCCTGCCATCAAGTCAGACTTTATGCCTTTGCCAACATTCCCCATGTGATAGGTGCCATCGATGGCACCCACATAGCTCTCATCCCCCCAAGGGTAAATGAACAGAATATCTTCCACTCCAGGAACATACAATTGGTGTGTACTGCAGACCAGTACATTTCACATGTGAATGCCATGTTCCCTGGATCAGTCCATGATTCATTTGTGCTGAGGAACAGCAGTGTGCCACACATGATGGAACAACTACAAGGGACAGAGGATGGATCATAGGTGAGTGTGTTTTACACTTTTTCTGTACATAGCTGACAGCCAGGCTGTCTGAAACTGAGGGTGGTTTGTTACAGTCCTGTTCCACCCACTTTTGCAGGTGATTCTGGCTACCCCAACATGCATTGGTTCCTGACACCAGTGAGGAATCATTGGACAGATGCTGAGAGGAATTTCAATGAGGCCCATGGGTGTACTAGAAGGGTGATAGAGCGCACTATAGGTCTCCTGAAGGATAGATTCCGTTGCCTCCATCTCTCTGGGGGATCCCTGTGTTATGGCCCTGAGAAGGTGTGTAGAATAGTGGTGGCCTGCTGCATGCTACACAACGTGGCTGTGAGGAAATCTATTCCCCTACTGGAGGAGGAGGGTGCTGTATATCCAGACCAGCTTCCTCTGAGAGGGAATGAGAGTGATGGTGATGATGAAGAGGGGGAAGATAATCACTCCAGGAACCAACTGATCCAACTATACTTCCAGTGCATATGAGGTACTGTTTACTGATGATGTTGTCTGCACTGCATAATGTCAGTCTGACTTATTCTCTATCGGGATGTGGGGTCTGTAGTCATTGACACTGTTACATGAATTACAGGTGCCACGTGACATGATAACCAAAATGGTGTATATTTCTGTTTACTCCACACAATGTTGTGTGTGGGGTGCCATTCCTGCAATAAAGGTATGATTGTTAATTTAACTGCAAATGCATTCGCGCTTACAATTGATTCAACATAATGACAGGGGACATATAAATTGGTACACATGTGTTTTAATAGTTGTCAGGGATGCATTGGTGCTCTTTACAGTGATAGGGAGTGGGCTGGTGGTGGATGTCCATACTGGCTACATGGTCTCAGCGATTGATGGCAGTGGGTATATGTCCATCTGTACCTTGCAGGTTGTTGAGTTGCATTCGGCCGGTGAGGATGGTAGGCCAGTGGCACACTTGGGAGACAGTTCGTGTCACAGTCACTTCTTTGAGGGTGCCTTGGTCTTGGCAGTTGTCGCAGTGCCATATCTGGGTCTGAGGGACTGTTTGAGTGTCTGGTGCTGGGCTGTAGGGATAGGGGTGCTGGTCTCCTGTGTGTCCTTAGACAGTGACACCAGTCCAGTTGCTGCTGCTGATGTTGATGGCTGGTCTGTGTCCTGGGCAGTGGTAGGGGCTTCCTGGTTTGTGGGGGTCTCAGGCTGGGTTGGGTAGTGGTGCTGCAGCACCCCTGCAATAGTGGCCATGGTGGCATTGAGTTATTTCCACTGCTCCATGGTCTCTTGGTGTTGGGCTATCTGCAGCCTTTGACTCTGCTCCAGAGTGGCCAGAATCTGGCCCATCCTGTCTTGGGTATGGTGGTATGCTCCCAGGACCTCTGAGATCACCTCCTGGGCTGTAGCATCCATCCTTTGGCCTCTCCCCTGGGCCACTGATGCCCTCTCACTGGGCCTAGCGCCCTGTGCCTGTGTCCTCTGCACAGGTCTGGCGGTACCACTTGTATTGGGGCCATCATCATCCTGCCTGTTGGTAGGTGGAGACTGTGGCCTTTGTACTTGTGTTCCACCAGTCTGTGGCCTGGATACACTGGTGTGGCGTCGATTGGCATGTGCAGATGTTAGTGGCTGGGTGGTAGGGGTGTCAGTGGTGTCCTGGGTGGGGCTCCTGGAGGGTGACAGTCCGGGACTGTGTGATGGATCAGGGTATTCCTCAGTGTCCTGAGTGGTGCCTCTGACTCCATGTGGGACACTGGCACTCCTTGTCCTTTCCATCAGGGTGGCAGGGGTGGTGGTGCCTGTGGGGGGGGAATGGGCATGTATGTTACATCTACTCATTCGGATGAGGGTGCACAGCCCAGGCCTATTTTGTGCAGTTTATCCCCTGTTGGGCCATGCAGGGACCTTGTGTGGGGTTCCCATTGCATTTTTCATGGGATGTGGTGGTGAATTGTGGGTGGTGTAGTGCCATTGTGATACCTTGCAGGGGTAGGTGGCTGTGCACAGGGGGAGGGATGTGGGCCTGTTGGTGGGTTTGTGGGCATGCAAGGTGACTGGATGTAGTGATAGAGGCCAGGGTGGGGTGTGATCCTGGTGGTAGTTGGAGGGGAGAGGTGGTGCATGCATTACAGGTGTGGTGAATATGGGGTAATTGTAGTTGACCTACCTGAGTCCGTTCCTCCAGTGAGTTCAGTGAGGCCCTCAGGGTGCAGGATGGCCAGTGCCTTTTCCTCCCAGTAGGTGCATTCGGGAGGTGTGGGTGGGGTCCCTCCCCCAGGCTTCTGGCCCACAATGTGGTGCCTCAATGCCATGGACCTCACCTTCCTGCGCAGGTCGTTCCATCTCTTGTGGGTGTCGTCCCTTGTGCGTGGATGGTTTCCCACTGCGTTGACCTTGTTCACTATTGTCTGCCATAACTCCATCTTCCTGGCAATGGGTGTGTGCTGGACCTGTGCCCCGAAGATTTATGGCTCGACCTTGAGTATCTCATCCACCATTGTTCTTAGCTCCCTTTCTGTGAAGCGTGGGTGCTTAGGGGGTGCCATGGTGTGTGTTGTGGATGCTGTGTTGTGTAGATATGGGTGAGGGTTCTGTTCTGTGGTTCGGTGTATGAGTTGTGTGATGTGGCAGTCAGTGTCTGCGTCTAATGTTGTCAGTCTGGCTTCTCCTACTGGTGATGCAGAGGATTGTGGAGTGGGTCTGTGCGTGTTTTATGGTGTTGTGGATGTGTGTCAGGTGTGTGGGTTTCAAACTTGCCAATGTGTGCATTTGTAGCTGTTGGGTCCCATTGCTGGGCGAGGCGGTCTGTACCGCCAATGGTCGTTCGGCTTCCACTAACGCCGCAGTGATTTGTACATCATTATTTGGGGGGCGGGGATTTGTGTGCTTATCGGCGGCGAGGTGGGATGTGCAGCCTTTCCGCAGACAAGGCCCTGGTGGTGGCTTGTGGTTTCAGAAATTTTTACAGTTTCTGTTTTTGGCATCTTTATATGGCGGGTTTCTGTTCACCGCCAATGGCGATCTTCTGTTCACCGTTGCCACGGCGTTCGTCTGAGTTTACTGCCATGTTCATAATGACCACCTTTGTTCTGTGTTCTTTACTTAAAAATGTTTGGTTTTTATTTTCAATTTGTATTTATTAATAAATATATTTCACTAATATAAACATGATTTTTGGTTGAAAACAATAGTACTGTTGTACTGTTTTTGTAATGCTTTCCAAGTATACGTTTAATGTGATTTTTAAATTTGTGAATATTGTAAAAACATTTTTATTTTGTTGTTGTTTATTTTGTTTCATTTGTTTATACATTTGTATTTTGTTTACTGTTTAAAAAATGTTTGACTAAATTATATTTACAGTCTACTGCTTTTTTAAAAGTATGGCTGTTTTTATTTTGTTAATGCTTCCAATTTACCATTTTTAATTAATTTTCTTGCATAAGTAAAATGGATTTCTCCAAAGCATTATTTTCAGTAGAATGTGTACTAGAATATTGTAGGGATTATTATCTACAAACCTGCAATGTCTAACACTCTCCCAAATGTGTTTACATAGGAAGTGGAGTTAGTAAATTTTACCCCTTCACAGTTGAACACTTTTCCTCAATGTGGTTTGGTTTGGAGTGTGAATAGTAATTTTGAACACCCCAAAATCCAACACTTTTCACAATGTGGTTATTTTAGAGGGAGAATAGTATATCTGACACCTCTCAAAGTACAACACTATCTCCAATGTGGTTAAGTTTAGAGTTGTAATAATAAATCTCACCTCATACACAGCCCAAAGGTCAACACTCTCCCAATGTGGTTATTAATTTGATCTTCTCCATATTACAACACTTTCTCCAGTGTTGCTATGTTTTTAGTGGGAATAGTAATTACAATTTTTATAGTGTTAACATTTGTATGTGTTTCTTGTTTTGTACCTTTAAAAAAGCTACAAGCTATTGTAACATATAGTAGAAATAGTTTGTTCCCTTATTAAAATATTTTGCTAAGTCTAATTGTTTATATTTTTATTATATGCATTTTGTAAACATCTCTTTTAAGATATACCAGATTTGTTTCTGTACATTATTTCACAAGGATTGCACGTTTTCTGTAAAAAGAAATTAAGAACAAAATGAATTTATTACCTTCAAAATAATTCAAGTTACACATTTGATATACTTGACAAACATTTTTCATTATGGTTATCCAACTAAAAAAAAACATTGTCATTTTAAACCAACAAGTATTTTTTCCATATCGTTTATGTTTAAAAAAGTATAATATGTTTAGAAATACTGAAAAACTAACTGGCATCATTTGTGCTGTATGTCTGAGATATATATATGTTTATAATTGTGTATCTTTTAATGTAAAAGATTCTTAAATATTGTAATATGTTATTTATTATTTTGAATAAATGGGCTAAATTTTTTAATTACATTGATCCCTAAGGGATGCAAGTCTTTGTATTTTCATTTTTCAGCCATTTCATTCTTAGACCTTTTAATCTTTCTTCATATTGTTTTGCTGGTCGCAGGTAAAACTATTTTACACTTATTTTCTAAGGGTTTAGTGGTGGAGGATGTGTTAAGAGTTAGGGAGGCTGGCCTTTCTTAATGGATGCTGTTTTAGTGTATAGTTTGTGAGCATAGTATGTTGTAGATTGTTTTTGGGAGTGTGGCAGGGCTCATTGTAAAATATAATATTTACACGGTTTCTATAAGTGTTTTCTATGTATTTAATATTGTTTTTAATGCCTTTCTATCGTGGTGTGTCTAATATGAGGGATTGAAAATGTTGTTTTGTGGGTTTATATGTTTTTACTTTACAGGATTTTTTTCCAGAATTGTACTTCATTTTTAATCTGGATGTGTTTTGTTTAAACAAAAATACTTGGTTGTTTTTTTACTAAAATTACGTTGTGCTTTTTCCTTGAAGTTTTCTTGGAACATTTATTTTTTTCATGTTGTTCAGGTTTTGAATAGATTACCTGAGTTACAGGAGTCTTATAGGATTTTTTATCCGGTTTATATTTGGGCTATTTTATGATCAGTTTTTTGAGATTGCAGTTTTGTAGATTGTCCTTTGGCTTACCGCGACTTGAGCTATGAACTTGTAAGTGCAAATGTATTTATATATGTATGCTATTGGGTGAGCAATGTTCATTTTTTTATATTATGATGTATATCTATAACTTTGTATGTATTGTATTAGGATATGCTTTTTGTTATTTAAAATAATGTAGGTTGGTTTAGCTTGTGTATTTGTTTATTTTTAAATCTGAATTTTTCTCATTTTGTCGATTACATTTTGTTATGGTTTTCTAATTATGTGTGGGATTGTTATTATTTGTCTTTTGCAATTTTACTGTTTTGGTAATCATTAAGACATTGCATATTGTCCTAAGTTAGCCCTGTCTGCTCTGTGCCATACTTACTAGGGAGTTGAGCTAAGATTAATTTACTGACTTTGAGGATTTACCCTGACAAGGATTGTGATCATTCCTTTAGGTGGGTAGTCACCTGCCTCAAATAATAATCCAATTTCCTACAATATTCAGATGTCTTTATTCTGTCCTACCACCTTTTTAGGCAGAGCCCGTGGGCTTGAGTATCACATCATGAAAACATGCTGGTCAACCCATTTTGACTAATATTAGAGCAAGAACCAAGTTTAGATAGTTAATTCATTATTTGACTACCATTAGTGATAAGTTCAGTGTGGAAAAAATAGCACCCCATGATTACACATCCTGGCAAAATTGAATTATGAAATATGTAGGTTTGAAACTGCCTAAAGCTTGACCTTATGATGATACATTTCTCAATACCCAGGCTTTTTGATTTAATTTCATAGTCTAGAGACTGCTTTTGAGGTAGATGTCTTCCCACTGGGCCTATTATGACTTTCCTACTCGGCTGTGAGCGGGAACCAAGGTTCCCGCTCATCAGCCCAGTGGGAAAGATGTTGCAGCATTGCCACCAGCTAATAACAGAGCTGGCAGCAATGCTGCCACATGCAGGGGGTACCAGCACCCTTGCAATGCACACCCTCTGCACAGCAGACAGTGCGCATTTCTAGGGTGCTGGACAGAGGACCCCCCTGCACTGCCCATGGGCAGTGCATGGGCCCCCCTGTAGCCTTCTGCACTTGTTCTCCGCCAGCCCTTTCATGTCGGTCAGACCACCATGAAAAGGCGGGCGGAGAACAAGGATGTAATGGCTGATTACAACCTGCACTGTTGTCATCCCGTCGGGATCAGAGAACCTGGCGGGAACGGCAATAGGTTGGCAGGTCTGCCTTCCAACCTTGTAATTTGGTGGTTGGACCACCACAACTGCGAAGGTCTGACCACCACCACGAGTCTGGTAGGCTGTTGATCCCCAGACTCATAATAAGGCCCTTAGTATTTTTGTCAAGTCTATAGTTAATATATTTTTCAGTTGTGAAAGCCAGAGCACATATAGTTTAAAATCTGGATGGAATTTGTACAATATCTGTGCAATGAGGAATATCTTTTGTGTTGAAAGCTGTTACCTTCAAGATATGTAGCTTTACTTTTAGAAGCCAGACCCTTAACCATTTCAGCAAGCTAAAGGATAGCTGTTTTGTAAGAGCATGAAAGATATGTCTAACATGACATTAGGTGTGCTTTGAGAGGCCTCATTCTGAAAAATATGTTTCAGATTTGTTATCTCAAGCTTGGGCTCGTGAAATGTTTCTACTCTGGTGAATAGACCTTTAGCCTAATACCTTATTCTGTAATGTCTTTTAATACTAAGGTATGGTTTTATTAGGGTATTGTTTTATTGTTAAGTGCCGTTGACTACAATAGCTCTGTAATCCAAAGGCTAGTCTGCTAACTAAGGGTCTCATTACAAGTTTGGTGATCGGACTGCCCAATTGGGAGTCATACAGGAAGAACCGCCAACCAAAAAAGGCAGACTGGCAGTGGCACGGAGGCCTGGAAATAGGTGGTTTGACCTCCAACGATGAACGCAGCAAGACCAACCACTGACCTTATTACAAGCACACAGTCACTATTGTGGACTCCCATGGCAGTCAGCCAATGGCGGTCCGACCCACGCTAGTCCGCGGACACCAAAGTAATACACAACAGCACATTGGGTGAATTTGAAAACAACACAGCTGATGCACATTGCCACACTGGACACACCTGCAAAGGACACTATAAAACAGACCCCTTCACGCACCACAATCCTTTGCATTTATGCTGCAACATACACAAACCACAGCAAATTATTTACCACTCAGTACAGATACTAGGCACCACTTTTTTCACCATCCCATACAACACTATGCACACACTTTTGTCCAGTCACACCCTTTTGCACTTCTGCTCTTTAGTAAGTCACTGTCACCCCTTTGTTTTTTTTATTCCACCATGGCACGTTAAAAAAAGTCCCCGTTTCTCAGAAGATGAGTTAAGAGTCATGGTGGATGAAATCATAAGAGTAGAGTCACAATTGTTCGGAGCATACTCCTCTCAGTAGGAAAATGGAAATGTGGGAAGGGATAGTTGACAGAGTGAGTTCTGTAGGCACCACCCTGCATACAAAGGAGGACATTAGGAAGCGGTTGAAAGGCCCATTCCCTGGTCTCCAGGCACCAGCTGCAGGCCAAGAAGACTGGCGGTGGTCCTCCCAGTGTCCCATTACATCTCTTTCCACAGGAGGAGAAGGTCTTGGCCATCCTGCATCCTGAGGGTGTGACAGGAATACCTGGGGGAGTGGAGTCTGGTATGTCACAACACAAAAAATCTCACCAAAATGCTATGTCATGCATGCTCACATCTTTCCTTTTGCCTCCTTTACTGTTAATCAACTCCCCAGCCCAGTGTTCATCTGTCCAAAGACCTCTATTGTACAACTCACAATTGAAGTGTACTCACTTGGGGAGATGCCATTTGTATAGTGCGTGTAGTACAGGAACTGACAAGACTCCAACTCCTAGCAGGTAGAGTTCTATAACTCCTAATACCAGACCAGTAGGCATTTCTCCAAATACCCAGTTTTGTACATATCAATGTAAGGTTTTTTTTCCGACAAAAACTGATAGCCACGCACTCCGTTCAGATTACAAAAAGCAATTTCAAATTGTATTCAGTGCAAAAAAGGGTGAACTAAGGGTATACAACTGGGGAGATACAATTTGTATAGTGTGTGTAGTGCAGACACTGACATTATTACAACTCCCACCAGGCACTAGTCCTGTACCTACACACACTAGCACAGTGGTCACATGCTACAATGCATCTGTCAGTGAACTCTCAATTGAAGTGTACTCACCTGGGGGGAGAACATTGGCCAAGTGTATGTACAAGAGAGAGTGACTTGACCCCAACTCACAGGAGGCACTATTTCAGCAAATCCAAACACCAGAACAGTGGTCACTTGTCTAAAGACCACTGTGGGAAGTGGAGGGAGTTACATGACTACTGAAGCCAGGAAGACCCTGTGTCTGTAACACCAACCACCAGCCCAGTGTTCTCTTGTCCAAATATCATTGTTTGGTACCTGTAAATTCACGTGGACTCACCTGGAAGGACAGCATGAGGAGGCTCTCTTCCTGTCACTACAACCACCAGTCCAGTTTCATCTTTTCCAAAGACTCCTATTTGGGAAGTCACACACAGAATGTATTCACCTGGGGGGGGGGGGATAATATTTTTAGAGTGTGTGTACTAGAGAGAGTCACATGACTGCAACTCCCAGGAAACCCTGTATCTGTAACTCCAAACATCAGCTCAGTGCTCTCTTGTCCAAGGACCCAAGTGTCTTAACTCTTAATTGAAGTGTACTCACCTAGGAGGATACCTGCTACACCTCTGTCGTCCCATTTCTAGGGGGCGCTGTAAGGGGACTGTCGGTAGCCTGGGAATCACATTGAACACTTATCTACAGTCCCTTGCTGACTCCTGTTTGTTTCTCTTTTCGCCATGGTATGCTTTTGTACTATTACATTTGCTTCCTGGGACTGCAAATCCCATAATGCACAGCCTGGTAGTCAGGAAAGCCTGGATTCTGTTTTACATTGTTTTCTATGGGATGAAATCCTTTTCATCGGATCATCTGCTCCAGGACTTGCAAGTGTCTGAAACTACACTCACCTGAGACCTCTCCTGTGCAGCCCAGTCATGTGATTCCACCTGGGGTTTTCTGCAGCTTAGAACTGCTTATAAGCAGCTATTTCCTCAAGATCCTTTGTCGTTCATTGGATGTTTGATTCCTTTGTGTTACAGACCCCTTATCGGATGGTGTTCCAGTCTTGTTCCTGATCCTGTTCTGTTCCAGCTTAAACCTGTTTCCTGTTTCTCTGCCCTGCTCCTGATTGTTCCAGCCAGAGTCTGCTCCCTATCTCTTAGCCTTGTACCTGTTTGTTTCTTCCAGAGCTTGCTCCCTGTTTCTCTGTCATGTTCCTGCCTTGTTTCAGCCTGAACCTGCTCTCTGTTTCCAAGTCCTGTTTTCTGCTTATTCTTACTCCCTGTATTCCAGCCCTGTCCTTGCCTGTTCCAGCCAGAGCCTGCTCTCAGTTTCCCAGTCCTGTCTCTGTTTCTTCCAGCCAGACGTTTGTGCCCTGTTTTCAAGTCCTAGTCCTGCCTTTGCTTCAACCTGAGCCTGTTCCCAGTTCCTGCCTCTGCCGCTTAGTTTGTTCCCTTCTGTTTTCGTTTCTTTCGTGGGTATTTGTGTATGGTAAGTGTTTTATCAGTCTTCACCAGTGTATAGGTGTCCCCCTTTGTACTGGAGTTGGCTCCTGGTTTCCAGGAGGCAATTCCAGCCCCCATCCTTGTCTAGTGTTATACCTTGTCTTTCGTGGCTAAGAGTGAAAGTGTGCTATTTCTGTTTTTCCAGGAATTGCCACTGTGTTTCCAGCTGGACCCACAAGAGCTTGTCTTGTGTATGTAAGTACTATCCTTGTTTATGTTCTAGGGTCCAGAGACAGAATCACTTCTGCTGCCTCCTTTCTATGGGGCTGGCAGGGTGTCTATCTATAAGAGCAAACTGCACAGAGGCATTGACATTCCCTGTCACTGTGGGAGGGTCTGCGTCCTACTCTGTGTACAACCCCAGCCTGTTTGTCCATTAGTAATCTGTTTCCTGTCAATTCACACAAGGGTTGCTCTGCTTTTACTTTCCTGTTTCCTGTGCCTGTCCATAGCGGTCCTTTCCGTGTATGCCTTTAGCTGCTCTTCTGCCCCAGTACACTACCTCTTTGGGATATTCTGTGACCTCAAGGGGTGTCCCAACCAGAGTCCTGATCAAACCCGCCAGAAACCATGACAATACCATTTATATAGTGTGTAGTACAGGGACTAACATGACTGCAACTCCCAGGAGGTCCAGCATCTACAACTCTAAACACCAGCACACTGTTCTCTTTTCCAAGGACCCCTGTGTCTTAACTCTCAATTGAAGTGTACTCACCTGGGAGAATAGAATTTTTATGCTATGTGTGGTACAGGGACTGACATGTGTGCAACTCCACGGAGGCTCACATACTGTCACTCGAACCACCAGTCCAGTGTCCTCTTCTCCAAAGATTCCTGTTTGGGAACTCACACATGAAGTGTGTTCACCTGGGGGGGATAATATTTGTATAGTGTGTGTATTAGAGAGATTGATATGACTGCTAATGCAGGAGGCCCTGTTTCAGAAACTCCAAACACCAGCACAGTGTTCTCTTCTTCAAAGACCACTGTTTGTCAATTCCCAAATCAAGTTTAATCACCTAGTGGGATAACATGTGTCAAGTATTGGGGAGTAGTGAGAGTAACATGACTGTAACTCCCAGCAGGCACTGTTGCAGCAACTCCAGCACCAGCCAAGTGTTCTCTTCTCCAAAGTCCTCTGTGTCTTAAGTCTGTACTGAAGTGTCCTCACCTTGGAGGATGGTATTTGTATAGTGTGTGTAGTACAGAAAGTTACATGACTGCCCTGGCCAGAAGGCACTGTTTCATTAACTCAAAACACCAGTCCACTGTTCAGTTCTCCAAATATCTTTCTTTTTTAAAACTCACAAATGAAGTGTACTCACCTGTGGGGATGACATTTATCAAGTGTATGACGTAGAGGGAATGACATGACTGTTAATGCCAGGAGGCTCTGTCCCTCTAATCCCATACACAAGCCCATTGTTCTCATGCCCAAATAGCCCTGTGTCTTAACTCTCAAGTTAAGTTTACTCATCTAGGAGGATAACATTTGTATGGAGGTGGGAAGTAGAGGGAGTGAGCGGAATGAAAACCTAAATGATCCTGTGTCCCTAACTCTGACCACAAAAACAGTGTTTACTTGCCCGAATCTATCTATTTATGGACTCTCAATTGGCGTTTACTCACTTGGGAGGAAACCATATGTCAAGTGTGTATAGTATAGAGAGTGACGAACTGCACTCCCAGGAGGCACCGTTTTAGTAACTCCAAACACCAAAACAGTGGTCACTTATCGAAATACCCTTGCCTGCTAATTCTCAATTGAAGTTTACTCACCTGGGAGGGACCAAGATACAGATCATGTTCAACTCAGAGATGTGCCTTGCCACCTAGCTCCATTTTGACCAGCTAACCCAAGATGAAACGTTTGAGGATAGGAAGGACACCTTACCAAGTGTGTGAATCAATGATCCGAAAGGCCT
The DNA here is from genome assembly GCF_031143425.1 of Pleurodeles waltl. Taxonomy (NCBI): domain Eukaryota; kingdom Metazoa; phylum Chordata; class Amphibia; order Caudata; family Salamandridae; genus Pleurodeles; species Pleurodeles waltl. The sequence continues at coordinate 345,127,205 of NC_090437.1, read as the reverse complement.
CAAGATGCATCACCAGAATGGTTTTAGTAGCAGACACATTCACAATGCATTGACCACGTGACAACTCCAGTTATATATACTACAAGGTCCTGAGTGTACCTTCATAACAATCAACTAGGCCTTCAAAATGACCAACGACATATCTTGTTGAGCCACTGTTCTGCCTGCACTGGTGACAAGATGGTATTGTCAGGCCATCCTCCCAAAGGCTAATGATCCCCACATTCTAGCAGCTGCTTAACTTAGACGGAATTGGCATGCTTCACAAATGCCAGATCGATACAACCAATGTCATGTCTACTTGCCACAATAAGAATAACTGTAAATACATTTGTACAAAGTCTCTGCTTAATGTAACATTAAGTTGGAGGTAGATGTCACAATACAACCAGTCACATTGTATCTTTCACATCTGCCACTAGGTAAACAGAGGACACAGAAGAGACTGACACTGCCCCCCCTGGATGAAGCCCTCAGTGAAGAAGATACTCCTGGACGTCTGGACATGGAGGATGGCTGTAGCCCATGTAGGCAACCTGGTCAGGCACCAACAGTGAGTCTCACTGTGTCCACATCAAGACCTCCCAGCTTGGTTGCCTGTATATCACAAGCAACCAGTCACCCCCAACCTGTGTTCCAAGCACAATGTCTACCATCTCGTGCCCCCCCAGTCCTGGATCCTGAGTTGCAATGCAACACTCCAAAAGATGAGGGTCCAGGACCCAGTGAGAAAAGACACCCTGCAGCAAGGGCACAGGGCCATAGGGCTAGGGTGTGTGGGAGGGATGCTGTGGGCCGGAGGGGTGAGGCCACTGGATCTGCTCCTGGCCAGGACACCATCAGGCATGTCTTTGGGGTCTAGCAGGAGTCCCAAGGCATGATCGGCCACATCTTGACCGAACTCCGGGATATCAAGCACTACAGAGGGACATCCATAGGAATAACAGTAGGAGGCTCACAATACCAACATGGCCTCCCTAACAGGGGTGATGAGAGACATTAACACCACCCTGAGCAGGGCTCTACAACACCACTCTACCCCTTCCTTTTGCACATCAACACCAGGCCCTTCTTCATTGGTGCCAGCCACTGGCCGGGAAGCCCGGCCAGAGGAACAAGCCCCAGACACCCCTGCCTTTGTACCTGCAGATCAACCACCACACAAGTGGGGAGGTCCAACGAAGAATCCAGGAGGTGCGAATGGACCTCTTCCTAAAGGAACGCCTTTGTGTGCCACACATTCACTATGTTGACTGATCCTGAACTACCCACCAGTTCCAATGGAAGGAGTACTGTGGACTTTGGACTCCCAATGGTGTGTCATCTACACCAGTGATTTCATTCACCCTGACTGACATCTTTACCTTATTATTTTTCTTCTTTTCTCTCCAAATTGTACTTGCTGCATCAGCGCTTTAATAAAATCACCCATCACAAACTCATTGTCTGTTTGCTTAATTTCAACATTTTGCTATGCTGAGATGTAAGACCATGTGAACCATATTATGAAGACATAACTTGCTTGTGCAAGGAGGAATATGTTACAGGTACACAGTGTCCTGCTCAGTGTTATAACCATTACACACAAAAAAATCAGTACAAGTGTCTGGTCACTACAAACATTTTATTCCAGTGTACAGCACATAGGCTGTCCATGTGTCTGGATCTTTGTGACATAAGAATGTGTGACTCCTACTTAGTCAAAGTACATATTCCAGGGTACAGCCCCACAGACCATGGAAGGGAGGGGTTTGTCAGACATCATCCTGTAAAATAGGCAAACAATAAAGTGGATGATGTCAGCAGCTATAGTTTTATCACATACCACACCAAAGTAATTTAACACCACATGATTCACGATACAGACAAATGGCAGTACAACAGTCCCTGATCACAGGCCCTTCATAATCCAATGGCCATGCTTTTGGCATGAAACAAACATATATCAGTGTGTGGCACAGGCACTGTGGCCTGCAATGATGAAACACATCTACAGCTACATACAGGTCATACAAGAATAGTGTTTAGCCAATGCAAAGGGTGAATGACTTACTCCCAATTGATGACAACATATTTCATGCACACATGATGTCACACATGATGCAATTGGCCCAACCCAGCACACAAAACAAGTCCAATGTGCACTTCTGACCATCCACCCAAACACTGTGAAAGCTGCCTTGGCACAGGTCTCATAAACCCCAACTCTGTGACCTACATTACCTGGAACAATCCATGTCCACTTTGTATGTCAGAACAGCATTAGATACCTGCCAATGTCACAACTCTGAAATGCCCACATGAGGATGTCATGGTGAAAGTACCTGTACAAAGACAAAACAAGGATTGAAAACATACCTATTACACAAATCATATCGCAAGTTCCTGGAAATGTAATTACATTGCAGTGAGACTGACACAAACAAAGCAACATCATCAAGGTGGGCATATATCAAAAGCTAACTCTTCAAGCAGACTTTGGTTGAATATTGCAGAGTATCAGCTCCCTAGTTGTTGCTAAAACACTCAACTCCACACATACTCACAGCTAAAGTTCATTGTACAGTCACAGCCATTACTTCACATGACATACTTACGTTCATGTCACTGCAGTCTGTAATGTGAAGACGGCCATCATACATGTGACAGAGCATACATTATTCTTTGGGTGCAGCTACAAATCAAATCTTTCCCTTGGTAAGTGGTGAATGTCCATTGACATGATTTATGTGCCTTCACTGTTGCCAACATTGCTTGTGCCTACATGCCAGCATGTGTCCCTTTCTCATTTGCAAAACATTTGTAAGCTGCTGTTTCATGCATGGTCTACCTGTGTTGAAGGGATGATGTCTGTGTTCCCTCACACATATGTGCATGGCAACCTGTGTATGGAGTAAGCCATTTACAATGTGGATACATTTCATGTTGTGCCACATAGAGGAGTGGGTCACCATTGTTTATTGGCTGACACATTCCATTATTAATCATAGCATGTCATTTGTCATGTACAGCTGCAGTAGCAATGAGGGACATGGAAGGTAGACGTAGAGTTTTGAGCCACAATGTGCATTTCCGTGCCATTGATGTGGCAGCATGTAGCAAAGTGCACTGCACATGTGTAATGGGGAAGGTTTGTAACCTGACTGTTGGCATGCATCATGGAGTGACTTGCAGTTATGTTGCAATCACATGTGTTTGAGTAAAAGTATTCCTCAACAGACAGACATTTGGGTCTGCATGACCATAATGGAGACAATGGCTTAGCTTCCAATTGGACAACATGTTGAGGGCCTTCAACCAGTACTTGCAATTCTCAGGGTCTCTCCAACATTCAAGGGACTAATGGTGTCTACTGGTGCACTCAGAGTATGCCATTCTAAGGGGTGACAGACATTAGTGGTGATTACCCTGTGACTTGCTGATTCATTGTGTTGTGGATTTGGGGGACATCTCTCCCTGACATATTGCACATGATGTCTACAGTGTCCATTTCCATGCCACATGTGTGGCCTATCTGAACAACATTAGTACTACCTCCATGACTCTATTGGGACAAACATGAGTTGGTGAATTGTGTATTGTGGAACTGCTTCCAGTGTGACATGAGTATTTCCATATCACCTTCTCCAGGCTACAGTAGTTTTGTCAGCAACATGGCAGGGTTTTGAAGCATCATTTATTATTGTTGGGACATCATGTGTGTGATAAATAGATGGCTGCATGACCTTGTGTGGGATCTGCAGGAATGCAGTCGGCATTGGCCTACTATTGTATGACAACAGGTAACTGAGGTGTGCTCCATGGGGCAAAGCTTTGAGGGTGATGAAGTCTCCTACCAGTTCAATAGTTACTGTGATTGCACAACTTCAGCCATGCAATTGTAGTTGTCTGAGAACCTGATTTTCATGTGATGCTCTATATCTCTTTGTATTTGCAGCATCACCTCAGGGAAATGAAGGAAACAGATAATAGCCTAGTGGGGATGCTTCCGGCCACGGGACCGCTGGTCAAGACACCATGGACTCAGAGAGACGCAGTAGCCCAGAAGGTGAGGGGAGTGCCATGGGAGGGCCCAGAATATCACCTTCATCATCGGAACCTTCCTCCAGTGGACACTCCCTAGTGGTGGCTGACCGATCGGGCATACCCCTGTACCTTCTTTGTCCCCCGTTCTATCACCACCCTCCCTGTTGCTACCCACCCAGTTGGCTGTGCCGGCTCACCCTGGAGGGTGGGATTCTCCTTTGCTGCAAGCACCTCCGCCCCAGCCACTGCTTCCCCTGCTGCCCTCAGTGATGAGGCTATTGACCTCCTGAGAAGTATCTATGTGGGTCATACAGCCATTGTAAATGCCATCCAGTGATTGGCAACCCGACTACAGCAGACTAATGCAATCCTGGAAGGCATTCATTGTGCAATGTCTTGCCTCCAAATATTTTTTCAGGTTCTGGCCTCCACACTGACAGCAGTCAGTCACTCCCCATCTCCTGTGCCCCTCCACCTCCCTCTTCCCAATCCAAATCTCTCATTCCCCTACCTACCCAAAGCATACAGACCGATCCACAAGAACCCATCCCCAACACACAAGAGCAGCACACACAGAAACTAGCACCACAAAACACTCCGGCAAAGAAGCAAACAACAGATACCCACAGACACAACATCAGTCACCACTTCCCCAGACACCCCCATGACCCCCACCAGCCCATACACAACATCATGCAGACCGACAGGCATGACCACAACAGTCAGTGACACACCCACCACACCCAGCATACCTGCAGACATCACCCCAGCAGACATACAGACATCCATCACAACCACCATACCCACAGACACCACCCAAACAGACACACAGACATCCACCACATCCAGCATACCCACATACACCACCCCAAAAGACACATACACATACACCACTCCATCCGCAGCACCTCCCAACCCCCAAGACACACAAACGCACACACTCACCCATGCAACAGATACCACCGAAACTCAAGCATACATTCCACATGCACACACCCACGACATCTACACCGAGACAGCAGACAACCACACCCTTGACCTCCAAATCCCCACCCCCTTCTGCTTACTGTCCCGGTGTACTGTTTGAACTTGAACTTTCCCCTGTTCCCTCCACCCCGTCCCAAACCCAAGAGGCCCTGACCCACCTCCCACCCCCTCACTTTGACCTCCAAGTCCTCCCCTGTCAAACCTGCCCTCCTGCAAGCACCCATACCCAACCTCACAAGAAGAAGCTCGACTCTCCCAAGAAGCAGTGCACCCCTCCAAAACCCACACCTCCCAAACCTGACCCCTCCCCCAAAGATGATCCCTGAGGTGCCTGTCTTCCCACTTGATGCCCCTTTCGGTTCTATGGACGCTAGGAGCCATGTGACAGCACCATGATGTGCCTGTACAGAAACATATGGACTGGCCAATGGCCTTGGACTTCACAAAATGTACATTTAATAAACCCAAACAGTAGGGTTTTTTGAGTATACATTTGTCCTGCAATTCCTTTTCTACATTTATGTTGTTCCTGAGTGACTTGTGTTGTCTGCCTTCAGTTGTGTGTGTTTCAGCCTGCTTGCTGAACAATTTGCTGGTGTTTGCAGTATCTGACTTTGTGGGCAGTGCTTGTGTCCCCCAAGACAAATGTATATGTTGACTGTATGGATATGTGCGTGTAAATGCAATGGTGGTGTAATGGCACTGTGTGCTGTTTCTTATAGTAAGTATTTCATTTTGTGTTGTCCAGTGTGACCATGTATGGTGTTAGACTTGTCCCCCTGATAAGGATTATGGATTCATCTATATGTGACAGCTTGAGTTTTGTTTGTGCATGCATGGAGTGTGTTTAATTGTGCTACCTTTGTTTGCATTTGACTGTACATGCGTCCGTTTAGCTGTGTGTACCTTGCAGCTATTTCATATAGAGGTATGTCCCATGCAGTTGGAGTTGTATGTGCTTTGTTGACTTGCACTTCCACATTTTGCAGATAGGAATGTCATTTTGGTCTAGTATTGTTTGTCCCAGAGATAAACAAAGGGGCAGTTCCTGTGCAAATGTTGTTTTAGGGGCTTGTGCAAACTGATATTTGTTCCAGTGCAGCCTCCTTCCCTGAGTGTTCCTGATGGACCCATCCCTATTGTACAGGTATTGTTTGCATAGTGATTTTGAATATTTGTCTCTCTGTCAATTGTGCATCACATTGTCCTTCCATTGTGTTGTGATATGTGTATCCTTCGCAGGGCTGTTTACTAAGAGTGGTGTTTGTGTTCCATGCAACATCCATACATATGTGTGATGAATGTGACGACAGTCCAGGGCATGTGAGGAATGTGAGTGTGTGAGTGTGTGAGCTGTATTTGTAGATGTGATGTTGGTGTTGTGTGAGATAATGTTTTGTACACTTCACTGTCCCTGTGCCTAAGGTGAGCAGATGTGTGTTCTTGTGTAGTGTTGCAGTGCAGTGTGAGTGACCTGCCAAAGGGGGCATATTGTGACTGTGCATGTGTCCTTCTTTGTGAATGATTCAGATGTGGGACACAATGACAAGCGTACTTGGTGCCCATAGCGTGACTCCTATATATTGTGGCTGACGGCGTGACAAACAGTTTTTGAGTGTAATGACACAGGTGGGTGGGTGTACTTACCGTCGACTGCACCCATGGTGGAGTGGATTTTGTGCTCCATCGATAATCAACAACAGAGGCAGGACATGTGTGATGTGCTCCATGGCGGCACCGGACGTGTCACATTGCCTGCAGGTGATTGTCTCCCTTTATACTCCCCGTTTCCACCTGCTAAGACATGGTGGTTGGACCGCCGCAGTCACATTGGCAGTGTGCAACCGCATAATGTGTCTGGCAGAAACACAGGGTCATCTGGGATATTTGTGCTGCCTCATGACTGTGGCGGTCTGTGTTGTCTGGTGGTGCCGGCAGGGCTGCAGTAGTCTTTGCTCCATAGACCCGCATAACTTGTAATACTGCAGTCTGACCGCCAACCCAACGGCAGTTGGACAGCCAAACTCGTAATGAGGCCCCTAGTCCTAAACTTCTGGGAGTTGTGTAACTTAACGGCCAGCTTTACTGAGATTCCTAAAGCTGACAGAGCTCTGTAACCTTGCGGACCTGGCTCTGTAACCTGAAGAATGGCTTGACTGACAAGTGCCTGAGCTCCTAAGTGCTCCACAATCTGAATGATATCTCTTTTATGATATAGCTGACTATCCAAGACATATAAAAACAAAAGGGTGGCTATCGTCACATTATTGGGCTTTCAAAAAGTGTGCAACTGAAGAATAGCTCAGTCATCAATACTCTGAGTCAGTAATGTGTGTGAACCTTAGGAATAGCTCTGACGTAAAGTGTTTAGGACAGTGAAATCTAGAAACTGTGTGATAGCTCTGCTGTAATAGACTTGAACCTGCAAGCAAAGATCTGTGTAACCCAAGAAGTGTTGCTGTTAGTAGCTCAAACATGCAAGATCTGTGTAGCCTGAGGGAAAGTTTTGCTGTCCAAATCCCAGGCCTTTCATATATTTGTAACCTGTAAATGCATGACCTGAAGGATATCATCACAGTTATATGGCATATGCATGTGCAATGTAACATGTGGCTTTGCTGACCGAAATCTGCAACTATGAGATCTTTGTTGCCTGGTGGCTAGTCATTCTGTGTGAAAGTTCAGGCTATAAGATCTCTACAACCAATGTGATAGATTTAGTATTCGAAGCCTGGCAATTCTGTGCAACATGCTGGATGCTCTGCTGTCTGAACCTTTACAATTTCTGTAACTAAATGGGTTGCTCTGAGGTCTAAACCTATTAGAGCTCCCTAACCTAAAATATTGCCGAATGAACCTGGAAGATTTGTGTCACAGATTTTCTGTCCAAAGCCTATGCCGCGAGGACTGTGCAATATTGAATTCTTCTTGGGAACCCTGCGGATCTCTTAACTGCCTCCATTGCAACTATGACGCAGTGGCATTTGGTCACATGGTACAGTCGTGCGGCTCTGTGATGCGTGACGTTACTGCCTATCTTACAGCCTGGACAGGTAAGAGAGATATGAACACGTCTAAGACATTACGGGCCTGATTCCGACCCCGGCGGTCAAGGACCGCCGAGGGCCGGGGTCGGCGGGAGCACCGCCAACAGGCTGGCGGTGCTCCCCAGGGTATTCTGACCGTGGCGGTTCAGCCACGGCCAGAAAGGGAAAACCGGCGGTCTCCCGCCGGTTTTCCGCTGCCCTGTAGAATCCTCCATGGCGGCGCAGCTTGCTGCGCCGCCATGGGGATTCTGACCCCCATACCGCCATCCTGTTACAGGATGGCGGTATGGGGTGTTGTGGGACCCCTGGGGGCCCCTGCAGTGCCCATGCCAATGGCATGGGCACTGCAGGGCCCCCCGTAAGAGGGCCCCACCCTGAATTTCAGTGTCTGCTTAGCAGACACTGAAATTCGCGACGGGTGCTACTGCACCCGTCGCACATCCTCCACTCCGCCGGCTCCATTCGGAGCCGGCATCCTCATGGAGGGGTGTTTCCCACTAGGCTGGCGGGCGGCCTTTTGGCGGTCGCCCGCCAGCCCAGTGGGAAACCCAGAATACCCGCGGCGGTCTTTTGACCGCGCAGCGGTATTCTGGCGGTTCCCTCCAGGCGGGCGGCTCCCGCCGCCCGCCGGGGTCAGAATGACCCCCTACATGTCCAAGCCTAAAGTGAACAGATTTGGCATGAAATGTGTAGAGGTTGCTCTGGCTCTTGCGAAATGACGATTTGAGAAGACCTAGAGGCATCGGTGGCCACTGACCTTAGAAAGTAGAAAATTGATTTACTTAAGTACTCCAAGGCTGAAATGGATGCAAGTTCAGAGTTGAAAACATCAGCTCTACATCCGATGATAAACCACCTTACACTGTACACTAGAGCAGTCATACGTGTTATTTATTAACTGCATGCAGGTTATGATGCACGGTTTCCTCTCTGTATTCATTTAGGTTGTTCTGTGGTGGGTACATGTACGCCCTAATGCAACGATATGGTGTAAATGAAAAGGATGTAACCTTCTGATACTGAGTGCTGGATGGCGAGGCAGGGGAGGGAGTGGGCTCTGATTAGGTGGGTAGGTCTGTTTAATAGCCTGTTGCTGTTGCCGGGCTTCATCCTACCACAACCTCAAGCCAATTGGGTTTTCACTCCGAGACACCTGGTTATTACCACTTGTGGTCGGGATGTGGTTGAGTTGCATTTTTGTTACGCTTTATGCAAGGGGCAGCTGTAGGCCTGCAAACCCCAAATAACAATTGAATGATATGATTTCTTTTTGTGCTGAATATGAAAATCCTACTAAAGGACAACTGATAAAAACAATTGAATCGCTCTGAGTTTGAGCCCTAAGCCTTTAAGAATTCTGGAAGGTAATAAAATGTTGGTTGCCTGTAAGATAGGCGTATTCAGTGTGAAGAAGGGAACTTCACACGGAAGATGTTTGTTCCGATTCACATTTATTTAAATGTACATGCCCACTACTGCTACAGCGTCTTGTCCTCATAGTGTCCTGGCCGCAACTGACAAACCGATGGCTGACAGAATGCTCAAGTCTCCGACCAGTCTTCCTCTTACATTCTACGTTCTACATACACATATTACATCTTCTCCCCCCTTACAACAATGAAACTGAGACGATTCCCTTCTAATACATAACATAATCTTGAAACTTCTTTGGTGCTATAATTTCTCTTAACCTTAACCGAGAGGAAAGAATTCCAGATGGACCAGCCTGATGTGAATTCAATTCCTCTTCAATGTTTACATTCATATAATTTTGATTGTCCATTTCCACTTGCGGTTGAAACCACTTTTGCCATGTACAACTATATTCCATCTGTCTTCTCCCTGTAATAATGTCTACTTGCGTTGCAGAAATCTTAACCACTTGTCTTTCATTCCACCAACCTTTACCTTCCAGCAGAATAGATTTTTTTTAAAAATGTCAACACTTTCACAGGAATGGAAAATGTTGAGACTCCTTTTTTAATTTTTCCAGAGTTTTTGATTAATACCCAATCTCCATCTTGGAAGTATTTACTAAAACAACAATGTTTTCTATCAAAGTGTTCTTTCATTTTGATCTGTTTCATGGCTACCATCAGTGAAATCTCATTGACATTCCGCCCTTCTTGCTCAACACTGGTCTTCTCCTTTAACCAACTGGGATTTAAAACTGTGTTTACACTGCACCCTCTTAATAATTTAAAAGGTGACTCTTAAGTTGTACAATGTGGAGTAATATTATAATTCCATACCTTCTCTCATAAGAACTCCATTACATTACGTCTTGAAATGAGCGCCGTTTGTATTCCTTCTTTCATAATCCTGCTTGCTCTCTCTACTAAACCTTTAGAGCTAGGTAAATACAAAGCAACTTGGTAATGTGTGATATCATGTCTTTTCAAAAATGTCATCGTCCGTTCTGAAACAAAGTGAGTCCCATTATCAGTTACAATTACTTTAGGTGCACCTTCTATATTAAATACATTTTCAAAAAATGCAATGGCTGAACAACAAATGAATGATAGATCCATTTAGAATGATAGTCAATTAAAACTACAAGATATCTCATGTCAGAAGGTAACATCAGAAATGGTCTAGAGAAATCTAAACCTACCTTCTCCCAAGCACTTACAGGAAAAGGAACAGGTTGCAGGGGATGTTAATTTGTCTTCCAATGTTTTTCTGAGATTAAACAATCAGGACAATTGTCAATCACAGAATTTACATTATTTTCCAAGGATGGCTACCAATAGAATTGTTTTATTCTTTTACATGTTTTGGACATCCCTAAATGTCCCTGGTGCGCTATCATAATTAAATCATGTCTTATATCTTCTGGTGGAATAAAAACCTCTCCACATATCACTATAGCATTGACTACTGATAATTCATTAGCTATTTTCAAATATTTCTTTAAGTCATTAGATAAATATTTTATCTCAGGCCATCATTGTGAAATTTATTGCTTTATTTTAGATAAATTTGCATCAGATTGACTTGCTTCTATCCAATTCTCTTCTGTAATTTTGACACCACTTTCTTCAATTGCATCTAATATCGCAATTACACACTCTGTATCATCTAATACTTCTGTACCATTATCCTCCATTGACATCCTATATAGGCAGTCAGCCTGAACATTTTTACTTCCAGATAAATGTTTTACATCAAAATTATAATCTTGAAGTTTAAATTATAGCCTAACCAATCTAGAAAATAAGCTGCTATACGTTTTACCACAAAGAATATGCACTACAGGTTTATGATCTGTATAAAGATCAAATGCATGTCCCCATATGTACATTTTACATTTTTGAATTGCCCACACAGCTGCTAATGCTTCTCTTTCTATAGTACTATACAATTTTTCAGATGGTGTAAGAGCCCTTGATGCAAACCCAACCGTTTGTTCTTTATTATTAACCCACTGACTTAAAACTGCACCCAAACCTGTCAGACTGGCATCTACGGTGATTATGCACTTACATTCAGATTTATAAGGCTGCAAAGCAGGAGCTTCAATTATTAATTTCTTCACTTCTTTGAACGTCTCTTCCAATTGTCCTGTCCATTCAAACTTCACTCCTTTCCTTAACAACATTCTCAACGGTTCTACCTTACGTGAGTACCCCTGTACAAACCTTGCATAATACTCAGTGAGGCCTACGAAAAACTTCAGACTATCCCTGACCTTAGGTGCTTTGGCTTCTTGTATGGCGCTTAACAAAGAATATTTAGGTGTTATGCCATGAGATGATATTGTGTGACCTAAGTACTCTAACTCTCTTACTCCAAACTTGCATTTACCTCGCCTCGTTGTCATTCCCACTTCAGATAAAGTTTTTAACACTTTCTTCAAAATTTGATTGTGTTCGTGAGCATTTTTTGCGTAAATTAAAATATCATCCTAATATGCGTGCATGCCCTGTATGTCATCAAATAATTTGTCCATTAACCTTTGAAAAACACTAGAAGCTGATGCTGGGCCAAAAGGAAGCTCCAAGCGGTGTTATGAAAGTTCCTTAAAAGTCGACGTTAAAGCAATTTGGTGATATGCAGAATGCAGATCTAACAAAGAGAAAATTTGTGCTCCACCTAAGTTTGCCAATAACTCTTGAAATGTAGGTATGGGATGACAATCCACAACTATGTTCCTATTTAACATGCGCAAATTGGCACACAGCCTAAGTTCACCTGACCTTTTCTTAGCCACGACAATTGGAGAGACCCACTGAGAAGATTCAGTTGGTTTAATAATATTTTGTGAACATAAATCATCTAATGTTTTCTTCAAATCCTTTCTTATACTAAGAGGCACATTACGTAATTTTTGAATAACTGGCTTTGCATCTGACTTAAGTCTAATATGATGCTCAAATCCTTTAACTAGACCTATTCTTTCCTGGAAAAGATTTTCAAATTTCTTACAAATAATCTCTACATCCTGAGCAATGGAATTTACACTTGCAATTTGTTCCTTGTCACAATCAGTACTGTTAAAATTACCCGCTCTAATTGGATTTTCAGACCCAGGGACTAGATAGAAACGCATTTTGGCTAAATCCTTTCATCCAACTATGTTTTTTCATTTCATGGCCACATATACGTTCGAATTTGTACTTCGACCCAAACATTCTATATCAGTAACAAAATATCCAAGCATCTCACTTTCTTTTTCACCAAACGCCAACGGATTAACATCAGAAGGTAATAGTTGAATTTTACTACCATCCGTCTCTACAAATGTAGAATCTCGTAAAATAGTTGTGGGAGAACTTGAATTGGCCACAACCTGTATCGCAGCACGATGAATTTTGGCTTCTACAACTGATCCTTTAATGTTGCCAGTATCAGTAACTGAATTACATTCCACAATTAAAAGTACACTTTCTTTGATTTCAATATCATTGTCAATGCATTCTAAACTATTCACTTTAACAAAAGTCTTATTCATTCTACATATCACCTGAGAATGGCCAACTTTCTTACATAACATACAATGCTTTGCTATCGCAGGGCAAGCAGGATTATTTGCAATAAGGTTCTTGGATCCACATCTAAAACATTGCGTGATCTGTTTTTTTCTCCAAATTTTCTTCCTGTCTTGTCACTCATGCGAACAGCACATAACATTTGTGCAGATTCTCCTACTAAATTTCCTGGACTGTCCTCATTCAGTGCTTTTGAAGAGATCATTGATCATTCAATAGCTTTAGCTAACTCAATTACCTCTGTAAGTGTAGGATTCCTACATGTCAGTATGTTGTGTAGCCATTTTAGAAATAGCTCCATGCATGTTAGTTTGACACATTAGTCCGCTGTGCACTTTAACCTAGATATATTTTATTCAGGCTTCGCATTGTTATTTTTACAATAACCAGTTTTACGGTCTTGTTTTATTTTCATCTATCTAACTGTTTTTGCTCAATTCAGCACTGTGTTCTCAAACAAGACATTCTTGATCACTCTGTGCTTCAGTCAAGGCTACAGTTTGGTATATTGCTGGTGAACGTGGTAGAAGTGTAGTCTCCAACATTCGTAGAAAATACACATCCTTACGTAGGGACATTTTCTTAGAACATCAGCTGTGTTATTATAAAAACACTTCCAAGTCCCATTAAACGTTAAGAGGGAGATTCCAGCCAGGGAACCACAACTGCATGCTGATTTCTGAATGCTTTGCTACAGATGCTAACGCAGACTACAGGCCTTTGCTCAGGTATGAGGGTTAATGTCCTCGCGGGGAACCTGAAAGGCAGAATTAGAGCTTATCATGCTGTGCTCAGATTATGACTTAGATAGGAAATAGTCCATCAATCCTACTGACAATATGATAGCGTTATTCTTATGCTTCACTCTTCTCGTCACCATTTACAAATACTCTGCCAAAACCCCGACGCGCACGGCACGGGTTTATTCGCTCCACAAATACTTGAGGCTTATCATGGCCATCATTTGCCTATACTATTTGATTTCTCCTAAGGACTTATGACTACCAGCAGCTTGATCTATGTACCTTTCGTGTTTACATATAATGTTTTATATACATCTGAAGCCTTGACAAAGTCTTGAAGACGAAACACGTGTTGGCTGTTTTGCTATATGGACTTATTGTTACATTCGAACATCCTATTGTAACTCTGACCATTTATCACCATCTGGCTGCTCTGGACACATGGTCATTTTGTACAACGCAGTCTTTTGATTGAGATTTCTACTTTCTACCTGCACTTATAATAAATATCTACACATCATCTTCCAAGAACAAACTTTCTATTTATTCCTGAACATTATCAGGACCAGGATTCATGTTATTGGTGTGCCCTGGCCACTCTTCTTTCACCATTTTAAAATTGTCATGTTGTGTCGTCCTGGTTATTGCAGCTCATGCTTTTCTATCTAAGATGCAGTCATTTTATTAAATCTATCATTGAAACATATACTGCTTTTGTCTATCATTTGTATATGAGGCTGTATTGTGAATGAGAGAACCGGATGTGACCTGAGTGACTACGACTTCCCTGAGAAGCCTAATATGTCATGCACTCGGCTGCCAAATCATCCCTATCTTCTGGTAGAGATGAGGCACTGCTAGTTAGCCGGAGCAAAACCCGGATTTAGAGCGACAGGTGTCACCCACCGTGGGTCAGACTCAGTCTCCCACACCGTGGACGATCTTGCTGCTCAAAATCCAGTAGTCTCATAAGAATAATGAGAGCCTACGCAACAAAGTAATCTCTCTTGAATTTTACGTGAATAACAATTTAAAACAAATTGATCATGAATAGCCATATCAATATTTGCTCAAAATTCACATGTGGCAGACAAAATTCTTAGTGCAGAAATGTACTCTTCAACACTTTCATCAGCATTCTGTTTTCTTATGTCTTTTGAGTAAAATACTGGGTTCCTTGTAATAATGTTTACTAAGTCTCTCAAAAGCTTCTTGGTATTGATCCAATTCTGCAGAGTTATCTCCTGCTTGCCCTCTAATGGAATTCATAACAGGTATTCAAAACACCTCTTGAGCAGCCTTTCCTAGGCTTCCATACAATAGAGATAATTTTCTTGCTGGACAGAATGTATTTGCATCTATTGCAACAAGATAGTTCTGAAACAGTTTAAACCACTGCTTCCATTTTATTGGTGATTTACCTGGACTTTGCAGAAAGGGTGGATGCTGAATAAACTGGTGTTGCATGAGATTTGATGAAGACATATCTATGGTCACTGTGCTTCAAATATGTTGTTTGTAATAGAAAATAGTAGACAATGCTGGCAAACTGCAAATAACTTGTGTATGTATATATATATATATATATATATATATATATATATTTTTTTTTTAAAACAATATATAATAAGTATCTGCTGAAGTTTAAACGCTTGTCAATTGTTCACCAGTAACTTGTAATCCATATAAATTGCTGAATAGTATGGAGTCTGTTAAAATCAGCACATATATCTCCACTAGGTCTGTTGCTATGCAAAACGGGGTGGCTTCAATGAACGTAGCCGTCAAGAATGCGTTGCCTAGCAACCAGAAATGCCAGGAACGAGCGTTGCTCCAAGACACGTGCAGGCCTCAACTGCTACACACGGATGGCCTTCAGAAATGCGTTACCTAGCAACCAGCAATTTCAGGCACAAGCGTTTCTCCAAGACGCATGCAGACCTGGAACTGACGTACACGGATGCGCATCACTTCAAAGCAGGAAATTAGGCTTGAATTCCAGTGCATTATGGCGTTGCGTCAAAACAGGACAAACAAAACGCTTAATGGTAATAACATTGAAATGGGATTCCTGCGCATGTAAGCGCGTCGCATGTAAGCGCATTCATTTTTGTACGCCGAGATGGCAATGACGCACCTTGTTTACTCACTTTCTAAATCCTTATTGAGTTCCGAGGCAGCCAAGAAGAATTTCACTCCCGTGGGCATATACGTCTTCAATATTCTCGAAGCTCGTCGCCAATGTGAATAAGGGGACTTCACATGGAAGATGTTTGTTCCGATTCACATTTATTTGAAAAGTACATGCCCACTACTGCTACAGCGTCTTGTCCTCACAGTGTCCTGGCCACAACTGACAAACCGGTCGCTGCCAGAACGCTCGAGACTCCGGCCATTCTACCTCTTACATTCTACGTTCACCATGCACAGATTACAACAGGGGCATAGCTTTCCTGCATGTGCTTGAACATGATCAAGGTTTGCGTAACAAGAGAGATTGTATTTAACAGAAGACTTTCATGCTCAACCTATATTACTTTTAACTAGAGGTTCATCTGTCAGCGACCCAAATTAACACACACATATACACAAAATATTTTCTTCATTTACCTTTTAAATAACAAATATACATTTCATTTTTCAATTTGTAGTAGGAACAACTTCTTTATTGCAATGTTCACAACTAAGTCAATATAAATGTTCAAAACTACAAATCATGGTTGCAAACCCCACACCCATGTCTCAAACAAGTCTGTAACTCACATTTCTCAGATATTCACAGCACTTCGTACACCATGCAGAGTCCCTCTTTTGTTCCGCATGTTTGGAGATTATATATGTCTTTTTTCCACAAACTCAGGGTCATAATCCTTAAGTTACACACTAAAAAAACAATTGTAACACGCTTTAGTGGTTATAATCGTGTTTGGGCCACCTTCTTCAGGACCCATAGAATTTGAAAATATTTCTTCTGTTGCCAGAAAGGCAGGGCTGGCAACATCTGCAAACAATACATTCAGTTCAATATTTATCCGGGTCACTGGATTGATACCTTCTTGAGAGTATTTTTATGTTTGTCCTTTTTGTCTCTCGCTGGTATATATATATATATATATATATATATATATATATATGAAAATTGCATAATGGAATATTGCCATGAATGTATAAAAAGCACTATTTGTTGATAAGGATTTATTTTTTTCACTGAAAAAAACTGGGACGTTATAGTTAGGCTCAGATTTTAAACGTACAAAACCATAGAAAGTAATCAGTTATAGGTATAACTCACGTACCTGTCATGCAGTTTTTTTCGTCAAAAAGTTTACTGCAAATATTACATTGATACTATCAATGATGTTATCAAAGATGTCATGAGTGCCGTAATTTGGGGGGTAATTAGCAGTGTATAGCGAGGGCACAAGTTGTAGTTACCTTAGGGTACAATTTGGTGACCTTCCGTCCAGTGGTTTGGGCTGCAGTGGTGTTCAAAGCTCCTAAAGGAATTAGTATGGGAGACACATGATTTTTTACCCCCTTTTTTCTTGTCCTGACTTTACAGATCACCCCGACACTTTCTGTGCACAACAAGAATCACCAGCACACCTTTTTTGGAAGATTTTGTGAAAATTCATCGAACGGCGCCAAAGATATAGGCAAGTCAAAAAACGATTTTTCTACAGAAACATGTTCCTAAATATGACAACCTAGTGGGGGTGAAAAAGTTGCGCTTCCCATGTTAATTCCCATAGGACCTTTAGACGCATCTACAGCCCGAACCGCTGGACAGAATTACACCAAATGTCTCGGAAAGCTAGCTTTCGGTATGCTGATCACGATTTCGCTTATTTAGTGCAAATCTGTTCAGTAGTTTTTGAGATATTAAAGGGAAAATACATTTGTAAATCGCTGGCTGCAATGACTTCGCAAATATTTCACGAATAATTCGCTAAATTTGTGAATTTTCCACTAAGACACATGCAAAAAAGAAGCGTTGAAATTGGCTGATCACAACCTGACTAGAAAGTTGCGGCTGCCATTTTATTTCACGGGACACGGTCCCCGGGGGGTGAAAATCCAAATTGAAAGTGCCATTAGGGGTCAGGGTGAAGGTTCCCTGACCCCAGGGATGTTATATAGGTGTGTTTTAGGGGCACATTATAGGTGTAAAATAATTTTGCATCACCATGTGCGATAATCGCAAAAGTTTGCTAAGTTTTGTAAATTATTTGCAAATATGGACAAATTTGAAAGAAAAACCACAGACTCATTCATACACTAATTAATTCACTCATGCATGCACTCAGAGACTCATGCACCCACTCACACACCCACTCAGACACTCATTCACCCACTCAGACTCACAAACCCACTTTCAGACTTACTCAAACACTCACGCACCCACTCACAGATCCACTGACAGAGACAGGCCCTGTGGCCAACCTGTGCAGCCCACAGCCAAAGAACGTGCGTGGCAGGGGTTAGGTGGTTATAAGGCCTTGCAACTAACCCCGCTGCACCATAGGCCATGCGTGACAGGGGTTGGAATAACATATAGTAATTAAAATTGCTTTATCTGAAAAAAACATAGAAATTCACTGAAAAACCTGTGACTTAAGGTAACTATAACTCGCGCCTTCGCCATACACAGCTAATTACTCCACATATTACATCACTGATGAGAACTTGTATGGCATCTTTAATATTATCACTGCAACATTTGCAATAACATTTTTTATAAGAAAACTGTGCATGGCCAGGGCGCTTTCTTCAGGACCAAAGAATCTACGGATCCCCAAAGTGCCCAGGTATGGCGTTTACCTTCCTGGACTTCTCAATCTACTGCGATAACTTTGCAAGCTCCATATTTGTGGTGCCCAACTACTCCTTATTAAGAGAATCACCTACTCGTTCTGTTTTTTACAGAGTCACATCTCTTGATGTTTTACATCATTGTGTTAATGTCCATGAATTCACTCGTCCAGCAGCTTGTTTGACCAGGTAGCCACCACAAGTGTGGAGCTTGCGAAGTCATTGCCATAGATTGAGAAGTCCAGCCAATGACCCTTTTGGGCAAGAGTGGGCTGAAACATGTCGGCCTGACCTGATATGTTTGAAGGACACGTAATTAGTTCCTATCATATTACATTTGTTTTTAAACATACCCTATCCCAGCCATAGTAAAGTTGGATTGTAGCTTAGTGGTAAAGGCATGTTTAGATCACTTTCTCACTTTCGCTGCACATTTTGTATTTTTGTTCACAGATCCCTAACATTTTCCTCGACTTCTGTGGAAGCTACCCCCTTGGTTCGGGGAAGGAGGAGACCCAATGATGATGCCATTAGCTATGAGTACACTGGAGTAATAATATACATGTGGTAGAAAATAGCTGGTGAGGGCTCCCAAAAGAAACTGGAGGGACTCCTTGGTGAATACTGGGACAAGTGGTTACACTGCAGTTGATATTAAAAGCTTCAATACTATGTACTCAATCTTCTCATATAATCAGATCCAGTGGTAGAAATTTCAAGATGGTGGTAGGCTTGCTGCCAAATTTTGATATGCTTTGTTTCTCTTCTAATGAATGTGTGTTTAGTGATGTAAATAGGATCAATGGTGCATTAGGATTCACTACTAAACGACTATTTCAGCATCCTTCTGCCTTTCAAAAATAGGATAAGTGCCAGATAACTGGCCATGGCTCAATGAATGAGAAACTGAAAGGGTAAGTAAAAGGGACTTTTAAACCAATTTTGGATGGTGTGATGAGTTTTGGCATTATCTGTGGAACTTCAAGACCAGCAGTTTCGAGCACATATGAGCCATTAGGATTCATCTGATATCCGTCAGGTAATCCACAAAGATAACCAGTGCACTATATAATGATACATTAGGACGGAAAAGTCACCTCACATGATGACAGTCACGCAGTTCTGCCCTGGGTGCCCCAGCTGCAATGATGTCTGGATCCCTGATGCTGATTTTTGTTGTCATGAGTGAACTTGTTGGGCTGGGAGGGGAGTCCAAAGCACTACATTTATAGTGGTGAAAGGCTACTGCCTTTGCCAAAGTTAAGCAGCATGAGTTTGGTGGTGGCAGCATATCTTGTAGTGCTCAGTAAAAGTGTACAGGCTTTTTTATCTTTTCTACTGGAGTGAGACCTACAGGCTTATTCCTGTAAAGTTCTGCTGCTGTGTGTTTAACTCATTCTTGGCCTACATCAAGTTAGCATATAGCACTATGCAGCACGTGTGGTGTATGCACTGTTGGGTGTATGCGTGCCTGTGAATGGTACAATACCCGGAAGAGTCTGGGTTGCATTTTGTGAGACCCAGGCTGACTGGAAGAGGATGAGGAGGTAATGATCCCTACAGACAGATTTGTGAATTGCTGAATTTCAGTGAACTGGAAGGAACACACACTAAAGGAGCAAAGCTCTTCAGTACACTTCAAAGGGTGCTCTTTAATTCAGAGAGAGGTCACTTAAAGGAGGCCTGGTCACATCTCAGAAAGGAGATGGGGAGATAAGAGCTGGAGAACATATGGTAACCTTTTGATACACATATTGCTGTGGCTGACATCCATTTGGGAACCTCTAGTCAAACCATTGTCAGTGTTGTGGGTCCATCAGATTTGGAGTCCCTCCATTTTTGAAGACTGCTTTCTGGTGGAAGGGCAGGACACAGAAGAGGGCACTTCAAAAGGAAGGAGCCCCCCAACACAAACTTCAAGGAACCAGATCCTAAGTCAGATTTGGTGCCCAGAAATGAACTATAAGAAGGGGAGACCGAGGCCCACAAAATTGTCAACTGGCAAGCAGCCAGTTGGGCTGTGCCAGGAGGAGAAGCACTGCGAGTCTTCTTCCTGTGACCACAACTAGGGGTTAATGTCTGCCAGTCTCCCTGCTGAGTGAGAGGGCATCACCCATGAAAATCCAAGACCACCTGCCCCTGGAGTCTGGAGCACTAATGTCTGCCTGTAAGGAAGCATAGATTGCTTGAGGCAGTGCGGTCCATTGGGGGAGGTGTGAGGATAGGACTTCCATGTTATCAGGCTGTTTGTCCATGTGTGGGGGAGAAGTCAGTGACCCTTTCTGTCAGAAAGGTCTGTCATGAAGTTAACTATGTCAGTTGGGCTGTTGCCCGTATAAAAGTCGGAGACCCCATATTGCAGAGTGGGTCGCAATGAAATTAATTGTGCCTCTTGGGCTCTTGCATGTGTGCGGTGTGAAATTCGGCAACTCTATATGGAGGAGGGGCTGCCATAAAGTTAACTGTGCTGATCAGGCTGTTGCCTCTCTATGGTGTGAAGGTAGGTGATCCCCATATGCCAGACCGGGCCGTTGTGAAGCTAACCATGCCAATTACGCTCTTACCTATGTGCGGTTGGAGAGTTGAAATCCCAAATACAAGAGGGGACCTCCATGAAGAGGAACTTGTTGCCTTACCGATCGGGCCATTGCCGGAGTGCAGAATAAGTGTTGTGACTCTGTGTGACAGAGGGCAAGGATCATAGCCTGGTTGATGCCATTGTCAAGAGGAGAGGCTGCTGTTGTGATCTGTGCTGGCCTGAGCACTGACTGAGGATCGAAATCAGAGGTTCTGAATCATGCTCCCCCACCTGTAGGAAGGATTGAAGGAACCTTACTGTCACACCGGAGGAGCGCCGAGGACATACAGCTGCAGCCCCTGCAGAGCCACGAGTGTTACTCAACGAAGGCAGCCGCTGCAGCTTCCGCACCCGTGGGTGAAACATTCTCGGAGGCTCCATTCATGCAATCTCTCCATGTGTGTGTAAGGCTAATCGAAGGGCCAGAAGACAGCTGGGGATTGTACCTGCCAGATAGAGCTTCAGTGTTGGAATACTATTGACTTTTCAAAAAGAGTTGGAGTGGGACTCCAACTACCACTAGTGAGAGGGTACTGGCCTGTATATTGAACAATAGATCCTTCACCTCAGGGGGTTGTTTGTATTGTTTGTGTATGCTGTACTTCACATTGTGTTCATACATAAATACTCCTTTTGTCATTTTGAACTTGTTTGGGTTGTGAGCCTGTGAATTTCCCCCCTCCCCCCGCCCCCCAGGGCTACAGTTGCTCTTTCCCAGAGAAGGATAAAACTTTGAGTATTAGTAGAGATGTAGCACTCAGACCTATTACATTGATTTATGTGTAGGCCCCATTTGACATGTAGGACATATTATTAGTCTGTATCTCTAGAGTTACGTGATTGGCCAATACTTGAATTCAGAGAAAATCTGAAGTCTAAAGGAGAAAATTGTAACAAACAAGCCCTCTAAATTAAATTATTGGTGAACCAATACAGCTCTGCTGCAATTAGTGCCATTGTGTCCAGCTATTCCTCTACATAGTCCAGATAGTATCATCTATACCAAGGAAAAACTGATAGTTATGATACTCTATGTGTATATTTTCATGCTTAGGACCTTCCACCTGTAACTTGGTCAGAACAAGATAATAACATGGGAATATGAGGAAGACAATATGAACAGATAATTGCAAGTGAGCTCTGTGGCGTTATACATGAAGAAGCAGCAAGAGTATGATACCCTCTCCTCGTTGTCTATGAATGCATGCAAGAGAAATCTAATAGATGATTGATAATCACACAAATGGTGACACAGTTTTGCATAATATGCCCTTTGGTATGGTATGCATGAATACGAAGCACTTTTTGGTGGTAAGGATTAACATATATAATGAACATTAAACACATAGGTCACTGCAATAGGGAGAGAGACAGAGATAAAAGGGAAAGATATATATTCTGAAAATTGTATCATTCCAATGACAAGAATAAATACTGAGTTGATTGTATTGCGTTGTGCAAATGTTGCAAGCCCTGGCCTTTCCAGAAACAGGAGAAATCCTTTTAAGTTCTACCGGTCCTGAAGAAGATGGAGCAAACATGATTAAAGCCCCAGAACCATGCGTTAATCTTTTTTTAAGTATGTGTTGAAGGGCTATGCGCCGGGTTTATGGAAGTAAGATATATATAATCTTCAGACCTTGCAAAAAAAAAGAAAGTTCTTGCATGGTGTATGAAGTGCTGTGAATGGATGAGACGTGTGACCGACAGGGATGTTTGAGACATGGGTGTGGGGGTTTGCAAACATGAATTGTAGTTTTTAACCTTTATACTGACTCACTTGTGAATATTGCAATGTATATATTTTTCTACTATAAATTGAAAACTGAAATGTATTATTCAGTTATTAAATAAATAATAACATTTTAATATATTTGTGTGTAAATTTGGGTCATTGGTGGATGAACTTCCAGTTAGAAGCAATACAAAATGAGTGTGAAATTCTTTTGTTTTATGTAATTATCCCTTAATCCTATACCTAAAAGGAATCCAAATTGTTACCCTCTGTGGCTAACTTAACCAGAGAGATTGCTCTGCTACCTAAAACTTAGAACTGTATGATTAGTGACAATCTGTTAATAGCTCTTTTATCTGATGTTGAAACCAAGAGGAGCAGAAAATATATATGAAACATTGTTACCGGACCCTCATGGTCTTATTTCGAACCCCATAACTTCCCCTCCGAACAAAAACCCATCTCCTCCTCCAAACCACACTCCCTCTCCTAACTCTTCCTCTATGACAAAGTGTCAATAATGAAGAAACAGCACATTTCATAGTTCCCTCGAGTAACTGTTTAAGAATCTGTCAATCGGCTTGATTCAGTTCTTCTCTATGGGCTTCCGGTGTCCCAGGGCTGGTCTTCGCATCTGTCTTGGTAATCTCCAAGTCTTCTCGGTATTGTTGGTGCATAATGCAGGCGTTCTTTCCTTTCAAATAGTCAATGAGCAACATCTACTTTTTTTCAAATACACTTCCCTCCTGTCTACGGTTTATGTAAATTGCCCAATGACTAAGCATTGTCGCAGTCTGCGGAACCACTGTTTTGTGCAGGAAGGTTCCCTTTTTTTCCATTGCAATGCAGTTAGTACTATTGCTGCCCCCACCATTTGCAGAATGTTTCCCCTGTGAGAAGTATGGACTAAGTGTGTGTTATTGGCCACGAGTCCCCTTAGTATGAGCCCTCGGTCTATCGCAATCTGATTCCCTAATACTTCTTTCATGTGAATGAGTTTTTGTTTCCAGATTATTGACAGTTTTTGACACCCGCACGAAATATGCAAGATAGTTCTCTTTTTCACATCTCCAGCATGTTTCTAATCTCAGGGCAAATTTGGTGACAATTTTCAAAAGTCATGTACTATTAGAAGAGCATTATCTAGGCACTGGATAGAGGCCCTCATTCTAAGTCTCCGCCGCCCGCCAGACTTCCTCCCTCCAGAATACCGCACCGCGGTCGGAAGACCGCTGCGGCTATTCTTAGTTTTACACTGGGCTGGCGGGCGACCGCCAAAAGGCCGCCCGCCAGCCCAGTGTAAAACCCCCTTCCCACGAGGACGCCGGCTCAGAATTGAGCCAGCGGAGTGGGAAGGTGCGACGGGTGCAGTGGCACCCGTCGCGAATTTCACTGTCTGCAATGCAGACAGTGAAATTCTTTGTGGGACCCTCTTACGGGGGCCCCAGGACAACCCATACCGCCATCCTGTTCCTGGCGGGAAAACCGCCAGGAACAGGATGGCGGCATGGGTTGTCAGAATCCCCATGGCGGCGCATGGAGGATTCTAATGGGCAGCGGAAAACCGGCGGGAGACCGCCGGTTTTCCACTTCTGACCGCGGCAAAACCGCCGCGGTCAGAATGCCCTGCGGGGCACCGCCAGCCTGTTGGCGGTGCTCCCGCCGACTCTGGCCCCGGCGGTAAGGAACCGCCGGGGTCAGAATCAGGCCCAGAGTCTTTAATTTTTCAGTAAGTCTTTGTAATTTCCCTCTGTCGAATATTCTTCCTGTTTGTCTGGTATTGTCATCTTTGTTTAAATATTTTCCCCCTAGGTTATTATGCATGCCTGAGATCAAGCCCCTGGAGCCAAAGTGTGTTCTCACAATTTTTCTAGTAGTGTCAACTTTCTGGTGGCTACCTCTTTGTTGGATGGAAACAAGGCCCAGTACTTCAACTGCAAGTATTGCATCCTTTCCTTTTCTTGTAGGTTGAAATCTGATTTGCATTTCATTAATGATTTTATGTAGCGCTTATTGAATAAGTTAGAGAGGGTTATCAGTCTCCGTCATTCCGGTTCCTAAAGTGATTGCATGCAGCCCTGGTGAGAAGTGTGTGTAATTGTGTAGTGAAGTGTTGAGTGACAGGAAAGTGTTTAAACCTCCACTTCTAGTGACTTTAACCGAAATGTCTAGCACAGTTTTGATGGGTGTTGAGAGATATACGTTTTTAGGCCTTTGTCCCTTAGGCAGTCATGCAAGGTCTCAAGGTAATCGGCCAATGGCCACACTATCCATAAACAGCCATCGTCTGCCTGAATCTGTTGCCATCCATTGTCTAATTTTTAACATTTACCAAGAGTGAATTTTAAGAACAGGCCGCCGCACAATTTGACTGCTTCTGGGTTTCACAAATCCTTAAAACATTTGTGGAAGACCTCACCTCTCAAAGGATCTACAGGAAGCTCATCACCAAAGTGAAGCCTTTCTGAAACATCACAAGTATCACTTAAGAATCCAAATAAAGCACAGAGCACTTAAAATGAATCAAACAGTGCATTAGCTAGCCCACCATCACCCAGTTTAAGTAAATATGCACTCCCATCAATAGATTTTAAGAAGAAAAGATCAGCAAAATTAAAAAGCATACTTACAGAAAAGAAGTCCAGGCCATCTCTCCCACAGCAACCCAATAACAGACTCAGTTTAACACCTCTCAATGAAGCAGGTCTCAAACCTTCTCAACTCCCAGAAAGGCACGTCATATATCAAAACATAGACATCATAATCCAAGAGTGAACAATGAAGGTCATGTTCAGTGGCACTCTCAAATTCATTCACCACTTCATCAGTGCATCACTCACCCAATGCATCTTCCTCAACTCCATCAAAACTTGACAAATACAGCCATTCTCGAATTAATCCAACCTGGACCGTGGATCCTAGCCAGCTAGTGACATATCTGCCATTCCTGGATAAATTCATTAAAATGGCAGTTGCCCCTGAACTCCATGACAAACCAAAGGGCACCATTCTCCATTTAAGCGTCCTTATATGCACAAATAACAGCATTTATGAATGTAAAATCTACTTTATTATTTACAAATAATGAACCTGTAATTGGAAATCAATTTTATGCATAGGCTAAATGGCACCAGTGAGGGGCCGCATTACATGGCATTAAATTTCAAGAGTGATCTGTGTGATTGCGGGGGTTACAAAGTGGGGACACCTGAAGGTGTTAGAAGGGCGGGGTTTAGGGCAGTGTGAGTGGTGTAGCCAAACCTGGAGCTGACATGGGTGGTGTTTTCAAAATTAACATGGGTTTAAATGCATTCATTGTGCATCCAGCAGTTTTGAGGCAACAATAAAATGTCAAGATATCCGGTAAATAATTTTCCGACTGGAAAGAGATTGAGTTTTGTCTAGTGGTAGTTTTGGCGAATCCTACAGTAGCACAGAGGGTTAATGTGCCTTCTGCAAAGAATGTGCACTATGCAGATCACAGAACAGCGTGTTGGTGAACTGAGTAGCGCTATAAAAAATGTAATGCATATCAGGGAGGGGCACTGTTGAAAGGGTGGTGGCGAGGGAATTATTGGAGAAGGAGTTAATTCGGGGTGTGGGACACCTAATAGATTGTCGAATTGGCCTCTACTAGCGCTAAAGCCGGCCCTGGGCATTTACGCCACTTCAACACAATGCCTGAGGGCATTTACACAACTTCAAGGATTAGATTCCCACACTGAAAATAGAAGTTTAGTCCTGTTAACTGAAGCAGTAATTCAATTGTAATTGAAGAAAGGGAGAAGAGCTTCTCTTCAGAACAAATATTTTTGTTTTGAAATAATCCTGAAAAAAGAACACTTGCACGTATACTTTATAATTTCATGTCTGGTAGTGGAACCTGCTACAGAAAAATACTCCTGGAGTGCTGTGGCAGTAACAGCTTCCCGGAAGTGATACTGGATTTCTTTGTGAATTCCAAGAAACTTGGGAATTTGCTACAAACTTTAAAGAAACGTTTAAAATACGAATCTTTCCAAGCTAGGAAGCAAAGTGTACGGAGTTTAAAAATGCTGACAATACTTGCTTGGGAGCATTCTAACTTCCAAGTCTAACCACGTCCTGGAACACACAGGAAAACCACCTCCCTGAGTGAGATTTACGGGTTCTGTGGTGCCCGCGTTTATGGCAGAGGTCTCGGCACCTGTAAAGGATTTATGCCTGATAAGAATCCCTTTGTGAATTCCTGTTTCCGGAAAGTAAGGTAAATTCGAGGTAAACACCTAATTAAGCCTTGTGAATAGGCCTCACTGCGTTCAAAATTTTGTATTTTGTGAGTGCAAGAAAAATGTTATAAAAAGGCAGCTACGCTGTTCTTGGATAATGGATAATACGCATCTAACATGCTCTTGCAGAGACGAGGTCACACGTGCATTTATGGTTGGGATTAAAGACCACGTGCGGTCTTGTCCCATTGATTTTATATAATATCCATCCCCATCTGAACTAAAAAAATAAAACAGCAAATTTTTGGTTTTCTATTCCACTTGCAACTCTTAAATGTATTGAAATTGTGTGTCCCTCCATTTTTTGTAGAGGGTGTGTTTTATGCTTGTGTTTTATGCTTTGAGTTATTTATTACAAGCAGAAACCACTCATTCAATATATTTCTTATGTAATTAATAGGTGTGCGTACTATATTATACTATTCAGTCTTTGTTGTGGCTGCTTAAGAATGTTGGGCACAGTCTAGAATCTCTGCCATTCAGATTCTGGATGAGTGGTCTCGGGGTCAGAATCTAGCAGAGAGATACTGGACGGTTAAAGAGATGGGAGCTTATGCTGCTGTTGGGTTGGTGGTTTCTGAATAAAGCTCTTTTTACTACACTACCGTGTCAGAGCTTAACACTGGCGACGAGGTGACCACCAACCCAGAACCCACGGACTTTCCTACTCTGCTCTCCTTTTGTTTCGCCATCTACTATGGGGTTGCTGCACTTTTCCTACCTACTCGAGTGAAGGTGCCTGCTTCCCTGGTTGCAAGGATGGTCTTCTCTGTGTCGACGGCAGCGTGAGCGTCTTCGGCGGCCTCCACCAAGTCTTCTCTGTGGCGACGGCAGCGTGAGCGTTTTCGGCGGCCTCCACTTGGTGGATGTGAGCACGCAGTTCAGGAACCTTTTCTTATCTGTTCTGTAACAGTTGATTTGTTTTTTTTGTTCCCCTTTTTCTTCTGATTTCTAGCCAGCTGCAGTTTTAATACCGGCGCGTGGTGTTAGGCCTCTAACGGACCTTGCGCGCTCAATGGTGCACGCGTGTTTCATGTGGCGTCGCTACAGGAGCCTAGCAACGCGGCCCTGGCAACGGGAAGCATACAAGAGGCCTAATAACGCGGCTCCAATAACGCGAGCCTGCATTGCGTGCGCAGCCATAGCAACGCTGCCTAGCAACGCGCTCGCGTTTCAATCGTCCAAGCCAGATATTGTTGAGCACCAATTCAATTGGTTAATAATTGCGGACTCTGTACCTTGCACAGTGTTATACTTGTCTAAATAGACTTTCTTCTACACTGGAGTATAATAAGACTTACAATTGCAAGTTTTACTATTCTAGTTCTTCAACAAATCCTCATTACCTTATTGTATACACGTAAATCCTCTGACAACAAATTCAGGTAAAGAAGTTGTCACCTTTAATGTGGGTCCACGACAGGCACCAGAAACGACCGTACAGCCTATAGATCATCACGGGAATGCCCCCACAAGGATCTAGAACCCAACAGTAGGTTCGACTCTAACGGTATGGAACTTACTACAACTAAAAGTAAACTCTAAGTAATAAGATTAATAAATGAGTATAAAAGAATACTACTATAAATAAAGATTAATAAATGAGTATAAAATAATACTACTATAAATAAGTATTAAAGAGTACTACATCATCTTCCTCCTTTACAACAAAAACAAAACACAATGTCATGATAACAAACTTAGCCTAAAATGTAATCATCAAACTTTGATGGAATTCTGACAAGTCTGCGACTGCGCGTATACACAGGATCAGCTGTAGGACACGGAGAAATAGTGGGTTCATGTTCGTCACAAGAGTTCTCCACCTGGCAATGATTGCTTCCATTTTCATGACCTTTCCGTGCAGGATCCTCGATAAAAGTGCTACTAGAGCTTGCATCGTCCTCTCGCCCAGAATATACACGTTTGAAGATTTCTGCTTGTGGCGAGGATATGGGAACAACACAATTTCTGTTCCACCATCCTTTACCTTCCAGGAGGACAGAATATTTTGTAACTTTAATCACTTTAACAGGTAGAGAAAATTTTGATGTACCTTTGGACACTTTGTACGGTTTCTTAATTAAAACCCAGTCATTCACATTAATTTGAATGTCATTCACACATCTTCGTGAGTCA
Organism: Pleurodeles waltl; assembly: GCF_031143425.1. Lineage (NCBI taxonomy): Eukaryota > Metazoa > Chordata > Amphibia > Caudata > Salamandridae > Pleurodeles > Pleurodeles waltl. The sequence continues at coordinate 345,097,879 of NC_090437.1, read as the reverse complement.
TAGTCATGTTTCTGCACCATCTGTTTTTCGCAAACTCTTTGTCTCAACTCATCCAAATCCACATTCGTAATTTTATTACAAAAGGAAGTCATCCATCTTGGACATAAACGGAATCTAGATTCCCTACCTCTGAGAAGCACAAAAGGAGAAAGACCAGTAGTAGAATGTGGTGTGTTCAAATATGCCCATATTTTTTCATTCAAAAACTCGATTACATTGCAATTAGTCGCTATGGTTGTCTGAATACCTTCTTTCAGAATGCGGTTGGCCCTTTCCACTAGGCTGTTGGATGCTGGACTATACAAAGATACACGTGAATGTTTAATGTCAAACCTAGTCATGAATTTTTCTATCTTGGAAGAAGTAAATTGTACCCCATTATCGCTGATAATAACAGACGGTGGACCTTCTAAAGAGAATAAGTACGATAAGAATGATATGACTGATTCTGTGTCAGCATGTTCAACAAAAGTATAGTAAATCCACTTCGAAAAATAATCTATGGCAACTATCATGTGACTCATGTTCTTAGGTAGCATGTGGAAAGGACCTGAAAAGTCAATGGCAACACTTTCCCAAGCAACACTAGGAAAAGGAATAGTATGTAAGGGTTTAGTGTGACATTTCCAATGTTTATCAGACACCACGCATGAAGGGCACTGGCCTACAAAATCCGATACTTGTTTATCAAGACCCGGTCACCAGTACTTTTCTTTAAGTCTTCTGCAGGTGGCTGATATACCCAGATGACCTTCATGTGCAGCTTTTATCAAAAGAGGTTTCAATTCATACGGAGGAATGCAAACTGAGCCCCTCATGCAGACTCCATTTTCACATGACAGCTCTGAAGCCAGCTGACGAAATGTGTTGAGCTCCCCACTAAACTTCCTGTTGTTGGGCCAACCATGCTTAATGTGGAACATCATTTCAGACAATAAAGTATCTCTGGACATACTCGAATTCCAATCCTGCTTGGAAAATAAACCTTCTGAAGCGGAAACTATGTCTAAAGCTCCAACTACACATTCCATGTCATCATCCTCAGCATTTGGTTGAGACAAAGGCAGAGGCAAACGAGAAAGACAGTCCGCCCTGACATTTTTTCCTCCAGGAAGATACTTAACATCCAGATTGTATTCTTGTAATCTGGAAAGTAACCTAACTAATCTTGAGGATGCTTTTCCTAAGCCATTTCCATCCATAAGAAATACAAGAGGTTTATGATCTGTTTATAAAATACAACTTGTGCCCCAGATATAGGTTTTGAATTTATGATCTGCCCAGACACAAGCTAACGCTTCTCTCTCGATAGTACTATAATTGCTTTCAGCTTCAGAGAGAGATCTGGATGCAAAAGCAATGGTATGTTCTTGATCCCCAACCCATTGTCCAAACTGGAACTGACACAACAATTCTTTTGATGGCAGCAAAAGCATCAAGTGCTTGCTCGTGACCAACTTGGCCGATGTACTAACAACAAGAGAGTTCAGGAAAAATAATTGACGAAAAACCCTGACTTAAGAGAGATACTGGATGGTTGAAGGGATGGGAGCTTACGCTGCTGTCGGGGTTGCGCATTCAATTCCAAAGTAAGGCCACTGTAGGAAAGGTTTATGTAGCAAAACGAGGGAACAATCTACTAGGTTGGCGTCACCAACGTGATATGGGGATTAAATTGGACCCTAATGCCAAGAGTCAGGTTATGGTAGTGAATGATAGCAACATGGATCTTAATATTCTGAAGGAGTTCCCTACTGTGTTCAGAGAAGAACTAGGTTGTCTGTCCAATTTTGAACACAGAATTATTCTGAAGAAGAATGCCATTTCTTCTGTGCATAAAGTGAGGAGAGTTCCAAAATTAATGTTAGAACCTCTCAAGGAGGAACTTAACAAGCTTTTGGATGCTGGTGTGATTGAGGAGATAGAGTCCTCTGAATGGTTGGCTCCCATTGTTCTAGCGCCAAAGGACAATGGGAGACGAATTCGCATGTGTGTGGACCTGAGAGACCTTAATAAGCATATTTGGGTTGATCACCAACCCCTGCCCAATATTTCTGAGGAGTTGTCAGGGCTGGGTGGTTCAAAGTATTTAGTGTACTAGATTTGTCGTCAGCATATCACCAAGTTGTTTTACACCCAGATTCTAGACACCTCACGTCATTTGTGACACCGCTAGGGGCCTATCAATTTCGTAGATTGCCTTTCGGGTTGGCCTCCGCTGCTGGCTGTTTCCAACACATTATGAGGAAAGTTTTGGAGGGGGTCTTGGGAGTCCTATTCTTTCAAGACGACATTTTGGTTCATGGCAAAACTTTAGAGGAGCATGACAAAATCCTTAGAGAAGTATTGTGTAGACTGGCTGGTTCTGGCCTCACGGTAAAGAAGGAAAAGTGCAAGTTTAGAGTTTCTTCTGTAACTTATCTTGGTCATACTATTTCCAGTGAAGGGATTAAACCCAAGTTTGAGTTGGTTGATTCTATTGTCAGCGCCCCTGAACGCAAAGACAAGGAGGGTGTGAGATCCTTTCTAGGGCTGGCAGAGTATTATTCTAAATTTGTTGCCAACTTTTCGAGCGTGACCCAACCCTTGAGATCCCTGTTGAAAAAGGGAAACAAATTTGCCTGGACTAGTGACTGTGCAGCTGCTTTCACCTTTGTGAAAGACTGCATTGGGAAGATGCCCACCTTAGGCCATTTTAACACACACGCTAAAACCTTTTTGTACACTGATGCCAGTGTAACTGGACTGGGGGTGGTGTTAATCCAAAGAGTGAGTCAAGAGGAGAAAGTCATTGCCTTTGCTTCCCGTTCCCTGAAGGGGTCTGAACAACAGTATTCCGTTATTGAGAGGGAGGCTCTTGCGTGCTCATGGGCAGTCAAGCATTTCAAGTTCTATCTGTGGGGATTACCCTTTGTTGTGAGAACTGATCACAGACCCCTCGTACAAATTTTCTCTTCAAAGAAAAGTGAGGGATTGACACCCAGAATAAAAAGACGGGTTGAAGGATTAATGGAGTATAATTTTTCTGTCGAGTATGTTCCCGGGCCGAAGAATACAGTAGCAGATTTCTTGTCTAGGAGTTCAATTGATAGTAATGACGAAAGCGAGGATGAGAGTTTCATTAGCTGGGTGAATGAGTTGGCTATAAATGAAGATGAGTGGAAGTCTGCTGTGGATCAAGATTCCATTAGACATGAGCTTGCTGGTTTCATTGTAAGAGGGTGGCCGGACTATAAGGACATTCCTGAATCTTTGAAGAGTTACTGGAATAAGATTTGGTTAATAATGGTTTAAGAAGTAAGATCATCAATTTGGCTCATGAGGGTCATTTGGGCAGGAATCTGACCAAATCAAGGGTGAGATTGATATATTGGTGGCCAGGGTTGGATCGTGAAGTTGGAGCGGTGGTTAAAGATTGTGTGACATGTGCACGAAATGACAAGAGTAAAGTGGTATCGAAACCCCCACTTTCCCCAGTTGCCGTGCCTGAGAGGCCCTGGGTGAAGCCAGGTCTAGATTTTATGGGCCCTTTCCATCTTCTCCCTGCTAGTGAACGGTACGTCATACTCATGGTGGACTATACTTCACGGTGGGTAGTGACCAATTGTGTTAACTCCATGGATACCAGGACGGTGATTGAGTTTTTAATGGAAGAATTCTCACGAGAGGGTGTACCCAGCCATTTGATTACAGATAACGGGGTACAGTTGACATCTGTGGAGATGAAGTCCTTCTTGGACTCTTTAGCTATTGTGCATTTGAGAACTGCCTTGTACTTACCCCAGGCCAATGGTCTTCCAGAACGTATGAACAGGATGGTGAAGTACTGTGTCCAGGAAGCAGTTGAGACTCGGGTACCTCTTGGGAATCTCCTGAGAGACCAATGGTGGGCATATCGTAGTACTCCCAATAGCGTTACTGGAATCGCCCTTTTTGAGTACATGAGGGGAAGGTTGGGCTGCAACAAGATGTCCCCAGTGTGGTTCAGAGATAAATTGGGATCATGTGTTTCGGTGCGGGAGAAACTTGACCAGGAGAAACTTGGTAAAGCGTCCATGCGTAGGAGCAATTATCAACAAAAGTACAAACTGCAGTATGATTCCAAATCTTGTGTGCATGGAAGGTTGATGACTTGGTATTGCTGAAAGATCCTAATTACAAAACAAAAGGGAAGTCAAGTTTCAAAGGTCTTTTCCGTATCAAAGAGGTGAGGAAAAATGTGGTTGTGCTGGACAATGGTGATGTGTGGAGTATGTCTAGAATTGCAAAATGGAACAACCCCAGTATTGATTCCAATAATCTTACTAACCGTGGAGCAAACCACACCGCAAGGGATGAGTCCAAGGTAACACCATACAAGAAAACTCCTTTCAGACTCCGTTCTAAACCATTGTGGTGGAAGGACTATGGCCCGTATTTATACTTTTTGACGCTAAACTGCGCTAACGCAGTTTAGCGTCGAAAATTTTTGCGCCGGCTAACGTCATTCTGAAGCGCCATGCGGGCGCCGTATTTATTGAATGGCGTTAGCCGGCGCAAGCAGACCGGCGCTGCCTGGTGTGCGCGGAAAAAAAACACGTACACCAGGCAGCGCCGGCGTTGGGAAAAGTGGCGCTAGGGCGTCTTAAAAATGGTGCAAGTCAGGTTGACGCAAAAAATCGCCTCCACCCGATTTGCGCCATTTTTAACGACGCCCAGACGCCATTTACATGACTCCTGTCTTAGTAAAGACAGGAGTCTTGCCCCCTTGCCCAATGGCCATGCCCAGGGGACTTATGTCCCCTGGGCATGGTCATTGGGCATAGGGGCATGTAGGGGGGCACAAATAAGGCCCCCCTATGCCACCCAAAAAAAAAAATTTTTTTTTTTATACTTACCTGAACTTACCTGAATGTCCCTGGGATGGGTCCCTCCATCCTTGGGTGTCCTCCTGGGGTGGGCAAGGGTGGCAGGGGGGGTCCCTGGGGGCAGGGGAGGGCACCTGTGGGCTCATTTTGAGCCCACAGGCCCCTTAACGCCTACCCTGACCCAGGCGTTAAAAAGTGGCGCAAATGCGGGGTTTTTTGACCCGACCACTCCCGGGCGTGATTTTTGCCCGGGAGTATAAATACGACGCATTTGCGTCGCCGTCATTTTTTTAGACGGGAACGCCTTCCTTGCATCTCATTAACGCAAGGAAGGCGTTCACGCAAAAAAATTACGCTATTTGCCCATACTTTGGCGCTAGACGCGTCTAACGCCAAAGTATAAATATGGCGTTAGTTTTGCGCCGAATTTGCGTCGAAAAAAACAACGCTAATTCGGCGCAAACGGAGTATAAATATGCCCCTATGTTTCTTGAATTCTGACGCCTCCTTTTCTGCATACTTCTGTGCAATATTAATTTCTGTTATTACCATGTTAATTTCTGCCATGATATTGTCATATTGTTGCTTATTTGTTTTTATCCACACACATATATATATATATTCTCTCTTTTCTTTTTTTTTTTTCTCCTTTTCTCCATATGTATTCCTTCTTTAGTGTAATAAGGAGGATGTGTTAAGGCTGCTTAAGAATGTTGGGCACAGTCTAGAATCTCTGCCATTCAGATTCTGGATGAGTGGTCTCGAGGTCAGAATCTAGCAGAGAGATACTGGACGGTTGAAGGGATGGGAGCTTACGCTGCTGTCGGGTTGGTGGTTTCTGAATAAAGCTCTTTTTACTACATTACCGTGTCAGAGCTTAACAGTCTTAAATCTCAGAAATACAAAAGCGAGGTGTGTCGCACAATGACCATCATTTTCTACGGTTTCATGAAGGTGGATAGCTTTGCTTCAGACATTTATTTCTGATGAAGTTGATTTTTCATTCTAATCGTCAGGAGTAGCAGCAGTTCATGATGACTGTCTTAGCGCTTTGATACCACTGGTCGAAAAGAGCTCTATAAATCCCAAATACATACATACATACGTAGCCTGTGGCCACGCCTGGTCAGTGGGTGGTGCAGACCCCTTCCGGTGTTACAGCAAACTCCCGGCAACTAGAGTGGCATCGCACAGTTTGTTACATCCCTCCACCATCTTGTCGAGAAGAGGCAATTATACCTTCTCCCGCATCTGCGATTTCATCCTTGAGCTGCCTTGGTGCCCACCTGTGCTAGAGCAATGGTTCTTTGTTGGAGGCTGGCGGAAATTACTATTCGGTGGCCTCTTAACGCCAGGCCATCGGGTGTGGTGCTTAGTTTTTTGCAGACTCTACACATCTTGACTAGCCACTTTCTTTCGCCCAGTTGGCAGCGTCTGTGAGGAATCCTTTTGACGATTCTCCAGAGAGTGTGAATTTTGGCTTGCACAGGACGGTGTTATCGTCCGTGGCTTCAGAGATTTCTTGTAGAATGAGTGCTTTGAGGCAAGCACTTAGTGCTAGGGACCGGACATATGCACCCGCTGTTCCATTGACGGGTGTGTCTGCTTCTTCTTGGTCCGGTGGGTGGCACAACCAAAAGTCTTCCGGGTTCCTGGACCCAGGGAGGTATATGACTTCCATCTGGTGATGTTGCAGCTGGCTTGCCAATCGTTCCATTGTTGGAGGGGGATGTGGTGCTGTACTGTTGAAGAGTGGGTCAAGAGGCTGATGGTCTGTGACAACCTTAAACGGTCTTCCACTGAGGTAGAGGTGGAAATGCCCACAGGCCCACATGATTGCAAGGGCCTCCCTCTCTACCTGTGCTTATTGTTTCTCAGTGGCTGTCAGTGCTTTGCTCGCGAATGCCAGCAGGGCCCACTTTCCGGGCTCAGTCTCTTGGGTAAGCACAGCTCGGAGGCCAATCAGGCTCGCATCCAACACTAGCTCAGTTCTCTTCTTTGGGTTGAAGTAGGGCATGGTGGTGTTGCTCAGGATGGCTTCCTTCAGGATATGGAAGGTTTTTTCTTTGCAATGGCCTCATGACCATGGGGCCTCTTTCTTCATGAGGGCTCAGAGCAGCTCAGCAACTGTGGCGAGATTCAGTATGAACCAGACACAGTATGTGGCCATTCCCAAGAAACTGTGCACTTCACTCACTGTGGTCTGTGCAGAGGCTTGCTTGATCGCTTGGGATTTTCATGGGTCGGGTTGGACTCCGTCTTGACCAAAGATGTATCCAAAGAATTCAATGGATGTTTGGAAAAACAAGCATTTCTCTCTGTGGAGGGTCAGGCTATGGTCTGAGGGGTATTGCAGCGTGGACCAGCGGTGTTGGAGATGTTCTTCGGCTTTGTTGGAGAAAATGAGAATGTCATCCCATACGTTTATCACTCCAGGCAGGCCGGAGTGCGTCTCCCGGATGGCATCTTCGAACACTTCAGCAGCTAAGGATATACCAAAATTCAGTCTTTTGTATCTCCGGAGCCCCAAATAAGTGGAGAACGTGGTGATGTATCTGCTGTCTTCTGCTAGGCACAGCTGGTGGTATCTGGCATGTAGGTCTAGCTTTCACAACCACTGGGAGCCTTTTAGTTCGTGATGATGGCCTGTGTTGCATGCTTTTCCCTTTGATTATTTGGTTGGAGAGATGCCTATCGATGCACAGGCATATCTTCCCAGGTTGTTTGTGCTTTCCAGCGATCATCATGGGTGACACCCTTTTAGTGGGTCAGGTCACCTTTCCAATGACACCCGTTCTTCGAGCTTTTGCAGTACTTCTTCCACTAATGTGCGTAGGTGGAAGGGGACTTCTCTGTGTTACAGGGTGGTAGGATGGATGGATGTGTTGATGTAAAGAGTAATGGGTGGGCCCTTCAAGCATCCTAGTCCCATGAACAGTTCAGGAAATTGTTTTAGCAGGTCGCCGACTTGATGAGATCTCATGCTATGCATGAATGAGACTAGCCCAAGCTTTTCCCTTTGATTATTTGGTTGGAGAGATGCCTATCGATGCACAGGCATATCTTCCCAGGTTGTTTGTGCTTTCCAGCGATCATCATGGGTGACACCCTTTTAGTGGGTCAGGTCACCTTTCCAATGACACCCGTTCTTCGAGCTTTTGCAGTACTTCTTCCACTAATGTGCGTAGGTGGAAGGGGACTTCTCTGTGTTACAGGGTGGTAGGATGGATGGATGTGTTGATGTAAAGAGTAATGGGTGGGCCCTTCAAGCATCCTAGTCCCATGAACAGTTCAGGAAATTGTTTTAGCAGGTCGCCGACTTGATGAGATCTCATGCTATGCATGAATGAGACTAGCCCAAGATCTTCAGCTAGGTGGCTGCCAAGCAGCGTGTCTGCTTCTTTGTCCACAATGGGAAGGTGGTTTGTAGTTTCTTATCATCTGACTTGCCTTGCACGGTTATTTTCCCACTGAATGATAGTAGTTTGTGACTGCTGTAGGTGGAGATCTTAGTGTTGGATAGTGCCAGCTGCGGGTGCGGTCAGAGACATCAATAATGCTGGATGCCCATGACTTTTACGGAGGCGTCTGTGTCAATCAGTGCTTTGACTTGGGACCCTGCAACATCAACCACACAGTATGGTTGGAGCCTTTGGTTCCTTTTGAGATCATCGTTGAAGGATATGAGGAATAGCTCCTCTTTGCCTGGGAATGAGTCTTCTGGTATGTCTCCCCATTCTTCGTCTGTCCGATTTTGGTTCGGAGACCCTGGGTCTTCCATGGACATGTTCTTATGACTGGGTGTCTCCCTCTCATGTTTCTGGGGCTTCCGCGGCATATGGCTGCAAAGTGGTTCATGTTTCCACTGCCGTCCTTGGGTAGGACAGTCTTTTGGGGCATGCTTCTCACGTCCAAGTGCATGCAGCATGAACCTTGTCTAGTTGGAGGTGTTGCCGGGGATTTCCCTTTGAGTTGTGCCCCTACCATGGCATCTACATGTTCCATTTTGATGATGGGTACTTTTTCCTGTATTTGCTTCTATCTCGTGGCCCCTGCTAATGAGAGGTCGTTCGACCTTGCCATTATGAGGAAATCTTTGAGGCTAATACTTGGTTGCCCTCTGGATGAGCCCTCGTAGTGTCCTATTTCAACAGTCTTGGATGATTTGGGCACAGATTTCTTTGGGCTGATCATCCTCCATGAAGGTGCTGGCCAGTTCTCGTAGTCATGCATAGAACTGGCCTATGGATTCGCCTTCTCGTTGTCATGCCTGCCACAGTTTAAATCTCTCGAAATCAGGGTTGAGTTGTGAGTCCAAACTGGCATTGAGTGCTTTTACTGCTACTTCATACTCATCAACTTCGCCTGTGTTGGGAAGATGCTTGAACAGCTTATATATCTCATCACCACCAAAATGAATCAATAATGACCTTTTGACAGCCCCTACTTGCTCTTTAGAGGCGATGAAGCATTTCTCTAGTCCTCCAACCCATATTTTCCATCATGGAGAGGCTGTTGCAGAGTCAGCTAGCTCACTGAAAGGGGGTAGCGCTCCAACCATAGTGTGTGCTGGGTGACTTGTGCAGAGTTGGCTGGTACTGTAGTGTTGTCTGTCATAATTGCTGCAGTGAGGGGCAGGCACCTTGGCAAGTAGTGCTTGTTATGTCTTTTGCTTTAAACAATAGATGATGTCTTTATTTGCACTAGATATGCTTTCAGTTCTTTCCTTTATCAATTTATTTTCTTTTTTTCTCTTTTTGAAGGGCTGCTGTGCAGTGTGCCCACTTCCACGTGCTGTTGAACCAGTGCACATTCAGGGTGATAGATCAGTGTGGCCCTGGGGGCTGGACGGCAGGTTCCTCCCGAAGAAGCGCGTCTGGCCAGCTCAACATAGATACATGGTTGCGATGTGCCGTTGTGCGTCGCAAGGGCTGCTGCAGCATGCTGCGTTGGCTCTGGAGGGTTCTGGGCCACAAGGAGTACTGTGCAATATTCAACAGTATTCTGTGGCATTGGAAGCCAGGGTGTGGTAGTGCCGGTGTGAGAGGACTGGAAGCAGAGCGTAGGGAGGCTCGGAATACCCTGCATGCCTGTGGGCAGGAATGCCATGCAGCTATGCCTTGGGCCGGAGTGAGACAGTTAGCACGCAGCCTCCAGGGTGCACAGGCAGTACATGAGGTAGTAGACGAAGATTCCACAGTACTTTGATCGAGCATGGAGGGAGTCTTAGAGAGTTGGAGCTGCTGGCGGATACTGGCAGCAGGTGCAGGGCTTCGGCTCTGATGAAGGAGCTGGGTCAGAGCCACTGCGGGCTGGCAAAGAGACACGACAAGGTAGGCCTAGTGGAGATATCGAGGTAGCAAGGGCAGCGCAGGCAGACTACCCTTGTCGCCAGCGTAGAGGCCCATGCAGGGCCTGTAATATGCATTTCACATGCACTTACAGAGACAGAAGTCACAGACACACTTATGGTTGGGATCAAAGAACATGTGCGGTCATGCCCCATGTTTTTTATAGCCTCTGGCCACATCTGACAAAAGGGGCGGTGACAACAAACTCCTGGCAACTAGACCGGAATTGCACAGTTTGTTACATCTTGCATCATGACAGACTTCACTGAGAACACATGCTCTGTCACACCTACAAGGCAGTGCACATGTATAAACAGACCATTTGTGCGGTGATCACCATTACATTCTGTCACAGATGCAAATATGCAGAAAATGTGCATGTTGTGTGTATAGCACAAGCTGTAAAATGAGAATCAGAAAGCAGTCATGTTGAAACAAGAACTGTGATAATTTAGGAAAGAAAGGTTGTCTGACTTCAGAACTTCCAGTGCTCACTTTATGTGATGCGGTCCACTATATTGGACAGAAGAAGCACACTAAAAATAAATAAGCATTGGCACAGTCAATAGGTCTCACCTATTGAAGACCTGTGGGCTTTGCCAATAAGTTTCAGCCATGTTGTACACCAGCATGGCTGCTATTAAGCATGGCTAATGTTTAGTGGGCCAAAGGAGAGTGGCGTTGAGTGGAGTATTATAAAGTGGAGTATAGTCGAGTGTTATGGAGTGGCGTAGAGTCGTGGAGCGGCATAGAATTGAGTGGCATGGAGTGGGTAAAGTGGGGTGTCATGGAGTAGCATAGAGTGGAGTGGTGTAGAGCATTGTGGAGTGTCATAGAGGGAGTAGAATGTCATAGAGTGGAAGAGCATAGAATGGAGTAGAGTTGAGTGGCATACAGTGGAGCAGCGTGTCAGAGTGCAGTACAGTGTTGTAGAGTGGAGTGGCATAAAGTGTTGTGGAGAGGAGTAAAACAGAGTGGAGTGGCATAGAGCGCTTTGCCTAGAGTGGGGCGTTGAAGAGTAAAGTGATGTAGAGCAGAGATGATTGTCATAGAGTTTAGAGGCACAGAGTGGAGTAGTGTTGGGGAGCGGAGTGGCATAGATTGGAGAGTTACAGAGTGGAGTAGAGTGCAGTAGAGTTTAATGGATTAGAGCATCATGGAGTGTACTGTCGTAGAGTGGAGTAGAGTGGCCTAAAGTGAAGTGGCATAAAGTAAAATGGTGCAGAGTAGATTGGCATATGGTGCAGTGGCATGGAATCTATTGGTTTTAAGTAAAGTGATGTGGACCACATTGGCATAGAGAGCAGTAATTTAGAGAAGAGTGGCATAGAGTATAGTGGTGCAGAATAGATTGCAGTGGCGTAGACTTGAAGGGGGTAGAGTGGAGTGACACAGAGTGGAGTAGAGTGCCATAAGGCACAGTGGTGTAGAGTGCAGTGGCATAGAGTAAATTGTTTCAGAGTAGAGTGAAGTGGCTTAGAGTGCAGTGGTGCACGGTAGAGTGGGTGGTGCGGGGTAGAGTACAGAGAAGTAGAGTAGAGTAATGTAGAGTGCAGTGGTGTAGAGTGCAGTGGTATGGAGTTCAGTGGTTCATAATAGATTAGAGTGGTGTAGAGGGGAGAGATATAAAGAGAAGTGGTGTAGAAAGCATTGGCATTGAGTGTAGTAGCGTGTTGTAGAATGAAGTGGTGCAGAGTAGAGTGTGGTGGTGTAGAGTGCAGTGGCATAGAGTAGAGTGGCGTTGAGTTCAGTGGCGTACAGTGAACTGTTGCAGAGCTGACCATTATAAAGTACAGTGGTGCAGAATAGAGTGCTGCAAAGTAGAGTGGTGCAGAGAGCAGTGGTTCAAAGAGCAGTGGTGCAGAGAGCAGTGGTGCAGAATAGAATGGTGCACAGTGCAGTGACAAACGCAATGGTGTAGAGTGGTGCAGCATGCAGTGGCATTGCATGCAGTGGCGTAGAGTCCAGAGGCACAGAGTGCTGTGGCATAAAGTATAATGAAGCACAGTGCAGTGGTGCAGAATATTAGAGTGGCATAGAGTGGAGTAGTGTTGAGGCATAGAGTACATTGACATAGAGTGCATTAGAGTTTTTTTTAAGTTGAGTGGTGCACAGTAGAGACCGTGGCATAGAGTGCAATGGCATAGACTGCAGTGGCATAGAGTAGAGTGGCATTGAGTTAGTTCAGTGGCAGAGAGTGCAGTCTTGCAGAGTAGAGTGTCATATTGTGCAGTGGCATAGAGTGCATTGGCATTGAGTTCAAAAGCTTAGAGTACAGTGGCGTAGAGTGCATTGGTGGAGACTACAGTGGTGCCGAGTGGAGTAATGCAGAGTAAAGTGGTGCAGAATAGAGTGGTGCAGAGTAAAGTGGTGTAGATTGCAGGGATGTAGAGTGCAATGGTGTAGAGTGGCACAGCATGCAGTGGCATAGTGAGCAGTGGCATAGGGTGCAGTGGCATAGAGTACAGTGAAATACAGTGCAGTGGTGCAGAGTACTTGGTGTAGAGTGCAGTAGCCTAGTGCACACTGGCTTTGAGTAAAGTGGTGTAGATTGCATTGGTGTAGAGCATAGTGGCATAAAATAGATTGATGCAGAATAGAGTAGAGTCACACAACGCAGAGTGCAGTGGTATAGAGTGCAGTGGCATGGCATGGAGCAGCATAGAGTGGAGTAGAATGGTGTTTAGATTGGTGTAGATTTGAGTGGAAATAGTAAATGCCACTCTTTAGTGTCCAACACCTTCCTGAAAATGGTTTAGATTAGAGTAGGAGTAGTAAATGTAACCTCTTTAGTGTCCAAGACTTTCCCTAAAATGGTTTATATTGGAGTGGTAATAGTATAGGTAACCCCTTTAATGTCCAACACCTTCCCCAAAATGGTTTAAATTGGAGTGAGAATAGTTAATGCAATCTGTCTAGTGTGCAACACCTTCCTCTAAATCGATTATATCAGAGTTGGTACTACATTCCTCAAATACATTATTGATATTTTTTTTTTTAATAATAAAGGTCCATGACACAATTTTTTATATTTATTTATATTTTAACATTTATTTAATGTCTATAAATATACTTTTTAATTTCATGTATATTTGTACACGCAAGCACATACTGTGATCATTATACTTAAGCAATGTTTTAGTACAAAACAAACATTTAGATAATTTTAGAACATGCTCTCATTGTTATATTTAAACAATGTTTTAGTACAAAACAAACATTTAGATAATTTTGGAACAATGTATTACATTTCTATGTATATATTTATTTTAGTGTGGTACATATATTACATATACGCACACCTTTTTCACATACATTTTTGTTTTATACTATTATTTATTTTATGGTTTACATAAGTGTTTCATATTTTCATATGACTTTTAATGACATGTTTTACATTTAGTCAACATTTGTACATTTTTAAACATTTTAAACATTTTCTATGTACATCCTCATCCTTTTCTTCAGGGAGCTGGTCTTTTTTAGTTTCATTTAGCAGCATTTTATTTACCACTAACTTTTATAGTCTATTTGTGTCATTTTTCATTCATTTTTGTGAAAGTGAGCAGTGGGAAGGTGCTGCTGTTTGTCAGATCAGATAATACCTTTGCTAAGGTTTGCTATAGGGTTTCGGAGGTGGATTGGGATGGTGAGGGTACTAGTAAATTATTGTTTTCTAGTTCTTGGAAAGTTTATTTGTAGGTTGTGTTATTTTGTTCACTAGTGTTCTATATTAGGCCTTGTTAGAGTTTAGTAGTACTGTATCATTATTTTATATAATGTTATGTGACTTTTTGTACAGCTGTATTGCAATGTTTATGTTGCATTTGAAGAAAGTGTTTTGGTGGGTGAATATTGTATGTTTTTTACAGGTTTATGGATCAAAGGTTATTGTTTGGAAGTTTGGATTTTGAGCTTGTTTTGAAGGAAATAATTTTGGTTTCTAGCAAATTTTTACTTTGGATTTGCTTTTGAATTTTTTGGTTTGCTGGAGTATTTCTTTTTTAATACCTTTTTATGTTTATATGGTTCCTTAGGACTTTGGATTGCTTCGCGGAATTAAAAAAATGAACCTTTTTTATTTTTGAATTTTTCTGGAATTACTTTTCCAGTTTTTGACGGCCTACATTTTTTACCACACAGATATTGATGAACATCTACAGCTCCTGACCAGAAAATGTTATTTAAGTTATTTGTTTACATGGGACATGTTCTGTTTCATAATGTATGTATATTTGATGTGATTGGTAGTTGTTATATCACTTTTTACGTGTTGTAATTATTTGATTCAATTTGAATTCATTCATACTTTTGAGCTTTGTGGTTAGTGACTTTTTCATTTTTTAACAAATTAATATAAATTTTTATTTTGCATTAGTATTATTTGCTATTTTAATTGTATGTTTTTGTCCGATGTATAAAAATTATTTGTTTACTATTTAGGATAATAATTAGTTAAAATAATTTTGTCATTTTTGTTTGAAGTTTGTCTTAGGCTTATTGGTTACTGGTAGATAGTTAGGACTTTTTATATTTGGTTTTTGGATATTAATTGTACGTTATTTACTTCCTTACTGTTAAGAACAACTTTTACTTTACATTGTAGCATGTCATACATTCTATTGGTTTGTTTGCTAATTTTAGATTTAAGTTTTGTTACTGATTGCTCCAAGCATAGTTGTTGGTAGCTTTGCTCTTTTTGTAGGGCTTTTATGAATTTGTACAGTGTAGGTTGGTTTCTGTCTAGTGTAGATTGGAAGGCATTGTGTCACCCTTCTACTATGTTTTTGGTTTTGGCTTATTGAGCCATAGTGCTGTCATAGACATTCCACCTTGATATTTGGTTTGGTGTTTGTGTGCAGAGCAGTGCAATCTGCCAACAAAAAGTGTCCTCAAAATAGTACATTTAGGGACTAAGAGCCTCAGTACGAGTCTGACCGTTCGAAACCCAGACCGCCAGACCCATGGAGACGAGACCGCCGCCGAGCTGGTGGTCTCCCCCCAGCCCTATTACAAGGTTTCCACTGAGCTGAGTGTCGGAAACCTCTGAGATCAGAGGTTTCCGCTGGTCAACCCAGTGGAAACCATTGGTGGCATTGGCCTCGTCTCCTCATAGAGCCAAGGCCATTGTTGTTGCACAAAGCAGACAGTGTGCATTCTGAGGGTGCTGGGCAGAGGGGCCCCCAGTACTGGGCTTTCACCAGTTAGGCTGGCGGAACCTGGATTCATGATCAGTGCAGCAGCGCTAAATTCAGCCCACCATGGTGAGCACGACTCCGACCGCCGTCAGCCCATCGGGAACCATGTTCCTAGTGGGGATAGCCGTCCCGTGGTGGTCCGACCACCAGGGTCATAATGTGGCAGTCTGACCTCCTGGAGTGGGCGGTGTGACCACCACCGTTGTAATGAGGCCCTTAGTTTGTGATTGATTTGTTGGTAGAATGGACTTTCTATAAGTAAGTAGTAGAGATTGGGTACTTGTGTTACAGGGGCGTATACCAGTGCAATCATTTTTTTATGTCAAAGGCAAATTGTCTATTTGTTGCATTTTCTACAATTAGGTCTGATTGTTGGATTTGTGTCCAAATACTTTGGTTGAAATGGAAGTAACAGCCTTGCATGGCTGTGTGTGGGTATAGTTTGAGGGTAATTTGGATCATGGGTTGTTCAAAATCAATTATTATTTTATGTGGGGAGTAGTTGTTTTCTATTTTAATGTGGTTTAGAAGTTTGTAGTAAGTACTACTTTGTTTATTAGGTAACAGGGCATGTATTAATGGTTTATTAGTTTATTTATGTTCACCATCCATGGAGTATGTCTGAGTGAATGGTTTGGGGCACATTTTGAATGTCCAATCCATCATCCACATTTTACATTGGCTTGGTTTTAATAAGTTACCTGCTGTAGCAAATATTATAATGTGTTTTTCATTGATAAAGTTATGTAAGAGGATGGGTTCTTTATTATGTGTGGTTCTAAAGTGTTCAGAAACTTGAAAATCTTGGGGGCATATTTATACTGTCTGATGCAAAACTGCACCTTCTTTTCCATTGTGGGGGGTGGGGGAATTTACTTTAGTTCTATTTTAGACATTTGTTTGTTGGTAGCTAGTGAGTTGGTATGTAGAATATGTTGTATTTATTTACTTATGTTTTGTGTGCCTTTTTCCAGGTATGTGATTGCTGTACTTTTTTAGAAGGTTAGTAGTTTGTCAATGCTATAGTAGTTTCTCTGTGGCTTATACAGTTTAAGAGATAAAAGAAGTAGGGTATTTTGTTACATGTTTATTAATTCACATTTATAATTAATTATTTATAAGTTTGTTTATAGAAGTGTTATAGTTACATTGGAAAGTAGTTGTATGCATGCTTCCACTTCGGTTTTCAGACTGTTTCTGACAAATATTGCAGAGCATTGTTGCCTTGCAGCTTTTGTAGTTTTTGGTGTAGTAAGTAGTCATATTTTGTTTGCCTTTTATATTGTTAAACTTATATTATCATTTCATTGGTTATGTTGCTTTACAGTTTGTTTTTATTGATTAGTGTTCGTTTAGTTCAAATTATTTTTCAGTGATTGCTTTTTATGGTGATCGCTAAGTAGTGTTTGCTTTATAATGTTAAATATATATTTCTTTTTTGTGGCATTTTGGATGGAATATTTATTTATGTATATGTTTTAAATTATTTTTGTTTAATGTGTATATGTTAGTGCTTTGGTTTTTAATGTAATGAAGTGTATAATTGTTTGTGGTGTTTTAAGTTTATTTTAGTGATGATGAAATTGTTATAATGTTGCTTGAATATTTATATATTTGGTTATTATTAATATCTTTATTTTTGGGAATATTAATTTAGTAAACATTGTGTGTTGCAATATTTTTGATAATTTATATGTTTATTTGAAGCTAACAATCTTTTTGTTATTGATATAAGTAAAAAATAGGTACTTTTAACTGCGATAATTTGGTTACTAATATTAGTGTTTTTATTAGTTGAGTATAGGAAGGCAATATTTTTGTGAACAAAATTATACGTTTTTCTTAGTTCAGGTCCCCAGTACTTTCAATCAGGAGACAGTGTATAGTCAATAGAGCCATATTAGCAACTGTTGCTCAGATTCTATGGGGCCGATTATGACTTTGGTGGCCAGGCACATTCGTCTGCCAAACTCCAGACGGGGTAGTTGCCGCCCTACTGGCGACCTCCCCGCCGGCCCCATTATGACTTTTTCACTGGGTTGACCAGTCTGCTCAGTGGGAAAGTGGCAGTAACATTGTTTCCTACTCATAAGTGAGCCGGCGGCCATGCTAACGCACACAGGTGGACCCAGCACCCTCGAAATGTGCACTGTATGCACAGCAGAGGCCCCCCCGAGGGCTCCCTGCACCTGTTCTCCACCAGTCTTTTCATGGTGGTGGCCCTTGGGGATCGAAGATCCTGGTGGGGACGTCAGTAGGTTAGCGGGTCTGCCCATCAACCTCGTAATGTGGTGGTCGGAACGCCGCGACTGCAGCGGTCCAACCTCCACCGCAGCTTTGGCAGTCCTCGGACCGCCAATGACATAATAAGACCCTGTGTCACAGTAGTTGGGAAACGCTTTATATATTTAGTTTTTGCTCCCCTCAAACCTTAAGTTTCTCTTCATATGTCTGTGCTGTATGGCTGTGAAAACAGCAGGGGGTTCTGATATGTCACTTATTCTGGAGTACATAATTTATCTTGCTCTGACTGATTACATCTGTTCTCTGTGAAAAGTTTTTTTTCTGGGGGAGACAGCTACAGGAACTTTGGGGCATATTTATACTCTGTTTGCGCTGAATTAGCATCATTTCTTTTACACTAATTCAGCGCAAACTCAATGCCATATTTATATTTTGACGAGAGATCTGTCTAGCATCAAAATATTGGTGTAAATGTCATTTCTTGAAAGCGTGAAACCTCCTTGCATCAATGAGATGCAATGTAGGCGTTCCCGTCCAACAAATGACTTTAACCCCCTAGTGCCATATTTATCCACCTGGGCAAAAAAGACGCACGGGTGGGAGGCGGACCCAGAAAAATTACATTAACTCCGATTTGCGTTAAAATTTAACACCTGGGTCAGGGCAGGCATTAAAATGAGGCAAACTCATCACTACTTAAGGAAAACATCCAGAAGCAACGTTACCAACCAACAGGAGAAGATAGAGGTGATACTGATCCAGCTTGCAAGACGACGCAGAGGACGGCAAAAACTATGGCAATCAACAACACCACAATGTGGCCCACAAAGGCAACACAGAAGGCAGGAGAGGGTCTTCAGAACCAGGACAACCCTCCTTGGCCTCAGGGACCAGGACATCATAAGGACCTAAAGACTGACCCGGCAAGCCATACTACAACTTCTGCACTACATTGAGCCACAAATCTCAGCCAGCCTGCAGACCCCACACAACATACCATCAGTGACAAAGATGCGAGCTGCCCTGCACATGCTGGCAAGTGTACCATTCCAATCAACAGGTGCCCTGGTTGCTGGTGTTTCACAGCTGTCATTCTCTGCGTTCCCGACAAAAGTGTTAGACGCTATAATCTCCCTGACACCCCACCACATCAGCTTCCCCAACACCCAGCAATAGCAGCAGGAGACAAAACAGGGGTTCTACCAGATCCCTGGCTTCCTGCATGTGCTCGGTGCAACTGACTACACCCATGTCCGGCTCATACCACCTGCAGCAACAGAGCACTTACACCGGAATCGCAAGCAGACGCATTCCATTAATGTGCAGGGCATAGTGGACCACAGGGGAATATTCAAAAACATCATTTTGGCCAAGTATCCTGGGAGTGTCCATGACGCCTTCATATTCCAGCACAACAGGATCAATGAACAATTGCAGGATGGAAAATATGGAAATGGCCTACTTGTGGCTAAGTCAACAAACCCAGCAATCCACACACAACACACCAACCCTGTATGACACACAAGACATACACCACCACATTAACACATGGCCAGGGTAACACTGATGTGCAGGTAACAACACATATGCACCATGATGTAGTACAGCACAATCAGTGCACACCACAAACACATACACCCACATGTAGGCAACACACCCACAGCTTGACAGGCACACCACGTGAAGAACAGGTGCAGATATGTTCCCTTTGCTAACAGAATAACTACACATACCACTACAAGTGCCCACAGGTTGCCTACTACGTACACTTCACACACTGGACACCAAACAAAGAATGGCACAGCCATGTTAATGGCATACACCATGGTCATATTATGTAAGTCTCATATAGGCACAGATCCATCAAATCATGCCGTGCAAGTCACTGCCAGAACAAACATCAAATGCCAGACAACCACTGCCAATACCAACTACATCTCATCAACACATACCTGACTTAGCTGTCGTGTGCATAGACGTCTGCCTGACACATTGGCTCACACACATAGGAATACAAGATCAATGCCCACCACATACCATGTGCCAGATTTGTGAGAAGTGGCACCACACCTACTGTAGTACCACCTCACATGCACCACTTACTGACCCACAACACCATCATGTCTGTACCATAAACAATAAATGTCCCACCATGGGGCAGAGTCACTGTCTGACAGTGCAGATCATGGATGCCTAGTGGGAGCCTGCAGGAGACTACAGGACATCACTGACCTCACTTGAAATGTGCCAAGGGACACATTTGCTAAGTAGCTGAGCTCTATCCCATAGCCTGCACTGTGCATGTGTTCAATCAATCAATCAATCAGTGTATTTGTAAAGCGCGCTACCACCCGCGAGGGTCTCAAGGCACTGAGGGGGAGGGGTGCTGCTAATGCTCAAATAGCCAGGTTTTGAGCCGCTTTCTGAAGTCAGCAGGTCTTCGGTCTGTCGTAGGGGCAGGAGAAGGTTGTTCCAGGTCTTAGCAGCGAGGTGGGAGATGGATCTGTGTCCGGTAGTCGGTCTTCGGATGCGGGGGACGGTGGCGAGGGAGAGGTCGGCTGAGCGGAGTTGGTGGGACGGGGTGTAGAAGTTGAGTCGTCTGTTGAGGTAGGCTGGGCCAGTGTTGTGGAGCGCTGTGTGTGCGTGGGTGAAGAGCTTGAAGGTTATTCTTTTGTTGATGGGGAGCCAGTGTAGGTTTCTCAGAAGGGGAGTGATATGGCTGTGGCGGTAGGCATCGAGGATCTTGCGTGCAGAGGCGTTTTGTATGGGTTGCAGTCGTTTGAGGAGTTTGGCCGGGGCTCCTGCGTAGAGTGCATTTCCGTAGTCAAGTTTGCTGCTGACGAGGGCTTGGGTGACTGTTCTTCTTG
This sequence comes from Pleurodeles waltl, assembly GCF_031143425.1. Classification (NCBI taxonomy): domain Eukaryota; kingdom Metazoa; phylum Chordata; class Amphibia; order Caudata; family Salamandridae; genus Pleurodeles; species Pleurodeles waltl. The sequence goes on along the minus strand of NC_090437.1, from coordinate 345,077,372 downwards.
TATCTGTGGGGATCCATCTGTAGATCTTGCGGAGCATGCAGAGGGTGTTGAAGCATGATGAGGAGACGGCGCAGACTTGCTTGGTCATGGAGAGTGTTGGGTCAAGGATGACGTCCAGGTTGCGTGCTTGGTTGGTGGGTGTTGGGGGTGCTCCTAGAGCGGTCGGCCACCAGGAGTTGTCCTAGGCTGAGGGGTTGGTAGAGAGGATGAGGACCTCTGTCTTATCTGAGTTCAACTTCAGTTTGCTGTTCCTCATCCATTTGGCGATAGCCTTAATTCCATTGTGGAGGTTGGATTTAGCAGTGAGGCGGTCCTTGGTGAGGGAGAGGATCAGTTGGGTGTCATCGGCGTAGGAGATGATGTTGAGGTTGTGTAGTCGGGTGACATGGGCGAGCGGGCCATGTAGACGTTGAACAGTGTAGGGCTGAGGAACGATCCTTGGGGAACGCTGCAGATGATCTTGGAGGCTTCGGAGCGGAAAGGGTGGAGGCGGACGCTCTGGGTTCTGTCGGAGAGGAAGGATGTGATACACTTTAGGGCTTTGTCTCGGATCCCTGCATTGTGGAGGCGTGTGCGTACGATGCGGTGGCAGGCGGTGTCGAAGGCGGCCGAGAGGTCCAGGACGATGAGAGCCGTGTTTTTGCCGTGGTCGAGCAGGGCCCTGATGTCGTTGGTGGCGGCAACGAGGGTGGTTTCAGTACTGTGGTTGCTGCGGAACCCTGACTGGGATGGGTCCAGGATGTTGTTTTCTTCGACGTAGTGGGTCAGTTGTGTGTTGACGATCATCTTGATGACCTTGGCCGGGAATGAGAGCTGGGAGATAGGGCAGAAGTTCTTGAGGTCTCTCGGGTCCACCATGGGTTTCTTGAGTAGGGGTTTGATTTCAGCATGCTTCCAGTTTTCGGGGTAGGTCCCAGTCTTGAAGGAGATGTTGATGACTTTGCAGAGGTGGGGTGCGATGATGGCGCTTACTTTGCTCAAGATGTGGTGCGGGCATGGGTCTGATGGAGATCCAGAGTGGATAGTGCTCATGGTTTTGATTGTGTCATCTTCATTCACGTTGGCCCAGGTGAGCAGAGGGTCGTAATTGAGGGTGGGTGGAGAGTCTGGGGCATCGGTGATTGGCGGGGTGGTCTGGCTGTTGGAGCTGCCATGTATGTCTGTGATCTTGAGGTGGAAGAAGGTGGCGAGGGAGTTGCACAGGTCTAGTGAGGGTGGGATGTCATTTGTGTTGGAGCTGGGGTTGGAGAGTTCCTTCACGATGTTGAAGAGCTCTTTGCTGTCCAGGTGGTCTTTGAAGGACGTTTTTTTGGCAGATCTGATGAGGTGATGAGGTGATGGTGATTGAGGATGGTGTTCTTGAAGGCGCCCTGGCTGTCCGGTGTCTGTTCGAGGAGCCACTTTCTTTCCAGTTTCCGGCAGGTTTGCTTGGAGGCTTGAAGGTCTGGGGTGAGCCAGCTGCCTCTCTTGTTGGAAGGTTTGTTGAGCGGGCGTGTGTGTTGGCACAGTCGTCGATCCAGCGCCAGAGGTTGCAGGCAGCGAGGTTGGGATTTGTGGGTTTGTTGGGTGGTTTTTGGGCGAGGCTGGTGTTCAGCTGGTCCTGGTTGATTTTGCTCCAGTTGCGGCGGGGGATCTGTTGGGTGCGGTGGTGCGTGGTGGTTTTTCGGAAGGTGAAGTGGACACAGTTGTGGTCGGTCCATGGGAGCTTGGTGGTGTGGCTGAAGGTGACGTGGGGGCTAGCGGAGAAGACGGGGTCCAGCGTGTGGCCACAGAGTGTGTTAGAGTAGTGACAAGTTGTCTGAGTCCGAGGGTGGCGAGGTTGTCGATCAGGGTGGTGGAGTTGGGGTCGCTGTTATTCTCTAGGTGGAAGTTCAGATCACCGAGGAAGACATAGTCGGTGGAGGCTAGCGCGTGCCTGCTGACGAGGTCGGCGATGGAGTCATAGAACTGATGCCGTGGTCCGGGGGGACCTGTAGATGAGGGTTCCTCTGAGGGTGGTGTTGGGGTGGATCTGGAAGTGCAGGTGTTCGGCTGTGCTGAGGGTGTCTTCGGTGCAGGTTGTAACACTGATGGTATTCTTGTGGACGATGGCGATCCGCCTCTGGTTCCGTTGGTGCAATCTCTGCAGGTGATCTTGTAGCCATCCGGAATGGCTATGGCGATGTCTGGGGCAGAGGAGGCGTTCATCCAGGCCTCCATCAGGAAGGCGACGTCCGGGGTGGAGGAGTCGAGCAGGTCCCAGAGTTCGATGGCATGTTTGCGTGCGGAGTGGGTGTTTGGTAGGATGCATCAGAGGTAGTTGCTGTCCGGTTCAGCCGGTGGTGTGGATCGAGGAGTCGAGCCTGGCCTGGAAGCAGGTCAGGGGTCACTCTTTGCGTCGTGCAGCGGCCGCCATTGAGAAGGGGAGGTGGGAGGGAGGAGCAGATGGGTGGAGGGAGGGGGTGGAACCAATGGGAGCACGAAGGGGGCAGGGCCGCAGGGGATGCAGCAGCAGGGCCGGTGAACCGGAGTGAAAAACAAGGCAGCAGGAGCAGCGAGAAAAACGAAGTGGGGCACACAAATGGCACAGATTTAAAAGAAATCACAGGTAAAAACAAAATTTGATATCTATGGAACGAAATATAGAGCGAGTGCAGAAAAAGCTGGAAGCTCTTACTGTAAACAGCAGCGGCAGCGAGGCAGCAGGGATGGGGCCAGGGACATGGGGGCAGAATGGCAGTATAAATGCTGAATCATGTGTTGGGAGATAGGAAAGACACTGGTAGTTATGTTGATCATCCTCAAACAATGGGCTACACACCCTTGGACACCTGATGGCTGCCACAAACATTGGCTGCCACTCAGGATCACCAAGGGACCCATGTAAAAGCCCACAGTTCCATTGTCATGGCCTGCACTGTATGTACAACTTGGCAGATGACCATTTTTTTAGGACTTGAAGCCACATTGTGAATCGGCCACCCTCCCATGCAGTATGTAGCGTGGAAGGGGAGTGCAATGTGGGTTGCTGCAGGTCAGTCACCATAAGATACATAGCATGATGATGATGACTCGGATGTAGGTGTCACCTAAAACCTGAGGCAGTTCCAACATCAAACACCACCTCAGGGGTGCCGTTTGCAGGTTGCAATAAGAAAGTAGACTGTGCTTTGAACTCATATGAATGTGCCACCAATGCATGCTGCATTCTTCTACACACACAGAAAGAGCCAATTGTACATCAAAACAGCATATGTACAGGGTGGTGTCCCTTTCTGCACAGATACATCCACCTCCACAGGGCAGCTAGCCAAGTACACTGGTGCAAGGTTGGTAGTGTAGGTTCACAGCGGCATATGAGCTACTGGTGCAGGGGACAACAAAGGGATGCCTAGTAATATGTCACACATAGGGCATTCTTGCATAGTCAAAATGTAGCAGGACAATGCTGCCAATGTTAGAGACGTGTTGTGTATTGTCACTTACTCATTTCAATGGGCCTAAGTGTCGCACATCATCTGTAATTACACATGTCAAAATTGATGGGACATCCAGGCTCTGTAGTGCTACCACGTTGCCACCACATCTGACCCCATTGTGTTTTGAGGATCTGTCATGTACCCTCTAGTGATAGCACACTGATACAAAGGTGCCCCAGACAAAGCATGGTACATACATACTGACCATCAGTTAGGAATCGAAATCATATGTCCCTGGTCCTTGAGCCAAACTCAAAACTGTCATGTCCAACAACCCAGTGCTGAGAAGACCTTACACAAGGCCAGGAACTCACACCCATACCACAAACACATATGAGTCACAACCAACTCAAAATATCAACTGCCATGCCACATGACAAACCTTTTGCAAGCCTTAACAACAACGTGCTCCTTTAATCTTTTGCAGCAGATCAGGGTTATGGCATACAGCCATGGATAATTACCCAATTTCCCACCCAAAACACAGCAGCAGAGTGTGTATGTAATGAGGGAGACAGAATATTGTTGAGAGGACATTTGGCACCCTGAAGTCAAGATTTAGTTGCCTGACATCACAGGAGGCAGCTCCTATATGCCCCACACCTCGTCTGCAAGATCATAATGACATGTGCTATAGTGCACAACATATGTGTGCAGAGGAACGTCCCCTTGTATGAGCAGGTTGATGAGCTGCCTGAGGAGGAGGAAGAGGAGGATGGTGCTGAAGAAAATGAGGGGGAACAGCACAACACAGCTGCTGGGATATGCAGCAGACAGCATATAGTTGATAACTTCTTCACTTAAAAATCACTTAACTCACCTTGTACATTTTGTAAATAAACACCTCACTTATTCAAACAATCCTGCTTTGGTCTCTTCAATCTCTACAACATATACCTTAGGATTGTGAGTCTAACCTCAGGGAGCATGTTACAAATATTAGTCTGAAAAGTACTGTTGCAACATCACATGTGATGCGTAAGATTGTACTGCTACCATCACACACACTCAAAAATAACCTCATCATTTTAATGTGACAACTGAAGGACTCAATTTATGGACCACCACATATGAAATACATCCATGTTGCCAACTTGTTCATCAATAGCTCATCACACACAACAACAACATGTCCAAATAGAAGATAAACAAGGGGCCCACACATGAGGCTGTGGAATTCAAAAATTAGAAAGACTGTAATGCTGGAACAGAATACTGTCACAATTCAGTGTGAGAGTTGCAATGGCTGCAAGGAGCATGTGTGACAAGTGGGGGACATAATTGGTAACAATGGTCATCATGATTAGCCCAGGTATGACAAGCAATGGAATAATTTTGGCCTGTGAAGTACATTCATGGTAATCAGTCCTGCCACTGCCATGGGGCACAATTCTGACACAGGGTACACATGACCACACACTTTGCACAGACAATGGAATGGAATGCACATCAGTATGAATGAGAACATATGCAGCTAGGGCTGCAGGTCCACCACACAAAAACAACAAAAATTGCTAAATGTAATGAATTTAATCAAACCTTTGTGGTCAAAACATAATCTAGGTGGAATGTAGGCAGAGTGTGTCAATCACAGTATGTAGCAAATATGTACATATGTCAGACATATGTGTAGTCCACACATAAGTCACCATAAACTCCAAATCTACATATGGAGACAGTTGTCGGGTAACATTTCCTAGGTAGCATTGTTCAGCCATCATCAACAATGCCTGAGCTGCGTAGGTCGTTTTAAATGTTATGCTCTGTAAGACAACTTCACACATCACATAAGTAAATACAATTCACAATCACAAACCAGAACTATTGCATTGTACTGAGTGCCATACATATGTGGATACACTGTTGTCACACATGCACACATGTACACAACATGCAACTATTTGCATGCTGATGACTCTGAAACACACACATTGGTGTAACAGACCAATCACACCCTTATCTCATTGTTGCATGGGCTACCACATGTGGAGATACACAATATGCCACACTGCAGCACAGCCCATGTCATTTGTATGTTGATTTAGGGTGCATCCATAGACAATAGAACAAATTCATGCAATAAGGAATTGAGTCAATACAATTGGCGAAATGCGTCTAAAACAACAGCAAACGCAAAGTATATGACACATGGGCCCTTAGCGTGAATTCCACCTTCGCACTCTTCGCAATGCTGATTTTCAGTGAATTTGATGCATGAAGGTAATGCATCAATAAAAACGATGTACATAAGTCATGCATCTAAAATACCCACACAAATATTGCATGCATCATATAAAAAAACGCATAACAGAAAACGTGATGCATGGGGACAGGAAGTGATATAATAAGATGTTGTGTAGCCATTTTAGTTATAGCTCCGTGCACTTTATTTTAACACACTAGGCCGCTGTGCACCTTAACCTAGATATATTTTATTCGGCTTCGCATTGTTATTCTTACGATAACCATTTTTACGGTCTTGTTTTAAGTTTCATCTATCTAACGGTTTTTGCTTAGCCTAGCACTGTGTTCTCAAACAAGACATTCTTGATCACTCTGTGCTTCATTCAAGGCTACAGTTTGGTACATTGCCGGTGAACGTGGTAGAAGTTTAGTCTCCAACATTCGTAGAAAATACACATCCTTACGTAGGGACATTTTCTTAGAACATCGGCTGTGTTATTATAAAAACACTTCCTAGTCCCATTACACGTTAAGAGGGAGATTCCAGCCAGGGAACCACGACTGTATGCTGATTGCTGAATGCTTCGCTACAGATGCTAATGCAGACCACAGGCCTTTGCTCAGGTGTGAGGGTTAATGTCCTCCCGGGGGAACCTGAAAGGCAGAATTAGAGCTTAACATGCTGTGCTCAGATTATGATTTAGATAGGAAATAATCCATTGATCATAGTGACAATATGATAGCGTTATTTTTATGCTTCACTCTTCTCGTCACCATTTTGATACTGTCATGTTGTGTCATCCTGGTTATTGCAGCTCACGCTTTGCTATCTAAGATGCAGTCAATTTATTAAACTAATCATTGAAACATATACTGCTTCTGTTTGTCATTTATGTATGAGACTGAATTGTAAATGAGAGAACAGGATGCGACCTGAGTGACCACGACTTCCCTGAAAAGCCGAAATATGTCATGCGCTCGGCTGCCCAATCATCAATCTGGCCGGAGCAAAACCCGGATGTAGAGCGACGGGTGCCATCCGCAGTGGGTTAGACTCAGTCTCCCACACCGTGGACGATCCTGCTGCTCAACATCCAGTAGTCTCATTAGAATAATGAGAGCCTACGCGACAAGGAAATACTTTCACTTTCTCTTTACAATCTGTGCCTCTTTTGACTGTGTGGTTGTGTTCTGGAGATGGTGGTGTGATTTTCCTGCGTTTTGCATCTTGTGGCATCCCTTCTGTCCTGCTTTTTCAATTTTTTTCGGTACTTTGTCCTAGTGTCTGTAAATTTGTGTGTTTTTTGTGCATTATTGTACTTGTACTGTGGGGTGTCTGTCCAGGATAGTTGTTAAGTTGGGTTAGTTGGGATTAGTTTTTGGGCCTTATGTTTCCTTTATATTCAGTTTCTTTCTTTACTTAAATACTTGTGGTCAACCTGTACTGTGATAAGATGTCTGGTGGGGGAGGTTGACCAGGATGGGAGAGGAGGAGTTGGGTGGCTTTGTGTGGCTGGTAGCCCACTACCTACCATTGTTGTTGGAGATGGGGGGCTGGGTAATACAAAGTTACCGGACCGAGGCGAGGCGGCTACGGTGGGGCAAGGTGTTCCACCACCTGAAGAGGGTATTTCGGAGCACCAGGAATGAGCACCAGCTGAGGCATCACTGGGCAGATCTGGTGGCCAGGGAGCAGGATCTGCTTGATCATCTTGGTGCAGAGATCGGTGGCCCTGTTGGTGAGGCTCCCATTGGCATACTATTTAATGTTCACTGCTCTTCAATGACAGTAGCAGATGTGTTGGAGTGATGCATGCAATGCTTGTGGACAGGTTGCATGCATCTAGAATGAAGTGTAACTGCGCCAGTTTAGACTTGGAGTTCACGTGGCCTACCATTATATCAATGAAGGTCAGATGTCTCGTGAGTCATGCATCACCATCACTAAGTCACACATTTCAAGGGCCATCGCGACACCTGTGCCCCAGCATAGTGTCATGTATGATATCCCAACACACCACCAGCCTACCAAATTTACCTGGATCAACAAAGTATGGTGATGTATGTATAGCGCTACATTGTGATCATTTCACATATATGATCCCTGCTATCATGTTAGCAAAGGAGGCTTACCCTCCTTAGGGGGCAAGGTAAATGGGGCATTTGATACTATCAGACAACTTTGCCACATCACTCATGGATTACTCAACACATGATCATTGCAGACTAAATTGAGCCTCATGTCCATCACAAAGTGCCTCTGGTTGCTTTGCAGGACAAGCTTGAATACATGAGTCAATTGTCTTTCAAAGCACCAGTGTAGTATCATGTATTTGTCACACAACTCCCCCTCATGCCATGGAGTTCTTTCTTCTATAGATTGACCACATATGGTTGTTGCAGGGTGTAGCACTACATGAGTCTCAAGCCCAGTGTAAGTATGCAGATGTGTGGCTCTCACTCACCTGAGTGTCAATGTCATCGTGATTTTGTAGTGGTGTGTCTGTTGCACTGTTTTACACAAAGATAGCTAGCTCACTCCTCTAAAATAGTACACACTGTAATTTGTAGTCCAACAGTAATGACAGTGACATGACACTAAGTATGGTTTTCAATCCATATCTTACAGGTGGACCTGCCCCCTACACAATAGGCGAAGTGGCCAGATTTAAGGACCCAGATGTATCCAGTAAGTATGATAATGTGTGTCTGTTAAGTAATCCAGGGTTTGGTGTGAGTGAGTCATATGTGCTGCACACAATGCTAGATGTGATAAGCTGTCAAATGATCAGGTATCAAAGAAGGCTGGATGGTGACATTGTGTCCAATTTAAAGGTTCCCCATGCACAAGCACAGGGTCATATGTTGTGAGGCTTGTGGTGCTCAATGGGAAGCACTGTGTAAACAAGGTGATGGCAAGCCAAAGATAGGACCGTATGTGACTAAGAAGTGGAACACTGTGAGAATATTGGCACTGGGACACTCCGTCATTCTCACAACACAGTGTTGCACCATGTTGAACCAAATTTGGTGCATCCCTGTTTTGTAATGTTTATGTAGGACTGGGTGGGCAATTGTCCCCCAGCATGGCGCTCCATATTTTGCCCTCCATTTACGTAACACTTATGTGGAATGTAATAGGCGTGCATGTAGGTCAAGACCAGACGTGTGCTGACATGTATATGGGTATGTAAGGAATCTTATTGGCAGTTCAGGTATTGATGGGTGTCTACACCTGGACACATGAATGTAGATGGGATAGACCTATTGATACCAGCTTCCTAGTTGGCAGCCCTCTTAACATATGGCCCACTCCCTGACTCCATGTATGAGTGGGCATGTCTTGGTGGATTACCTGGACAGTTGAGATGATGGAATGCATGGCCATCCCCCCTTAGACCCAGGAGGAGAGGAATACAAAATGTATAGGTAGATGTGATGCTCATAGAGTAGGTGACAGTCATATTGATCAGGCTTGTATGTTTACCTATCAGCATTGACCCCTTGTGGTCACCAACTGTATCCCATACTCCCAATAACATATGCAAGTTACTGGTGCTGTATAGTTGAAAATTGACGCAGATGATGAGAAATTTTGGGCCTGATCTATGTGAGGTTTATGCTGCCTTTGCATTATTACACTTAGCACAAAATCAATGCACACCTAATTTGGTTTGGATCTTGATCTTGTTGTGCATTGCTTTGGTGTCAATGAAATGATGCTAAAGCAGGGTTGTTGTTGCATTTATCAGGGCCAGTGTCTTTTCTGGAAGGTGAGTTGGAGTGCATGTGCAATTAGATGTAGAGTGTGAGCCAATAATCTGTACATACTCCACACAATGCTGACACTGATGGTTGCCTATCTCAATTTAACAGCTGCCAACACGAACAATGAGGAAATGTGGTCATTCCAGAAGAGGGAAGTCGGCTATAGACATATCCTGGCAGTGGAATCTGGGTTCCGGAGGATGGCACGGTGATATCGTACAGAGAGATCCACTGGGGGAATGGCGAGCATTCACCCAAGGAGAGCCCACACTGGCACTGGGCACACAGAGGAGACCAAGCTCCACAGCTGTGCCGGGTGGGCACAGCTGCCACCATCACTACATCCCCAGCTGCAATACCTTCCACATCTCTTCCACAACCCCCACCACCTTCTGCCATGGACCAGAAAATGATCCAAGATCTTCAGAGGGACGTGACACTTGTTCTGAAAAGGTTGGACAGTTTGGAGAAGGAGGTGGCAGCAAACACTAAAAGACTGAAGTTCATCAAAAAAACCTTAAGAGGGCCAAGTTGTGATTGGCTTGAGAACTCTTATCCCCAGTTCTGTCCCCTACCTCCTCATTTGTTTTAATGTTTTATAGTGGGTTTAGGGGGTTAGTGTTAGGTTAGAGTATGTTAGAAGTAGGTTAAGTGGGTTTGGGGGGTGGGTTTTCTTCTTTTTACGTTACTTTGTGGGTGGGTGGGTGGTTGGGTGAGGGGTAATGTTGGGGCATAAATGTGTTGAAAAAAAAACAAAAAAAAAATTGGTTAGATACAGTTAGTATATGTGTAGTTTAGTATATGTTGTCCTACATGTGTCTCATAACATAAGGGCGGTGGAGGGCCAATGTTTAGAGTGTGTTGTCAAATGTGTTAGGTACGTTTAGCAAAGGGTAGTTAGGGTCAGTTTTTGGTTAAGTCTATTTAGGATAGGTTAGGTTAGGTTTTCTTCATTCTTAATAGTTTAGTTTAATTATTATCAAAAATCTTTAGGTACTCCCTTACTTCATGTGTCACATGCTTGTGTCGCAGGGTCTTCCCATGAGTGAACAGTGAAAATTGTGTGTTGGCCTAGGGATTCCGCCCTGCCTTCTACTCTCTCTCTTGACATGTTCATCACCTGTTTACAACTGAGCTGTCACATTGGCAGCTACAACACATCTACTTGTCTATGCATCTGCGATTCAGTGTACCCACCACTCAAGGTGACTATGTTAACTTTGTATTGGACAGGTAGGTGTGGTAATTCAACGGCCATTGTTTGGGTCCTGAGTAGGAATGTTAGGCACTGTGGGACATCTGACAACAGCCTACATTTTATATCTGTCATTCTAAACTGACCAGTGGCAATTACAGATGAGGTTAGGTACCTCTGTTCACACCAATGTGTTCTTCTGGTACTCCCAGCTGACAATATTGCCCGAGAACTGTTTCACAGCCATTCCTGCCTTATGTAGTGGGTGAAGCATACATGTGTTCAACATTTTTTACATACTCAGTGAATTGCTTGTAGGGGATGACACCAGCATTGTCGTTCATCATGTAGGAACCTGGTGAGTAGATATGTGCCCCTATGTTCCTGCACTCTTATACTGACACTCTGTGACTAAAGACATGTTACACACATCACAATTTATAAGCGCAGTAGATGTGTCACAATACACAAAGACATGCTGGTTGTGTAGGAGGTGTTTATTTACAAGTGTCGTAGTGCAATATTTACAATGTTCAGGTCTGTGACCCCATTAGTGAAATCCATACAATTCTGACACAACACAAATCCAGGATTGAGGAACATGTCATGGGAACATGAATTGCCAATTGAAAAGTGAGAGGCAATTGCAGCCCATAGCGGAAGGGTCAACATTGTGTCGGCGAAGAGTGCATATCTCCCACTGTGCTAACACTGGCATGATGTCAAGCACAGGAGAAAGGAAAACACTGCCCATGTGGCATGGGCTGGTGCTACCCGGAACTCCTCCGAAGTGTGTGGTGTCTCTTCCGCCCTTGATGGTGGTGGTGGAGAGGTAGAGGGGGCCACACACACTTCAGTGGTTGGAGTTGTGGACTTCCAATTCCCGGCAGCTGCCATCTGTGGAACTACATATGGTATCCCTGCAGCAAGGAGGAGCTGCTGATTTTTGAGGATAGCAGCAACATCTCTGTGGTAGGCAGCCATCAGTGGCGGCCCGTCCTTTAGGGCGGAGTGGCCACGCCCCCCCACCTTTTGCCCCTCATGAAGAGTGTCTGTCAGGCTGAACAAAGGTCAGCCTGACAGACACTCTCCATGTTCAGCTCAGGCAGCCAGGAGAAGACCTGCGCGATTTGCGCACACTCCTGGCTGCCTGAGCTGAACTTTGCTGGGCTGAGGAGGTCACAGCTCCTATGGGCGTGACATCCTCAGCTCAGCAAAGGTGCCTCGAGGCCCTCCCCTGGGTGACGAGGACAGCGTCACCAATTGACACTCTCCCTGGGCGCTTCAGGTTTAAGCCCTGAAGTGCCCAGGGCGAGTGTCAATCAGTGACACCTTGTCACAGCGTGGAGTGGGGTCAGCAGTCTTACTGACTCCATCCCACTCTGTGACGAGGCTGGGATTGCTACCTAAGGTCAGCCAATGAGGGAAGGCAGCAGTCCCAACCCTCCTGGGACCTGGAGGCTGAAGGTAAGTGTGTGTGTGTATGTGTGTGATGTTTTAAATTGAACGTTTGGTGCGCGCGTCCATGTTTGAGTGCATGTTTGAGTGTTATGAGTGTCATGAGTGTTGTTAATGGATGTGCGTGTGTGTGTGAAAGAATGAGTGTGTAGGATCTTTTAAAATGAATGTTTGGTGCGTGCGTGCATGTTTGAATGGTATGAATGTTGTTGATGGATGTGCGTGCGTGCGTGTGTGAAAGAATGAGTGTGTGTGATGTTTTAAAATGAATGTTTGGTGCATGCGTGCATGTTTGAATGGTATGAGTGTTGTTAATGGATGTGTGTGCGTGCGTGTCTGTGTGTGAAAGAATGAGTATGTGAGTGTGTGTGTGTGTGTGCGTCCCACCCACCCCCTCCCCTAAAGCTGCCGGCCACCACTGGCAGCCATGTCTGCCCTGAGGGAGGCCACATCCTGGTGCACGGAGCACAACTTGTCCTCAATTCCGCTGCTGCCAGTTTGGGAGAGCAGTTGTTGTAGTCTCTCCCTCATGGCAGCAGCTATGTCCCTCAGACACTGCTGGACACCTTGCATTGGAGAGTGTGTGCCTTGTTTGGCTGCAGTCTGTTTAGTGGCCATAACGATGCAAGTGCTCATACCCTCAAGGCTGGCTGCCATAGTTTGCTCCCCACCCACACCTCCTTCGCCAGCTCCTGCTGGACTCTTACCACTGTCCTCTCAAAGCTGGGCCCTGGGTCCTCGGAGTCCTCAGCTGTGTTAGTGCTGGCAGGTTGTACTATTGGTGTCTTGGGTGGGGCTTCTGGGGAGGCTGCCACATTAATACTCCTCCTTGCAACTGGAGGTGGTGTCTAGAGGGATACAAGGACTTCTTGGAGGGTCTCTTGGCTGATGGTTGTCAGGTGGTCATCCAGGTCATCGGGGTACTCCAGGACAGGCAGATCCACAGGAGAGCCATCATCCTCTGCAATGAGATGGTGTACAATCTGTGTTGTGGCAGTTGATATGTCATGTCACTGACATGCTATTGGAGGCTCATTGTCATCTGAGTTCCCAAACCTTTTTCCTGTATATCATGGTTGCAGTCTATCAGCCCTATGCCCCACCTGCGTGTCTAATGATGGGAAACGAGCTGGTGCAATTGGCCGTATCATTTCTTCTAGGTGTGTTGTATATCCTGTTTGTGGCTTGACACCATCTTGTCATTGTCAACCCTCCCTATGTATCCATTTGCATGGTGCGGCCTTGCAATGGGTGTTGCTGTGCTCATGCCACAGCACCACACATGGCAATTGTCCCCTGTCCCAGTCTTACATATTTCACATACACGCATGCAGTGCTGAGACCTTGCAACATCCCAGAGATGGCATTGCAAGAACAATATGCTCTTGTTACCATTGATAGATCCTCATGTTGATGTATGTGTATGTGTGCTACATTGCATACCACTCTTGGACCTAGCAGAGTTCAATTTCATCTTCTGTCTGTGCAGGTGGGTTTAACTTCCTACACACCTACACCCCCCCTCCTCAATACAGCCCTCCTTGCACTATGATCCATGAGATGCAGCACAGTGGCAGTGCAGCTAATTTAACACACAAGCACAGGAGTAGACCCAGGGATGGCCAGCATGGGTTTAAAATGTATGCTGTGTACATCATTATGTATGTGACAGTGCCTGATGGTAAATGAATCTATGGACATAGCCAGTGTACAGGAGTTGAACTTAGGTCAGGGCCTGAAGCTAGTTTGATGTTGATTCTGCAGGTAGTCATACTGGTTAGTCGTATTTAAGTGTTAGTCCTATGGGCACCTGACTGCCATTGTCTATTTGACCACCCCTAACAGCACAGGTGGTGGTGGCAACCGTTGTCAATGGGGAATGCCCCATGGGCCAATGGCCTGGCACTGGCAGGTTTCCAGCAGCCTACAGGCTGGCAATTCCAGCTGTCCTTTCACACCAGACCAGCATTACGTTTAATGCTACCCTCCAGGTCTGTTTCCGCATCTCCACCAGCCTTTGCACGGCAGTGTGACCCTAATGCAAAGGTTGGTGGTGATGTGGTGTGGTGTACCCTTGGTACCCCTGCACACCATTTCCACACACCACCCCAATGTGTGACTCATACTGCCAATTGCAAAGGGTACACTGCACTGGCAGTCTTATCAACACCAGGCTTGCCCATACACCATTCCCCGACCATCAATGTGGAATTATACGCCATTATGTTCACAGTGATACCCCATGTGTTGTATGTGTGTGTTTATTTCCCCATTCATATGTGTCCCACATGGTTATGCCAGAGTAGTTGTGGGCTCAGCCTGTGACTGCTGTGACCTACTGTTTGCTGTCTTTGGTGCATATTTTCTGTTGTGGCACATATCTGTTCTGCATCAAGATGTGTGGTTCAATATTACACCAGTTTAGTTGGTCTGGGTAGTGGCATGTTACCAATGATACAGGACCAGCCTGCTATTCCCCCAGCGCCTGTTCAGTTCATTGTTCCCTGCACCCAGGGGGCATCCTGACTGCATGATGGAGTGGTGGCTGCCTTATCTGGATGTGTTGTCAATGTGCGGGGTGGTGGTGCTACCGGCAGATGTCTGGGTACTGTTGGGGCAGTTACAATGACTTGTGTGCTGTCAGATGCAGCATATGTGTGTTTGGCAATGAGGCAAGGCAGTTGCAAGATGTTACACCACCATGACGTTACTCCAGGAATGGTGTTGACTGACTACCTAGTCTCTGAAGTCTTGGTCATGTTGGTAGGGTTGATATGACTATGTACAAGGGGTGTTGTGATGACCAGAGGCACAGTGGTTATACATGCCATCCATCCCATGTGCTGCAGATGTACATGTAGATATTTAGGCCTGGTGATCAACATATGTCCAGGTTGTGTATGTGTTATAGTGCATGGCACTGCCAAGGCATACGTACATGTGTAGCTTACGTCAGCATGGTGCAACTTGCTTAATGTGCTATATGTCTCTCTGCGTTCCTTTGACAAGCATTCTGGAGTCTAATGTGTCTCCCCCTTCCTGCACTTGACATTTTAGTATTAATTTCCCCCATGCAACTCACCCTGCTTTGTGGTGTTTCCTTGTGTTCTGCGCTGTCCTGTCCTGTGATTCCTGTGATGAGGAATGACCACTGCAACCATCTCCCCCATCTTGTCCAAGTCCTCTTGCGGTGCCGGACTCCCACCTCCAGTTTGCAGTTCTGCCTTCCGGTTCCTTGCCATTTTTTCCTTTCTCCTTTGGTTGCAGTCATGCCACAGTTTCTTGCACTCTGTTACGGTTCTCCTGACCTCTGCCACACTGTTAATCTTGTCTTCTTCACGTTGCCAAATTGCCTCTGTCCTTCCAATTGGCAATTCTGAGGTGACGAAGAGTTAATGTTGACGGTCCGTCACCTCTCGCACCAATATTTCATGCCCCTCCGCACTGAAACAACACTTTCTCTTTTTCTTCTCCCTCCCCTGGGTCTTGTCTGTGTCCTCTTGGCTGGCTCTTGGGTGATTGGGATCTCCCTGGCTTTCTGTGTCCATTTTGCCTCTCCTTTGCACTTTTTTCTCCGTTAGCGTCTGTATTTGACGCTAACGCAGGCAAAAATGGCGCATTCCCATTTTACATGTCATAATATGGGTTAGAATCATTTTTCCAGAGTTAACGTCTTTTTGCCTTACGACAAGGTGCAATGTTTTTTTTTAATTGTTTTATTCTCTTTATTGAATTTTACAGTGAACAGCTCTTACATTCATTTAATAAACAGTGTTATTTATAATGCAGTTATGAGATTCTTTTATCATTATGTTGCTTCTGATCAATTTATCCATCTAGTTTTACATGTTTTATAGTTGGAATCTTTATTGCATTTGGTTAAAGGAGCACTGTAAAAGTAATGAAAAAAAAAACCTGAAAAAAGGAGAACAAGAGAGAAAGAAACCGGAATGGGGCTGAGAGAACAAAGCAATATATAATGGGTTGGGGGGGTGAGAAAGATGCTGGCGGTGGAGATGCATTGGTGGGGGATTTGACGGTTTCTTTGTGGGTGCTTGTTAGAGCGGCGGGCCCGGGTGGGACTTGGGGGGGTTCTATATTGCAGTCTTATCTATTTCCTTTAGAGGGGTATTGTGGGTACTTGTAAAGGGTTTACAGCTGTAGTGTCTTGTTGCTGTAGTCAATTGCTGTTAGTTTGTGCTAATGATCTAAGGCGGGCGGGTGTCATCTTTTTCGAGTAACTGCTCTAGGAAGGTGTCCCATATCTCCGCATTTTTAACCACCATCCCTATATCTTTAAGTGAGTCCAATACATGTTTTTCTGCATTGGCCCAATGTATTAGGTCTTTATGCCATCTATTTATATCTGGGGTGCCAAGGGATTTCCTTTGTGTTGCAATGAGACGTTTAAAGATGATAAACGCTAGGTCTGCACCTATGTTTTTGTCTGTCTTTATTGCGTCTGTGACGTATGCCCAGTATGCAGGATTCGGGTGCAGGATTCAGCTTTAGACCCGTCCACTTGTTTGTTTGTTGTGTGACGGTGTGCCATGTGCGAAGTAGTGGCGGGCAGTTCGAGGTCATGTGACAAAAATCTGCTTCCATGGTTCCGCATCGTGGACATTCAGACGTTGCTTGTGGAAACATGCGTTTTATGCGAAGTGGGGTTAAATATGTCTGATGTAAATAGTTAAGTTGGGTGTATCTGAAGCGGACGTTGCGGGAAATTTCCCGCGTGGTTATTAGGGCCATGGTCCATTGTTGCTCTGTGAGGGGTGTTTGCAGGGCCTTATCCCAGTGTGATTTAGCTTGTGTTTGTGTTTTTGCGGGGTAGGCTTGTAGTATTTGGTATATTTGAGATATACTTGGTTTCATGTTAATATCTGCTAGTAGTTCATGTAAAGTGGGGGCTGTTGGTGGTTCTGAGTTGCCTTGGCCCCATACTTTGCGTATCAGTCCTTTGAGTGCCCCGTATGTTATGAATTCACCTGGTCCTAGGTTATATGCCTCTGCCAATTTTGTGTATGTTATGTGTTGCTCGTCTACATATAGGTCGCTGATCTGCTGTAAGTCTTTTGCTATCCACGTCGCTAGATTCAGTGTATCGTGTAGTTTATTTATCCCTGGTATGGCTAGTAGGGGAATCTTTGGTGAGTATAGTGGTATGCGGTTTCCCTGAGATACATATCGGTTCCAGGTACGTTCAGCAACTGTCATTAGTGCATTTTTATGATGTGAGGTGTGTGTCCCTCCTATGAGCCAATCTAGTATCTTTGTTCTCCCTAATTGTGTTCCACTTTGTGTCCCTCTGGGCTTGGGGGGTCTTGTAGCAAAGTCATGATCCAATGAAACTGTGCTGCTGCATAATAATGTTTGAGGTAAGGTACCCCCATTCCCCCCTTTTCTATTGGGAGGTAGAGTTTATCAATAGCCACCCTTCTAAGACCATTCTCCCCGTATCAGTTCAATCAATAGTTTGGTTAATTGTGCAAAGAGTGTTTTTGGTAGTATTAGTGGTAGTGCTGTGAAGTAATAGAGTAGTCGAGGTAGCACTATCATTTTGGCCAGAGCCACTCTTCCCATAGGTGAGAGGGGTAGTGAGCACCAAAAGGGTATTGAGCTTTTAATTGATCTAATGGCTCTGTCCAGGTTGCCTTCCTTTAGATCTGTTGCGCTATGATAAATATGGACTCCTAAATATTTAAAAGTGGAATGTTCCCATTGCAAGGCATCATCGGTTGACGCTTCGACGTGTGGTGTTGGGGACGGACACATGGGGAATATGCATGATTTAGACCAGTTGACACGCAGGCCAGATAGGTCTCTGAATGTGTTAAGTAATTGTAATATATGTGGGAGGGATTCTGTGTGGTTGCGTAGGTATATTAGTGCATCGTCTGCATATAGTGATATTATGCAGAATTCTTCGCCATCTGGGATTCCCCATTCTACTTTTCGTTGCGTAGTCTTGCCGCAAGTGGTTCTATTGCAAGTGCAAATAATAGTGGTGATAGCGGGCAACCTTGTTGCGTTCCTCTCCCTATGTCAAATTTCTCTGAAATGATTGCGCCGATTTTAATCCGTGCTTTGGGATTAGTGTATATTATGGATATCCAGCGTGTAAACCCAGCGCCGAATCCCATTTTTTTGTAACGTTGTCATCAGAAATGGCCAGCCCAGAGTGTCAAAGGCTTTTTCCACATCCAGTGACACCGCCACACTGGAGTGATCCTGTTCCGGAGTCATGGACATGATGCGTATTAAGTTTCTTATATTAATAGAGGTATTATGCCCTGGTATAAAGCCAGATTGATCTGGGTGTATCAGGGTAGTCATTAGTGGCAAGAGGCGATTGGCTAGAATTTTCCCCAATATTTTATAATCTGAATTTAATAGAGATAAGGGTCTGTATGAGCGGATGTTTAAAGGGTCTCGACCTTTTTTATGTAGGACTACAATTGTTGCCTCCCTTTGTGTTTCTGTGAGTTGTCCTCTTTCATATGCTTCTTGTAGCATAGTTTGGAATGATGTGATTATCTGTGGTGTGAAAGTTTGGTAGTATTCGATGGGAAGTCCATCCGTCCCTGGGGTCTTATTGTGTGGCAACTGTTTTAATGCCTGTAGTATCTCTTCTCTTTCGATTGGTCTGTCAAGGTTAATTATTTGTTCTGCATTTAACCTCTTCATTGGGACTTGTTGAAAGAACTTTGTCAGTTGTGTCGGATGTGGGGGAGGTTCGGTTGCGTACAGTGTGCTATAGTATTGTTTGAATGTCTTGTTGATCTCTTGTTGTGTATTTACCATTGTGCCTGTGTCTTGGCGTATAGCGTTTATGGGTGTGACTTTCTGTGTCCCTTTTGCTAGCCACGCTAGTAGCCTGCTAGAACGGTCACCTTCGGCGTGTAGATGTGCTGTGTAGTGTTTATGGTCAAATTTACGCAAGCGTGTCTCGGTTGCATTCCATTGGTTTTTGAGTTTAGTTATTTCGATATTGTTGCCTCTCCCCAAGGCCAATTCGCATTCTGTGTTGCGAATTTTACTTTCTATTTCGTGTAGTTCTGCACTTAATGCTCGGCGGACCCCACCTGCCGTTGCTATGCACATGCCTCTTATGACTACCTTGTGTCCGTCCCATTCTACAGCGCATGATGTTGTTGTCTTTGTGTTAATTGCAAAGTACGTTTCTATTTCTTCTGCTATTTTAGCATGGAAAGGGGGGTCTCGTAGTAGGGTGGGTTGTAGGCGCCATGTTGGTATGCATGTTGATTGTCTGCTCCATTTTAATGTTACGAGTAACGGGCAGTGGTCTGATAGGGTTTTGGCCAGGTATGTTGCGTTATGTATCATATGTGCTAGCCCGTTAGTGCATAATAATAAGTCTATTCTCGTATGGAGATGGTGTACTGGTGAGTAGAAAGAGTTTTCTCTATCTGTGGGGTGTAAACGCCGCCATATATCTTGTAGTTCTCTTTCTTGTATCCATTTATTAAATGCACAGGACAATGTCTTGCACTGGGTGTCTCTCGTTGGGGGGTGTGATCTATCTAATGACATCTCAATTACGCTATTGAAGTCACCCCCCCATATAGTAGGAATGGTCGGGTCATATGGGATTTGTGTGGTGATGGTACGGAGGAATTCTCCCTGTCCTGTGTTGGGTGCGTATAGTCCAATTATTGTTAGTTGCTTTCCGTCTAACTCTCCATCCAGGCTAGTGTATCTTCCATTATTGTCTGTATGTACGTTTTTTTATTGTGTACGGTACACCCGGGGCTATCCATATTAATACTCCCTTCGCATATGTCGAGGTTTTGGTTCCGTGTGTTATTCCCGACCAGTTTTTGTCTATTTCACACAATTCATGCGCTGTGGCATGCGTCTCTTGCAGGATAGCTATGTGTATTTTGTGTCGTTTAAGGTATGAGTGTATCTTGCGTCTTTTGGTCATATTTGCCAGTCCCCTGACGTTCCAGGTTACTATGTTATATGCCGTCATTTTGTGTGTATTGATTGGTATAGTGTGTCTCTCGTGTCCCGGGTCCCATGCCATTTCGCACGTCTCGCCCGAGTCTCCTTTGTGTGGGATATTAAGCATCTTGTGGGAGAGAATGAAAGTAAAAGAGAAAGTAAAACTTACATTGGTTAATCTAACTGGGGGCTGCAAGGCACAACTGGTGCAACTGTTTACATTAGTTACTGCAAGGTCCATTCGGTAACCCATTGGGTTGGGGGGGGGCGTTGCTATAATGTCCGGAGTGTCTCCGATTTCCAGCCCGGGTTTTTTTACTTGCATCCCTTCTCGTGTTCCATTTTGTGCCAAGGATGGTTGTTGCTCGCGTGTAGTGCCTGGTTTGGTTTCTGCATGTTTCTTGTTTATTTCCCCCTTTTTTTTTATGTTCCAGTTTACTTGATTTTTGGGGAAGAATTTCTGTGATATTTTCGTTGTTCTGCTTTTGTTCCTTGAGTTCATGGGTACGCATAAAGGGAGTCCTGCTATTTCAGAATTAACGGTCATCCGCCGAACATGGGGTAAACGTTGGTCCTGTGGTGAGTGCCGACGTGATTAGGCCTTGTTGACTGTTCGTTGAGTCGGAGTCTGAATTGTTTGTGTCTTGGTTGGATCGAGGTTGTATGGATGAGAACCTGTTCGCCAGTTTTAAGACTTGGAGTTGTTCCGCCTCTACTTGCGATTTCGTTGGACCCGATTCGGTCTTGCGTGTTGATTTTTTCTTGCGCCGTGGTTGTGGAGTCAGCCACTCTTTTTGTGTTCGGGTCTCGGCTGTAGGATCTACCAGGTCTTTCGCGTGTATCCAGGTCCATGCATCTTCTGATGTTGGGAATATGTGTGACCTTTCACCGTCCACTACCCGCAGTCTAGCTGGGTACATCAAGGAGTATGAATAGTTTTTATCTCTCAATATTTGTTTTGCTGTGTTGAAAGTGGCACGTTTGCGTTGGACTTCAGCTGTATAATCTGGGTAGGCAGTGATTTTTGTATTCTCCATGTCAATTGGGCCTGTTGTGTGGAAGTTTCTTAGTATCTGGTCCCTGTCTCTGTAGTTAAGAAGTCTCGCGATTAGCGGTCTTGGTGGGGCTCCCGGGCGGGGAGGACCCCCTGGAACTCAATGTGCGCGTTCCACTATTAATAGCGGTGGGGGGTCGTTTGTAAATATGTTTTCTCTAAGCCAGCGCTCCAGGAATAGTTCTGCGTTTGGGAGTTCGATCTTCTCCGGAAAACCGAGGAATCTCTCATTATTGCGGCGAGATCGTCCTTCCGCCTCGTCAGCCCGCTTGTTTAGGCGTAGTATTTCAGTTTCCTGTGGTTGAAGCCGGAGTTTTAGGTCTGCTATGTCTGGTTGCGCCGATTTAAGGGTTATTTCATTTGTTGCGACCTTTTCTGCGATTTTCCGTTGCTCCGTTCGAAGCGTGTTAACTTCGGCCACTACGGTGTCTATTTTTCCTTCTAACGATGTTTTGGTGTCGAGCATTGCTTGGAGTACCTTTTCCATTTGCACGGAGTGGGCGGCTAGGGTCTCCGTCACTTTATGTAGGACATTTGGGTGGGGTTCTGCGTCCATTTCTGAGGCTGATGAGGGTCCAGTTTCAGTTTGTGTTTTTTGTGCTTTCGGTTTCACCATTTTTATATTAACCTTAAGTTCATGCGTATCAGATTATAAGTTTATGCAGTTTGTCTACCGCAGTAGCAACTCATTACGGAACCGTTGAGCAACAGCGTTGTTCCATCCAGAAGCCCTGATTTTGTAGATGAATCTGCACGTGTGTTTGGTGATATGTCGCGTTTTAGGGCTGAATAAGGTCGAGATCCTTGTTATTTTGCGTGTATGTGCAGTGGTCACTTTATGAGTCGCTTAGTTCCCTATTCAGCCGTGTCTTCCTGTGACCTCCAGTTTGCGCCCTCCGACGTCTTTCGCACTAGTGAGTTTCTCTGTGCAAGTTGTAAAGGAACTATGGAAATGTTCAACTGTAGTGGACCGGCACCACGCCTCGGGCCCCGTCCGGTCTGTCGGGCCGAATTGAGCATCGGCGCTTGTTGCGCACGTGTACCGATGGCGGTGTCGTCGATGGGTCTCAGCGCGGTCTGCGGTCGGAGCCCGATCTCGCATCCAACATTTCTCTAGGCCCTTTGCTCCGTACTACCCTGCTGATCCTGTCGAGGTTCGACCGAGTCTGAGTCTGCGTTGCCAGGTGGTTCCGCCCGCCCTGGGCCCAGCTCCGCGAGGGGTTTCGGCGTGGATAGCAGCGTGGGCAGCCGCGCGAGTCAGAGCCCTGATATACGTCCATGGGTCGCGCGCACCTCACCTATGTCTCATTCGGCTCCGCCGGTCAGGTTTCTCCGGGATTCGGGTAGGTCCGCGCGCGGGTGCCGCCCCGGCTCCTGCGCGGGTCATCCGGTTTGTACTTGCTGCATCGTAGGTTTCCGTTGTTCGGTTTTCCTTATTGTGTTATCCTTCTTGCACTCATATTCGGTAGTTTTCATGTGCAATATCTGGGATTTTGGTGCTTTATCAGGATCTTTTTGCCGGCTGTGGACGGAGCTCACTTTAGAGCGTCCTTTCACGGCGCCATCTTGGCCACACCCCCAGGTGCAATGGTTAACGTCGAGAAAAATCACTCTAAACTATTTTTAGCGCCACCAAGCGTCATAGTATAAATGTGAAGCCCGAGTGGCGATAAAAAAATGGCACTAGTCAGCGCTAAACTTTTTGACACAAAACTGGGTTACGTAGGTTGTACGGTTGTTGTTATGGACAATTTGGACTGAAATTGGTACGAGACAACTAATACAAAATGTAATTTTTGCATTGCTCAGTCTGTGCAACTATTACTTATTCATACATATGGCAGTGCCAATTTGCACTAGTGCAGTGAACATAATCAGGAAATGTTGGTGTAAAATTGCACTAATGCAATTTTTGCACACTGCACCCAGAATGAGAATGTTCCATATTGGTATAAACACCACCCCATCTTTTGTCAATTCAGTAATCAATGTAGTAACAAAGGTGTTCTAGGTAAAGAAGATGAACAATTTAATTTCTAGTCCTTTTAGCCCACTAACACCACCCAAAGGTGATTGCTAAAAGGTAATTTTCCTAAGATGTCATGGAGATTGTGGTTCGCCAAGAATCCCCTACCACCTTATTTCAGTGTGGACCTAGAACCAAAAAGTCACCACTCTGAATATTTCTTTGATATACATGAGATAAAATAATCTGTGCATTTATAGTAAGAACAGTGCACTTCACTCATGAGTTCTGCGATTATAGTATAGGATGAGACTGACTACAGTGTTCCATTATAAAGACGTAAAACTCTCAAAAGATGCGTAATATCCTAATAATAATAATCCTACGTGTGCGATGTGCATCAAGAGGTGTATTTCTCATAGTATTATGACCCCAAAGTCCCCACTGCAAGTTATCAATTATACAGACATTTCAAGTACACATCATGTGGTGAAATAAATGGTAAAACCTTGGCTGCCCGAGTGAGCGCGTGTTACTGTGTGGCGTTTTCGATATAGAATATGGATTAGCCAGCAGCTCCACCGGTGAGGCCCCCATTTCCCATTAGTGTAGAATTCTGGAATCGAGCACGATTTAGGGACATTTCAAGTATGTGTGCATTTTTGTACTATAGAACTACAACACACCAATATGAGCATGTAATGTGTGCCAAACACGCTTTAAGCCATTTAATGTAGGCCACTTTCAAAGCACATGAAATATGAGGTAACGTATATAAGCATGCTCTGCTACCCTGATTTCTAGGTCCCAGCAATGCACTAAATGGAAAAAGGATCGTAAATGTTTCTCTGTCAGCTAATGAGTAGGGCCTGCCAGGGAAACAAAAGTCATAACAAAGTTAACTATATACAGTCTTCAACCCATTTGTTTAAGATGTGTTTGTTTAAGGGAACGGCTTATATCACATAGCTAGCTCTGGAGGATGGCATTATGTCAAATCTATAGGAGAAGGCTCCCCCTTAACTATAAATTAAAATAATTGTATAAGTCCCAAAGGAGTTCTTTGCGTTATAAATAAGGCTGCCATTTTTCTGGTTTTACCGCATTTTACAGATACAGAAAACCATCTACTGTCCCATCTGTCTTTATTTTTTAAATGTGGAAAAGTGGAAACTGGTATCCTTTTTAGTGATGGTCAGTGCTGTCACCAACGACTGCCAGGCTATGTATTGACTGTACACATGGAAGTTAAAAAGGGAACATTGTTTTGTAACGTAGCTTAAAGCTTTGCAGAGATGGAATGTGTTTTGTTACGACCCTAATGTTTCATAATGAAGCTTAAAGGTGAAATGTTATCTACTCTAATGCTAATGCTACCATGACCATACTGATGTATCATATGTGGGGCATCGACATACAGGTGTACAGTTATTCATTAAATAAATGTGAATATGCAATTCTTATATCATTTCAGGTGGGTGTCAATGAATAATGGCAGGCACTCAAACCTACACTCAACAGTTACCAAGCTAGTGGTATTTTATGTATCAAACATAAAGATACTTCCCTTAGAGGAGGTTAATCACAGAGTGATATTTTATAAAGTACATGTAAATGCACCACTCCCTATATTCTAATTAAAAAAGTAATTTTATTCTTTCCGATCTCCATAAAAAGAAAAATGAAGACATCAATCAGTGAAAAAGCACACAACATAAGCAATATTCAAATAGAAAACGTCCATTATCCACATGTAATTGAGATACAAGAAATAACAATCAGTGGAGAATCACATTTACATAATGATCAGATACAGAATATACACTAACACACACATATTTTAAGTAGCAATGTTACATATATTGATTCTTTTTCTGCAGCCAACATCTGAAACACTATTTCACTTCTGATAGCGTGAATATTGCTCTATGACACAATTAACATCACAAAAATGAAGTCTAAACAACATAATTTAGTCATTTTCAAAAATAGTAATAACAGTTTTCCAATGTGGACAGATGAGTTAGGACAACTATGTTGTTGTAGGCCATCTAAGCGTATTGACATTTCAATTAGCATGACACAGTTCCTAGGATACATTTTCATTGTCTCCTATCAACAAGGATTAAAGAATGCAAGCTTATTATAATAGGTACAACATCAGTAGTAGACTTTATTACAGTTATTTCATTTAGCTAAAGTAATAAACTAAGTTATGACATAGTTTTAATTCTTTAAATCAATATGCCTTATTATATTACAGACTAAAAAACATATAGGGGGTCATTCCGACCGCCGGGGCCGGGGTCGGCGGGAGCACCGCCAACAGGCTGGCGGTGCCCCGCAGGGCATTCTGACCGCGGCGGGTTTGGCCGCGGTGAGAACAGGAAAACCGGCGGTGTCCCGCCGGTTTTCCGCTGCCCTGAGGAATCCCCCATGGCGGCGCAGCTTGCTGCGCCGCCATGGGGATTCTGACCCCCTCACCGCCATCCTGTTCCTGGCGGTTTCGACCGCCAGGAACAGGATGGCGGTGAGGGGTGTCGTGGGGCCCCCTCTCGTGGGAAGGGGTTTCCCGCTGTGCTGGCGGGCGGCCTTCTGGCGGTCGCCCGCCAGCCCAGCGGGAAACACAGAATGGCCGCCGCGGTCTTTTGACCGCGGTACGGTCTTCTGGCGGTTCCCGCCAGGCGGGCGGCTCCCGCCGCCCACCGGGGTCTGAATGACCCCCATAGACATGGCATGAACACCTACCCTAAATCTTATATAATTATCATAATCTTTAGCCATTCATTTTTATTTCAGGAGAGTGTTATTTTTTAAACCTAAATGAAAAAGCAATAATTAGAATTTAAAACAAAATCATAGGTATTCCAGCAAATGGCATGTGAAGTTGAAAAGGGTCAATTTACCTAATAAAGCTTCACCTTAGAGGTTTTAAAAAGTTTTAGGTTGAACTAGTTCAAAGTTATGGTTCAGGTTTTCATTAATTAGTTGACAAGTCCTATGATAAGGGTATAAAAGGCAATGGAACCTCCATTTAGTCAAATATACTATCCAAAAAGCCTATTAATTATTTTAGCTGTTATGTTCTAAGATGGTTTGAGCATCTCTTACTTGTTGTTAGTGGACATAACCCGCATGTGGTGTGAACGTGGTTAAATGACTGGTGCCATTTTGTAAGGCTATTTATAGAGCTTGAGTTTCCCGCATTTGTGAGGCGTGTGGTATACTTTGAAAGAGGAAGTTGCTTGTTATTCAAAGATGTCTTGCAGTGGAAACTTGGTAAAGTAGTTTGAATATAGATGGACAGCAACTATTCAGTTATGAGGTAAACCGGGTTCTAGTTTTAAAATCCACTAAATTGATTGTGTCAGGTTATGTGTTAACAAATATTCTTGAATTATAAAAACAAATAGTGCAAAAAGTAGAAAAAAAAATATTTTTGCTGTCAAGTGATATTTAAAACTCAAAATGAAGTTCGTACACTAATTTTTAGTTATGTAAATCAGATTTTCTTTATTTGGTTAGATGAATCCAATCATAAAAACAAATACATACATATTGTATAATAAACAAAACAGATTAAAAATCACATATTTACAAAACTTAAAATACATCCAAGTATCATTTCCTATACGAAGTTCAATAAATAAAAACCTATGAAGGAGATTGAAGATTAAAAGGGGCTTATGCTATTCCACCAGGTTATGGCTCCCCTTCAAATTACCCTACCCCAGGCACACCAACACACCAGACACCATGTGCAGCCACAAAAAGGCTAAGCGGTACTGCACAAAGCCCCTTTCCTTCAACAGGGGGAGTAAAAATTGACGCCTAAATGTAGCATAAAAGTCACAAAACAGAGTAAAATGGATCAAAGACTGTAGGGACACCCCACCAGATGGACAGATCTGTATAGAAATTGGGTCAAACTGTCCCAGCGAGAAGCACAAATTGCTTCTGATTACACCTAACCGAAAATCGCAAGATGAGTGTCCTTTACCAAACGTTCTGTATCACCAAGAGGTACATCTCTGGGCCTACCAAAGTTTTTAACATTTGGAAGTCCCTCACCAATTTATTTGTTAATTCCTCTGCCTCCCTCTTGGCTCTTAAAATATTAAGAAGATTCTCCTTTGCCCAGGGTTTATCATAACGTGTTTAACCCTCTGGGGCATTGAAGATATCTGGGTGACAAAGGGATATAGCAACTTCTGTTATATATACCAAACCAGGGAATATCCAGTGTGTGAGCACGTCATACAGTCATGCCGGATTTGTTTTATTTAGGGAAGCACTCGTTTGACCAGATGCAGATTCATAACAAAAGGGGATCAATCTTAATAGCATCCTCTATAAAATTCAAATCCAGTTCGACATGTGTGCAAAAGGCAGAGGTGTTTTGCCTCACCCCTAACACCCTTTTACAAAAGCGATTTTCCTCAGTCATAGGTGCCCTACTAGCAGAATAGCCCCAAAGTGATGCCCCATACATTAGAACTGGAAGACATTTCCACCTGTACACTTCTAGCAGGGGCTTTATTGGTTTATTACCCACTCTTGAGGCAAACTCAAAGGTGGTTCCTACCGTGGCATTAAAATGCACACATCTCCTAGACATACAGGGTTTCCAAGTTCCCTTATAATCAAAAGTTACCCCTAAGTAGGGGAATTCTTGTACATCGCTTTTTGATTGGTTGTTAATCTTCAGCACACCCACCCTACTAAGAGGTTTACCACAAACCATAAAATGTGATTTACTACTATTAATCTCTAAGTCTAGGTCAGACATAAAATTGCCATACGCTTTCACTACCTCGTGGAGACATTCATGGTGCAGGCCATAAGAACCGCATCATCCGCATAGATCAGGACTGGGACACTCTTTCCATTTATTTTGGGGACATCCTTACATTTTCCCACTAAAAAAAAAAACATACAGCCCATCTGTGTACAAAAGAAATAGGTTGGGGACCAAAACACACCCCTGTCTAACACCCCTGCTTAGCCCAAAAGATTCTGTGCATTCCCCCTTTGACCCACAGCTCACAGTTGCATTTGTTCCTAAGTAGAGATAGCAGAGCAAATCCACAATTTGGGGCTCCAAACCCATCAGGGTTAACTTTTGGCATAACTTACTTCAATTCACTTTATAAATCATTGTCATTTCGAATGAGCTATTTGGAATATAGATTAACTGTATTTTTTAACAGACTTTTATATAATTTCTTGAAGTGTCATTTGTGAATTTTAAAGGAAGAGACATAATTGTGAGGTCTATACTTAGTAGAAATAGAGTTAGCCTGTGCACAAGTAAAAATAGTCATAAATGAATACATACATTTTTGATAGATTCACTCTAAGTGATTTTTGTGTGGTGGGGATGATCAGGCTTGAACGCTTATATCTTATCATGATGGGTCCATAGGAAGGGTAATTGTACCATTTGTGGTCTTTCTTCTAAATACCACCACAGAAGATCTAATTAAACACCAAGGAAAAACAGCTGCAGTATAGAGGGATGCCTAAGGCCAATAAGTTAATGCAGTTATATACAAAAAATAACTTTCAACAGCTTACTAATACACAGCAAAGTATTGGAAGACAGAAGGGAATGTGTAGTTCTCTGTTTAAATTTAGAACATGATTAACAGTGTCATATTTATTAATCGAAAATGTCTTCTTTGATCCTAATTTCACATCTAAATTTCTTCCTCTTCTCTCAGATTTGTGATGCCCAATGAGTGTTTTGCAATGTGACTAACTACTGTGCATTTGATATCCTTATTTCTTTCACAAAACATAAAATAATAAGTACTATTAAACTGTCAACCCTAATTATAGAGCACAAATGCAGTATGCAGACCAAGAAGTGAGAACTGACAAACTATATTTCAAACTTATTTGATGAGGGTACATTATTCTATGCAATTCCAACATTGTAAGGAAATGCCTCCTTGGCATGGTTACCCCCTGACTTTTTGCCTTTGCTGATGCTAAGTTTTGATTTGAAAGTGTGCTGAGGCCTGCTAACCAGGCCCCAGCACCAGTGTTCTTTCCCTAACCTGTACTTTTGTTTTCATAATTGGCACACCCTGGCATCCAGGTAAGTCCCTTGTAACTGGTACCTCTGGTACCAAGGGCCCTGATGCCAGGAAAGGTCTCTAAGGGCTGCAGCATATCTTATGCCACCCTGGGGACCCCTCACTCAGCACAGACACACTGCTTGCCAGCTTGTGTGTGCTAGTGAGGACAAAACGAGTAAGTCGACATGGCACTCCCCTCAGGGTGCCATGCCAACCTCACACTGCCTATGCAGTATAGATAAGTCACCTCCTAGCAGGCCTTACAGCCCTAAGGCAGGGTGCACTATACCATAGGTGAGGGCACCAGTGCATGAGCACTGTGCCCCTACAGTGTCTAAGCAAAACCTTAGACATTGTAAGTGCAGGGTAGCCATAAGAGTATATGGTCTGGGAGTCTGTCATGCACGAACTCCACAGCACCATAATGGCTACACTGAAAACTGGGAAGTTTGGTATCAAACTTCTCAGCACAATAAATGCACACTGATGCCAGTGTACATTTTATTGTAACATACACCCCAGAGGGCACCTCAGAGGTGCACCCTGAAACCTTAACCAACTATCCGTGTAGGCTGACTAGTTCTAGCAGCCTGCCACACACCAGACTTGTTGCTGGCCACATGGGGAGAGTGCCTTTGTCACTCTGTGGCTAGTAACAAAGCCTGTACTGGGTGGAGATGCTTATCACCTCCCCCTGCAGAAACTGTAACACCTGGTGGTGAGCCTCAAAGGCTCACCCCCTTTGTTACAACACCACAGGGCACTCCAGCTAGTGGAGTTGCCCGCCCCCTCCAGCCACGGCCCCACTTTTGGCGGCAAGGCCGGAGGAGATAATGAGAAACACAAGGAGGCGTCACTGGCCAGTCAGGACAGCCCCTAAGGTGTCCTGAGCTGAGGTGACTCTGACTTTTAGAAATCCTCCATCTTGTAGATGGAGGATTCCCCCAATAGGGATAGGAATGTGACACCCTCCCCTTGGGAGGAGGCACAAAGAGGGTGTAGCCACCCTCAGGGCTAGTAGCCATTGGCTACTAACCCCCCAGACCTAAACATGCCCTTAAATTTAGTATTTAAGGGCTCCCCAGAACCTAGGAACTCAGATTCCTGCAGCCTAAGAAGAAGAGGACTGCTAAGCTGAAAAACCCTGCAGAGAAGACGGAGACACCAACTGCTTTGGCCCCAGCTCTACCGGCCTGTCTCCCCCCTTCTAAAGACACTGCTCCAGCGATGCTTTCCCCAGGGACCAGTGACCTCTGAAGCCTCAGAGGACTGCCCTGCTCTAGAAGGACCAAGAACTCCCGAGGACAGCGGCTCTGTTCACCCAAGACTGCAACTTTGTAACAAAGGAGCAACTTGAAAACAACTTGCGTTTCCTGCCGGTAGCGTGAGACTTGCTACTCTGCACCCGACGCCCCCGGCTCGACTTGTGGAGAACAAACACTTCAGGGAGGACTCCCCGGCGACTGCGAGACCGTGAGTAGCCAGAGTTGTCCCCCCTGAGCACCCACAGCAACGCCTGCAGAGGGAATCCCGAGGCTCCCCCTGACCGCGACTGCCTGTTCCTCAGATCCCGACGCCTGGTAAAGACTCTGCACCCGCAGCCCCCAGGACCTGAAGGATCTGAACTCCAGTGCAGGAGTGACCCCCAGGAGGCCCTCTCCCTTGCCCAGGTGGTGGCTACCCCGAGGAGCCCCCCCCCTTGCCTGCCTGCATCGCTGAAGAGACCCCTTGGTCTCCCATTGATTTCAATTACAAACCCGACGCGTGTTTGCACACTGCACCCGGCCGCCCCCGTGCTGCTGAGGGTGTACTTTCTGTGCTGACTTGTGTCCCCCCGGTGCCCTACAAAACCCCCTTGGTCTGCCCTCCGAAGACGTGGGTACTTACCTGCTGGCAGACTGGAATCGGGGCACCCCCTTCTCCATTGAAGCCTATGCGTTTTGGGCACCACTTTGACCTCTGCACCTGACCGGCCCTGAGCTGCTGGTGTGGCAACTTTGGGGTTGCTCTGAACCCCCAGCGGTGGGCTACCTTGGACCCAAACTTGAACCCCATAGGTGGTTTACTTACCTGCAAAAACTAACAAACTCTTACTCCCCCTAGGAACTGTTGAAAATTGCACTGTGTCTAGTTTTAAAATAGCTATATGTGATTTATGTGAAAACTGTATATGCTATTTTGCTAATTCAAAGTTCCTAAAGTACCTACCTGCAATACCTTTCATTTGAAGTATTACATGTAAATCTTGAACCTGTGGTTCTTAAAATAAACAAAGAAAATATATTTTTCTATACAAAAACCTATTGGCCTGGAATTGTCTCTGAGTGTGTGTTCCTCATTTATTGCTTGTGTATGTACAACAAATGCTTAACACTACTCCTTTGATAAGCCTACCGCTCGACCACACTACCACAAAATAGAGCATTAGTATTATCTCTTTTTGACACTATTTTACCTCTAAGGGGAACCCTTGGACTCTGTGCATACTATTCCTTACTTTGAAATAGTGCATACAGAGCCAACTTCCTACAAACATGATCTTCTGTTTCTGAAGCAATCAATCGTTGCCTTGAAATTAATGAAAGTTTTTCACTGTGCTTTATTAATAGAAGATGTAGTTCTGTGTTAGGAAATATGTACCTTCATTATTTTTAATTGGCATATAGGATGGTTTACTCCTTGCTGTATTTTCTGCCTTGGCATTGCAGATGGCTGCACATGTCTTTGGTGAACAAGTCTTTAAAATATACAAAGGGTGTGCCTTTGCCTTCACGCATAGGAGTATTATTTTCTAATCTCCTTGTATGCCTTTTTCGATGTAGCTTTTTACCTTCTAGGAGGAGTTTTCATATCAGTGCATGAGGGACTATGGTATAGCTGGAAAGCACACTCACAATTATCCTTTTTGTCACATACACATGTTTATTTCAATTAAGAATTTTATAAAGAAAGCAATCAATTTCTGCTGCTTCCCCAAATAATTGGTAAACCCAAGAGGGCAGGGTATAATTTGATAATAAACATTTGTGAGTGTAATTAATGTAAACAACATTTCTACCTAGAAATGTTGTTTGCAGGCGTTACACTCACAAATATTTATCATTCTATTTTGTTTACATTTGTATGTGTAACTCTTTGTTTACATGCATTGGCACATTAAATTCAGACTGATTGACTTTGCCAATACTTACTCATTATTAGGACACAATAGCATCACAGACTCTGATTGGGTGATGAAATTTAAGAGGGTGAAATGATGGCATTTAAGAGGAGCAGAGCAGTGCTGAGGGAGTTCTGATGATAGTCTGTTAAAACCACAATGGAAGCTAGGTGTTACTTGAAATAGGGAGGGGTCACCAAGTGGCATATTTACAAGCCCCTAGCACCACTGGAGCATCACTTTTTGTGACACTCCGGTGGCGCTGTGCCTTATTTACAAGGTGGCACTAAGCCACTTTTTGTGGATTAATACCGCCTTGTAAATATGGGCCCCTCCAATGCATTTAGGGCCGTATTTATACTTTTTGACGCAAAACTGCGCTAACGCAGTTTTGCGTCAAAAAAATTAGCGCCGGCTAACGCCATTCTGAAGCGCCATGCGGGCGCCGTATTTATTGAATGGCGTTAGCCGGCGCTAGCAGACCGGCGCTGCCTGGTGTGCGTGGAAAAAAACCACGTACACCAGACAGCGCCGGCGTAGGGGGAAAATGGCGTATGGGCGTCTTAAAATGGGGCAAGTCAGGTTGCGTCGAAAAAATCGTCGTAACCCGACTTGCGCCATTTTTTTTCGACGCCCATCCCCCATCAACATGACTCCTATCATTGTAAAGATAGGAGTCATGCCCCCTTGCCCAATGGCCATGCCCAGGGGACTTATGTCCCCTGGGCATGGTCATTGGGCATAGTGGCATGTAGGGGGGCACAAATCAGGCCCCCCTATGCCACAAAAAAAAAAAAAACTTACCTGAACTTACCTTAATGTCCATGGGATGGGTCCCTCCGTCCTTGGGTGTCCTCCTGGGGTGGGCAAGGGTGGCAGGGGGGGTCCCTGGGGGCAGGGGAGGGCACTCTGGGCTCATTTTGAGCCCACTTGTCCCTTAACGCCATCCCTGACCCAGGCGTTAAAAAGCGGCGCAAATGCGCCGTTTTTGGCCACGCCCACTCCCGGGCGTCTCTTTTGCCCGGGAGTATAAATACCACGTAAAGGCCTGGGAGTCATTTTTTAAGACGGGAACGCCTCCCTTGCATATCATTAACGCAAGGAAGGGGTTCACGCTAAAAAATGACGCACACTCCGGGCACTTTGGCGCCCGAAGCGTCTAACGCCAGAGTATAAATATGGCGTTAGTTGGCGTTAGTTCTGCGTCGAATTTTTCGACGCAAATTCGGCGCAACCAGAGTATAAATATGGCCCTTAGTTCGCAGCAAAGGGCCATGCAATAGGTATTGCTGTGGGTGTTTCATTGCAACACCCATTGCTTTTGACGCTGCCCCAGATTTACAAGAATTAGTAAATCTGTGGCAGTGCCAAAAACTAACACCACTTCATAGGTGGTGTTATCATGGTGCAATGAGGACAAATACTTTTATTTCTCCTCGTTCTTGCTTTTTCAAATGTGTACTTTATTCTGCAACACACATAGAAAGAGCAAAACGTCATGAATGATTGTTTATGTGCAGGAAGAAGTACCTTCCTGCACATAAATAGTCATTCAATAATGAGAATTCGCTACTTCTATGTGTGCTGCATTCTGCGAAATCGGCATTGTAGATTGTTTATGTTCAGGAAGGGACGCCTTCCTGCACATAAACAATCATTCCCTTCAACACAGACACCCGTGCACTTTGGTGCAAGGATACATGTGTTGGCACTGGCAGCTAAATTTTGCGATTTAGTGCCAGTACTGGGGAAACACAGGGATGCACCATATTTTTGCAAATACGGTGCAACTTTGAGTTTTAGAACTGATGCAGCATGGCGCTGTAAATTTTGGCGCTGCACCAGTTCCTTGTTATTTTGGCCACAGGTGTCTTTCAGTTTTGTAAAAGATGCTTGCAAGTGAAGTGCCAACTAGCTAGAATGTGCGCAATTACAATTATATAGATGTGATGTCTTATGAGGCCATTGGGGGTTTGGCATTTGATCTAGTTCACGTGTCTGGTGGAGGCCAGTGCTGCCACCCTCCCGGCAAAGGAATGCATACAGCAATAGGAAAACCCCACTGCCTTGGCATGGATCCTAGAGGCAAAACTTCTTCCGCTGACATGGCAGGAGCACTTATGTCAAAAATATAATGCTGGGCCGTTATCATGTCAGATAAGCCAATTGGATATATATATTTTTTTTTTATTTTATTAACAAACTCAGAAAGCATTGATTTATTTCTGAAGTATAAAAAAAACGGCTCTAACATGCAGCACATTTTCTCCCTGGACCTGCAGGGTTGGAATAGGAAAAATGTGTGTCAGACTGTCTTCCCTAAGTAGGGCAGTCCTTCTAGAACATTGATCTTAGATGCCATGTGACAGTTTAATCACTGGAAAAAGGTTATAATCCCGGCCCCCTGATATACTTTCGTAAAAGAATTGTTGAAATTTTCATTTTTGATTTGTGTTTTTGGATCATTAAAGATGTAATTTAGCTTGGGTAGACATTGCTGATCCCGGCCAGATTTTTCTGGATGACATTTTTAAAAATGGCAAATGTGTTGCAGTGATGATGTAATATTTCAGGACCCATGAGACCTATGTCGTTCATTTTGATTTAAAAAAATGGGTTTTCCGGGTCAAGTAGTCTGATAGAGTCAGAAAAAAAACTCCTCAAAGCAACCCTTCTGTCATTTTCCATTCCTGTTGTAGACTCATTTTCATACTTCACTTTATTTATTTGTTTCGGCAATTGCTCATGGCACATTTGTAGAATGTTGAACATTTGAGAGCAGTATGTTGACAGGGACATCTTTTTGTAGCACAGGTTTTGCAAGTACATGTACCTATAAGTTCTGTGGGTAGAGGCTCTTAGAAATGTTGTAGTTTTTTGCACCCCATCAATATGTTCCCAACCAAAATGACACAGATATTTCACTACATATGCATGATCCAAAGCATTTACACATCCTCTGATCAAGTACAACACACTTTTAATGTGTCCACCACTGAATATGACATTGGTAGAAGGCCACTTAGCTGGACTGATCTCTTGAACTCACTCTACTGAAGATTGTCAAATGTGTGTCAGTCAGAACTTGTTTTCCACACACGCAAAAGGTTTTTTTCTACGTCTTTAAAGTCACATTCTTCTTCTGTCTCAGCAAATTCTTTTTAAAAAACTTCACAGGTTCTGCAGTTAAAGCTCCAAGCTTTGTTCCAATTTTGCTCCTTGTATCATCACCCGTAAGATTATGTGCCTTGCATATAGCTGGGTCCAAACTGGAACGGCATGGGTGGCAAAAAAAACGATGGATTTAGACCCAGATCTGTGTACTGGGGGTTAATGTTTGACACTGTTCAGCATTCCGTCCATCACTTGTTCTTTTTGCATTTTTCACCCCAAGTGGGAAGGGTATGCCCAGACGTGGGTCCCGTGCTCCCCATGCCACTGGAATCAAGCTAGCCTGGCTGTTCAAGGGTGATACCCGAAAACCGGTCCTAGGATGTTTGTTTCCAGTCCAGGGAGGACCTGGCTTGGCAGTTCGGGCTCGACTGTTCCCATATGGAACAGGGTCAAGACTGATTTGCACATAGCTGGGTCCAAACTGTAACGGCATAGGTGGCAAAAAACAATGAGGCCCAGATCTCTGTACTAGGGGTGAATGTTTGACATTGTTCAGCATTCCATCCATCACTTGTTCTTTTTGCATTTATCGCCCCAAGTGGGAAGGGTATGCCCAGACATGGGTCCAGTGCTCCCCCATGCCAGTGGAATCAAGCTAGCCTGGCTCATGAAGGGTGATACCCAGAAACTGGTCCTAGGATGCTTGTTTCCAGTCCAGGGAGGACCTGGCTTGGCAGTGTGGGCTGGACTGTTCTCATGGGGAACAGGGTCAAGACTGATTTGCATATAGCTGGGTCCAAACTGAAACGGCATGGGTGGCAAAAAAATGATGGATTTAGGCCCAGATCTCTGTACTGGGGGTGAATGTTTGACTTTGTTCAGCATTCAGTCCATCACTTGTTCTTTTTGCATTTGTCACCCCAAGTGGGAAGGGTATGCCCCAACATGGGTCCTGTGCCCCCCATGGCACTGGAATCAAGCTAGCCTGGCTGATAAAGGGTGATACCCAGAAATCGGTCCTCGGATACTTGTTTCCAGTCCAGGGAGGACCTGGCTTGGCAGTTTGGGCAGATCCCTGTACTGGGGGTCAAGACTGATTTGCATAGAGCTGGCACCAAACTGGACGGCATGGGTGGCAAAAAAACGACGGATTAAGGTCCAGATCCCTGTCCTGGGGGTGAATGTTTGACATTGTTCAGCATTCCGTCCATCACTTGTTCTTTTTGCATTTGTCGCCCCAAGTGGGAAGGGTATGCCCAGACGTGGGTCCGTGCTCCCCATGCCTCTGGAATCAAGCTAGCCTGGCTGATGAAGGATGATACCCAGAAACCAGTCCTAGGATGCTCGTTTCCAGTCCAGTGAGGATCTGGCTTGGCAGTTTGGGCTGGACTGTTCCCATGGGGAACAGGGTCAAGACTGAATTGTATATAGCTGGGTCCAAACTGGAACAGGTGGCAACAAAACTATGGATTTAGGCCTAGATTTCTGTATTGGGGGTGAATGTTTGACATTGTTCAGCATTCTGTCCATCACTTGTTCTTTTTGCATTTGTCGCCCAAAATGGGAAGGGTAAGCCCAGATGTGGGTCCCGTGTTCCCCATGCCACTGGAATCGAGCTAGCCTGGCTGATGAAGGGTGATACCCAGAAACCGGTCCTAGGATGCTTGTTTCCAGTCCAGTGAGGACCTGGCTTGGCAATTTGGGCTGGACTGATCCCATGGGGAACAGGGTCAAGACTGATTTGAATATAGCTGGGTCCAAACTGGAACGGCTTGGGTGGCAACAAAACGATGGACTTAGGCCCAGATCTCTGTTCTGGGGGTGAATGTTTGACATTGTTCAGCATTCCGTCCATCACTTGTTCTTTTTGCATTTGTCGCCTCAAGTGGGAAGGGTATGCCCAGACATGGATCCAGTGCTCCCCATGCCACCGGAATCAAGCTAGCCTGGCTGATGAAGGGTGATACCCAAAAACCGGTCCTCGGATGCTTGTTTCCAGGCCAGGGAGGACCTGGCTTGGCAGTTCGGGCTGGACTGTTCCCATGGGGAACAGGGTCAAGACTGATTTGCATATAGCTGGGTCCAAACTGGAACGGGTGGCAAAAAAACTATGGATTTAGGTCTAGACATCTGTACTGGGGGTGAATGTTTGACATTGTTCAGCATTCTGTCCATCACTTGTTCTTTTTGCATTTGTCGCCCCAAATGGGAAGGGTAAGCCCAGATGTGGGACCCGTGTTCCCCATGCCACTGGAATCAAGCTAGCCTGGCTGATGAAGGGTGATACCCAGAAACCGGTCCTAGGATGCTTGTTTCCAGTCCAGTGAGGACCTGGCTTGGCAGTTTGGGCTGGACTGTTCCCATCGGGAACAGGGTCAAGACTGATTTGAATATAGCTGGGTCCAAACTGGAACGGCTTGGGTGGCAACAAAACGATGGACTTAGGCCCAGATCTCTGTTCTGGGGGTGAATGTTTGACATTGTTCAGCATTCCGTCCATCACTTGTTCTTTTTGCATTTGTCGCCTCAAGTGGGAAGGGTATGCCCAGACATGGATCCAGTGCTCCCCATGCCACCGGAAGCAAGCTAGCCTGGCTGATGAAGGGTGATACCCAGAAACCGTTCCACGGATGCTTGTTTCCAGGCCAGGGAGGACCTGGCTTGGCAGTTCGGGCTGGACTGTTCCCATGGGGAACAGGGACAAGACTGATTTGCATATAGCTGGGTCCAAACTGGAACGGCATTGGTGGCAAAATAACTATGGATTTGGGCCCAGATCTCTGTACTGGGGTTGAATGTTTGACATTGTTCAGCATTCCGTCCATCACTGGTTCTTTTTGCATTTGATGCAAACACTGGGCATCTCTGGGTCAAGTTTTTTGTACAGAATATGAAACCAGATTAGGGGCCTAATTTCGAGTTTGTCAGTTCATGCACCACCATGGCAGTAGTGACAATCCAACTGCTATCGGCTTGGCAGTCAGACCCCTGTATTACAGTGTTGGCTGGCCTACAGAGCAAAGACCGCTGCCGTCCTACCAGCACCACCAGGCAGCGCAGACTGCCACAGTGACGAGGCAGGACCACAGGCCAGTGGAGCCAGTGTTTCCGCCAGACTCATTGGCATGTTGCACACCGCCAATGTGACTGTGGCAGTCCAACTACCATGTCCAAGCTGGCGGAAACGGAGAGCATAATGGAAGCAACTCACCAGCAGGCAGCATTACACATTTTGTACCACCCTGGAGGTCACCACACATGTGCTGTTGCTGCTCATCGAAGGTGCCCAAAATCCATGCTGCCGTCGATGCAACCGACGGTAAGTGCACACACCTACCTATGTAATTAATCTCAACAACAGATTGTCGCACCGTTGTCCACATGATATGGGGACCATGCTATGAGCACCAAGTACACGTGTCATTGTGTCCACAGTCATAGTCATTCACAAACAATGACACTTTCACAGCCCCAAAAGGCCCTCTTTGGGCAGGTCACTGACACTGTACTGCAACATTCCACAAAAACACACGTCTGACCATCTCAGACACAGAGACAGCGAAGTATACACAACATTGTGTCACACAACATCAACAACACATCAACATCACATCTACCAATACAACTGACACCCTCACATTGCACACATACCAAGGACTGTTGTCAGATTGAACACACATATGTATAGATGTGTCATAGAACATAAACACCCCTCCCATGAAACAGTCCTGCAATGGACCCACACATCAACCACATTGCAACACAATGGAAGGACAATGGGATGCACCATAGTTTGAGAGGAAAATATCCAAATTTAACTATGCAAACAATACCTGCACAATAGGGAGCATCACGAGCAGTCCTGGAAGGGTGCTGCCTTGGGGCACACTACACTTTGTGCATGCCCCAAAAAATGCCATTTGGACAGTAACCAGCCCTCCATGTATCTCAGGGACAAACAATAGTGGAGCCAAGTAACATGCTCATCTGAAGAATGTCTAAGTTCAAGTCAAGAAAGCAAATACAACAGCAAGAGCATGGGCCATACATCTAGATGAAGTAGCTGCAAGGTACACATAGGAAAAAAGAACACATGCACAGTCAAATGCAGAGAAAGCTAGCATAATTGAACACCCTCCATGTGTGGACAAACAAAGCTTCAGCTTCCCCAATGTGACTGTCGTAGTTGGACTCTTGCTCTAGGCAAGACTGCTGGTTTAAGGATGATAGTACTTATGTTTGTAGGTGACTATACAAATCCTACAACAAAATGCAACTGCCGTCCCAACCCTTCCGGCTCACAAGCAACACCTCACCAAAACCCAAAGC
Source organism: Pleurodeles waltl (assembly GCF_031143425.1). Taxonomy (NCBI): domain Eukaryota; kingdom Metazoa; phylum Chordata; class Amphibia; order Caudata; family Salamandridae; genus Pleurodeles; species Pleurodeles waltl. Next base: position 345,037,635 of record NC_090437.1, on the reverse strand, counting down.
AGTTAAAAGGTGATTTGTGGCAGCCTTTACGAATGGACCCAAGAGTGTGACATCTCAGGGAGCGTCGTGGTTAAACAGAGATTACCCCTTTCTCACATTAACCACGTCTCAGTCACACACACAGGCAATAAAGAAGATGCAGTAGAGTTTTCAATAGGTTTTATTTTAGCAAAACTTCAATCTGCGATATGTTGCATGGGCACAAATGATTAGGATAATGGACAGTGCAAGAAATAGAATAGTAAAGACAAGAGTCAATAATACAAAGACCCCACCATCTTGCAATATCATGAAATAACATGAAGTGTCCTAATACCCTAGCATGTAGGCCTAACCTCTAACCTAGACGAGAGCTAGTATGTTAAACCTCAATCTGCCAATGCCATGTCCATGAGAAGAGCCCCCAACCCTTGTTACCTTGGAATGAGGTCTCTAGCTCAGACTCTGTAGGGACACGAAGACTGGGTCAGCGTCAAGGCAACATGCAGCATCAATAGCAGAGATGGCATCTGGTCGGAATCCCTCTATCTATCTGTTAAAGTGAGGAGTATTTATACAGATCTACTTGGATCTCTGACATAGGTTTGTTCCCAAACAATAGATAACAAGGCGTGCTTGGGACGGTAATTAATATAAACAATTCCCTTGAGAGCATGAAGTGGGAGAGTACCTAAAGTGAACACCTACAGTTTGTCTTTGTTGCCTGATCTTGACCCCTTTGCACGGTGACACTTATAATGCAAACTAAAACATGGGCCTAAGTCAAAACAAGGCAGCCATCTTAAAAGAATTAATTAAATAAATGCGCTAAAACAGAGCAAGCTAACTAGGGTAAAGTCACTGGGTGACGTGGGCACGAGTCTGCAAGCCACAGGCTAAGCTAACTCCTGTATCCCATTAAAACAAACTAGGATTCACTACAACCTCCCCACTGCCGTAACAAGTATGAGGCCATATCTGGACGCCACTGAATGTTAAATGAATCCAAATGTTGAAAATGCTCTGGACTAAAAGCTAAAAGCATAAAAACTACCTAAAACAATCCTCTTAAAAACAGGTTACAATCAATAGCTAAAAACATATCAAGAGATTACGACACTGGCGGACGGTGCAGAAAGGGCAGAAAGACCACAAACAGGCCGGCGGTCATTACCGTCCCATTATGACATTGGCGGTTTGGCATATGCCAAACCGCCAATGTCCCGCACCATCCGCCACGGCGGTAACGACCCCTGGGCTGGAGACAACGGTCTCCAGCCCGGAGGCCATCACTAGTCCGCCGGCGGTATCAGGAACCCGCATACCGCCATGGATTTTGCGGGGTTTTCAACCGCCACAACATCCATGGCGGTATGCACAGTCAGTGCCATGGAATTCGTTCCCTGGCACTGATTGAGGTCTACCCCTCCCTCCTCCCCCTCCCCCTGAGTCCTCCCCCAACACCCACGACCCCCCTACCACCCCCCACAGGTAGTAGGACCCCCTCCCCACCCTTGCCCCCCCACCCCTATTGAAATCCCCACACATACCCCCCACACTCCCCTACACGCATGCTCACACACACACACTTGCACATACATGCACACAAGTTAAATTTCCACCACACACACTCACACAACCCCTCTACACACTCACACGCACACCCCATGAATGCACACAACACACAACACCCCCACACCCCCTCCCCTAACGAACAATCGCCTTACCTGTTCCGGTGATCCTCCGGGAGGGAACGGGATCCATGGGGGCTGCACCGCCGCCAGCATACCGTCATCAGAACACCGCCACGACAAATACTGAATCATATTACGGTGGGCGGTGTTCTGATGATGTAGCGGTGACGGTGGAGCAGCTTCCACTTCACCGCTGACTGCCAGTATGGCTGCTGGCGGCTCTGCGTCCAAAAAAGGGCGGAGGGCTGCCAGCAGTCATAATATGGTTGGCGGAAGACCACCAACACTGGCGGTCTTCTGCCCGGCGGAACCTCAGCAGTCTTTGGAAAAGACCACCAAAGTTGAAATTAGGGCTATAATGTTGACCATGACAAGCACAGCAGGCCAAAGTAAGAACAATAAATGTATACTTTGAATTTGATATAAGCCAATCATCAAATTATTTACAATAGTCATGTTCCTGAAGAGCATCTCCGGAGTCACTGAATGGAAAGGACCCCAAGAAAGAGGCCACATCATCAGATGTTAGATCGATTATGAGATAGGCAGATGGGTCCACGGAGCAGTATTGCGTAGTAGTCTCTTGTGCAGTTCCACCTGCAGTAGTGCCATCCTCCATAGTGTAACGAGCCAACTCGGTGAGCAAGGAATGCTTATAAGAGGCCTCTTGAATCAGCCTTAGTCTTAAGGGGCATGACAGTGAATGAACCCTCATCGGGGACATCAGTAGTTCTTGGTCCACAGGAGGCACTGGCATAACAGCAAGGCACACTGTAGGCAAATGTTCAAAGAGGCACCATATGCTGCGAAAGACTGGTTGCACGCACCATAGGAGTGGTTAGAATGACAATAACCAATCACGCTCCAATTCCAAAAGCAAGGAAGCATCGAAGATCTGAACCATGCAATCGTGGCACAATTGAGCTGGTGGCAGCGGCTCCATTGCTTTGTGTAGCTGAAAACACACAACCACTGTGAATCAGAAAAAATAAGCCGCAGTATCCCCCCAAACAATGTCAAAATTATTGGAAAGCCGCCAAACACACTTGAAAAGAGTGAAAGGATGGCTGATGGGATGGCTCCGAAGACGGTCTGGAAGATGGACATGAATCCAGACCCAACAGCCTTAAAGAAATGCACAATCCCAGCAGTGCCTGAAGCGTTGACAATTCTGGAAACCAATTCTACAAAGTGCTTGGGGAAGCTGGTATTTAATAGGGATTGTATCTTGGCTGATGATTTCGTAATCTGCAGAGCGTACGTCTCTCTGGCTGATGTCAACGCGACCTGTTTTTGAAACAGTAGCGTCTTTAGTCTGCTCAGCTTGTCATAATTTACATTAATAGTATCAATGTGAGACCACATGTCTGATACTTTTATCTCTTGTGTGGGGGGGGGGGAATAAAACGTATCCACAACACGTAACGACCTTAGAGACTGAAATTGCGTTGGCAATTTCTGGTCGCATACCGCAACAGCTTTGGTCACTCAGAACCACATAACTCCCATTCAAAAGTACATGAAATGACAGTCAAATCAAAGGGACGGGAGTACCCTTCAGAAAACAGGCTATGCTTGTGACCCCCGCATTGCAAAGGCCATGAAGGGACACCTGTTTGCAAATCATTGAATGACTAACGGTAGTCTCAAATTCACTTCCGCTAAGAAAGACCTCTGTTTTTCCGTTTAGACAATTATAATCAAAAGGCAACTCCCACTCTTCTTTAATACAGCTATCGCCAAGTTGCTCATACCTGCCCACGGCAAGATGTTTCAGGCATTTAGGAAAACAAAAAGTGGAAATGAGCAGATTAATAATGCCATAAGAGCCAGATGGTTGAAGGACTCTCTATCACCGTAAGAAGGCAGCTTTTCTAACTTCTCTGTATGAAGCATGGTGAAACTTGCTTCCCTTTTAGCCATTGTCTGATGTTTTTTGGATAAATTAAAAGGAGTGAACAATTCACTACTGTTAATGTATCTCCATGGAATTCGGCCATTTTTAAATGTCTTTAACGTCCAACCTAACTGCATAATTGAACGCAGCTGACTTTGTCCATGATATATACGGGACATGTCCATATGAATAATATCTATCACAGATGACACTATGGCCCATATTTATCCTCTTTTAGTGCCGCATTTGCGCCGCTTTTTGACGCAAAAATGGCGCAAACTTGCAAAATTGTATTTTGCAAGTTTGCGCCACTTTTGCATCACAAAATGACGCAAATGCGGCGCAAAAATGGTATAAATATGGGCCTATGTGAATAAATTCTGTTGGACACGGTGTTCATGCCTTTATAGACAACAGCTAAAGCCTTTCCTAAGTTTTCTCAATCGACTTGCATTAAGCACGCAGCAGCTTCGATCTGAGAAAGCTTCCAGATCTCATTATACACAGCACATACAAATCTTTTAGAGTGTTGTTTTCTAGGACCTATCAAAAAGTCCTGCAAGTCTACATCTTCAGAAAGAGTGTTAAGATGTTCTTTAACTGCGGCTAATGTGTTAGACTGTACCCATTGTTGGCACAGTTTACCCACACTATGGTGGTCATTACAACCCTGGTGGTCGGTGTTAAAGCGGCGGTAAAACCAGTAACAGGCCGGCGGTAAAAAAAATGGAATTACGACCGTGGCGGAAACTGCCAACATAGACAGCCACTTTAACACTCCGACCACCACGGCGGTACAAACAAACACTGTGGCGGTAACCGCCAACCGACAGGCAGAAGACAAGGTTCCGCCCACTGTATTACAACAGTCCAATCCGCCACCTTTTCCGGGGCGGATTCACCACGAACAAAAACACGGCGGAAACAGGACTTGGAAGGGAAAACGAACACCTCTACACACCCCACGAGGAATCAGGACGCCATGGAACCCGAGCTCCAGATACTCCCAGCCTTTGTCTTCCTGCTCCTCTACCAGGAACATCAAAGATGGCGTCGAAGACCACGGTGAGTACTGCACCTACGACATAGGGGAGGGGAGGGAAAATAGAGTGACACACACACGCAACACTCCCACCCCCACCCTCACCCACTACAACACACACACAAGTACATGTTGACACATCACATTTACAACCCCCATGCCCCCTGGAAGAATGCAAGGACCAAAGGAAATGAGTAGAACGTTTGTAATCTATTAAGAAAATACAGTAATCAAAAATATATCTATATATTTACACTATAAACAAATATATTAACCAAGAATACAAGTCCAAGGTATTCCACCATTAAAGTCCGTGGACCACTGGGCCCAAAATGCATGGGCGAGGCCCACACTCAATACCCAATCAAAACAGAGAGAACACTGCAGGGGCATCAGATAGAAATACAACAGGCACCTCAGGGGGAAGGGAAGGGGGGGCACCTCAGCCAGATGAGTGCACAACGCCAGATCCACGAGGGGGCTCCATGCCCATTGATGTATCCTGGGGAGTGCAAAGCCACAGTCTCACAAGTTATTCCAGTGGGTGGTTTGCCCACTGCTGCATCCTGGGGAGTGCAAAGCCACAGTCTCACAAGTGGATAACAGTCTCCACTGGTTCTGGAGGGGGCTTGGTGCCTAGAGTGCTTCATCCTGCTCTTGGTGGCCTCAGTAGTGTCGGAGCTTTTGCCTTCATTGGCCTGCGGTGCTGGTGGCGGCGGTGTCCTGTTCAGCGGTTGTGGTGGCGGCGGTGTCCTGTTCAGTGGTGCTGATGGTGGCGGTGTCCTTGGCAGTGGTGCTTGTGGGGGTGGTGTCCTGTTTAGCGGTGCTGGTGGCGGCGGTGTCCTTGGCAGCGGTGCTGGTGGCGGCGGTGTCCTTGGCAGCGGTGCTGGTGGCATTGGTGTCCTTGGCAGCGGTGCTTGTGGCGGCGGTGTCCTGTTCAGCGGTGCTGGTGGCGGCGGTGTCCTCGGCTGCGTTGCTGGTGGCGGCGGTGTCCTGTTCAGCGGTGCTGGTGGCGGCGGTGTCCTTGGCAGCGGTGCTTGTGGCGGCGGTGTCCTGTTCAGCGGTGCTGGTGGCGATCTTGTCCGCCGTGCAGGTTTTTGGCAACTTGCCTGTTTTTCTGTGCCCTTTCCCCACCTTGGGTGGTGGCGCAGCTGTCTTCCCACTCCTAACTGTACTCCTGGGAGAGGCTTTGGTGGTAGATGTTTTGCCTCTCTCCCACCGGGCAGTGGCCAACTTTTTGTGCTTTTGAGGTGGGGGACTGTCCGTGGTCTGGCTCCTTGGCACACTGGCTGCCCTGCTGTCTGGCGCACTCCAGAAGCTGGTTACTACTGGCACCACTGTTCCCGCAGATGTTGTGGCTGAGGTGCTGGGTTGGGACCTGGAAAGGCGGGCCCTAGGGGACTGAAGGGGTGGGGGAGGTGAGGGGAAGAGGTGAAGTTTGGACAGGAAAGGTTTTTTGGACACACTGGGATGGGTAGATAGAGGGGGTTTGGGAGTGGAGGAAGAGGTAGTGGTTGTAGGAGGTGTACGTTTGGTGAAGGTACATGGGCTGGAGGCTGTCGTGAGGTGGATGGCTGTTAGGTGGGTGTGTGGCTGCGTTTGTGTACCTTGGGAGGTGGGCTCACAGACACACTGGGAGAGGACACAGGGGATGTGTGAATGGTAGTGGGGTGGTGAGTGCAAGTGAGCAGGGTGTGGTGGTGGGTGTGCTGGTGATGGAGGTAGTGGCTGAAGATGTAGTGCATGCAGGTGTGAGTGTAGACAAGACTGGGAGGGAGGAGGGAGATGAGGAAGAGGGGGACACAGTGGAGGCAGTGGATGTTGCTATGTCTGCATGGGTATGATGCTTGCGTGAGTGCATGTGGGATGTGTGGTGCTTATGTTTGCCTGAGCTTCCCTTGTGTGTTGACGTGTGTGCATGCTGGTCTGATGGTGTGCTTGGGATAGGCTGAGGTACAGGTGTTTGGGTCTGGGTGGAGGAAGTTGGAGAGGGGAGGCTGGACACAGAGACAATGGCTGCCATCAGTGCTGAGGCCAGAGTCTGAAAAGCTTGCTGTTGGGCTTCCTGACCAGAATGAATGCCCTCCAGGTATGCATTGGTCTGTTGCAACTGCCTCGCTACACCCTGGATGGCATTCAAAATGGTAGACTGGCCAACAGTGAGGGACCTGCAGAGGTCAATGGCTTCCTCACTGAGGGCAGCAGGGCTGACAGGGGCAGGGGCTGAGGTGCCTGAGGTAAAGGAGATGCCCACCCTCCTGGGTGAGCGGCCACGGGGCACACGCTGAGGGGCTGCTGGGAGGGCGGTGCTGGTAGAGGGGGTGGCAGCTGTACCTGTAGATGGGGGGGCACAGAGGGGCCCACCACCACAAGGGAGCTCCCATCAGAGGAGGAGTCTGTGTCTCTGGTTTCAGCTCCTGTCCCCGCCGTGGAGCTCCCCTCACCCTCCATCCCACTGGTGGCTTCTGACTTTGTTGTGTCGCCCTCCAGGGCCATGTGGGATGCAGCTCCCTCCTGATCCGGTGCCACTGCTCCTCCGCCTGATGATGCTAATGCACACAAGAACAGGGAGACCACAAAAAGGGGGGGGGAAGACAGAAGAAAGACATGTTCAGTGCATGCAATACCGCTACTGTTGGCGGACACTACAGACACAGAAGCCCCCTGCACTATGCCGTGCACTTTGAGTTCCCTAATTAATCACAGGGACATGGGGTACAAGGCCTATGCCCGATTGCTGCACACATGGAAGTCACAGGAGTCTGACTAGGTGTAGTTGCCTCTGAACACAGGTGGGGTGGGCTGCCACATGGCCTGTCTTAAGAAGGGACCTTGCCTACTAAACTCACCCTGGCCTAGGGGAACCCACAGCCCACCTCCCCCACCCAAACACCTACAATGCGCGCTGAACAGCAGAATGAGAGGGTACTCACCCCCTTGTGGTTGCTGTGATGCCCTCAAGCGCCCATCCAAATCCGGATACGCCACCGCCAGGATCCGGAACATCAGAGAGGTCCTGATGCGATTGGCACCCCTCCCACATTGGGAGGCCATCCCCAGCTGGGCCTCTGCCGTCTTCTTGCTCCAGTGGTGAATGTCCTCCCATCTTTTATGCCAGTGGGTGCTCAGTCTGTGGTGGACCCCCAGGGTCCGGGCTTTCTTGGCGATAGCACGCCAAATATCCTTCTTCTGGTGAGCGCTGACCTACACGAATAGGAGAGGGGAAAAGGAGAAGATATAACCGTCCACATCGTCACAGTCATTGGCCCGTATCCCTACCCTTGCCATGACGCACATGCACTCACCGTCGTTTCATGCACGCCTCATTCTCCCCCCCTATCTTTCATCCACAGCACTCCCCACAGGCATTGCCCATTCGGCATGCTCACAGTGTACTTACCTGTTTGTCTGGAGGACCGTAGAGTAGAGTGTACTGGGGGAGGACCCCATCCTCTAGTTTGTCCAACTCCTCCGTGCGGAAGGCAGGGGCCCTTTCCCCAGACACATGAGCCATTGTCTCTTCCAGACTGAGGTCACAGTAGCACTTGCAGTGTAGGTCCTCTCCTGTCGAAGATCAGGTATCAAGTGAGTGAACAGACAGAAAATGGCGGTAACGTCCGCAGCGGTGCACACCGTCACCGCCGACGTACATCGTCATTGGCTCCTGGAACCCATAGGGTCCAATGTTAACCAATGCAGGATTGCGCCGAGGTCTTCGCCCGCCTACCGCCACAGTGTACAACGCCAGCGCAGTTACATCATATCCCCTTGACCCACCTTACAGGTCAGGCAGCTGCCATTTCAGGGGGCCACATGGCATGTAATTTTGACTGCGTCACACATATCCAGGCCGTGCATAAACACTAATACAGGCATATATCGATTTACAAAAATTATGGAATAAAGTTGTGTTTACGTACCTCAGTGTTGGTTGACTCTCTGCTCGCTGTTCTCCTCCATAGAGCATGACCGCTAGGGCAGGTGAGGAGATGGCGGCATCCTCCGGTGTACAGACCGCTGGTGGACCTGTCCACAATGGAGGAGCGACATGTAATTGTCACATACAGACTTGATCGTACCACAATCCTGGAACTGTGTGCCCAGTTGGAGCCAGTCCTGATGTCAGCTATCCGACATCCCACAGGAATCCCCCCTCTAGTGCGGGACCTGTCAGTACTCCATTTCCTCGCAAGTGGGTATTTTCAAACAACAGTGGCCATTGCATCAGGGATGTCCCAGCCTATGTTCTCTAACGTGTTGTCCAGAGTGTTGTCTGCCCTGCTGAAACACATGCGCAGCTACATCGTTTTCCCTCAGGTGGAGGATTTGCCTACAGTGAAAGGTGACTTCTATGCCTTGGGACATATCCCCAACATCATAGGTGCCATTGATGGGACACATGTGGCATTGGTCCCCCCCCCAGGAGTGAACAGGTGTACAGAAACCGGAAGGGTTACCATTCTATGAATGTGCAGATGGTGTGTTTGGCCGACCAGTACATCTCCCATGTGAACGCCAAGTTTCCTGGCTCAGCGCATGACGCTTACATTCTGCGGAATAGCAGCATCCCTTTTGTGATGGGGCAACACCAGAGGCACCGTGTGTGGCTATTAGGTGAGGACATGGACCCAATACAGTGTGACTAGGTGTCTGGGTCTGGGGATGTCCCTAAGAGTTAGTGTGTGTCTAACAGTTGTCCCTCGACATTTGCAGGTGTCATGGCTACTGACCCCAGTGAGGAATCCCAGGACAAGGACAGAGGAACGCTACAATGAGGCCCATGGGCGAACTAGGAGGATTATAGAAAGGACCTTTGGCCTCCTGAAGGCCAGGTTCAGGTGCCTCCATATGACAGGTGGTTCCCTATTCTACTCACCAAAGAAGGTGTGCCAGATCAGTGTGGCCTGCTGTATGCTTCACAACTTGGCTTTGCGACGACAGGAGCCTTTTCTGCACGAGGGTGGTCCAGATGGAGGTGTTGTGGCAGCTGTGGAACCTGTGGACAGTGAAGACGAGGAAGCAGAGGACATAGACAACAGGAACACGGTGATTCATCAATACTTCCAGTGAGACACTGGTAAGAAGACAACACTGCCTGCTACATCTGATTTAATTCTTCTACCTCTCATCTGTCTGTCACTTTCATCCAGTGTATGGACCCTGATTTGTCACTTTCCCTTTCAATGTCACAGATGTGGGTCCCACTGTGTGACATCTGCTTTGCTTCCGCATGGAATAGAGCTGTGTGACATAGGTATGTTGACAATACATTGGATATGGCATTTTTCCACAGTTATTGCAAATACACATTTTCGAAAGCACAGACTGACTCAAGATTGTTTTGTGATTTAAGGGTGTTAATTTAAGTGCAAAATAGTGGAGGGGGTTGTAAATTGGTCAGGGGTGATGGTGGAGGAGTGTCCATGGCAGAGTCCTGTCTATTAGTCTCACAGGTGCATTTTCCAAAGGGGCATAGGAAGTGGAGCTAGGGCAGTGTGGCAGACCGAACAAGATGAGGACAACTGAAGCAAGAAGTTGTGGTGCTCAGGTAAGTGTTTTATTGTTCTCTAAACAAAAAAGGATAACTCAAGTGAGAGTCCGTTCTGCTGTTACTCTTAGTCTCTTGTGAAGTTCTTTTTGGAAATGATGTATCTCTTCTCTTTAGGTGGAGGCACTGTCAGTCTCTCGGACGTCCCATGTGGATATCAGGAAAAGAAATAAAGAAAACGAGGGTAAGTGGGACGTTTAAGAGATACGTCTTTCTTATTAAATTTATCGGGCTGGGGTAGACAACAAAGGGAAGGGGGTGGTGTCTGTGTGGAACAGAGGGAAGTGCTTATTAAGAATTTTACTAGCGTGTTATTGTGTCCCTAGTGCTTCTTTGTGCCCTCCCACCTCTTTTCCCCATTCACCCTCTACCCCCTCCCTAGTTCCCTTCCCCAGTCCCCTTCCCTGCCGTGTGCCCTTTACTGGCCCAGAAGGACCGTACCTTCGTAAGCCACGACCCTCCGGGGCCGTGGCTGGCGTTGAGGGGGTCCTCCCTGAGGTAGGTTTCAACAGGGCTTCCTGGCTCCAGTTCTCCGTCCTCCCGGTGGTGTTCCTTCTCTTGGTCTCTCGTCGCGCTTGGGGTCGGATCCCTTGCCTCGGTCTCCCTCCGTTCTTCGTCGTCTCCGTCTTCCTCCACCTCGTCTCCGTCACCTTCCTCCTCCTCCTTCTCTCTCTCCTTCCTTGCCGGCTCCACCGGCTTTTCATCGCCGACCTCCTTCCGTGGCCAATCCGTGGCCGGGAAACCTATCCAGGTTTCCCTGGCAACGTCCTGACGCCGGCCTCCATCGGGACGCGTCTCCCCGGTAACAGGGAGACGCGGAGATGACGTGTTGGAGGAGTCCGATACGTCATCTCCGGCCTCCTGTCTCGCGGTGATCGGGTTTACCCCGTCACATACCCCTTCCCAAGACAGGTCCTGCTCCAGGACCGAATCGGAAACAGGGAAGCGAGAGAGATAATCCGCAGGGACTTGCAAACTCCCAGGAACATGTCGGACCTGAAAGGAGAATGGTTGAAGTTCAAGGAACCATCGGAGGATCCGGGCATTCGTATCTTTATGAGCGGCAAGCCAAGTGAGGGGGGCGTGATCCGTAAAAAGTACAAAAGGCCAGCCCAACAGGTAATACTGTAGACAATCCACGGCCCATTTAATGGCCAAACACTCCCTTTCTATTATGGGGAAACGACGTTCCCGAAGGCTCAGTTTGCGGCTGATATACACAACGGGATGGTCGAGTCCCTCTGCTCCAGGCTGCATCAGAACCCCCCCGAGCCCCACATCGGAGGCATCAGTGTAAAGGTGAAAGGGTTTTGAAAAATCCGGGCACAACAATATGGGTTCTTTGGTTAAAGAGTTCCTCAAGCGTTCAAAACTAGAAGTTTGAATAGCAGAGAAAGGTAATAGTTGATTTGGATGAGATTTGGACAGGAGGTCCGTAAGGGGAGCAGCTAGAGTGGAATAGTGAGGTATGAAACGCCGATAATATCCTACTAGGCCCAAGAAAGAGCGCAAGTCTTTTTTAGTTTTTGGGAAAGGGGCATGTAAGATCGCGTCCACCTTCTGAGCTTGGGGTTGAAGTGTTCCCTGACTGATTCTGTATCCCAGATATGAAATGTCGGTTTTCCCTATAACGCATTTCTTGGGATTGGCTGTCAAACCAGCCTCGGTGAGTGCATTAAAAACTTGGCTTAGATGGTCTAAATGGTTTACCCAGGTATCGCTAAAGACAACTACATCATCTAAGTAGGCTGCTGAAAAAGCAGGGTATGGTTTTAATATGTTATCCATTAACCTTTGGAAAGTGGCTGGTGCACCATGTAGTCCAAAAGGTAATACAGTAAAATGATACAGCCCGGACTGGGTAGAAAATGCCGTTTTTTCTTTATCTTCGGGGGCTAAGGGTATTTGCCAATATCCTTTGGTTAAATCTATTGTGGACATATACGTCGCCTTTCCTAGTTTCTCTAGGACATCGTCCACCCTAGGGATTGGATACGTGTCAAATAATGAATTCTCATTAAGTTTTCGGAAGTCTATGCAAAACCTGACCGTACCGTCAGGTTTTGGTACAAGAACTACGGGCGAACACCAGGGACTGGTAGAGGGCTCTATTACTCCTAGGGTCAACATTTTCTGTATTTCATCTTCTATAACTTGCTTTCTTGCTGCTGGGATGCGATAAGGTCTGACCCGGACTACTGTGTCGGGGTTTGTTCGTATTTTATGACTGATTAGTGTGGTTCTACCGGGGTCTTCTGAAAACAATTGGTGGTATTGCTGCAACAAGCGGTATACCTGCCTCTTTTCCGCTTCCGTTAATGCTTCGTCTATAGTGGGTAGGGTTGTCCCCTTGGCTAGTGTTGTAGGGCAAAATTCAATTTTCAATTCCATACTCGGGCACAGAAGGCTAACCAATCTTGGGGCAGTGTCGGGTGTCTCGGGTGTCTCCCACTTCTTCAAAAGATTTACATGATATATTTGGGTTTTCCTAGGGTTGGTCGTTATTTCCACTAGGTAAGTTACAGGGGAGACGGCTCGGATGATTCTATGGGGGCCTTGCCATTTCGCAAGCAATTTATGTTCGGACGTGGGTCGCATGATTAAGACCTGTTCATTGGGTTGGAAAACTCTTAACTTACTCCCCTTATCATAATAATGCTTTTGGGTTCTTTGAGCCTGTTCCATATTGTCTCGTACTTCGTCCCACAATCCCTGTAAATGCGTTCTCAAGTTATGAGCATATTCCAACAATGGGGTCCCTCCCTCCATGGCTTCTTCCTCCCAGGCCTCCACCGCCATGTCCAGAAGGGAACGCGGTTGTCGTCCGAACACTAGCTCGAATGGACTATGCCCCGTGGAAGCCTGTTCGTGCGTTCGAATCGCGTATAATACCAATGGTAATTTCTGGTCCCAGTCTCTCCCTGTGTCGTGCACAATTTTCCGAAGTAACGTTTTGATAGTACGATTATATCGTTCGACCAAACCATCCGTTTGAGGATGGTAAACGGATGTTTTGATCTGAGATATGCCTAAAGTTTTACATACTTGTTTCATCAAGGTGGACGTAAAGGGAGTACCCTGATCGGTGAGTATTTCCTGAGGGAATCCCAGACGCGAAAACACCGTTATCATCGCCTGGGCTACGGTCTTTGTTGTCATACTGGTCAGGGGAATAGCCTCGGGGTATCGGGTAGCATAATCAACTATGACCAGTATGTAAGTGTGTCCTTTTGAAGAAGGAACCAAGGGTCCAACCAAGTCCATCCCTATCCGTCTAAACGGAATATCTATAATGGGGAGGGGTATGAGTGGTGCTTTTTTTGGTTTACCTGGTTCAGTCAGTTGACACCTGGGACATTGGGCACAATATTTTCTTATGTTGGCAAAGACACCGGGCCAATAAAATCGCCTGAGGAGATATTCTTCTGTTTTGTCCCTCCCAAAGTGTCCCCCTCCCGGATGATTATGAGCGAGCGTAAGGATGTGATCCCTATAGTATTCAGGTACTATGAGTTGTTTTCTTTTTTCCCCTGTTCGTGTGGTGTTTACCCGATATAGGAGATTATTTTTGATTAGGAAGTAGGGACCCACCTCATCCATTTCCTCTGACACTGCAGCTCTCCAGGCGTGAGACAGGGAGGGATCTTCTCTCTGTTGTTGAGCAAAACTGACAGGTGCTTCGTGGATTTCTGCTACCAATCCTCGTATGGTGTTCTGGCTAGTACTATTTCGGAATTGTTCTCTTTCTATTCTTTTGTCCCTTCGGGTCAGTTTTCTACGGGTTATTGGACATTCAATTGTACTTTCTGAAAACGGGGCTTCACCCCACCAGTCCTGTGAGATTTTAGAGTCTCTAACCTGATCCAATAGTTCTTGAAAATGAAGGTAATCTGTTCCCACGATACAATCCTCGATCAATTTTGGCATTATCCCCATCGGGAGACTATCCCGGTAGGGCCCCCATTCTACCTGTAGTACTTTTAACGGGTATTGCTCCTTGTCCCCGTGAATACAACAAATATGTACCCACTGTCTTGTCTCTGAACCCAAAGTGGTTATCAGGTCTTCTCTTATCACGGACTGGCTGCACCCGGAGTCGACGAGGGCACACACATAACGTCCATTGATTTTTACAGTCTGCTTGAACTTGTGGTTACCCTTCCCTGTACATAGGACCCTACGCCTTGTAACCCCTATTTCCATCGGCTCACCTCCTTCGTGTTTCTGAGGACACATACGGGCGATATGTCCCCATTCCCCGCAGTGGTAACATTGGGGTCCCTGTACAGGGGGGCCTTCCGGTATTCTACGGGAAACTGTATTGTCCAGTGGATTCTTTGGGAGGGTTTTTATAGGTGGCAAGACAGGTTTTATGTTGGGCCGTGGGGGTATATTTCTTATGTCGGTGGAGCGGTGATACGCGCAGGCCAAATCAATTGCCGTGTTAGTGTCTACTTTTGGATGCTGCCGTATCCAGTGTTTTGTGGCTAAGGGTAGAGCATCCAAGTATTGTTCCAGTATAATTATTTGTATCACTTCTTCCCGGCTATCGCCAATAGGCCCCAACCATTTTAAGGCCAAATCTTTTACCCGGAAATAAAATGTACGGGGGTCCTCATTTGGTCCCCACTTGACCTTGCGGAATTTCACCCGGTAGTATTCAGTATCATGCCCGACACGTTCCAAAATACTGCATTTTATATCCTTGTAGGGTGTGAGACCTCCGGGATTAGCAGCCTGATAGGCTGCTTGTAAGAGGCCAGTCAGTAACGGAGCAACATATTGTCCCCAGCGTTCTTCAGGCCATTGAGCTGACGACGCCACCCTTTCAAAGTTAGTAAAGAAAGACTCTGGGTCTTCCCCCTCTTGATATTTCTGCAATACTGAGCTGGGAACGTTCGGGTGGACTTTACTAGCGGCAATGGTCTCGGTTAATCTTTTCATGGCCGTTTCGTGTACCAGCTGGTTATTTGCAAGAATGGTGGCCTGGCTTTTCAAGGCCGATTGTAAAGCTTCTCTGTCCTCTTTTGCTTCCCGCTGGTGAGCCTCCCATACCAGCTGCAAATGTCTTTGTCCTTCTGCTAACTGTTTGATCATATCCTCGAGGGAAGGGTTGTCACTCATTGTGTACCCTGTTCGGTTGCCGTAGGGCCCCTAAGGATCCCACTTCTGACACCACTGTGGCAGACCGAACAAGATGAGGACAACTGAAGCAAGAAGTTGTGGTGCTCAGGTAAGTGTTTTATTGTTCTCTAAACAAAAAAGGATAACTCAAGTGAGAGTCCGTTCTGCTGTTACTCTTAGTCTCTTGTGAAGTTCTTTTTGGAAATGATGTATCTCTTCTCTTTAGGTGGAGGCACTGTCAGTCTCTCGGACGTCCCATGTGGATATCAGGAAAAGAAATAAAGAAAACGAGGGTAAGTGGGACGTTTAAGAGATACGTCTTTCTTATTAAATTTATCGGGCTGGGGTAGACAACAAAGGGAAGGGGGTGGTGTCTGTGTGGAACAGAGGGAAGTGCTTATTAAGAATTTTACTAGCGTGTTATTGTGTCCCTAGTGCTTCTTTGTGCCCTCCCACCTCTTTTCCCCATTCACCCTCTACCCCCTCCCTAGTTCCCTTCCCCAGTCCCCTTCCCTGCCGTGTGCCCTTTACTGGCCCAGAAGGACCGTACCTTCGTAAGCCACGACCCTCCGGGGCCGTGGCTGGCGTTGAGGGGGTCCTCCCTGAGGTAGGTTTCAACAGGGCTTCCTGGCTCCAGTTCTCCGTCCTCCCGGTGGTGTTCCCTCTCTTGGTCTCTCGTCGCGCTTGGGGTCGGATCCCTTGCCTCGGTCTCCCTCCGTTCTTCGTCGTCTCCGTCTTCCTCCACCTCGTCTCCGTCACCTTCCTCCTCCTCCTTCTCTCTCTCCTTCCTTGCCGGCTCCACCGGCTTTTCATCGCCGACCTCCTTCCGTGGCCAATCCGTGGCCGGGAAACCTATCCAGGTTTCCCTGGCAACGTCCTGACGCCGGCCTCCATCGGGACGCGTCTCCCCGGTAACAGGGAGACGCGGAGATGACGTGTTGGAGGAGTCCGATACGTCATCTCCGGCCTCCTGTCTCGCGGTGATCGGGTTTACCCCGTCACAGGCAGTTTGAGTATGGACAGGGTGACAAAGTGGGACAGAAGGATGACATTCAGGGTGGAGAGTGGGTTCCCTGCGCCTATCCTCCCCCTGTCGCACAGCAGCCCTCCCAGTTCCCCTGTGTTCCTTGGCCTCTGTCCCCTGAACCGTGTGCCCTCTACCACTGCCCCCAGGTCCCTGCTGTTGTTGGGGTGGTGGGTTAGCCTGGGTTCCCTATAGTGGTGGACACACTGCTGCTTGACATGTCCTGGGGACAGAGGTATGGGCCCGCTGGGTGGGTGCTGTGCTGGTGTTTCCAGAGGGGGGAAGCTCCGTAGTGGCCTGTGCCAGTGTGAGGGGAACCGACTGTCCCGAGGTCCCAGATGGGCCGGGCTGGTCATCTAGATCTAGTTGGACAGAGCTGCTGTCATCACTGTGGGCCTCTTCTGTGGGTGGAGTGGACATGTCTGGACCCTCCTGTCCGGTGACATTGGGTAGGGGTCCTGCAGGGGTATAAAGGCATGATTATTGCATCTGTATGTGCCATGGTGTGCAATGGGTAGGTGACCCTGTACCCCAGTGCTTGCATTCTTGTGTGGGACCTTATGTGATAATGGTTTAGGGGGGTGTATGGGTATGTGTAGTGGCCATGCCTTGGTGATGGGTGTCCATGCTTTGGTGTTGCATGCAGTGCTTGGGTTTGGGATGTGTGGTTTGTGATAGTGGGACATGTGTGAG
This sequence comes from Pleurodeles waltl, assembly GCF_031143425.1. Lineage (NCBI taxonomy): Eukaryota > Metazoa > Chordata > Amphibia > Caudata > Salamandridae > Pleurodeles > Pleurodeles waltl. The sequence goes on along the minus strand of NC_090437.1, from coordinate 345,020,634 downwards.
GAGTTGGAGTGATGGGGGTGAGGGCAAGGGTGGGGGTATGTGATAGCATGCAGGTAGGTTGGGGGATGAAGTAGTTAAGATTTGACTTACCAGAGTCCATTCCTCCAGCTACTCCTGCGAGGCCCTCAGGATGCAGTATAGAAAGACTTGCTACTGCCATGTTGTTAGTTGTGGGGGAGGAGGCGGGGGTCCGCCGCCAGTCCTCCGAACTGCAATCTGGTGTCTTGAGACCATGGAACGCACCTTCCCCCGTAGGTCGTTCCACCTCTTCCTGATGTCATCCCGTGTTCTTGGGTGCTGTCCCACTGCGTTGACCCTGCGCCATAGCTCCATCTTCCTAGTTATGGTGATGTGGTGCACCTGTGATCCGAATAGCTGTGGCTCTACCCAGATGATTTTCTGTCGCGCCGCGTGGTGCGGCGCGAGCCGAATGTTCAGCACAAGCCGGGCGTTCGGCTGGGGCCTCACAGCGCGTTTCTAAAACGCGGCGCGCCCCCAGTCTTTCATGCACTTTTCGAGGCCCCAGGCATTGCATGGGGCCTCGCTCTATCGTTTTCCACCGCCTTGCTGGGGTCTCCTGACCCCCCTTACCTGTTCTTCTTTCTTCCTTCTTGTCCTCTTTCTTTTCTTCTTTCTGGGGTCTTTTTGTTGTACTTTTTTTATGTCTTCTTCCCTTCCCAGGTTACCTTTCTCTTCCCAGCATTCATTGTTCCCTATTCTCTATGGTTTCTATTCTGTTTTGTTCTATGTACCTCTCCCTGTCTAATATGGTGTCCTTTTACTTCCTGTGGGTCACTTCCTGTCTTTTGGTATATAAGGGCTGTGTTTTCTTCATTTCCTTGCGCTGCAACACTTTCTGCTCAGTTAGTGTCTTCGCTCCTGATTTCCTCCCCTTTTGGTTCTGGATTTCAGCATTCTGTGTTTCCTGACCTTTGCTCCTTTTGGATTCCTGTTTGTTTGTTCTTGTTTTTTCCAGGAATCTTCCTGTTTGGAGGTTTTTCCCCTTTTCCTAAGGGGTTTTTTCCCTCTGGCGCTATTTTCTGAAGGGCACGGTCTGTTCTTGGCGTCTCCATTGCCTACAGCACCGTGGCTACCAGAAAGAGTCGCCCCTTTTTGGGCCAAAGTCGAACATTGAAGATCCACGCCACCAGATCTGCAAATTCCAGGCGCAAGCAGCACGTGAGTCGTGACATTTTCTCCACCATGACCATGAGCTCCTCCTCAGAAAACCTGGGGTGTCTTTGCGGTGCCATGGGGTGGTGTGGGTGATGTGTGGGGTGGTGTGTGTTGTGATGTGTGGGGTGATATTTAGGGGTGTGTTGTGTGAGGTGCGTGGATCTTGTGTGAGTGATGGTGTTGAGTGCCTGTGGACGCTAGTGTTGTTTCTGGTGGTGTCTCTCTCTCTCTGGCCTTCTTTCTCAAGTTTTGTCGTAGGGGTTTGTGGGTGATGTGGGTGTGTGTTTTATATTTTATTGAGTGTGTGGGAGTGGTGTGTGTAGGTGTATCAGGTGTGTGTATTTTGATTTGTCCAATGTGGATGTGTTTTGTAAGAGTGTGTGTATTTTGAGCGCAGCGGTGTGTACTGCCAATGGAATACCGCGGTTGAAAGACCGCCGCGTGGATTCGTGGGTCGTGATAGTGTGGGCATATTCCTGTTGGCGTGACGGTGGAGGTTTTGTTATCGCCAGTTTGTCACTGACCCTTGGTGTGGCGGACTTGTGTGGGTGTCTAAATTTTGGCGGATTCCGAGCTGTGGGTCATAATAGCTGTGGCGGAATTCCGCGGCGGTGTGTTGGCGATCTTCTGCACAGCGGTAAGCGGCATTTACCGCCAATGTTGTAATGACCCCCTATATGTTGAAACTATACCTGTGTGTTGACCTGAGATAAAGAGAGGGTCTGGCCGGTTGATCTTGAAACCCCCCTTAGGAATTCAAAAACCGTGCCTGACATCCATTGGTGTCTTTTGGCCAAATGAACCACCCGCCGGGACTGGAAAGTGAAGAATTATAAGTACCAGCCTGAACCTTTGCATCTAGTTCTTCCTTGGTGACATTTAGGAAGAATTGCCAATCGTTAAACTTTGCTGGTGTGGGGATACTGGGCGTGTTAATTTCTTTCATCTTTGCTAACCCCAGACAGGATGTTTGTTGAATCATGTCATTTAAAAATATAATTTGCACAGGAATCAGGCATGCTGTAAATAAAGCTTCCCTACCCTGTATTTGCCAATCTTGTGTTCCCCATACAATCAACAGTTTTCTTCCAGTAATCGTAACCTTCAACTGTGAGACGGGAAACAAAGGACTCTGAAAAAATCAACTTTGTATCTGTTAGAAAAATCTTCCTAATTTTTGAAGGTTGTAACTTGAAATAATATGACACTGAATTTTTTGTGTCACGCCCAGTGAAATAAGTAAACTTATCTGAATAACGTTTTGGGCGCTCCGCAGGTGGTGTAGAACAGTGTTCCCACTGTGTGTAATTAAGTACTGGTCTGTGTCTAGTAGCACTGTGCAGGTGGTATGTCCCCAGTTATTATAACAGAACATTTCCCCATAATTCATTGTATGTCTATACACATCATCACTTTCAAATACTGAATAATTCTTCATTTCAGTCAACATAAAATCGACTGTCTGGACATCCCAATCATCAGATACAAAACCAGGTGTAATGACATCTGTCATCGAAATCTTGAATACATATGGAATCTGAATGACCTCAGTAGGCCCGTATATATCAAATGCAACATTGTCCCACACAATACCATCAGGAACAGGTACAGCTTAAATGTCCACCAGGGACAAGTCTCTTCAGACCTTATGTGAGGAATGATATGGGGTTAAGACTTCATCCACAAGCTCAACTGAGGAGCTTTCAGGAAGGTAATAACCATTTATAAGCACAAAGAAAACAGTCACACACCCAATCCATAGAAACAATGCAAAAAATGTCAAACAGAACCATAAATAGTTCCATGGGTGGATTAAATAGTTAATTTTAAGCCATGGGTACAGCTTACATGTCTTTGATACATTTTCAACCTCTGGAGTGGAAGAGTCTGAAGATAAGTCATCAATGTCGATTAAATAACCAGAGGCAGCCTACGCAAATAAGGGAGCAGGTGCATTACAGGTAGATTGATCCACTTCACGTTGAGGCTCATAGTAGACGGTGTCATCAGTATGTGTAGTGTTGGTGTAAAAAAAAGCCAAATCTTGGACAGGGCCTGTCGTTGATGTGGTGACTGGAATCAGCAAGAGCTCATTTTCTGCCCTTCCCATGGTTGAGGAGGTGTTTGAGACGTTGTTGGACATTGTCATCTAATCTGAAGTAGTGTTGTTAGTTCTACTTCGAAAAGGTATGTCCTGTTGGGTAGTGAGAGGGGATCAGGAACTACCCAAGGGACCTCTGGGTCTACTGTGCAGGATCGGCCACATGGTGAACTTTGACATCATCAATGGAAATTAATCTGTTTGCTCTGGAACCAGGCAATGGTGGTAAGATGACAGTTCTGGTACCTTGTACTCCCAGGACTGGGGCCGGTGCTCTGTAGGATGGACTGTATTCCTTCTTCACAGCGATCTTCTCACAAACCAGATCCCCAACTTCAGGAATCCAGCCAGTGGAAGTTGTTGGTAAATCCCTTATTCCTAAAGTGGCAGCACTGGCGGATGATTTATCATCACAAAATTGTTGAAGCTCCTGTAAGACAGTGAGACGTTCATTTCTGTCAAACGTGTGTCTGCTGCCACTAAACCAGGGCCCTCAAGATCTGGGACATACATAGGCATCCCAAAGAGAATCTCATAAGGAGTGTGTCCCCCCAAGGACCGTCTTGGCAGATTGTTCAGTGCTCTCTGGACCTCATATAGGTGATGACGCCAGCTGCGGACAGAACCTAATACTCTAGCTGTTAAGGACTGCTTTAGATCACAGTTCCGCCTCTCCACAACCAAATTTCCCTTGGGATGGTATGGTCAGGAGTAAAGGAGTTCAACACCCATCATCGCCATGGTGTCCCTGAGGCCCATATTTATACTTTTTGACGCAAACCAGCGCCGGCGCTGGTTTGCGTCAAAAATGTTACAGCCGGCTAACGCCATTCCTATGCGCCATGCGGGCGCCTTATTTAAGGAATTACATTAGCCGGTGCTGCGGACTGGTCTGAGTAAAAAAAAATTACACAAACCAGGCAGCGCCGTCGTAGGGGAAAATGGGGGTTGTGCGTCAAAAAATGGTGCGAGTCAGGTTTGAGGCAAAAATCATGCCTCAAACCGGACTTGCGCCATTTTTTGATGCATAACCCCCATTGAAATGACTCCTGTCTTAGCAAAGACAGGAGTCATGCCCCCTTGCCCAATGGCCATGCCCAGGGGACATCTGTCCCCTGGGCATGGCCATTGGGCACAGTGGCATGTGGGGGGGGGCAAATTAGGCCCCCCTATGCCACTTGAAAGAAATACAAAAAAATACTTACATCAACTTACCTGTACTTACCTGGGATGGGTCCCCCCATCCATGGGTCTCCTCTAGGGGTGGGCGAGTGTGGCCGGAGGTGTCCCAGGGGGCAGGGAAGGGCACTTTGGACTCCTTCCATGGTCAGAGACCATGGACATGAGCCTACAGGTCACTTAACGCCTGCCCTGACCCAGGCGCCGTTTTTTACGGCCCGCCCCCTCCTGTGCTTCAAAATGCTGCATTAGGATAAATAAGGCGCACAGGCATTAAAGTCATTTTTTGGGCAGGAACGCCTACCTTGCATGTCATTAACGCAAGACAGTTTCATGCATCCACAAAATGACGCACACGGAGGAATTTTGACGTCCGCGGGCGTCAAAGTTTAAATATGGTGCACAGTTTGCGCCGAATGTGCGTCAAGATTTATGATGCACATTCGGCGCAAACAGAGTATAAATATGCCCTTGAATGCCTCAGAGGCAAATGCAGGGCCCTGGTCTGAATGGAATACCACAACCGCATATGTACCGATAAAGATCAGCAAGTCTTTTATAACAGTTCGAGCATCAGTCGACCGCTGAGGCCATACCCACAGGAATCTAGAACAAGAATCTACAGTGACTAAGATGTATTTGTCTGCACTATCAGGCTTTAGTGGACCACAATGATCCAGGTACACACATTATAATGGCCAGCTGGACACTAAGAGGGATGTCTGCGGTGGGCGTTTGATGTTAGAGCCCTTTATTTGCTGGCAGATGTCACAACAAAGGACGTATTGTTTTGTCTGGTTGTATAGACCTGGCCACCAGAATCATTTGTGTAAAAGTGTTCCTGTGGCTGAGATACCAGCATGTGCAGAAGTGACACCCTCATGCGCTGCTTTTATTAGATCTAGTCTCTGGTCTTTGTTGGGGATCGTGCGATCTCCAACCCCAGGAATCATTGCGTATGCAATATTCTGCGCACTGATATGGTAAGAATATTTTGTAGGGTATGCTTTAGGAAGAGACCTGCCTTCAGCCGAAGCCTTCACGGCAGTCGGTATTTCAGTATCCAATCTCGTCTGAGAATGAGTCACTGCAGCCACAGAAGCCGTAGCTACTGCAGATTTGGCTGCTTCATCAGTCAAAGTGTTGCCGATAACGTGAACTCCTACACATTGGTGGCCCAATATATGTACTGCATGGACACACAGTAGCTTATCCTTAAGATCAGCCACCCATCCCCACAAAGTTTTGTGTTTTATGGTGTTCCCCTTGGAATCTCGAAACCAATTTATTTTCCAATGATTTAGGTAATGATTGTAAGACTGGACGCAGTAGTATGAGTCACGGACTATCCAAGTCGGCAATCCTGGCTTTGTGTGTTCTCACACTAGAAGAAGGGCTTTAAGTTCAGCCAGCTGAGCTGTGCAGTCCCCTAGGGTCTGCGTGTAGGTACTATCAGGGTGGAAAACTCCATCCTTTATCACTCCACTCACAGCTGCGCAAGCTGCTGAATATTGATGTGTGGTACCTACAGCTGGTTTTGCTGAATCATCAGTATAAATGACAGTATGGTATCTGTCAAGTGGTAAAATATCTAGAGGAGCGGGGTACTCCGGTTCGTATCGGAGAAATTCTTGTGTCTGAAGCTTTGGGTCAACAATGTAGTCAACATCAGTGGTGGTCAGGGAGGTAGCCCACTGAATCAAATGTGGATGTAGTGCTTTAACGTTAGGAACACTTGCTTTAGTGACGGCCTCTAAGGCTGGCACTGGGGTAACGACAATGATGCGTTTCCCTTGGGCAAGTGGCCTCTCCTTAATGACAGCCATTTGAACTGCGTCAGAATTTTTTTTGTAGGTGCAAAACGTTCTTCTGTATTAGAGTATAAATGAGATTTACATGCTATGGACACCATGTAACCATCTTTAAATGTGACATAAGTAAACCCAATGACACCAGCAATTATTCTGATGACCAAGTTTGTTTTGTTTTCACATGTGGTTAAGTGTTTGTCTTCTAGCATGTCCTGTTGCAATTCCCTAAGGATGCGGGTGTGTTCAACTGTCTAGTGTTTGCTAGAAAGGCTATCTTACTTTTCTTAAAGTTAAATTTGAAACCGAGGTCCGAAAATCCAAAATGATCCGATTGACCCTGACAAGATGAATGGTGAGATAGATGTCATCCACGTAGGATAACGCCCTAGGATCAAGATCATGTAATATCGACGAACAGTCCTGGGCTGTTCTTATAGCCTTGGTTCAAACAGCAGAAGCGCTTCTGTGAGCCAAATGAGAATGCACTCAGGTCCCGACTTTCTTGTGCTAAGTTTTGGCAGAAAAACCCGTTGGAAATATCCAATGCTGTTTTGTACATTTTGCACACTATGGTCCTCATTACAACCATAGTGGTCGGTGTTAAAGCGGCGTTAATACCGCCAACATGCCGGTGGTAAAAAAAATGGTATTTTGTCCCTGGCGGTAACCGACATCAAAGAGCTCCACTTTAACACACTGATCGCCAGGGTGGTAACGTCCACTGGGCTGGGGATTTCGGTCTCTAGCCCGGCGGCCGTCACAATCCCACCCTCAGGAATACGACCCAGCCTACTGCCATGGTTTTCGGGCCAAACTTACCACCACGAAAACCATGGTGGTAGGTACTGTCAGTGCCAGGGAATCCTTTCCCTGGCACCGATAAGGGTCTCCCTTGCCCACTCCCCTTCCCTAGAGTTCCCACCCTATCCCCCTCCCTCTCCTGCCCCCACACATATACACACCCATACACGCACCCATATACACACATGCATACCCGCCACCACTCATGCATGCACACATACATATCAACACACCGCAACACACACCAACATACCTTGTCACACAAATGCATTCATAACACACAACACACACAATCACTCATCCATGCACGTATTCAACGTGACTCACACCCGCATGCATGCATTCCAAAACATACACACACACACCCCCCACATACACAAAACATCCCCCACCCCCTCTCCGTCGGAGAACCCGACTTACCTGCTTGCAGGGGGTCCTCCGCTTGGAGACGGTCTGCAGCGCTGCTGTCAGCAGCAGCGTCTGCCAGAAAAACACTGCCACGCCGTATCATTGGTCATGATATGGTCGGCGGTGTTTTGCTGGCGTGGCGGAGCTGCTGTTAGCAGCGCCGCCTTACCGCCATCCGCCGCCATGACCGTCGGCGGTATTCCGCCAGCATTCTGACGGTATACCGTCAGCGGTCATGATAAGCGTAGACGGCTGGTAGCCATGGCGGCGGTATGTTGGCGGCCGTCGCCATGGAGGTAGGCAGTTGTTACTGCCAATGTCATAATGAGGGCCTATATTGTTAATAAGTGCTGTGCTATGTGAATTTTGTATAGCGTATGTGCGTGTATGACAGTTTGTGTCTGTAATCTAAAACTATCCTGTAGGAATGGTCTGGCTTTGCAACCGGGAATAACAGATTATTCAATGCAGAGACACAGGGCTCAATTACTCCCTGGTACTCAAGCTGAGTGAAGATCTCCCTCACTGGGGTTTTGCTTCATGCTTAACAGGATAGTGTGGCTGAGGTTGGGGTTTGGACCTGATAGGTATTACATGACAAGAAGAGTCCTTGTCCCAACCTACATGATTGCGGTATAGTGCAGGTGCCTGCATTAAAGCCCAATCGACAGCCTAGGCTTGTTTTACCACCTCCGGAACAAGATCAGAGAAAGAAGGCAAAATAACATCTTCCCCATGTGGGAGCTTACGGACGTGCTCAGGTGGCTAGTTTCTTTCGGCCAATAGGACATCACAATTAAGTTCATCCCAGAATTTCACTTTAATGGTGCGCTTTATGTCTCCCTCAATTTGACTTTTTAAATCATAAACCCTATTGGGTGGGAGAACGCACCCGTCCGTAGTCTCACCTGCAATGAAATCGCTAGTTGCTGTCGCATCCAGATGATCTTTCAGATTTTGGCAACATATCATGACCTCTGCTGTGCTGTCTAACAGTGTCACTGCCCATGTCATGTTCTTCAGCAATGTTCTCTAGTGTACTAGCATTTTTTATTGACATTGCTGCCACCTTTTTCAGTTTTTAAACTGTGGCTTCTGTTGTGAGGATTTATCTTCTTTTTATCTGAAGACTGTGGAGAGTCTTTCTTCTGTTTCACGTATTCAGGAAGTCGGTCAGGATGGCCCCCCCCTCTCTCGCTACATCTATCCAGTGTGTCCTGAAAGGAACAAGAGGGACGTGAATCAGTATATCCATCAGGAGCTTTTATACCTTCCCTATTTCTGAAAGTATATCTCCTGTCAGAGTTCTCCAGATGTGGAGCATCTGCTCTCTTACTTCGTCTTTCTTTAAATTGTTTCTGCTTATCCCAGCGCTTTTTAGGAATGTCCTGTGCTTGTTTAGTACCTTGCTTAGGGGTGGTACTTTGTATTTCCAGCTTCTTTGGCTTGGCTCCCAGACTATCCCATCCTATACTAGTATAGGTATCAGAAATAACTTTTGGTAGCTCTTTCTCCTGGCCAAAATGTGGAATCTCTCGGAGATGCTGGCGTATAGCCAGTGCTACCGCTTCCCCTTTAATGTTACTGAGTATAATTGAGGAGACTGCGTTGAAGTCACACATTAATTTCATCCCCAAATCTAGGGCTGGTGCAGCCCCGTTCTCATTCTGTATTTGCTTTAACAGTTCCGGTAAATTGGCAAGTGCCGGGGTACCATGTGTGGTAGTATATATTGCAGTGAAGACTGTACCCCATGTGGCACAGTCATCCACCAAAGGAGCCATCCCAAAGGGCAAGCATATAGAGAGAATCCTATGTTTCTCCCGTGGTCCCGTATGGGGAAACACAGCTTCTAGCTGATTTGTTTTCTGGGCTACCCAGAACGGTATTTTTTCTTGTTTTGTGGGTACTTTACCCATGATGGTATGTACTGTTTGTGGATTAATCCCAGTAGCCAATTAGTATCCAGCAGATTCTGGTGCTGCTGGATGTGCTGGTGTTGTGTTCAATGTACGCATTACGAACTGAACCAGTCGTCTGTAAAGTGTTAATAATTCAATATATAAGTCTCACAGGTCTTCTGCCTGCATGTTTCGTATACTTGGGTGAGGTGTATATGTGGCAAATATAGGCTACATGTGGTAGGGTGCCTTCAACCCAGTTCTGATGCTCTTGATATGTGAGCAGTATTTTGAGATACTGGTATGCTTGGTACCCTTGAGGTACGTTCGCAATGTTATATGTGTGGAATGTGTCTGATCTGTTGTTTTTCGCAGGAAATGTGACCCAAGAATAAAATATTTCTGTTTAATAAGCTTCACTAGCTTCTACTATGAATGTAACATCCCAGCCATCTTCTGCTAAGCCCTGCACTACTAAATGTAAAGTTAAAGCTTGTATAGCATTCTCAGGAATATCTATGGCGCTAGCCTTATTGTAAAAATGAGTAAAGAGATGGAACACCAATTGGGGAGTAAAGTCCTTTTTATGAGTTCGAACTCGAACAACCTACAGCCCAATTAGGTGGTCCCTGTTCAGCTGAGGAGGATCTTTCCCAAGACCACGGACCTCTCTGTGTAATCGTATTTAGGGTACCTGTAGTACAGGGGTACTCACAAACATTTTCCCAGGGGCCAAAACATTTGGTGTGTGACTTGCCTGGGGGCCGCATTGATGCCAGGGAGGTGGCAGTCGGGTGGGGTGACTAGGGGGATTGGTGGCAAGGTAGGTTTATGGAAAGCAAAGGATATACATCTAGTGGCTGAAATGAACAATGGGAAACCAGAAAACCTGCGAATGAATCCCGGCTTACCCACTTTCCAAATTGTGTGATCCTAGGCAATTGTTTAGGGTCACTTTCCCTCCTTTTTCTGCATTATCACATTTAAGATGACCTCGAAATACATGATTCATGGTGTGCGCTGCAAAAAACCTGCTTCTATGTTTGATTTAATAAACTATAATGTTTATGGGTGGCCTGGGTTCCTATCATACATAAAGTGCACATACCAAGTGACTTGCCTCTTTAATTTACTATTGGTGGTGTTCTCAGGGTAAGGGAAATAATTAATGTTTCCAAATTTATGTTTGAAAACTATCACTTTAAAAGGAATACATCTCAATGCACTGATAAAATAAATTGTACTAAGAGGAAAAGGTTCTGCATGTTAACGAAATACACTTAATTAATATTGAAGAGACTGTCTTCGTTTTACACTTATGCTGCAAGATGTCTTTAAACATGAAGGCGTTTCTAAAGTTAAGTGCAGGAGTCCCTAGTTACTTCCTTTAGCACCAATTAAGTTTGAAATAAATGATTGTGTGTGTACTTAATATTTGTTAGTGCGTAGTCGAGCAAACAGCTGCCCAGTGCTCCTGTTGCCCTAGGGGCCGCATGTAAAGGTCAGAGGGGCTTCATGAGGCCCGCGGGCCGTACTTTGAGTATCCTTGCTGTAGTATGTGAGACAGTGATAATCAGGGTATCCGTAAATTAGTGCCTAAACACCATCGTTGGTGGCGCCATGTCGTAGTTAGACTCTTGCTCTAGGCAAGACTGCTGGTTTAAGGATGAGAGTACTTATGTTTGTAGGCAACTATGCCAATTCTACAACAAAACACAACTGTCTTCCCAACCCTTCCGGATCACAAGCAGCACCTCAGCAAAAGTAGTTAAAAGGTGATTTGTGGCAGTCTTTACGCATGGACTCAAGAGTGTGACATCTCAGGGAGCATCGTGATTAAACAGAGATTACCCCGTTCTCACATTAACAACGTGCCTCAGTCACACACACAGGCAATGAAGAAGATGCAGTAGAGTTTTCAATAGGTTATATTTTAGCAGAACTGCAATGTGCGATAAGTTGCATGGGCTACAATGATTAGGATAATAAACAATGAAAGAAATAGAATGGTAAAGACAAGAGTCATTAATACGAAGACCCCCACCATCTTGCGATATCATGAAATAACATGAAGTGTGTGATAGGTCCTAATACCCTAGCATGTAGGCCTAACCTCTAACCTAGAAGAGAGCTAGGTATGTTAAACCTCAATCTGCCAATGCCATGTCCATAAGAGCCCCCAACCCTCGTTGACTTGGAATGAGGTCTCTAGCTCAGACTCCGTAGGGACACGAAGACTGGGTCAGCATCTATAGCAGCGATGGCATCTGACGGAATCCCTCCGTCTATCTGTTAAATTGAGGAGTATTTATACAGATCTACTTGGACCCCTGACGTAGGTTTGTTCCCAAACAATAGAAAACAAGGTGTGCTTGGGACGGTAATTAATATAAACAATTCCCTCGAAAGCATGAAGAGGGAAAGTACCTAAAGTGAATATCTACAGTTTGTTTGTCTTTGTCGCCTAAGCGCCGTGACACTGATAATGCAAACTAAAACATGGGCCTAAGTCAGAACAAGGCAGCCATCTTAAAAGAATTAATTAAATAACTGTGCTAAAACAGAGCAAGCTAAGTAAGGTAAAAGTCACTGGGTGACCGGGGACACGAGTCTGTAAGCCAAAGGCTAAGCGAACTCCTGTATCCCATTAAAACAAACTAGGATTCACTACATGACGAATGTACAATCCATATCAGGGGGACAATTCTAACACCATACATGCTGACACTGGACAACACAAGATGAAATACTTACTATACCAAACATAACTCAATGCAATGACACCCCATTTCGATTAACACCCAAATATACATAAAGTCAACATCAACCTTTGTCTTGGGTGACACCAGCACTGCCCACAAAGTCATATACTGCAAACAACAGCAAATGGATTAGCAGTCAGGCTGAAACACACACATCTGTAAGCATACAACACAAGCTACTCAGGAACAAAATGGAGGTAGAAAAGGGATTGCAGGACAAATGTTTCCCCCCAAAAAAGTCACAACTTGGGTTTATTAACTCAGAATTATTCTGAACAACATCAATTGGCCAGTCCAATTAGATGTCCATGCACATCACTGTGCCCACACTTGACTCCCCTCTCTGCCAGGGAACTTCCACAGGTAGGGGCATCAAGTGACTAGGTAGGTACCTTGGGGATCATCCTTGAGTGGGGTGGGGCTGGATTTGGGATGGGTAGGTTTGGGTGGGGTTCTTTTTCTTGGGAAGGGTGAGCTTTTTCTGGGGGGAGTGGTATGGGTGGTTGCAGGGGAGGCAGGTGTGACAGAGATCACTTTAATGTGGAAAGGATGGGTTGGGATGTAGATGGGAAACTCTTGGGTTTAGTCGGGGTGGAAGCAACATGGAAAAAGGGCAAGTGAAAAAAGGAAACTCTCCTTGGGAAAATGAGGAAGATCTGCAGAAGGTGTTGGGGATTTGGAGGTTGAGGGAATGATTGTCGTGTCTGTGGGTGTTGATGCCTTGGGTGTGTGCATGTGTGAGGTATGCTTCTGTTTGGGTGGTGTCTGTTGCATGTGTGAGTGTGGGCGTTTGTATTTCTTGGGGCTGGGAGGTGCGGGTAATGTGGGAGTGGTGGATGTGTGTGTGTGTGTCTGTTGGGGTGGTGTCTGTGGGTATGCTGGATGTGGTAAATGTTTGTGTGTCTGTTGGGGTGGTGTCTGCAGGTATGCTAGATGTGGTGGATGTTTGTGTGTCTGTTGGGGTGGTGTCTGCAGTTATGCTGGATGTGGTAGATGTGTCTGTGGGTATTGTGGTGGTGTCTGCGGACATGGTAAATGTGGTGGATATGTATGTGTGCATTGTGCTAGTGTCTGGGTGTATGGTGGCTGTGGTGGATTTGTCACTGGCTGTTGTGGTGGTTTCTGTGGGTATGCTGGATGTGGTTTGATTAATGGTGGAGTGGTGGGAGTGTCTGGTGAAGTGGTTCTTATGTCATGTTTGTGGGTGTATGTTGAGGGCCTGCATGCCATGTTTGGGACAGGTAGGGAAATAGTGGATTTGGATTGGGAAGAGGGAGATAGTGGGAGGAGGAATGTGGGGAGTGACTGGCTGCCGTCAGTGAGGAGGCAAGAGCCTGAAAAGATCTCTGTAGGCCAGACATGGCACTATGAATGCCTTCCAGAAAAGCACTGATTTGCTGAAGTTGGCTGGCAAACCCTGGATGGAATTCACAATTGCAGTCTCCCCCACTGAGAAGCTCCTCAGCGAGGGTAACAGGAGCTGATGCTGAAGTGCCTTTGGCAAAAGAGGCACCCACCCTCTTGGGTGAACCGGCATGGCCAACTGGGTGCGGGGCAACTGGGAGAATGGCAGTAGAACAGGGGTGGCAGACAAAAATGGTACAGGAGTAGTCCTGATAGGTCTGCCACCACTACGGAGTGGCCACTGGAGGTAGAATCCAATGGTGACGATGTTGATCCTCTTTCATCCTTGGCACTCCCTTCACCCTCCAGACCAATGGGTCTCTCTGTGTCGATGGTGTCATAAGAGAAGGTACCGTGGCCAGATGCTTCCCCACTTGCTTGTATCCGCTTGCCTGGGCTGATGCTGCAAATTCAAAGAGGAAAAGGGTCACCACATGTTCCTGATCATACTTGAACAACAGCTGTGATCAGCAAACATTACCATGACATCAAGTAGGCCCCAGCAGCAAACTACATCAAAATGCCTCCTACATGTACCATACCATATGCATGCATGCCATCTGAACAGTCAACAGCTGCCCACATGAAAATGGGGATCTCACACAACTACCAATTACATTGCTTAAGTTGTGTAATCACAGTAACAATTGAACAAATAGGATACCACATCAACTTTAATGCTTTGCCTCATGGAGCATATCTCACTTACATGTTGGTTGTCATACAATAAGTGGCCAATGCCAAATTTATTCTCACAGATCTAACACAAGGTCATGCAGACATCTATTTGTCACATAAACAATAACACAACATTAAGAAATTATACTCCTAAAACCTGCCATATTGCTGACAACAGTACAGTACCCTGTAGAAGGTGACATGGAAATAATCATGTCACACTGGGAACATATTAACAGTGCAAACTTCACCATGTGTAATTTGTCCAAATTGAGTCATAGAGGTAGTAATAATGTTGCTCAGATATGCTACACACTTGGCAGGGAAATGTACTCTGTAGACAAAATGTGCAAACTTTTAGGGAGATGTGTCCCTAAAATGCACAACACAATGAATCAGCAAGTCCCAGGGAAATCACCACTAATGTCTGGCACCCCTTACAATGGCATACTCAGATTGCATCAGTGGACACCATTAGTCCCTTGTATGTTGGAGAGGCCCAGAGATTTGCAAGTACTTGTAGAAGGCCCTAAACATGTTGCCCAATGGAAAGCTACATCACTGTCCTCATTTTGGTCCTGCAAACCCAGATGTCTGTGGATGAATGGTCGTATCCAACCACATATGATTCCAACATAGCTGCAAGTCACTCAATGATGCATGCCAACAGTCAGGTAACAAACCTAACCCATTACACATGTGCAGTGCACTTTTCCACATGATGCCACATCAATGGCCTTGACTTGTTCATTGTGTATAAAAACTCTAGTCCTACCTGTCGTCCCTCATTGCTACTGCAGTTATGTATGCCAAATGACATGCTATGACAGGTGAGGGTATGTGTGAGGCAACAATCAATGGTGACACACTCCTGTCTGTGGCACCACATGAAATGTATCCCTATTGCAAGTGGCCAACTCTAAACACAGATTGTCATACACATATATGTGAGGGAATACAGAAATCATCCTATGAACACAGGAAGACTACGCATAAAACAGAAGTGTGCACATTTGGTCAAAAGAGAAAAGGACACATTCTAACATGTTGGCCTAAGAAATGTTGCCACATAAATCATGTCAATGGACATTTCCCACTTACCAAGGGAAAGTATTGATATGTAGCTGAACCAAAAAAACAATGTATGCTCTGTCACATGTATGATTGCCACCTTCACATTACAGCCAGTAGTGAGGCATCAGCACTCGAAACACTCTGAAGACAAGTGGCCTCTAGGGGACAGATGCCAATTTACTCATTTGATCAGGCACATGACTGAGGACAGTGATCCTTCGCTCTTTTTCTTTGGCCTGGAACACTGAGGAGTAGTGGTCTGTAGTGTAGAATTTATGCCCACAACAACAACAACAACAAATAATAGGTGATTGATCAATGTACACATCCATGTGTTGTCCCTAGGAAGAGCAAACTGTTTGTGGAATATACATAGTTGTATCTTACGTCCCTGGGTCAATAGTCTAGACACATCAGTATACACCACATTACATCTCTACACAAACAGTTACTCATCTACTGTGTCACTCATGGCTCATCCCTAACAGTCAGGGGGAGATGTCAGAACCTAACATATTAACTTTCCGCCAGAATGCTGGCCATTAGGGGGGGTCATGGTCTGACGTGCGCCCGCCCACATTGGAAGGACAGCCTCAGCTGGACCGCCGCGAACTTCCAGGCCCAATGTCTCAGGTCCTCTTACCTCTTGCAACAGTGGGTGCTCTGCCAGGTGTGAACCCCCAGTGTCTGCACCTTCCAGGCGAGGGCTCTCCATATCTACTTCTTCTGATGGGCGTTTACCTGTATGGATGCAAGAGACAAATCAAGCAATTACAATCACCAGTTCCTGTCCAAATGGTTGTGTCAAACATGTCAGAAACACCAAGCACTTTGTCAACACACCACAAGTGTAAAGCACACAAGCTAATAAATACATGTACATGACTACACACTTTTGTATCCATCTGCAGATTAACCCACTACCCTGCTCATGGCCTACAATGACTAAGAAATACTCACATCAGGTAGCCCATGCTCCAGCAGTGTGTACTGTGATGTGAGACACAATAAAATACTACACACCTATGTGGCTTCTGAAGAGTAAGCTCCTTAGGCCTGACTGGACCAACACATTTACAATCTGCGAAATTACTCATTGCACACAGTCCTTACAGGCAACATCCATAGTACAGATGTTACCCTTACACTTGACTGACAATGAAGGGGCTGGCATGGTGGTAGAGAAAGTGTCTTCCCTGTCCATGTGGCCTACAAAGTGCAAACTCATGCTACTTTGGGGTGGGGGGGGGGTGCTGTGGTATGTACCTGTGCAACGGAACACTCCAATGAATATATGTGTCTAAACTACAGAGATGGCATCCAACATGCAAAGGTATGCTTTGTCCGGTTTCTGCTCTGTAACCAAGCTACTGAGTCACATGTCATAGCTTCCCAGGAATCTACGGAATCTACACACTGTCCGCACTGTGGGTCTGTCATTTGTGCAATAAGCCTGCTCAAGACAAATATGACTTCTACTTCTGTGAAGGTGACAACAGAGCTGTGGGAGTAAGAGACCTGTCATGAGTCAAAGACACACATTGATATAGTGCACATATGGACTAGTTCTGGAATGTTCTTCTGTACCCATTCCTACTCTAATCAATGGCCTGAGGCCTTCGGGGAAAGTGTTGCAATTAGAGCCTCATACTGGCCACATGACAGGATCTGCTGTTGCACAGGGAGTGGGTACAGTGCCACAGTTTCATAGTCACAGTGACTCTCTCACAGCCTGGACTATGTCCCATACTGGAACATTTGACAGGACCTGGTCTCTGCAGGCTGAGCACACAAAACCTACATGTCACTCACATTTCCATCACTTTCATGCATGACAGTACATCATGTGGTCTTCATCAATGTGGCTTATGGTCTGTGTGGCAAACTGAAGGGCAGAGTGAGTCATGATATGCCTTCCAGATAACAGGTTGGCAAAGCCAGATAGGGGTTAAAATATCTGTTGCACTGTACACATTGCTTACAAGATCCTCAAATGACTCAGACAAGATGCATACACAGCTCATGCTGTCATGAACATGCATGTTGTCTAACATTTACAACCATCATAAACAAAGAAATATCATTGGGTGGCAGTAAAGTCTCCTTGCCTAGTTATGTGCATCCAACACAAGGAGAATCGAGGGCCCAAACAAAATCACAGAACAGAATATTAATAAACACAACATATAGTACAGGCCACCAATACCTGCACTATGTATATCCCACACATACTGCAACAACAGGAACACTGCAGCCCACGAGGAGGGAAAGGATAGTGTTGAACAGAGTCAATTGTGTACATGAGGTATTGACCTGCACCTTTGGTGAACGATACAGCTGTCCATACAATCAAAGGACCTCATGCACAAGCCTCTCTAGCACCTCTGGAGAGAAGGCAGGGGCCATATCACCTGCTGGAGGTGGCATGATTACTCCCAGAGGTGGCACACAGCAGCCCAAGTAGTGGAGGTATTGCTGGCAGTAGTGTCAGGAGTCAAGTGACTGATTTTCCATAAAATATCAGTCACGTATACCACATACGTGGTCATCACCACCGATGGACACAGCAATTGGCCCGCCACAGGCAGTGACATTAGCCTATGGGGGTGTCTTCTGGGGTTCGGAACTGCCTTACACACAGACGGCGTTGGCAGGCAGTTCCTAGTGTCCAGTGGAGTAGTCAGGCATCCTCCATTTTGGGAGTCTGAAATACTGTAAATGGGTTCATAAACTGTATAACACCTACAATATATGTGTTGGATCATCACAAACATCCATATTCTGTCTTGTTATGTACGTCCTATTGCACAACCACCAGTGTAGGGCACAGATGACATATGGCGGCGGTGAATGGTCCATCACCGCCAACAGTATTTTTCGCAGTCAGAAAATACAGTCACATTTCGAGGGGCAGTTGTTTGGCAGATAGTTATGTTTCGCCTGAATTCATGTTGTGGACACATGTGTTGACAACTATGGGAGTCTCATGTGACCTTGTATACTTGCCAGCTGGGATGTGCACTGGGTGTGTCATGTTTATCCTGTCAAAAATACTTTGTCACATGACATTGTTGGCATGCATATATATATATATTGCTGTGAACACACTGACTAATGTTATAAATCAGTGGATCCCAAACTTTAGGCTTCCGTGGACCCCCACTTCATCATTACTGGAACCCGGGGACCCCCATTGAATCCTTATTGGAATTCGGAGACCCCCCATTCAGTCATTACTGAAAGCTGGGGACTTATTCTGATAATATTATTTAATTTTCTAAACAGTCCCGAACCCCCCGAGGAGGCTTCGCAGACCCCCAGGGGTCCCCGCACCACAGGTTGGGAACCACTGTTATAAATCATGTCTTGTCACAAATCGGTACCCTGGGAGAGGGAGAATTCGACAACCTCCTGTCTAACGTCCACTGTCAAATCTTCAGACCATGGAGGAACGCAACATCGTCCAATTATATCACCTGGATAGGTAAACAGTAGTAGACTTATGCGTAAGTTGGTGCTGGTTCTGATGCCAGCCAACAGTAATCCAACCTGCATACTACCCATTGTACAAGTCATGTCAGTATTGCACTTCCTGGTCACAGGGTCCTTCCAACATACAGTGGCCCTATCTGCTGGTATGTCCCAACCTATGTTCAGTCTGGTGTTGATGGGTTTCCTCTCAGCAAGGTTAAAACACATTGAAAGCTATATCAGGTTCCCCCGATTTGAGGATTTAGCCAATGTGAAGGGCTGATTTTTATGGGTTTGCTTGCCTCCCGATGTGGTGAGACCATTGATAACACACATGTTGACTTGGTGCCACTGAAGGCAACTGAAAAAGTCTATTGCAACATAAAGAACTTCCATTCCTTCAACATGCAATTTGTCTGTTTGGTGGATCCCTACATCTCAAATGTGTGTGCCCGTTATCCTGGATCAGCCCATTATTCTTTCATAATGTGGAACAGCACCATGCCCCAGCTGATATCACAACTGCACCCAGTGAGGGCCTGACTGGTTGGTAAGTCACATTTGTCCTGATTCTGTGTGAGAAAATGCAGGCGCTACAATTATGAAGTGAGTGACTCATTGTTGCGCTTATGTACCATTCCTTAACAGGAGACTCAGCATATCCAACCCATCCTTGGATGTTGACACCGCAGAGGAATCCAACTATGCCAGGGGAAGTCCGCTTCAATGAGGCCCATGGAAGAACATGGCAAGTAGTGGAGCGGGCTTTTGGGCTCCTGAAGGCCAGATTTTGGTGTCTGGACAGGACTGGTGGAGCCCTCCTCTACTCACCTGGGAAAGTGTGTCAGGTCACTCTGGCATGCTGCATTCACTACAACATCACCCTACAGAGGAATACCCCATACATCCCAGAGGAAGGCAAGCCTGTAGTGCCACTGGGTGAGAATCCTGAAATGCCAACTGAGGATGACAGTGGTGAAGAGGAAGGAGCCCCATGTTGGGTGCCATGTCGTAGTTTGACTCTTGCTCTAGGCAAGACTGATGGTTTAAGGGTGACAGTACTTTTGTTTATAGGCGACTACGCCAATCCTACAGCAAGTCGCAACTGTAGTCCCAACCCTCCCAACTCACAAGCAATACCTCACCAAAAAGCCAAACAGTAAAAGGTGATTTGTGGCAGCGTTTACGCATGAACTCAAGAGTGCGACATCTCAGGGAGGTTGTGGTTAAATGGAGATTACCTCTTTCTCACATGAACAACGTGTCATAGTCAAACACAGGCAATGAAAGAGATGCAGTAACGTTTTCAATAGGTTTTATTAACAAGACTGCAATGGATGAGAAATTGCAATGGCTGCAATGATTAGGATAATGAACAATGCAAGGAACAGAATGGTAAAAATGAGAATCATGAAAACAAAGACCCCCACCATCTTGCAATAACATGTAATATGGAATTGATGTGAAATGAACCCTAATTCCCTAGCATAGTGAACCTAATCTCTAACCTAAAGAGAGCTTGGTGTGTTAAACCTAATCTTCCAGTACCAATTCAATGAGAAGAGCCCCCCAACCCTTGTTACCTTGTAATGAGGTCTCTAGATCAGACTCTGTGGGGACACAAAGTCTGGGTCAGCATCAAGGCGATGTGTAGCATAGGTGGCTTCGATGGCATCTGGTAGGAATCTCTCTGATTATTTTTTATGTGTGAGATGTGTTTATACAGATCTGGTAGGACCCCTGATGCAGGTATGTTCCCAAACACTAGATAAAAAGGCATGCTTGGGGCAGCAATTATATAACCAATTCCCTGAAATGGCTTGAACCAGAAGAGTGGGAGAAGTACTCCAGTGACCCAGCCACATCCCAGGAGGGATGTGGCTTTCTAAGGTACGGTCTGTATTCAAGAAGAGGCATTGAAGGGGGTACAGTGTGATGTCCGAGGGGTTCACAAGCAGACATGATAGCCAGGGGCCCAAAGGGCAATACACTATCCCATGTCTGAGGAGCACAGAGAGTGCGACTATTTAGCACCGCAGGAACCCTCATCACTATCTCGCTTCCCTCTCACAAGCACCATCCCTACCCGAAACTCATAACCCAAAAAGAGAAAACACTTACCTGATTCAGTTCATGTTCTCTGTGAGGTTCAATGATGTCCTCAGGGGCCCACAAGTCCTTCACCCAGAGAAAGAAGAAACAGACCACAAAAAGGAGGACCAAACAAGAGAGGACCTACCAATTAAAACTGTGACAGAATAATATTGCTTGATAAAGATGTTTCTGAATCAGAAAGCATTAGTTTCTTACTACTCCTTTCATTATAGGAGCATTGAACCCTTTCTCAGCCGTCCACAGTGGTGTCAGAAGTGGGATTTGAAGTGTACTTTAAATATCATGGAGAACCCAATTACATTGGACAATGTGGTACCCCAGCTGGCCGAGGTGCAAAGACATCTGGAATTAGTAATGGAAGAGCAGGTTCGTACTTTGCAAAGAGAGAGAGAACAGTTACAAGAGGCATTGAAGAACCAGTCTACGCTGATTGCCAATACCCAACTAGTACATGAGACTGCTTTACAGAAACCTACGGAGACTATTGCAAGCTCTAAAGTCCATCCCAATGTACCCAGTTCCGTACTTCAGAAGTATCAAAAGAGTAAGGACCCAGACTTGTTCTTTGTCAACTTTGAGAAAGTTGCCATACGGCCACTTGGCTAAAAGAAAGATAGGGACAGTGCATTGCTCCCTCACTGACTGGAGAGGATACAAAGAACCCCTCCGGGTAGGCGGTATCCCTCACCAAGTTGAAGACTTAGTTCTAGGCACCAACTATTATGATTTTTCGGTTTTACTACAAAAGTTACTACTCCAGAGGATCCTCAGGGCTACTCGTCCAAAGCTCCTTCCCAGGAAAAAATACTTGGGGAAGGTAAGACGAAACAAAAACTGAGCCATAGAAAGAGAAAGGTGAAGAAAACACAACTGACCTCTGTGACAAACCAGGCTAATGTTCTTTCTCTCTCCCCCCTAGCGTTCTCCAAAGAGGAAACTCCTGGAAGCTTCAGAGTGTGTCAGAGAGAAGACCCAACACTAAAGCATGCATGGTCGTAGTTTGTTCGCGACCCTCCGGATAAGGTAGGGGTGTTCTTCTTTGAGACACGAGGGTTAATCTATAGAAACGTCAGAACCCGGGATATCATACGCCCCTACCGGACACAGGTTTTATACTTGGCCCATAACCAGACAGGAGGAGGACCTTATGGTAGGGAAAAGACTGAAGGGTACCTCTTGACCCGCTTCTACTGGGCGGGGTTATTCCGACATATGGAAACACTGTGCCTTGTGTACCCAGTGTCTACTGACTAACCCCCATACCATCCCTGAAGCACCCCTACTACCTCTTCCTATCATAGATGTCCCCATTTTACAAATCAGCATGGATTTGGTTGGTTCCTTAGTAATCTCCACAAAAGGGTATCAGTACATTTTAGTACTTGTTTATTATGCTACAAGACATCCCGAGGCGATTCCTCTAAAAAGCATGACCACTAGGACAGTGGCTCAGGCTATGACTGAGTTTTTTTCAAGGGCTGGTTTCCCTAAGGAACTGCTAACCAACCAAGGCACTCCTTTCATGTCCAAGCTCATGACAGAGGTCTGCCACTTATTAGATATAAAGCTCCTATGTATGTCAGTCTACAATCCACAAACGGATAGTTTGGTAGAGAGATACAATAGAACAATCAAAGCCCTACTGAAAAAAACATTTCAGACGCCGGCCGGGATTGGGATAGGATACTCCCTTTAGTCCTCTATGTTCTACATACCCATGTGCAATCCTCTACTGGCCATAGTCCTTTTGAGTAAGTGTTTGGTAGACAACCTTGAACGCTGTTGGACATGGTGGCTGAACATTGGGAAGAGGAAGAGGATGAGGGGAAGAGTTATTGGAGTATAGTCAAGACTTGAAAGAAAGGCTATACAGCATGGGTGGGGTCCTTTAATACAGGGAAAAAAGTCAGGACCAACAAAAGTGATACTGAGATCAATGTAGAAAACTAAGAATTCTACCAATAGGAAGGAAAGTACTGATTCTCCTTTCCACGTCAGGAAACAAGTTATTAGCAAAATGGCAGGGGTCTTATACAATGACTGAACAGATTAGTCGAGTCACTTATAGAATATCAATACCAAATACAAGAAGAGATGTACAAATATTTCAAATTAGTATATTGAAAGAGTGGAAAGAAACCAAAGGGGAACCGGTAGAAACATAACCTGTCGCTTTTACCACCAATACACAACTCCTTGAGATCCAGTTACCACCCCATAGAGATGAAGAGCTAGAAAATATACACACAATAGGCCAGGACTTAAAAGGGAGTCAGAAGGATCAAATTATGAGACTAGCAAAACAAAATCAAGATATGTTTTCTCCTATACAGGGCTGGGCTTCCCCCATCCAACATACGATTCAGACAGAACCAGGTAAAATCATCAGACTACGACCTTATAGGATACCGAAGCCCAACGACTAGCAGTAGAAGAAGACATAAACAAAATGCTATATAGAGACATTATTGAACTGTCCAAAAGCCAGTGGTGTTCCCCCATAGTATTGGTACCAAAACCTAATGGAACTATTAGGTTTTGCATTGATTTTCACCAGATCAATTCCCTTTCCAAATTTAATGACTACCTTATGCCTTGGGTTCGATGAATTTATAGAACTACTAGGAATGGCAAAATATATTTCAACATTAGACCTCACAGAAAAGGGTATTGGCAGATACCACGAGCAGAAAAAGATAGGGAAAACAACTTTTTCCACTCCTTCTGGGTTATATCAGTTTAAGGTAATGCCCTTCAGGCTACATGGGGACCCGGTAACATTCCAAAGACTAATGGATATGCTTTTACAGAAGATACACAAGAATCACACAGCTGCGTACCTTGATGATATGGTGATTTTCAGTCCGTCCTGGGACTCCCACTTAGACCACATACAGAAGGTATTAGCCACCCTTAGGGAATCGGGCTTAACAGCTAAACCTGAAACTCCATCCACTACCTAGGATATAGCATTACGAATTATACTATTAAACCTCAAGTAGAAAAAGTAAGAGCTAAAAGGGAACTCTCCTACCCCACCATGAAAAAGGAAATCCGATCTTTTCTGGGACTGATTGGATATTATAGACTACCAAACTTGACCCAGCAAGAGAAAGACAGCTTTGATTATTTGAAATTGATCCTGTGTACAGACCCTGTTCTGAAATGTCCAGATTTTTCTAAGACCTTTGTACTACAGACTGATGCCTCCAACCAGGGACTCAGGCCGTTTTCTCCCAAACTGATGAATCTAACCAATTGCATCCAGTGGCCTATATTAGTCCTAATTTCTTATTGGGTGAAACATGGTACCCCACTATTGAGAAGGAATGTTTGTGTATCAAATGGGCAATTGAAGCCCTTTAATATTACCTAATGGGTCGGTCCTTTACTCTACTGATGGATCATGTCACTCTAACCTGGCTTGCTCGCAATAAGGAAACCAACCCCAGAATCTTTTTGGCTCTTCAACCTTTTTCTTTCCAGACCTTGCACATCCCTGGAGAAAATGAAACCACAGCTGATTTCCTTTCCTGCACGCAGTTATCTTCATGGCCCGATCAGCCATACGTGGATGGGGAACAGTGTAACAGGGTGGCAGCCGTGGATCGCTTCGAGGACGACTCCTCGAGCACAGATGGGCCGCCCACCTGGTATACTGGGGGGACAATGGAGAGGCCATTACCTTGAGGACCCTCTGACTTACAGGTGAAAAGACTGGATGATGGCATCTGCGGAGCAGAGAGAGGAGGAAGAGAGATGGGGAAAGAAGAGGCACAGAAAAGAAAATGGAAGCCAAGAAAATGCCTAGAGGGTGGGGGAGGAACAACCGAACCCCACCATCGCAGGAGATCCCAGCAGGGAGCAGGAGGTTGTGCTGGGGCAGGAGAGGATACACAGAGGAAGAGGATAGTGCAAGGGCAGGAGAGGTGGTCCGGCTGGAACCAGCAGAGAGGGAGAAATGCTCCAGAGACCCAGCCACGTCCCAGGAGGCACATGGCTTACTAAGGTATGATCTGCATTTAAGAAGAGGCATTGAAGAGGGCGGTACAGTGCCGTGAGAAGGAGGGAGGGAGGGTAGAAAAAACAGAGGGGTTCACAAGCAGACATGATGGCCAGGAGCCCAAAGGGCACTGCACTATCCAGTGTCTGAGGAGTGGGAGGCACAGAGAGTGTGACTATTTATCATCGTAGAAACCTTCATCACTATCCCTCTTACCTCTCATGAGCCCCATCCCTATCCGAAACCCATACCCCAAAGAGAGAAAACACTTACTTGATTCAATTCCTGTTCCCTGTGAGGTTCGACAATGTCCCCCGGGGCCCACAAGTCCTTCACCTAGAGAAAGAAGAAACAGACCATAAAAAGGAGGACCGAACCAGAGAAGACCTACCAATGAAAACTGTGACAGAATAATATTGCTTAATGAAGACATTTGTAAATCAGAAAGCATTAGCTTCTAACGTATTCCTTTCATAAGAGGAGCATTGAACCCTTTGTCAGCCGTCCACAGTTCCTAGTAAAGTGTACTATGTGTGGCCGGGCCTGTAAATCAAATGCTACTAGTAGGCCTGCTCTGATTGTCCACCGACATGAATAGCCCTGTAAACATGTCTCAGACCTGGCACTTGCAGTGTTGTTGTGTGCAGTTTTAACTGCCAATTTGACCTGGCAAGTGCACCTACTTGCCAGGCCCAATTTGTCACTTTTACTACAAGTATGTCACCCCTATGGTAGGCCTAAGGCAGCCCAATGGGCAGGGTGCGGTGTATTTAAAAGGGAGGACATGTACTGGTGTATTTTGCATGTGCTGATATTGAAATACTATTAAATTTGGTTTCACTATTGCAAGGCCTATCTCTCCCATAGGTTAACACGAAGATTGCCATGAAATATGTTTCCAGTGTAATTTCCCATTTGGAGCAGATAAAGCTATGGATTTGAGGTCTCTGAACTCACA
This sequence comes from Pleurodeles waltl, assembly GCF_031143425.1. Taxonomy (NCBI): domain Eukaryota; kingdom Metazoa; phylum Chordata; class Amphibia; order Caudata; family Salamandridae; genus Pleurodeles; species Pleurodeles waltl. The sequence goes on along the minus strand of NC_090437.1, from coordinate 344,994,792 downwards.
ATTTAAAAATACATCTTTTGGTGAAGATGATTTTTAAATTGTAAGTTTAGAAATACCACTTTAAAAACTTTTCTTGCTTAACTATTCTGAACCACTGCCTGGCTGTGGAACTAGGGTTAGGATGACGGTTGGGCTGTTGGAGAATTCACTCTAGACAGTCACACACCGGGAAGCTGAGGTGTGTCCTGCATCTCCTGATGGGCCTTCCTGGGCTGTAGCTAAGGGAGGAACGGACACTTACAGCTGAATAGGGCTGTGCCTGTCCTTACACAAAGCAATCTTCAACCCCCTGGAGTGCGTCTCGGGCCAGGGAAGGAAAGGCAGGGTCTTGCGCACTACAAAGACTTTCCTTTGAAGTTTGCCTATTTCAAAGGCAGAAATGAGTATAAATATTGGGCCTCTGAGACCACAACTTCAGAATACTTCTGGACTGAGGACATTCTGCCAGGAAGAAGACCTGGATGCTGTTGGAGGGACTGCCACTGTGCCTGTTGCTTTCCTGCGCTGGCCTGCTACTTGCTGCTTCTGTCCTGGGAGTGAAAGGACTGGACTTTGCTTTCTACATCTTCTTTTCCAAGGATCTTCAAGGGCTTGAACTGAGTACGCTGCTGCAGCACCCCTGAAGTCCCACCCCAAAATGAGTCATGAGTGGAGTTTCCCCAAAGACCGGGACACCTGACTCCATCTCTGCACCTGTGGTCCGGTGTGGTGTTATCCGGCCACCGTGAAGTTGAAGACTCAGATCTTGACCTGCTGGGTTCATGAACCCCACCAGATCGTGAGGAACCAACGCCTCACCACTGATGACACATCACCTCCCCTGCGCTCATAAAGAACTGACGCCTCACCTCTCCTGACTAGTAGTACGGATATGATGCCTCACCTCCCCGGCAGCAGTAAAAAATGTACGCTGCACTGGCTCCAGTGACACCTCAGCTTCACGATTCCGTGCAACTTCTTTGTTTCATTGTTTACCAAAGCTACTGTGCCTGGGGTCCGTGTGACTCCGTGACCGGCCCACACTCCATTGTGAGTAGCATCGGACTGTTGGGAACGACTCCATCAACAATGTTGTGATAGTCCCAGTTGGAGCTATTGTGTTTCTAAGCATTTTTATTGAAATTTAGGCCCTCATTCCAACCCTGGCTGTCGGTGATAAAGCTGCGGTAATAGCGCCAATAAGCCGGTGGTAAAAAAAATGGAATTATGACCACGGCGGAAACCACCAACACAGACAGCCATTTTGACACACAGACTGCCAAGGCCGTGGCAAGAAGCACCACAGTGGTAACCGCCAACAGCCAGTCGGAAGACAATGTACCGCCAACACTATTACAACTGGCCTATCTGCCACCTTTTCCGGGGAGGTACCAACAACAAGAAAAGCACGGCGGAAACAGTAAACAGAAGGCAAAGTACTCACCTCTGGAGACTCAAGGAAGAACACCAACGCCATGGAGCCTTAACTGCAGATCTTCCCCATTCTGGTCTACCTCCTTCTACACCAGGAACACCGCCTAGCACACAGGGGAGTGGGGAGGAAAAAGACAGAGAGACACACACGCAACACCACCACCCCCAACAACATACACACAAACAGATGCAACAACAATATACATCCACCCCGTATACAAATGGAGTGACACTGCCCAGTCTATAATGTCCACGGGCCACAGGACCATATCACCTAGGCCAAGGCCCCAAGTGACTCCTGCATCAACACGTAGAGAACACTGCTGGGGCATCAGGTCGAAAATACACAGGCACCTCAGGGGGAAGGGGAATGGGGGGGCATCTCAGCCAGAAGATGGTACAACACCACTGGTCTGCAGGGGCTACATGCCCATTACTCTGTCCTGGGGAGTGCAAAGCCACAGTCTCTCAAGTGGGTGGTTTGCCCACTGCTTGGTCCTGGGGAGTGCAAGGCCACAGTCTCTCCAGTGGGTGGTTTGCCCACTGCTTGGTCCTGGAGAGTGCAAAGCCACAGTCTTGCAAATAGATGCCTTCTTCCACTGGTTCTGGAGTGGGCCTTGTGCCCAGTGTGATTCATCCTGGCAAGGAAGGGGTGAGTGGATGCCTTCTTCCACTGGTACTGGCTGGGGCCTTGTGCCCAGTGTGCTTCATCCTGGCAAGGAGGGGGTGAGTGGATGCTTTCTTCCACTGGTCCTGGAGGGGGCCTTGTGCCCAGTGTGCTTCATTCTGGCAAGGATGCAGTGAGTCAATGCCTTCTTCCACTGGTTCTGGAGTGGGCCTTGTGCCCAGTGTGCTTCATCCTGGCAAGGAGGGAGTGAGTGGATGCCTTCTTCCACTTCTGGAAGGAGCCTTGTGCCCAGTGTGCTTCATCCTGGCAAGGATGCGGTGAGTTGATGCCTTCTTCCACAGGTTCCAGTGGGGGCCTTGTGCCCAGTGTGCTTCATCCTGGGAAGGATGCAGTGAGTGGATGCCTTCTTTCACTAGTTCTGGAGGGGGCCTTGTGCCCAGTGTGCTTCATCCTGGCAAGGAGGGGGTGAGTGGATGCTTTCTTCCACTGGTTCTGGAGGGGGCTTTGTGCCCTGTGATGCAGCACTTGGGGAGTACAAGGTCACAGTCTCTCACCTGTGTGTCATACCCATAAGATTTGCAGTGGGCAGGATGCATAACATAACAACATCACAAAACAAAATAAAATGATGGACGGAGTGTTGAACCTTTTCAAACACTCACCCCCAGTCACAGATCTCGGTTTAATCCTTCATTATTTTGCTCACAACGTCACCCCAGTTTGGCCATATGCAAATCAGTCTTGACCCTGTTCCCCATGGGAACAGTCCAGCCCGAACTGCTAGGCCAGGTCCTCCCTGGACAGGAAACAAGCATCCTGGGACCAGTTTCAGGGTATCACCCTTCATCAGTTAGGCTTGCTTGAATCCAGTGGCGCAGTGAGCAAGGGATCCAAGTCTGTGCTACTCATCCAAGAATGTGTGCCAGATCATTGTGGCATGTTGCACAACCTTGCCGTGAGATGCCAGGTGCCTTTTGTGCAGGAGGGTGAGGCTGGAGATGGGAGTGAGGCAGCGGGGGAGCTTGTAAACAATGACGAAGAGGAGGCAGAGGATGAGGATGTGGACAAAAGAACATCTATCATTTGACAGTACTTCCAGTGACACACAGGTAAGACACTGTAACTTCACCTTCCATTGCGGTTTTGTGTTGTAATTTTCCACTGACAGGCTGCTGTTCACACTACTATGGCCACTTACTGTACTCTTTGATATGTCTATTCACAGATATCTGTGCCCTACTCTGGCTCCTGGTGTATTGACTGCAGCACAATACAGGTCATACCTATGTATACATTACTGTACAGTCTAATTGCAATGTCTACAGATTGTAAAAGGAATACATACTTAAATCATTTGACATACTACATACTTGTATTTTTTCAAAGGGGGTTTATTTAATTGCTGAAAAGTAACTGGGGATGTGCAATGGGCTTGGGTGATGGCGGTCCAGGATAGAGTCCATTCTATTTGTATCACAGGTGCATTGTCGAAGGGGGCATTGGAAGTGGAGCAATGGCAGTTCAAGGTGGACAGGGTGACAGAGTGGGACACAAGGGTGACTATCAGGAGAGCCTTATTTCCTGGCGGGGGGTCTTGGCAATGTTCTCTGACTTCTGCCTGGATCGCAGGGACCGTTTGCGGGGTGGTTCTCCTTCTGCAGGGGGAGGGGTGCTGGTGGCCTGTTGTTCCTGTGGCGGGGCCTCCTGTTCACTAGCGTCAGCGAAGGTGGAGGGCTGTTCATCGGTGTGGCTAGTGTCATGGGCCCGTTGGTGTGCTACTACCTCCCTCATGGTGTTGCCCATGTCTGCCAGCAACCCTGCAATGGTGACCACGGTGGTGTGGATGTCCCTCAGGTCCTCCCTGATCCCCAGGTACTGTCCCTCCTGCAGCCACTTGATCTCCTGCAACTTGGCCAGTATCTGGCCCATCGTCTCCTGGGATGCTCCCAAGATGTTGGTGAGTGCCTCCTGGAGAGTCGGTTCCCTGGGCCTGTCCTCCCCCTGTCACACTGCAGTCCTCCTAGTTTCCCTGTTGTCCTGTGCCCCTGTCCCCTGAACTGTGTGCCACTGCCACTGACCCCAGGTCCTTGATCGTGCTGTGTTTGTGGGGTGTCCTGGGGTCTCAGTAGTGGTGGACACACTGCAGATTGATGTGTCCTGGGACAGAGGTATGGGCCCGCTGGGTGGGTGCTGTGGTGGTGTTTCCTTGTCGTAGTATGGGACTGTGGCTGGGTAACCGACTGTCCGAAGGTTCCTGAGGTTCCTCATGGGCTAGGTTGGTCAACCAGATCCAGGCGAGCAGAGCTGCTGTCATCACTGTGGACCTCTTCTGGGGGGTGGGTGGGAACTGGATGTTGCTGGCACCTCCTCTCCGGTGACGTTGGGTGTGGGACCTGTGGGGATGTAAATGCAGTGTTATTGTTTCTGTGTGTGACATCTTGTGCATGGGTGTGTTGCCTTGTATGGTTGTGACTGCCCCGTCAGCTTTGCCTTGTGTGAGTAATGATTTTGTGGACTAGGTGACTCTCTCTAGTGTGCATGCTGTAGTGATGGGTGTCCATGCAGGGCTGTGAATGATGTCCATGCATTGGTGGTGCATACAGTGCTGGGTATTAGGATGGGTGGGTTGTGATGGTGGGATGTATGTAAGGTGGTGGGGTGAGGGTAGGGGTGGTGGGTATGTGATGGCATGCAGGTAGGGGGGGTGATAGTAATAGAGAATTGACTTACTAGAGTCCAGTCCTCCTGCTACACCTGCCAGGCCCTCAGGATGCAGTATTGCCAAGACTTGCTCCTCCCATGTTGTGGGGATGGAGGTGGGGGGTTCACTGCCAGTCCTCTGTACAGCTATCTGGTGTCTTGCAACCACGGAACGTCCCTTCCTCCATAGGTCATTCCACCTCTTCCTGATGTCATCCCTTGTTCTGGGGTGCTGTCCCATGGCGTTGACCCTGTCCACAATTCTCCGCCATAGCTCCATCTTCCTTGCAATGGATGTCTGCTGCACCTGTGATCCGAATAGCTGTGGCTCTACCCGGATGGCATCCTCCACCATGACCCTTACCTCCTCCTCTGAGAACCTTGGGTGTCTTTGTGGTGCCATGGGTGTAGTGTGAGTGGTGTGTGTGAGAGTGTGTGGGGTGATATGTTGGGGTGTGTGCCGTGAGGTGCGTGGATGGTGTATGGGTGATGGTGTTCTGTGGCTCTAGTTCTGTGGGTGCTCTTGGTGTCTCTCTCTGTTGTCAATTTTTTTGAGTCGTAAAGGGTTGTGGGTAATGTGTGTGTGTTTTTTATAGTGTTGTGGGTGGGGTGTGTGTATGAGTCTCAGGTGTGTGTATTTTGAATTGTCCAATGTGGTGTTGTTTCGTATGTGTGTGTGTGTGTACTTTGAGTGTGGTGGTATGTACCGCCAATGGTTTACCGAGGATAAATGTCCGCCGTGGTGATTCATGGGTCATAATGTTGGCGTAACATGTGGGTTTTGCTATCACCATTTTATCACTGACCTTTGGGATGGTGGACTTGTGTTTGTTTCTGTATAGTGACGGATTGCTATAAGTGGGTCATAATATAGGTAGCGGTATACCACCGCGGTCGCGGTATGTTTGCAGCAGTCGGCATGGCGATAAGCGGGACTTACCGCCAATGTGATAATGAGGGTCTTAGTCTTTATAAATTTGCATCTTTGCTTGTGTATGATGGATTTTTGTTGCGTTGGTCTTGTTTTATTCAGATAAATATTGGATCTTTTTCTAAATTGGTGAGGAGTCCTTTTGTAGTATTTTCACTGTTACTGTGTGTGTACAAATATTTTACACATTTCCTCTGAGATAAGCCTGACTGCTCGTGTCGAGCTACCAAGAGGGTGAACAGGGGTCATTTTAGCTGTGTGGCTCCCTTACTCTGATTAGAGTGTGGGTCCCTACTTGGACAGGGTGCAAACCACTGCCAACTAAAGACATAAAATATATGTGACATGACTCAACAAAAATTCAAATGTGAAGGGGTCAGGCATGATGGATGACATAACTGGAGTAGATGCCACACCACTGGGAGTCCAAAGTCCAGAGTACTCCTCCCTTCGGAAATGATACGTGGTTCAGGATCAGTCCAGAGTAAATGTGTAACACACAAAAGAGGCGCTTATGGAAGAGGGATATTACTGGCAGTGGTGGTTGTCTTGCCATTTCGACTTCCTGTATTCTTTCCTGGATGTCCCCGCTTGTCTGAGGGGGGATCTGCTGCTACAGAGGCAGGGGTGTCTGGGGCTTGTTCCTCTGGCAGGACCTCCCTTCCATTTGCTTGCACCATTGTTGATGGGCCTGCTGTTGAAGAGCCAAAGGAATAGGTGGGCTGGTGTTGAAAATCCCTGCTCATGGTTGTGTGTATGTCCCCCAACACCCCTGTTAGGGAGCCCATGTTGGTATTGTGGGCCTCCAGCTGTTCTCACATGTCCCTATGCATGTCCCACTGAAGTCCTTGACACAGGGTGCCCTGTCCAACATGTTCCTGACCCTCATTGTCCAATGTGTTGTACTGCAACTCAGGATCCGGAACTGGGAGCACGAGATAGTAGACACTGTGCTAGGGGCACAGGTTAAAGGGAGGTGAATGGTTGCCTGGGATGTTGCAGTAACATGGCTGGGAGGTGACATTGTGAGCACAGTGAGACTCACTGTCACCATCTGACCAGGTTTCCCACATGGGCCAGAGCCGTTCTCCACGTCCACACATGCAGGAGTCTCGATGTCACTGAAGGGGGTAGTGGCAGTCTGTTCTGTTGCCTCTGTGTGCGGCAGATCCACCTGTCGATGTAAAACATACATTGTTACTGGTTGTATTGTGGCATCTACTTCCAACAATTTAGATTTACAGTAAGGCAGAGACATTGGACAAAGTTAAGTTGTCATTAATCCAGTTGTGGCAAGTAGCCATGGTATTGGGTGATTTGACATAACATGTATTGAAGCATGCCAGCCCAATTTTACTCAAGCAGCTGCTGGGATATGCAGATTAGTTGAACTTTGGAAGATGGCCTGAAAATGACATCTTGCCACCAGTGCAACCAACACAGTGGAGAGTCAAGATATAGGTTTGACATTTTGAGGCCTAGTTGACTGTGATGCAGGTCTTTGTTGTGTATGTGACTGGCATCATCATGTACACAGTGCTGTGTCAATGTGTCTGCTGCTGCTGCCCAACCTGGTGATGCATCTGGAGGCTTTAAGAATACTTGTTGCACACACTGGGAAAGGTGTCATTCCTGTCCTAAATAGCTTCATCTTGGCATAGCAAGCCAAATGGGTCTAGGTAGACAGACAAGTCTCTGAATAGAGCATAATCTGCGCTTGATCACTCCCAGGTGAGTGCACTTTATTTGTGAGTTGAAAAACAGGGGCATGTGGGCAAGTGCCCATTGGGCTGATAGTAGGCGTTACAGAAACAGGGCCTGCTGGGAGCTGCAGTCAGGTCACTCCCTCTATTACACACACTTGACAAATGTTATCCCCCCAGGTGAGTAAACTTCATTTGTGAGTTCACTTACAGATGTATTGGGGCAAGTGACCACTGGGCTGATGACTGGAGTTACAGAAACAGGGCCTGCTGGGAGTTGCATTCAGGTCACTCTCTCCACTCCTCAACACTTGACAACTGTTGTGTATTACATATCTGTTGGCAGGCTGAATTTATGTTTAGCACACATTTTTATTTTGAAACATACCAGGGATCCTGAACTGTGTTTTTGTTATTTTGAGATTTCCAGGCTCCAACTGGACACATGACATGTGATGGGCCTTGGGAAATGTGATGATGGGTCCAGTGATACACATTGAGAGTATTAAAACTTAGATACTCTGGGTACTGAATCTTGGTGGGGAACATGAACAAGACAGTGGCAAAAGGTGATCTGTGAGCATGCATGACATAGCACTTATGTGACATTTTGCTGATGTAACTTACCAGAATCCACTCCACCAGGTATTCCTGTCAAGCCCTCAGGATGCAGAATCGTCAAGGCCTTCTCCTTCCAGGGAAAGAGTATTAATGGGACATTGGGAGGGTTATTGCCAGTCTTCATGGCCCGTGGCTAGTTTCTGGAGACCAGGGAATGGACCTTGCACCTGAGGTCATTCCACCTCTTCCTAATGTGCTTCTCTGTGCGCAGGGTGGTGCCTACAACATTCACTCTATTGACAATCCTTTCCCATTTTTCAATTTTCCTTCTTAGAGGAGTATGCTGGACTTGTGCCCCACTTAATTGTGGCTTTACTCTTATGATTTCATCCATCATGACTCTTAACTAATCTTCAGAAAAACTGGTATTTTTTTTAACGTGACGATGGAAAAGAAACAAAAAAGGTGATAGGGACAGGGGAAGTGCAATAGGGTGGGAATAGACAAAAGTGTGTGCAGGGTGTTCTATGAGATGGTGAAAAATGGGGTGCCTAATTTGCAAAAAAGGTGCTCGGGCTTCATTGTCTTCCAGTGAAATTGCAAAGGATTGTGGTCTGTGAAGGGGTGTGTTTTTTCTAGTGTGCTTTGCAGGTGTGTCCACTTGACCAATGTGTTTTAGCTGTGTCGTTTTTTAATTCGTCCAATGTGACGTTGTCTTTTACTTTGTTGACCGTGAACGACCGTGATCGGTCACCATTGGAGGTCGGACCAACAATATCCAGGCTGCCGTGCAGCTGACGGTCTGCCTTTTTTGCTTGGCAGTCCTGCCTGTATAAGTCATAATTACGGCAGTCTGGAGGACCAACAGTGTTGCGGTCTTTTCAGGACCGCCACCATGACGGTCTGGCAGTCCGAATGCCAAACTTGTAATCAGGCCAGGTGTCTTTTCTTGCCTGTTCCATAAGGTATCCATAACTCTGAAAATCCTCAAATTATGAACATTGCAACAAATCTAAGTAGCACAATAATAACATCTGTGTCATTTGCAGTACAATGACTTGATTGGAACCATTTCCAACAGCCCACTCAACATGTTGCACAACACGAAGGTCAGCTTTCTCCAATTTGCTATTAAGTTCTTGAACCATAGTGATTTGAATATATCTCTGCAGAGACCAACTCCTCATTGAGAATCATACCACTTGCAAAATTTGAAATTCAGTATTCACTGAAACATCAGCAATGTTTTGGTGAGTTAACATCTCCAAGTTAATCTTGTTCAATGTTGATGACCAGAATTTATCACGTTGCACAGGTATAGGTGTCAAATCTGTGATGCATGCAAGGTCAATTGCTCCACTTGTAGCCATTCATCTGATTTTCTCATACTCTTTGACAAAACGTTCAAGATAACTGTCAAAGACAATGTGCAGTTCTTGCAAGGTGCACACTGACTTTAATATCTGAATAGTCTGAACGACCTCTCCGAATTTTTTGCATGGATGAAATATTGACCATTCGCAATTGTGACAAATAGTCCACAACAACAGAAGTTTTTAATGAGGACACCTTTTCAAATTGAAACTCTTCAGGTAATATTTTGTTTTAGCTATTGTACGAGTTTGTGCTTCACTGGTTTGGTTGCAGCATCTCCATCAAATAATGTGTTTGTTGGAAGAAGATCATGCGACAGAATGTCCTTATCTAGTGGACGTGACGTTATATCGCTATCCACAGATTGTTTATTCACAAAGGTATGTAGTTGCACAGGCTCAGTCATTTCAAAGGGGTTTCTTTGCTGCTGCTTGAAATGAAGAAGCTTGTCAACATGTTTATTAAAACATTCCCCTGTCTTTTCCACAAATTCGTGGTGAGGAACAGTTTCACAATGGTTCATTAATTTTGAATTTGTCATCTCTTTGAAAACATTGCAAATAGAAAGGACTTCATGATAAACTAGCTGCCATTGAACAACATATTCACTTTTACGTGACGGACCAACAATTCCCTTGGAGATTTTCTGTGATCTCTTCATCGTCTGTTTCAGTCTCATATCTGGAGCCACAACATTGAACTTTCCGTCCCTTTCTTTCACCACAAAATGTCTTTGATTGAATTTTATGTAGAGGTATGGTTTTTCCACCTATAGCTTCTTCACTCTTTCCAAATACAAAGAACCATAGCTCAGGTAGTTTATGCAATCGAATTCCCAAAACACAGTAATCAGTGACTCCACAGCTTTCACTTGTGGCTCCAAATCACCTTTGTGATCAGCATGTACCAGGTTTTTCACTAGAGTTATCATGTGTAAAAGATTTCCCCAGTACTTGCAAAGTTCTGATTTTTCTTCACATGATTTTGAATGAGTGTATTGAACATTGGCTGGCTTTGCATTATATCCTTTGAATGACGTGCACCCTGTGCCTTGTTCACTTATGAGATATGCAAAACTTAATTTGTCATTCTTGTTCCAGAAAGCAGTCCAATGCAATGTTTCTATAACCTCAAAGATGATGAGCATACCTTGTAACGAATTAACATAATGAGTTCCACTGAACACTGACTGGACAATTTTGCTTCCAAAGATTTCAGCCTCAATAAGTGCATCGTCTATGCCACATCCACTAAGATAAATTCCTGCACACTGCAACGCAACTTTTGTCATGTGGAAAACACCCATCATTAGATAAGGATCATCAAATTCTACTGGATTACACATTGAAGATCCCATGCTTTCTGATCAGTTGTTGGAGGTGGATGAGGGGAAGCCATCAATCTTCTAATTGTATGGGCATTGAGTTTGGTTGTAATCACTTCCTCAGAAGACTCTGATTCTTGTTGTGATTCACTGGTTTCTGCAATTTTTTGACAATTTTTCAAAGCTTTCTCCTACAGTATATGACTTTTAGCACTTGTTCCATAGATGAAATATTTGATCCTCTTCACTCATCAGTTTAAATCTTTTGTCAACTTATTTCTGCAGCATCTCAAACTCTCTTCTGTACAACTGCAGTTGATGTTAGCTTTTCTTTTGGATTAGTTTGGCATATGACACATTTTTCTTTGTTGAAGGAGTCCTCAGATTTTGTATTTAGCAACACTCTGTCAGGAGGCAAAGACACTCTGCTACCACCTATTTCGCTCATGTTGACGAATCTGAATCAACGGAAAACCTGAAACAAAAACAATATTTAAATAAATTACCAAAATGATGGCTAAAACACATCATTATAGAGTTGCCATTTTGGAAAATGGCAGAAAAGTTGCGTAAGGAGTTATTTTCTATCTCTATAAAACTACTTGACCCCCAAAACCTATGTCTTGACACCAAAATGAAGTATATAGGTCTCATGGTTCCTGAAATATAACGTCATCACTGCAACACATCCACCATTTTTAAAAATGTTTTCCAGACAAATCGGCCTGGATTAGCAATGACTACCCAAGCTAAATTACTTCTCTAATGATACAAAAACACGAATCAAAAATAAAAATATCTGGACAATTTTTTTTTACAGAGGAATATCAAGAGGCCAGGATTATTACTGACGGCAGGGTCAGATAAGACTATGCTATTGGAATTTAGAAGTTGAGGTGGGGCAACAGAGAGTATGGTGGGGCAGGTGAATTACCAATTTACAACAGTTTGCCCATTTTACAACACTAAATAACCCCTTTAGTAAGACATCCATATAAGCCTTAGACAACTGTATTATTCATTCCACTATGGTTGTATAATTCCCTTTTTTCAGGCTAACTCTCATGGAAGAAGTAGTTTGTTAAAACATATTGCAGGACACCTTTGATGTCCAGATGCTTGCTGTCTGAGCCCTCTATTGTAGACTAGGGATTCAGTGATCAGCAGCTGTGCTTATTAAGTTTAGGAAGCAGGTGAAGGGATGAAGCTGCGAAGAGAGAGTGGGTGACGAAGTATTGTTAATATCATCCATTTAAGTTGGCCAGATAGCGCTTTTACGGAGTTTGGAGGGTGACCACCAGCACAGACGCTTGCAGACTAATCAGCAATTTGAATATCAGGCAAAGGTATTGCTTGTATATGGTGAGGATGGAACACACACTTTAATGAAGTAGCTAAAGTTACGTGATAATAATGGATGTTGAAATTTTGCAGATTAGCCGCTGTGGTTTTTGTTAGAAGAAAGGTCAGCCTGTCTTTAAAATGGTCATGGACAGAACACATGGGATCTGTTAGACAAAGGCAAGTTTAGATGATTGACGTCAGTATTAATTCGACCTTTACTTGCTTTACAACTAACTGCTTCCGCAGCATATTGTATAATTTAATGTTCTTCGTTCTTCTGAACATTGGTTGTTGTTTTGACTTTTGACTTCTGCATGACCCAGGTTTTATGGCTGGGGACTGACACCCTTGTAGGCTAAGGAGCAACGTTCTTCCTCATCTCCAGAACATCCAAAGGTGGCAGGTTCACATGTTCATCCGTGTTCAAGAATTACGGGGCATATTTATACTCCGTTTGCGCCGGAATTGCGTCGTTTTTTTTTACGCAATTTCGACGCAAAACTAACTCCATATTTATACTTTGGCGTAAGACGCGTCTAGCACCAAAGTCCCTGGAGTTAGCGTCATTTTTTTGCGTGGACACCTACTTTGCGTTAATTATATGCAAGGTAGGCGTTCCCGTCTAAAAAATCGACTCCGAGGCATGTGCGTCGGATTTATACTCCCGGGCAAAAATCACGCCCGGGAGTGGGCGGGTCAAAAAAAATGACGTACGGCCGCTTTTGCGCCGTTTTTTAGCGCCTGCAAAAGGCAGGCGTTAAGGGACCTGTGGGCTCTGAAGGAGCCCAGAGGTGCCCTCCCATGCCCCCAGGGACACCCCCTGTCACCCTTGCCCACCCCAGGAGGACACCCAAGGCTGGAGGGACCCATCCCAGGGACATTAAGGTAAGTTCAGGTAAGTGTTTTTTTTTTTTATCCCCCTACGCCGACGCTGCCTGGTTTACGTTGTTTTTTTTAACCCACACCAGACGGCGCCGGCGGCTAACGCCGGCTAACGTCATTCAATAAATACGGCGCCCGCATGGCGCTTCAGAATGGCGTTAGCCGGCGCTAATTTTTTTGACGCAAAACTGCGTTGGCGCAGTTTTGCGTCAAAAAGTATAAATATGGGCCTACATCTTTCTTTCTTGATCTGTTCACAGGCTACAAAATACGTCTTGGCCATACGAGCGTTGTTGTTTACCGTCATTTCTCAACGTCTCCTTGCCAACCCGCGTTTCAACATTTCATCATACTAGTAGCTTTGTAAGGGGCCAACGTATTTAGCCACAAAGAGCCACGTACTTCCAACCCGTTGTCATCAGAGCTACTTGCATTCTTTGTTTTTTTCCAGAATTGAAGCAAAATGTGTATGAAGTTGGTACCCGAGCAGCAATATAACTAAATACATATTTCCAGGTTTTTTCCAATTCTTTTTATTTTGAACGGATATGAAGCTGTTAGTTTGCTTGTTCATATTCACAGGAGGTGTGTTAAATTGTATACCAAATACTGAGACTGGGCTGCACTTGAAAGTATAGTAAGCACATATTTAAGCACATCTCTACGACATCCTGCACCAATATTTAGGTAGTGTCATTCTATTTTATTTACTCTCATTATTAGGTCTTGTCTAAAGACAGCCTTCAGCTGTCTGTTGTTGAAACACCAACAATGGACAATACCATAATTGGAGTGTACTTTGGGTCAGCTCATGGCTTACTGTTAGTTGGCTTTCTTTATGATCTAATTTGCTTGTTGCTTATCCAATGGCTTCCCTTCCTGTCTTATGGTTATCCCTTTCCTGGACCATAAATTATTTCCCATCGTTTTGACTAGATGGCTTGTTTGTTTCCACTACTCACATTCAGGGAACCATGTTTTTTCTCTTGCAGCGTGCAATCTGAGTGCATGCATTTTATTGCTTTCACCACTGTGTTGCTCCATCATCCTCATCTAGTCCATTGTTGTCCCCTCCTGGCTTTTTTCCTTTTTTAATTTCGTACACTTCCCAGTGCCTCAAGATCCTCTGTTGCATGCTCTCCTAACCCCATTCCTCCCCCCTCATATTCCTCCACTCACTCCTGCAGTGCGCCCCCCACACCTCCTGTCGTATTCACATAAAATACTTTTTTACTTGCCAGCTACAATTTGCTGTTGGGATGCTCCTTTTTAAGTATGGGGTTTTGCGTACATTTCACTTGTCTTAAATGTAGTGCTCCAAGATTGGCATTCACCATCTTGGAACGGTAAGTGAAAAAAAAAGACAAGACAAAATGGTGGCTTCATTATGCCAAGTACGCGTGCATGTGTGGTGAAGCAGGTGCGTTTATCAGTAACCAATGCCAGGCTGACATAGCGTTATGATGTATACGCAGTTCATGGTCAATAGCCTACCACAGTTAGGTGTACCTGTATTTAGAATACCTAAGCTTCTACCGAGAAACCTTTTAGAGAAACTTTAATAGCCTACACCATACCCAGACATACTATTGTACACTGGGAGGGATGTACGAGGAATATAAATGAAGACTGAGAGGGATGTAATATAAATAAATGAATGCCCTCAGCATATGAGTCAAATTGTATACTTAATTTCTCATACCTTGAACCTATTTTTTTGACTGTGCAATTTATATGCAAAATGGTCTGTGTACAAAGCAAACAAAGTTGGCGCAGCCCTGATTTAACCCTTGATTAATAACATAGTTTTTAGAAAGTTGACTATGTGTGACCAATTATGTCAAGGACGATTACGTTTTTTAACAAGATAGTTACCCTTTTCCCCCATTTTCAATGTGATCTGCACTATGGTGATATCATTCGCCCTCCACAGTATCGTCTAACAACTCCTGACATAATATTTCCTTCACTATCAGCCTCAACTTCTGCTCCCTGGGGCATGTTAACACTGCCAAAACATATGCACAATGTGAATTTTCTTTTTCCTCAATAGTGCAACTTTTTTATTTAAACAGTTATCCTTTTTTCCATTGCTGCTTACAGAAACTATGGGCCCGATGTATGAAACATTTTTGCACTCGCAAACGGTGCGAATCGCAAAATTCGGCCGTTTGTGAGTGCAAAAACGTGGTCTACGATGCATGAAAGGCATTCGCAGACCAAAAATAAGAAATCGCGAAAATAGCGATTTTTTGCGTTGCAACCTGGTTTTGCGAGTCGCATTTTGCGATTCGGTATTTCCAGTAGGAAATTGTGAGGCGCAAATTGCGATTCGCAAAATCCAAGTCGCAAATTGATGCATCAAAAAATCGCAAATTGCAATTTTTTGCAGAATGGCATTTTGCACAAGCAAAATACCACTAAGTGAAACCAGGTGGTAACCAAGTGCAACCTATTTAAAGAGGCCCAGAATGTCTCAGACTCTTTTCCACAATGGCTGCACTCTACATAATGGCGAGGAGGATGAGGATCTTGGCAGGTTTGAGGAGAGGGAGGAGGAGTCAGGAGCGCATTTTCAGAGTGCGCATTACACTTTTTAACCTGACAGAGGAGGAAATATATGAGAGGTATAGGTTGAACTCAGCCATGATACTTGATCTGATAGCTGAGCTACAACCCATACTGCAGCGCAGAACACTAAGAATTCACAGCATACCCACCCATGTGCAGGTATTATGCTCCCTCCACCTACTTGCCTCAGGGAGCTATCAAGGGGGTCACAGCAGCAGCTGGAGGAGTATCACAGAGTTCCCTCTCCAGATTTTTCAATGCATTTATCAACCCCATGCTGAGCAAACTACACCAGCACATCAGATTCCCCCACACCCCTCAGGATATACAGCAGACAAAAATTGAATTTTACCAGATAGCACAGGTCCCCCACGTCCTAGGTGCCATAGATGGGACACATGTGGCAATCTGTCCACCATCAGCCACAGAGTATGTGTACCACAACCGGAAATACCAACATTCAATGAATATACAGGTGATATGCAATGCTTCCTACATCATAACTGATCTTGTGGCCAGGTACCCAGAGAGCACACATGATTCGTACATCTTTCGCCATAGCGGGATTCACACAAGACTGCTAGCTGGGGAATTTGGTGAAGGATATCTACTAGGTATTGTCCCTCTATGCAATGGCGCATTGATGGCGTGCTGATGTCAGATGGCTCAGTTATTCATCATACCCTCTGTCCCTTCCAGGAGACAGTGCCTACGCATTGCGCACCTCCATGATGACGCCCTACCTCAATCCTGCAACACCTGCTGAACGGAGATACAATGCAGCACACAAGGCGACCCGCAACGTGGTGGAGCGCACATTTGGACTGCTGAAGAGTCGCTTCCGGTGCCTACACAAAAGTGGAGGGGCACTACAGTACAGTCCAGAGACCACATGTAGAATAGTGGCTACTTGTGCAATCTTGCACAATATAGCTACCACCAGGGGCATACCTGTAGAAATATGTGAATCTGAATCTGATGAGGATGATGATCCCATACCACCCCTACAGCCAGCAGACAGGACCAGTGCAGCAGAGGGAAGGCAAAGGCGTGCTGACATCACGCACAACCATTTCAGATGTAAGTATGAATAACACATATCCACTGACAACTGTACCTGTAGTGAAACACATTTATTACCTTAAGTCAGGTAATGTTTGTCCGACAAATTGCAAAAATATGTTAAGTGAAAAACTAGAAACAATGAAGGACCTGAGTAATGCACTATTACATCATAGTGAAAATATAACTCCACTGGCAGCTACAGTCATTTTTTTGCGGCCACGCACACCACTCGGGTGCCCAGTTACGTCACTGACGCCTCTATTGTCCACCTCAGTGGCAGTGCTGTGCCTGGCACTGCGCCGTCTGGTGTCCAATGCTGGTACAGCTACACTGCTGAGGCTAGAACTGTCCTCTGTGTCCCCCAGTGCAAGCTCACTAGGTGTGGCTGACCTCTGTCCCATTATGTTATCGATCACATTGGTGATCTGTACCAGTCCGTTCGCAACATCCCTGCTGCTGTGTGCTGCGTCCACTTGTGCAGCCACTGCACGACGTGCAATCAGTGACGTTGCTTTTGCCACCCTGTTCACAGAACGACAGAAGCAGCCAAACATGTTCATAAATCTGCGCTCCTGTCTGCTGTGGCTCACCCTTTCATGGCGCAGCTCCTGGCATAGTTTACGCACAGCACATGTTAGCTCTCTGGAGTCCTGTGATGCCTGCACCTGTCCCTCATGCAGCAGTTCTATGTTAGAATTGAGGGACTCAAGCTGGCGATGCAGGCCCCCCATGTTGGTGTTGTGTTGACGCAAATTCTTTTGTAATCCTAGGATCCTTTTATTTTGTAGGCACTGCTGCTGCAACATAGCAGCTTCCAGCCCACCAAAGAAGGAGGGACCCTCACATGCCTCATGCTGCTGTGCACCAGAATTTGTTGCCATCCTGCGGGGTGCTGTGTTCTGCTGACAACTGGCCTCCTGCATCTGGCTGCGCCTTCCTGTTGGTGATGGGGAAATTGGCCCTTCCTGCTGCTCATCTGAGTGTTGGCTGAGCTCTGGCAGTGGCAGTGCCCTGGACCTGCGTCGGACAGGCACAATGGTGAGAGACCCACTGGTGTTGGAATCAGAGGCTGGATGGGTGTCAGTCTCGCCTACACTTGCTGCTGCTGTGGCTGCTGGGCCTGGCCCACCTGCAACGACAATATGCAGCATGTCAGTTATGTTTGTTACAATTACGGTCACACAATGGTAATAAAGGTACAGGTACTTCTCTTCACTGTGTTGTGGGTGTTGTGTTCCTCTGGGTGTCGCTCTACTTAAATACATTGTATGTGCTACTTTCAGCTATGGGTTGTGGACTGCCACTCCCATAATGAATTGTTGTGCTGCTTCCCAGATGTGAACTGGACTCCTTCTCACAATGTTTAACATTACTTGCTAATTCCTAAGGGGCTTTTGGGCATACACATATTGGGTTACAATTCAATATTGCACTTACCTTGGCTGGTACATGGTGTGCCGGAGGTGTCTATCTCTGTGACCCCTGTCACAGCTTCAGGGAGGAGTGTCGACTCCACTAGGTCCTTTAATGGGGTGGATGATGCCTCTGTGGGTGGACAGCCTCCTGTGCCCCTGGCCTCCTGCAGTCTTCTTGCCACCCTCTCCTTCGCACGGGACCGCAGGTCATACCACCTCTTCTTAATTTCTTCTACGGAGCGCTGTACCACTCCAACTGCGCAGATCTTTGTTTGTATGTCTATCTAGAGTCTCCTTTTCTCACTCTCAGGCACCTGGAGTGAGCTTTTGCCAAAAAGGCGGTCATGGCTCCTGACCACCTCCTCTGTCAGCACCTCAAGCTCTTGCTCGCTGAATTTGAGCTTCCTCTTTCTCTCTCCCTTCTCCTTTCCTTGGGCTGAGGTGTCCATCCTTGCTCAGGTGTGCTGCCTCCTTCAGAGTGCTGCTCTGTGTAGCTGGGCTGCTCTCTCTCAGGATGCTGGTTTGGGTGTGGCACCTGAAACTGCCTGGGATGACTCACTTCCTGCTTGGGATGTCATCAGACTCCTCCAGGTGTGCTTTCTCGAAATTTCTCGCAATTTGTGATTTTTTACAGAATCTGTAAAAATTCGCAATTTGCGAAAATGCAAATTGCGATTCAGTAAATGGGCCTTGCAAACCACAAGTAGCGATTTTTAAGAAATCGCTAATTCTGAATTGCAATTTTGTTACATGGCCAATTCCGACTCGGAAATAGAGATTTCTTAAAAATCGCTATTTGCGATTCGCAAGGCCATTTTTTCATACATATGGCCCTATATGACGTGCTCGCGCCCTGAATGATTGTTTCGAAAGCTTCCCAGAGATTGATTGGATCTCCATAACTTAGATTAAGCCTCTCCACAATATTTAATTTGTCCTGAATATGACTAATAGAAAATAATCTGAGAAACATGCTCCATTAACTGTCCTGTTCCTGCTAATGTGGCTTGACCATTCAACCATTGACCCATAAGTCAGTTTCAACTCATTAAATGTCCGCCTCATTTTTTCAGGAAATGTTCTCCTACATTTAGGATATCTATTTTTTTACATCAATAGCTGTATTGAAAAAAAAAAGACAAATATTTTAAGGAAGAAGGAGTAAAGCAGGCAAGCTCCGGTGTACATTTTTAAGTGAGCAGTCATAGTCTGGAAGTGCAAAGGTTCTACACCATAACCAGTATAATATTTCATTTAAAATCTTGCTATGTTGTTGGGTTTGTTTACAGATCATATGTACATGCTGAGCACAAAGAACCCAAAGAAACCGCCCTGCTCCTGACCAAGATGTATCTCTTGTTGTAGATAAACCAATATTACCAAAAGCTACAAATAAGTTAGTTTTCTGGCTCATTCCTAGCTATTTATTAGGTCCTCAACATTCTGTCTTGTAATTTTAAACTTTGACATTTTTATTGAAAACATTGTAATTACCTGAAAATTAAGACGAAGTTAAAGTTATTTCTCTGTCTTGATACAGATCAGTACCCCCACCAATTGATACCAGACCCCAGTATTGATTGATATGATCGAGTCTTCATTCCTTTTAGGTCCATTCTTCTACATTTCCGCAGTTTTTTAAATTATGTTAGTATTTCTGTGTCCCGTTCCCATCAAGATATTAGGAACCATGCTTGCCTATAAAACACACTCGTCTTTGCTCCCTTCATCACAACCCTCAATCAAGAACAAACATTATCATAATTTTGTGTTAAATTGAGATCTCATAGTAAATAGCTTTTTTTGCCTTCTCTGCGGTCAATCAAATGTGTTTTGTTCCCTATAACGATTTTAATTTTGCTTGACTTGAAGACAGCAATCTGCCTTTACATCTTGAAAATCTGTGTAAAACGTCTACACATTCCAGTGTCCATCGATGGTTTCTTGGTTAAAATATGACATTATGACCAAATCAGTGAAGAGTTGTTGAGACTGAGAAACTAATACAAAGCAAGACATACATTGATCTAAAAAATAAAAGAGCATACCAAATCTTGCTTAGAATATTTTGGAGTCTTCTGACCTGCTTGTGTTAATACATTCCAGCTGGCCTTCTCCTGCAGAGGAGAGTGGCATGCAGCAGACAAATTTTTTTTGAGGGCCAAATGTGTTGGAGCACAGTGAATCAGGAAAGAGTTAATACACCAAAAGATTGGCATTCCCCAAAAATAATGAACTGAAAACGATTTCTTAAGATTGTTTTCTGCTTCCATTTGCTCTTTAAATACCTATTACGAGTAGCTTTTTTATTGATTTAACCAGTCTCATACTATGCTGTCCAAACGACATAGTCTATTTTGAATCTTGTGCAAAACATTTTTATATTCCCCAATGATGCCTTTTGGCAACTCTGGTTGTTTTTTTAAAGTTTACTTTGCTCTTTGCACCAATATGATTTAAGGACAACTCTAGTCATGTTTGATGAGTAGCTTAATAGGATATCAGATTCTTTGCAGCCAACACCCAACAACGGCAACACCAGCCAAGCCCTCTAAAAAAACTAATAATTCTCATCAAAGTAAAATTTCTCTCTGGCCAACCCATGATAGAGATCCCTAAGCACTTGGCTGAGAAGCACAAGGCTTTATCATAGGTTTGCAAGTCCACAGATTACAACTAAGACAATTTCAGATAGTCACACTCATAGAGAGCCTTTCTTGCACAATACAATAACAATATTTATGTGGTAACCATGTTAATTTCTTTCCATTCCTGACCTACCATTGTCTCGTACCCTTATGTTCAAAACAAAAACAAATCTTGGCATCACCTCACATAACTTATTTCAAAGACTATGCTTCGTATCCCTGATTTTCTACTCTGTAATCAATGCAGGCCATCAAGCACTTCATCCACATTCCACTCCCAGCAGTGTTCAGGATTACACATTCATTGGTCACTCGCGAAGTTCCCAGATTCTGAGTTCACTTGAACCCTCTTGGGATATTGAGTTAAGAAACTGCAATCTTTCTCTCAAAAGGCCTGCATTTGAGACAAGGAAATGTCACGCATAAAATTCACAACCAGTAAAAGGAAAAGTGGTAATTAAATTCTTGGATTAAGATTCTGCCCATAAATTTAATAAAGAAAAGAAAATGTTGCACCCTGATGCCGTCACTACTATCTTAATGCCATAAAAGGACAACAATAAAAGTTGCTTTAAATGTATGTAATTGCCTCAAGTTCTGTAACCTGGGCATTGGAAGATATTGTTCTTTGAAATCAGGGAGTTAAATAAAGCAGACTGTATAATTAGCTACTCAATGTCATAGGACATTCTCTTTTGTTTTATAATCAAGTAAAATGGTTCCCTAGTGCAGGCTTTGTAATAACACTACAACAGACACTTGAATGTTTTGAGCATCCAACATACCTCAAAACAATAATAGGTGTCCAGCCTGGATTGGAAGAGCTTTTTAGTACTGGAATAGTTCTCCAGATGAAGGTTGGAATGCGCAAATCTATGATTTGTTCACCTTCATTAATGAGCTTACCAAGGATAAAGTCCTTTGTTGCTTTCACGTAATGTAAAAGAGGTGTCCAGACATTAGGGCCCTGCTGGCTGTTTATTCTATCAAGCAAGTTCCCCGGTGGGTTGGAGCAACTGGAGACCGGGTGTGACAGCCAAGGGCCACTGTTGGCGCATCTGTCAAATTGTCTAGCCCTCTGAGATTGCAGCAGGCACACCGAGTTGAGAGGGACCCAGAGATATGGGGAGAGAGAGAGAAACAGAGAGAAAAAGAGAGGTAGTATGGGGTGGAGCGAAATAGAGAGAGAGAGCAAGATCAGATGGGGAGACGAGAGAGACAGTATAAAGAGAGACAGAATGGGTGAATAGATGTATAGATATAGATGGAAAGAGAGACAGAGGAGGGGTTTGTACCTGGGAAAAATGTTTACACTGTGGAGGGAAAAGTGTGCGTTTGTACAGAGCGCTCTATTCGACATATGCTGACGTCTCAGCCATCAAGGACAGCACACAGTGGGGATAAGACCCCCGCTGGAAGTCACCTGACATTCTCAGAAGTAGGCCTAGAAACCTGCCATAGCTTGCCAGATGTACTATACTGTTTCTGAATATCAAAAATTAGAAAATCTGCACTTGCATGAAAATACCAATCTAAAGGTGCAGATCTATTACAGTTTTTGTGAATGAGACCCAAAATTACATAAGTAAAACGTCCATCACTCTCTGACTTCCAAAGCAACCATCTCTGCTATGATAGGAGAACGCTACAGAAAAGAAAAAACTCCAAAACACAACTTCCGGGGAAGCATCACCCACGTGGTTTTAATTACACGGATTTTAATATAATCAACTCTTTTTTTTTCAATTACAAATTAAAATCCAGATAATCGGTTTTCCTAGAAGGAAAAGTGGAACTTTACCCACAATTTAACATATATGGCCTTTTTTTCAGGTCAAAACAACCCAAAGGAATTGTTCTTAACACTGAGATTGGTAAGGAGTTTCAGATTCTAGAGTAAACAAAATAGAATAAATACAGAGAATCTCAAAGAAATATATAAAAGTAAATCAGTATGTAGAAATATAAGTGAGTACAAACACGGTATTAAAATATGAAAATAACAGAAATTATTTAAATTACAGATATTGACAAACCTCAGAACACATCATATACATATGGATAGTAAATTTCTTAGATTGCATAATATCAGCTAAAAAAGACTCTCTAAACTAATAGGACTTCTTAAAGGTCAAAGGATCAAATCCAGCTCTTTTAGGAAGCAATTCCTATGTGCCTTTTAATCACATATCATGTGGTTTTTCAAACAGTTACAAGCATGGGGCCCGATTTATACTTTGGCAGACAGAGTAATCTCTCTTGGCCTGGTGGAGGACTTAACGTCCATCAGGCTGAGACTACTCTTCCCGACAAATTTAGAAATAGCCACCAAGCTGGAAGTCATTTCTAAATCAAAATATAAATCAGGCCCATAGACACTTAGCTGAGTAGGTCTTCTCCAATAATTGGAAAACCTCATTAGCTTGTAGACTAACTTTACTTACTCGAAACTGGTGAGGCTAAACTTTCATAAGCACCAGAAAAAACATAAGTGCAGTAGGCCAGGCAACTACTAATGCCTATTACAACTAAGGGGAGTGAATTACCCAAGATAGGTTTCTTTTTACAAGATATGAACATTGGGAAGCAAGATGGGAGTTGGGGAAAAGGCTAGGAAGGAGGGACAGAAAGGGGTTTTACAAAAAAGAGAAAAAAAACTGAAAAGAAAACTGGTGAAGAAAGGAAACAATAAGTAAAGAAGCGATGAAATGAGGACAGACTGACATTGAAAATAATCATGCATCCAAGAGTCAATAAGAAAACACTGAAAAGCATTAAAGTGAAAGTTCCATATCTCTATGCACTTCCTGGATGTAACCACCCCAATCAAAAGGGAGCAGGGTTTTTTAAAATCAAATCATGAAAAAGTGTTCTTTTTCCTGACCTTCCTAAATGATAAGGATCATAACCAGTATGTAAATAAGAATGTGATTTTTATTACAGACTTAGTAAAACAAGCTCACTATTTTTCAATCTGGCGAAGGCTTCACTCAATACATGGAACTGTTGCATACCATCTGAAAAGTGTTCCTGTGTATACACTGTGGACAAGAAAAGTTCATTGTGCACAAAGAATAGCGTGACAATTACAGTTAAGTATCAGTCTGTGCAAAATAGAAACCCGGATAAAAAAACACAATGGTACCTAAAATGAGTGAGAAATGCTACACTCTCTGAATACCCAAAGGTAAACCTGCCTTCCAATGCATAGGCAGCCTTGTTCATTATATTTATTTATTTTGCTAGTTATTTGAGGTCTGACAGAGCACAAACCAGACCCCGAGGGGTATCAGAGCATAGGTCGTCGTCAGAAAACATATACAATACTGCAAAATGATACTGGTCATCATCAATAAAACATGTGCAAATCAAGCGCCGAGGTGACGGTTTGTTTTTTAGCAAACTAGAAGTTGCTAAATGTTTAATCCCCAAACTCCTGGCCTCGCTCGAGGATTCCAGTCCATCACACAGCCGTCAAAGATACTGGATAGACCATACTTTTAAAGAGCTACTAAGAGTTTAATCATAGGAAGCATAAGGGAGGGCATGTCTGGATTACTGCTTCATCAATCATGTTAATCAACAAGGGTGGCTCATAGTGCCTCCTTGGCCTTATGTAAGCAGCTTTCCGTCCTATCCATAGTACGGAACTGACAACTTTAACATATTTTGATGACCCACGTCACTGTATTGACAATAACACCTCTGCCTCTTTGATCCATTTGAGTCTTTTGACAGCTTTCCACACAATGTACCACCAAATTCATATTGACATAAATTCTGGCCTGGGGGTGAAAGATTCAGCTGTTCTTTGGCTCTCTAACTCAGGGCCGGCTTTAGCGCTGGTGGCGCCCGGAGCAACAATGATTGTTGGCGCCCCTCAATCATCACTTGTGCAGAGTATTCCCCTCACTACTACCCTTTAACAGTGCCCTTAAAAATCTCCCTAACCACTCTCTCTCAGATGCATATCGCTAGTTTTATAGCACCACTCATAATAGTGTAGAGTGTCAGAGCACTTTACATCACAAACACATTATGCAGAGGCAAATCAATCATATGTGTGTAAATCAGTGTAGAGGAAATGTTACATAGGACAGAGGACTACAAGGTGTAGGTGTCACTTCATCCATACTGGGAGGCAGTATATTGTGAGTGCTTGATCTGGAGAAGCACAAACTCAGAATTTCAAAAGTACCACCATAGTTGGGGGTTGCCTTTACTAATATAAGTTGATTTCTACCCAAATTAATCCTTTTTGCAACGTAAGGATAATGAATCAGAAAGGAAAATTTTATACCACTATAATCTATACCTTGCAGTTTCCACACAGCTATTTGATGACAGTTTCTAGCTCACCTTGCTATGTTATGATTTTAACTCATAAACTGCAAGTAACTAAAGTATATTCCCAACAAAAGCAGTAAGCCACTGACCCACTTAGATTATATGTATTTTGTGATCTGCATAGTACACGTTCTTTGCAACAGTCATATTAACCTTCTGGGCTACCTTATGATGAGTTAAAACTTCCACTGGACAGAACTCGATCTCTCTCCTGAAGGACCATTATTCATGGAAGTTATCTAGGCGTTTTAACTGGTGAAAATTGTTGGAGGCAAGGAACGTGGTAGCAGGTGCCTTTAACACCATATCACGGTGCTCCCACACAAAGTCAACGCCTGCTGCGGTGGCACCGGTCGCACCACGCTAAAACCGGCCCTGCTCTAACTATCTGGTAAACAGATCTTTTCAAGTCATTCTGCCTCATCATTAGAATCACTGTTGGTGTTCATATTGAAATCAACCAGCTATTCGAGTATTTCTCTAAAGTAACCTATGGATGATCCACAGTCATCTAAAATTAAATAGTGAAAAACAGAATTCCACTGTCCATTGAAGCATTTTTGGGAACTGAGGGCCTCCTTTGCAAAAGGCCTGCACCGCCAGAAAGTCACTTTTTATGACTCTCCGGTGGCGCAGGCCTCTCAAGCATATCTACGAGTGATGCAAAGCCACCATGCATGGCCTCATTAATATGGAGAAAGGCAAGGCAGCGCAACGCACTCCGTTACCTTACTCTCCGTCAAGGAGGCATTCCATGAACTTTACAGGCCATAAATGAATGCCCATAGTATGCCCCTGCATTGCCTTACACCATATCTACAAGGCCATGAAAAGCCATGCAAAGTGGCTTTGCGTGGACTTGTAAATATGGGCCTGCACTGTGCGCTGCTGGTGCGTCATAAAAAGTGAAGTACTGGGGGCGTACAGGGTTTGTAAATCTGCCCCTGTGTGTTTGAATTCATGAGGCCTTTTTTAAATTTTGTGGAAGAAATCTGTATCCCCCCACCAAACTCCTACCTCCACTCCTTGGCTGACTGATTTACTAGCAGAGCCACACTCCTGTCAAGCTGTTGATAAGGCTCAAAGCTCAGCATCTACCAGAATCTTGCAGTAATGAGCTTCGAACAACTCAGCTCAAATCAGTATGGGACCACTGGCTAGGTAGTAGGAACAGACTTGACCCCAACCTCAAGCTTCAAGTAATCCTAAGAATGCCACACACACATTAGGGGGGTCATTACAACCTCAGCGGTCTTTTAACAAGACCGCCGAGGGACCGCCGTGTGGAAGACCGCCAGTAGTGGCGGTTTGCCGCTCGGCGTATTATGACTGTTGGCTGCCCTCCGTCGTTTTTCCAATGGAGAGCGCCAACAGCCATATTTGCAGGCGGCGGGGAAGTGGAGGTTGCTCCACCTCCACGCCAACAGAACACCCCCCAGCTAATCACGTCCTGTGATTCTGCGCGGCGGTGTTCATTTGGCGGTGTGGTGTCGGCGGAGCTGCCCCCCATGGCTCCCGTCCCCTCCCGGAGGATCGACGGAACAGGTAAGTCGATCGTCCGTTAGGGGAGGGGGTGGGGGGGTGTTGTGTGTTGTGTGGGTGCATGGGGGTGTGCGTCTGTGTATGTAGGGGGGTGTGTGAGTGCGTGTATGCTTGCAGGGGTGTTGCGTGTTTTGGGAATGAGTGCGTGTATGTCTGTGGGTATGTCTGTATGGATGTGTGCGTGTATGTTTGAATGTGGGTGTACGTGTCTGACTGTGTGTGTGGATGCTGACATGTATGTCGGTGTGTGCGCGTGTATGTGTGTTGGTGGTGCCTGCATGCGTGTCGGGTGTGTATTTGTAAGGTAATGTCGGGGGTCGGGGTGGGGAGGGGGGCCCTGCCACCTTTGGGGGGTGGCAGGGGTGGTGGGGGGTGTAGGGGAGGGAGTCGGGGTGGGTGTGGGGTGTGGTGGAGACCCCTATCAGTGCCAGGGAAGGAATTCCCTGGCACTGATAGTCCTTACCGCCATGGATTTCATGGCGGTTCCTACCGCTGGAAATCCACAGTGGTAAGCTGGGTCAAAATACCGGCGGTGGTATTGTGACGCCGCCGGACTGGAGACCCAGGTCTCCAGCCCAGCGGTCGTCTCTGCCCTGGCGGGCGGAACGGAGAACCGGCGGATGACCATGGCGGTAACCGCCATGGTCATGATTCCACAAAGTAAGACCGCCAGCCTGTTGGCGGTCTTACCGCTGGTTTAACACCGACCGCCAGGGTTGTAATGACCCCCTAGGTCTTGGGAGAATCCTTGCTATTAACTGAAATCAAGGGATGAGGACAAAGGACCTCAATTGCTTAATTCCAAAGTGTAATCTTAGAGATTATGATCACCCTAGTGTGCCTTTGCCTGGAGAATTTTCCATGAATCCCCCAGACTAGGATAATAAACAAACCATGTAGGTCTGGTTCATTTGCGGACAATGGTTCACACATCAACAGAATATAATATATTTAATAAACCATGACATTTGTTGTGGCAGTATGTGATTCTGTACCAAGGACAAATATGTAATGATGCACAAAATTAATAATGGAGAATCCTTAATCATGTGTGAAAAATGCACTTGCCAATTCTCAAAGCATGTACTCTCCCACAATAAATAAAGTAATTCCCTTCACAAAGAATATAAATATGCTGTAATGTACCATTGTGAACAAACCACAAGTACCCCAAAATGAAGAACTGTATTGAACTAAGAATGGAGTAACATGCAGAGGTCTAAGGTGTATGGTACAGATTGTCCATGCTTACCACTAGAACATTAACACAGAAATAATTATGACAAAGGTGTATCATTTATGATGACATTCCCATTCATGCACAAGATGGTCACCTCCCATAGGCATGGTGAGCTAACTTAGAAAGCTACTGCCATTTACTGGAATTAAACCTTCCAAGAATCCAGTGTCCCTTGTATGTCAATATAACATACAATAATAATAATAATAATAGTAGTAATAATAATAATAATAATAATAATAATAATAATAATAATAATAATATAATATTGTACTTTATATGGTCTAAATGTGGTTATATATAAGCAGTTTACAACACCAAAATACAATTTCTAGGCTTCTTTAGATCTCCATTTTTTATTTTATTCAAATATGCTTCTTCAGAAAAGGTGTCTTTTAAATAAGCATACCACAGACGACGGGTTTCTTCCTCTGGACTTTCTCATGGTTTTAACCAGTTTGAAGAATACTTAGGGTTCTTCTATAATGCAGCCAATATTCTATTTCTACATGTACACTGTTTACTATATGTATGGAAAATGAGAGTGGACAATTGTCCTTAATAAAACTGCACCTTAATCACCCTTGAGCATTAATACTGAGGTTAGTAAACCAATTACCAGGTCTTTAGCTGTCTTGCAGTCTGTTAGAAATGGGGTCTTTGGTTGGCAGTCAGGTTACCCCCTGTCCAAGCACGGACCCTCACTCTAGTCAGGGTAAGTCACACACAATCCAAATTATCCTGTGCCCACCCTCTGGTAGCTTGGCACTGAACAGTCAGGCTTAACTTAGAAGGCAATGTGTAAAGTATTTGTGAAATAAATCATACAATAACACAATATAGCACCACAAAAATACACCACACAGTGTTTAGAAAAATATATAATATTTATCTGGATATTTGCAGGTCAAAATAATAAAAGATGCAATAAGAAAATGTGAAGGTATCACTGGAAAGTGATATAAAGTGCCTTAAGTCTTTTAAAAGCAAACAAAGTCTCTTTCAAGCACAAAGTACCTGGTGTGAGTGAAAAATCTCCGCAAAGGGCCGCAGAGGAGGAGATGCGTGGAAAATGGTGTATGCGTCGGTTTCGCCCCTTCACACACGGACTTGCGTCATTATTTTTCACGTGGGGAAGATGTTGCGTCGATTTACTGTGCGCGGACGGGTCTCCTCTTCGGGTAGCAGGGTTTTCAGACGCCCCGGGGTCTGTGCGTGGAATCCTGGGCTTGTTGACCAGCTCTGCGTCGTTCTGGTGGGCGATGCAAGGGAAATTTCTCCCTCACGGCAGGTGCTGCGTCGATTTCCCCTCTGGAAGTCGGGCGGCGTTGTCCCAGGTGGGCCGTGCGTCGAAGTTCCGGTCGCACCATAGGCGCCGCGTCGATCTTTTCCTCGCGAAGTCAAGAGACATCGTTCCGGTTCGGCGAGCGGTGAATTTTTCACCGCGGCACAAGCTGTGCGTCAATTTTTTCACCGCACAAGGAGTCCAGTTGCAAGAGAGAAGTCTTTTTGGTCCTGAGACTTCAGGGAACAGGAGGCAAGCTCTATCCACGCCCTTGGAGAGCACTTCTGCAGCAAAGCAAGAGGGCAGCAAAACAGCAGGGCAACAGCAAGGCAGCAGTCCTCTGTAGAAAGCAGTCAGGTGAGTCCTTTAGGCAGCCAGGCAGTTCTTCTTGTCAGGGTGCAGGTTCTGGTTCAGGTTTCTTCTCCAGGAAGTGTCTGAGGTGGTAGGGCAGAGGCCCTGTTTTACACCCAAATGTGCCTTTGAAGTGGGGGAGACTTCAAAGAGTGGTTTAGAAGTGCACCAGGTCCCCTTTCAGTTCAATCCTGTCTGCCAGGGTCCCAGTAGGGGGTGTGGCAGTCCTTTGTGTGAGAGCAGGCCCTCCACCCTCCCAGCCCAGGAAGACCCATTCAAAATGCAGATGTATGCAAGTGAGGCTGAGTACCCTGTGTTTTGGGGTGTGCCTGAGTGAATGCACAAGGAGCTGTCAACTAAACCCAGCCAGACGTGGATTGTAAGGCACGGAAAGATTTAAGTGCAGAGAAATGCTCAATTTCTAAAAGTGACATTTCTAAAATAGTAATATTAATTGCAACTTCACCAGTCAGCAGGATTTTGTATTACCATTCTGGCCATACTAAATATGACCTTCCTACTCCTTTCAGATCAGCAGCTACCACTTCAACAATGTATGAGGGCAGCCCCAATGTTAGCCTATGAAGGGAGCAGGCCTCACAGTAGTGTAAAAACAAATTTAGGAGTTTTACACCACCAGGACATGTAAACTACACAGGTACATGTCCTGCCTTTTACGCACACAGCACCCTGCTCTAGGGGTTACCTAGGGCACACATTAGAGGTGACATATGTAGAGAAAGGGGAGTTTTAGGCTTGGCAAGTACTTTTAAATGCCAAGTCGAGGTGACAGTGAAACTGCACACACAGGCCTTGCAATGGCAGGCCTGAGACAAGGTAAAGGGGCTATTAAAGTGGGTGGCACAACCAGTCCTGCAGGCCCTCTAGTAGCATTTAATCTACAGGCCCTGGGCACATATAGTGCACTCTACTAGGGACTTACAAGTACATCAAATAGTCCAATTTGGTGTGTTCCAAGATTACCATGTTTAAAGGGAGAGAGCATATGCACTTTAGCACTGGTTAGCAGTGGTAAAGTGCGCAGAGTCTAAAAACCAGCAAAAACAGTGTCCAACAAGTGGAGGGAGGCAGGGAAAAAGTTAGGGATAACCACCCTAAGGCTGTCAGGTCTAACACAGTCAGTGAGGTTATTTGGTCAGGAAACAAGTAATGCATCAGTAGGTGATTATGTTATTGGTATTATTATTTCCTCAAGGAAATATCACCAATTCTCCAAGTGTTTATTTTCACAGTGCAATAGAGAACAATTTTGGTTCCATGTCACGTGCCTGGAATTATCAATGTACTTCTCTCCTCTGACTTACTCATAATTGTCATTACTTAAACTTGATTTTATGTCAAGACCGGAGGCTCTTATTATGCATTCTTTTCTTACTTTATTTAGAATAGCAGCAGCCAAGAACTACAGCTCCCAAAAGGCTCAGCAACAGGCTAGCCAATAGGAGAAAAAAAGTAGTCATGTATTGGCCCAATAGGGAGCCACCAAGGACCATAGATTACACCCTTGACTGCAAGCAGCCCTCTTTTCTTGCTGCTCGCAGTCAAGATAAGTACTCTTATTTTCACTCTTCATTATTGTGTTCCTTATGATACTGTTTGATGTTTGATATTTTCAATAATTTAACATTTGTTTTTGTTTTTACCCTAACGTATTTCTCCTCCAATTCAGGTTTCATTCCCAACGCAGTTTATTGCTGTTCCCCCCTCCCTTTCATTCAGGCATCCTGCTCGCGCGCTCCTTAACGGCTCTGTTTTCAACTGTCGCGCGTTCTATATAATATTTGTGCTGAGGGCTGCGCTTCACGCCCATTATTCTTACCACTCTGTGTCTGAAAAGCTTCCTTTCGGAGCGCGTTCCTCCCGAATTGCCTTCCGACCGCGTTGTAATGCTGCGGTCGTTGTATTTTTCATTTGGGGGTGCAGTCTCTTTGCCTCTTCTGCGTTTTTTTCCCCGGTTCTTGTCCTGTTGGCCCCACCCCTGAGGGGAGTGCTTTCTCCTGCTAAGGAGTCTCTTCTCTTTAACCCGTTACTAGCCAAGGGTTTTTTCTCAGCTCTTTGACAAGTTCTAACACTTTTGTACAGCGAACTCCACCTTAACAACATCACAAAGATATTTTCCCATTTTCAGTTTTTGCTACATGGATTCAGACAGTTCTCCTGTCATGCCTGAATTAAATGAGGAAAAGGAGGGTTTTAAACAAGATTTGAATATTTTTATTCAGTCATCGGTTAAACATGCTTTACAGGCTTCCATGGAAAAAATGTCAAAAAATATTGCAATTACTGTCAAATCCATGGTGTCCAAATCTCTGGCCCATTCTGCGGGGATAAGCAGAAAAGGTAAGCAGTCTATAAATAGACCTTCTAAAGGCGCTGAACTAAACAGCCTCACAACAGATTGAGGACTTGGTTCCTCCCAGGCCTCCGGTTAAGGAGGGAAATACATCAAAAAATCTTAACACCTCTTCTACCCTCCATTCCAAATGTGAATTCAAATAAAAAAAATCTGATGATGCGCCAGAAAAGATAGTTATTTCTCATATTTTGGACACAGATGACAATGACATGGATGATTTATATCATTCTGACATTCCGGATGACAGTTTCTCAACCTCCTCTCCTCCATCTAAACGTCTTAAACTCTCTCTGGCTGATCCTTCTTCTACTATTGTGGATTCTGATGGCGTCCTGATGTTTGACCGAACTCTGATCCATCACCCCAATTACACAGAGTGGCTTCCTTCTGCTCATGTTGGTGAATATATTTTGTCCCGTCTTCGCCTCCCTCTGGACAAACAAACCCATGCAAAACTTAAATCGGTGTGTCCAAGACCTTCCCTATCTTCCAACATTACTGTTACCCCCTCCATAGATCAGTCACTGATAACTTTCTTCACCAAATTCGGTAAGGATCCCTATAAAGGGGTTGAGAAGGCCCAGACAACTTGCTAGGACAAACTCCTGGATGTAGTGGGTCCTCTTGCCCATATTTCCGACCTGGATGATTCGTCTATTAACCCTTCAGACCTTTGCCTCTGGTTCCAAAGAGCGTTCTGTCTCCTAGGAAACGCCAATTCGGCGATTATTCACGAGAGAAGAAAAGGTCTATTACTAAAGTTGGACCCTAAACTGGCTAATCTAGCTTCCCTGGATCCCGGCATTCAGCCCGATGGAAAGCTTTTTGGTGATTCTTTCATCAAAGACCTCAGCAGTTATGTTTCCACTTTCTCCTCACTTGACAAAGCACAACAACCTTTGAAAAAGGTATTCAACCAATGTGTTTTTGCACAGGCCGGTAGAGGCAGGAGCCGCTTTACCGGCCGCACTTACCAAAACCAAGGTACAAGAGGCTCCTATAACTCTAACAACCAGGAGTTTAAACCACAATTCTACCCTCAAAGGACCAGAGGCTTCCACAATCGTGGACAACGTTATTCCAGATCCAATTATTCACAAGATAAGCCGGTCTTCTGGCCTTCCCGTGGGAAGCATTTAAAATATTTCGTCCCAAAATGGCGCTTAATTTCCTCAGACCCTTGGATACTAGGTACAGTCCAGGGTTATTGCATCAAACTATATTCCCCTCCTTTTCATTCTTTTCTCCCTCCTCCTCCAAGATTCTCTCATCTGATGTCCTCTCTCATTACCTTGTGTTTTTAAAACTTTTTGCTGTAAACCTGTTGAAACTGCAACTTCTTTAATAATTGACAGGCTTTAAACTTGCATAATAAGAGCCTCCGGTCTTGACATAAAATGTAGATTTTCCTAGTAATTTATGATGGAAAGTCTTAATTTTATTAAAGACACGGAGGCGAGTATTATCCCGCCTCTGCTTTTACTAATGTGTATTTTTTCTTTCCCTCCCAGTGACTCCAGCATTACCTCCTTCATCAGGATGATGCCAGACTTTATACAGCCGCTTCTTCCGATGCTGGACCTCAGTATTCTCAAATCATGTTTCCTCAAGACTTTTGCTCTCCTCCAAGTTTCGCCTGGTTTATTTCCTGTGGTCAAGATGTGCTGTCCTTCATTCTCGCTTTGGCAATTATAGAACTAATTTTTCCTTTGTTTCATGACTCTGTTTGATCTGCTCACTCAAGAAAAGAGGGCTGCTTGCAGTCAAGGGTGTACTCTATGGTCCTTGGTGACTCCCTATTGGACCAATACATGACTACTTTTTGCTCCCATTGGCTAGCCTGTTGCTTAGCCTTTTAGTAGCTGTAGTTCTTGACTGCTGCTTTCTAAATAAAGTAAGAAATGAATGCATAATACTCGCCTCTGTGTCTTTAATAAAATTACGACTTTCCGGCATAAATTACTCGGAAAATCTACATTAAAAGGAGGACTGGAAATTAATTTAAATTGGTTTCAACTTAAAGATTTCCCTTTCATTAGTTATGACTATTCCAGCCCAAAGAAAGTGGGGGTATAGATTTATTCTATAAAAGTGTTTTAAAAAATGTTATAGATTAATCCTACCTGTTTTAAACGCTGAATTATTTTCAGCATGTTAACTACTGCTCCTCACTATTCATTAAATGTAAGTTATAAGTGTCTTCTGGACTTTGTTAATGTCATTACAGTGTTAGCCTCTAATCATAAACAGTTTTCTATCTTAGGTGATTTAAACATCCTCTTAGAGATTCAAGATGACTCAATGACTATTTATTGACAAACTGTACTAATTATGGTCTTATTTTACTACTTAACTCTTCTACACATGTGACAGGCCACACCCTGAACACAGACTGGTCCCACTGAATAGAACGTATTTCATCCAAACCATCCTCTTTGTCAGACCGATACTTTTCTTATTAAATAATCCAAACTTCACCCCAGCCCTCCGACTGTCTCTAGACCCTGGTATAAGGTTAAAACCATCCAAGTGGAAGAACTTACCTCCATGTGCATGAGTGCCCTAACTCAAGCTATTCTAATGTTGTACATGTAACACTTCCATTGCTGACAACATAGCTCCATTCTCTCTTCTAAAAAAGAAAGATAACTCTCTGAGGTTCTCAGAAAATCTTCACAAAATAAAACTTGAAGTGATATGTATATGCAAAAATAAACTAGCGAAATCTCAAAAAAAATTTACTTGCTGCAGAGGAATTCTACAGCAATTGCCTTTCCATGGCAAAAAATAAACAAAAAAACCTCTGAACATTATCAATCAACTCCAAATCACTGCGAATTATATTCAAACTTCGGCCTGGCACACCTTTTCTGTAATAAACTGCACAGTTTTTCACAAGATTGCCCTCACCCATGAATTAATAGAAGTGGAGGCACCAGTATTCCTCAATCTTGCTAAACAATCGGGAATGCCTCCTCTGCAGTATCTAAATAATTCCACAACCTTCTCCTAAATGGATTTCAAAAGCTGATAAAGGATTGCAAATCATGTTCTCTTCTTACGCTGTCCCTATCAACATTTTACATTCCCGATTTGACTGTATCTATTCACCAAACTGTCAGTTTCGAGAAGGTCCTCCAAATGAAACAAGCCATAGTAAAACCTATCCTAAAACCATCTTGCATTGACCATAGAACAATGACCAGTTTCAGGCTGTTCTTTCTTATGGAAGTGGCCAGAATTCTTGAAAAAACAGGTAGCCAGTCAACAGTCACACTATCCTGGAGCACATAAATATTCACTAATATCCAAGTCAGCTTCCGCCCAAACAGAAGTATTACATTTGCCTTGATTGCTGTCACAGTTTCCCACCTCCTTCAGATTTCCAAATCAAGATTTTGTTGCACTTAGACAACCTAAAGTGCCAGATCTTGCCATCACTCAACTTGACTGAACACACATACGTTTCTCTCACCAGGAGTGTAGGAAAGTCACTCTTTTTGGCATGGTTACCCCCACTTTTTGCCTGTTTATCAGTGTATTTAGACTGTCTTCACTGGGATACTTCTAACCAGGACCCCAGTGATTGAGCGCTCTCCTTCAAATTTGGCTGCTTTTGTAACCTTTACACCACTCAACTGACCCACTGGTGTACCCCTGTAAGTCCCTAGTATATGATAGTTAGGTACCAGGGTATTGGTATACCAGGGGTCCCCCATAGACTGCAGCATTTATTATGCCACCCATGGGAGCCCTTGTAAACTCTGTCTGCAGGCCTGCCATTGCAACCTGTGTGAAAAGGTGCATGCACCCTTTCATTGCTGGTCACTGTCCCAGGTCACTGTAAGTCACCCCTATGGTAGGCCCTCCTAGCCCAGAGAGTAGAGTGCAAGTGCTGAGTGCGAGGGCACCTCTGTATGAGCAGAGGTGCCTCTACGAACTACAGGTCCATTGTACTGGACTTCATAAGAGCAGGGAAGCCATTTTACCCGTGTACGGGACACAGGTCACTACCTATTGTCCAGCTACATAAAGTAACTTCAAACCTAGGCATGTTTGGTATCAAACATGTCAGAATCATACCCCAAAACTAATTCCAGTATTAGCGGCTTGATTCCATGCACACTGGGGGCTCCTTAGAGGACCCCCCAGCATTGCTGCTACCTGTCTTTCAGGGTTTGTGGGCACCCCGCGCTTCTGCAGCACCTGACACATGTTTCTGCCTTCCTGCTGCTTGACCAGCTCAAGCAGAACAAAGGATTTCCTGTGGCAGAGGGAAGCAACACCCTCTCCCTTGGAAATAGGTGTTACATGGCTAGGGAGGGGTACCCTCTCGACGCCACTGGCCTGCTTTGAAGGGCACATTTGGTGCACTTCTTGCATAATCCAGTTTGCACCAGTCCAGGAACCCCAGGTCCCTGCTGTGGCGCAAAAGCACACAAAGAAAAGGGGACCACTCCCCTGCCAATCACCACCACAGGGTTGGTGCCCAGAGCTCTTCCCAGTGGCTACTTGATTCTGCCTTCTTGAAAACAAGATGTGCAGAGGCCACTGGGAAAATCTGGTTGGTCAGGACAGGCCACTGGCATCAGTGACCCCTCTGATAGGTGGTCACCCTGTAAAGTGACCAATCCCCCTGGTAGGACTTTGCGGGTGGGTCTCCAGATTCAGCATGGAAGACTCCACCAGGACTCCTTTGCAATGACCTCTTCTGCTCCTGGCCACCAGAACCGCAACTGGACTCTTCGGCAACCAAACAAGCCAGCAACTCCTGAGACAACCTAGCCTTGCAACGTTGTTTGTCCAGTTCCTTCCAGCAACTGCACCATTTCCATGGCTGTGCAACCTCTGGGGTTGTCGAGACCTCAGCTGCACCAAAGAGGCACGAAGGAATCTCCCTTTGGAGTGAAGGAGTCACTCCCCTGCACCGCAGGCACCTAACGCAACGACAAGTGACTGCTGGTATCTTCTGCCATCCGGCTTCAGGAAGAATCTCCAACACAGATGGTGGGTCTGAGTGGTACCGTTGGTCCTCTCTACCTGCTGGCCAACTTTGGAGATGGTGAGCTCTTGCCTCTCCTTGCGGGACAGTACCCCTGTGCACCATGCCCCTTGCATCAACCAAGGCTTGTTGACTCCTTCTCCAGGGGATCTTCTGACTCCAAGTAGCCCTGGACTCCAGCCTGTCAAGGACAGTCTCTCCTTTGCTGCTCTAGCGACATGAGACTCCTCTCCAGGGGTGCTGACCGGGGCTCACTGCACTTATTGTGCCTGCTGCCAGTATGTTGCCTGTGGGGGCTGCAACTGCTTCTTCTGGCTCTTCTGACTGCTGAGGGCCAGCCCGGACTTTCCTACAAGGGTCAAGTCCTCTGGACCTTGCTGGTCATCTTCAGTTCTGCATTTCTTCTTTTGCTCCAAATTGCATTTTCCAGGGCTTGGTGGTGGTTCTCTTGACCACGGATCAACTGCAACTCGGCAACTGACGTGGATATCATCTGCACAGCTGCAAGGACTTCTCTGCAGCTCCTGGGCTTCACAGCTGATCTACATCTTTCCTCATCGACCTAGGTCTTCATCCACAGAAGAGTGGGTAGTGGCTCCTGCCCTTCCTGGATGCTCCTAAGTGGACTGGACTCTGTCCCCTTCTTTTTCAGGTCCTCTTCTCCCAGAATCAATGGTTAGGTTCCACAGGACTGGTCCTGGTCTTGCAATCTTCCTCTTTCTAAATCCTCTTTTTAGTCCTTGGGAAGACCAGGTACTTACCTCTGCTCTCCTGGTCGCTGGGGATCACTTAGGTACTCACCTCTTGGAGTCTTGAGTTCTCCCAGCTCCCATCTAACTACTCAATATGCTTGGGTAGGGGACTTCTTCGCATTCCACTATTTTAGTATATGGGTTGCCCCCCCCCATATATAGTGTGTACTTACCTCCATTTGGGTGACTGCCTATAAGTAATGTAGTTCAGTGCTATTACAATAAAGTACCTTCAATTTTGTAACACTGTGTGGTTCCTTGCAGGTGTGATAAGTTGCTGTGTGACTGCTGTAGTATTGGAAGTGCTTTACACTCCACACTCCTCCTAGACAAGTCTTGGCTGCTGTCTTCATTCGCTAATAGGGGTTGCTTGAGCCTGGTATAAGATGCAAACACCACAGGTGTCCACCACACACCAGGCCATCTTCCTACAATGAGTGGTTGAGAAAATGTGCTACTTCCTTTGGTAACTTTCCCATCCATTTTCACATGCATCCAATCCCCTTTTAGCAAGACAACATCCTTAACTCCATGCTTTTTGTCATAATATTTATTGTGTGTCTTCTGAGCTAACTCCAGGGTGTTCTTTACTTCAGGGGTCCACTTCTTTTGAAGTTCTGAAGACATCCAAGCGTTATTATCCTTCGTGAATGGTTCACGACCCTTCAACATCTTGAAACGACTATAGCCTGGAAGCCCAAAGCATTTTGCACAATTTCTTCTCTTAATCCCTCCTTACATTGATGGTAACTTGAACACTTCCCATAATTACCCTATTGAAGTGCCAACAGTTCTGTTACTGGTTAGATGATAAACCACTGCATTTCTGACTTTGATACCATTCCTGAAAAATAAATCCTTCAACATCTTACCAGTAAATTTCGGGCCATTGTCACTCACTAAGAATTTTGGAATCACTTCTCTCATGAAAATGTTCTAGAGAGCATGACAGCCACATCTACTTTATCCTACACTTCAACCTCAGGCCACTTAGAATAGATATCTAACAGCACAGTCACATATTTGGACAGACCCTTCCTATCCAAATTGGGACCTAAATTATAAACTGCTAACGTTTTCCAAGGTTCTTTCTCAAACCTCTCTAATCCCTAAAGGAGGTCTGAAAACTTTCAAAGATTTATCCGCATTCACACAACACTCACACAATCGTGTACATTTTTCCTTATCTAAATCTACTCCCTGCCACCATACAAAGCTTTCACTCTTTTCTTAGGTTTAACAATGCCCAAATGACCTTTGTGCATAACATCCAAAATCCTTGCTCTCAGGGACCAAAGAGGAACAGTTCTAACACCCCTACATAAAACTCCTGCACCAGAAATAGATAACTCATCCTTGAGTTCCCAGAATTTCTTACTCTCTTCATCCAATTTATTCTTATTGGGTCACCCTTGCAAAACAAATCTCTTAATCTCCCCAAGCACAATATCTCGCTCATAACCCGAAAACACCTAATTCAATGCAATATCTTTAGTGTCATATTCTACCAATGCAAAGCTATATTCATCCCACTCATTAGAAATTTGTTCTTGCAACCAAAAAGGGGACCTAGTTAATTAGTCTGCAACTCTATTCTTATGTCCTGGTAGATATTCTACATCATAAGTATAGTCCAACAATCTAAGAGACATTCTGGTGATACAAGGAGCAGCTTTTCACAAACCGTCAGTGGTCAACACTTTAATCAAAGTTTTGAGATCTGTATGGAGTGTAAACCTTGAAGCCCAGAAATACTGTCTAAATTTCTCTGTTGCCATAGGCATGCTAACATCTCCTTCTCAATGACTAAGTATTTTTTTTCAACAGGCGATATTGCGAAGGAGGCAAAAGACACAGTGCTCTCAACCCTTTCCTCCGAGACTTGGGTAAGAATGGCTTCCAGTCCCGTGCCCATAGTATCTGGTGTTAGGATTGAGTGAGCAGATTAGTCAAAAACTTGTAATGGTACCACAGTGCAAATGTAATTTTTTATGCTCTGGAAGTCATTCTGAAATCTCTCATTCCGCATGAAAACATTACGTTGTTTGAACAATTGTCTCAGATTGAAGGTTTTCTACTCCAAATGTTCCACAAATTTGGAATAAATCTCTGACAATCATAAAAATGACCTTATATCATCTCTACATGTAGGCGCAGGAGCATCTCTAATAGATTCTCACAATTTTACATTTCTACAACTCCGCTGTCAAACTTCTTCCTCAAAATTTCAATGACCTCTTATAAGATTCTATCATGGTCTTTTTAGCTTTTCCCCATCATCAAGATGACAATCTGAAAAAATAAAATTATTTTTTACCCATTTAAACAACCTATGCATCAACCTCTAAAACACAGCTGCTGCAGAGGGCAATCCAAATGGCATGCAGACAAATCTGTCACAACCAAACTGTGTAATAAATGCTGTGAGGTGTTTGCTATAGTTGTGAAGAGATATTTTATGGTAAGCAGAAGACAAACTGTAGTGAATCCTAGTTCGTTTTAATGGGATAACAGGAGTTAGCTTAGCCTCTGGCTTGCAGACTGTTGACCCTGTCTTCGTGTCCCTGCAGAGTCTGAGATAGAGACCTCATTCCAAGGTGTAAGGAAATGCCTCCTTGGCATGGTTACCCCCTGACTTTTTGCCTTTGCTGATGCTATGTTTTGAATTGAAAGTGTGCTGAGGCCTGCTAACCAGGCCCAAGCACAAGTGTTCTTTCCCTAACCTGTACTTTTGTTTACACAATTGGCACACCCTGGCATCCAGGTAAGTCCCTTGTAACTGGTACCCCTGGTACCAAGGGCCCTGATGCCAGGGAAGGTCTCTAAGGGCTGCAGCATAACTTATGC
The DNA here is from genome assembly GCF_031143425.1 of Pleurodeles waltl. NCBI lineage: Eukaryota > Metazoa > Chordata > Amphibia > Caudata > Salamandridae > Pleurodeles > Pleurodeles waltl. Next base: position 344,954,490 of record NC_090437.1, on the reverse strand, counting down.
CACCTTGGGGACCCCTCACTCAGCACAGACACACTGCTTGCCAGCTTGTGTGTGCTAGTGAGGACAAAACGAGTAAGTCGACATGGCACTCCCCTCAGGGTGCCATGCCAACCTCACACTGCCTATGCAGTATAGATAAGTCACCCCTCTAGCAGGCCTTACAGATCTAAGGCAGGGTGCACTATACCATAGGTGAGGGCACCAGTGCATGAGCACTGTGCCCCTACAGTGTCTAAGCAAAACCTTAGACATTGTAAGTGCAGGGTAGCCATAAGAGTATATGGTCTGGGAGTCTGTCAAACACGAACTCCACAGCACCATAATGGCTACACTGAAAACTGGGAAGTTTGGTATCAAACTTCTCAGCACAATAAATGCACACTGATGCCAGTGTACATTTTATTGTAAAATACACCCCAGAGGGCACCTTAGAGGTGCCCCCTGAAACCTTAACCAACTACCCGTGTAGGCTGACTGGTTTTAGCAGCCTGCCACACTCGAGACATGTTGCTGGCCACATGGGGAGAGTGCCTTTTGTCACTCTGTGGCTAGTAACAAAGCCTGCACTGGGTGGAGATGCTTATCACCTCCCCATTGCAGGAGCTGTAACACCTGGCAGTGAGCCTCAAAGGCTCACCCCCTTTGTTACTGCACCACAGGGCATTCCAGCTAGTGGAGTTGTCCTCCCCCTCCGGCCACGGCCCCACTTTTGGCGGCAAGGCTGGAGGAGATAATGAGAAAAACAAGGAGGAGTCACTGACCAGTCAGGACAGCCCCTAAGGCAACCTGAGCTGAAGTGACTCTGACTTTTAGGAATCCTCCATCTTGCAGATGGAGGATCCCCCCAATAGGGATAGGAATGTGACCCCCTCCCCTTGGGAGGAGGCATAAAGAGGGTGTAGCCACCCTCAGGGCTAGTAGCCATTGGCTACTGCCCTCCCTGACCTAAACACACCACTAAATTCTGTATTTAGGGGCTCCCCTGAACCTAGGAACTCAGATTCCTGCAACCTAAGAAGAAGAGGACTGCTGAGCTGAAAAACCCTGCAGAAGAAGACAGAGACACCAACTGCTTTGGCCCCAGCTCTACCGGCCTGTCTCCCCACTTCGAAAAGACACTGCTCCAGCGACGCTTTCCCCAGGACCAGCGACCTCTGAATCCTCAGAGGACTGCCCCGCTCTAGAAGGACCAAGAAACTCCTGAGGACAGCGGCTCTGTTCACCCAAGACTGCAACTTTGTTTCCAGAGAAGCAACTTCAAGACAGCTGCGTTTCCCGCCAGAAGCGTGGGACTTACTACTCTGCACCCGACGCCCCCGGCTCGACTTGTGGAGAAACAACACTTCAGGGAGGACTCCCCGGCGACTACGAGACCGTGAGTAGCCAGAGTTGCCCCCCCTGAGCCCCCACAGCGACGCCTGCAGAGGGAATCCCGAGGCTCCCCCTGACCGCGACTGCCTGACTCCCAGATCCCGACGCCTGGAAAAGACTCTGCACCCGCAGCCCCCAGGACCTTAAAGATTGGAACTCCAGTGCAGGAGTGACCCCCAGGAGGCCCTCTCCCTTGCCCAGGTGGTGGCTACCCCGAGGAACCCCCCCCTTGCCTGCCTGCATCGCTGAAGAGACCCCTTGGTCTCCCATTGATTCCAATTGAAAACCCGACGTGTGTTTGCACACTGCACCCGGCCGCCCCGTGCTGCTGAGGGTGTACTTTCTGTGCTTACTTGTGTCCCCCCTGGTGCCCTACAAAACCCTCCTGGTCTGCCCTCTGAAGACGCGGGTACTTACCTGCCTGCAGACTGGAACCGGGGCACCCCCTTCTCCATTGAAGCCTATGTGTTTTGGGCACCACTTTGACCTCTGCACCTGACCGGCCCTGAGCTGCTGGTGTGGTAACTTTGGGGTTGCTCTGAACCCCCAACGGTGGGCTACCTTGGAACCAAACTTGAACCCCGTAGGTGGTTTACTTACCTGCAAGAACTAACAATTACTTACCTCCCCTAGGAACTGTGAAAATTGCAGTGTGTCTAGTTTTAAAATAGCTATATGTGTTTTATTTTAAAAGTATATATGCTATTGTGATTATTCAAAGTTCCTAAAGTACTTACCTGCAATACCTTTCATTCAAAGTATTACGTGTACAATTTGAACCTGTGGTTCTTAAAATAAACTAAGAAAATATATTTTTCTATACAAAAACCTATTGGCCTGGAATTGTCTCTGAGTGTGTGTTCCTCATTTATTGCCTGTGTGTATGTACAACAAATGCTTAACACTACCCTCTGATAAGCCTACTGCTCGACCACACTACCACAAAACAGAGCATTAGTATTATCTCTTTTTGCCACTATCTTACCTCTAAGGGGAACCGTTGGACTCTGTGCATACCATTCCTTACTTTGAAATAGTGCATACAGAGCCAACTTCCTAGACAAGGTAACAAGGGTTGTGGGCTCCTGTCATGGACATGGCATTGGCAGATTAGGTTTAGCAAACCCAGCTCTCCTTTAGGTAGGAGGTTAGGCCGCTCACATTAGGGTATTAGGGCATATTACATCTCGTATGCCTTTCTTATGCATTGCAAGATGATAGGGGTCTTTGTAATAATGACTCTCATCTTCACAATTCTGTTTCTTGCATTATTAATTATCCTAATCATTGCAGCTCATGCAACGTACCGCAAATTGCAGTTATGTTAAATAAAAACTATCGAAACTTTACTGTATCTTTGTCATTACCTGTGTTTGTATGAGACATGATATATCTGTGAGAAAGGGGTAATTTCCATTTAACCACGACACTCCCTGAGATGTCTTATTCTTGAGTCCATGCGTAAAGGCTGCCACAAATCACCTTTTACTATTGTGTTTCTGGTGAGGTGCTGCTAGTGAGCCAGTAAGGTTGGGACAACAGTTGTGACTTGTTGTAGGATAGGCATAGTCACCTACAAACAAAAGTACTGTCATCCTTTAACCAGCAGTCTTGCCTGGAGCAAGAGTCAAAACTACGACAAAAGCAATTGTGGAAAACCACTGTACTCCCTTAGTCCTGGCCAACAATTTGTTAATCCCAGGAAGAGGAAATGTATCCATTGCAATAAAAGTTAAGATCATGCAAATCAATACATACCATCATTGCCACATTTGTCTTTCTGACCCAAAACCAAAGGTGAAGCCACCCTACATATTCTACAGCTTAGGTGATCCTATCCTCTTCCAAGCATCCAATTCCTTAGCCCCCCATCATTAACACTGAAAGGAATATTCCTCAAATGTGACTAATAGGTGTAGCTCCCTTCTTAAGCACAATTGTGCGTACAAATCCTTTAGGCTTCCCCACAGAACCAGAGAAAACATCAGGAAATTCTTTCTTCAACATCTCCATCTCCTCAAATTCAGATTGAACCAACAAAAATAACTGATCCCTGCTAATTGGATCCAGCGTGACATCCAATGCTCTTTAATCAATCTACCCTAAAACATATACTTTACCAATTGTCTTTCTTCCCTTGAACTCAAAAGTCAAACCTGGGTACTCCATCATGGGAATTTCTTCACCAATAAAGGTCACCAGATGATTACCTGTAGACACCAAATTACTTCCCAGTACTACTTCAATGAATTTATCATTCCATTTAGATTTATTCACAATTGTAGATTGTGACCCAGAGTATGCAACAATGGACGTGTCAACCTCACCAATCTTTATCTCACTCACAGGTGTGACCTTCAACCCTGCTCCCAAAATCAATAGGGGATTGTCCACACCAGACATCTCCAATGAGTAGCTACTGGTAGCTCGTAAGCCACCTGTAAATAGCTCTTTAAAATTTCAGACTTTTTCTTAGTTTAAATAATGTACATAAAGCAAAATGGAAAAATATGTTTTCGAGACAGATATGCATTGTTTTCAGAACTCACAAGATGACATTTGGAGAATAATGGTGGACTTTCCAAAATAAACTTAAATCTGACATTTGAGTAACAAATAATGCAACACTGGGGATACGTATATTATTATTTCATGGCAGGGACATTGCAAATATTGGTATTAAAAGGTATCCACATAGAGGCATTCCCAATGCAAAAAGCATTTTTACATTACTGCTGAAAACCTTGCTTGATGCTCTGACGACATCAGTGCTAAACATCTCCCAGGGAGTGGTCACTAATGTAATCTTGTCTGATGTGGTCACAATTACAACACCAATAATATCAGTAGCTCCGGATGACTTTCATTAACATAATAAAAAGAGCTTATTACAGAAAATGTTGGAGACCTCTGGTCCACACAAAGACTCCTTCTACTTCACTCACTTCCCCTTCAATAGACTGTTCCGAATTAGACTTTGTAGGAAGCTGGCTCTGTATATACTATATCAAAATGAGACATAGGTGGTCATTCCAACCCTGGCGGTCCATGACCGCCGGGTTGGAGGACCGCGGGAGCACCGCCGACAGGCCGGCGGTGCTCCAATGGGCATTCCGACCGTGGCGGTAAAGCCGCGGTCGGACCGGCAACACTGGCGGTCACCCGCCAGTGTACCGCCGCCCATTGGAATCCTCCAAGGAGGGGATTCCGACCCCCCCTACCGCCATCCAGTTCCCGGCGGTCCGCCCGCCGGGAACCGGATGGCGGTAGGGGGGGTCGCGGGGCCCCTGGGGGCCCCTGCAGTGCCCATGCCACTGGCATGGGCACTGCAGGGGCCCCCGTAAGAGGGCCCCTAAATGTATTTCACTGTCTGCTGCGCAGACAGTGAAATACGCGACGGGTGCAACTGCACCCGTCGCACAGCTTTCACTCCGCCGGCTCGATTCCGAGCCGGCTTCATCGTGGAAGCCTCTTTCCCGCTGGGCTGGCGGGCGGCCTGAAGGCGGCCGCCCGCCAGCCCAGCGGGAATGTCAGAATTACCGCCGCGGTCTTTCGACCGCGGAACGGTAACCTGACGGCGGGACTTTGGCGGGCGGCCTCCGCCGCCCGCCAAGGTCAGAATGAGGGCCATAGTGTGCACAGAGTCCAGGGGTAGATAATACTAATGTTCTCTTTTGTGGGAGTGTGGTCGAACAGTTAGGCTTATCAGAGGGTAGTGCAAAGCATTTGTTGTACACACACATACAATAGAAGAAGCACACCCTCAATGACTTAACTCTAAACCAATGGTTTTTATATGACAGAAATATATATTTTTAATTTATTTTCAGAACCACAAGATTCAAGTTGCAGGTAAGTACTTCGATAGATTTGTATTTCACATGTATCATTAGTACTTTGTTTGAAATTGATAAGTTATACAATTTTTGAATTATTGGCAATAATCTGTTTTAAAAATGAACACTGTGCAATTTTCAGAAACAGTTCCTGGGGGGAAGAAATGTTAGATCGTTTTGCAGGTAAGTACAACACTTACAGTTTCAGTCTCCATGGTTTAGGAAGTCCACCAGTTGGGGTTCAAGTTAACCCCAAACACCCACCACCAGCAACACGGGGCCAGGTGTAGAGGTCAAAGATGAGCAATGTTTACGTGGGCTCCTATGGAGACAGGGGGTACTCGGAATCAGGCTAGCCTGAAGGTAAGTAGCCGCAGCTCGGAGGGCAGACCAGGGGGGATTAGAGGAGCACTGGAGGGGCCACAAGTAGGCACCAAATACACACCCTCAGCGGCACAGGGGTGGCCGGGTGCAAATAGGATGTCGGGTTTCCAATGCTGGTCTATGAGGGGACCCCGGGGTCACTCAGAGGCTGCAGGCGAGGTCCAGGGGGCATCTCAGGCACACCACTGGTTAAACAGGAAGGAGGGCCACCTGCTGAATGTGACAGAACCAGGAGTTGGTTTCTCCAAGGTCTGGGGGCTGCCGGTGCAGTGGGGTCCTTTGATGTCAGATATCTTCATCCGGATATTTCGCGGTCAGGGAGGTCCTCGGGATTCCCTCTGCAGGCGTCATCGTGGAGGGGTGGAGAGGTCACCTGGGGATCTTCTCTAACTGGTTGGGCGACCTGGACCGGGCCGTGGGTGTCTGGTGCAGAGTGGTTAGGACTTACGCAATGGAGTGAGGTAGGAGTCCTTAGTTGTTGGTTTCTTCTTGGACAGGGCCACTGTCCATGGGAGTTCTTGGTCCTTTTGGGTGCAGGGCAGTCCTCAGGAGTTTGGCAGAGGTTGCTGGTCCTGCTGGATGTGTCGCTGTTCTTTTGCAGGTTCTTTGAAGCAGGAGACAGGCTGGTAGGGCTGGGGCCAAATAATTTGTCACCTTCCTTCTTCTCTGCTGGGGTTTCAGCTTAGCAGTCCTTCTTCTTGTTAGATCGCCAGAAATCTGTTGAGCTGGGTTCAGGGAGGCCCTTAGACCCAGGATTCAGAGGTTTGTTAGGGTCAGAGGGCAGTAGCCAATGGTTACTGTTCCTGAGGGGACTACACCCTCCTTATGCCCACTCCCTTTGGAGAGGGGGGCACAAGCCTAACCCTATTGGTCCCTGTCCTCCAAACCAAGATGGAGGATTCTTCAGGGAGGGGGTCACCTCGGCTATGAACACCTTAGGGGTCACTCCTCCGTGTTTTCCTAATTTTCCTCCAAAATTGGGGCTTTGTCCGGGGGGTGGGCAGCTCCACTAGCTGGAGTGCACTGGGGCACTGTAATCCGAGGCTTAAGCCTTTGAGGCTCAGCACCAGGTGTTACAGTTCCTGTATGGTGGATGTGTTAAGCACCTCCACCCAGGACAGGCTTTGTTTCTGACCACAGAGTGCACAAAGGCACTCACCCCATGTGGTTAGAAACATGTCTGAAAGTGGCAGGCTGGCACAGACCGGTCAGTCCTACATTAGCAGTTTGGCTAACATACAGAGGGCATCTCTAAGATGCCTTCTGTGTGCATTTTTCAATAAATACCACCCTGGCATCAGTCTGGGTTTATTGTGCTGAGAATATGATACCAAACTTCCATGTATTCAGTGAAGCCATTACGGTGCTGTGGAGTTCGCAATGACAAACTCCCAGACCATATACTCAATATGGCTACACTGCACTTACAATGTCTGAGAATGTACTTAGACACTGTAGGGGGATATTGCTCATGCATCTATGCCCTTACCTCTGGTATAGTGCACCCAGCTTTAGGGCTGTAAAGCCTACTAAAGAGGTGACTTACCTATGCCACAGGCGGTGGTTTGTGGGCATGGCACCCTTAGAGTGGTGCAATTTAGACTTTGGGGGTCATTACAACATTGGCGGTAAAAGCCGCTTACTGCCATGCAGAAGACCGCCAACACACCGCCGCGGCCGTGGAATTCCGCCACGGTCATTATGACCCACAGCTCGGAATCCACCAAAATCCAGACACTCACACAAGTCCGCCACGCCAAAGGTCAGTGATAAACTGGCGATAACAAAACCTCCACCGTCACGCCAACAGGAATACGCCCACACTATCACGACCCACAAATCCACACAGCGGTCTTTCAACCGCGGTATTCCATTGGCGGTACACACCGCCGCGCTCAAAATACACACACATTTACAAAACACTACAAGATTGGACAATTCCAAATACACACACCCGATACACATACACACACCACTCCCACACATCCAATACAATATAAAACACATACCCACATCACCCACAAACCCTTACGTCAACAATTGCGACTGAAGGCCCGAGAGAGACACCACCATCTACAAACTAGCATCCACAGACACTCACACAACATCCGAGCACCTCACACAACACACATCTAAATATCACCCCACACATCACAACACACACCACCCCACACATCGCCCACACCACCCCATGGCACCGCAAAGACACCCCAGGTTCTCTGAGGAGGAGCTCAGGGTCATGGTGGAGGAAATCATCCGGGTAGACCCACAGCTATTCGGATCACAGGTGCAGCACACCACCATTTCTAGGAAGATGGAGCTATGGCGAAGAATCGTGGACAGGGTCAACGCAGTGGGACAGCATCCAAGAACACGGGATGACATCAGGAAGAGGTGGAACGACCTACGGGGGAAGGTGCGTTCCGTGGTCTCAAGACACCAGATTGCGGTTCAGAGGACTGGCGGCGGACCCCCACCTCCTCCCCCACAACTAACAACATGGGAGGAGCAGGTCTTGGCTATACTGCATCCTGAGGGCCTCACAGGTGTAGCAGGAGGAATGGACTCTGGTAAGTCAAACCTTTAACTACTTCATCCCCACCCACCTGCATGCTATCACTTACCCCCACCCTCGCCCTCACCCCATCACTCCAACTCCTCACGCATGTCCTAATATCACAAACCACACATCCCAAACCCAAGCTCTGCATGAAACACCAAAGAATGGACACCCATCACCAAAGCATGGCCACTGCACATACCCTTACACCCCCCTAAACCATTATCACACAAGGTCCTACACAGGAATGCAAGCACTGGGGTACAGGGTCACCCACCTATTGCACACCATGGCACACACAGATGCAATAATCATGCCTTTACACCCCTACAGGACCCCTACCCAACGTCACCGGACACGAGGGTCCAGATATGTCCACTCCACCCACAGAAGAGGCCCACATTGATGACAGCAGCTCTGTCCAACTGGATCGAGATGACCAGCCCGGCCCATCTGGCTCCTCGGGACAGTCGGTTCCCTTCACACTGGCACAGGCCACTACAGAGCTTCCCCCCTCTGGAAACACCAGCACAGCACCCACCTAGTGGGCCCATCCCTCTGTCCCCAGGACACGTCAATCAGCAGTGTGTCCACCACTACAGGGAACCCAGGCTAACCCACCACGCCAACAACACCATGGACCTGGGGGCAGTGGTAGTGGGCACACGGTTCAGGGGACAGAGGCACAGGAACACAGGGAAACTGGGAGGGCTGCTGTGCAACAGGGGGAGGACAGGCCCAGGGAACCCACTCTCCACAAAGCCCTCTCCAGCATCATGGGAGCCTACCACCATTCCCAGGAGACGATGGCAACGGTACTGGCCAAGTTTCAGGAGACCCAGCGGCTGCTGGAGGAACAGTATTTGGGGTTCAGGGAGGAACTCAAATCCATCAATTCCACCCTGGGCACCATTGTAGGGGTGCTGAAGGAACTCGTGAACACCAGGAAGGACACTGTGGCACAACAAGGGGCCCCTGACACTAGCCTGGATGATGAACTGCCCACCACCTCCACTGGCGCTAGTGGACAAGAGACACCGCCACAGGACCACAACACCAGCACCCCACCCCCTGCAGATGGAGAACCATCCCGCAAGTGGTCCCTGAGATCCAGGACAAAGACAGAGAACAATGCCAAGACCCCCACCAAGAAATGAGACCACCCTGATTGTCATCCTTCTGTCCCACTTTGTCACCCTGTCCATCCTTAAACTGCCCCAGCTCCATTTCCTATGCCCTTTTGGACAATGCACCTGTGAGACTAATAGACTGGACTCTGCCATGGACGTTCCTCCATCATCACCCCTGACCATTTTACAACCCCCTCCACTATTTAGCACTTAAATAAACACCCTTAAATCACAAAACAATCTGGAGTCAGTCTGTGCCTTCACAATTGTGTATTTGCAATAACTGAGGGAAATAGCAATGTCCATTGTATTGTCAACATACCTATGTCACACAGCTCTAGTCCATGGGGAAACAAAGCAGATGCCACATCTGTGAAATCATAAGGGAAAGTGACAACTCAGTGACCATACACTGGGTGAAAATGGCAGACAGATGAGAGGTAGTATAATTAAATCAGATGTAGCAGCCAGTGTTGTCTTCTTACCTGTGTCTCACTGGAAGTATTGCAGGATCACCGTGTTCCTGTTGTCTATGTCCTCTTCTTCTGCTTCCTCGTCTTCACTGTCCACAGGCTCCACAGCTGCCACAACACCTCCATCTGGACCATCCTCCTGCAGAAAAGGCACCTGTCGTCGCAAAGCCAAGTTGTGAAGCATACAGCAGGCCATGATGATCTGGCACACCTTCTTTGGTGAGTAGAATAGGGAACCACCTGTCATATGGATGCACATGAACCTGGCCTTCCGGAGGCTGAAGGTCCACTCTATAATCTTCCTAGTTCGCCCATGGGCCTCATTGTAGCGTTCCTCTGCCCTTGTCCTTGGATTCCTCACTGGGGTCAGTAGCCATGACAGGTTGGGGTAACCAGAGTCACCTGCAAATGTTGAGGGACAACTGTTAGACACACACTAACTCATAGGGACATCCCCAGACACCTAGTCACACTGTCTTGGGTCCATGTCCTCACTTAATAGCCACACACGGTGCCTCTGGAATTGCCCCTTCACGTAAGGGATGCGGCTATTCCGTAGAATATAAGCGTCATGCACTGAGCCAGGAAATTTGGGATTCACATGGGAGATGTACTCGTCTGCCAAACACACCATCTGCACATTCATCGAATGGTAACTCTTCCGGTTTCTGTACACCTGTTCACTCCTGCGGGGGTTGGACCAAGGCCACATGTGTCCCATCAATGGCACCTATGATGTTGGGGATATGTCCCAGGGCATAGAAATCACCTTTCACTGAGGGAAAACGATGTAGCTCCGCATGTGTTTCAGCAGGGCAGACAACACTCTGGACAACACGTTGGAAAACATAGGCTGGGACATCCCTGATGCTATGGCCACTGTAGTTTGAAAAGACCCACTTGCTAGGAAATGGAGTACTGACAGCACCTGCAATTGAGGGGGGATTCCTTTGGGATGGCGGATAGCTGACATCAGGTCTGGGTCCAACTGGGCACACAGTTCCAGGATTGTGGTACGATCAAGTCGATAGGTGATGATCACATGTCGCTCCTCCATTGTCGACAGGTCCACCAGAGGTCTGTACACCGGAGGATGCCGCCATTTCCTCACATGCCCCAGCGGACGGGGCCTATGGAGGAGAACAGCGAGCAGAGAGTCAACCAACTCTGAGGTACGTAAACACAGCTTAATTGGAGAATATTAGCAAATCGACATATGCCTGTATTAGTGTTTAAGCAAGGCCTAGATATGTGTGACGCAGTCCAAAATAATGCCATGTGGCCCCTGAAATGGCGGCTGCCTGACCTGTAAAGTGGGACAAGGGGATATGAGGTAACTGCACTGGCATTGTACACCGTCGCGGTAGGCGGTCCAAGACCGCAGCGCAATCCTGCATTGGTTACCATTGGACCCTATGGGTCCCAGGAGCCAATGACGATGTACGCCGGCGTTGACGGTACACACCGCCGCGGACGTGACCGCCATTTTCTCTCTGTTCAATCACTTGATTCCTGATTTTCGACAGGAGAGGACCTACACTGCAAGTGTTGCTGTGACCTCAGTCTGGAAGAGACAATGGCTCATGTGTCTGGGGAAAGGGCCCCTGCCTTCAGCACGGAGGAGTTGGACAAACTAGTGGATGGGGTCCTCCCCCAGTACACGCTACTCTACGGTCCTCCAGACAAACAGGTAAATACATTGTGAGCATGCTGTATGGGCAATGCCTGTGTGTAGTAGTGTGGATGAAAGATAGGGGGGGTGAGAATGAGGCGTGCATTAAACGATGGTGAGTGCATGTGCGTCATAGCAAGGGTAGGGATGCGGGCCAATGACTGTGACGGTGCGGTAATATCTTCTCCTTTTCCCCTGTACTATTCCTGTAAGTCAGCGCCCACCAGAAGAAGGACATTTGGTGTGCCATCGCCAAGGAAGTCCGGACCCTGGGGGTCTACCACAGACGGAGCACCGACTGCCGGAACAGATGGGAGGACATTCGCCGCTGGAGCAAGAAGATGGCGGAGGCCCAGCTGGGGATAGCCTCCCAATGTGGGAGGGGTGCCCGTCGCACCATGACCCCCCTGATATTCAGGATCCGGGCGGTGGCGTACCCGGAGCTGGATGGGCGCTTGAGGGCATCACAGCAGCCGCAAGGGAGGTGAGTACACTCTCATTCTGCTTATTCAGCGCGCATTGTTGGTGTCTGGGTGGGGGAGGTGGGCTCTGAGTTCCCCTAGGCCAGGGCGAGTTGAGTAGGCAAGGTCCCTTCTTAAGGCAGGCCCTGTGGCACCCCACCCCACCTGTGTACAATGCCAACTACACCCAACTACACCTAGTCAGGCTCCTGTGATATCCATGTGTGCAGCAATCGGGCACATCCTTGTAATCCATGTCCCTGGGATTGATTAGGGAACTCCAAGTGCACGGCGTAGTGCAGGGGGCTTCTGTGTCTGTAGTGTCCGCCAACGGTAGCGGTATTGCATGCACTCAACATGTCTTTCTTCTGTCTCCCCCCCCTTTTTGTGGTCTCCCTGTTCTTGTGTGCATTAGCATCATCAGGCGGAGGAGCAGTGGCACCGGAGCAGGAGGGAGCTGCATCCCACATGGCCCTGGAGGGCGACACAACGGAGTCTGAATTCACCAGTGGGACGGAGGGCGAGGGGAGCTCCACAGCGGGGACAGGAGCTGAGACCAGCGATACGGACTCCTCCTCTGATGGGAGCTCCCTTGCGGTGGTGGGCCCATCTGTGTCCCCCACTACCATTCACACATCCCCTGTGTCCTCTACAGGTACAGCCGCCACCCCCCCTACCAGCACCACCCTCCCTGCAGCCCCTCCCCGTGTGTCCCGTTCCCGCTCACCCAGGAGGGTGGGCATCTCCTTCGCCCCAGGCACCTAAGCCCCTGCCCCTGTCACCCCTGCTGCCCTCAGTGAGGAGGCCATTGACCTCCTCAGGTCCCTCACTGTTGGGCAGTCTACTATTTTGAATGCCATCCAGGGTGTAGAGAGGCAGTTGCAACAAACCAATGCATACCTGGAGGGCATTTATTCTGGTCAGGCAGCCCATCAGCGAGCTTTTCAGACTCTGGCCTCAGCACTGATGGCAGCCATTGTCCCTGTCTCTAGCCTCCCCCGTCCAACTTCCTCTACCCAGACCCAAACCCCTGTACTTCAGCCTATCCCAAGCACACCATCAGACCAGCATGCACACACCTCAACACACAAGGGAAGCTCTGGCAAACATAAGCACCACACATCCCACAGGCACTCACGCAAGCATCATACACATGCAGACACACCAACATCCACTGCCTCCACTGTGTCCCCCTCCTCCACGTGTCCCTCCTCCCTCCCTGTCTCGTCTCCACTCACACCTGCATGCACTACATCCTCAGCCACTACGTCCATCACCAGCACACCCACCACCACACCCCGCTCATGTGCACTCACCACCCCACTACCATTCACACATCCCCTGTGTCCTCTCCCAGTGTATCTGTGAGCCCTCCTCGCAAACTACACAAACGCAGCCACACACCCACCCAACAGCCATCCACCTCACGACAGCCTCCAGCCCATGCACCTTCACCCAAAGTCACCTAACGTACACCTCCTACAACCACTACCTCTTCCTCCACTCCCAAACCCCCTCTATCTACCTGTCCCAGTGTTCCCCAAAAACTTATCCTGTCCAACCTTGACCTCTTCCCCTCACCTCCCCCACCCCTTCAGTCTCCTAGGGCCCGCCTCTCCAGGTCCCAACTCAGCACCTCAGCCACAACATCGGTGGGACCAGTGGTACCTGTAGTAACCGGCTTCTGGAGTGCGCCAGGCAGCAGGGCAGCCAGTGTGGCAAGGAGCCAGAGCACGGACAGCCCCCCACCTGTAAATCACCGAAAGTTTTTGTTTTTGTTTTTTTGTGTGGATATTTTATTAACTTTTACCATGTAAAACATACATTAACACAAACAGCCCCCCTCATCATTACAACAAATAATGTATGCAACAGCCCCTTTCAATTGCAGCAGTGTCACATTCCACAAGGGGAAGTCAACAAATAATTCTCACAGTAAGCGTCAATATCTAGGGACACTACTTCAAGCTACCTCCATCAGTTGTCGAATAACAAAGTCCACATCAGCTGTCCAGGAGGCGTGCTATAAGCAGCAAAGGACTAAGCATATTGTAGCGGAGGGGGGAACAACAGAAAGAACAGACAGAAAGGCAGGTGGAGCGCACAGCCAAACTATACCAGCCAGTCTCAATAACGCAGGATTATACCCAATCAAGGGGGGGAATAAGGCACAAGCGTGGGCTTCTCCAGCTATTCCATCTACTCATTCCGGGCCGCCAAGAATTTATTCAACGGTGCCCAAATATCCTTGGGCCGAGACCCTTCAGGCATCAAGTTCCAGAAAACCATCAGCTGATTGTGACAAAAGGCGGCATCTCGCAACCATTCAGATCTACGCGGCGCTCTCGTCCCACTCCAGCACATGGCAACTCTACGCTTGGCCAGCAGCAAAAGCAGACCCACCAGACACCTGTACGGCCCCCGAATCTCCTCCACGCACCCAGGCAGGGCAACCCTGGGAGAAACAGGTATCTCCAAGTCGACCATCTCAGTAATCGCTTACAAAACCTCTACCCAAAAAACGTGGACTTCCGCACACTCCCACGCCAAATGCAGAAAACCCGCATCCGGTGCCTGACAGCGGGCACAACACGCATCCTCACGCAAACCCAAGGAATAGAGCCCCCGAGGAGTATACTATAGTTGGTGCAAAAATGTAAAGTGCAGTAGTCTAAGCCTATAATTCGGGGACAACGCCCTCATATGAGCACAGCAGTCGCGCCACATAGCCTCCGAGATGGGCTCCCCCAAATCTCTCTCCCATGCAATCCTGGAAGATTCCCGGAAGCCACTCCTCTGCTCTTGCATACAGTTATACAGTTTAGTGACCAACCTGCTAGGTGACCTCGCACTGCAGAGAACCTCCAAAGTGCGAAACTCCAAGGGGGCCCCAGTCGGGCCGAACAATCGGTCCCGCAAAATGGAACGAACCCAAAGAGCATACATGCGCTGTAACGCGTACCCTCACAGCCAGCCAGCGCCTCAGAGATGTCAAGCAAACGGCCATCCGCCAGCCGTCTCCCAGGTCAGTCAAACCAGCATCTCGGAGAAACCCGCGTACCCCGCCATCCCGGTACATCTGATCATCAGCCACCGCCATGACAGGCAAGGAAGGAGCAAAGGGCGCAGTAACCCCAGATCGCTGCATTAACACCCCCCACGCTCTCGTTGTGCATGCCACGTATCAATTCCCTTAACTCGAGGCAGAACGTGCCTCCCAAGCGCTCGCATCAAGCCATCCGGCCACACGGAGTCACTCCCAGGCGCCAAGTGCGGCAAGTATTGAATCGGGTTCGCCTGAGCACAGAGATAGTATAACTCCAGATCTGAAGCAGCAAGCCCACCCATTTCAAACGGTAACGTCAGCCTCTCCCAGGAAATGCGCGCTCGACATTCCGCCCACGCTAGGCGAATCAGCGCAGAGCGCAGGCATCGTAAGTAGGCTCTCGTGAGCGGAAGGGGAAGATTCACGAATAGGTACGGGAACTTAGGAAGGACCACCATCTTTGCAGTGGCAATACGCCCGATCAACGATAGTGGTAGCGCCCGCCACATCTCAACTTTCCCCTCCAGCCATGTCAGTGCAGCACCATAGTTAGCCAGCCAAAGAGTGTCAATATCACAGCTCAGCTGTATACCCAGGTATCGCACCGGCCCCTCCGCCCAAACCAGAGGATATTGAGATTCAAATCTTGTCACCTTAGAGGTCAAAGGCAGAACCATTGATTTTGACCAGTTAATAGTAATGCCAGAAACGGTACCAAAGCGCACGATTTCCTCTAACATTATATCCAGATTCTGACCAGGATTCCGCACATATAGCGCAATATCATCGGCATACAGAGATATCAGGATAGGTCGCTGTCGGAACTGTAAGCCTCTATCATTATATTTCTGTTGCAGCCTCGCTGCCAGAGGCTCCATCGCCGCCGCAAAAAGGAGGGGGGACAATGGGCACCCCTGACGCGTACGACGCGCAACAGGAAATGAAGCCGACACACAACCATTAAGGCGCAACTTAGCCGTAGGCAGAGTATACAGCAATCTGATCCAGTTCACAAAACGCACACTGAGTCCTACATGGCCTAAAAGGGCAAACATATAGTCCCAGGCCAAGGAATCAAAAGCCTTGGCAGCGTCGAGGAAGACCGCCGCCGCATTATCCTCTGCCCCCAGTGAGCCCGCCACCGCAAAAAAGGTGCGCAAATTATGACAGGTAGACCTCCCAGGGACGAAGCCCGACTGATCCGGCAACACCAGCCTGGGGAGGAGAGGCTGCAATCGCGTCGCTATCATTTTGGCCAAGATTTTATTATCAATATTAATCATGGAAAGTGGACGGTACGAATCACATCGGGTCGGGTCCTTCCCAGGCTTCAGGACTGTTACTATCAGATCCTCTCGAAGCGAGGCCGGCAGCGACCCAGTTTCCAGAGCCTCCGCATACACCTCCAACAGGCAGGGGGCTAGAATATCCACATATTCTTTATAAAACGCTGGGGGCAGACCATCTACACCGGGGGACTTATCACCAGGCAGACCACGAATAGCCGCAGCCACCTCCTCCACAGTGAACGGTTCATCCAGATACGTCCTGTGCGCCTCATCAAACCACACTAGCGCAATGTCCTCAAAATACGCTTGTGCGACAGCCGCACTCAGTCCCGCCGGGCCGCATAAAGCCTTGTGAAAAATTCTGTAAACACTTGCATAACCCCACTCGATCCCGTCACCCTCTCGCCCACAACATCCACAACCTCAGTAACATAGTTACTGGCCCAAGGTCTACGAAGCATATCCGCTAGTGTACGCCCAGCTCTCTCGCCCTCCCTGTAGCGACGGGCCCGAGCATATCTCTCAGTAAAACAGATTTTTCTCAGGGAGGCCTCTTCATACAGAGATACCTCTCGTTGAATCTCCGCGAGGACTTCTCCAGACCAACTAGAAGCCAATCACCTCTCCAACTCTATAAGCCTTCCCTCAATGTCAGCCATCTCCCACATCAAGGCCTTAACTATGCCATGTTGTTTCGAGAGACAGACTCCCTGAATAACAACCTTAAATGCCTCCCAAAGAGTACCAGGAGACCTCACAGACCCCTGATTCTCGGCAAAATACAACTTAATCGCCTCTCGCAGTTCCTCCCGAAAAGCCGCATCCCGAAGCGCCCCACGAGGCAACCGCCACATAACCGACTGGCGCAGTTCAGTTGGTATCACCAACTCCAGACTAACCGGAGAGTGATCCGACAGCGTGCGAGAAAGATGATCCACTGCTCTCGTCCAGACCTCCACATCCCTGGTACCCAGCCAACGATCTATCCGTGACCAGCTCCCTTTCTCACACCTCCATGCCGCTGCCGCCACAAGTCCACCAGCACGCCACTCCGCATCACAGCTTCCAAAGACTTAGCCGCAGAGACATGCTGCATCCTGGCCAAACTCTCACGATCCATCTTAGCATCCAGAATCACGTTAAAATCACCACCCCAGATCACAGCGCCCGCCCTCAGCGATTCCACTAGGCGCCACAGCTCCAGAAAGAACTCTGGGTCATCGATATTCGGCCCATACACCGCCACAAGCCGGCAAGCTCTGTCAAGCAACTTACCACTCAGTAGAACATATCTACCATTTGGATCAACAATGACCTCTCGCGTGCGCCACTGCAGTCCCTTGCGGATTAAGATTGTGACTCCACGAGCATAGCCAGAGTACGTGGAGCAGTGCGTCTCACCAACCCACCCAGCTTTCAGTCTACCCACCGCAGCCCTCACCAAATGCGTCTCTTGAAGCATACAAATATCAATTTCATGGCGCTTAACATATGCGCCACCAGTCAAGCCTTCCGCCTGTCATTAAGCCCACGCACGTTCCAAGTCAGACACCGGACCACAGACGCTTCCTCACCCCTCAGCCCCATCAGCTGTCATCCAACATCGCACGGGAATGCTCATCTCCACCTGCCAGAAATATAATGTGAATACAACCAAAACAACAGGAAAAACAGTCTCCCTTCGATCAGGAAAAAAAAACACCACCCCCCACCCACTCAGGCCCCCCAAACGGACCCTTTCAGTAACCCACCCATTCAATCCCCAAGCCCTCCTCCAATGACGAAACCAGGAATTGACAGGACTCATCCCAGGGCGATAGCCGGCCTAATAGCTCCCCACCCAGCGTACACTAGGGAAGAGGGGCCCATGGGCCAGGATGCAAGCTACACAGCAGGCGGACCCATGCACAGAGCAGTCCAGAGCACTCCAGCAGTCCCAGCCAGTAGTATTAGGCCAATCAGAGCCAGTTAGTCATTATCACTTAAGGCGGCGTCGTCCGCACCCAGTCCCCTGGGCTCCGCAGCCCCCACCCCTTAAGCAAACGTCTAGCAAACCTGGCCGCCAGTTTCGGATCCGTGAAGTACAGCGTCTTGCCCTCATGCCGCACCCTCAACTTGGCAGGATACAATAGGGCAAACCCAACACCCGCCTGGCTCAGCAGGCGCTTGGTCTGCAAAAAAGCACGCCTCTGAGCCTGCACGCCAGGGGTGTAATCAGGAAAGAAGTTGATTTCCGAGTTCTTGTATACCAACGGTCTTCTCTCCCTAGCTAAACGGAGGACAGCATCCCGATCCCGGTAATTCAATAGACGCGGAGGAGACCCCGGTGGGGGCCGAGGCCCCAAGGACCTGTGCGCTCTCTCAACCACCAGCATCTGAGAAAAGCTCGCCGGCAAACAATTCCGACAGCATCCGCTCCACAAAATCTTCCATGCGACCCATATCAGTCGCCTCCGGCAGCCCCACGATGCGAACATTATTACAGCGGGACCGCGCCTCCAAGTCCTCATTCTTATTTCGTATCACCTCCAAGATACGCTCCATTTGTGCAATCTGGTCTCTATCACCCTGGCGTGCGTCTTCTATTTCGGACGTGCGTGACTCCAGTACCTCGAACCTGGAATCGTGGTCATCTACCCGGGCCCTGATGCGGTCAAGCTGTTCTGTCACATGGTCCAGCTTGGCGTCAATGCCAACCAGACTAGCCTTGAGCTCCAGAAACATGGACCTTACCGACACCTCTGGGCTGTCCTCTCCAATTTCGACGTCACTGGGCTGGGGGGCAGAAGCAGCACTCCTTTTTTTCACACCCTCAAAGGTGAGTTTTGCTTGACGTTGATCGGACTTGCCCATAATTCAGCCCAGCACTAACAGCCTCCTGCCTGTGCCCGAGCAACGGAAAGGAGCCAGAGCAATGGCCTCCGCAACCGGTATCCCTCTCTCAGCAGCCCAAGTTGCTCCACAGGTCCACTAGCCAGCACCCGGGTCACCAGGCCAACAGCAGAACACTCCAAGGAGCCAATCAGTCCACGCCGCGTCTCACAATATACACTAGCACCAGTTCAAGCTGAATGAATCTGCACTACAGTGGGGAGAGCGGCCCCCAGACAGAGCCCGCACCCCCAAGAAAGGGGTCCCCCACTGCCACGTGCCCTCAGTGAGTCGCCACAGTCACAGCCAGCATTACCACCACCAGGGCTCCGTTACTTATCTCCAGCAATCAGCCCTAGAATCCGATTAGGCGCTCCAGGCAGCACTGCACTTGTCCTCCAGGAAAAACTGACGAGCCCTCCCGGGCACCACTCCGGGGGCGCCTCGCAATACCAAGGCACGGCTCCCGCAGCTGTCCACGCACCGATGTCTGACGCCCTCGATCGCCGCTGTCCTCAGGGCCGACCCCTTCCACGCAGGGCCGGCCCTGTATTCAGAACTGGGCCAGCTCCTCGCTCGTCCTTCTGCGCCCCTGGGCCCACCGAGCCAGGCGTTCCCAGCGGCTGCAGCGGCAGAGAATCCAAAGGGCCGCGAGGTCCAAAGAAGTCTCCGCGACCACAGGGCTGCGAAATCCCAAAGGGCGTCCCAGGGCCACGAGGGCCACGGCCCGACTAAGCCGCCGATCGGCCCTCAGGCACTCCCCAGCTCCCAGCCTGCACGCTCACCGGGAGCGGTTCCGGGCCTCCAAGTCCGCCCGCCTTTCAGCTTGCGCGCGCGGGCGAGGCTGCCGTCAGGCCCGACCGCGCAGATCAGCTCTCCAGCTCCGGCCGCACACTCGCTCACGCGACGTTAGAAGCATCTCAGGGGTTCTCCTAGAGGAGCGCCTAGGCCCGCTCCCGCCAGCATCGCCTACAGAAGAAATAAAACGGATAAACAGTCCGGGCCCGGCAGAGCCTCACACGGTGACGGCCATCTTGCCCAGCGGCCAGGCCACACCCCCCAAAAGCACCAAAAGTTGGCCAGTGCCCGGCGGGAGAGAGGAAAGAAATCAGCCACCAAAGCCGCTCCCAGGGGTACAGTTGGGAGTGTGGAGACAGCTGCGCCACCATTCATGGTGGGGAAGGGGCACAGTAAAACCGGCAAGTCTGGTAAAATCTGCATGGCGGACAAGACCGCCACCAGCACTGCTGCCCAGGACACCGCCGCCACCAGCACCGCTGCCCAGGACACCGCCCCAACCAGCACCGCTGGCCAGGACACCGCCGCCACCAGCACCACTGCCCAGGACACCACCGCCTCCAGCACCGCTGCCCAGGACACCGCCGCCACCAGCACCGCAGGCCAGTGAGCGCCAAAGATTCAGACGCTACTGAGGCCGCCATCAGCTGGATGAAGCACTCTGGGCACAAAGCTCCCTCCAGAACCAGTGGAGTATCACATCCACTACCTCAGTCCTCGGCAGGATGAAGCACTCTGGGCACAAAGCCCCCTCCAGAACCAGTGGAGAAAGACATCCACTACCTCAGTCCTTGGCAGGATGAAGCACTCTGGGCACAAATCCCCCTCCAGAACCAGTGGAGTATCACATCCACTCACACAGTCCTTGGCAGGATGAAGCATTCTGGGCACAAAGCCCCCTCCAGAACCAGTGGAGAAAGACATCCACAACCTCAGTCCTTGGCAGGATGAAGCACTCTGGGCACAAAGCCCCCTCCAGAACCAGTGGAGTATCACATCCATTCACACAGTCCTTGTCAGGATGAAGCACTCTGGGCACAAAGCCCCCTCCAGAACCAGTGGAGTATCACATCCACTCACACAGTCCTTGGCAGGATGAAGCACTCTGGGCACAAAGCTCCCTCCAGAACCAGTGGAGTATCACATCCACTACCTCAGTCCTCGGCAGGATGAAGCACTCTGGGCACAAAGCCCCCTCCAGAACCAGTGGAGAAAGACATCCACTACCTCAGTCCTTGGCAGGATGAAGCACTCTGGGCACAAATCCCCCTCCAGAACCAGTGGAGTATCACATCCACTCACACAGTCCTTGGCAGGATGAAGCATTCTGGGCACAAAGCCCCCTCCAGAACCAGTGGAGAAAGACATCCACAACCTCAGTCCTTGGCAGGATGAAGCACTCTGGGCACAAAGCCCACTCCAGAACCAGTGGAGTATCACATCCATTCACACAGTCCTTGTCAGGATGAAGCACTCTGGGCACAAAGCCCCCTCCAGAACCAGTGGAGTATCACATCCACTCACACAGTCCTTGGCAGGATGAAGCACTCTGGGCACAAAGCCCCCTCCAGAACCCAGTGGAGAATGTTATCCACTTGAGAGACTGTGGCTTTGCACTCCCCAGGATTGAACAGGGGGCAAACCACCCACTGTAGAGACTTGAGAGACTGTGGCTTTGCACTCCACAGGATTGAACAGTGGGCAAACCACCCACTGGAGAGACTTGAGAGACTGTAGCTTTGCACTCCCCAGGATTGAACAGTGGGCATGGAGCCCCCTCGTGGATCTGGCATTGTGCACTCATCTGGCTGAGGTGCCACCCCCCCCTTCCCCCTGAGGTGCCTGTCTTTGGATATATTACAATCATTTGACTCATTTCCTTTTGTCCTTGCATTCTCCCGGGGGGGTTGGGGGGTGTAACTGTAATGTATCATGATGTATTAGTGTGTGTGTTGTCGTGGGTGAGGGTGGGGGTGGGAGTGTTGCGTGTTGCGTGTGTGTGTCACTGTTTTTTCCCTCCCCCCTCCCCTGTGTCGTAGGTGCAGTACTCACCGTGGTCTTCGCCGCGGGCGTTCGTGCTCCTGGTAGAGGAGCAGGAAGATAAAGGCTGGAAGAATCTGAAGTTCCGGTTCCATGGCGTCCTGGTTCCTTGTGGGATGTGTAGAGGTGAGCGTTTCCCCTTCCAAGTCCTGTTCCCGCTGTGTTTTTGTTCACGGTGAATCCGCCCCAGAAAAGGTGGTGGATTGGCCTGTTGTAATTCTGTGGGCGATACCTTGTCCTTCGCCTGTCTGTTGGCGGTTACCGCAACGGTGTTTGTTTGTACTGCCTTGGCAGTCGGAGTGTTAAAGTGGCTGTCTATGTTGGCGTTTTCCGCCACGGTCGTAATTCCATTTTTTTCCCGCCGGCCTGTTGGCGGTTTTACCGCCGCTTTAACACCGACCACCAGGGTTGTAATGACCACCTTTGTCTTTTTCTCCTCCCCAGCACACACAGGCTGCAAGGCAGTGTACATGTGCTGGGTGAGGGGTCCCCTAGGATGGCATAAAACATGCTGCAGCACTTAGAGACCTACTCTGGCCACAGGGCCCTTGGTACCATGGGTACCTTTTACAAGGGACTTAACGGTGTGCCAGGGTTGTGCCAATTGTGGAAACAAAGGTACAGTTTTTGGGAAAGAACACTGGTGTTGGGGCCTGGTTAGCAGGATCTCAGCACACTTTCAATCAAAGTTGGCATCAACACTGACCATGCCAACAGTGGCATTTTCCTACAGACCTCCCAACAACATATTACACAGTTTTATCCATACCTCTGTTTGAATTCCTGTTCACATCATTTGGCCTTACCTGCTGGACAAGTCTTACCTCTGGCCAAATTATCTTTGTTGCCACACCTAAAGCAACTAAGGTTTTTTCCCTTGTCAGATTTCCTTTGAAACTACTTTTCTAATTATTATCATGTACGGTTCTAGAATCCCTACTTTTGACCATTCTTCGATTTGGCACTTTACATAGTACCAAGATGTCCCTGTGTTTTAGGGGACAATGTAGCTCCCTTGGCACACCTTTTAGACAGTTCATTAGGTTTTGCCTGTATGCTCGATAGTGCGCAGCTTGCAAAATCTATTGTTAAGGGGAAAAAAAATCAAATGGGCTTAGGACCAGCCGCTTACTTTCCTGAACTTACCATTGGCTTAGTCCAATGTCGCCCTGATGTACGTGCTTCTGCTTGACCAGCACGCTGCCTGCACATCGTCCTGCTCCACTTCCCGTTGTCTTATTCATCATCGGGTTGCCTGTGCACCAAATGCTCCTTCTGGTGACTTCTCATTGGACACTAGCCAGTGTCCTTCCTCTGTGGCCCCACGCTGAAGGTACTTCTTTTTTGTCTTTTGCTTTGTGCTCCATGGAGGTACGTTGTTTGCACATGTTGCTACTTCTTGTCACTGCTTTTCTTTGGTGTCTGTGCTTTACATGAGCACAGATTACATTGGAGAAAGAGACATTCGTTTTTCTTAGGCACGGGGAATTTCTGTGATTACACAATGTACTGAGCAGGCTGCTTTGTCTCCCACTTTTGGTCTTTTCCTGCAGCCTGTGTTATTACAGGTGCTATTGTTTCTTGTTTAGCACTTTGAGGGTGGTCACAGTGATGACCTTTAGGGAATCTCTCGCTCTCTCTCTGTCTCTCTCTCTGTCTCTCTCTGTTTCTCTCTCTCTCTCTCTCTCTGTTTCTCGCTCTCTCCCTCGTGACCAACAACAAGGCGGTGCAGAGTCAGATACTCTGCTTTCTCTGGCTGCAACATAATATTGTTTTCTTTGTAGGGGCACATCTATGCGGAACCATCGTGCACCTTTTCCGGGTAGGGGGTCCTTCATGCGCCTGCTCTTCTTCCTTAGAGCAGGTTTCTCTATGCCTGCACAGCTACCATCTTCCGTAACCGACTACCGCAAGTGCCATTTCCTCCATACCAAGGCAGTAAGTAGTGCAGTGACATCACCTCTTTTCATTATGGGACTACTTTCTTTTCTAATATTATCCTGATTAAGACCAGCAGGCTACAGTGCACCAGTCATCTGCAGGGTGATTTATGAATCACATAATACAGTTGTCAAAGGACATTGAATTGGAAACAAGTCTTGAGTTTCACTGGCATATTTACAGGGCACGTAGAGTGCAGAATATTTTATTTCTCCTAATTTTCCAGAATGTCACAAAAGAGCAAGTACATATATGACTTGCAGGCTTGATGATCAAAACTTGTGTCACACTTTTGGGATTCTAGCGGTTGTTTCCTAATCTCCAGCAGTTCAGAATAAGTAGTTGTCTATTCCCCCTTTCTGCTTTTCAGCATCTTTCTCGATTCTTTCTGGACATACTGCATTCTCTTCAGTCTGGGTTTCTGCTTTTTTTAAAGTGTATGGTCTGGTCATACATTTACTGATTAAGATGTATAATCCACCCCCACTATCCAACACTCCTTCGCTCCTTTCACTTGTTCTTTTGGCCCAAGCCACTATGATTGTACTTTGTGTGGCTCAAATGAGAAATCACAATTGTCATTCCAATGTATTTTAATTGCATTTATATAGTGCTTACTGCCCCTGACGAGGTTTTGAGGTGCTAGATCATGGTAGGCACATTCCTCTGTAAACCTGAGGTTAATGGTTAATAAAGTGGTTAGGTTTTCATTATCCTAACATGTCAACCAAGGGAACATTTGAAAGAAGTCACAAAGCGATGTGTGCATATTGGTGCAATATATGAACTGCGTTTGTGTGTGCGTTTCCCACAATGAGCAGTGTTCTGTGTAACACTGCACCACGGTCTCTCACAATGTCAACAAGCATGGGCAAAGCCAATAGGTTTTCACTTTGTTTTTTCTTTTTCATTTTATCTTACTATCTAACACTATAATAATATTTGTTTTAAATTTGCTAAGACGTTCATAGTTGTTTATGTTGTGATGTATGTTGAATTAATAAACAACAATTTAAACAACTATTAATGGTTTATCAAATTTAAAACAAATATTCAAATTACCTTTTTCTAATATTTATAATCCAGTTAGATAGTAAGATAGAATGCAAAAGAAAAAACAAAGGTGAAACCAATTGGCTTTGCCAATGTTTTTCTTTACAACGGCTTCAATGTCTTTAAGTGATGAGTCTCTACTCAGCCATAACTTAGCCTGTAAATTGGAATCATTGGTATGCATTATTATCTGGTTGCGAATTAATTAATTGCATAAAGGAGCAAATTTACAAGTTACAGCCAACTTCTTCAGTGCAGCTACATAATCGCTATAGTTCTGATTTCCCTTACTTCCTCTGAAAAAATGATGTCTATCAACAGCTACACATACAGCTGGGTAATGGTAAGTGTCAAGAAAACATCACCTTCCCCATCAGCTCTGACTTTCTTTTCCTTTTTTCCATACACAAGTAAACCCTCTGGACCTAGACTATGTAGAAAATTTGTTTTCTTTCTCGATGCAGAAAATTCCTCAAAATCTTCCTCTTCAGTAGCCAAAATATAATTCCTACAATACTCGTTCCATTCCGGCCACTTCATTTGTGGCTACCCTGGAAACAGCAGCAAAGGTAACGGCTGAGTGAGAGAAAATGTTTGCACACATGGTTGAAAGGACTTTTTTTTTAAATATATATTTATTGGTGTTTTATCAACAAACATGTAACAGGTCAACTTTTCTGGGTAAATACCCCTCCCTGGCCCCTTTTCCCCATATCAACTCCATTCCCAGGTTACAATCACTGTTCTGGTGTTGCCACTCCGGACAACAACTGAAAAGTTAGAGTCAAAGCCAGCACATTTCAGTGTTCTAGTGATTCCGATCCTCAGCTACATCTGAGTCCCCTGATGATGTGACTTGCTCCTGGGTATCAGTTTTTGGGTCTTTAAGGCAATCCAGGAGGTGGTCCCATTGCTGTGCCATATCTGCATTCCCAGCCCCCTTTGCTGCCTCTTGATGCAAAACCCTCCCTTCTGCCTCAGCCCACTTAACTAGTGTGTCCCGCCATCTTGATATTTGAGTGCCCCTGGTGTCTTTCCAGTGCATCGTGATCTCCCTTTTAGTCAGGATCAATGCCAGGTCAATGTATTTAGTTGGAGTTCTCTGTGAGAAGGGTCTGGGGAATCCCCCCAATAAGGCCACTATTGGGGAAGACCGGAGCCTCCTGTCTGTTACTGTTTTTATGCTATGCAAGACCTTATCCCAGTATTGCTCCAGTGTCCAGCATCTCCATAACATGTGCATCAGGTCTGCTTCCGGTTCCAAGCACCGGGGGTATGCACTATTCAAAGTGTTGTACATCAATGCTATCTTGGTGGGGCTGAGGTATGCTCTGTGGTATATATATATAGATTAATCAATTTAAAACAGGCGTTTCTGGATACCGTGTTTATATGTGCTGTGAGTTTCCCCCACTGAGGTTCGTCTATGGGTTCCCCAATATCCTCTTGCCAGAGGGTCCACAACCTATCAAGAGGGAGTAGAGTATCCTTATGCAAAATTTTATAGAGTGTGGATACAACTTTCTTATATCCCCCTATTGTGCAGAGAGCCTGGCATCCCGCGTGAGCAGGAAGTTCCCTTGAGCCCTGTTTCCAGTGGCGCTGTTTGAGTGCTATGAGTGATCTATGCATAAGGAACAACCCCGGTGGGACTCCAGATTGTGCCATAAGTGCTTCAAAAGACATCAGTTCCCCACTGCAGAAAATATCCCCAATCACAGAGATGCCGTACGTCGCAAGTCTTGTGACACCCACAATGCCATTTCCACCAGGGAGTACATTCAGGCAGGCCAGCGGCAATTCCGGTGAGTATGGGGATGTGGTTCTTGTGTGTTGCAAGCTGCGTTTCCAACAGGAGCACATTACCTGGAGGTCTGGCGAACCCACCACCCATTTCCCCCAGGGAGTCAGGAATATCCCTAAAAGGGCTGTGACAGTGCGTCCTACCTGTTGTCCCCTGGATATATCCATTTATGCTGTATGCCATGTTTTTGCCAGCCACTGTAGTTGGCATGCTAGGTAGTACATCTCAATGTCTGGTGCCGCCATCTCCCCCTCCGCAGTGGGTCTCTGGAATTTATGCAAGGCTAGTCTATGTCGATCCGGCCCCCAAATAAGGCTAGTAAATATAGAGTCCATCTCCCGGAAAAGCGGACAGGGGACCAGTATAGGCAATGTCGATAAATAGTACATTAATCTAGGCAGAGCTATCATCTTTACCAGCGCCACGCGTCCTGCCACTGATAAGGGTAATGTCTTCCAGAACTGGGTACCTGATTGCAATTTCTGGATTGCTCTGTTCAAGTTACCCTCCAGGAGATCTACAAGATCATGATAAATATTAACGCCCAGATAGCGGAAGGTGGTCGAGGACCACTCCAGATCCCGGGTGTTTGTGATTCGGGCACCCCCTTATTTAATAGAAAAATGAAAGATTTCTGTAAGTTTATACGCAGACCTGACATGTCCCCACACTTCTCTAGCAAGTCCACGGCTCCCGGGAACTCCCTGTCTGGGTCTTTCAGAAATATTATCATATCATCCGCGTAGAGTGCAATTTGGTGAGACTGATCCCCAATAATTAGTCCCTTGTGGTGCCTCCCGGTTCTAGCCATCTGCGCCAGTGGTTCCATCGCAATGGCAAATAGCAAAGGTGATAGCGAGCATCCCTGTCTGGTGCCCCTACCGATCTTGTACGAGCTCGAGATTGTTTGGCCCATGCGAACACGAGCCGTAGGGGTTGAGTATAGCAACTTCATCCATTTAAGAAATCCCTGACCCAGGCCCATCTGTTTCAGGATTGTCTCCAGATAGTCCGATCTGAGACTGTTGAACGCTTTTTCAATGTCTACTGCTATAATTGCAGCAGTGCGTAGGTTCGTAGATTCTGATTGTAGTATCTTAATCAGTCTCCTTATGTTGAGGGCGGTACTGCGGTGTGGGATAAGTCCCGTCTGGTCTGGGTGGATAAATTTTTACAGGTGGGGCAATAGTCTTGTGGCCAGGATGCGGCTAAGTATTTTATAGTCCATGTTAAGCATGGATAAAGGGCGGTATGAGCGCACGTCCATAGGCGGGCGACCTTGTTTCGGCAACAGGATCACAATGGCTTAATTTGTGGATGAAGGAATCTTTCCAGTCCGCAGCGCCTCTGAATAGAGTGCACTCAGCTGCAGCGCCAGAAGGTCTATGTAAGCACTATAAAACTCTGCGGGCAGCCCGTCCGCCCCAGGCACCTTTCCTCTAGCCATCGACCCAAAAGCCCTAGTTACCTCCAGAGGGGTTATTGTTTCTTTCAGTTCCTGCCGATCGTCCTCTCCCAGGACAGGAAGCTGGAGATCTCTCAGGCACCGCAGCTGAGCTGGGTCCAGGGTCCCCATCGGGGGTGCGTAAAGTGGCACGTAGTACTCAGTGTTGCATTGTCCATAGAGAGTCTCTTCCCAGCCGGGTCTATAATCTCCATCACCAGGGAGTTCTGTCTCGGCGGGGCCGAGAGCCAGGCCAGTAATGCTCTATCTCCCTCTGCATGCTGTCTGGTGATATATTTTTTATAGTCAAAGCCTCTCAGTTTTTCCAATGCCGACGCAACTTTATTTTTAGTTTTAGAGATAGTAGGGGCCAGTCCCGGGTCATCTGGTCTTTTGCATTCTAGACTCCTCAGGTCTTTCTCATATCTATCTATCTCCCCTTCTAGGGATCTCCTGACCCCCACTATCCCGGCCATGCATTGACCTCTAACAGTCATCTTAAACGCTTCCCACTCTTGAGTCCGGGAGGAGGCGGTGCCCTGATTGTGTGTAAAATATTCGCTAATAGCATCTCTAATGGAAGGCACTAGTTTCCAGTGTTTCCACACTGAGTCGCCAGTCTGCTATTCGGGGGCGTTCCCTTCTCCAATCCAGTGTGAGCAGTAAAGGATTGTGATCAGACACTGTGGGGCAGAGATATTCGGTGTTAAATACTGTACAGTTTACGTCGGGGGTGTCAGGAAAACGTCCAGTCAAACATGTAAGTTGTGTAAGGGCGAATAGAAGGAGTAATCTCTCTCTTGGGGGTGAAGGTGTCTCCAGGATTCTGTAAGGCCCCAATGCTGTTGCCAGTCAGTGAAACTCTTGGCTATCTTAAGTGTGGGGGAGTGCCGCAGAGGAGGGTGGGATCTGTCCAGCTCGGTGTTTGCTATACAGTTAAAATCGCAACCCACCATTGTTGCCTTGGTAAAATGTGGTCCTAGCTTGTGTGAGATTGTGTTTAAGACGGTGCCTTGGTCTTGATTAGGGGCATAAATACCTCCCAGTGTGATGTCCTTTCCTCCTAGGCGATCGGTCATCAAGGCATAGCGGCCCTCTCTATTACTACTTCCGTTTTTTGGAACTGTACACCTGGGCGTATCCACATCAGGACCCCTCGTGCACATGCTGAATTTGCTGTGGCATATACCTGCCCTCTCCATCTCTTAGTTATAGCTTTAACCTCCTTTTCTGTGAGGTGTGTTTCTTGTACAATTGCTATGTGTACTCCTCGCCTTTTAAACTGACTGTAGACTTTATATTGCTTGTTCATACTATTTAATCCCCTTACGTTCCAGGTGAGGAATTTTTAATCTAGGGGTCTATCCATAATCTGTATGGGCATGTAACATGCCTATTCTGTCAACCCCAGGTGGCCATGTCATGTTAAACAGTAACAGTAGTCCTGGCAATGGGGATGTGTGGTATGGAGTTGATGTCCCTATTATTAACCCAATAACATCAAACATAACAATCCCCCCTTTATCAAAACTCTCTCTCCCCAGGACCGGTAATAAAACTATCCCTGTCCAAACCTTCACTAACTTCATAAACATTGTGTGTGGAGGCAGAGGCAAGGACCGAGTGCAACACCTGCGGTCCCCCGCCCATTCCTTGAATCATCTGACATTAAGTGTTACTTCCTGGCCTCCATGTGGTAAGTGCAGTTGCCATGCTGTTGCGGAGAGCGGAGACGATCTAGCCAATTGGGTTGCCGATCATGTGTACAAGTTTCTCCTGGGCTCCGGTGCTCCCTGCAGGCCAACAGTGTCATTAGGCTCTAGCTAATTGTCTCTCTCAGGGCATCCCTCCAGGGTTTGCCCCCTCCGAGCATGACAGGTGATGCCCCTCAGATGATCTCATAAGTTGCCCCGGGGTGACTCTTGGTGGATTGTGGGAAGTGTCGTGAGACGAACAGGAGGCACTGCCAAACATTGATTCCTGGTCTGGATGAGTGTCAGAGGGGTGTGGCAAGCCAGG
This sequence comes from Pleurodeles waltl, assembly GCF_031143425.1. NCBI lineage: Eukaryota > Metazoa > Chordata > Amphibia > Caudata > Salamandridae > Pleurodeles > Pleurodeles waltl. The sequence goes on along the minus strand of NC_090437.1, from coordinate 344,924,298 downwards.
CCCCCCCCAAAGATGCTGCAGCCTGCACTGCTTCTCTCCTTTCCTGCATTGCTTGGCTGCGCAGCGGGGCTGCGCTTGTCAACCGTTTCCCCTTTTTCCTTTGGTCTCTGTTTGCGCCCTTGCATCGCCCCCGGGTTCTCTCCTGAGGCCGTTCCAGAAGTGTCCAGCCATTTCCGCGCCTGCTGCAGCGAGGTGAAGAAGAGCGTGTCATTGCTTGCAATGATTTTCAATTTAGCCGGGAACAGCATGGCCTAGCGTGTGCCTCGTTCTCTAAGCAGTCGTTTAACCTTAATGAAAGTGGCTCTTTGCTTCTGAGAGTCCCTTGTGAAGTCCGTGAATATCATTATCCGCTAATCGCCAAGTGTAATTTCCCCTTTCCTTCTTGCCTGTTTCAGTATGAAATCCCTGTCCTTAAAATGGAGCAGTTTCGCTATGATCGGGTGTGGTCTGGCACCCGGAGGCGGGGGCCTTGCCGGTATCCTGTGAGTTTGTTCTATTGCAAAATATTGCGACAGGCCCTCTGGGGCCACTTCCTTGCTTATCCTTTGCTTCAAGTAAGTTTCCATGCTAGGTGCCTCCTGCTCTGCCTTCTCGGGGAAACCAACCAGCCGTAGGTTACTTCTTCATGCCCTGTTTTCCACATCTTCCGCTCGTGCTTCGAGTGTTTTAATCCGCGACGTCAGTTGGGACACCGTTTTGGTTATCTTCTGGCATTCCGGGGCAAGTTGCTCCAGGGATTTTCATTGGTGACCACTCTGTCAGTTAATCATCGATGATCATCCCTGAGGAGCGTCAGATCATAGATAGTGTGTCAATTTTAAGTTCCAGAGCATCACAAGATGCCTGTATGGCCTGTAGAATAGTGTCAAGCGTGGTCTCCTGGTGCAGGGTCTTGTCAGTTTCGCCGGTTTTGTCGTCCTTTTGTGATCCACTTGTCGTTTTGTCCCCAGGGCAGTCTCGCTTTTTAGGTTTACCCATGCCTGCTTCTGCTTTTCTTCTTTCGCAGGGTTGGGGCTCACTCTGTGTCTGCGCAGGTATCCCTGTGGCTGCTCACCTCCTTTACTGCACCGTTCAAGGCTTCCTCTGTGCTGTTCCTTTATACTGTTTTTGCGCAATATGTGCCCGCCGTGGCGCCTGTCCCTCCCCGGCTCGTTGTGTAGGAGCTGTCATGTCTCTCCCTCTGGGGGGAGCACCGGAGATCCAGTCTTCTCATGGTCGCCGCGTTAGACCCCCTTTACGGGCTCCCCAAATGTGCCCTGCCACAGGCCACTCCGCTCAGGTCCAGCATTTGCGCCTCCAGGTCTGGGTGCCAGGGCGCAGGCCCAGCCCCCTCTTCCTCCTCCCCTCAGGGGCATTAGATCATCGCTCTCCTTCCGGGGACCGCTATGCGGCCCTCCCTCTGGCCGCAGTCCGGGGTCCCCAATTCTCTCTTTCTCCAGGGGTGGCTTCTGGTCTCCAGTCCCCCTCAGCCGACGTGCACAGGCCTCAGCCCAGCCCCCAAGGCCGCCGGCGGCCGCAGGCCCGCCGGACCAGGCCCGGCCAACGCCCACGGGGCAGTTCTCAGGGAGGTATCTCCAGGGCCTTCTTTGACATGCCGCGGGCAGGAGTGACGTAGCGGGGCAGCACACCTCATCTCTGCGTCTTCGTCCAGCCTGTTCCTCCGGTGCTGGATGTTCACTCGCATCGCCGTCCTCTCTATCGCGCCTCCCCAGCCCCAGTTCGGGCTCCGCTCAGCTGTCTCAATCGGCCAGCGATATTCCACATTCGTTAGCGGATCAGTCTCTCACCCCGGGGCCCCACGCAGTATCTCAGTGTCGTCCACTGCGTCTCTGGGGTGCCGCCATCTTGCCTGTTTGTCTCCCCTCGTGAGTCGGGCCGCCCTTCGCCACAGGGCCGCCCAGGATCCCCGCAGCTTGGCTCACAAAGGCTGCCAGGGGTTCCACCACTCTCTCCGGTCCAGCTCTGGTTAATTCTGGCAGTCGGGAGACAGGATAATTGCTGGATGGTCGTAGGCCGCCGGGAGCTCTATGTTACGCGTGCTGCTCCATTGGCCTCAAGCCACGCCCCCTTAAATGGACTTAACTAACAATCCAGTGAAGAAAATCCCAGATACACAGCATGCACAAAACCATTAAATACAACACCATTAAATTGCGTATAGGACAATGTTGTTTACAGAAGTAAAACCACTTGCTTCAAACGGGAGCGTTAACTCCATTACAGACATGCAATCCGGTGTGCGAGTCACCATCATATGCATCCATGTACAATCAGCAATAATAAACACAGTTTTTTACCTCAATAAATTTGGTGTGCATTTCCCCACAGAACCACAAGGAATGCTGCACCCTTAGTGTGATACTCTTATATTAAGTCAAAAACAGTAATTACTGTGCATTCATTTGTGTGCATCGTTAAATTTGTAGACAAAACAAAGTAAAAGGCAACACGTTACCGCCTAATTCGAAAATGGCCACACTGAGAACAAGCCCAATCCAAAATGGTTGCATATTTACACGACAATGTGACCACCATGCATCCTTCCTTTAACGTAATGTGGCTGTTAATGCACCAGTCGCCTCTTGCAGGAAGCTGGGGCCAGATGTAGGAAGAAAGCAAATTGTGAGTTGCAATTTGCGAGTCCTTCCGACTTGCAATTTGCAACTCGCAATTTGCTATGCAGAAAGGTGTCTCAGACACCTTCTGCGACTCGCTATGGGGTAGCAAAGACCCACCTCATTAATATTAATGAGGTGGGTCGCAGTTTGCGACCACATAGCGAGTCTGGGAACTCACGGGGATGGTGGCCTGCTGGAGACAGCAGACCACCATGTCCGTGACTGCTTTTAAATAAAGCAGTTTTTTTTTTCTATCTGCAGCCCGTTTTCCTTAAAGGAAAACGAGCTGCACATAGAAAAAATACCGAAACCTTTTGTTTCGTTTTTTTTTCAGAGTAGGCAGTGGTCCATTGGACAACTGCCTGCTCTGAAAAAATACTTTTGTGATCCCTTCCCGTTTGCGAATGAGTTACCATCCACTTCAAGTGGATGGTAACTGCGAGTTGATTTGCGACCGCTTTCGCGGTCGCAAATCAACTTACATCGCGGTGCGAGTCGCAAATAGGAAGGGAACACCCCTTCCTATTTGCGAGTCTGAAACACATTTTGCGAGTCGGTCCCGACTCGCAAAATGTGTTTCTGCATCGCACGCAGGCATTAGCGCCTCGCAAACGGCGAAAAACGCTGTTTGCGAGACTCTAATGCCTTGCTACATCTGGCCCCTGATCTGCTTCTAGCTCGTGTGCAGGACACATGCTACTTCTGAGCTGGTCCCTGCAAACTCTCAGACAGGAAACACCACCACTGGCCACCGCTTGCTCCCCCTTGATTAGTTTTAATTCCTGACACACCCACACTGTGTAGTGTCTTAGGAAGCGCCAAACACTCTGGGGGTCATTCCAATGTTGGCGGGCGGCGGAGGCCGCCCGCCAGAATTCCCCCATCCGAAATACCGCGCCGCGGTCAAAAGACCGCGGCGGGTATTACAAGTTTTCCCCTGGGCTGGCGGGCGGTTGCTGAAAAACCGCCCGCCAGCCCAGGGGAAAACGACCTTCCCACGAGGATGCCGGCTCGTAATCGAGCCGGCCGAGTGGGAAGGTGCGACGGGTGCAGTGGCACCCGTCGCGTATTTCAGTGTCTGCAAAGCAGACACTGAAATACTTTGCGGGGCCCTCTTACGGGGGCCCCTGCCGTGCCCATGCCATTGGCATGGGCACGGCAGGGGCCCTACGGGGGCCCCGCGACCCCCCCTACCGCCATCCTGTTCATGGCGGCTTTCCCGCCATGAACAGGATGGCGGTAGGGGGGGTCGGAATCCTCATGGCTGCGGAGCGCGCTCCGCAGCCATGGAGGATTCACACGAGCAGCGGAAAGTCGGCGGGAGACCGCTGACTTTCCGCTTCTGACCGCGGCTGAACCGCCGCGGTCAGAATGCTCGTTGGAGCACCGCCAGCCTGTTGGCGGTGCTCCCGTGGTCGGTGGCCCTGGCGGCCACCGGCCGCCAGGGTCAGAATGACCCTCTCTGTCTTATCTAGTGGCTGGGCAAATACCAAGCACAGTTTCACTAAATGTCGGCATCTTACGAATGTCGAAGTTTCCAACTCTGAAAGAAATGATGGCCACAGCAAACACCACCACTCAGGAAAACATCGGGCTTAAATCTCTCTTCACCAAATTTGTAGACAATACTGCCAGTTGTGAAGGTTTACATCTGTTTAGGGAGAGCAAGCAGGAACAGTCTGCTCCACTGCCAGTGATCCATCAACTGCCTTAACCAACATTCTACATTCTAAAGCCTCGTGCTACCCTATTAATATCCAGACCCCTTGCGCTACCTTGGCAACATACAATGCTATCTGGATAACTAGGATACTACACTTCCCATTCACAAAGGAATCAAACCTAAGCTTTTGGCTGGTTTTACTTTATCATAAATGTCTTCACCGATCCTCCCCTGACCATTTGAATTCTAAACTAACCAAATACGTGGTCGCAGACACGTATGCTCAGCCTCTGCACATTTCTTGGCCTTTCACTGCCATTCCCCTCTTTAAAAAATTCTTGGACAATAAAAACGTATTCCAATTTGACCGAAAGCATGGGTGTTGGTAGTAGGGGAACGAGGAGTGCAACAGAACCCCAAAGTAACAGTGCTGTAGTCTGAGGGTGAATAAGCATTAAAGATTACATTAAATATTGATTTTGTCTTGGCACATTTGTTGTGCGTTCAAAAGCAGAGGCTAAGGCTCTGATTTATACTTTTTGACCCAGAGCTGCACTAACGCAGTTTTGCGTCAAAATGATCAGCGCCGACTAGCACCATTATTTAACACCACCCGGGCGTCATATTTGTACTATGAAGCTGGGTGGCGCTAAACATAGTTTAGAGTCATTTTTCTCGACACTAACCATTGCACCTTATCGTAAGGCAAAATGACGTTAACGCCGGAAAAAAATGACTCTAATCCGTTTTACGACAGGTAAATGTCGCAAAACGGAAATGCACCATGTTTTTCCCGCAATAGCGTTAAATACAGACACTGATGGAGAAAACAGTGCAAACGAGAGGCCAAATGGACGCAAAACGCCAGGAGAGACCCCAGGGAAAACCCAGTCAACTAGGAACCAGCCAGGAGGACACAACAAGACCCAGGGCAGGGAGAAGAAGAAGAGAAAGTGTTGTTTCAGTGCGGAGGAGCATGAAATACTGGTGAGAGGTGACGGAGTATCAAAATTGACTCTTCGGCACCTCAAAATTGCCAATTGGAGGGAGAGAGGCAAATTGGCAGCAGATAGTAGACAACATCAACAGTGTGGCAGAGGTCAGGAGAACCGTAACAGAGTGCAAGAAACATTGGTATGACTGCAAGCGAAGGACAAAGCAAAAAATGGCACGGAACAGGAAGGCAGCACTGTAAACTGGAGGTGAGAGTCCAGCACCACAAGGGGACTTGGACGAGATGGAGGAGATGGTTGCAGCGGTCATCCAGGAGGAAATCGTCACAGTCACAGGAATCGCAGGACAGCGCAGACTACCAGGAAACACCACAAATGTAGGGTAAGTTGCATTAGGGAAATTTATGCTAAAATGTCAAGTGCAAGAAGGGACAGGCACATAGGACCCACACAATGCATGTCAAAGGAGCGCAGAGGGACACATTGCACATGAAGCAAGTTGCACCATGATGACATGAGCAACACATGTACCTACGCCTTGGTAGTGCCATGCACCATAACACCAACACAACCTGGACATATGTTGATCACCAGGCCTAAATGCCTACATGTACATGTGTAGCACATGGGATGGATGGCATGTATAATCACTGTGTCTCTGGTTGTGTCATCACAACATCCCTTGCATATAGTCATATCATCCCTACCAAAATGACCAAGACTTCAGTGACTAGGTAGTCAGTCAATACCATTCCAACTAACCTTACCTCATTGTCCAATAACATGCGTGCTGCATCTCACAGCACACAAGTCTTTGCAACTATCCCAACAGTACCCAGACATCTGCTGGTAGCACCACCACCCCGCACGTTGACAACACATCCACATAAAGCAGCCACCACTCCATCATGCAGTCAGGATGCCCCCTGGGTGCAGGGAACAATGAACTGAACATGCGCAGGGGGAATAGCAGGCTTGTCCTGTATCATTGGTAACATGCCCCTACCCAGACCAACTAAACAGGTGTAGTGTTGAACCACACATCTTGATGCTGAACAGAAATGTGCCAGTACAGAAAATATGTACCACTGATAGCAGACAGTAGGTCAAAACTGTCACAGGCTGAGCACACAAGTACTCTGACACAACCATATGGAACACATATGAATGGGGAAATAAGCACACACATACAACAAATGGGGTATGACTGTGAACATAAATATATATTCCACATCCACTGGCGGGGGATGGTGCTTGGGAACATCTGGTATTGGTAAGACTGCCAGTGCAGGTACCCTTTGTGGTTGGCAGTATGAGTCACACGAGATGGCGGCTGGAAATTTGTCTGCTCATGGTAGCTCTGTGGGGCACTTAGTACAACATTGTTGATGGATCAGATAGAGTCAGTGCCAGTTTTGGGATGCATTGGGTGTGACAGGACACGCTGCACTTCAGGCAGTGGAAAGGGCAAAGGGCCAGGGCATGGGACTCCCTGCACTGCCCATGCCAGGTGCATAGGCTGTGCAGGGGCACACCACACCACATTACCACCAACCTTTGCATGGGGGTTTAACCACCATGAAAAGGCTGGTGGAAATGTGGAAAGAGACCTGAAGTTTAACGTTGAACGTAATACTGGTCAGGTGTCACAGGACAGCTGGCATTGCCAGTCTGTGAGCTGCTGGTAACCTGCCAGTGCTAGGCCATTGGCCCATGGGGCATTTCCCATTGACAACAGTTGCCACTACCACCTGTGCTGTTGGGGCTGGTCAAATAGACAATGGCAGTCAGGTGACCATAGGACTGACGCACTTGAAATGAGGGACCAGTATGACTACCTGCACAATCACCATCAAGCTAGCTTCAGGGCCTGACCTAAGTTCAACTCCTGTTAACTGGCTATGTCCATAGACTAATTTACCATCAGGCACTGTCACATACATAATGATGTACACAGCAGAAATCGTATACCCATGGTGGCCATCCCTGGGTCAAACCCTGTGCTTGTGTCAAATTAGCTGCACTGAAATTTTGCTGCATTTCATGTATCATAGTGCAAGGAGGGCTGCATTGAGGAGGAGGACATAGGTGTGTAGGAAGGGAAACCCACCTGCACAGACCGAAGATGAAATTGAACTCTGCTAGGACCATGAGTGCTATGCAATGTAGCATACATACATAAACATCAAAATGAGGAGCTATCAATGGTAACAAGAGCATAGTGTCCTGGCAGTGCCATCCCTGGGGTGGTGCAAGGTCTCAGCACCGCATGGGTGTATGTGAAACATGCAAGACTGGGACAGGGGAAAATTGCCATGCGTGGTGATGTGGCATGAGAACAGCAACACCCTTTTCAAGGACTCACCATGCAAATAGATGCATAGGGAGGGTTGACAACGACAAGATGGTGTCAAGCCACAAAAAAGAATATACATCACACCTAGAAGATATGACATAGCCAATTGCGCCAACTGGGCTTCCCTTCATGTGACAGGCAGGTGGGCCATAGGGCTGATAGACTTCAACCATTATGTAGAGGAACAATGTTTGGGTACAAAGATGACAAAGAGCCTCCAATAGCAAGTCAGTGAAGTGACATATCACCTGCCACAACACAGATAGACTGATTTTACACCATCTCATTGCAGAGGATGATGGCTCTCCTGTGGATCTGCCTGTCCTGGAGTTCCCTGATGACCTGGATGACCAGTTGACAACCATCAGCCAAGGCACTCTCCAAGAAGTCCTTGTATCCCTCCAGACACCAACTCCAGTTGCGAGGAGGAGTATTAATGTAACAGCCATCCCAGATGCCCACCCAACACCCCAAAAATACGACCTGCCAGCACCGACACAGCTGAGGACTCCGAGGACCCAGGGACCAGCTTTGAGAGTACAGTGGTAGGAGTCCAGAGGGAGCTGGCCAAGGAGGTGCGGTGGGGATGTAAAGTACGGCAACCAGCCTAGGGGGTATGTGCATATGCGTTGTTAAGTCCACTGAACAGACAGCAGCCAAACGAGACACACACTCCCCAATGCATGTAGTCCAGCAGTGTCTGAGGGTCATAGCTGCTGCCATGAGGGAGAGGCCACAGCAACTGCCCTCCCAAACTGGCAGCACCGGTATTGAGGACAAGTTGGACTCCGTGCACTGGGAAGCGGCCTCCTTCAGGGCAGACATGGCTGCCTACCACAGGGATGTTGCTGCTATCCTCAAAAATTAGCAGCTGCTCCTTGCTGCAGTGATGCCATATGTAGTTCCACATATGGCAGCTGCCGGGAATTGGGAGTCCACTTCTCCAACCACTGAAGTGTGTGTGGCTCCCAATGCCTCCCCACCACCACCATCAAGGGCAGAGCAAACACCACACACTTCAGAGAATGAAGATGTGGAAGAGGTAATTTCGAACGGAAAACGCTCACCTCCATACACTCCACGAGGAATCTGGACAGCATGGAACCCGAACTCCACATCCTCCCAGCGATTGTCTACCTGCTCCTCTACCAGGAGCACGAACGCCGGCGCAGAAGACAACGGTGAGTACTGCACCTACGACACAGGGGAGGGGGGAGGAGAAAATATTACGGGGACACACATACGCGTCACACCCACCCCCACCCCCACCCACTACAACACACACATCAATGCATAGCAATACATCACAGTTACCCCCCCCAAACCCCCCGGAAGAATGCAAAGACAAAAGGAAATGATTCTAAACATTGGAATATATTGTATCACTGGCTTAAAAATATATCACACATCTAAAACCTTTATATACATAAATTTTAAAGTCCGATCATTGTAGCAGGCATTGTCTGTGGACCGCTGGGCCCAAATCACATGGGCAAAGCCCACACAGGATACCTGACTCCAACGGAGAGAACACTGCAGGGGCATCAGATTGCAAAACTACAGGCACCTCAGGGGGAAGGGAAGGGGGGGCACCTCAGCCAGATGAGTCCACAATGCCAGATCCACGATGGGCCTCCATGGCCACTGTTCCATCCTGGGGAGTGCAAAGCCACAGTCTCACAAGTCTCTACAGTGGGTGGGTTACCCACTGTTCCATCCTGGGGAGTGCAAAGCCACAGTCTCTCAAGTCTCTACAGTGGGTGGTTTGCTCACTGTTCAATCCTGGGGAGTGTAAAGCCACAGTCTCTCAAGTCTCTACAGTGGGTGGTTTGCCCACTGTTCAATCCTGGGGAGTGCAAAGCCACAGTCTCTCAAGTCTCTACAGTGGGTGGCTTGCCCACTGTACCATCCTGGGGAGTGCAAAGCCACAGTCTCTCAAGTCTCTACAGTGGGTGGTTTGCCCACTGTTCAATCCTGGGGAGTGCAAAGCCACAGTCTCTCAAGTCTCTACAGTGTGTGGCTTGCCCACTGTACCATCCTGGGGAGTGCAAAGCCACAGTCTCACAAGTGGATAACAGTCTCCACTGGTTCTGGAGGGGGACTGGTGCCCAGAGTGCTTCGTGCAGCCCTGCCCGACACAGAGGTGGGCCTGCCCCTTCCGCCAATGGGCTAGCGGTGCTTGAGACGGCGGTGCCCAGTTCAGCGGTGCTTGAGACGGTGGTGCACAGTGCAGCGGTGCTTGAGACGGCGGTGCCCAGTTCAGCGGTGCTTGAGACGGCATTGCACAGTGCAGTGGTGCTTGAGACGGCGGTGCCCGGTTCAGCGGTGCTTGAGACGGCGGTGCACAGTGCAGCGGTGCTTGAGATGAAGGGCCCAGTTCAGCGGTGCTTGAGACGGCGGTGCACAGTGCAGCGGTGCTTGAGTGAAAGGGCCCAGTTCAGCGGTGCTTGAGACGGCGGTGCCCAGTTCAGCGGTGCTTGAGACGGCGGTACACAGTGCAGCAGTGCTTGAGACGGCGGTGCACAGTGCAGCAGTGCTTGAGACGGCGGTGCCCGGTTCAGCGGTGCTTGAGACGGCGGTGCACAGTGCAGCAGTGCTTGAGACGGCGGTGCCCGGTTCAGCGGTGCTTGAGACGGCGGTGCCCTGTTCAGCGGTGCTTGAGACGGCGGTGCACAGTGCAGCGGTGCTTGAGATGAAGGGCCCAGTTCAGCGGTGCTTGAGATGGCGGTGCACAGTGCAGCGGTGCTTGAGATGAAGGGCCCAGTTCAGCGGTGCTTGAGACGGCGAAGCCCTGTTCAGCGGTGCTTGAGACGGCGGTGCACAGTGCAGCGGTGCTTGAGTGAAAGGGCCCAGTTCAGCGGTGCTTGAGACGGTGGTGCACAGTGCAGCGGTGCTTGAGACGGCGGTGCCCAGTTCAGCGGTGCTTGAGATGGCGGTGCACAGTGCAGCGGTGCTTGAGACGGCGGTGCCCGGTTCAGCGGTGCTTGAGACGGCGGTGCACAGTGCAGCGGTGCTTGAGACGGCGGTGCCCAGTTCAGCGGTGCTTGAGACGGCGGTGCACAGTGCAGCGGTGCTTGAGACGGCGGTGCACAGTGCAGCGGTGCTTGAGACGGCGGTGCCCGGTTCAGCGGTGCTTGAGACGGCGGTGCACAGTGCAGCAGTTCTTGAGACGGCGGTGCCCGGTTCAGCGGTGCTTGAGATGGCGGTGCGCTGTTCAGCGGTGCTTGAGACGGCGGTGCACAGTGCAGCGGTGCTTGAGATGAAGGGCCCAGTTCAGTGGTGCTTGAGATGGCGGTGCACAGTGCAGCGGTGCTTGAGATGAAGGGCCCAGTTCAGCGGTGCTTGAGTGAAAGGGCCCAGTTCAGCGGTGCTTGAGACGGTGGTGCACAGTGCAGCGGTGCTTGAGACGGCGGTGCCCAGTTCAGCGGTGCTTGAGACGGCGGTGCACAGTGCAGCGGTGCTTGAGACGGTGGTGCCCGGTATGGCGGTGCCCTGTTCAGCGGTGCTTGAGACGGCAGTGCACATTGCAGCGGTGCTTGAGATGAAGGGCCCAGTTCAGCGGTGCTTGAGACGGCGGTGCACAGTGCAGCAGTGCTTGAGACGGCGGTGCCCTGTTCAGCGGTGCTTGAGACGGCGGTGCACAGTGCAGCGGTGCTTGAGTGAAAGGGCCCAGTTCAGCGGTGCTTGATACGGCGGTGCCCTGTTCAGCGGTGCTTGAGACAGCGGTGCACAGTGCAGCGGTTCTTAAGATGAAGGGCCCAGTTCAGCGGTGCTTGAGACGGCAGTACCCAGTTCAGCGGTGCTTGAGACGGCGGTGCACAGTGCAGCGGTGCTTGAGACGGTGGTGCCCGGTTCAGCGGTGCTTGAGACGGCGGTGCCCGGTTCAGCGGTGCATCGGATGAGTGTCCAGCTCAGCGGATCCGGCCATGGCATGGAGGTCATTCACCACCTGACCTTTGGCTGGCGGTGCCTTCCTGCCCATCTGTCGTGTGGCTGGCGGGGCCCTCCTGGGCTGCAGTACCGGGCCTGTGGGTGTGCTCCTGCCCACCTGGGATGGGGCAGGCGGGGCCCTCTGGCCAGCTGGGCTGCCGGCAGACTTGTCGGGCGTGCTGCCCTTCCCAGCCTTCCCTGTTCGCCTGTGGCCCTTCCCCACCTTTGGCGGTGTGCCAGGTGGCACCACACTTCCTGCCGGAGCCATGGTGGGGATTTTGGTCCCTGGTGTCTTTGGCCTCTCGCGCCGGCCACTGACAATCTTCGGATGTTTTACCGGGGGTGGGCTGGCCGTGCCTTGGCTCCTTACTGAACTGGGTGCCCTTGAGGGTGGGGGACTCCACAGTCCATGGCACACTGTCATTCCAGGTCCCGCTTTTGTGGTGGCTGAGGTGCTGACTGGAGTCCTATGAGATGGACGGGGTGGGGGAGTTGTAGGAAAGAGGTCAAGTTTGGAAAGGAAAACCAATTTAGGAACAGAGGGACGGGTAGGTGTAGTGGGTATGGGAGTGGAGGAAGAGGTTGTGGTTGTAGGAGTCTTCAGTCTGGTGTCTTTGGGTGCAGGTGCTTGGGCTGGATGCTGTCGTGAGGTGGATGGCTGTTGGGTGGGTGGCTGCCTGCGTTTGTGTAGCTTGGAAGAGGGGGTCACAGACACAGTGGGAGAGGACACAGGGGACGTGTAAATGGTAGTGGGGGTGGTGACTGCATGTGTGCAGGGGGTTCTGGTGGGTGTGCTGGTGATGGACGTAGTGGCTGAAGATGTTGTGCATGCAGGTGTGAGTGGAGACGTGACAGGGAGGGAGAAGGGAGACGAGGAGGAGGGGGACACAGTTGAGGCAGTGGGTGTTGGTATGTCTGTATGTGGATGTTGCTTGTGTGAATGCTTGTGTGATGTGTGGTGCTTATGTCTGGATGAGCTTCCCTTGGGTGTTGAGGTGTGTGCAGGCTGGTCTGATGGTGTGTCTGGGATAGGCAGAGGTACAGGTGATAGGGTATGGGTGGAGGAAGTTGGAGGGGGGAGGCTAGAGACAGGGACAATTGCTGCCATCAGTGCTGAGGCCAGAGTGTTGAACGATCGCTGATGGGCAGCCTGACCCGAATGAATGCCCTCCAGGTATGCATTACTCTGGTGCACCTCCCTTTCTACACCCTGGATGGCATTCAAAAGGGTAGACTGCCCAACAATGAGCGTCCTCAGGAGGTCAATGACCTCCTCACTGAGGGCAGCAGGGGTGACAGGGGCATGGCCTGAGGTGCCTGAGGCGAAGGAGATGCCCACCTTCCTGGGTGAGCGGGCACGGGGCAAACGCTAAGGGGCTGCTGGGAGGGCGGTGCTGGTGCGCTGGGTGGCGGCTGTACCTGTTGTTGCGGGGGGCACGGATGTTGCCGCCACCACAAGGGAGCTCCCTTCAGAGGACGAGTCCGTGTCACTAATGTCCGCACGAGTCCCCGCTGTGGAGCTCCCCTCGCCCTCCGTCCCACTGGTGTACTCGGAATCCGTTGCATGGCCCTCCAGGGCCATGTGGGATGCAGCTCCCTCGTGCTCCGATGCCACTTCTCCTCCGCCTGATGATGCTAATGCACACATGAACAGGAAGACCACAAAAAAGGGGGGGGGGGAATAAAGACATGTTGAGTGCATGCATTGGCCACACAGTTGGCGGAGAGGACAGACACAGAAGCCCCCTGCACTACGGCGCGCACTTGGGGTCCACTACTCAATCCGTGTGACATGGCCTACAAGCCTATGGACGACAACTGCACACATAGATGACACAGGGCCATGGATAACTGTACTTGGCACCCTACAGAGGTGGGGGGCGGGGGGCGGGGGCACAGGGCCATGCCTTACGGAGGGGCCTAGCCTACAGAAATCGCCCTGGCCTAGGGATACCCAAAGCCCTCCTCCCCCACCCAGACACCTCCACTGCGCGCCAAGTCACCAGAATGAGAGTGCACTCACCCCCTTGTGTCTGCTGTGATGTCCTCATGCGCCCATCCAAATCGGGGTAGGCCACCGCCAGGATCCGGGACATCAGGGGGGTCAAAGTACGACTGGCACCCCTCCCACGTTGGGAGGCCATCCCCAGCTGAGCCTCCGCCGTCTTCCTGCTCCAGCGTCGGATGTCCTCCCATCTCTTCCGGCAGTGGCTGCCCCGTCTGTGGTGGACCCCCAGGGCCCGGACGTCCTTGGCGATGGCACGGCAAATGGCTATCTTCTGGTGGGCGCTGACCTATGTGAAATGTACAGGGGGAGAAAAAGAGTCATCACCTTCTGCATCCTCAATGTGAGTGGCCCCCCATCCCTACCCTGGCCATGTGGCACATCCTGTCATCCGTCGTCTGATACATGCCTCATTCGCTCCCCTCACCACCATCTTTCATCCACCCGACTCAACACAGGCATTGCCCACAAAGCATGGTCCCAGTGTACTTACCTGTTGGTCTGGAGGACCGTAGAGTAGCGCATACTGGGGGAGGACCCCATCCACGAGTTTCTCCAATTCCTGAGCAGTGAAGGCAGGGGCCCTTACCCAGTCGCATGAGCCATTGTCTCTTCCAGACCGAGGTCACAGCAGCACTTGCAGTGTAGGTCCTCTCCTGTCAAAGATCAGGTATCGAGTGATTAAGCCGATAGAAAATGCCGGTCACGCCCACGGCGGTGCGTACCGCGGTGGTGCGTACCGCGACCGCTGGCGCACATCGTCATTGGCTCCTGAGACCCATAGGGTTCAATGTTAACCAATGCTGCTTTACGCCGCGGTCTTCGACCGCCTACCGCCACGGTGTGCCATGCCAGCGCATTGACCTCACATCCCATTGTCACACTTCACAGGTCAGGAAGCCGCCATTTCAAGGGCCCACATGGCTTACTTTTAACTGCGTCACACATACCTAGGCCTTGCATCAACACTCCTACAAACCATTCAATGCTTTGGGAATTGTGTTTGGTGCAAACTGTGGTAACGTACCTGTGGGCTGATTGACTCTGTGCTCGCTGTTGTCCTACATAGACACCATCTGCTGGGACATGCGAGGAGATGGAGGAATCTTCCCGTGTACAGACCGCTGGTAGACCTGTCGACAATGGAGGAAAGACATGTCATACTGACATATAGGCTTGACCGAGCCACTATTCATGAACTGTGTGCCCAGCTGGAGCCAGACCTGATGTCACTCATCCCCCAACCCACAGGGATCCCACCTCTAGTGCAGGTGCTGTCAGTACTCCATTTCTTTGCAAGTGGGTCATTTCAAACAACAGTGGCCATATCATCAGGGATGTCCCAGCCTATGTTTTCCAAGGTGTTGTCCAGAGTGTTGTCTGCCCTTCTGAAATACATGCGGAGCTACATTGTTTTCCCTGAGGTGGAGGATTTGCCTACAGTGAAAGGTGATTTCTATGCCCTTGGACATATCCCCAACATCATAGGTGCCATTGATGGGACCCATGTGGCTTTAGTACCCCCCAGCAGGAGTGAACAAGTGTACAGAAACAGAAAGAGTTATCATTCTATGAATGTACAGATGGTGTGTTTGGCAGACCAGTACATCTCCCATGTTAATGCCAAGTTCCCTGGCTCTGTGCATGACGCGTACATCATGCGGAATAGCAGCATCCCTTACGTGATGGGTCAACTCCAGAGGCACCGTGTGTGGCTAATAGGTGACTCTGGTTACCCCAACCTGACCTGGCTACTGACCCCAGTGAGGAATCCCCGGACAAGGGCAGAGGAACGGTACAATGAGGCCCATGGGAGAACTAGGAGGGTGATCGAGCGTACCTTCGGCCTTCTGAAGGCCAGGTTTCGGGGCCTCCATATGACAGGTGGATCCCTATTGTACTCACCAAAGAAGGTGAGCCAGATCATCGTGGCCTGCTGTATGCTTCACAACCTGGCTTTGCGACGCCAGGTGCCTTTTCTGCAGGAGGATGGTCCAGATGGTGGTGTTGTAGCAGCTGTGGAGCCTGTGGAGAGTGAAGAAGAGGAAGCCGAAGAGGACGACATAGACAACAGGAACACAGTAATACAGCAGTATTTTCAATGACACACAGGTAAGAGTCCAACCCGTCATATTACATATACTTAACCCCTACTACCTCTCTACTGTATGACCTTTTCCCCCAGTGTATGGTAACTGAGTTGTGACTTTCCCTTCCAATTTCAGAGATGTGGGCCATACTGCGTGACATCTGCTTTGTTTCCCCATGGACTACAGCTGTGTGACAGTGGTATGTTGGCATCACAATGTAAATATGCATTTTCGGACGGTAATGTCTAATACATTAGTACAAAATCACAGCCAGACTCCTGATTGTTCTGTGCAATAACTGTGTTTATTTCAGTGCTCTATATTGGTGGGTGATTGCAAATCGGTGAGGGGTGATGGTGGAGGATTGTCCATGGCAGAGTCCAGACTATTAATCTCACAGGTGCAATGTCCAAATGCCTGTGGAAAGTGGAGCATGGGCAGTATAAGAATGGACAGGGTGTCAATGTGGGACAGTGGGATGACAATCAGGGAGGTATCCTTTCCTGGCGGGGGTCTTGGAATCTTACTCTGTCTTCTTCCTGGATCTCAGGGCCCGCTTGCGGGGTGGTTCTCCTTCTGCAGGGGGTGGGGTGCTGGTGGCCTGTTGGTCCTGTGGCGGGGCCTCCTGTCCACTAGCGCCGGCGGAGGTGGTAGGCAGTTCTTGGTCCATGCTAGTGTCAGGGGCCCTTTTTCCTGCCACAGTGTCCCGCAATGTGGTGACTACCTGATTCAGAGCCCCTACAATGGTGCCCAGGGCGGAACTGATGTTTCGTAGTTCCTCCCTGAACCACAAATACTGTTCCTCCTGCAGGCGCTGGGTCTCCTGAAACCTGGCCAGGACCGTCGCCATCGTCTCCTGGGAGTGGTGGTATGCTCCCATGATGGAGGAGAGGGCCTCGTGGAGTGTGGGTTCCCTGGGCCTGTCCCCCCGTCGCACAGCAGCCCTCCCAGTTCGCCTGTTTCCCTGGGCCTCTGTCCCCTGGACCGTGTGCCCACTACCACTGCCCCCAGGTCCCTGTTGTTGTTGGGGTGGTGGGTTAACCTGGGTGCCCTGTAGTGGTGGACACACCGCTGATTGACGTGTCCTGGGGACTGAGGTATGGGCCCGCTGGGTGGGTGCTGTGCTGGTGTTCCCAGAGGGGGGAAGGTCTGCTATGGGCTGTGGCTGTCTGAGGGGAACCGACTGTCCCGAGGTCCCCGATGGGCCGGGCTGGTCATCTAGATCCAGGTCGACAGAGGTGCTGTCCTCACTGTGGGCCTCTTCTGTGGGTGGAGTGGACATTTGTGGACCCTCCTGCGCGGTGACGTGGCGTTCGGGTCCTGCAGGGGTATAAAAGTGTGGTTATTGCATTTGTGTGTGCCATAGCGTGTAATGGGTGGGTGCCCTTGTACCCCAGTGCTGGCATTCCCGTGTGGGGGCTTTTGTGACGGTGATTTGGTGGGGGATAGGTATGTGCAGTGGGCATGCTTTGTTGATGAGTGTCCATGCTTTGTGGTCGCATGCAGGGCTTGGGGTTGGGATGGGTGGGCTGTGATGGTGAGACATTTGCAAGGAGCAGGATGAGATGGGGGTGAGGGTGAGGGTGGGGGTATGAGTTGGCATGCTGGTGGGGTGGGGGGGATGAAGTAGTGAAGATGAGACTTACCAGAGTCCATTCCTCCAGATACTCCTGCGAGGCCCTCAGGATGCAGGATCGCCAAGACTTGCTCCTCCCATGTTGTAAATTCTGGGGGAGGAGGTGGGGGTCCGCCGCCAGTCCGCTGCACCGCGATGTTGTGCCTGGATACCATTGAACGCACCTTCCCCCGTAGGTCGTTCCACTGCTTCCTGATGTCGTCCCTATTTCTTGGGTGCTGTCCCACAGCGTTGACCCTATTGACTATTCTGCTCCATAGCTCCATCTTCCTGGCAATGGTGGTGTGCTGCACCTGTGTCCCGAAGAGCTGTGGCTCTACCCGTACAATTTCCTCCACCATGACCCTGAGTTCATCCTCGGAGAACCTGGGGTGTCTTAGCGGTGCCATGGGGTGGTGTGGGTGATGTGTGGGGTGGATGGTGTGGTGATGTGTATTGGTGTGTTGTGTAAAGTGCGTGGAAATATTGCTGGGTGAAAGTTTAATGCGCAGCAGGGTGCTTAGTTCTCTTTTTCTCAGTGCGTGGTCCCGATTCTGTAGAAGTGGGTGTTTGTGGGTGATGTGGGTGTGTGTTTTATATAGTGTTGGGTGTGTGGGAGTGGTGTGTGTATGTGTATCAGGTGTGTGTTTTTCGATTTGTCCAATGTGGATGTGTTTTGGAGATGTGTGTGTATTTTGAGCTCGGCGGTGTGTACCGCCAATGGAATACCGCGGTTGAAAGACCGCCGCGTGGATTCCTGGGTCGTGATAGTGTGGGCGTATTTCTGTTGGCGTAATGGTGGAGGTTTGGTCATCGCCAGTTTCTCGCTGGCCTTTGGTGTGGCGGACTTTTGTGGATGTCTGTATTTTGGCGGTTTGCCTGTTGTGGGTCAGAAGGACCGTGGCGGTTTACCACGGCCGCGGCGGTATGTTGGCGGTCTTCTGACAGCGGTAAGCGGCTTTTACCGCCAAGGTTGGAATGACCACCACAATGTCACCATCGAGCCTACTTTGATATCTGATCATTTGAAGGCTCATCACTTCTAGCATTGTGTGCAACACACATGACTCACTCACACCAAACCCTTCATTACTACACAGGACAGACATTATCACACTTACTGGATACATCTGGCTCCTCAAATCGTGCCACTTTGCCAATGGTGTTGGGGGCAGGTCCACCTGTAAGATATGGATGGAAAACCAAGCTTAGTGTCATATCACTGTCACTACTAGTGGACAACATATTACAGTGTGTACCATTTTAGAGAAGTGAGCTAGTTATCATGGTGTAAAACAATGCAACAGACATGCCACTGCAACCTCACAATGACACTCAGGTGAGTGAGAGCCACACATCTGCACACTTACACTGGGCCTGAGACTCATGAAGTGCTACACCTTGCAAAAACCATATGTGGCCAATCTATGGAAGATGGAACTCCATGGTACAAGGGGGAGTTGGGCGACAAATACATGACAATACCCTGCTCCTCTGCAAGACAATTGACTCAAGTATTCTGGCTTGTCCTGCAAGGCACCCAGAAGCACTTTGTGATTGACATGCGGCTCAATTATTAGTCTGCAATGGTCATTGTTAGAAATGGGGTCTTTGTTTGGCAGTCAGGTTACCCCCTGTCCAAGCAAGGACCCTCACTCTAGTCAGGGTAAGTCACACACAATCCAAATTATCCTGTGCCCACCCTCTGGTAGCTTGGCACTGAGCAGTCAGGCTTAACTTAGAAGGCAATGTGTAAAGTATTTGTGCAATAAATCATACAATAATACCATATAGCACCACAAAAATACACCACACAGTGTTTAGAAAAATATATAATATTTATCTGGATATTTGCAGGTCAAAAAGATCAAAGATGCAATAAGTAAATGTAGAGATATCACTGAAAAGTGGTATAAAGTGTCTTCAGTCTTTTTACAGTAAACAAAGTCTCTTTCAAGCACAAAGTACCTGGTTTACGTGAAAAATCTCTGCAAAGGGCCGCAGAGGAGGAGAGACGTGAAAACAAAGGGAGTGTGCGTCGATTTCTTGGGCCCCACACAGCGATGCGTCGTTTAATTTCCACGCGGGGATGGCTGTGCGCCGATTTGTGGTGCTCAGTCGCGGATCCTCTTCAGGTTGCTGGGTTTTCAGACGCCACGGGGTCTGTGCGTGGAATCCTGGGCTTGCGGAGCGAAGGCAGAAGCGCTGCATCGTTCCGCTGGGTATTGCGTGGAAGTTTTTTCCGCATGGCAGGCGCTGAATCGATTTTTCCTCTAGGAGTTGGGCTGCGTCATCCCAGGTCGGCTGTGTGTCAATCTGGTGGGCCGTGCATCGAAGTTCCGGTCGCAACGCAGGCGACGCATCGATCTTCTCCTTGCGAAGTCATGCTGTGTCATTCCAGTTCAGCGTGCAGTGAATTTCTAACCGCGGGGCAGGCTGTGCGTCGGTTTTAGCAAGCTGTGCGTCAAATTTTCACCGCACAAGGAGTCCAGTTGCAAGAGAGGTCTTTTTGGTCCTGAGACTTCAGGGAACAGGAGGCAAGCTCTATCCAAGCCCTTGGAGAGCACTTCTTCACCACGGCCAGAGAGCAGCAAGGCAGCTGGCCAACAGCAAGGCAGCAGTCCTTCACAGAAAGCAGTCAGGTGAGTCCTTTGGGCAACCAGGCAGTTCTTCTTCGCAGGAGGCAGGTTCTGGTTCCGGTTATCTTCTCCAGGAAGTGTCTGAGTTGGAAGGGGCAGAGGCTCTGTTTATATACCCAAATGAGCCTTTGAAGTGGGGGAGACTTCAAAGGGTGGCTTAGAAGTGCACCAGGTCCCCTTAAAGTTCAATCCTGTCTGCCGGGGTCCCAGTAGGGGGTGTGACATTTCAAAAGGCAGATGTATGCAAGTGAGGCTGAGTGTCCTGTGTTTGGGGTGGGTCTAAGTGACTGCACAAGGAGCTATCAACTAAACCCAGCCAGACGTGGATTGTAAGGCACAGAAAGATTTAAGTGCAGAGAAATGCTCACTTTCTAAAAGTGGCATTTCTAAAATAGTAATATTAAATCCAACTTCACCAATCAGCAGGATTTTATATCACCATTCTGGCCATACTAAATATGACCTTCCTACCCCTTTCAGATTAGCAGCTACCACTCAAAGAATGTATGAGGGCAGCCCCAATGTTAGCTTATGAAGGGAGCAGGCCGCACAGCAGTGTAAAAACAAATTTAGGAGTTTTACACTACCAGGACATGTTTACTACATAGGTACATGTCGTGCCTTTTGCCTACACAGCACCCTGCCCTATGGGTTACCTAGGGCATACCTTAGGGGTGTCTTATATGTAGAAAAAGGGGAGTTTCAGGCTTGGCAAGTACTTTTCAGTGCCAAGTCGAATTGGCAGTGAAACTGCACACACAGGCCTTGCAATGGCAGGCCTGAGACAAGATAAAGGGGCTACTTAAGTGGGTGGCACAATCATTGCTGCAGGCTCACTAGTAGCATTTAATCTACAGTCCCTGGGCACACATAGGGGGTCATTCTAACCCTGGCGGTCCAAGACCGCCAGGGCTAATATGACGGGGGCACCGCCAACAGGCTGGCGGTGCCCTGCTGGGCATTCTGACCGCGGCGGTTTGGCCGCGGTCAGAAGTGGAAAACCGGCGGTCTCCCGCCGGTTTTCCGCTGCCCAAATGAATCCTCCATGGATTCTGACACCCCATACCGCCATCCTGTTCCTGGCGGTTCTCCCGCCAGGAACAGGATGGCGGTATGGGGTGTCGCGGGGCCCCTGGGGGCCCCTGCAGTGCCCATGCCAATGGCACTGCCAATGGCATGGGCACTGCAGGGGCCCCCGTAAGAGGGCCCCAAAAAGAATTTCAGTGTCTGTTTTGCAGACACTGAAATTCGCGACGGGTGCAACTGCACCCGTCGCACCTTCCCACTCCGCCGGCTCAATTCTGAGCCGGCGTCCTCGTGGGAAGAGTGTTTTGCACTGGGCTGGCGGGCGGCCTTTTGGCGGTCGCCCGCCAGCCCAGTGCAAAACCCAAAATACCCTCAGCGGTCTTTCGACCGCGGAGTGGTATTTTGGAGGGGGGAACTCTGGCGGGCGGCCTCCGCCGCCCGCCAGGGTGAGAATCACCCCCATAGTGTACTCTACCAGGGACTTATAAGTAAATTAAATAGTCCAATTGGGTAAGATCCAATGTTACTGTGTTTAAAGGCAGAGAGCATATGCACTTTCTTTAGTACTGGTTAGCAGTGGTAAAGTGCGCAGAGTCTAAAAACCAGCAAAAACAGTGTCCAAAAAGTGGAGGGAAGCAGGCAGAAAGTTAGGGGTGACCACCTTAAGGCTGTCAGATCTAACATGTGTCCCCCCCAGCTGAAAGTGGGGAGAGCTACCCAACCTCCTGGGAGCTCTCATCGCTAAGGTGGAAGTATCTGGAAAGACCAACAGCGTTGGCGTGGTCAATCACTGGGCGATGCTCCACTGTAAAGTCCATCCCCTGTAGGGAAATGGACCACCTCAAGAGTTTAGGATTCTCACCCCTCATCTGCCTGAGCCATCTGAGGGCAATGTGGTCGGTCAGAACCCCGAAGTGAGTCCCAAACAGGTAGGGTCAAAACGTATTCAGTGCCCAGACCACAGCAAATGCTTCTCTCCAAATAGCACTCCACTTCTGTTCCAGTGGTAATAGCCTTCTGCTAATAAAGGCTACTGGTTGGTCTGAGCTCTCCTCCTTTAGCTGTGTTACAACAGCCCCTTTGCTATGCTCTGAAGCGCCTTTCTGCAGAATAAATTACTGGGAGTAGTCAGGGGCCTTGACCACGGGGCCGTGCACATGGCTTCCTTCAGAGCATCAAAGGCTTTCTGACGAGCCTCTGTCCAATTCACCAAACGTTGTTGTTTCTTGGAAGTGAGTTCTGTCAAGGGTGACACAATGGTACCATAGCCCTTGACACATCTGTGGTAGTATCTAATGGGACCTAAAAAGGCTCTTACTTCAGTCTGTGTTCTAGGTGGTTGCCAGGCCTTGATAGTTTCAATCTTGGCCAGGAGTGGCTGCACCTTGCCACCATCTACTAAGTGTCCCAAGTACACCACGGAACCCTGCCCAATCTGGCACTTACTAGCCTTGATAGTCAGGCCTGCCTCCTGCAGAGCCTGAAGCACCTCCTTGAGGTGGAGCAGGTGTTCCTCCCAGCTGGAACTGTAGACAGCTATGTCGTCCAGGTAGGCTGCACAGTAGGCATCCTTGCCAGCTAGGACCCAGTTAACCAACCGTTGGAAGGTAGCGGGGGCATTTTTCAACCCAGATGGCATCACCCGGAAATGGTAATGGCCATCAGGTGTGGAAAATGCCGATCTCTCTTTGGCCCCCTCAGTCAGGGCGATCTGCAAGTACCCTGAAGTAAGGTCAAACATACTCAGAAACTTGGCAGCGCCTAGTCTGTCAACAAGCTCATCAGCTCGGGGATGGGGTGAGCATCAGTCCGTGCGACTGAGTTGAGACCCCGGTAGTCCACGCAGGACCTGAGTTCTGGCTTCGCACCGGGAGCAGCAGCCTTAGGATCCAGCACCACAGGGCTGGCCCAGGGACTACTGGATTTCTCTATAAACCCTAAAGTCAACATCTTGGAGACCTCCTCCTTGATGCTGGCCTTCACCTTGTCCGATAACCTGTAAATTGTGTTCTCCACAGGGGGCTGTCACCTGTGTCAATGTCATGAACACATAAGTGGGTCAGTCCAGGAGTAAGGGAGAACAGGGATGAAAACTGCTCTAACAGCTCATAGCAGTCTCCTCTCTGATTCAGAGTCAGGGAGTCAGAGAGAATGACACCCTCCACTGACCCACCACCTTCTTTGGCAGGGAGGAGGTCGGGGAGAGGTTCACTCTCCTCTTCCTTGCCCTCATCTGTGACCAGGAGCATACTGATCTCAGACCTCTTATAGTGAGGTTTGAGCCTGTTGTGATGGAGAACCCTTGGGGGGTGCCTAGGGGTCTTGAGGTCCACTAGGTAAGTGGCCTCCCCTTTACGCTCCTTGATCTCAAATGGGCCAGTCCAGCGGTCCTGGAGAGCCCTGGGCTCTACTGGCTCCATCACCCAAACCTTGTCTCCAGGTGAGAACTCCACCAGAGTGGTCTTCCGGTCATACCACTCCTTCATCACCTGTTGACTGGCCTCAAGGTTACTCTTGGAATGCCTCTAGAAGTGTTGGGTTTGGTTGCGGAGGGCCAGCGTGTAGCTGACCACATCCTGGGGAGGTGTCTTGGGAACTTTCTCCCAGCCCTCTTTAACAATGCTCAGAGGTCCCCTGACAGGATGACCATAGAGAAGTTCAAAGAGGCTGACCTCCACCCCTTTCTGGGGCACCTCTCTGTAAGCAAACAACAGGCATGGTAAGAGGACGTCCCACTACGCCTCATGGCTTCAGTCAGGCCATTAATCATGCCCTTCAGGTTCTTGTTGAATCTCTCAACAAGCCTATTGGATTGAGGATGATAAGGGGGGGTAAACCGGTAGGTCACCCCACACTCATCCCACATGGACTTCATGTACGCATACATGAAGTTTGTGCCACTGTCAGACACAACTTCCTTAGGGAAACCCACATGGGTAAATATTCCCAACAGGTCTCTGGTCACCACAGGTGCAGTCACTGTTCTCAGAGGGATTGCCTCTGGATAGCGTGTGGCATGGTCCACCAAAACCAGGATAAACCTGTTGCCCAAGGCAGTTTTGGGGTTTAAGGGACCAACAATGTTGATGCCCACCCTTTCAAAGGGGATGCCAACAACGGGGAGTGGGAGCAGGGGAGCCTTAAGCTTTTTCCCTTTCTTCCCCCTAGCCTGGCAGGTGGGACAAACTCTGCAGAAATTATCTGAGGCTAACCTCATTCGGGGCCAATGGAAGTGGGTGACAAGCCTGTCAAAGGTCCTGTCTTGGCCCAGATGCCCTGCCAGGGGAATGTCGAGAGCCAGACCCAGTAGGAAGGCCCGGTAACACTAGGGGACCACCAGCACACAGGTTGCCCCAGGACCTGGTACCTTAGGCTCACTGTAAAGGAGATCATTCTCCCAGTAAATATGGTGAGTGCCAGAGGCGTCACCTGCTGCTTGGGCTGTGGCCTGTTGCCTCAGACCCTCAAAGGTGGGGCATTCCTTCTGCACCTTGCAGAATTCTGCCCTGGTTGGCCCGCCCTCTACTTGATAGCCAGCAAGTTCAGGTAGGTTACCCACGTCAGCTATGTCCTCCCTCGTTGGCTCAAGTGCCTCCTCCTCTTCAGGGGCCCCCTCCACCACCGTGGGAACATCTAAGGTGGGTTTCCCGTTCCTCTTGCCCTTCCTCTTGGCAGCTGTCTGGGCTATTGTTCCAGGCTCCAGACGCCCTTGACGCCCTTCCCAGGCAGCTATGGACCGTGTCGTCATGCAGACCCACTCAGGCAAACCTAACATCTACAGTTGGGATCGGAGCTCTACCTCTTTCCAGGAAGTATGCTCAAGATTATTGCCTAACAGACAATCTACAGGCATGGCAGGACTCACAGCTACTTTCAGAGTACCAGAGACCCCCCCACTCAAAGGGAACCAGAGCCACCGGTAGGTGACGCTCGCGATTGTCAGCAACTATGACCTGGTGGAATGTATTTGGGACTATCTGCTCTGATGACACCAGCTGACTCTTGACAGTAGTCATACTGGCTCCTGTGTCACACAGATCCTCCACCGTTTGCCCATCAATGGTGACCCACTGCCTATACTTTGAAGTATTTCTGGCATGTAGGCTTTAGGCACCATCTCTCTCTCTCTCCCAGGGACACTAGGGAAACCTCTGTCTGCTCCCCAAAGCTAACTGAGACTGTCTCACCCCCGAGTGCTACACTAGCCAACCCAGGTGTCTGTCCAGTGGTGGACTGTGCCCTCTTGAGGCACTGGGAGTCACCCTTAGAGTGTCGAGGCTGGTAGCACTCTCAGCACTTGGGGATGAATTTCCCTAATGTTTTATCAAAATACCCTGGCTTCTTCCCAAGTCTAGAAGAGGAATGGTATTCACCCTCCCACCCCCAGGAATTCTTTCGGGGGCCTTTTGAGAACTCCTTATCTTAAAATTTTTCTCCCCCCTCTTTCTTCTGCTGGGAACCCTGACCACCTTTGTTGGAGTCCCCCTGAGATGCCTTCTTGGACACTCTGGTGCTAACCCAGAGGTCCGTCTCCTCAGCAAGCTTCCTGTGGTCAGTCAGCTTACTATCTACCAAGTGCTGGCGCAACTCTGTAAAAGAAATACTGAGCATATGCTCTCTCAGAATCAAGTCATATAACCCTTGATAATCATCTGCTTTGTTGCCCCGCATCCATCCATCCAGAGCCTTGTTGGAGAAATCATAACAATCCAGCCAAGTTTGTGTTGAAAGTTTGGTGCTGTCCCTGAACCTCTGACGTTATCTCTCAGGGGTCAGCCCAAACTTGGCCAGTAAAGCGGCTTTCATATGTGGGTAGTCATTTCTATTCTGTGTAGCAAGTGTGAGAAGTGTGTCCCTCCATACAGATGGTACATAAAACCACATGGCAACCCCCCCAGTGCTCCTCAGGTGTTCCATGGACCCTTAGTGCAACTTCATAGGCAGCCAGCCACTTATCAATGTCATCTCCCACCTCAAAACTTGGCACCACATTCTTCGGTATACGAACCTGTTTGTCCCCAACCGGTCCTGCACGTATGCTGCCACCATCACTGCTGGACTCAGACTGTCTAGCCTTGATCTCCAGCTCCTTGAGAGTCAGTTTATGAGCCAACAACAGTTTTTTTCTCAGCCAAGGCTCTCTCAGCTGCATCTTCAACTCTTTCAGCTCCAATCTGTTTGGCTGCTCTTTCAGCCTCAGCTTGTTTGGCTTCTCTCTCTGCTCTCCTTTCCTCCTGTTGAGCCTCAATTTTTAACTTTGCCATCTGCAACTAAAACTCTCTCTCCTCTCTACTTTCTTCTGCAGTCAGGCTTTGATCAGAGACACTTCTCCCTGGTTTTGCAGGGGGCATAATTGCAACCCTAATCTCATCTAGTGAAGGCAACAATCCTCTGAGGGGCCATCTTATGGACCTTCTTCTTCAACATCCTCCTCAGCAGGGGCTTCTGCCGAGGCCCTCAGCGCCCTTTGGAATTCCTCCTTCCTGGTGGAGGCTTTCTGGGTAGGTACACCCATATCCCTGCAGAATGCCCTCAGCTGTTTAACAGTGTAGGTCTCCAGCGTAGCCATATCAAAAGCTTCCTCTCCTGCTTGAGATCCAGCCAGAGACATGTTGATTTGAGGATGTTAGTCATAAATTGACAGGAAAAACTAAATAGCAGAAAAGAGATAAAAATCGGGTTGACCTTCAACTGTGGGTAGGTAGTGAAAAACTTAGCTACTGTATGTCACTGCACAAATACAAGTCCTATCCTCACCGCTGATCACCAATGTCAGAAATGGGATCTTAGGGTGGCAGTCAGGTTACCCCCTGTCCAAGCAAGGACCCTCACTCTACAGTAGTCAGGGTAAGTCACACACAATCCAAATTATTCTGTGCCCACCCTCTGGTAGCTAGGCACTGAGCAGTCAGGCTTACCTTAGAATATCATATAGCACCACAAAAATACACCACACAGTGTTTAGAACAATATAGAATATTTATCTTGATATTTGCAGGTCAAAACAATCAAAGATGCAATTAGTAACTGTAGAGATATCACTGAAAAGTGAAATAAAGTGTCTTAAGTCTTTTTAAAGCAAACAAAGGCCCTCATTACAACTCTGGCGGTAAATCCCACTTACCGCCGTGCTGACAGCCGTCAAGATACTGTGGCTGCGGTGGAAGTCCGCTACAGGTATTACGACCCAAATCTCGTAATCTGCCACAATACTGATACCCACACAAGTCCGTCACACCAAAGGTCAGTGAGAAACTGACGATAGCAAAACCTACACCGTCATGCCAAAAGGAATACGCCCACACTATCACGACCTACTAATCAACTCGGCGGTCATTCAACTGTGGTAATTCATTGGCGGTACACACCGCCGCGCTCAGAATACACACACATTTGCAAAACACAACCACATTGGACAATTCCAAATACACACACCTGATACACATACACACACCACACACTCACACCACTATAAAACACACACCCACATTACCCACAGCCCCTTACAATGAAATTTTTTCAAAAAGCAGAGAGAGAGAGAATAGCAAACACAACACCAGCATCCACAGGCACACAACAGCATCACTCATACAACATCCACGCACCTCAAAGAACACACACCAACATAACATTTCACACAGCACAACAAACATCACCTCACGCATCACCCACACCACATTATGGCATCTCAAAGACACCCCAGGTTTTCTGAGGAGGAGCTCAGGGTCATGGTGGAGGAAATCATCCGGGTAGAGCCACAGCTATTCGGATCACAGGTGCAGCAGACGTCCATTGCAAGGAAGATGGAGCTATGGCGGAGAATTGTCGACAGGGTCAATGCAGTGGGACAGCATCCAAGATCATGGGATGACATCAGGAAGAGGTGGAACGACCTACGGGGGAAGGTGTGTTCCGTGGTATCAAGACACCAGGTAGCCGTACAGAAGACTAGCGGTGGACCCCTACCTCCTCCCCCACAACTAACAACTTGGGAGGAGAAAGTCTTGGTGATCATGCATCCTGAGGGCCTCGCAGGAGTAGCAGGAAGACTGGACTCTGCTAAGGCAAATATTTACTATTATATCCCTCCACCCTACCTGCATGCCATCACAAACTCCTACCCCTACCCTCACACCCATCACCCCAACACCTCACAGATACCCCCCTATCACAACCCACACATCCCAAAATAAAGCCCTGCATGTAACACCATGCATGGACACCCATCACCAAAGCATGTCCAGCAGAGAGACTCACCCAGGCCCCAAACTCACCAATCACACAAGGGCCAAGGTAATCATGCAAGCACAGGACTAGAGGGTAACTCACCCATTGCACAAGATGGCACACACAGATACAATAACAATGCATTTACACCCCAACAGGACCCCTACTCAACGACACTGGACAGGAGGTGCCAGCCATATCCAGTCCCCCCACAGAAGAGGCTCACAGTGACGACAGCAGCTCTGCACGCCTGGATCAAGATGACCAGCCCGGCCCATCAGGAACCTCTGGACAGTCGGTTCCCCTGCCACAGTCCCAAACCACCACTGAACCTCCCCCTCAGGAAACACCACCACAGCACCAACCCAGCAATCCAATCCCTCTGTCCCCAGGACAGGTCAATCAGCAATGTGTCCACCACTACAAGGACCCCAGGTAACCCCACTAACCCAAAACAATCAGGGACCTGGGGTCAGTGGCAGTGGGCACACGGTTCAGGAGACAGAGGCACAGGACAACAGGGAAACTGGGAGGACTGCAGTGTGACAGGGGGAGGACAGGCCAAGGCAACCCACTCTCCACGAGGCACTCTCCAACATCATGGGATCATACCACCATTCCCAGGAGACCATGGCACGGTACTGGCCAAGTTTCTGGAGACCCAGCGGCTGCAGGAGGAACAGTACCTGGGGATCAGGGAGGACTTGAAGTCCATTAACACCACCCTGGTCACCATTGCAGGGGTGTTGGCAGACATGGCCAACACCATGAGGGAGACAGTGGCACACCAACGGTCCCCTGACACTAGCCTGAACGATGACAGCCCTCCACGTCTGCCAGCGCTAGTGGACAGGAGGTCCCGCCACAGGACCAAGAGGCCACCAGCACCCCACCCCCTGCAGAAGGAGAACCACCCCACAAACGGTCCCTGAGATCCAGGCACAAGACAGAGAACATTGCCAAGACCCCCGCCAGGAAATAAGACTCTACTGATTGTCACCCTTCTGTCCCACTATGACACCCTGACAACCTTGAACTGCCATTACTCCACTTCCTATGCCCCCTTGGACAATGCACCTGTGATAGAAAGAGACTGGACTCCACCATGGACATTCCTCCACCATCACCCCAGCCCATTGCGCATACCCCTCCACTTAATAGCACTTAAATAAACACCCTTGAATCACAAAACGATCTGGAGTCAGTCTGTACTTTCACAAGTGTGTTATTACAACCTCTCTGACAAATATCAATGTCAATGTTCATTTTCACATACCAATGTTTGGCAGTTGTTGGGCACAAGTAAATATAGCAGAAGGCAGAAAGTGGTACCCAGATCTGTGAAATGGAAAGGCAAAGTGAACTGTCAGGTCCATACACAGAGGTAAAAAGGCAGAATCATGCAATGTCCTACAGTAGTATGATGTGAGAGGAGCAGTGGCAGTCTCTTACCTGTGTCTCACTGGAAGTATTGGATGATGATGTTGTTTCGGTTGTCTATATCTTCTTCTTCTGCCTCCTCTTCTTCACTGTCCACAGGCTCCACAGCTGCCACAAGACCAACATCAGGCCCGTCCTCCTGCAGAAAAGGCACCTGGCGTTGCAAAGCCAGGCTGTGCAGCATACAGCATGCCATGATTATCTGGCACACCTTCTTCAGTGAGTAGTATAGGGAGCCACCTGTGAGATGGAGGCACCGGAACCTGGCCTTCAGGAGGCTGAAAGTCTGCTCTATTATCCTCCTAGTTTGCCCATGTGCCTCATTGTAGCGCTCATCTGCCCTTGTCCTGGGATTCCTCACTGGGGTCAGCAGCCATGACAGGTTGGGGTAACCAGAGTCACCTGCAAATATCGAGGGGTATCTGTTAGACACACACCAACCCTTAGGGACTCTCCCATACCCAGACACGTATTCAAACTGTGTTGGGACCTTGGGCTCACCTATTCGCCACACATGGTGCCTCTGGAGTTGGCCCATCACATAAGGGATGCTGCTATTCCTCAAAATATAAGCGTTGTGCATTGAGCCAGGATACTTGGCATTCACATGGTAGATGTACTCGTCTGCCAAACACTCCATCTGCACATTCATGGAATGGTAGCTTTTGCAGTTTCTGTACACCTGTTATTCCTGCGGGGTGGGACAAATGCCACATGTGTACCATCAATGGCACCAATGATGCTGGGGATATGTCCCAGGGCATAGAAGTCACCTTTCACTGTGGGCAAATCCTCCACCTGAGGGAAAACAATGTAGCTGCACATGCGTTTCAGCAGGGCAGATAACACTCTGGACAACACTGACATCCCTGATGCCATGGCCACTGTTGTTTGAAAGGAACCACTGGCCAGGAAATGGAGTACTGACAGGACCTGCACTAGAGGGGGGATTCTTGTGAGATGGCGGATAGCTGACATCAGGTCTGGCTCCAACTGGGAACACAGTTCATGGATTGTGGCACGATCAAGTCTGTAGGTGATAATGATGTGTCTGTCTTCCATTGTTGACAGGTCCACCAGGGTTCTGTATACCGGAGGTTCACGCCATCTCATCATCTGCCCCAGCGGATGTGCCCTATGGAGGAGAAGGGTGAGCAGAGGGTCATACACCACATAGGTTGCACAAGGGTGTTTTGCACTATTGTGATGTCATCGGTGTCCGTATTCCTGCCCAAAAGTGCTGTGACACAGTTAGTTCCCCTGCCATGTGGCTCCCTGAAATGGTGGGTGTCTGATCTGTAAGGAGGGACAAGGGGAAATGAGGTAACTATGCTGGCATTGTGCAGCGTCGCGGTAGGCGGACGAAGACCGCGGCGCAATTCAGCATTGGTTATCATTGGGCCCTGTGGGTTCCAGGAGCCAATGACGATGTACGCCAGCGGTGACGGTACGCACTGTCACAGACGTAACCGCCATTTTCTATCTGTTCACTCACTTGATACCTGACCTTCAACAGGAGAGGACCTACACTGCAAGTGCTGCTGTGACCTGAGTCTGGAAGCGACAATGGCTACAGTGTCTGGGGAAAGGGCCCCTGCTTTCACCGTGGAGGAGTTGGACAACCTGGTGGATGGGGTCCTCCCCCAGTACACGCTACTCTACGGTCCTCCAGACAAACAGGTGAGTATACTGTGAGCATGATGGATGGGACATGAATGTATGGAGTGGCGTGGATGGAAGATACATGTGGGGGGGGCTGTGGCCAGCATGTGAGGATGGTCAGTGTATGTGTTTCAGGGCATGGTTGGGAAGTTGTGGCCAATGAGTAAGAAGAACCGGATGGGGGAGTAAAATCCATTCTTTCTTCACTTTTCCTCTAGGTCAGCGCCCACCAGAAGAAGGGTATTTGGCGTGCCATCACCAAGGAAGTGCA
Source organism: Pleurodeles waltl (assembly GCF_031143425.1). Classification (NCBI taxonomy): domain Eukaryota; kingdom Metazoa; phylum Chordata; class Amphibia; order Caudata; family Salamandridae; genus Pleurodeles; species Pleurodeles waltl. The sequence goes on along the minus strand of NC_090437.1, from coordinate 344,892,803 downwards.
GACCCTGGGGGTCTACCATAGACGGAGCACCCACTGCCGCAAAAGATGGGAGGACTTGCACCGCTGGAGCAAGAAGACGGCGGAGGCCCAGCTGGGGTTGGCCTCCGAACGTGGAAGGGGTGCCCATCGCACCATGACCCACCTCATGTACCCGATCCTGGTGGTGGCATATCCAGAGTTGGATGGGCGCTTGAGGGCATTACAACAGCCACAAGGGGGTGAGTACAGTGTCATTCAGCTGACTCTGCGCGCTTTACAAGGTGTCTGGGTGGGGGAAGTGGGCTGTGGGTTCCCCTAGGCCAGGGCAAACTTGCTAGGGTAGGTCCCTTGTTGGGCAGGCTCTGTGGCACTCCAACCCCAAATGTGGTAGTGGCCATCTACACCTAGTCAGGCTCCTGTGGGTTCCAGGTGTGCATCAAATGGGCTTAGGCACAGTTCTCCATGGGCAGGTGATTTTCCTAAGAACTGTTAGTGCATGGCCTAGTGCATAGGGCTGTGCTCCCTGTGTCTTGTGTCCACCAACGGTGGTGTTGTTGCTGGCATTGACCATGTGTCTCCTCTGTCTTTCCCCCCCTTTTTGTTTTGTCACTCTGTCCTTGTGTGCATTAGCATCATCTGGCGGAGGAGCATTGGCACCGGAGCAGGAGGGAGCTGCAACCCACATGGCCCAGGAGGGTGAATGTACAGAGTCTGAAGGCACCAGTGGGACGGAGGGCAAGGGGAGCTCCACAATGGGGACAGGAGGAGACACCAGCGACTCCTCCACTGATGGGAGCTCCCTTGCCGTGGCGGGCACCTCTGTGCCCACTGCAACAATGGGTACAGCCACCACCCCCCTACCAGCACTGCCCTCCCAGCAGCCCCTCAGCGTGATTCCCATGCCCTCTCACCCAGGAGGGTGGGCATCTCCATCGCCCCAGGCACCTCAGGCCCTGCCCCAGTCAGCCCTGCTGCCCTCAGTGAGGAGGCTATTGACCTCCTGAGATCCCTCACTGTTGGGCAGTCAACCGTACTGAATGCCATCCAGGGTGTCAAGAGGCATTTGCAACAAACAAATGCATACCTGGAGGGCATTCATTCTGGCATGGCGGCCAGCAGTGAGCATTTCAGGCTCTGGTCTCAGCACTGATGGCACCAATTGTCCCTGTGTCCAGCCTCCCCCATCCTACTTCCACTACCCAGACCCAATCCCCTCTACCTCAGCCTATCCCAAGCACACCATCAGACCAGCATGCACACTCATCATCACACAAAAGTGGCTCAGGCAAACATAATCACCACACATCCCACAGTCACTCACACAAGCACCACACCCATGCAGACACACCAACATCCACTGCCTCCACTGTGTCCCCTTCCTCCATGTCCCTCCCAGTCTCGTCTCCACTCACACCTGCATGCACTACATCCTCAGCCACTACCTCCATCACCAGCACGCCCATCACCACACACCGCTCACGTGCAAATCACCACCCCACTACCAGGCACAGGTCCCCTGTGTCCTCTCCCAGTGTGTCTGTGAGCCCTCCTCCCAAAGTACACAAAAGCAGGCACACACCCACTCAACAGCCATCCACTTCACAACAGCCTCCAGCCCATGCACCCTCAACCAAACTCAGCAGAAGTACACCTCCTCCAACCACTACCTCTTCCTCCACTCCCAAACCCCCTCCATCTTCCTGTCCCAGTGTGTCTAAAAAACTTTTCCTAGCTAACATTGACCTATTCCCTACACCTCCCCGTCCTTCCCCTAGGGCCAGGATGTCCAGATCCCTGTCCAGCACCTCAACCACAAAATCTTTGAGCACTGTGGTCCCTGCTAGTCCGGGAACATCGAAGGCGGAACCCATCAGGGCTGCCAGTGTGCCACCTAGTGAGGCCAAGGATGAACCTATTCCACCACCTGCCAAGGTGAAGAAGGGGCCCACATGCCGTAGGGAAAAGCCACACCAACCACCTAGCAAGGCCTCATCCAAGACAAACGAGGACAGTGCCAAGGTCCCAGCAGCGACTTCCAAGGTGGGGAAGGGACACAAGGCCAAAGGGAAGTCAGTTCAGGGCACAGAGACTCCGGGTGAGGGACTGGTGTCACCCCTTCTGCAAGACAGAACAGCAACCTGTATGGCGGTGGCCACCCCCCAACCACCGCCACCTGCACTGCCCCCAGCATCGCCACCTGCACGTCTGCTGCCTCTGCTATAGTCCCCAGCATCATCCCCATTGGGCAGCGGTCCGAGACTGCAGGAGATGTCCTGGTGTCTCCCTCCACAGGTACTGACACCTGCACCACCGGCAGCATCTCTGCCGCAGACACCGCCGCAGCCACCGCCACCTGCCCCGCGACGTGCCCAGCCAGTGCCACCATAGCAGACATCAGCAGCATCCCCCGTGGGCAGCCGTCCGAGGCTGCAGGAGACATCCTGGACCCTGCAGACACTACATGAGGCACCAGGCACCACAACCAGCACTGGCAGTACAAGCAGTTGGCAGGCTAAGTCGCTGCAGGGTAGTGTGTCTCTGCCTCCATGGAGTATCATGCTACCTGTTCCCAGAAAATGTTGTGGCTCAGACACCGAGGTGAGGGAATGGGAACTGCCACACCCCAGGTGCAGCACTCTGGGCACCAAGCCCCCTCCAGAACCAATGGAGAACTGTATCCACTACCCCAGTCCTTGGCAGGATGAAGCACTCTGGGCACAAAGCCCCCTCCAGAACCAGTGGAGAACTGCATCCACTACCCCAGTCTTGGCAGGATGAAGCACTCTGGGCACCAAGCCCCTCCCAGAACCAGTGGAGAACTGCATCCACTACCCCAGTCATTGGCAGGATGAAGCACTCTGGGCACAAAGCCCCCTCCAGAACCAGTGAAGAACTGCATCCACTACCCCAGTCCTTGGCAGGATGAAGCACTCTGGGCACCAAGCCCCCTCCAGAACCAGTGGAGAACTGCATCCCCTCCGGAGACTGTGGCTTTGCACTCCCCAGGACCAAGCAGTGGGCAAACCACCCACTTGAGAGACTGTGGCTTTGCACTCCCCAGGACCAAGCAGTGGGCAAACCACCCACTTGAGAGACTGTGGCCTTGCACTCCCCAGGACCAAGCAGTGGACAAACCACCCACTTGAGAGACTGTGGCTTTGCACTCCCCAGGACCAAGCAGTGGGCAAACCACCCACTTGAGAGACTGTGCCTTAGCACTCCCCAGGACCAAGCAGTGGGCATGGTGCCCCCTTGTGGAACAGCGGTGTCGTCCCGTCATCCGGCTGAGGTGCCCCCTTCCCCTTCCCTCTGAGGCGGCTGTTGTTTTTCGACCTGACACCCCTGTAGTGTTCTCTCCGTTTTGAGGCAGGTGTCATGTGTGGGCTTCGCCCATGCTTTTTGAGACCATTGGTCGACTGACATGTAATGGAACAGTATACAGACTTGTGTACTTGCTGTAAATATTTGTATATACTGATCTTTTAAAGTTATGTTGGCCTATCTGGATTTTCGATAATTACACTAGTTACAATCATTTCATTTGGTCCTTGCGTTCTTCCAGGGGGTTACGGGGTGTAAATGTAATGTTGATACATGTGTTTGTGTGTCTGTTGTTGTGGGTTAGGGGTGAGGGTGTTGTGTGTTGTGTGTGTCACTCTCTTTTTCCTTTCCCCCTCCCCTGTGTGCTAGGTGCAGTACTCACTGTGGTCGTTGCCACCGTCTTTGATGTTCCTGGTAGAAGAGGAGGTAAACCAACATTGGTAACACCTGTAACTCGGGCTCCATGACATCCTGGTTCCTCGTTGGGTGTCGAGAGGTGAGTGGTTTCCGTTCCACAGGCTGTTTCTGCCGTGCTTTTGATGGCATTGGTACCGCCCCGGAAAATCTGGCGGATTGGTGCCTTGTAATAATGTTGGTGGTACATTGTCTTCCGCCTGTCTGTTGGCGGTGACCGCAGCAGTGTTTGTTGCTACCACCGTGGCGGTCAGAGAGTTAAAGTGGCTGTGTGTGTTGGCGGTTTCCGCCATGGTCGTGATTCCATTTTTTTTATGGCCGAACTGTTGGCGGAATTACCGGCGCTTTATTACCGACCGCCAGGGTTGTAATGAGGGCCAAAGTCTCTTTCAAGCACAAAGTATCTGGTTCGCGTGAAAAATCTCCGCAAAGGGAAGAGGAGAAGAGGCGTGAAAACAAAGGGGGTGTGCGTCGATTTCTCGGGCCACACACAGCGATGCGTCATTTAGTTTCCACGTGGGGACGACTGTGCGGCGATTTCCGGTGCTCAGTCGTGGATCCTCTTCGGGTTGCGGGGTTTTCAGACGCCCCGGGGTCAGTGCGTGGAATCCTGGGCTTGCGGAGCGAAGTCAGAAGCGCTGCGTCGTTCCGGTGGGCGTTGTGTTGAAGTTTCTTTCGCACAGCAGGCGCTGCGTCGATTTCCCCTCTAGAAGTTGGTCTGCATCGTCCCAGGTTGGCTGTGCGTCGATCCGGTGGGCCGTGCGTCTAAGTTCTGGTCGCAACGCAGGCGCTGCGTCGATCTCCTTCTGAAGTCACGATGTGTTGTTCCGGTTCGGCGTGCTGTGAATTTCTCACCGCGGGGCAGGCTGTGCGGCGGTTATAGCAAGCTGTGCATCGAATTTTTGCTGCACAAGGAGTCCAGTTCCAAGAGAGAAGTATTTTTGGTTCTGAGACTTCGGGGAACAGGAGGCAAGCTCTTTCCAAGCCCTTGGAGAGAACGTCTTCACCACAGCCAGAGAGCAGCAAGGCAGCAGTCCAACAGCAAGGCAGCAGTCATTCACAGAAAGCAGTCAGGTGAGTCCTTTGGGCAGCCAGGCAGTTCTTCTTCGCAGGATGCAGGTTCTGGTTCCAGTTATCTTCTCCAGGACGTGTCTGAGTTGGAAGGGGTAGAGGCCCTGTTTATATATCCAAATGTGCCTTTGAAGTGGGGGAGACTTCAAAGAGTGGCTTAGAAGTGCAGCAGGTCTCCTTTTAATTCAATCCTGTCTGCCAGGGTCCCAATAGGGGGTGTGGCAGTCCTTTGTTTGAGAGTAGGCCCTCCAGCCTCCCAGGAAGACCCATTCAAAATGCAGATGTATGCAAGTGAGGCTGAGTATCCTGTGTTTGGAGTGTGTCTGAGTGAACGCACAAGGAGCTGTCAACTAAACCCAGCCAGATGTGGATTGTAAGGCACAGAAAGATTTAAGTGCAGAGAAATGCTCACTTTCTAAAAGTGGCATTTCTAAAATAGTAATATTAAATCCAACTTCACCAGTCAGCAGGATTTTATATCACCATTCCTACCCCTTTCAGATCAGCAGCTACCACTCAAAAATGTATGAGGGCAGTCCCAATGTTAGCCTATGAAGGGAGCAGGCCTCACAGCAGTGTAAAAACGAATTTAGGAGTTTTACACTACCAGGACATGTAAACTACATAGGTACATGTCCTGCCTTTTCCCTACACAGCAACCTGCCCTATGGGTTACCTAGGCCATACCTTAGGGGTGTCTTATATGTAGAAAAAGGGGAGTTTTAGGCTTGGCAAGTACTTTTAAATGCAAAGTTGAATTGACAGTGAAACTGCACAGACAGGCCTTGCAATGGCAGGCCTGAGTCAAGGTAAAGGGGCTACTTAAGTGGGTAGCAAAATCATTGCTGCAGGCCCTCTAGTAGCATTTAATCTAAAGGCCCTGGGCACATATAGTGCACTCTACTAGGGACTTATAAGTAAATTAAATAGTCCAATTGGGTATGATCCAATGTTACCATGTTTAAAGCCAGATAGCATATGCACTTTAGCACAGGTTAGCAGTGGTAAAGTGTGCAGAATCTAAAAACCAGCAAAAACAGTGTCCAAAACGTGGAGGGAGGCAGGCAAAAAGTTAGAGGTGACCACCCTAAGGCTGTCAGGTCTAACAGTCATGCACTGAGTAATCCATGGCTGATGTGGCAACGTTGTCTGATGGTATTAAATGCCCCATTGCCAGTGCCCCCCTAAGGCGGGTAAGTGCCCTTTGCTAACATAATGGCAGGGATCCTGTGTGTGTGAAATGATGACAATGTAGCGCTATACATAGATTGCCCTACTTTGTTGACACAATCCAGTTGACTATGGTATGCTGGCAGTGTCTTGGCATATCATACATGACACTATGCTGGGGCACAGGTGTTGCCATGTCCCCTGAAATGTGTGACTTAGTGATGGTTGTGCATTACTCACCGGACATCTGACCTGCATTGGTAAAATGGTAGGACAAGTGAACTCCATGTCTAGACTGGCGCAGTTACACTTCATTCTGGTTGCATGCAACATTTCCACAAGCATTGCATGCAGCAGTCCAACACATCTGCTACTGTCATTCAAGAGTGGTGAGCAGTAAATAGTATGCCAATGAGAGACTCACCAACAGGGCCAGCAATCACCACACCAAGATGGTCTAGCAGATCCAGCTCCCTGGCCACAAGATCTGCCCAGCGATGCTTAAGCTGGTGCTCGTTGCTGGTGCTGTGAAACACCCTCTTCAGGTGGTGGAGCACCTTGCCCCACTGCAGCCGCCTCACCTCTGTCCAGTAACCTTGGATTACACAGCCCCCATTGTCCAACATTAATGGCAGGTAGTGAGCTACCAGCCACAGGAAGCCTCCCAGCTCCTCATCTTCCATCCTTGTCAACCTACCCCTGCCAGACATATCTACCAGGTACAGGTTGACGAACAAAATGAAAATGATAAGAATTGTGTTTACTTATGTGATGTGTGTAGTTGTCTTACAGAGCATAACATTTAAGACGACACAGCATAAGTAGATCTTGAGTTTATGGTGACTTGTGTGTGGACTGCACATATGTCTTACATTTGTACACATTTGGTACATACTGTGATTGACACACTGTGTCTACATTCCACCCATATTATGTTTTGTCCACAAATGCTTCATTAAACTCATTACATTAAGCAATGGTTGTTGTTTTTGTGTGGTGGACCTGCAGCCCTAGTTGCATATGTTCTCATCCTTTCTGATGTGCATTCCACTGACGTGTCCATGCAAAGTGTGAGCCCATGTGTACCCTGTGTCAGGACTGGGCCCCATGGCAGTGGCAGACTGATTCCCATGGATGTACTGCACAGGCCCAAATTCTTCCATTGCTTGTCATACCTGGGCTAATCATGATGACCATTGTTACCAATGATGACCCCCCCTTGTCACACATGTTCCATGCAGCCATTGCAGATCTTACACTGAATTGGACATGTTGTAGTTATGTGTGATGAGCTACTGCTGTACAAGTTGCCAACGTGGATGTCATTCATATGCTGTGGTCCATAGATTGCATCCTTCAGTTGTCACATTCAACTGATGAGGCTTTTTGTGATGTGTGTGATGGTAGCAATACAGTCTTACGCATCACATGTGAGGTAACTACAGTACTTTTCAGATTAGTGTTTGCAACATGCTCCTGAGGTTAGATTCACAATCCTTAGGTATATGTTGTGGAGATTAGAGAGACCAAAGCCAGATTGTGTGAATAAGTGAGATGTTTATTGACAAAATGTACAAGGTGAGTTAAGGGATTATTAAGTGAAGAAGTTCTCAACTATGTGCAATCTGTGGCTTATCCCAGCAGCTGTGTTGTGCTGTTCCCCCTCATTTGCTTCACCAATATCCTCCTCCTCCTCCTCAGGCAGGTCATTAACCTGCTCATAAAATGGGACGTTCATCCTCACACATATGTTGTGCAGGATAGCACGTCATTATGGTCTTGTAGACGATGTGTGGGGCATATAGGAGGCTGCCTCCTGTAATGTCCAGGCACCTGAATCTTGACTTCAGGATGCCAAATGTCCTCTCCACAATAGTCCCTGTCCTCCGATGTACCTCATTATATGCACACTCTGCTGCTGCTGTGCTTGGGTTGGGAAATGGGGTTATTATCCATGGCTTTATACCATAACCTTGATCCGCTGCTAAAGATTAAAGGAGTAAGTTATTGTTAAGGCTTGCAACAGGTTTGTCATGTAGCATGGCAGTTGTATGTTGAGTTGTTGGTTTTGACTCATATGTGTTTGTGGTATGATGTGAGTTCCTGGCCTTGTGTAAGGTCTCCTCTGCACTGGGTTGTTGGACATGACAATCGTGTTTTTGGCTCAGGGACATGGGACATATGATTTGGATTTCTAATTGGTGGTCAGTATGTATGTAGCATGCGTTGCGTAGTGCACCTTCGTATCAGTGTGCTATTTCCAGAGGGGACATGACACATCCTCACAACACAATGGGGTCAGGTGTGGCGGCAACATGGTAGCACTACAGAGCCTGTATGTCCCATCCATTTTGACATGTGTCTTTGCAGATGATGTGCGACACTTAGGGCAATGGGTAAGTGACAACGCCCAACACGTCTCCGAAAAAGGCTGCACTGTCCTGCAACATTTAGACTATGCAAGAATACCTCATGTGTGACATGTTACTAGGCAACCCTTTGTTGTCCCCTGTGCCAGTTGCTCATATGAAGCCATGCACCTACCCTACCTACCTTGCACCAGGGTACTTGGCTAGCTGCCCTGTGGAGGTAGATGTATCTGTGCAGGAAGGGACACCTCTCTACATATGCTGTTTTGATGGACAATTGGCTCTTTCTGTGTATGCAGCAGTATGAAGCATGCATTGGTGGCATAATCATCTGAGTTCAAAGCACAGTCTACTGCCTTATTGCAGCCTGCAAACAGCACCCCGGTGTGGTGGTTGTTGTTGGCACTGCCTCAGGTTTTAGGTGACACCTACATCTGAGTCAGCATCATCATGCTATGTATCTTGTGGTGACAGACCTGCAGCAACACACATTGCACACGCCTTGCACGCTACATACTGCATGGGAGGGTGGCCAATTTATAATGTGGCTTCAAGTCATTAAAAAATGGTAATCTGCAGAGTTGTACATACAGTGCAGGCCATGACAATGGCACTGTGGGCTTTTACATAGGCCCCTTGGTGATCCAGAGTGTCAGCTAATGTTCGTGGCAGCCACCAGGTGTCCAAGGGTGTGTATCCCATTGTTACAGGATGATCAACATAACTATCAGTGTCTATGCTATCTTCAAACACATGAATCAGCATTTATACTGTCAACACATGCACAGTGCAGGCTATGGGATGGAGCTCAGCTACTTAGCAAATGTGTCCCTTGGCACTGTGCATGTGAGGTCCTGTATTCTCCGACAGGGTCCCACTATGGCATCCATGATCTGCACTGTCTGACAGTGACACTGCCCCATGGTGGGCCATTCATTGTATCTAGCACAGACATGATGGTGTTGTGGGTAAGTGGTGCATGTGAGGTGGCACTACAGTAGGTGTGGTACCACATATCACACATCTGGAACATGGTATGTGAAGGGCATTGATCTTGTATTCCTATGTGTGTGAGCCAATGCGTCAGTCAGATGTCTCTGCACACTGCAGGTAAGTCAGGTATGTGTTGATGAGATGTAGTTGGTATAGGCAGCAGTTGTCTGGTATTTGATGTTTGTTCTGGCTGTGATTTGCAAGGCTTGCCTTGAGGGACCTGTGCCTATATGGAACTTACATGACATGGGCATGGTGTATGCCACTGACATGGCTGTGCTATTCTTTGTTTGGTGTACTGTGTGTGAAGTATACGTAATAGGCAACCTGTGGGCACATGTATGGTCTGTGTAGTTCTTCTGTTAGTAAACGGTACATGTCTGCACCTGTCCTTCACGTGGTGTGCCTGTCAAGTAGTGGGTGTGTTACGTACATGTGGGGGTATGTGTTTGTGGTGTGCACTGATTGTGCTGCACTCCAGCATGGTGCATATGTGCTGTTACCTGCACATCCGTGTTACCCTGGCCATGTGTTAATGTAGTGGTGTATGTCTTGTGTGTCCTGCAGGGTTGGTGTGTTGTGTGTATGTTGCTTGGTTTGTTTACTTACCCACAAGTAGGCCATTTCCATATTGTCCATCCTGGAATTGTTAATTGATCCTGCTGTGCCAGAATATGAAGGAGTCATGATCACTCCCAGGATACTCGGTCAAAAGGTTTATGAATAGTCCCTGGTGGTCCACTATGCCCTCCACATTAATGGAATGCGTGTGCTTGCGATTCCGGTATACGTGCTAGCAACCAGGGCACCCGTTGTTTGGTATGTGCCACTTGCCAGCATGTGCAGGAGAGCTAGCAGCTTTGTCACAGGTGGTATGTTGTGTGGGGTCTGCGGCTAGTTGTGATTGTGGCTCAATGTGTTGCAGCAGGTGTAGTATGGCGTACCGGTTCAGTCTGTAGGTCCTAATGATGTCCTGGTCCCTGAGGCCAAGGAGGGTTGTCCTGGTTCTGAAGAGCCTCTCCTGCCTTCTGCGTTGCCTTTGTGGGCCACGTTGTGGTAGTGGTGATTGCTGTAGTTGTTGCTGTCCTCTGCGTCGTCTCACAAGCTGGATCAGTATCACCTTCATCTTCTCCTGTAGGTTGGTAATGTTGCTTCTGTGTGTTCTCCTTAAGTAGTGATGAGTTTGCCTCATTTTAACGCCTGGTCTGACTCAGAAGTTATAATTTGGCGCAAATCAGTGTTAACGTCTTTGTTTGGGTCCGCCTCCCACCCGTGCACCATTTTTGCCCAGGTGAATAAATATGGGGCTAGGGGGTTAGAGTCATTTTCTGGACCGGAAAGCCTACCTTGCATCTCATTGACGCAAGGAGGTTTCACGCATACGAAAAATGACATTAACACCAATATTTTGACAATAGATGGGACTAGCGTCAAAATATAAATATAGCATTGAGTTTGCTCTGAATTAATGTCAATAAAAATGAAGCTAACTCGCGCAAACATAATATAAAAATGCCCCTAAATGTCAATCTAATCTTCTAAATTGCTGCTTGTTCTTCTAACATGGAAACTTGTGTTTACTTTTCTTTCTCTTATTGCAAAGTGTGAGCATTTTTGTAAGTGAACTATGTGAAAATCAAGCTATTGAGAAAGGAAAAATCCTATAAATACCTATAAATTAACTATAAAATATTTCAAACTATATAAACCTTTAGGAGAGAAGGAATGAAACACTATTCTCTGCTTTTGAAGAGTGATGGAAACAAAACATTTGATAGTTTAACAAATAAAGACACTTTACATGATAATCCATAATTCACAAATACTCACTGAAACCTAGGGGCATATTTAAAAGCGGCTTCCACCGCTGGCGCATCACTTTTTTTGATGCACCGGTAGCAAAGGCTGTAGGCCCATATCTACAAGGCCACACAAAGCCACTTTGTATATCTTTTTATGGGCTTTTAGATATGGAGTAAGGCAATGGAGCGCAAGGCACTGCATAGCCTTACCCTGACTCAAAGAGGCGTTCCATCAGCATTGCAGTGGGTTCTCCCACTCAACACATTTGGATTTTGATCTAATCACAGATTTACAAGGATTTGTAAACCTGGGAATTCATCAAAAGTCTACGCCTCCCGAGGGGTGGGGTGGGGGTGGGAGGAGGTGGGTGGGTTTACAAAGAGAAATACCTTTATTTCTCTTTGTTTTTTCCTCTTTCTATGTGTGCTGCATTATGCACACATAGAAGGAAGAAAGCACCTCAATTGATAGTTTTATCAGTATCACTGTACGCCTGTGCAAATTTAGTGGTTATTTAGTGGAAAATGTGCTGCCTGTGAATGATAGCGTGATACCACACCATAATTTGGTACTATATTTGTGACAGCATGCTCCTAAATGCAACACAAGCTATGTGCTACACCATTATCACTCTTCTGCGGAATGGTCTTTTGTGACACTTTTTTCTGTGTGATGCTTAGATTTTTCAGAAGCACTCTGAGTTGCCCACTGTATGAAAATTGTTCAAACACTACTGGCCCCTCAGCTATTAAATACTTTGCTTTTGGAGCTTACATCCACCTCTTCCTATCTCCCCTTTAGGAAAAAGCTTAAAACTTTCTCATTTTCCAACTAATGCTTGTTCCCTCTTCCACCAGGTATTCTGCTGTATTATCTTAAAGCCAAGAGACCTCCGGATATATGTCTATGCTTTGTAAATTATTTTCATAACATAACATTCATACAGAAGGATATCTTAGTTTTGGATCCACAACATGAATCCATGTTCTGTATATTTACCATTTAGTAGAAAAAATAAACAGGGAAGCGCTGTAGACTGTACTATGGTTGCCAACATTTGTTAATAGCGTAACCTTCATCAAAAGCCCTTACATTCCTGACATCCACTAGTACTTCCTACCTGAACTTCTTACCGGTAAAAATTTGAGATAATTCTCTTTTCTTCCCATCTTTCTATAAGCATTCACATGTTTTTATAAAATCCTACATAATGTTTAATATGAAAAGACAATGGGCCTCATTGTAAGACTGGCGGGCTGACCGTCTCACTCCCTGGCACAATTAAGATGTTTCTACTGGGCAGACCGGCAGAAACCTCCGTATTAGGAGGTGTCTGCCGGTCAGCCCAGTGGAAACAGTGTGGCTGCATTGACTTTGGCTCCTCGTGGAGCCGAGGCCTTTGCCGTCACATAGAGGGTTGCCCCCAGAACTCTTGGAATGTGCACGTCATGACATGGTCATGGGTAATGCAGGGATCCCCTGTGGCCCCCAGTACTGCCTTTCCACCAGCCTTTTCATGGCAGGGACCCCGCCATGACAAAGCTGGTGGAAAGAGGACTCGTGATTAGCACGGTGATGTTGAACTAATCGCCCCGTGCCTGACCATGTCTCCAATTACTGCCACCCCGCTGGGATCCATGATCCTAGTGGTGGCAGCGGACCGACTGCCAGGGTTGTAATTTGGCAGTCAGACCACCAGGAGTGCGGCAGTCAGACCGCCTACCCAGGTTTAGCGGTCCATGGACCGCCAAACTCGTGACAGGGCCCAATGTAATGGACACACCTTCTGTTACATATTTTTTTCAAATAGGTGACATAAAAAACACCGCCCAATATAAATAGTATGAATAATGTAAAACTGATCTAAGACATAATTCCTTTACCTTAATGCTTTATAATGTTGTGAATAATTGTAGTTGGTGGGCATGCTGTTCCCCTAAAATCTTACACCTCAGAAGCATACCCACTGATTAGGTGGATCGAGGACAGTGTTAACCAAATTTCATGAGGGAATGTGCCCTTAAAATGAGGTACGAAACAGCATATCAAAAATCCAGTCAAATAAGAAAGGATTAAATCAATAAGTGAGTTCTGAGGTGGATTTACAAATTTATGAAGATCTATTACAAAAATTCAAAAGGGTGTAAATACAGGATAATTAACGTGCAAATGCAATAAATCCCATTCAAATAAATAAGAATATTGCCATGAAGGCTCTTAGTAATAAGACAGTACAGAGTAATAGGCAAGATAAAAAATAAACAAAGTTCTAAATGTGCAGCAAAGTCAGTGAGAAATTGGATGGCATCCCTAGTAGCATAGGAAAGGTCTCCAAACAGTTCTAGCACACCCCAAAATGGAGAATTTATCTAGGAAATCTCATAGAAATACAGGTAAAGTGCAGAATCATCATGGTGAGAGCAAAGGAGTTTTAACAAATCAGAATGAACATTTAAAAATCATCATGCAGCCTTACCGTCTATGCACTAACATACTACACAAATATTGATACAGTCCCTTCTGATATAATGTCATCTGGAGGTGTCAGAACAAACTAGTTACTAAAACAACAGTGAACCACTGTGAATGAATACAACACTGTGTGTAAACTGAAGATCCTTGTGGAAAAGGTACAGTACTAGGCCCATCCTGGAGAGTCTTCTTTGAGAACAGTGACATTCAGAAACAAACAAATATGGCCTGCTCGATTATGCGCAGCAGAAGTGAATGTTAGTTATTTCAGGGTCCCCCTCTAATTAACAGTGCTCTTTAATGAAGACGGGAGATTGGTTCACTTAAACAAACTTGGGATTTCAGCTAAAAAAATGATAGGCTCCCCCTGGGGCTGTCTGTATGACGTTTTCACCTAGGTTACCTGATATATACTAAGAAATCCTAGCCTCTGTTATTTCTGATCTACATCTGACTTTTCTTTCTATTCAAGCTCCAGCCACCAACTCCTCTTAACTCACTCTTTCCCTTCACCTCAGGATGAAGATTCTATTTATGATGTCACAGGAGTTCATTGCTTGCTGCTCCCAGAATCTTCTGCCTGGAAACATTCATAGGTATTCTGAAGCACTATTATCAAAAGGGAAGTGCACTCTGCGTAGGTATTCAATCAATCAATCAATCAGGAATTTGTAAAGCGCACTACTCACCCGTGAGGGTCTCAAGGTGCTGGGGCGGGGGAAAAGTGGGGGGGGGGAGGTGCTGCTACTGCTCGAACAGTCATGTCTTGAGAAGTTTCCTGAAGGTAAGGAGGTCTTTGGTCTTGCACAGGTGGGTGGGAAGAGTGTTTCACATTTTGGCGGTGAGGTGTGAGAATGATCTACCGCTGCTTGTAGTTCTGCAGACGCATGGGACGGTTGCAAGTGTGAGGTCGGTGGAGCAGAGATGTCGGGTTGGGGTGTAGAAGGAGAGCCGTCTGTTGAGGTATTCTGGTCCGGTGTTGTGCAGTGCTTTGTGAGCGTGGGTGAGGAGTTTGAATGTGATTCTCTTGTTGACTGGGAGCCAGTGCAGGTTTCTCAGGTGGTCTGTGATGTTGCAATGGCGGGGGATCTCCAGGATGAGGCGTGTGGAGGCGTTCTGGATGCGTTGCAGCCTCTTCTGGAATTTGGCCGTGGTTCCTGCGTAGAGGGCATTGCCGTAGTCCAGTTTGTTGCTTATGAGGGTTTGGGTGACTGTATTGGGTTTGGTGGGTATTAATTCGTAGATCTTTCGGAGCATGCGGAGGGTGTTGATGCAAGAGTAGGAGATGGTGTTGACTTGCTGGGTCATGGATAATGAGGAGTCCAAGATGAATCCTAGGTTGCGTGCGTGGTTGGTGGGAGTCAGAGCGGCTCCAAGAGTGACAGGCCACCAGGAGTCATCCCTTGCAGAGGGGTTGGAGCCGAAGATGAGGACTTCCATCTTGTCGGAATTGAGTTTGAGGCAGCTGCTCTTCATCCATTCGGCGATGGCCTTCATTCCTTCGTGGAGCTAGGGCTTGGCAGAGTCCTTGGGGAGGGAGAGGATCAGCTGGGTGTTGTTCGCATATGAGATGATGTTGAGGATTTGGGATCGGGTGATGTTAGTGAGCAGGGCCATGTAAATGTTGAAGAGGGTCATTCTGAGGGACGAACCCTGGGGTACGCCGCAGATGATTTTTGTGGCCTCCGAGGGTAATGGGGAGGCAGATTCTCTGGGTTCTGCCAGTGAGATAGGAGGCGACCCAGTCCAGGGCTCCATCGCGGATTCCTGCATTGATGAGGCATGAGCATAAGGCGTGGTGGCAGACGGTGCTGAACATGGCCGAGAGGTCCAGGAGGATGAGGGCAGCGGTTTAGCTGTTGACCAGTATGGTTCAGATGTCGTCAGTGGCAGCGATGAAGGCAGTTTCAGTATTGTGGTTGCTGCGGAATCCAGATTGGGAAGGGTCCAGGGTGCAGTTCTCCTTGAGGGAGCGGGTTAGCTCCCTGTTGACAGCCTTCTCGGTGACTTTTGACAGGAAGGGGAGCAGGGAGATAGGCCGGAAGTTCTTGAGGTCCTTTGGGTCCGCCTTGGGTTTTTCAAGGAGGGCGTTGATCTCGGCGTGTTTCAAGCTCTCCGGGAAGGTGGTGGACTCGAAGGAGCTGTAGATGATCTTCCGCAGTTGGGGTGCAATGACAGAGCTTGCTTTGTTGAGGATGTGGTGAGGGCAGGGGTCGGATGGAGAGCTGGAGTGGGTGGTGTTCATGATTTTGATGGTGTCGTTGTCATGGCGGGGCTCCAGCAGAGCAGGAGGTTGGTCAGCGGTAAATCTGTGGTGTTGGTGGTTGCCGGGGGCTCTGGGTGCTGAAGCTGTTGTGGATGTCTGCAATCTTGCGGTGGAAGTAGGAGGCTAGGGAGTTGCAGAGATCTTGGGATGGCGGGATGGCGTTGGCATTGGAGCTGGGATTGAAGAGTTCCTTCACGACTTTGAAGAGCTCCTTGTGGTTGTGTGCGTTGTTGTTGATTCAGTCTTTGAAGGTGGTTCTCTTGGCGGCTCGGATGAGTTGGTGGTGTCTGCGGATGGCGTTTTTGAATGCTATGTGGTTGTACAGAGTCTGATCTTGGTGCCACTTTCTTTCGAGTCTTTAGCAGGTTTGCTTGGATTCATCGAAGTTGGTGGTAAACCAGAAGGCCTTTCTGTTGGTGCGTCTGTTGGAGGAATTCTTGATTCGGGGTGGTGGTGAGTTGTGGGTTTCTTGAAGGAGAAGTGGATGCAGTGGTAGTCTGTCCAGTGGAATTCGGTGGTGTGGCTAAAGGAGACGTGATTGCTGGAGGAGAAAATAGGGTCGAGTGTGTGTCCTGCGGAGTGGGTTGTGACATGACGAGCTGTTTGAGGCCGAGGTTGGAGAGGTTGTCGAGCAGGGTGGAGTGTTGTTGTAGTTGGTGTTCTCGAGGTGGAAGTTTAAGTCCCCGAGGAGTATGTAGTCAGTGGATGTGAGAGCGTGCGTGCTGATGACGTCAGTGATGGAGTCACTGAACTGCTAGCGGGGGCCAGAGGGCCTGTAGATGAGGGTCCCTCCGAGGGTGGTGTTTGGGTCAGTGTGGATCTGGAAGTGCAGGTGTTCGGTGGTGCTGTGGGTGTCTTCAGCACTGGTCATGATCCTGAGGGTGCTCTTGTGGACGATGGCGGTGCCTCCTCCTGGTTTGTTGGCGCGGTCCCTGCGGGTGATCTTGTAGCCATCCGGGATGGCTATGGTGATGTCAGGCACTGAGGAGGGGTTCATGCAGGTCTTGGTCAGGAAGGTGACATCTGGGGAGGCTGAGTCGAGTAGATTCCATAGCTCTACTGCGTGCTCGTGGATGGAGCGGGTGTTGAGGAGGATACATCTGCGATGGTTCCGTCCTGCCTTGGTGGGTGGGTCGTTGGTGTGGAAGCTGGTGAAGGTGCAGTTCTGGCAGGAGAAGGGGCCGCAGGTGGTCTGCAGGGAGGCTTGAAGGCAGGCAGGAGAGCAGTCGGTGTTGAGGGCGCAGAGGGTGGCAGTGTAGTGAAGACGTGCGTGGCGGCAGTGGGGGGGATGGGAGCCAGGGGTTCTGGAGTGGTGGCCGCGGTGGGGGTATGGAAGCCAGGAGTTCTGGCACTGGGCGCGGTCCAAGCGCAGATGGGCTTGCCTTTGGTGCAACTTCCGCGTGACAGCGGTACCACAGCGCAGCGGGCGCTATTAAGTATAGAGGTGAGGGGGAGGAGAGGACAGCTTGGAGGCGGGGGAAAAAATGGTGTGAAAAAGGGGACGGGACACAAAAGGGGGCGGGCCACAGGGTCAGCAGCGGCAGGGGAGAGAGAGGGGGGAGAGCGAAAGTGAGAGAGAGAGCACGGAGTGAGAGAAAAACGAGGAAGAGAGTACGGAAGCAAAAAGAGAACAAAGGGACAGATGAGCAGAGAGCAAAGCAGAGAAAAGAGGAGAGAGGCAGTAGGTAGCCTAGGAGGAAAGCAGAGCTCTCCCACTAGACACCAGGGATGAGGTGCAGGCAGAAGCCTGTGGATGGAGGAGGGCCTCGAACTCCTGACAGGGGTCAGGAGTTCAAAGGAGCCAGGGAAGGGGCTCTACTTGCAAGGTGGAGCCACAGCAGTGCACTAACCAGGTATTGACAAGGGTTGAGTAAAAGTGACCCAGGACAATACTGAGTGCCCTATTCTACCCCAGTAAAACCTGCCTGAGAGTGCCTTTCCCCTAGAGTAATATTGCTATTGCAAATCAGACACTTAAAAGATTGGTGCAATTCACAAAATTGTTTATTACATGTTTTGTTTTTCATGGGACTATTTAGATTGAAGGTTAAAAGAAGCAGAGTAGGTATTTTTTGGTGATAGAGCTTGTTATCCGTGCTCTATTGAGATGCAGTGTAGTGAGAGCCTGTTTTGAGAAGTCTGAAAAGGTGCACATAAATAGAGTGATAACAGATTTAGGGCCTAATTAAAAGGTTGGCGGAGAGGGAACTCCATCACAATCTTAATGGTGTTCCTCCCACCAACATAATGATCCACCACTCTGATTTCAATGTGGGTGAGTCACAGGCTTAATCATGGCAGAGATTACTAGTACCTCGTCTCCTTGTGATGAAACCTCTAATTCCACCCACCCAGTTTAGATAGGTAGAATTAAAGATCAGTTTTCACTGCTCGTCACTGCCAGGAAAACCATGGTGGTAAGGGGCAGTGAAACCTGCAAAGTGCCCCCTCACCATGGCAGCATCTTCTTTTTTTCTTTGTTTTAAAAAAAAAAAAGGAAACACTTAGGTGCAGAGCTCCATCATGTATCCAGAGGCCCTGTACCTAACTGCAAAAACCATTGACAGTGCTTTAGAAATGACCACCAGCGTAGTGCTCATTTGTAAGTTAGGCAGGCGCCATTTCCATCAGGGCGATGTCAAAATATAAATCAGGCCCTTAGTCACCCTATAAAGGGCCTGAATAGGATCTTGGTGGATGGGATACTCCATCACAAACATGAGAAAAATCCTGTCCTGCGTATAACAAGTTCCATTATATCTTATGGAACTTTTAATACGGCGGACAGGAGTATCCCATCCGCCAAGTTCATAATCAAGCCCAAAGTGTTTCTTGGTGGTGACACACTAATTTTTCAAAATTGTGGTGATTTCATCGTGTGAAAAACCCTGACATCGCTGGGATCTGATGAACAATGTTTAAGTGAGAAAAAAATGATTTTCTCAAGTGATTTCCTCATGGGAAGTACTCCAGAAGCTAAAATACGGACACATTTTCTATAAATGCACACATTTCTTCTGCCATGAGAGTAAAAAGTATGATGTGCTGAGTAAAATGCTCTTTCCACTGGAACATCAGTATTCTACTGCAACTTCAACACAGCGGTTCTATTCAACTGGTGCTAACACTCTATATTCATGACAAAAATGTGGCACTCATGAACACCAGGTTGCTGGAATTTAAATGTTTGCCAGCAGAGGAAGCTGCAGTAAATGGACAAAATGCTGTGCTTTATTTTGTCATAGAAGTAATGGTAAGCATTGAGGAACACTAAAATGATTTCACATGCTCTATAAATTCTCAAATATCTAAATAAAAAAAGGAATGTATTCCTATGAGTAGGAAGAACCTTCGAATGAGTTGTTCGGGCATCTAATTTTTCTTTTTACCTTTTCCCATTTCCTTTTGTCAGTCGTTCTATCTCCCTGCATGAGGGTGCACTGGCATCAAAATCATCTTTATTGTGAGTTAAATATAAGGAAATGATAAAATACAATTATAAATATATTTATTGCCGATACAAATAATGCACTGTGTGCCTTATAAATTACTCCTTTGAAAGGTAATTCATTAAAACATTTTAAAAAGTAACTTTGTAAATCAGAAAAAAACATCGAAGCCACTTTTTAAAAAATAGTCAAAACTGTCATAGACTATCTACGACTTGGAACACATTACACATATAAAACAAAGAAAGTAAAAGGAATGATTTTGGACGCTTATTTCAGGAAGTTGCAGTAGCCGAGGTAAAAGCCCTTTTCTTATACACATTCAGCCTTCTGTGCGAGGAAGTGAATGATTCTAAGCTGTCTTCTCCAGCAGCATGTCTTCCAGTGTAGGCACATATTGCGAGCTAGGTGAACATTCTAGTTCTTTATTATTACTCTGTGATTATCAGAGACAGATGTTATGGGAAGGAGCAGTGATATGTGGGTTCATGTTGTCCTGAGACTTGGCTCAGTTACTACCTATGAGTCACCTGGGTAGACATCGATCAGCAATCTAACTGCAGCATGTTTGGAAGCTCACATCTGTCTGATTTACAGTACAATCTGAGATACAAACAACAGAAAGGACAAATCCAGGAAAGTCCCAGACATGTATAACTCTGGTTGACGTGCAATCGAGTACCACTAAAAGACAATATAGACTATACTATACTGATACAACTCTGTAAAACAGTATTAGTCCTGCTGTGCCATTTATTCTTAAGTGAATTTTGCACCGAAACCGTTACCCTGAAATAGGGCACACTTAGAGTTCACTCATTAAGAGCTAAGATCTTGAGAAATTGAGCTTGAGGGCCCCGACAGGTTGGCATAAGTCTTTAGAAGGTGTATTCTTTTTGTTGGGTGGTAAAGAAGGTTAATTCAGAGATAATATGGACGGTTCAAGCGCTAAAGTCCAGAAAAGAGTTCAAGAGCTAGAAACCCTGCCAGTATCTAACAATTCACAAACGATCTGCTGCTGATGAGTATGAGCACAGTGGCTGATGCATCCAGGAATGAGCTGGTCACATCTTTCACAGATGGGGGGTCACTATATTAAACCCTTTTTGAGAGAAGTGCAAGTACCTAGAGGTGACAGATAACTAACATTGGTATGGAGACGTTTTTTGTAATAACGGGGCTCAAGTTGATTGATAATTAAAAGATTTTATTCAGAACAGGACCTAAGCGTGGTTTTCCCTTTGCCAGTCAGCGGGTAACTGACTCCAAATGGAACTCCACTGCTCAAGAAAAATCGCAAATGGAATAAAAAATGTAACACTTAATAATTCTGTGGCTTCAACCCAGAAAAGCGGAAGCAAGATCACATCATATCTCCCTCCCCTAATAATGCTAAAATTATAAATAGGAAGGAAAGCACAAAATGTTTTGTTTACTTCTTTTCTATTTTATGCTTTGTGTGCTATGGTCGGCTTTGTCTTTTGTCGCTTGTGTATATGGATACACATCATTTGTGCTAATGGGTAGTGAGGCACTTGACCACTTGCACCATCTGCTACTTCTAAAAAACAGATTCACTTATATCATTTGGTTACCTACAGGAGGTGCAGTACTTTTTACCACCACTACCTGTACTATCAAAAATGATGAATTCTTAAAAAGTATAAATGAAGACAAAAAATGCTAGTGGAGGAGAGTCTGTGAGATCATACATTAAAGTGACACAATCCTGCAAGTATTCTAAATCCCAGCTGACAGCAGCCGATACAATGACCACTCTACAGGCATTATACAGCAATGCAAAACACAGATATGAAGTCTTTATAGAATTAGACTCCAGATAATTGAGAGAATGAGAGCAGTGATCAAGCTATGCTTCAAGAGTGAAGATGCTATTTCTTGTCTTCAGAAACAAAAATGGATTCGAGAATAACCACATGTTCCTGTTGATCAGAGGAAATATTGAGAAGAGCTATGGGTGCACTAATAATGTTGGTATATCCGAAGCTGAGACAGGGTGACAGTTCCCTGTTGCTCACTAAAGTGTTCTACTGTAAAAAAAAAAGACAACGACCTTAAATTATGAAATTATGGAATTTATGGCACATTTTATTTCCACAAGTGTGGTGGCTGTACCATCACCACCACACCAGAGGTGAAACGCCTTCCACATTTGAAGTTATTTGCCATGTGAGCATTTTCATTTCCCCCAAAGTATCTGTCTTCACTTTACTTCATTCCACCAAGCCCATGTTGAAGGGTGTTATTGCCACCAGCTAACGTGGGTACTGGAAATGTATCCCTAATATGACATTGCATTATTAGTAGTCATTTTACAATTCTCAATGATGTTGCAGGGTTGAGCGTGGGAAGTTGCCAACTGATTAAAGACATTAGCTATGGCATTTTGTGAAACATCATCATCTTTTGTGTGGCTGTATTTTTCTTAGGAAAAACTATTAGCCTTAGCGGCTGACCAGTCATTCTTTATTCGGAGGCTGGTCTGCCAGCATCTTGTAGCTTTTGCACCACCCAGTTTCATACTAGCACTAGTGTCCAAGAAGCCAATGGAGGCGGCTCCCCCGGTGCACCATCTGACACCTGCTATTGCAACAATAGCACAGTGGGGAAGCAGACATTGCATATAGGAAACCTATTGATTTTTGAAGTAATATCAGTTGTCACCCTCCAAAGAATCAGGCTGTATATTTCCTTCAGTCACTTCCAGCCCTTTTAGATAGGCTCATAAACCATATGACAATCGAAATCAAAATTCTGAACTCAGACAAGGTACATGAACTATGGAGTAGAGGGTGGTCAGCCACTGAAATCTCAAGCAGGCTCAGCTTGAGATCTTGCTGGACCTTTGAACTTGTGAGGAGCTGAACTTTCATGTGACTTCTGCCTGCCACCCTCACTCTACCCTCATGCACAAAGAGGTAAAAACAAAGCATTCACATTTGATGTAACCAAGAGGGACAATTAGATACAAGCTTAGTGGCTGATTTATACAGAGTGAAACCAGGCAACTTGGATTACTCGTTGCTTCCCTGCTTAACCCAAACTGTGTGATCTGAGACAAATATTTTATTTCACTGATCTACCCTTTTCTCCATAATCACATATCAAAGCACTTAGAAATTTTAGTTCAAAATAACAACTACACAAAAAAACTATTGTGTTTGATTTAATAGACTATAATGTTGCGCTGTCTGACTAAGCCACAAACAGAGTTCATATGGCAACTGATTGCCTCTTAGACCACTAAAGACACTGTCACAACGGCAGGGGCAGGGGCAAGAATGGTTTTAAGTTCTTATTTAAAAACTATAACTTTTAATAAAAACTTCTTAGTGCAGTGGTATAATGTGACATATTAACGTCAAAACTTTCACATGTTAAATAAATACATTTGTTAAAAGTCTGGCGAGACATTATCATACTTTACGTGATGTTTGAAGCATGATGTATATTACATTTTTTTCAGGGATCTCTTCATACTCAGGCTCTGAGAGCCAAGCCAGACACTTAGCTCAGCTCCACCTAGCTCTCCCTATCAATTTGTTGGCTCGCCTACCTCTACTATACAGTGAAACAATACCCCAGAATTTGCTTGTTCCTGCCCCGAAACGTGGGAAGTGTCAGCAGAACCACTGAGATCATATGAACACCCGACTTTATGACACACTTCCTCACCAATTGAGCTACACACCACAAGGAAGAGTGTGAAAGAAGCTCTTCTCTGGCAATTCTATCATAAATGTGGACGCAATGGTTGCTATGCAGCACCATGGGGCCCAAGGAGAGTTAGTTCTGGGGAGCTGGCCGCAGGCATCCAGTTGACCGCAAAGTTGTCATTATTTGGGCTATGCAAAGTCATGAAGCTCGATGGTTGGGAACCACATTAAACAGGTATATATCTCCCATTATCTGATGCTGGAAGTATGAGGGTAGGATCTCCGGAGGCTGGAAACAGGGAGGATGTGGCATGTTGGGCAGTGGCCATGCCATTTAACTGCATGCTAGAGGAGCGCAATCTGCATTGGATGAAATTCGTGGATGGTTTAAAGGATGAAGGAGTGAAACTCTCAATTGAAATGCAGTAATTCTCCAGAAGTAGTATCCATATCCATATCTATACAGAGCAGAAGCATGTATCAGTTATTTTTTTCCCTATCTATTGCATAAATGCATAACAATGCTATTCTGAAGTAGCCTAAAGGAAACAAGTAGCCTACTATAAATCTCCAAAATAAATAGATAAATAAAATAACTGTGCAGGCGTAGCTTCCTCTGTTTATTCTTCCACTCCCAAGTGAGACGTAGGGCCATAGAGCTTTAAAATATAGTCTCAGCACATAAGCTTAGCATTTTGGGGGGCTTGGAAGTAGGGCAACTATCGAAGAACATCTCTAGCCGTTCCAATTCTTTGATTTCCACCTGGGTTTTCCAATCTATTTTAAAACTTCTGTGCCCCTTCCTCTGCTGAGAAGGTTCCCTGTGCTGCCAAGGCTATATACCCTTTCTGAAATCCATGGCAATCAGAAGGTAATAGTTTGTCACCTTCCTGGAACTTTAAGATGCCTTGAGATGTTTTGTAGCACTGCTCACTATAATACAACCGTGCTCGATGACTGATTTCCTATCAGATGCAAACCAATTACTTGCAGGTCTTTGGGGGTCCTATTATGTTTCGTTTGTTCTGGATTATTATTTTAACTCTCGTCCTCTATTTATGGCCTTTGGGTTTCCTTGTGCTGCTGCGTTCATTCCTCCCGCATCTCACACTGGAATATGAGATGTTTCTGATACAATTGGTGTTCGTATTAGACCTGTCTTTATTTGAGATACACTGGTTCTCTCATATCAGAAGTGCCAGCCTCTGGCTTCTGTCTTATTGCCGAGGGAATATTGCTTGTATCTCCTCGTTTAAATCTTTGGCTCTAAGGCGTTGCCTGAGGAGCCATGTCACAAAGGCACACATGTCCCACATTAATGTTATATCTTGACTATATTATTTATTAAATAATTTATGTTGTTATTTGTCATTGTAATAACGTGACATCTTTGACCCACTATGTCTGCCATAACATCAAGGACGATGAAAAACGTAAGACAGGGTGGGCCTTGTGCTGCAAGATGGGTAAAGGTGGGGTCTTCACCATCCCAGTACCTTGGGCAGACAGCCCACTGTGGTCCAATTGACCCCTTTAGCATTCTCTTAGTATGAAGTCCGTTTAATAGTTAGTACTTTCAAACTAACCTCTGTCAATCCTCTTGCACATTCCCTTTATTATCCAAATATGAACTTGCGCAGAATATGGTAACAGAATACGCGATAGCAAAAAACACCCTAATGCTGTGTACATTTTCACAGTCCACAATTTATTATATAAATGGTGTCATTTTAAGAATCAGATTACTTTGATTAGAGAATAGTTTCAAAGAATTGTTAATTGCAAATTAACACATATCCAGAGGATTTTACAACCATCCTTGTTCCATTTACTGTACAAGTTGTGACAGTTTGATGATGTATAAGCCTACTAAGAGAGCGATTGTTTTTGTACCAGACAGAAGATCCGCTATGCTCTAAACTCGAAAGATCTACAGGTAGAACGAAAATATCTCTGTAGATTCGTGATTAATTCACTGTATGCCACTTCATCTATAAATACCTGGGGGCATATTTAAGTAAAGTGGAGCTGCACCTAGTGCAGCACCACTTTCCTAGCGCTCCTTAGCGCCTCCCCCACCGTCACCATGTGTGCGCCGTATCAAAGATACGGTGCACCATGGCGTAGGGGGCAATAGCATCATTTTAATTGATGCTATTGATGTACTCTGCAGGAGTAATGCCAAAATATTGGCTCTACTCCTGCAGAGTACATAGCGGCCCAATATAAATAACGGAAGCCCTTTTTTAATGCCTGCTCTGAGCAGGCATTAAAAGTGCCATAAAAATGCCGCAAGGAAATCTGTTAGATTTCCTCCTGACATTTTTTCAGTCCCCCTAATGGGGGAACACCCCCTTTGCATACATTGTGCCTGGCGCAGGCATAATGTAGCGCAAAGGGTTATAAAGTGGCGCAATGTATGCGTTGCACCACTTTGTAAATATGGTGCAAGGATTTTGTCCTCGTTGGTGCCACATTAGCGTTAAAAAAATACATTAATGTGGCACAAGGTAGCACTAGGGACTTATAAATATGCCTCCACGTTTGACTAAAATCCCTTGCTGCCTTACCACATTGGTTTAAGAGATATGGCAGTCAAATAATTCAGTTTGTTCTAAGCAAATCAGCCAGGGCCGTCAGCCCCACTCTCATCATGTTCAACAGTTGTGCCTAACTGCCTACTATGGTAAAATATGCCTACAAAATGTGTGTTTTCTGGCGTGACACTCTTCTTCAGTAGGCCGTATACATTCCATCAAAAACCAAGCGCTAGTCAGTGTCGGACTTGCCTATCATTTACTGTAAAAGGGGGAAGTAAGAAGCTTTTTTCAAGAGGACCCATCTTACTATTTACTAATGTATCAGAACAAAGAGAGCCTTAGTGTATACACAGAATATTATAGTCTCATTTTTATATACTTTTTCTATCCCCTACAGGTAAAAGCCACTTGACTTTTTGTATGTAAAACCCCCACTCACCAGGGTTATTCCTTGGTGGCCTGCTTCATCATGGGGTTCCTTCCATTTCTGTTGTGGAGCGGGGCATACTGCTATCAATGAGAGAGACAGGAGCACTAGATGGTTAAAACCAAATAATGATTGTAATGAAGGTTTGGAAGGGTTTTTTCTTCGAAGATTGAAAATACCTGCCTGAGAAGACAATACTAGTTTTATTCTAGTCTTCAGATTTGATTAACAAAAGGAGGGGAAGGTATATTAGAAACTGGTGGTTTCAATGGCACCTGTTTCTATTGGTCGACATGTTTCTGGCCTTCCCTGTAGCTTTCATCAGGACCAAGGGACTAAGGGCCAGATGTATCAAGCGTTTTTGCATTCGCAAACGGTGCGAATGTCCGTTTGTGAATGCAAAAATGCATTTTACGATGTATGAAAGGCATTCTCAGTGAGAAAATAAGAAATCACAAAAATAGCGATTTTTTGCGAATGAGACCCGAATTAGCGTGTCGCAAACAGCGTATCGCAAATAGCGATATGATTTACCGAATCGCTTTTTGCGAAACGCTAACTGCGATACAGAATAGCGAATCGCAGATAGCGATCTCCTAAATCGTGCCGCTATTTGCAAGATGCAGATTGCGACACGCAGAAACGGATTCGCAATACGATGTAACAAAAAATCGCTAATAGCAATTATTCACAGAATGCCCGTTTGCACATGCAATTTACCACAAACCAAAACCAGGTGGTAACCAGGTGCAACCTATATAAAGAGGCCCAGAATGCCTCAGCCCATCTTCCACAATGGGCGCATTCTACATCATGGCGAGGAGAATGAGGATCTTGGCAGGTTTGAGGAGAGAGAGGGGGAGTGAGCATAACCCTTTTCGAGCAGACTGAGGAGGAAATTTATGATAAGTACAGGTTAAGCTCAGCCATGATACTTGACCTGATAGCTGAGCTACAACCCATGCTGCAGCGCACAACACACAGGACCAATAGCATACCCACATTTTTGCAGGTATTATGCTCCCTGCACCTAAAAGCCTCAGGGAACTATCAAGGGGTCATAGCAGCAGCTAGAGGGGTATCACAGAGTGCCCTCTCTAGATTTTTCTACGCATTTCTCAATGCCATGCTGAGAATACAACTGTACATAAGATTCCCCAACCCCCCACAGGCATTACAACAAACTAAAGTAAATGTCTACCAGATAGCACAGTTCCCACATGTGCTAGGTGCCACTGAAGGGACACTTGTAGCAATCTGTCCACCATCGGCCACCGAGTATGTGTATCGCAACCGTAAAAACCATCATTCTATGAACATACTGTCGTAGTTTGGACTCTTGCTTTAGGCAAGACTGCTGGTTAAAGGATGACAGTACTTTTGCTTGTAGGCCACTATGCCTATCCTACAACATGTCGCAACGGTTGTCCCAACCTTACCGGCTCACTAGCAGCACTTCACCAGAAACACAATAGTAAAAGGTGATTTGTGGCAGCCTTTACGCATGGACTCGAGAATAAGACATCTCAGGGAGTGTCATGGTTAAACGGAGATTACCCCTTTCTCACAGATATATCATGTCTCATACAAACATAGGCAATGACAAAGATGCAGTAAAGTTTCAATCGTTTTTATTTAACACAACTGCGGTTTGTGATATGTTGCATGGGCTGCGATGATAAGGATAATGAATAATGCAAGAAACTGAATTGTGAAGACGAGAGTCATTATTACAAAGACCCCCACCATCTTGCAATGCATAAAAAAGACATACGAGATGTAATATGCCCTAATACCCCAATGTGAGAGGCCTAACCTCCTACCTAAAGGAGAGCTCGGTTTGATAAACCTAATCTGCCAATGCCATGTCCATGAGAGGAGCCCCCAACCCTTGTTACCTTGGAATGAGGTCTCTATCTCAGACTCCGTAGGGACACGAAGACTGGGTAAGCATCAAGACGACGTGCAGCATCGATATCAGCGATGGTGGCGATGCCCTCTGGTCGGAATCCCTCTGATTATCTGTCTAAAGTGCGATGTATTTATACAGATCTACCAGGACCCCTGACGTAGATGTGTTACCAAACAATAGATAACAGACATGCTTGGGACAGCAATTAATATAAACAATCCCTCGAAAGTATAGAGAGGTAAAATCCCTAAGTGTGAACACCTACTGTTTGTTTGTCTTTGTTGCTTGATTTTGACACCTTAGCGCGGTGGCACTGATAATGCAAAGCATAACAAGTGGCCTAACTATAAACAAGGCAGCCATCTTAGAAGAGTTAAATAATTAAATAGACTAAGACAGAGCAAGCTAAGTAGGTTAAAAGTCACTAGGTGACAGGGGCACGAGTCTGCAAGCCAGAGGCTAAGCTAACTCCTGTTATCCCATTAAAACAGACTAGGATTCACTACACCCTCCCCATTACCGTAACAGGTATGACGAAGGTACAGGAACCCAAATGCTAAAATTACTTTGAACTAAAAAAAGCTAAAAGCATAAAAACTAGCTAAAAAATCATTAAAATGTGTTTAAAAAGGAATAAAACAGTTTAAATATGTACAGAGATGTTAATGTCAACCATGACAAGCGTAGCATGCCATATCTAGTCAATTTAAATGCATAATTTTTAACCGGGAATGGCAAGTCAATTCATCAAATTATTTGCTGTACGCATGATCTTGAAGAGTGTCATCGAAGTCACCAACCAAGGACCTAAAAATGAGTCAACATCATCGGATGTTAAATCGAGTGCTGGGTGGACAAACGGATCCACAGAGCAGTAGTGAGCAGTACTTTCTGGTGAAAAGTCATTCGTTGCAGTGCCATCGTCCATGGTAGATCTCAAAACGGAAGGCTCATAGGTGGCCTCGCGGAGCAACCTCGGTCTCAAGGGGCATGACCGTGTATGAACCCTCATCGGGGGACATCAGCAGTTCGTGGTCCACAGGAGATGTCGGTGCAACAGAAAGACAGACCATAGGCAGATGTTCAAAGAGGGACCATATGCAGCGGAAAACTGGTTGTACGCACCAGAGAAGGGGCGGAAATGACAACGACCAGTCATGCTCCAGTTCCACCAGCAAGGGTGCACCGAAGATCCGAACCATGCGTTCACGGCACAGTGGAGTTGGTGGGAGCGGCTCCATTGCTCTGCGTAGCTGGAAAGAAACAACCATTGCAAATCAGAAGAAATAGCAGTAGTAGTCCGCCAATCAAAGCCAAAATAATTGGAAAGCCACCAAACACACTTGAAAAGAGCGAGTGGATGGCTGACAGGATGACACCGAAGACAGTCTGGAAGATGGACACGAACCCAGACCAACAGCCTTAAAGAAATGAACAATCATTGAATATTCTGGATACCAGTTCTCCAAAGTGCTTAGGGAAGTTGGTATTTAATAGGGATTGTATCTCGGCTGATGATCTCGCAATCTAGGGAGCATACGTCTCCTTTGCGGATGTCAAGGCGACCTGTTTTTGAAGCAATAGCGCCTTTAGCCTGCTCAGCTTGTCATAGTTCACATTAATAGTATCTATGTGGGGCCACATGTCAGATACTTTTATCTCTCGTGTGGGGGGGAACAAAACATGTCCACAACACGTAACAACCTTCGAGACCAAGATTGCGTCGGCAATTCCTGGTCGCATGCCGCAACAACTTTGATCGTTCAGTACCACATAGCTTCCATTGGAAAGTACATGAAATACCGGGCGAATCAAAGGGACGGGAGTACCCTTCAGCAAACAGGCCAAGTTCGCGACCCCCGCATTGCAAAGACCGTGAAGGGACACCTGCTTACATATCATGGAATGACTAACAGCAGTCTCACATTCGCTTCCGCTAAGAAAGACCTCTGTCTCGCCGTTCAGACATTTATAGTCAAATGGCAACTCCCACTCTTCCTTAATATACCTATCTCCTAGTTGCTCGTACGTTCCCACTGAAAGATGTTTCAGGCAGCTTGAGAAACGAAGGTCGAAATGGGTAAATTAATTATGCTATGTAAGAGCCAGATAATTGAAGGACTCTCTGCTACCGTGAAGGGCAACTTATCTAACTTTTCTCCGTGAAGCATGGTGAAACTAGCCTCCCTTTTAGCCATTGTTTGTTGTTCTCTGGAAAAATTAAAAGCAGTGAAGAATTCACTCTCGTTAATATACTTCCATGGAATATGGCCATTTTTCAGTGTCTGTAAAGTCCAACCCAGGTGCATGACGGAAAGTAGCTGTGTTTGCCCATGATATAACCGGGAGAAGTCTGTCTAAGTGATATCAATAGCAGACAACACTATATTTGATAATGAATAAATTCTGTTGGACAGAGTATTCATGCCGTTGTCGACAACCGCTAAAGCCTTTTCTACATTTTTCTTATCTATTTGCCCTAAACGCGCAGCAGCCTCAATCTGTGAAAGTTTCCAAATTTCATTGTACATAGCATGTAGAAACCTTTTTGAGTGCTGTTTTATAGGACCCAGCAGAAAATCCTGCAAGTCTCCATCTTCAGAAAGAGTGTTCAGGTGTTTCTTAACTGCAGCTAACGTGTTGGTCTGTACCCATTGCTGGCGCAGTTTACCCACACTGTGGGCCTGATTCTAACTTTGGAGGACGGTGTTAAACCGTCCCAAAAGTGGCGGATATACCACCTACCGTATTACGAGTCCATTATATCCTATGGAACTCGTAATACGGTAGGTGGTATATCCGCCACTTTTGGGACGGTTTAACACCGTCCTCCAAAGTTAGAATCAGGCCCAGTATGTCGTAACTATACCTGTATGTTGACCCGATACAAAGTAAGGGTCTGGCCTGTTAATTGAAAAAAACCCTGAAGAGTTAAAAAAAACGCATTTGACACTCAATAGTGTAAGTGGGCCATATTAACCACCCGCCAGGACTGGAAAGTGAAGAATTATAGGCTCCCCAACGGTGGTGTAGAACAGTGTTCCCACTGTGTGTAGTTTAATACTGGCCTGTATCTAGTGGCACGGTGTAGGTAGAAATTCCCCAATTATTATAGCAGAACATTTCCCCATAATTCACTGTATGTTCATATACATCATCACTTTCAAATGCATAATAGTCCTTCATTTCAGTTAGCATGGAATCAACTGTTTGGACATCCCAATCATCAGAGACAACATCAAGTGTAATGACATCTGTCATAGAAATTTTGAACACGTATGGTATTTGAATAATTTCTGTAGGCCCGTATATGTCAAATGAAACTTTGTCCCACACAATCCCATCAGAAATCGGTATTGCTGTAACATTTACAGAGGACAAGTTTCTTCGGACCTTGTGTGAGGAATGATATGGAGTTAAAACTTCATCAACAAGCTCAACAGAGGAGCAATTAGGAATATAGTGACCATTTATGAGCAAAAACAAAACAGTCACAAAACCAATCCATAAAAATAATGCAAAAAATGTCAAACAGAACCATAAATAGCTCCATGGGTATATTAAATAGTTCTTTTTAAGCCATTGATACAGCTTACTTCTTGTTGAAACATTGTCAATCACAGTAGTGGATGAGTCTGAAGAAAAGTCATCAATGTCAATGAAATAGCCAGAGGTAGTCTCTGCAAACATGGGAGCCGGTGCACTATCCATATTTTGGTCCACTTCACGTGGATGCTTTTGGTAGACGGTGTCATTAGTCTGTGATGTGTTTGTTTAAAAAACAGCCAAATCTTGGACAGGAGTGGTCACTGAAGTGGTGACAGGAACTACCAAGAGTTCATTTTCTGCCCTCCCCATGGTTGAGGAGGTATCTAGAACAGCGTTGGACATTGTTGCATAGTCCGTAGTAGTGTTGTTCATTCTACTATGCAGATGTATGTCCTGTTGGGTAGTGAGAGGGGATCGGGAACCACCCAAGGGACCTCTTGGTCTACTGTGAAGGATCGGCCACATGATGTAATTGGATGTCATCAATGGAGATAAATCTGTTCGTTCGAGAGCCAGACAGCGGTGGTAAGATGACAGTCTTGGTACCTTGAATTCCCAAGACCAGTACAGGTGCTCTATATGATGGACCGAATTCCTTCTTCACAGGGATCTTCTCACAAACCAGATTCCCAACTTTAGCAATCCAGCCAGTCAAAGTTTTCGCTAAATCCCTTATTCCTAAGGTGGCAGCACTTGCAGATGATTTATCATCACGAAATTGCTGAAGCTCCTGTAAAACAGTGAGACGTTCATTTATGTCAAATGGTGTTTCTGCTGCCACTATAGAAGAGGCATCAAGATCTGGGACATACATATGTATCGCAAAGAGAACCTCAAATGGAGTGCGTCCCCCCAAGGACCGTCTTGGCAGATTATTCAGTACTCTCTGGAACCCATGTAGGTAACCAACTGCGGCCTGAACCTAATACTCAAGGTGTTAAGGACTGCTGTAGATCACGATTCCGCCTCTCCACGAGCGAATTTCTCTCGGGATGGTATGGTGAGGAGTAATGGAGTTCAACACCCATCGTCCCCATGGTATCCCTAAATGCCTTAGAGGCAAATGCAGTGCCCTGGTCCGAATGGAATGCTGCAACAGCATATGTACCGATAAAGATCAGCAAGTCTTTTATAACAGTCCGAGCGTCAGCCGACTGCTGTGACCATACCCACAGGAATCTAGAACAAGAATCTACAGTGACTGGTATGTATTTGTATGCACCATCAGGCTGTGAGGGACCACAATGGTCCAGGTACAAACACTGTAGTAGCCTGTTGGACACTAAGAGGGATGTCTGCGGTTGGCATTTGATATTAGAGTCCTTTATCTGCTGGCAAATGTCACAGCAAAGGACATAGGGGGTCATTCCGACCCTGGCGGTCCAAGACCGCCAGGGCCGGGGACCACGGAAGCACCGCCAACAGGCTGGCGGTGCTTCCCAGCCCATTCTGACCGCGGCGGTAAAGCCGCGGTCAGAAAAGGGGATCCGGCGGTTTCCCGCCGGATTTCCCCTGCATGGGCTGAATCTCCATGGCGGCGCTGCTTCCGACCCCCTTCCCGCCATCCTGTTTCTGGCGGTTTTTGCTGCCAGGAACAGGATGGCGGGAACGGGTGTCGTGGGGCCGTGCAGGGGCATGGGCAGTGCAGGGGCCCCCTAACAGGGCCCCATAAAGATTTTCACTGTCTGCTTAGCAGACAGTGAAAATCGCGACGGGTGCAACTGCACCCGTCGCACCCCTGCAACTCCGCCGGCTCCATTCGGAGCCGGCTTCCTTGTTGCAGGGCCTTTCCCGCTGGGCCGGCGGGCGCTCTTTTGGCGGTCGCCCGCCGGCCCAGCGGGAAAGCCAGAATGGCCGCCGCGGTCTTTTGACTGCGGAGCAGCCATATATAGTTTTTTGTTTGTCTGCATAGACCAGGCCACCAGAAGCGTTTCTTTAAGAGTGTTGTCGTGGCCGATATACCAGCATGTGCAGAAGCGACACCCTCATGCGCTGCTTTTACTAGATCTAATCTCTGGTCTTCGTTGAGGCTCACTCGATCTCCCACCCCAGGAATTTTTGTATAGGCAACATTCTGTGCACTGATATGGTAAGTATACTTTGTAGGGTATCCCTTCGGAAGGGGCTTGCCTGCAGCCGAAGCTTTCACGGCAGTCAGTATTTCATTATCCAATCTCGTTTGCGAACGAGTCACTGCAGCCACAGAAGCCGTAGCTACTGCTGCTTTGGCCGCTTCATCAGCCAATGTATTGCCAGTAACGTGTACTCCTACACGTTGGTGGCCAAATGTATGCACTACATGGACACGCGGTAGCTTATTCTTAAGATCAGCCACCCTCCCCCACAATATTTTGTGTTTAATGGTGTTCCCTTTAGAGTATCTAAACCCGTTCAGCTTCCAATGATTGAAACAATCATTGTATGACTGAACGCAGTAATATGAGTCACAGACTATTAAAGTCAGGCTTCCTGGCTCTGTATGTTCGAGCGCTAGTATGAGAGCTTTAAGTTCAGCCAACTGGGCTGTGCAGTCCCCTAAGGACTGCGTGTAGGTATTGAATGGGTGGAAGAAACCATCTTCCATCACTCCGCTCACGGCTGCGCAAGCTGCGGAGTATTGATGTTTAGTACCTACAGCCGGTTGTGCTGAACCGTCACTCTATATGACAGTATGGTATCTGTCTAGTGGCAAGATATTTAGAGGAGCGGGGTACTCTTGTTCGTACTGGAGAAACTCTTGTGTCTGAAGTTTTGGATCAAAAATGTAATCGACATCAGTGGCGGTCAGAGACGTTGCCCATTGAATCCAACGTGGATGTAATGCTTTAGCGTTAGGAACGCTTGCTTTGGTGACAGCCTTTAAGGCTGGCATCCAGGAGACAACAATAATATGTTTCCCCTGGGCAAGTGGCCTCTCTTTTATGATGGCCATCTGAACTGCCGTCAGAATCTTTTCTATAGGTGCAAAACGCTGTTCTGCATTGGAGTATAAATGTGATTTATATACTATAGGTACTGTGTCACCCTCATTGAAGGTAACATAAGTAAATCAAATGGGACCAGCAATCATTCTGATGACCACATTTGTTTTATTATCACGTGTGTAAATGTTTAGCTTCTAGCATGTCCTGTTGCATTTCTCTAAAGATGCGTGTGTGTTTAATTGTCCAGTGTCTGCTCGAAAAATTGGGCTGAACCAAGTCATAGAGTGGCTTGATACGTTGTGCATATTCCGGAATGTATGTTCTGCCAAAATTAAGGAAACCTAGTAATGACTGTAATTTCTTAAGTGTGTTTGGAGGGTGCAGTTGAGCACATTTTTCGAGAAAGTGCGGGCCAGGCTCTTTCCCTCGTTTGATAGCTCATATCCCAGGAATAATACGCTGAGAAAGGCGATCTTGCTTTTCTTAAAGTTGAATTTGTAACCGAGGTCTGCAAATCCCAAAATGATCCGATCGACCCTTGCAAGATGAATGTCGAGGTCGTCGTCTGTGAGATATATGTCATCCAAGTAGGATAATGCCTCGGAATTAATATCATGCAATATTGATGTTACACGGGCTGAAAATAGCCCCGGGCTATTTTTATAGCCTTGAGGTAAATGACAAAAGTGTTTCTGAGAGCCAAATGAGAATGCACTCAGGTCCCGACTTTCGTGTGCTAGGTTTTGGCAGAAAAAGCCATTAGATATGTCTAATGCTGTTTTATATTTTTTACGCATGTTTATTAGTGCTGTGCTATGTGAATTTTGTATAGCATATGTGCGTGTATGACTATTTAAATGTCTATAATCAATTACTATTCTGTATGAATGGTCTGGCTTTGCAACGGTGAATAACAGATTATTCATTGCAGATGTACAGGGCTCAATTACTCCCTGGTGCTCAAGTTGGGTTAGGATCTCCCTCACTGGAGCTTTTGCTTTATGTTTTACAGGATATTGTGGCTGCGGTTGGGGTGTAGACCTAACGGGAATAACATGACAAGGAGACTCCTTGTCCCAACCTACATGATTGCGATATAAGGCAGGTGCCTGCGCTAAAGCAGCATAGGCTTCTTTTTCTGCTTCTGGAACAAGATCGGAGAGAGAAGGCAAAATGACATCTTCCCCATGCTGGAGCTTACGGACGTGCTTAGGTGTCCAGTCTCATTCGGCCAATAGGATATCGCTAGTAGGTTCATCCCAAAATATCACACTAATGGTGCGCTCCACGTGTCCCTCTTTCTAAATTTTTAAATCGTAAACCCTGTTGGGGGGGAGAACGCAGCCATCCGCTGTTTCAACTGCGATGAAATTGCTAGTTGCTGTCGCATCCAGATGATCTTTCAGACTCTGGCGACACCTCTGCTGTGCTGTCTAACAGAGTCGCTGCCCACGTCTTGTTCCTCAACAGTGTTCTCAAGTATACTGGCATTTTTAGCTGTCAGTGCTGCCACCTTTTTCTTTTTAAACTGTGGCTTTTGCTGAGGAGTATTTTCTTCTTTTTTAACGGTAGACTGCGGCAAGTCTTTCTTTTGTTTCACATATTCAGGACGTCGATCTGGACGGCCCCCTCTCTTGCTACGTCTATCCGGTGCGTCCTGAAAGGAACGAGAGGGACGTGAATCTGTCTGGAGTTTTAATGTTCTCCCTATTTCTGAGATTGCATCTCCTTTCGGAGTTCTCCTGGTGTGGAGAATCAGCTCTCTTATTTCTTCTATCTTTAAAATCTTTTTGTTTGTCCCAGCGCTACTTAGGGTCCTCTTGTGCCTGCTTAGTACCTTCCTTATTTGTGATGCCTTGTAACTCCAATTTCTTTGGCTTGGCTCCCAAACTATCCCGCCCTCTACTAGTATAGGTATCGGAAATAATTTTCGGTAGCTGTCTCTCTTGTTCCTGG
Source organism: Pleurodeles waltl (assembly GCF_031143425.1). Taxonomy (NCBI): domain Eukaryota; kingdom Metazoa; phylum Chordata; class Amphibia; order Caudata; family Salamandridae; genus Pleurodeles; species Pleurodeles waltl. The sequence goes on along the minus strand of NC_090437.1, from coordinate 344,856,511 downwards.
TGTGGAGTTTCCCGGAGACGCTGGCGTATTGCCAATGCTAACGCTTCCCCTTTAATGTTACTGAGTATTATTGAGAAACCGTGTCAAAGTTACGCATGAATTTCATTCCCAAATCCAAGGTTGGTGCAGCCCTGTGATCATTTTGTATTTGTTTTAACACTTCCGGTAAATTGGCCAGTGTCGGGGTACCATGTGTGGTAGCGTATATAGCAGCGAAGACTGTACCCCATGTGGCGCAGTCATCCACTGAGGGAACCATCCCAAAGGGCAAGCACATAGTGAGCAGTCTATGTTTTTCCTGTGGTCCCATATGGGAAAACACTGTCACGATCTGAATGCTTCTTACCGTGATTGTTTGTCAATCTCGAGGCACCACCTGGTCTCTTGCTGGTTCTAGACTGATCAAGGTAAGGGCGACCCTTTCCAGTAGCCACTGTGCTGCTGTGAAAGTAACACCAAGCAGACAGTGACCTCCAGAAGGAGTCCCAGAGGAAAAAACCCAGACCTGGGAAAAACCTCAGAGGCAAGGAACTCCTGGAAAGGAGGTAAGAGAAAAGAGAAGCGTAATATAAACTGGAAACAGCAATACTGCAGCCAAGAAAAAACAGGAGAAGTCCAAAAATCGCCGGAAATAGGAGCGAGGAGCACCACCAGAAAGGAACTGTTTGCAACGCAAGGAACAGAAGACCAACTGTGCTTATATACTGGAAAACAGAAAGTGACACGCAGGAAGTTCCAAAGACACCATCTTGAATTGGGAAAAGCCACATTTGAGTGAATGGAAAAATAGCCATGGTGTAAAAGAGGAAGCAAAGCATGCAGTGAAGGAAACACGAAATGCGGGCCAAAACACGGCCTGCGGCAGAAACGGCTGTCCAGGACTCAGACTGCCGATCTGACTGCGGTCCGCAAGAGGGGCGTTCCATGGGTACTTTACCCATGACAGTATGCACTGTTTGTGGATTAATCCCAGTAGCCAATTGGTAACAACCAGGTGCTGGCGGTGCTGGACGCGCTGGTGTTGTGTTCAATGTTCGCATTACGAACTGAACTAACCGTCTATATAATGTCACTAATTCATTATATAAATCTCGCAGATCTGCTATTGGCATATTTTGTATGCCTGGGTGAGGTGTGTATGTGGCAAACATAGGCCACATTGGTCCGTCATTACTTAAGGGACCTAGCCTCACTCTTTGTAGTACATGTGGTAGTTCTTGAGCTCTTGGTATGTGAGCAATATTTCATGATACTGGTATGCTGGGTACCGTGGAGGTATGTTTGCAATTTCATATGCGTGAAATTTATGTGTTCTTTGGTCTACCTCAGGAAATGTGACCCAACAGTAAAATGTTTCTGTTTGGTATGCTTCATTAGCTTCTATTATAAGAGTAACATCCCCGCCCTCATCTGTAAGGCCATGCGTTAATAAATGTTGTGTTAGTGCATATCTAGCATTTTCAGGAATGTCAATGACAGCAGCCATTTTTGTTTAGAAAAACGGAACACCAAAATGGGGAGTATAAGTCCTTTTATTTGTTCGAGCTCGAACAACCTACAGCTTAATCAGGTGTTACCTTTTCAGATGAGGAGGAATTTCCCAAAGACCACGGACGTCTCCGTATAATGATACTTAGGGTACCTGTTGACTGTGAGACAGTGATAGTCAGGGTATCAGTAAATTAGTGCCTCAACACCATCGTTGGTGGCGCCATGTCGTAGTTTGGACTCTTGCTTTAGGCAAGACTGATGGTTAAAGGATGACAGTACTTTTGCTTGTAGGCGACTATGCCTATCCTACAACAAGTCGCAACTGTTGTCCCAACCTTACGGCTCACTAGCAGCACCTCACCAGAAACACAATAGTAAAAGGTGATTTGTGCCAGCCTTTATGCATGGACTCGAGAATAAGACATCTGAGGGAGTGTCATGGTTAAACGGAGATTACTCCTTTCTCATAGATATATCATGTCTCATACAAACACAGGCAATGACAAAGATACAGTAAAGTTTCAATAGTTTTTATTTAACACAACTGCAGTTTGTGATATGTTGCATGGGCTGCAATGATTAGGATAATGAATAATGCAAGAAACAGAATTGTGAAGACCAGAGTCATTATTACAAAGACCTCCACCATCTTGCAATGCATAAAAAAGACATACGAGATGTAATATGCCCTAATACCCCAATGTGAGAGGCCTAACCTCCTACCTAAAGGAGAGCTCGGTTTGCTAAACCTAATCTGCCAATGCCATGTCCATGAGAGGAGCCCCCAACCCTCGTTACCTTGGAATGAGGTCTCTATCTCAGACTCCGTAGTGACACAAAGACTGGGTCGGCGTCAAGACGACATGCAGTATCGATATCAGCGATGGTGGCGATGCCCTCTGGTCGGAATCCCTCTGATTATCTGTCTAAAGTGCGAAGTATTTATACAGATCTACCACGACCTCTGACGTAGGTCTGTTCCCAAACAATAGATAACAGACATGCTTGGGATGGCAATTAATATAAACAATTCCTCGAAAGTATAGAGAGGGAAAATCCCTTAGTGTGAACACCTACTGTTTGTTTCTTTGTTGCTTGATTTTGATGCCTTAGTGCGGTGGCACTGATAATGCAAAGCATAACAAGTGGCCTAACTATAAACAAGAGAGCCATCTTAGAAGAGTTAAATAATTAAATAGTCTAAGACAGAGCAAGCTAAGTAGGTTAAAAGTCACTAGGTGACGGGGGCACGAGTCTGCAAGCCAGAGGCTAAGGGCCAGATGTAGGTAACTTGAAAATTGCGACTTGCAATTTGCGAGTCATAGCGACTCGCAAATTGCAACTCGCAATCCGAGATGCAGAAAGGTGTCTCAGACACCTTCTGCGACTCGCTATGGGGTCGCAAAGACCCACCTCATGAATATTAATGAGGTGGGTCGCAGTTTGCGACCCCATAGCGAGTCTAGGCACTCACAGGGATGGTGGCCTACTGGAGACAGCAGACCACCATGTCCGTGACTGCTTTTTTTAATAAAGCAGTTTTTTTTTCTTTTTGCAGCCCATTTTCCTTAAAGGAAAACGAGCTGCAAAAAGAAAAAATACTGAAACCGTTTAGTTTCGTTTTTTTCAGAGTAGGCAGTGGTCCATAGGACCACTGACTGCTCTGAAAAAATATTTTTGTTGGCATTCACAAAGGGGAAGGGGTCCCTTAGGGACCCCTTCCCTTTTGCGAATGAGTTACCATCCACTTCAAGTGGATGGTAACTGCGAGTTGGTTTGCGACCACATTCGCGGTCTCAAAGCAACTCTGCATCGCGATGCGGTCGCAAATAGGAAGGGAACACCCCTTCCTATTTGCGAGTCGGAATCACATTTTGCGAGTCAGTACCGACTCACAAAATGTGATTCTGCATCGCGTAAGGCCTTTTGCGCCTCGCAAACAGCGTTTTTGCCGTTTGCGAGGCGCAAAAGGCTTACTACATCTGGCCCTAAGCTAACTCCTGTTTTCCCATTAAAACAGACTAGGATTCACTACAATACAGGCGATATGCAATGCCTCCTACATCATTACCGATCTCGTGGCCAGACAGCCAGGGAGCACATATGACTCCTACATCTTTCGCCACAGCGGGATACACACAAGACTGCTAGCTGGAGATTTTGGGGAAGGATATCTACTAGGTAATTTGATAGTTCACAATAATGCATTGATGTAAGCATGAAGTCAGACAGCAAATGTATTCATTTTACTCTCTGTGCATTCAGGAAACAGTGCCTACGCAGTGCGCACCTATATGCTAATGCCCTACCTGAGCCCTGCCACTTCATCAGAGAGGCGGTACAATGCTGCACATAGGGCTACCCGCAATGTGGTGGAGCGCACTTTTGGGCTGCTGAAGAGCCGTTTCAGGTGCATCCATAGGAGTGGATGTGAAATACAGTACAGCCCTGAGATAACATGCAAAATTGTGGCCAAATGTGCTATCCTGCACAACATAGCAACCACCAGGGGCATACCAGTGGAACTCACGGAGCCAGACTCAGATGAGGATGATGATCCCTTACCACCCTTTCTACCAGCAGACAGGACCAGTGCAGCAAAAGGAAGGCAAAGACGTGCTGACATCACGTGCAACCATTTTTGATGTACGTAATTACAAATCCACTTCAATAATATGTATTTCTGTAGTTAGCATCTTTATTAACTTGACTCCAGGTAAACAATGTGTCATTAGGACATAGCTATTCACAATGGGCAGACATGATCTATTAACAGGGTCACACTATTATCATCATAGGATGACTTTATTTCTCCATGTTGAGGTGGTGTCCTGTAGCCCTCAACATCACTTCTTCCGTCCACGCACTCCACTTGAGTGCTCAGTGCCCTCGCTGGCACCTCAAGTAGCAGGTTCACCTGCAGTACTGTGTCTTGCACTGCAACGCCTCAGACTGGGACTGTCAGACTGCTGAGGCTAGAGGACTCCTCACTGTCACCAACACCCAGTTTCTTGGTTGTGGCACTGCGTGCTGTTTGCATGGCATCCACTACAATGGTAATTTGCACAAGTCCCTGTGCAATGTCCCGACTGCAATGTGCCATCTCCACCTTTGTGGCAACAGCACACCGTGATATCAGGGCTGTTGAACTTGCAAGCCGATTGACTGATCTACAGAAGCTATCAAACTTTCCCAAATATTGGTGATGGCGCCTGCGCTGGCTGATGCGCTCCTGCCATATCTCAGTGCATAGTTCCCCAATGGCCTGTGTCAACTCCTTGGTGTTTTCAGCAACTCTTTTGCTGTCCCTCGATCAGGGTATCCAAGTGCTTGTTTTGTAACCCCATATTGCTTTTGTGAGACACAAACTGTCTGTGCAGTGACTTCAAATGTTTGCATTGCAGGCGCTGCACCTTCAGCATGGAAGCTTCCAGGCCGCCAAAGATTGATGGGTCCACTCCTTCTTCTGTGCCCTGTCTGCCTGCATCGTGGCGCTTCCTGAGGAGAGTTGACTGGCACAGGTGCAAGGACTGCTGTCTTCCTGTGGGACTCGCCTCTGGTGGTGGTGTGCGTTCGTGTTCTGGCATCTCATCTGAGTCCAGGTTGTACTCTGGCAGTGGTAACACCCTTGCCCTGCGTCTAGTCGGAACAATACTGTAGGACTCACTGGTATTTGAGTCTGACTGTGGCTGTGTTTCTGCTTCCCCCACTTTTTCAGATCCTGCAGCAGCAGGGACTGAGTCACCTGCAAGGACAATGTGCAGCATGTCAGTTCTATCATTTGTCACAGATTTTCAAAGTGTTTCTTTAAATGTACAATAAATTGTGTCACCCTGAGTCATTTGTGGTGTTTCTCTATGTGGCTGCCCACTATCTTGCTATTTATGTTGTGTATTCACCTTAGGGTTGTGTACTACCACTCCCATAAGGCACTGTTGTGTTGTAAGTAAGATGTGACACAGACTACTTTTCATTGTGCATCAAGCTATGTTCTATTTCCTAAGGGACATGTGTTCATGCACATGTAGGGATACACATAATCACTGGCCTTACCTTTGCTGGTGCTGGGTGTCCCTGGGGTGTCAATGTCAGTTACACCACTGACAGCTTCTGGCAGCAATGTGGACTCCACCAGGTCTTCCATAGGGGTGGACGATGTGTGGGTGGATGGTCCTCCTCCGGTGCTCCTTGCCTCCCTAAGCCTGCTGGCCACCCTCTCCTTGGCATGGGACCGCAAGTCGTACCATCGCTTGCGTATCTCCTCCACAGAGCGTTGCGCAACACCCACTGCGCATATTTTTGTCTGGATGTCAGACGAGAGTTTCCACTTCTCACTCTCAGGTACTTGGAGTGAGGTCTTGCCAAAGAGTCTTTCATGGTTCCCAACAACCTCCTCAATGAGCACCTCCAATTATTTCTCACTGAATTTCAGCTTCCTCTTCCTGTCTCCCTTCTCCTTCCCATTGCCAGCATTGCCCATGTTGCAGTTTGATCCTGGCTTCCTCACAATGCTGACTCCCTGGTGCGGGGCTGTGTCTCTCTCACTGCTCGTATGGGTGTGGCATCTGGAAACAGCATTGGCTGACTCACTTCCTGCTTGTGATGTCATCAGGCTGTTCCGGTTTGCCGTTCTCGCTATTTGTGATGTTCAGTTACCGAATCGCACATGTTTTTGCAATTCAGTATTTGCATCTCGCAAATAGCGTTTGCGAATTTTAAGAAATCGCTATTAGCATTTTTCAAATTTGATACATCGCGTTTTGCATTTCTAAAATTGTGATTTCTTAAAATTCTCAATTTGGAAAGCGCTACCTGGAATCTTGATACATCTGGCCCTAAATCCCCATTACCTCTCCTTAAATGTGAGATTACTTAAATAGCAACATGTAGACACTGCACACACTCTAAATGCTACAAATAACGTCTCACCCACTTGGTAAGGAACAGTTGTACCTAGTTGGTAGGAAATTGTTTTCATTCCTGTAATCAATAATGGGGAGAAATAAATCAAAATGATGAAGAGATAATCCCTATCCCACAACATCCCACTCTGTATACAACCCTAGTGGTAATAAACACCAGATTGTCATACTGCGCACTTCGAGGCACAAAATGGTGAGCAAACTGTGAGTTTAAAAAAACTCTGTGGCAACAAACATAGAACACATACGTGTAATCAGAGGAAAATGCATACTAAAATGTAGGTTTCGCCTGTGGATCCTCAAGTGGCCAAACAAGCCTAAAGTCACACTCTGAGGGTATAAATCAAATGCAATAATTCATTTATAAAAAGGATTTTTGACAATCCTGTGTCGTGCCCTCCACTTCGGCTACACCTTACTCACTACATCAAGGTCTCATCCTGGTAAATTCACCAATAACGAAACACTGGGGTACATATATTAATGTGCGTCTGACTCCGTATGCTTTTTTCTTTAAGAAAAGGAGAAAGGTCCCTACTCGATGGCGAACGCATTACCTACGTCCTTACTTCTGGGTGTCAGTAGGCTAGACTGTACACCTTTTCAAAATGGTGGCCATACGCAGGACATTTCTTGGTTCCTCACGCACGATCACGTTCCATTCAATAAAGAATGAAGGATTTGTTCTGGCATAGAGAGGACTAGTTCAGGACTAAAAAGCGATGCTTATTGGTACGGACTAGTTTGGCTGAGATATCACTTGCAACGTGGTCAATGCAACGCTATGCAGTGACCACCCTGCCATTACCAAGCACATATGTTTACTATGCATGCGTTTACCACGCATATGCGTGGTAACGGCAGAGAAAGCGGTCTAGTTGTCCGGGCGGGACAGGGAGGAGCAGGGAGCACAGGAGAGAGGTAAGTGGGGTTGGGTTTCTCTGGGAAGATTGGGGTCGTTTTTAGGACAGGGTGAGGGGTTGGGGTCGTTTTTAGGACACGGCGGGGTAGGTTTTAAGGTTCAGGGCATGCGGTCGGGTAGTTTTTAGGACAGGGTGGGGTAGGTTTCAGGGTTCAAGGGAGGGGTGGGGAGTCAGGGTAGTGTTTAGGATAGGGCAGATTAGATTTTAGGGTTCAGGGTCGGGCGAGGGGTTGGGGTAGTTTTTAGGGCAGGGCGGTATAGGCTTTAGGGTTCAGGGTGGTGGTGGGGGTTGCAGTATTTTTAAGGACAGGGGAGGGTAGGTTTTAGGGTTTAAAGTAGGGGTGGGGGTCAGGATTGTTTTTCGGACAGGGTAGATTTTAAGGTTCAGGGCAGGAGCGGGAGGTCGGGTAGTTTTTAGGACAGTGCAGGGTAGATTTTAGGGTTCAGGGCGAGGCAGGGGCAGGTGTGCGGGGTAGTTTTTAGGACAGGGTGGGGTAGGTTTTAGGATCAGAGGGTCGAGTAGTTTTTAGGGCATGGCAGGTTAGGTTTTAGGGCTCAGGGCAGGGGTGGAGGGTCTGGAGGGTCAGGGTAGCTTTTAGGACAGGGTGTGATAGGTTTTAGGGTTCAGGGTGGGGGTGCAGAGATCGGGTATTTTTCAGGACAGGGCAGGGTAGGTTTTAGGGTACAGGGCGGGGGTCGTTTAGTTTTCAGGACAGTGCAGGGTAGGTTTTAGGGTACAGGGCGGGGGTCGTTTAGTTTTTAGGACAGTGTGGGGTAGGTTTTAGGGTTCAGGGCGGCGGCGAGGGGGTAGTATTTAGGACATGGTGGGGTAGGTTTTAGAGTTCACGGCGACGGCAGTGGGTAATAGTAGTTTTTATGACAGGATGGGATAGATCTAAGGGTTTAGGGCAGGGGTGGGTGCGGGGTAGTTTTCAGGACAGGGTGGGGTAGGTTTTACCGTACAGGACGGGGGCTGGGGAGTTGGGTCATTTTTAGAGCAGGGCAGGGTAGGTTTTAGGGTTCAGGCCATTAAGGGGGTCGGGTAGTTTTTAGGACAGTGTGGGGTAGGTTTTAGGGTACAGGGTGGGGTTTGGGTAGTTTTTAGGACAGGGTGGGGTAGGTTTTACGGTTAAGGATGGAGGCGGGGGAGTTGAGGTCGTTTTTAGAACAGGGTGGGGTAGATTTCATGGTTCAGGATAGGGGGTTGGGGTGGTTTTTAGGACAGGGTGGAGTAGGTTTAAGAGTTCAGGGCGGGAGGGTTGGGGTACTTTTTAGGACAGGTTGGGGTAGGTTTTAGGGTTCATGGCAGGGGCTGGGGATCGGGATCACTTTTAGAACAGGGCAGGATAGGTTTGAGGGATCAGGGTGGGGGTGGGGGGTTGGGGTAGTTTTTAGGAAAGGGCAAGGGAGGTTTTAGGAAAGGGGCGGGATGGAGTATGGTATCAGGTGTATGGGGGCAGGGCAGGGGAGTTTTTACCACAAATGTTCCTTTACCAAACATGCTTTTACAATGAAATTCGTTGTTTAGGCATGCGTGCAAAGGCATGCGTGGTAAAGACTCTGTCGTTGTTGAGACCGCATTGCAAAGGCATGCATGATATACGCATGCTTTGTTCCATCATACATCAAGTTAGGGGCTGTTAAGTAGATATGGGACATGTTTATCGACATGTCCCATGTCTCGAGAAATCAAATTAAAATAATAAATTATTTCTATTAAAGGACTAACAAAGATAATAAGGTGTCCTCACATAAGGCTATTCACGAAAAAGGGGGGAGTTTAATTATCTGAAATTGTTTGTGAAAAAGGAATAAAAGAAAAGAAAAACAGACAAAATATGTATGTGTAAAAATTGTTTTATCCCTGTTGTCACTTCTGCATGAATAAAGTGTTTAAAAAAATTATATATGTGGCTTACAAACAGTGTCTTCATGAAAGTACTCAGTGTAGTGGTGTGACCTTGTAGGTTTGTGGAACCATATATTGTTTTGTTTTAGAGGTGGAAATATTAAACCTCTTGCGACTACTTATAGGATATAACCCTTTTTTCAAGCAAGAGAAAACAGGAAAAAGGGTTATTGTCAAAGATGGACAACAAATGTCAGGATGCTGCTAATCAGGATCCACTGAAATTGCCCAATGGCATATTGCCGTTCAGGCCAAAGTTATGAGTGTTGAGTTTGAAAACCCATCTCTGTCCTTTCTCCAAAAGTATCTTTCCACAACTTATGTCCGATACATGCTCCAAGACTACCCATTTGTAATCGGAGACTGTGTGCCGATTTTGTTCTATGTAATGAATAGACAGCTTAATGGTTGCTCTACCACATCGCAAATTACTCCTGTATTCTTCTATCCTAGTCTTTACTTTGTGAGTGGTCATTCCCATATAATAAAGACCACCTGGGCATGTTATGAGGTAAACAACCTTTGCCGTAATACAGTATGTAATGGTTGTAGGTTCCCATTTGTATGGTCATCAAAGATAATGATCTTTGTGGCTTTCGTGCGACGGCAAACACTACATCCACCACATGGGTAACGTGGAGGGGTATTGGTAGGTTGCCTGGTGTTACCCATGCACTTTGTGGGTGAGTATTCACTAGTAGATCCCTTAGGCTCTTGTCTCGTTTGTGTGAAAACATAGGTTTTGGTAAATTCAAAGGGCCACTGCTGAGGATCCGCCAATGTTCGTTGATTATTTTGCTTACTTTGTTTGATGCTGTGTGAAAGGTAGTAATGCAAATGAGTCTTTCGTTCTGTTCTTTTGGTAGGGGAACTTCTAATATTGCTTCCCTATTATTATTCCTTGCACGTTTCATCACTTTTCCCACAATCCTTTGGGGGTATTTTCTTGCTTTTAGGTTGTTTGCTAAATCGGGTGCTTGTTTTTTGTAATCCTTGATATCGGAACAGTTTCTTCTAAGTCTGAGGAATTGCCAGAAAGGGAGATTTTACTTAAGATGACGTGTGTGGAAACTGTCATATAGTCATAGGCAGGTATTTGCTGTAGGTTTTTCATGAGTAGTAGTTTTTAACACTTCTTGATATGATGCAATGTTCAAATCCAGGAATTGCAGCTCTTTATTACTCATGGTGTAAGTGAACTTCAAATATTCATTTTGTGTGTTAAGCCAATTGAAGAAGGATGCTTTTGTCACTTTACCGCCATTCCAGATGACTAACAGATCATCTATATACCTTTTCCAAAGGGAGATTCTATTCGGGAAAGGGTTATGGGTACTTAGTATTTTGCGTGCTTCCAAATGGTGTAAATATAATCCAGCTATGCTCGATGCAAAGGTACTCCTCATGCTGGTCCTGTGTTTCTGTAAATAGAGAGCTCCTAAATCCCATTTTGTTTTTCGTTAAGACCCGTTTACAGCATTCCATTACCATATTTCTTGGTGTTTGATATTCTCAGTCTACTTCAAACAGAACATCCTTCAGTATGTTCAGAGTCTACTGTTGGGGGAGAATGGTATACAAAGGTCCTATATCCAACCCCACAAGTAACTGACCTTCAGGATCAAATTCAACAGTGGTGGCTAGTGACATTGGAAAGTGATGGGGCATAAAAGTTGTGGATGAGTTTTAAGTAGTGGATGAGCAATGCGAGAGAGCCCCACTGACAAAGTGGAAGGTTGGGAGGAGTGAGGGGTCTCCTCTGGAGAAACTTTTGGAATAAAGGGAGGGGCAAATGTCGTATTTTAAAGCTAATTTCAATAAATAATTTTGTGAAAGATTTATAAAAAATTCTTTATATATGGTCTTGAACTATGTCAAACCATTAAAGAATGCCCTATATCTTACTACATCCTGCCTCACGTGTCTTGGCAGCAGAGAAGCAGTTTGTGTATGTTTACAACACCTAAAGTGGGAGTTGTAGTCACAAAGAAGAGTAATGTACCAGCGGAAGAGGAATAAAAGTGACTTCAGCAGTGGGGTTTTGCACAAATATAATGCTTTAAATGTGCCAGCAGAGCAGGAGGGGTCAAAGTCATCACAAATCTTTGTCAATGGACAGCAGTAGTGAAGCTAACACAAGCGTGGGGGTCAAGTCACCTCTAGAGCCAGTGTGAAAGGATAGCTCTGCTGGTCATGTGTAGGTCACTGAGGTCATACAGGTTTGAAGGTAGATAATGTCACACATGATGACAAAGGCAGACAATAATTGTTAACATGTCAGTCTCTGATTTACTAAACATGTGTCATCATTAAAAATACAAAAAATCCTGATTGCACCATGAAAACAATGACTTTTAAACACAAAGCCCAGGACTGGAGCCTGGTGACCTGACCACAAAAATTATGTTCTGCAACCAACATATCAGTGTCAATGTTAAAAAAAAATTGATTTCAAAACTATCCTGGATGTAAATCAACCAGTGGTCATCCCATGTACAGAAGGAAAAGATAGTATTGGCATCAGGGGGTCTGTCTTACATCACATGCTCTGATCCTAAACCTGGTAGACTGCAACTAGGATGTCTTTGCACCTCTGAAATGATGGATATGGTGATAAGCCTGTATTTCTTTTTTTTAAACATGAAATCTTTACATTGTGACAAGAAAGCTGTAAATCCACAAGTTCATGACATCAAAGTAAAGTAAATAAACAATGGTGATTAGTAAGTAAGACTGCAATAAGCAATAAAGACGCAAATCAGCAATTACATTTTACATTACCCTCTCCACCAGATGTGTTTCAGGCTGTGAAGGACACTGGTGGCAGAGCAAAGATACTTTGGGCTCCAATGCGAGAAATGAAAATGGCCCATTGACACCAAGCTTGGTTGTTAAAAAAAAACATGCAGCTAAGGTTGGGTTACAGCTGCGGGCCTCTCATGCAACTACAGTTCAAACCAAAACTTGATACATTGCTTCTCACTGCATTTAGCCACAACGAAGCGCTGTAAATAACAAGAGGTAATCTGACCTAATGTGTTTGATGATACACTGGCTATGCCACTGGGTTGGCCACACAAAAGGTGGGTGCCCTTTAAAATTCAAATCTTACCTCAAAACATTATTTTTCTGTGAAGAAGTTCACCTGGATGTTTAGGACCTGCTAGCGTCCATGATCCATCAAACAGCAAGGTGATGGACAGTATGCTTTAATTAATCTCAGCCACTGGCTAGTTGTGATCACTCCGACTCGTACTTAATTCTTTCGTAACAGTACCCCGAGCCCCTCAGCCAAACCAAGAACTGCTCTTATGATGCATATAATTAGAAGCAGCATAAGAGCAGTGCTGGGATTGGCTGGGGCATGCAAGCGAAACACTCCACTGATGGGGCTGTGTCTTTGCAGAAGCCCGAACTGCGCATGTAAGATTGTCCACAGCAAAATCGGCCAATCAGACATGCGCAGCTCAGTTTCAACCTCAGCTTTTCGTCCCATTCAGTGAGAGCTCCGTAGCCCCTCCCACAACGAAATAAAATTAACAGAGTTAGGTACGGGGCTAATTTAAATTGACAAAATGAGCCTGGGAGGTAGTGTATCTCAGCAGCAAGGGTGTAAACGGCTCTGTGCCCATATGAAGGAACCACCGCTGAAATTCAATATCACTTAAAAGGCATAATAAAATCTTTTGTGTCCCTTCAGTATGCACTTGTGACTTGGACTATTCGTCTTAGAAATGCACCCGCAAAGTTGGACAAGGGCTCTAGTACCAAGTCTATCCCTAAACTATGGGGCATCCAAATTCTTGTGAATTTTCAGGATGGTGTTAAAAATTGGCGTTATGGGTGATTTATTAATAAGGAAAGCCCCTTCTTCTTTTGTGATCCAAGCATTAGCTAGTGCCTCTTCCACCATGCTGCCAATTTCTTTCATAAGGTAGCCAGTAGGGTCTGTTTGTAGGCGTTCATAGTTTCTTGTGTCACTCAAGAGGTGGAGGCATTCATTCCGATAAACCTCTCTTGATTGGATAACAATTGCACCCCCTTTATCAGCCGGTTTTATCTCTATGTCTCTATCACATGCCAGTTCCTTTATAGCTGTCTTCTCTTCTTTTGTGGTATTGTGAAAGGTTCTTATCTGGTGAGGATCGATCTCACCTATTTCTCCTAGGACTGCTATTTTCAAAAGCCCGAATTTCTTTACCCTGACCCAGTGCTGTAACTGTGCAATGCCAAGGGTTGAACGTATCATTATGTATTGAGATTCCACTGACTGCTGTGTGATGCCCTCTGCCAGACAAATCCACCTTCATGAACACCTAAAGATTCATAATTGCACAGTCACCTGACTGTGCCAATAAATACACACCATTGATTATGGCAATGTGTGGTCTGAAATGGAGATTAGCCTGCAGATAAATGCAGCCTCAATGAGCTGCCCTGTGAACCCAGGGGCCTATTTATGAAAAAGTTATGTAGTGCAGTGCAGCGCAGTGCAGCAAGTCACCTTGCTGCACTGCATGACAGGGAAAGGGCAGGAATGCACTGCATATAAGGCAATACAGTGCACTCCTGCCTTTTTCCCTGCGCTGGTGTCCTTTTGGCAGTCTAGCGCCAATGCAGGCACCATTGCACCATGGTGCAAGGGTGTCTGCTTTGCATGCAGGATTGTTTTTGTGTAGGAAGGGAATTGTCTGCACAAAAGCAAACCTGAGAGGCATATTCCTCTTTCTAAGTGTGCTGTAGAAAGAAGAACACATAGAAAGAGGAAGTAACAAGAAGAAATAAAGATATTTCTCCTTCTTACGCCTCTCCTCGTGAGGCATATCATTTTGGGGGATAATCAGATTTATCAGTTCTGGTAAATCTGGGAAAAGGTAAAAAACCATGGGTGTTGTGTGTGAACACTTATGCAATGACAGTGGAATGCCTCTCTTGCGTAGAGTAAGGAAACATAGTGATTTGCACTGTGTTGCCTTACTCCATATTTATGGAGCCATGCAAAGTGGCCTTGCGGGGCTTCATAAATCTGACTTAAGGATTGTGTCTCTCTTGGACCTGGCCCTTTTTGCAGGGTTATCCCAAAACTTTTTACCTTTCTCCTCCTGTTTTTCTGGCCCTCTTTGTATTGGTGTTAGGACTCTGGGAACTTCACCACTGCTGATCAGTGCTAAAGTGCAAGTGATCGGTGTTAAACCCAGTGTGGTTGGCTTAGACCTGTTTGGCACATTTAATGTACCTGTAAGTCCCTTGTACAGTGGTGGTATCCCATATATCCAGGACCTGTAAATTAAATGCTACTAGTGGGCCTGCAGCGCATCTTGAGCCACCACAGAAGTGGCCTTTCAAACCTGTCTCAGGCCTACAACTGCAGGCGCAGTGTATTGCCACTTTGACTTGGCATTTAAAGTTACATGCCAAGCCTGAACCTCCCCTTTTAGTACATATAGGTCAACCCTAAGGTAGGCCCTAGGTAGCCCAATGAGCATTTTGTTGTGTTGGTTAAAAAGTAGGACATGTGCCTTCATTGTGTTGCATGTCCTGGCAGTGGCAAACAGCCTATTTGGTTTCTCACTGCTGTGAAGCCTACTCCTCTCATAGGCTAGTATTTGGAATTCCTTTAAAGGTAGTTAAGTGGTAATTTCTGATCTGAGAGGAGTAGCGTGGGCGTGTTTGGTATGGTGACTAGAAACCCTTCTTATGATATAGGTGGATTTTTCATTACCATTATGGAAATGCCAGTTTTAGAAAGTGGGCATTTCACTGTGCTTATGACTCTTGTGCCTTACAGCCAGACTCCAATCCACATCTGGGGTAGAGTGACAGCTGGGCTTTGTGCATACTTTCCAGATAGCCATCACACAGGGAGGGGTGGGGTGTAACCGGATTACATCTGCATACAGAAATGGCCTTTCTGGGCTGGGAGACGGGGGGGCAGGGTGCACTTACATTTGTATAGGATGTGTCCTGCCCTCACACAAAGGGCTTGTTTACCGCCTAATTATGTCTGGAGCCACAGCTGGAGCTGAAAGGAGGTGCTGTGCACTTCTATATTGCTTTTGAAGTGCCGTCTAGAACAAAGACATTTTGAGTATAAGTGTGGGGCTGTGACCCCCATCTTTTTAGTCACTGTGTGGGACTTGTAACCAGACACTGCTGGCTCTACATACTGCACCAGAGGATTGCTGTGCTGAGAGAAAAACCACCACTTGGACTTTGCTTTGCTGACCTACTTGGCTGTCAGTGAGACCGCCACTTTTCTGAAGAAACCAGGGTGCTGGCCTGCTGCCTGCTTCTCTGCTCTTGTGTTCCCCAGTTGGTCTCCAGGGACAGGGTGGTGTGCCCCACCCCGTGTTTTCTACATTCCAGCAGGCAGTGAGCGCTTTGTCAGTGCCCGGAAAGTGCTGGGGATTGCCTCGCAGGTTGTGGACTGAACACTCCCCTGAACACTGAACAGCACGTGTTTTCTCTTGGGGCCGGGGAGTATGGAGCACTTTGTCTGAAACACGTGAGGATCACGGGTGTCCAGTGAAGCTATAACCCTCCAGGAGGAGAGGACCTTCAACCAGGCATGATTGCCACTCATCAGAGGAGTCGTTCTATGTTGAGTATGCCCTGCAGGTGTGGAGGGCTTCCCATGCCTCTGACGGGGCCCTAACATAGTGCACAACACCCTGAGGGCACCCACAGTCTGGGCCACCTCCGTGTCAGGATTTGTCTGATACCTTTTCTTGGGAGCCGTCCCTGCTGACATTGCGCACCTGGCAGAGTGCTGGTACGTGGTTGGGGGTGCAGTTTTCCCCCAGGAGCTTATCAGTCTCAGAAAGACTCGAGTGAGTCGGAGTGCTGGGCTTCGTGGCAGACGAGGCCTCCAAACCAGGGGGCTCATTTGGATTACCACAGTGTTAGTAGCTGGCTTACACTGGTTGGTGCAGGGGACCCAGTGAGGTCTCCCCGTGAAGCCCTTCTGTAGGGATTGCCCCCCATGTTTGTATCTACCTTGAGCGCATTTGTCCTGCATTCTCTGGGATGAAACCACGGAAAAGGACCCCAGGAGCCAGTCACGCCAGGAGGAAATCTGTTCTGGGGATAAAGCAAGGTGCTGGGCCAGGCAATCCAAGCCCGAGTCTACGATTGCCCCTCACTCCTAGACCTGAGGCTTTGCTGCCCTGCTTGTGACCAGAGTTTAACAAGTGATAGAATAACAACTTATCACTTGTGCTATTGAAGAGAAACTGAACGTACGAGGTGGAGGGTCTTTTAAGGCACGCATTCTAAATATACATCATTTGGGCCATCTGCCCCTAAAGTTGGTTATTACAGCCAAAAGATGGATGCTGTGTATGCAAGGAAGAGCCCTCGATCCTGGATAATGCAAGCCCTGGCTGGGACTATGAAAGATTCTCTGACACAACAGTGTGGTTTGTATAGGCTCCTTATATTTCTACTCTTGCAAATTTCAACTTGGAGTCTTTTCATAAATGTTCACATGGAGTCACACTGGTACAATTTCACTATTATGCTTTCTGTTGTACGTTGCCATTTCCAAGTGTGTCAGCGTCACCTAGCCTTAAAGTCCCAATCCACTTTAGACTTAGCCAGGGAGATTTCTTCCGACTCTCCCCTTAATAGGGTGATGTATGACGGCGGCCACTAAAAGTTAGAACGCATGGCCAGGAGCGTCTTCTGGTGGATTAGAATACATATAGACACAACTTTCTCATCTTTTCATTATGAGAAGGTAATGCAGACTGTTAACTAGACGATGCTGAATTCCGTAGAATAATACGTGGGACCCTAGGAAAGCGTGTATTACCAAACTGGAGTTGTGAGGTTTTCCACGAGACAGAATTAACTAATATTTTTTTCCACTGATGTCATGCGGCAGCGCGTGATAATCAATCCAAAACACCTTGGCCCACATTTATGCTTTTTGTCTAAAAACTGAGCTAATGCAGTTTTGCGACAAAAAGTTTAGCGACGGCTTGCGTCATTTAACAACTCAAGCAAGGCACCGTATTTATTGAATGGTGCAAGCCTGTGCTAAACTTGGGCTAGCGTCTTAGAAGAAAGCGCTAGCCGGGTGGGGGTGGCAGAAGGAAAAGAGGGGGATGTGAGTCAGAAAATGATGCTAGCCTGGTTAGAGGCAAAAAAAAATGCCTTTAACCAGACGAGCGCCATTTCTTGGCGCACAACCACCAAAAACATGACTCCTGTCTTCTGAAAGACAGGAGTCATGCCCACCACCCCAATGGCCAGCACAGGGGAAAAGAGTCCCCTGGGCATGACCATTGCACCCTGTGCCATGCAGAAGGCCCCAAGTTAGGGCCCCCGATGGCAAAAAAAAAATACTTACCTGGACTTACCTGGGATGGGGGTCCCCCATCCTCCGGTGTCCCTCTAGTGGGGGTGGGGGTGTTCCTGGGGTTTGGGGAGGACACCTGTGGACCCATTCCATGGTGTTTAACCATGGAAATGGGTCCACAGGTACCCTAGCACCTGGTCTGACCCAGGCGTTAAATAATGGTGCTAAGCAGGCTTAGCGCCATTATTTAGGCCCGCCTCCCACCCGTGCACCATTTTTACCACGGTTTTTGGACAGGAACACCTACCTTGCATCTCATTGATGCAAGGTGAGTTCACGCATCCAAAAACTGACGTTAACTCCAATATTTTGATGCTAGACAGGTCTAGCTTCAAAATATAAATACGGAGTTAAGTTTGCACCGTTTTTGCATTAAAAAATTATGCACAAACGGCGCAAACAGAGTATAAATATAAACCCTTGCATCCTGATGGTGAAATTCCAACCACCTTCCTACAGATTCGGTAGAATTCTAAAGGGGCATATTTATAAGCCCCTAGCGCCACCTTGCCCCACATTTGCGCCATTCTGTTTGACGCTAATGTGGTCCAACGAGTCCAAAATCCTTTCGTCATATTTACAAAGTGGCGCAATGCATGCATTGCACCACTTTGTATCCCTTTGCGCTACAATATGCCTGTGCCAAGCATAATGTATGCAAAGGTGAGAGTTTCCCCGTTAGGTCAGCCGAAAAAATAGCGAAGTGCAGCTCCACTTTTGTTAAATATACCCTAAAATTCTTAATGAAACTGGTACTTCTACAGACCCTCAGCTCTGATTCTCTAAAATACTTTTTGCGACCACAATTTAATATGAACACAGTGCAAGAGAATGACACATTCCAGCACAGGAATAAAATCAAACTACTGTAACACTTGTGGATTGTAATAGCTGAGCTATATTCTATGCCACAAGTTGTCTTGTGGCCGCAAGCTGCTAAAAGGCACGTTCTTTACATCGGATAAGGCTACTGAAGCACAAAAGAGCTGACTACTGTGTCTTATATATTTCATCTGCCTCCTTTAGCTGAAACTGGTAGATGTGAGACTTTATCTCCCGGCGTTAAATAAATTGCATTCCTCGTTGAACCAGATTGAGACATCAGTGAGCCTGCTAGGTTTCCAGCACAGCATTAGTTATATTCAGAGCACATTGGTAGCAGTGTATGAGGGATTTTTGGAAGGACGCTATTTCAAGATGAGTGAGATCTTGAGGTGAAATCAGCTGCCCTGTAATATCATTAATACAAAACAATATTTTCTAACCACAGTAGTTCAGTGGATCCTGGACGTTCTCGAGGAAAAGTGGCCAACTTCTTTTGCTTTCTTCGATCAACTATGTGTGTGTTCGGTTCGCTTCAATATCAGAGACAACTGTTCTCCGAGGTATACAGCGGCTGACATGGTGCACAGTAAGAGAGCAGAGGACCAGTATTGCTTAAGGATCCTGGCGGGAAAATGACTGGATCAGGCCTTGCAAACAGGTCTGCCCAAGATTTAAGGAGTAGCTTATTATAGCATTTAACATCCAAATCTTCAAGCTAGGTAACCTTCAGGACCTAACCTCAGGGGGGTAGAAAAAGTGCTCATGAGAAGGGATGCCATTTATGGCAAATAGGCAAAACAGTCTTCATTAACTCATGACCTTCAAAAACAAAAATGAAAATGTAGCTCTCTGTCATACATTGAGCAACTCAATGTAAAATAAGGCCCGTATTTATACTTTTTGACGCTAAACTGCGCTAACGCAGTTTAGCGTCAAAAAGTTTAGCGCCGGCCAACGCCATTCTGAAGCGCCATGCGGGCGCCATATTTATTGAATGGCGTTAGCCGGCGCTAGCAGACCGGCGCTGCCTGGTGTGCGTTGAAAAAAACCACGTACACCAGGCAGCGCCGGCGTATAGAAAAATGGCGTTAGGGCGTCTTAAAATGGGGCAAGTCAGGTTGAGGCAAATAAATCGCCTCCACCCGATTTGCGCCATTTTTATCAACGCCCAGACGCCATTTACATGACTCCTGTCTTAGTAAAGACAGAAGTCATGCCCCCTTGCCCAATGGCCATGCCCAGGGGACTTATGTCCCCTGGGCATGGTCATTGGGCATTGTGGCATGTAGGGGGGCACAAATCAGGCCCCCCTATGCCAAAAAAAAATATAAAAAAAATAAAAAATTATACTTACCTGAACTTACCTGAATGTCCCTGGGATGGGTCCCTCCATCCTTGGGTGTCCTCCTGGGGTGGGCAAGGGTGGCAGGGGGGGTCCCTCGGGGCATGGGAGGGCAGCTGTGGGCTCATTTTGAGCCCACAGGTCCCTTAACGCCTGCCCTGACCCAGGCGTTAAAAAGAGGCGCAAATGCGGGTTTTTTTGCCCCGCCCACTCCCGGGCGTGATTTTTGCCCGGGAGTATAAATACGACGCATTTGCGTCGCAGTCATTTTTTTAGACGGGAACGCCTACCTTGCATCTCATTAACTCAAGGAAGGCGTTCACGCAAAAAAATGACGCTCATTCCTCATACTTTGGCGCTAGACGCGTCTAACGCCAAAGTATAAATATGGCGTTAGTTTTGCGCCGAATTTGCGTCGAAAAAAACGACGCAAATTCGGCGCAAACGGAGTATAAATATGCCCCAAGGGGGTCCCTTAGGGACATTCAGGTAAGTTCAGGTAAGTATAATTTTTTATTTTTTTTATATTTTTTTTTGGCATAGGGGGGCCTGATTTGTGCCCCCCTACATGCCACAATGCCCAATGACCATGCCCAGGGGACATAAGTCCCCTGGGCATGGTCATTGGGCAAGGGGGCATGACTCCTGTCTTTACTAAGACAGGAGTCATGTAAATGGCGTCTGGGCGTCGTTAAAAATGGCGCAAATCGGGTGGAGGCGATTTATTTGCCTCAACCTGACTTGCCCCATTTTAAGACGCCCTAACGCCATTTTTCCCTACGCCGGCGCTGCCTGGTGTACGTAGTTTTTTTCCACGCACACCAGGCAGCGCCGGTCTGCTAGCGCCGGCTAACGCCATTCAATAAATACGGCGCCCGCATGGCGCTTCAGAATGGCGTTAGCCGGCGCTAAACTTTTTGACGCTAAACTGCGTTAGCGCAGTTTAGCGTCAAAAAGTATAAATACGGGCCTAAATGTATTAAGACAGCGCTTTAAGTTTAACTTTAGAACTAAGGACATCTGCAGCTTAACGTTTAAGGTAGTTGATTGCTTCCACGACAGTGTGATATATGAATATAGGGTTGCATATATGGCATTTTGAGAAAAAGCACTTTGAAGGCAGGAGAGTAAGAGTTAATACCGCACAAGATGGCTGTCCATCCACACCCATATTACATGGGCATTAACTTGCCTAGAAACATAGCTTGCTGTTCGTACCCTGTTAATTTACAAAGTCATAACAAATGAGGTCGGCTGTAAAAATAGGAAGTGGAATAGAATTCCCCTGGTTGACATAAATGCTCTCTTTTACAAAGAAATCATAGCTCTAACAAACTGAAGCCTTACCACAGGGAAGGAAAAGCAATTGGTGGTGGGATGTATCAAAACCATACCTGTTAGACCTGGCATCCTTATGGTGGTCTCACCCCACATCTTTTGCCTTTTACCTCCTGTTCTGTTGCTGTATCTTTTTGTTGGCCTTAGAACGCTGGGCACTTTACCACTGCTAGCAAGTGCTAAAGTGCATTTGCTTCTCCCGTAAACCTGTTAACATTAGTCTATCCACAATTATCATATTTAATTTACCTGTAGGTCTCTTGTAAAGTGGTAAACCATATACCCAGGGTCTGTAAATTAAATGCTACTAGTGGGCCCACAGTACTGACTGTGCCACCCACTTAAGTAGTCCCGTGAACATGACTTAGGCCTGCCATTGCAGAGCCTGTGTGTGCAGTTTCACTGCCACCTCGACTTGGCATTTAAGACCTCTTGCCAATCCCTAAACTCCCCTTTTCTTACATACAAGTTACACCTAAGGTAGGCCCTCGGTAGCCCAATAGGACAGGGTGCCATGTAAGTAAAAGGCATGACATGTACTTTTTAAGTTTTACATGCCCTGGTAAGAAAAAACTCCCAAAGTTGTTTTTTATTACTGTGAGGCCTGCGGCTCGTATAGGCCAGCATTAGGAATGCCTTAAAATATTTTTCGGCTGCAATTCCGGATCAGAGAACAGTAGCTGCATTATGTTTAGTATCATTGGAATGTTAATCATAAATCCTCTTTACTGGTAAAGTTAGATTTATTATTACGATTTTAGAAATGTCATTTTAGAAAGTAGGCATTTCTCAGCCCTCACTGCCTTGTGTGCCTACAGCCTGTCTCCAATACACGTCTGACCTGGGCTAGGTGACATCTACACTTCTGCATTCTCTCCAGACACTCACAACATATGATAGTCAGCTGCATCTGCATTCAGCTGCATACTGATGGGTCTTCCTGGGGAGGAGGTTGCAAAGGGCTCTTACTTACATTTCAAAAGGGTAGTGGCCAGAACCATCACAAAAGGGGTGAGTACCTCCCAATAGTAGTCTGGAGCCAGGGCTGGCCTTAAAGGGGGATCTGTGCACTTCAGAGAAACCTTTTGAAGTCATCCCCCACATCAAAGGCACTTTTTAGTATAAGTACCGGGTCTCCCTAAAACTAGTACAGTCCAGGACTCAAGGAAACTCTGCTAGAGACTGCTCTGTGCCAGGATTGTAACCCTGCAAAGATTGACTGTTCCCAGGAACTGCTGCCCTGCTGATCTCTTTCCTGCCACCAAAGAACCAACAATCACCCCCAGCATTACTCCAAGGACTTTCTGACTTGCCTCCGGTTCAAGTGAGGGTCTCCGGGACACCAAAGACCTCATCCTATCATACATCGTAAAGCGTGCTCTGCATCTGTTATGTGGGAATCATCGTGCCAGCTGACTCCCGTGGGACTGACCACTTTCCCCCACAAGCTTGGTAGGCAGCCTTCTCTGTGGTAAGAGGTGGCCCACATGGTAATTGAAGCACAAGCAGTTTGGGATCTAGAGAGCACTCCCAGGACTCGCACTTGACTGGCTATGCAGCGCGGTACACACAAATCCAGTCTCCCACCATAGAGAGTGCTCCCGGGACTTGCACTGAAGCACCCCGCTCTGCGCAACCACAAACAACATCTCAGCAGGTATGGTGAGCTCAGGCTACTTCAAAGGGAATTACAGTTTCCCTAAAACTGCGGCCCCCAAGCCCTTCACATGCTCTCCCCACTGCCCTGAGACTCTGCAATGCTTTACCGACACCTACTGTTGCTCCCCGTGGTCTAAGCAACATCTACCTCGCTTCGCTGGGACTTTTGTGAACTGCAGCTCTGGTTGCGCTACAGAGAGGAGTGCAAACAGAGTGACTACCTAATTTTCTCTAAGAGAAGAGCATTCACATCGCAGGATTCTTCACATCATGTTGAGCCACATATGTTGCTAACAGCACCGCTTTAATAACTTTAAAAAGTGAATCTCTCATACTTTAGTGATTGGAATGTTGTCATTTTTGTCTTGTTTTCCCCAGATAAACAAGTTTACACCTATGTGAAAATAGTCTTTTTGTGATGTGCCCATTGTGATTTTCTGGGTGTGTGATGCACAAATACTTTACACATTGCCTTCTAAGTTAAGCCTGCCTGGTCTGTGCCATGCTACCAGAGGGTGAGCACAGGTTAATTTAGGTTGTGTATTTGACTTACCCTGACTAGGATTGTGGTCCCTACTTGGACAGGGTGCATACCTCTGCCAACTAGAGACCCAATTCCTAACATTGGTGATCAGCTGTGAGGATAGAACTTGTGTTTGTGCAATACCATATAGTAATTTAGTGTTCACTATAACTCTATACTTAGACCAACTCGAACCTATTCCTCCTGATTGTGGAAACGTTTGCCTGTCCTGTACCAAATGGGACTTTTGATTTTCCAGTTCTCCCTAAGTGGCCTGTTAAATTATGTCTTGCTCGGGAGAAGCCGCACCTGGACCTAAAGTTATTGAATTTGAGCTGACCAGGTTGGAGTCTTACACTGTGCAACAGCTGTAGGATTTATCCAAGGAGTTTCAGGAGTCTACAAAAGTTTTACCAGAAGATGGAGCTGCAGAAGTCTTTGAGAGCTCCCTACAGGAGAAGACATCCCAGAAGAGGTGCAGGAAATCCTTGAGGAGGAGGAGGATGACCTGATTCTGGATTCCCATGATGAAGTGGAACCACCTGTGGAAAGGGTCAACAGTTTGCCAGGAGCAAGAGGGGTTTCCAGACCAGGGAGCAGTGTCTCTTACAGGAACCTGTTACTAGAGAAGCTGGCAGACAGGAGGGAGGAAAGAAAACTCAAGTTGGAGATTGCTAGATTGGAACAGGCTCATGAGGAAAATAAACTGGCCTGTGAGAAGAAGTTGGCCCATGAGCTCTGTTTGAGAGAGATGGACATAAGAGCTCTGGAAGTAGGGTTGAACAATGAATTGATGGCAGCATACCTGCAATCTCTTCAAATTAGTCTAAAATCCACATCCCAAAAGAGGTGGTTCCCAGTTTTAGTGTGGGAGTGACGTGGATAGGTGCTTTACAGCCTATGAAGTGACTTTGAGAGTGCACGGGGTCCCAGAGGAGTTCTGGGGAGGTAGTCTTTGGTGGTACATGCCCCCAGTGGGGAGGGACAGCCTCCTCACCTTAGGGACAAATGACCAGACCAAATACCCTGCTCTGAAATCCATCTTAATCAAGAGGTTTGGTCTGATACATGAGAAGTACAGGCAGAGGTTCAGGGCCAGTCGCAAACTCAACACACAAGCATGAGTAGATTTTCTATATTAGGCTGGTAAGGCACTGTGGGGCTGGGTGAAGGGCAGCAAGGTTAATGATTTTGATGGACTGAATAACTTGTTTTCCAAGAAGTAAATGCTTGATCATTTTTGTTACAGAGCTGCACCAACTCCTGGTGCATAGCATGCTGACTCATCCCACGAGGCTTGCTGAGGAGTCAGACATCTGGGTCAGCACCAGAGTGTCCACAAAGGTGTCTCAAGGGGACTCCCAAAAGGGTGGTCAGGGTTCTCACCAGAAGAAAGAGGGGGGAGATAAAAAGGCGTTCTCTAAAGGCCCTCAGAACAACTCACTGGGGAAAGTGTCTGGTTCTCATTCCCAATCTGGTCACCAGAAACCAAACTACCCTGACAAAAGTTAGCAGCCCAAAATGCCCAAGTGCTATGAGTATGGCAAGTATGGACATTACAAGGGGGACCTAAAGTGTTCACAAAAGAGTGCACCCTCCCACTGGAGTTAAAACCCCACAGGTGGCTAGCATAGTGCTGGGGGAGGAATTTGTCACAGTCAATGGGGAGAGATTAGTGGGGTTACTCTAGTGTCCCTGGGTGACAGTGAGATGGTTCCTAAGATCAATGTGCCATAAAATACTACCAGGTATAGGCAATGGGTCACCATCAATGGGCAAGATGGTGAGGCTCTGAGGGACACAGGTGTCAGTACGACTATGGTAAGGAGTCAGCTGGTGTCCCCAGAACAGGTGATTCCCAATGCATTTGACCAAATGTGATGGCTGACAACACTCTCACTATCCAGTGTCCCTTGTTCCATTTGAGTGGAGGGGGTTCAAGATTTCTGAAGGTTGCTGTGAGCCCCACCATGCATGTGGACCATTTGTTAGGTAGTGACCAAGAGTCTTCTGCCTGTAAGGAAGTAGAGATCAAGGCACATGTGGAGATGTTGGGGTTACCTGATTGGATTTGTGCTGCCACAAGATCCATGGCTGCCCGGGAAGGGAGTCAAGTAGGGCTTTAGCCAGGAATAATGGCCAAGCCAGCTGCTAAAAAGAGGAGAGGTAGAGGGTGTGGTAAACCAGCCCCGAGTGTACCCTTAGTGAGATGGATGGGTCACCTACAGTGGCCGCCTTGGAGTTCATTGAGAAGGGCACTGCTTCCCTTATTTACCTGCCTATACCTGCTGACTGACATTTGAAAGAAGGAGCCACCAAGGAGGAGTTCTGTAGGGCACAGAGGGAGTGCTAACCCTTGAGGGCATGAGGCGACAGGCTGAAGCCCAAGCAGCAGTTGATGTCTCTGGGAGCTAGCACATTTACTGGGAGGGCAACCTTCTTTACAGAGAGCCTAAGGCACCTGTGCATGGGACAACAAGTGCCCTTGGGGTCTCCCAATGCTATGTGGACTTCCTACTAGGGAAGGCTCATGTGATATCCCTGGCAGAACACTTGAGTTAAGACAAGACCTTTGCAAGTTTTGTCCCCCACTCTTATTGGCCTAAAATCAGGACTTCCTCAGACACGTTCTGCAGGACCTGTATGACCTGCCAGGCCAGTGGGAAGACAGGACAGATGCTGAAAGCTCCCTTTCAACTACTACCAGTCATTAGTGCCACCCTTTGAGAGGGGGGGCATCAACATTGTTGGGTCTATGGATCACCCGACAACTTCTGATAACAGGTTTATCCTGGTTCATGCCCCACAATACCCAGAGGCCATCCTTCTGCGGATCACCACTGCACCTGTAGTGCCAAGGGCCCTAGTGGCGATTTTTACCCGTGTGGGGTTTCCCAACAAAGTGGTATCTGGCGGAGGCACCAACTTCAAATCTGCATATGTGCAGTCCATATGGAAGATGTGTGGAGAGATTACAAGTTCTCCACCCCCTACCACCCTCAGACTAATGGGCTTGTTGAAAGGTTCAACGAGAGTAAACACCATGATCAATAGTCTGTCTGAGAAAAAAGTGTGATATCCTCTTGCCCTGTCTGTTTGCCTACAAGGGGGTACTGCAGAAGGGAGTGGGCTTCAGTCCCTTTGAGCTTCTGTACGGACACCATGTCTGAGAACCTCTTGGTTTGGTGAAGGAGGGTTGGGAGCATGCTCCCAAGAAAGTCCCCCAGGGTCTAGTAAGCTACATGCTGGCCTTCCTTAGCCAAATGGCTAGGTTGTGAAAGCAAGCTTCTGAAAACTTAGGAGCCAGCCGGCCAGTGATGAAGAAGTGGTATGACCACAATTCCATCACTGTGGAATTAAGAACCCCAGGTAACCCCGCCAGGTGCTTCATATTAATCTCCTCAAACCACACTTTGAGAGGTCTGAAGTCACCATGCTGCTGGTGACTAATGGAGCTGATGAGGTGGAAAGTGAACCACTGCTTGACCTCTTAGCCTCCAAGGAGAAAGAGGGGTCTGTGGAAGGAGTGATCTTTCCCCCACTCTGTCTCGAGAACAGCAGAGTGACTATCACCAAGTACTGGAGCAGTTTTCCTCTCTTTTCTCCCTTGCTCCTGGGATCCTTCTGCTGTGCACCCTTGATGTGGACACAGGGGACAACTCCCTGTCAAGCACTAATCCTACAGGTTGTTGAATAAGGTGAGGGCCAGCATCAAGAGTGAGGTCGCTAAGATGCTGGATTTGGGGGTGATAGAACCCTCCAGTAGCACCTGGCCCAGTTCTGTGGTTCTGGTACCAAAACTGACTCAGCGAACACTACACCTGAACTGAAGTTCTGTGCGGGTTACAGAGGGCTAAATTCTGTAATCAAAACTTCCCCGTGCTGATGAGCTGATTGACAGATTAGGAGCTGCCAAATATTTAAGTACCTTTGATCTTACATCGGGGTACTGACAGATCACCCTAACTGAAGGAGCCAAGGAGAGGTCAGTCTTCTCCACTCCAGAGGACCACTACCAGTTCAGAGTGATGCCCTTTGGTTTAAAAATGCTCCTGCCACCTTTGGGAGGCTGATGAACCAGGTGCCTGTTTGGTTGGAGACCTTCCGTGATGCTTACTAGGGTGACAGCTGTCTTCAGCAGCAGCTGGGAGGACCACCTCTGTCACCTCAAGTGCTTCAGGACCTGCAACAGGCAGGCATGACTATCAAGGCCAGTAAGTGCCAGATAGGGCATGGGTCAATTGTGTACCTGGGACACTTGGTGGACGGGGGTAAAGTGCAGCCCATTAGAGGCTACGATTTAGACTATCATGACCTGCAAGGCCCCCAAAACCCAGACTGCGACCAGAGCATTCTTGTGCATCACTGGATACTATAGGAGGTTTATCAAGGGATGTGGCACCATTGTTGCCCCCTTGACTGAGCTGACTTCTTAGAAGCAGCCCAGAAATGTGAGTTGAATGGAGGCATGCCAGAAAGCATTTGATTCCCTGAAGCAAGCCATGTGACCAGCTCCTTCTCTAAGGAGCTCGTTTTACAAACAGATGCCTCTGAAAGTGGTGTATTAGCTCAATGAAGAAGGCCTGGATCAACCTGTAGCCTTCATCTCGAGGAGGCTTTTTCTCCAGGAATAGAGGTGGAGTGCTATAGAAAGGGAAACCTTTGCTGTGGTTTTGGGCCCTGAAGAAGTTGAGGCCAAAAGTGTGGCACTCACTTCCTGATTCAGACCGATTACAGGCCCATCAGACAGCTAATGCACATGAGGGACGAAAAGGCAAAACTGTTGAGGTGGTCAATTTACCTACAAGGTATGGACTTCAGGGTGGAACAGAGACCTGGGGTAAACCAGGCCAGGGTGTACAGTCGATCTAGTTTTTTCCTCCTTAGTCACAAGAACTCCCTAAAGGTTGGATAGCTTTCCCCACTTTCAGCTGGGAGGGACACATGTTAGAATTGGGATTCCCTTGGGTGGTCTTACACCAGACATTTTGCCCTTTACCTCCTGCTGTGTTGCTATTTGTTTTGTTGGTCTTAGGACTCTGAGCACTTTACCACAGCTAACAAGTGCTAAAGTGCATGTTCTTCTCCCCTAAACCTGGAAACATTGGTGTCTCCACAAATGGCATATTTAATTTTACCTGTAAGTCCCTCATAAAGTGGTAGACTATATACCCAGGGCCAGTAAATTAAATGCTACTAGTGGGTCTGCAATACCAACTGTACCACCTACTTATGTAGCCCTGTAAACATGACTTAGGTGGTCATTATGAACAAGGTGGAAACAACCGCTGTGTTCATGCTGGCGGTCAAAACACTGACCGCCAGCGACCTCGGAACCCCGCCGGCCAGATAATGAACTTTTCTGTGAGCCGGCGGGCGGAAACAAAGTTTCCGCCCGCCGGCTCACAGAAAGGCTCGGCCGGGACATTGATGGCAGCTCAACATGGAGCCCCCGTCAATGCCTCTGTGCAGCGGGTGCAGTTGCACCCGTCGCGTAGATCACTGCCCGAAAATCGGGCAGTGACCTGCGCGACGGGGCTCTGCACCGGGGCCCCTGCACTGCCCATGCAAAAAGCATGGGCAGTGCAGGGGCCCCCAGGGGTGCCCCAGGGCGCCCCCTCCGCCAGCCTTTCCCTGGCAGGATATCCCGCCAGGAAAAGGCTGGTGGGAAATTCAACATTATCCGCAGGGTAGCGCCGCTACCCTGGCGCATGGTGTTTCAACCCACCGCCAGGCTGCCTGACGGCGGGAGCCTGGCGGTGGGTGACGGCTGCCGCTGGCGCCCATCACCATGTCCGTTATATGGCGGTTTGGCCCGCCATGCCGGCTGGCGGCTTCAGCCGCCACTGCTGGCATGGCGGGCCAAACCGCCATGATCGTAATGAGGGCCCTAGGCTTGCCACTGCAGAGCCTGTGTGTGCAGTTTCACTTCCACCTAAACTCCCTTTTTCTTTCATACAAGTCACCCCTTAGGTAGGCCCTGGGTAGCCCATAGGGCAGGGTGCCACATAAGAATAAGGCGGGACATGTACTTTTTAAGTTTTACATGTCCTGGTGATGAAAAACTCCAAAAGTCGTTTTTCATTACTGTGAGGCCTGCGGCTCTCATAGGCCAGGATAGGGAATGCCTTAAAATACTTTTCAGCTGTAATTCTTGATCAGAGAGCAGCAGCTCCATTGTGTTTATTTTAGAAATGCTTCTTTTATAAAGTGGGCATTTCTCTGTCCTCACTGCCCTGTGTGCCTACAGGCTGTCTCCAGTAAACGTCTGACCTGGGCTAGGTGACAGCTACGCTTGCGCATTCCATCCAGACACCCACAACACAGGATACTCAGCTGCATGTGCATTCATCTACATACTGATGGGTCTGCCTGGGAAGGAGGTTGGAAGGGCTCCCATTTACATTTAGAAAAGGATAGTGGCCAGAGCACACACAAAGGGCTGATTGTCTCCCACTGATCGGCTGGAGCTGGGCTGAAAGGGGAACCTGTGCACTTCAGAGAAACCTTTTGAAGTCATCCCCCACATCAAAGGCACTTTTTTAGTACACGCCCTGGGTCCCTGACCCCCTAAAATCAATACATTTCTGAACTCAAGGAAACTAAGCTCAGCAAAGACTGCTGGGTGCCTGGATTGCCACTCTGCAAGGCTTGACTGTTCTGAGGAACTGCTGCTCTGCCTTGTGATACCCTGCTGTCTGCTGATCTCTGCCCTGCAACCTAAGAACCAACAACCACCCCCAGAGTGACTCCAAGGGCTTGCTGACATCAAAGACCTTGCCCCATCAGACATTGTAAAGCAAGCTCTGTGTCTGTTGTTGTGCCAGTTAACTGCAGTGGGACCGACCACTCTCCCCCACAAGCATGGTAGGCAGCCCACTCTGTAATAGGAGGTGGCCCTTATGGCAATTGACGCACCAGCAGACAGGGATACAGAGGGCGCTCCCAGGACTCTCAAGTGATTAACTCTGCAGGGCAGTGCACCTGGACCCAGTTTGCCCGTGACTGCAGCCCTGTGCCCTTCATAGCCCCTCTCCCCACTGCCCTGAGAGTCTACAATGCTTTACCCGCACTTGCTTTTGCTCCCTGTGGCCTAAGCAACATCTACTTTGCCACTTTGGGACTTTTCTAAACTGCAGCCCTGACTGCTCTACGAAGAGAAGAATGACTGGAGTGATTACCGTACTTTCTCTAAGAGAAGCACATTCACATCGCACAGTTCTTCACATTGTGTTGAGACAATATTTTGCTAACAACACCGCTTTAATAACTTTAAAATCAACATCTCACAATTTACTGATTGGATTTTTGCAGTTTTGGTCTTAATTTACACAGACAAACAAGCTTGATTTTTCTACACCTGTGTGGATTCTTTTTGTGGAGTGCCCAATGTGATTACTAGATGGAGATACTTTACACATTGCCTTCTGAGTTAAGCCTGCCTGCTTTGCGCCAAGCTACCCAAGAGTGAGCACAGGTTCAATTAGGTTGTGTATTTCCGACTTACCCCGATTAGGATTGTGGTCCCTACTAGAGATCCAAATTCTAACACTCCCACCCAAGCCTTTGGCTCAGCTGACAAAGTATTTTTTAATAGAATTCACCTGTTAATGGAGAGCCCCCAAAGTACAGTCAGTTTCCACCTCTGCAGTCTTCCCCAAAACAAATGATCACCCCACATGTTATAATCACCAAGACACACAGCCCTGGCGGTCAAAACTCAATCTAAACTCATTGCTCAGATCACTTAGTAACTCTCTGCTCCATAATCAGAGACAGATACAGGGCAGTAGTTTAATGAAAATACTTAAGGTTCTAGGTAAGATAAGTGTATTCACTCCACCATTTGATTTGTTTGTCCAGATGTTTATATATAAGTTAATTTTTGAGCTACTTAAGAATGTATTTTTGTAGTGAGAAAATGTATTGCCCAGTGATTAAAGTCATCAGTTAATAAATCTGGTTTCAACATTTCCCCAGTGTAGTCCTATTGGTCAGTCACATAAATTATGCTGAATTGTGGAGAAGGGCACACTTTCTGGTGGCTGTTCCCTAAAATGAACCGTAGCAGGGTGGTTTGCTTGAAACCTGAGTGTTGAAGCATGATTGTTCCGTAGCTGCATGTTTTTTACCTTTCATGTTTTGCCTTCACAGTTCTTTTTTCTCAGCTACTGTTAGTAGAACTGCAGACAGTTTCTTTCTCTAAGATTTCTGGTGGGTTAGGAATAGGATGGAATTTCTTTCTTAAAAATCCTTGCGAATGGCACAATGGATTCTGAATTGAATTTGTTGCTCCTCTGGGAGTAAGGCAAAGTCCTTAGGTTTGATCTCGTAGGATGATACTTAACTAACTGGTACAACAAAACTAACTATCCTTAAGCAATATAAGATTATTCAGGACATCAGATTCCCGCATTGTCTTTTTCGTCGGGGATCTCTTATCGTTGGATCAGTGGTCTGTACAGCAAGAACCGATTCTTCCTCTGTGCTATCCTGCCAAAGCCTGGATGTCTGCACTTGGCATCCACTTCTTGCTGATTTTGTAGCTGGTGTTGTTGTTGACATGAGGGAATTTTTCTTCGGTGGAGATGCTGACATGGTGGTCAACTGGATTTGGAGAGCTGTTGCGGATGTTGGCAGTTGTCTTTCTCGCTTGATGGTGCTTTCTCCTTCCTTTGCTTGGCCTTTGGAGATTGAGATGATCTCTACGCAAGCCTGACTTCTTCTGACCCAACGTACTTCTTTTTTCATAAGTCCATTTCAGGTTGTCCTTTTTTGGGAAAAGTTTTGGTTTTCAATTCCTCCTATGGCCTTTTACCCAGTCCATCCTGGCCAGTTATTAATTCTTGTGTCTCCTTTTTACTCTTCGCATTAAAGAGTTTCTGAAGAATGGAACCAGTGAATCGCAGTGTCACTCTTTGCTGGTTGCTAGTTTTTGCCTTCCCCAGCGCCAGACATTTTTCAGATGTTTCCAGCTTCTTCTGTTCCTGTTGCCTTTCTGGCATTCTTGACTCCCCCTGAGGTTTTCTTCCTAGCCTTAGTTGTTTCCTTTGGGGAACTAGAGTTTTCTCTAGTATGCTTCTTTATATTCCTAGACCTCCAATAATTCAAACTTAACCTACAGTCCAGAAAGACTATGGGTAGTAACAGGACTTATCTCCAGATAAAGACCATGCTTTTCACTCCAGCACGAAAAAGTTGTGCTATTGACACTGGTAGTAAACCAGAAAGTGTAAAACATCAATATTATCCAGAGGAAAGCAAATTAAATAAAGGCTATAAGGCCCCCTACTATAAGTAATGCAAGAAATTATTTGAGATATTAAAATGTAGCAAATTAACTCCCTACAATGAATGCCCAAACGATTTGGAAAAACTGTAAATTCACTGTGCTTTCTACTATATGTCAACAAGTATACACAATGTTCCACTATAAAATCAAGCAGCAGTTTGGCTCAATTTCAACCCAATCTTAGTTGACAACCTCTGCAAAACAGTGGCTCTAGTAGATGAACCATATGTTACATACCCTATCCCAGCTTCAATTCCCAAAATGCCCTCAGCATCAATGGTACTATTTTGATAAGTATTGTTGTCTTGGTGACAGAATTAAGTCCTCTGTAGTCCACACAAAACCTCATCTCTCTCTTAACATCTTTTGTGTGAGGTTTGGGGACTAAGACCACTGGGCTAGCCCAGGGGCTGTCAGAGTGCTCAATGACTCCCAATTCCAGCATCTTGTGGACTTCCACTTTGATGCTTTCCTTAACTTGGTCAGACTGTCTGAATATTTAGTTTTTGACAGGCATGCTGTCTCCTGTGTCCACATCAAGGGTACACAGGTGTGTCTGACCAGGGGTTAGGGAAAAGAGCTCAGCAAACTGTTGTAAGACTTTCCTACAGTCAGATTGCTGTTGGCCAGAGAGGGTGTCTGAATAGATCACTCCATCTACTGAGCCATCTTTAGAGTCAGTGGAGAGGAGATCAGGGAGAGGTTCACTCTCAGCTTCGTGGTCCTCATCTGTCACCATCAACAGATTCACATCTGCCCTGTCATGAAAGAGTTTGAGGCGGTTCACATGGATCACCCTTTCAGGGGTCCTGCTAGTGCCTAGGTCTACCAGGTAGGTGACCTGACTCTTTCTTTCTAGCACTGGGTAAGGGCCACTCCATCTGTCCTGAAGTGCCCTGGGAGCCACAGGCTCCAGAACCCAGACTTTCTGCCCTGGCTGAAATTCAACCATAGCAGCCTTTTGGTCATACCACATCTTCTGGAGTTGTCAGCTGGCCTCAAGGTTTTTACTTGCCTTTTCCATGTACTCTGCCATCCTGGAACGTAGGCCTAGTACATAGGCCACTATATCTTGTTTAGGCTCATGAAGAGGTCTCTCCCAGCCTTCTTTTACAAGAGCTAGTGGCCCCCTTACAGGATGGCCAAACAGAAGTTCAAAGGGGGAAAACCCAACTCCCTTCTGAGGCACCTCTCTGTAGGCGAAAAGCAGACTTGGTAAGAGGACATCCCATCTGCTTTTGAGTTTTTAAGGGAGCCCCATGATCATGCCCTTCAATGTCTTGTTGAATCTTTCCACTAGACCATTGGTTTGTGGATGGTATGGTGTGGTGAATTTGTAAGTCACCCTACACTCATTCCACATGTGCTTCAGGTATGCTGACATAAAGTTGGTACCCCTGTCAGACACCACCTCCTTAGGAAATCCCACTCTGGTAAAGATACCAACGAGTGATTTAGCTGCTGCAGGGGCAGTAGTGGACCTAAGGGGAATTGCTTCAGGGTATCTAGTAGCATGATCCACTACTACTAGTATGTATTGGTTCCCTGAGGCTGTGGGAGGTTCAAGTGGACCCACTATGTCCACACCCACTCTTTCAAAGGGGACCCCTACCACTGGAAGTGGAATGAGGGGGGCCTTTGGATGGCCACCTGTCTTACCACTGGCTTGACAGGTGGCACAGGAGACACAAAACTCCTTTACTTTCTGGGGCATGTTGGGCCAATAGAAATGGTTGACTAACCTCTCCCAAGTCTTGGTTTGTCCCAAATGCCCAGCAAGTGGAATATCATGAGCTAAGGTCAGAATGAACTTCCTAAACTCCTGAGGCACTACCACTCTCCTAGTGGCACCAGGTTTGGGATCTCTTGCCTCAATGTAGAGGAGTCCATCTTCCCAATAGACTCTCTGGTGGTCATTACAACCCTGGCGGACGGTGTTAAAGCGGCGGTAAGACCGCCAACAGGCCAGCGGTAAAAAAATTGCAATTACGACCTTGGGGGAAACTGCCAACAAAGACAGCCACTTTAACACTCCGACCACTACGGCGGTACAAACAAACAGCACGGCGGTCATCGCCAACAGACAGGTGGAGGACAATGTACCGCCCACACTATTATGACAGGCCAATCCGCCATTTTTTCCGGGGCTGTTCACCGCGGATAAAAACACGGCGGAAACAGGAATTTCAAAGGGAAAACGCTCACCTCTACACACTCCACGAGGAACGAGGACACCATGGACCCGGAACTCCAAATCCTACCTGCGATAGTCTTCCTGCTCCTGAACCAGGAGCACCAACGCCGGTGGCAAAGACCACGGTGAGTACTGCACCTTCGACACAGGGGAGGCAAAAAACAGGGACACACACACGCAACACCCCCACCCCCACCCTCACCCACTACAACACACACACTAATACATATTTTTACATTATAGTAACACCCCCAACCCCCCCAGAAGAATGCAAAGACAAAAGGAAATGAGTGTAACCATTGTAATATATTAAGATGCAGTACGCAAAAATATACATATATGCACTATTAACAAAATATACACCAAGAATAGTAGTCCAGGTATTGCACCATTTATAGTCCGTGGACCACTGGGCCCAAAATGCATGGGCGAGGCCCACACTCGATACCAGATCAAAACAGAGAAAACACTGCAGGGGCATCAGATAGAAATACAACAGGCACCTCAGGGGGAAGGGAGGGGGGGCACCTCAGCCGGATGAGTGCACGACGTCAGATCCACGAGGGGGCTCCATGCCCATTGATGTATCCTGGGGAGTGCAAAGCCACAGTCTCTCAAGTCTATACAGTGGGTGGTTTGCCCACTGTTCAATCCTGGGGAGTGAAAAGCCACAGTCTCTCAAGTCTAAACAGTGGATGGTTTGCCCACTGCATTATCCTGGGGAGTGCAAAGCCACAGT
Source organism: Pleurodeles waltl (assembly GCF_031143425.1). NCBI lineage: Eukaryota > Metazoa > Chordata > Amphibia > Caudata > Salamandridae > Pleurodeles > Pleurodeles waltl. The sequence continues at coordinate 344,820,993 of NC_090437.1, read as the reverse complement.
CTCTCAAGTCTCTACAGTGGGTGGTTTGCTCACTGTTCAATCCTGGGGAGTGCAAAGTCACAGTCTCTCAAGTCCCTCCAGTGGGTGGTTTGCCCACTGCATTATCCAGGGGAGTGCAAAGCCACAGTCTCTCAAATCTATACAGTGGGTGGTTTGCCCACTGTTCAATCCTGGGGAGTGCAAAGCCACAGTCTCTCAAGTCCCTCCAGTGGGTGGTTTGCCCACTGCATTATCCTGGGGAGTGCAAAGCCACAGTCTCTCAAGTGGATGACAGTCTCCACTGGTTCTGGAGGGGGACTGGTGCCCAGAGTGCTTCATCCTGTGAAGGACAGAGGTAGTGGATGCATGTCTCCACTGGTTCTGGAGGGGGACTGGTGCCCAGAGTGCTTCATCCTGTGAAGGACAGAGGTAGTGGATGCATGTCTCCACTGATTCTGGAGGGGGACTGGTGCCCAGAGTGCTTCATCCTGTGAAGGACAGAGGTAGTGGATGTAACTCTCCACTGGTTCTGGAGGGGGACTGGTGCCCAGAGTGCTTCATCCTGTGAAGGACAGAGGTAGTGGATGCATGTCTCCACTGGTTCTGGAGGGGGACAGGTGCCCAGAGAGCTTCATCCTGTGAAGGACAGAGGTAGTGGATGTAACTCTCCACTGGTTCTGGAGGGGGACTGGTGCCCAGAGTGCTTCATCCTGTGAAGGACAGAGGTAGTGGATGCATGTCTCCACTGGTTCTGGAGGGGGACTGGGGCCCAGAGTGCTTCATCCTGTGAAGGACAGAGGTAGTGGATGTAACTCTCCACTGGTTCTGGAGGGGGACTGGTTCCCAGAGTGCTTCATCCTGTGAAGGACAGAGGTAGTGGATGCATGTCTCCACTGGTTCTGGAGGGGGACTGGTGCCCAGAGTGCTTCATCCTGTGAAGGACAGAGGTAATGGATGTAACTCTCCACTGGTTCTGGAGGGGGACTGGTGCCCAGAGTGCTTCATCCTGTGAAGGACAGAGGTAGTGGATGCATGTCTCCACTGGTTCTGGAGGGGGACTGGTGCCCAGAGTGCTTCATCCTGTGAAGGACAGAGGTAGTGGATGTAACTCTCCACTGGTTCTGGAGGGGGACTGGTGCCCAGAGTGCATTACGCACCCCGTGACGGTCCCAGTTGCGTCAATGCCACTGCCGCTCATGGGCTAGCGGTGCTTGATTTGGCGGTGCCCTGTTCAGCGGTGCTTGAGTTGGCGGTGCCCTGTTCAGCGGTGCTTGAGTTGGCACCCCGTTCAGCAGTGCTTGAGTTGGCGGTGCCCTGTTCAGCGGTACTTGAGTTGGCGGTGCCCTGTTCAGCGGTGCTTGAGTTGGCGGTCCTTCATTGCCCAGCTGGGCTGGGGCTGGCGGTCCTTCATTGGGCAGCTGGGCTGTGGCTGGCGGGGCCCTCCTGGGCAGCTGGGCTGTGGCTGGTGGGGCCCTCCTGGGCAGCTGGGCTCTGGCTGCGGGGCCCTCCTGGGCAGCTGGGCTGTGGCTGGCGGGGCCCTCCTGGGCAGCTGGGCTGTGGCTGGCAGGGCCCTCCTGGGCAGCGAGGATGGGGCTGGCGGTGGCCTCCTGGGCAGCTGGGCTGTGGCTGGCGGGGCCCTCTTGGGCAGCGAGGATGGGGCTGGCGGTGGCCTCCTGTGCAGCGAGGATGGGGCTGGCGGTGGCCTCCTGGCCGGTGAGGATGGGGCTGGCGGTGGCCTCCTGTGCAGCGAGGATGGGGCTGGCGGTGGCCTCCTGGGCAGCAAGGATGGGGCTGGCGGGCCCTCCTGGGCAGCGGGGATGATGGCGGTCTTCTCCGCCGTGCTGCTCCTCCCAGACTTGCCGGGTTTCTTGTGGCCCTTCCCCACCTTGGGAGGTGTCACACCTGAGTCCACACTCCCACCGGGAACCTCAGGAGCGGCTTAGGTGGCTGAAGTCTTCCCCGTCTCCCACCGGGCACTGGCCAACTTCTGGTGCTTCACAGGGGGTGGACTGGCTGTGCTATGGCTCCGTGCCACACTGGCTGTCCTGGTGGCCGGTGTACTCCACATACCTGTGACTACAGGCACCACTGGTCCCGGAGATGTTGTGGCTGAGGTGCTAGTTCGGGACCTATGAGTTGAACGGGGGCGGGGGGGGGAATAGGTCAAGGCTGGACAGGAAAAGTTTTTGGGACACACTGGGACGGGTAGTTGGAGGGGGTTTGGGGGTGGAGGAAGAGGTGGTGATAGTAGGAGGTGTACGTTTGGTGACTTTGGGTGCAGGTCCATGCGCTGGAGGCTGTAGTGAGGTGGATGGCTGTTGGGTGGGTGTGTGCCTGCGTTTGTGTATCTTCGGAGGGGGCGTCACAGACACACTGGGAGAGGACACAGGGGACGTGTGTATGGTAGTGGGGGTGGTGACTGCACGTGAGCGGGGTGTGCTGGTGGGTGTGCTGGTGAGGGACGTAGTGGCTGTAGATGTAGTGCATGCAGGTGTGAGTGTAGACACGACTGGGAGGGAGGAGGGAGACGACGAGGAGGGGGACACAGTGGAGGCAGTGGATGTTGGTGTGTCTGCATGTGTGTGATGCTTGCGTGAGTGCCTGTGGGATGTGTGGTGCTTATGTTTGCCTGAGCTTCCCTTGTGTGGTGAGGTGTGTGCAGGCTGGTCTGAAGGTGTGCTTGGGATAGGCAGATGTACAGGGGATTGGGTCTGGGTGGAGGAAGTTGGAGGGGGGAGGCTAGACACAGGGGCAATGGCTGCCATCAGTGCTGAGGCCAGAGTTTGAAAAGCTCGGTGAATGGCCGCCTGACCAGAATGAATGCCCTCCAGGAATGCATTTGTTAGTTGCAACTGCCTTTCTACACCCTGGATGGCATTCAAAATGGTAGACTGCCCAACAGTGAGGGACCTGAGGAGGTCAATGGCCTCCTCACTGAGGGCAGCAGGGGTGACTGGGGCAGGGCCTGACGTGCCTGGGGCGAAGGTGATGCCCACCCTCCTGGGTGAGCGGGCACGGGGCGAAGGCTGAGGTGCTGCTGGGAGGGCAGTGCTGGTAGGGGGGGTGGCGGCAGTACCTGTAGACGTGGGGGCACAGATGTTGCCGCCACCACAAGGGATCTCCCATCAGACGAGTCTGTGTCACTGGTGTCAGCTCCTGTCCCCGCTGTGGTGCTATCCTCGCCCTCCGTCCCACTGGTGAATTCTGAGTCCGTAGTGTGGCCCTCCATGGCCATGTGGGATGCAGCTCCCTCATGCTTCGGTGCCACTGCTCATCCGCCTGATGATGCTAATGCACACAAGAACAGGGAGACCACAAAAAAGGGGGGGGGAACAGAAGAAAGACATGTTGAGTGCATGGATTACCGCTACTGTTGGCGGACAAGACAGACACAGAGGCCCCCTGCACTACGTCCCGTTCTTGGGCTCTACAGTGCAATTCATGGGAAATGGCCTACAAGGCTATGGACGACATCTGCACACATAGATGACACAGGTGCATGAATAGCTGTACTTGGCACTCTACAGAGGTGGGGTGGGGGGCCACAGGGCCATGCCTTATGCAGGGGCATAGCCTACGGAACTCGCCCTTGCCTAGGGAAACCCACAGCCCTCCTCCCCCACCCAGACACCTCCACTGCACGCAAAGTCAGCTGAATGAGAGTGTACTCACCCCCTTGTGTCTGCTGTGATGCCCTCAAGTGCCCATCCAACTCCGGGTAGGCCACCACCAGGATCCTGAAAATCAGGGGGGTCATGGTTCGATGGGCACCCCTCCCACGTTGGGAGGCCATCCCCAGCTGAGCCTCCGCCGTCTTCTTGCTCCAGCGGCGAATGTCCTCCCATCTTTTCCGGCAGTGGGTGCTCCGTCTGTGGTAGACCCCCAGGGTCCGGACGTCCTTGGCGATGGCACGCCAAATATCTTTCTTCTGGTGGGCGCTGACCCACATGAAATGTACAGGGGAAGAAGAGAAGTCATTACCAACTGCGCCGTCAAAGTGAGTGGCCCCCATCCCTACCCTTGCCATGTGGCACATGCACTCACCGTCTTTCATGCACGCAGAACTCTGCCCCCTTCCTTCTTACAACCAGCCCTCTCCACACAGGCATAGCCCATACAACATGCTCCCTGTGTACTTACCTGTTGGTCTGGAGGACCGTAGAGTAGCGTGTACTGGGGGAGGACCCCATCGACGAGCTTCTCCAACTCCTCCGATGTGAAGGCAGGGGCCCTTTCCCCAGACGCACGAGCCATTGTCTCTTCCAGACCAAGGCCACAGCAGCACTTGCAGTGAAGGTCCCCTCCTGCATCGAGTGATTATACAGATAGAAAATGGCAGTCACGTCCGTGGTGGTCACGTCCGCGGCGGTGCGTACCATCACCGCCAGCGCACATCGTCATTGGCTCCTGGGACCCATAGGGTCCAATGTTAACCAATGCAGCATTGCGCCGCAGTCTTCGACCGCCTACCGTGACGGTGTACAACGCCAGCGCAGTTACCTCACATCCCATCGTCCCACTTTACAGGTCAGGCAGCCGCCATTTCAGGGGCCCACATGGCCTAATTTCCAAATGCGTCACACATACCTAGGCCTAGTCTCAACACACATACAGGCCACATTTTGTGTATGATTGGTGTTCTGTGTAGACTGTGGGTACATACCTCTGGGTTTTTTGACTCTGTGCTCGCTGTTGTCCTTCATAGGCACCGTCCGCTGGGACATGTGAGGAGATGGCGGAATCCTCCGGTGTACCGACCGCTGGTGGACCTGTCGACAATGGAGGAAAGAAATTTGATAATCACCTCCAGGTTTGACCGTGCCACAATCCAGGAACTGTGTACCCAGTTGGAGCCTGACTTGATGTCAGCAATCCGCCATCCCACAGGAATCCCCCCTCAAGTGCAGGTGCTATCAGTGCTCCATTTCTTTGCAAGTGGGTCTTTTCAAACAACTGTGGCCATGGCATCAGGGATGTCCCAGCCTATGTTTTCCAACGTATTGTCCAGAGTGTTGTCTGCCCTGCTGAAACACATGCGGAGCTACATCGTTTTCCCTCAGGTGGAGGATTTGCCTACAGTGAAAGATGACTTCTATGCCCTTGGACATATCCCCAACATCATAGGTGCCATTGATGGGACCCATGTGGCTTTGGTCCCCCCCTACAGGAGTGAACAGGTGTACAGAAACGGGAAGAGTTATCATTCCATGAATGTACAGAAGGTATGTTTGGCCGACCAGTACATCTCCCATGTGAATGCCATGTTCCCTGGCTCAGTGCATGACTCCTACATCCTGCGGAACAGCAGCATCCCTTATGTGATGGGTCAACTCCAGAGGCACTGTGTGTGGCTATTAGGTGAGCCCCTGGAAGCAAGACAGTGGGAATGGTTGTCTGGGTTATCCCTACAGGTTAGTGTGTGTCTAACAGTTGTCCCTCGCCATTTGCAGGTGACTCTGGGTACCCCAACCTGTCATGGCTACTGACCCCAGTGAGGAATCCCAGGACCAGGGCAGAGGAACGCTACAATGAGGCCTATGGGCGAACTAGGAGGGTGATCGAGCCGACCTTCGGCCTCCTGAAGGCCAGGTTCAGGTGTCTGCATATGACAGGTGGATCCCTATTCTACTCACCAAAGAAGGTGTGCCAGATCATCGTGGCCTGCTGTATGCTTCACAACTTAGCTTTGAAACACCAGGTGCCTTTTCTGCAGGAGGATGGTCCAGATGGCGGTGTTGTGGCAGCTGTGGAGCCTGTGGACAGTGATGAGGATGAAGCAGAGAAAGAAGACATGCAGAACAGGGACTCAGTGATCCAGCAATATTTCCAGTGAAACACAGGTGAGAATACATTCCTGCCTACTACATGTACTTTTACACTACTACCTCTATCCTGTCTGTCGTTTTCACCCAGTGTATGGTCACTGAGTTGTCACTTTCCCTTACGGTTTCACAGGTGTGGGTCCCAACGTGTGTCATCTGCTTAGATTCCTCATGGACTAGAGCTGTGTGACATAGGTATGTTGACATTACTATTTCAAGAACATTTTGTCACTGTAATTGCAAATACACTATTTCGAAATCACATACAGACTCCAGATCTTTTGGTGCTTTAGGTGTGTTTATTTAAATACAAAATATTGAAGGGGGAAGTTAAATGGTGAGGGGTGATGGCGGAGGAGTGTCCAGTCTATTAGTCTCACAGGCCCATTGCCCATATGGGCATAGGAAGTGGAGCTGGGGCAGTTTAAATATGGACAGGGTGACAAAGTGGGACAGTGGGATGACAAACAGGGTGGTCTCATTTCTTGGAGGGGGTCTTGGCATTGTGCTCTGTCTTATTCCTGGATCTCAGGGACCGTTTGCGAGGTGGTTCTCCGTCTGCAGGGGGTGGGGTGCTGGTGTGGTGGTCCTGTGGCAGTGCCTCCTGTCCACTAGCGCCGGCGGAGGTGGTGGGCAGTTCATCGTCCATGCTAGGGTCAGGGGCCCCTTGTAGTGCCACAGTGTCCCTCCTGGTGTTGAGTACTTCCTTCAGCACCCCTACGATGGTGCCCAGGGTGGACCTGATGGTTCTGAGTTCCTCCCTGAAGCCCAAATACTGTTTCTCCTGCATCCGCTGGGTCTCCTGAATCTTGGCCAGTACCGTTGCCATCGTCTCCTGGGAGTGGTGGTAGGCTCCCATGATGGAGGAGAGGTCCTCGTGGAGAGTGGGTTCCCTTGGCCTGTCCGCCCCCTGTCGCACAGCAGCCCTCCCAGTTCGCCTGTGTTCCTGTGCCTCCATCCCCTGGACCGTGTGCCCACTGCCACTGCCTCCAGGTCTCTGTTGTTGTTGGGGTGGTGGGTTATCCTGGGTTCCCTGTAGTGGTGGACACACAGCTGATTGACGTGTCCTGGGGACGGAGGTATGGGCCCGCTGGGTGGGTGCTGTGCTGGTGTTTCCAGAGGGGGGAAGGTCTGTAGTGGCCTGTGCCTGTGTGAGGGGAACCAACTGTCCAGAGGCCCCCGATGGTCCGGGCTGGTCATCTAGATCCAGTTGGACAGAGGTGCTGTCATCACTGTGGGCTTCTTCTGTGGGTGGAGTGGACATGTCTGGACCCTCCTGTCTGGTGACGTTGGGTAGGGGTCCTGCAGGGGTATAAAAGGATGTTTGTTAAATCTGTGTGTGTAATGGTGTGCAATGGGTGGGTGACCGTGTACCCCAGTGCTGGCATTCCTATGTGTGAGCTTGTGTGATGATGGTTTTGGGGGGTGTATGGGTATGTGCAGTGGGCATGCTTTAGTGATGGGTATCCATGCGTTGTTGTTGCATGCAGGGCTTGGTGTTGGGATGTGTGGTTTGTGATATTGGTACATTTGTGAGGAGTTGGAGTGATAGGGGTGAGGGCGAGGGTGGGGGTATGTGATGGCATGCAGATAGGGTGGGGGTTGTAATAGTTAAGATTTGACTTACCAGAGTCCATTCTTCCACCGACTCCTGCGAGGCCCTCAAGATGCAGAATCGCCAAGACCTGCTCCTCCCATGTTGTTAGTTGTGGGTGGGGAGGTGGGGGTCTGCCGCCAGTCCGCTGAACTGCCTGGTGGTGTCTTGAGACCACCGAACGCACTTTCCCCCGTAGGTCGTTCCACCTTTTCCTGATGTCCTCACGATTTCTTGGGTGTTGTCCCACTGCGTTGACCCTGTCGACTATTCTTCGCCATAGCTCCATCTTCCTTGCAATTGAGGTGTGCTGCACCTGGGATCCAAATAGCTGTGGCTCTACCCGGACGATTTCCTCCACCATGACCCTGAGCTCCTCCTCTGAGAACCTGGGCTGTCTTTGCCGTGCCATGGGGTGGTGTAGGTGATGTGTGGGGTGGTGTGTGTGGTGATAAGTGTGGTAATATGTAGTGGTGTGTTGTGTGAGGTGCGTGGAAGTTGTGTGGGTGATGGTGTTGTGTGCCTGTGGATGCTAGTTTGTTGATACTGGTGTCTCTCTCTGGCCTTCGGTCGTGAATTGTGGTTGTATGGGTTTGTGGGTGATCTGGGTGTATGTGTATCAGGTGTGTGTATTTCCAATTGTCCAATGTGGCTGTGTTTTGTAAGAGTGTGTGTATTTTGAGCGCAGCGGTGTGTACCGCCAATGGAATACCGCGGTTGAAAGACCGCCGCGTGGATTCGTGTGTCGTGATAGTGTGGGCGTATTTCTGTTGGCGTGACGGTGTCGGTTTTGTTTTCGCCAGTTTATCACTGGCGTTTGGTGTGGGTGTCTGAATTTTGGCGGATTCCGAGATGTGGGTCATAATAGCTGTGGCGGAATTCCACGGCCGAGGCAGTGTGTTGGCGGTCTTCTGCACTGCGGTAAGCGGCTTTTACCGCCAATGTTGTAATGACCCCCTATGTGTTCCAGTGATTTTTCCTTTGGTCTCTTCAGCAGCTTGCTGCCTAAGGCCTTCAAGAGAGGGACAGGTTTATTGCCCCTTACACAACTGTTCCCTTGTGGGTCCCCCTGGGCCTAAGAGTTCAACCTGATAAGGTTCCAACTCCATGGGCTCAGTTCCTTCAGAGGGCAGAACTTCTTCCTGGGAAGAGAGGTTCCCTTTCTTTTGTTGTGCTGAAGCTGGTTCCCCAGTCTTCTTTCCTTTTCTCTTGGAGGGTTAAGCCATTATTCCAGGCTCCAACACCACTTTTTCACCCTGAGCCTTGCACTGTCCCCTTGTCTTGACACACACCAGTTCAGGGATACCCAGCATGGCTGCATGGGTTTTGAGTTCTACCTCAGCCAATGCTGAGGACTCCAGGTCATTTCCAAGCAGTCTACTGGGATATTTACTACCTGTTTCAGGCCATTGACCCCTCCCCACTCTAAAGTTACCATAGCCATGGGATGTACTTTAGTCTGATTGTCAGCGTTGGTGACTGGATAAGTTTGTCCAGTCAGGTATTGTCCTGGGGATACCAGTTTCTCTGTCACCATGGTGACACTGGCACCTGTATCCCTCAGGCCTTCTACACTAGACCCATTAATTAAGAGTTTCTGCCTGTATTTCTGCATAGTACGGGGCCAGGCAGCCAGTGTGGCTAAGTCCACCCCACCCTCAGAAACTAATGTAGCTTCAGTGTGAACCCTGATTTGCTCTGGGCACACTGTTGATCCCACCTGGAGACTGGCTATTCCAGTGCTAACTGGAGTAGAGTTTGAAGTGGAACCTTTCTTGGGACAGGCCTTGTCTCCAGTTTGGTGTCCCTGCTGATTACAGCTATGACACCAGGCCTTTTTGGGATCAAAGTTTTTACCCTTGTACCCAAAATTGGGTTGTGAAGAGGCTTTCGACCCTCCCTCCTGAGCAGGTTTTTGGGGCCCTGTAGAAAACTCTTTACTTTACTTTTACCCTTGGATGTCTAAACACTCTTCCCCTGGGAAGTCTTTGTGACCCCTTTCTTTTGGTCACCCCCTGTGGAAGTCTTGGTCACCCTAGTCTTGACCGAACGGTCCGCCTTCTTTCCCAATTCTTGGGGAGAAATTGGTCCTAGGTCTACCAGATGCTGATGCAGTTTATCATTGAAACAATTACTTAACAGGTGTTCTTTCATAAACAGATTGAACAGCCCATCATAATCATTTACACCACTGCCATTAATCCAACCATCCAGTGTTTTGACTGAGAAGTCAACCCAGGTCTGGCTCGAGGATTTTTGAGCCCCCCTGAACCTAATCCTGTACCCCTCAGTTGAGAATCCAAAGCCCTCAATCAGGGTAGCCTTCATGAGGTCATAGGATTCTGCATCTTTTCCAGAGAGTGTGAGGAGTCTATCCCTACACTTTCCAGTGAACATTTCCCAACGGAGAGCACCCCAGTTACTTTTCTAGTTTCACAAGCCCTCTCAAAAGCTGTGAACCATTTGGTGATGTCATCACCATCTTCATATTTAGTTACAATCCCTTTGGGGATATTTAGCATGTCAGGAGAATCTCTGACCCTATTAAAACTGCTGCCACCATGGATGGGACCTAAGCCCATCTCTTGTCTTTCCCTTTCTATGGCTAGGATCTGTCTTTCCAAAGCCAATCTTTCGGCCATCCTGGCTAACAGGAGGTCATCTTCATTGAGGCTGCCCTCAATACTTCCAGAGTTGCTGGACTCTCCTGTGAGATAAGCAGCATCTCTGACTATCACTTGTGGAGTCAGGGTTGGAGGAACCCTGGTCTCCCTATCTAGGACTGGAGGTGGGAGTTCCTCCAGATCACTAGCATCCCCCTCTGTGAGGACATTATCAGAGGGGTTGTTTTTAGCAAACTCTGCCAAAAGCTCCTGGAGCTGTACTTTGGTAGGGTTTGAACAAGTTTTTATCTTTTTGATTTTGCAGAGAGACCTTAACTCTGACATCCTAAGATGCAGGTAAGGGGTGAGGTTGAGTTCCATCACAATCTCTTCTGCAGCAGACATTTTGTTTCTAAAAGTTGGAATACTTTTTAAGAATCTAAAACTATCTCTAGAACTTAATTCAAACTTTTACAAAAACTTTTAAACTCTAAAAGAAATGCTAACAGGGACTAACACAAGGCCCTAGCAGGACTTTTAAAACATTAGAAAAATAGCTCAAATTTCAAAAATCTGTTTCTAATGACAATTTTTGGAATTTAGTCGTGTGATCAGGTATTGGCTGAGTAGTCCAGCAAATGCAAAGTCTTGTACCCCACCACTGATCCACCAATGTAGGAAGTTGGCTCTGTATGTACTATTTCAAAGTAAGAAATAGCATGCACAGAGTCCAAGGGTTCCCCTTAGAGGTAAGATAGTGGCAAAAAGAGATAATTCTAATGCTCTATTTTGTGGTAGTGTGGTCGAGCAGAAGGCTTATCAGAGGGTAGTGTTAAGCATTTGTTGTACATACACACAGGCAATAAATGAGGATCACACACTCAAAGACAATTCCAGGCCAATATGTTTTTGTATAGAAAAATATATTTTCTTAGTTTATTTTAAGAACCACAGGTTCAAGATTTACAAACAATACTTTAAATGAAAGGTATTTCACTCGGGTATCTTAGGAACTTCGAATCAACACAATAGCATGTACAGTTTTGGCAAAAATGGCAATAAGCTATTTTAAAATTGGACACAGTGCAAAATTCAACAGTTCCTGGGGGAGGTAAGTATTTGTTAGTTTGTCAGGTAAGTAAAGCACTTACAGGGTTCAAAGTTGGGTTCAGGGCAACCCCAAAGTTACCACACCAGCAGCTCAGGGCCGGTCAGGTGCAGAGGTCAAAGTGGTGCCCAAAACGCATAGGCTTCAATGGATAAGAGGGTGCCCCGGTTCCAGTCTGCCAGCAGGTAAGTACCCGTGACTTCGGAGGGCAGACCAGGAGGGTTTTGTAGGGCACTGGGGGGGACACAAGTCAGCACAAAAAGTACACCCTCAGCGGCACAGGGGCGGCCGGGTGAGGAGTGCAAACAGGCGTCAGGTTTGCAATGGGTTTCAATGGGAGACCCAGGGGTCTCTTCAGCGATGCAGGCAGGAAAGGGGGGGGCTCCTCGGGTAGCCACCACCTGAGCAAGGGAGAGGGCCACCTGGGGGTCGCTCCTGCACTGGAGGTCGGATCCTTCAGGTCCTGGGGGCTGCGGGTGCAGTGTGTTTCCCAGGCGTCGGGTTCTTTGAAGCAGGCAGTCGCGGTCAGGGGGAGCCTCTGGATTCCCTCTGCAGGAGTCGCTGGGGGGGCTCAGTGGGGTCAACTCTGGCTACTCACAGGGTGGCAGTCGCCGGGGAGTCCTCCCTGTAGTGTTGGTTCTCCGCAGGTGGAGCCGGGTGCGTCGGGTGCAGAGTGGAAAGTCTCATGCTTCCGGCGGGAAACGTGTGGTCTTTAAAAGTTGCTTCTTTGATGCAAAGTTGCAGTCTTTGTGGAACAGGGCCGCTGTCCTCAGGAGTTCTTGGTCCTTTTAGATGCAGGGCAGTCCTCTGAGGCTTCAGAGGTCGCTCGACCCTGGGGGACGCGTCGCTGTTGCAGTTTTTCTTGAAGTGGGGAGACAGGCCAGTAGGGCTGAGGCCAAAGCAGTTGGTGTCTTCGTCTTCTCTGCAGGGCTTCAGGTCAGCAGTCCTTCTTCATCTTCAGGTTGCAGGAATCTATCTTCCTAGGTTCTGGGGGGCCCTAAATACTCAATTTAGGGGTGTGTTTAGGTCTGGGAGGTTAGTATCCAATGGCTACTAGCCCTGAGGGTGGCTGCACCCTCTTTGTGCCTCCTCCCGGTGGGGAGGGGGTCACATCCCTAATCCTATTGGGGGAATCCTCCATCTGCAAGATGGAGGATTTCTCAAAGTCAGAGTCACCTCAGCTCAGGACACCTTTCAGGACACCTTAGGGGTTGTCTTGACTGGCCAGTGACTCCTCCTTGTTTTTCTCATTATCTCCTCCGGCCTTGCCGCCAAAAGTGGGGCCATGGCCGGAGGGGGCGGGCATCTCCACTAGCTGGGATGCCCTGTGGCACTGTAACAAAGGGGGTGAGCCTTTGAGGCTCACCGCCAGGTGTTACAGTTCCTGCAGGGGGAGGTGAGAAGCACCTCCACCCAGTGCAGGCTTTGTTCCTGGCCACAGAGTGACAAAGGCACTCTCCCCATGTGGCCAGCAACATGTCTGGTGTGTGGCAGGCTGGCAAAACTAGTCAGCCCACACTGGAAGTCGGGTATGTTTTCAGGAGGCATCTCTAAGATGCCCTCTGGGTGTATTTCACAATAAAATGTACACTGGCATCAGTGTGCATTTATTGTGCTGAGAAGTTTGATACCAAACTTCCCAGTTTTCAGTGTAGCCATTATGGTGCTGTGGAGTTCGTGTTTGACAGACTCCCAGACCATATACTCTTATGGCTTCCCTGCACTTACAATGTCTAAGGTTTTGCTTAGACACTGTAGGGGCATAGTGCTCATGCACCTATGCCCTCACCTATGGTATAGTGCACCCTTCCTTAGGGTTGTAAGGCCTGCTAGAGGGGTGACTTATCTATGCCATAGGCAGTGTGAGGTTGGCAAGGCACCCTGAGGGGAGTGCTCTGTCAACTTAGTCATTTTCTCCCCACCAGCACACACAAGCTGTCTGTGCTGAGTGAGGGGTCCCCAGGGTGGCATAAGACATGCTGCAGCCCTTAGAGACCTTCCCTGGCATCAGGGCCCTTGGTACCAGGGGTACCAGTTACAAGGGACTTACCTGGATGCCAAGGTGTGCCAATTGTGGAGACAGAGGTACAGGTTAGGGAAAGAACACTGGTGCTGGGGCCTGGTTAGCAGGCCTCAGCACACTTTCAAATCATAACTTGGCATCAGCAAAGGCAAAATGTCAGGGGGTAACCGTGCCAAGGAGGCATTTCCTTACAATTGTTAATACATCACTCCAACAGTGGGGCTTTATGGGCACTCTAAAGATAGGTTAGGAAAGCAAATATTTACAAAAACTCTTCCTGGACCCCATCACGTCTCTCTTTCACACAAAAAATGTAATTGAAAATGACTTTGTCTACTCCTAACTGTTGGGTGTGTTGAGTAGTGTTGTGTTGAGTTAGGTTGTCTGATCTTATCTACACTACATATATTTCATGTGGACCATCTCAAAGTATGTAAACAAGGAGCCATGATACACTGTCAGAGAAATAGTACTACAGAAGTGCAAATTTAAATGAGATGAGTTAATGCAAATACACCTAAACTAAGTTAGCTACCAATGTTTGCTTTCAACAATAAACATTGCTTGGGTTGCTAGTCAGGGTTGTGTCTGAGGACATTAGAAACATCCACATTGCAGATAATTGATAGAGAACATGTTATTATGGACATTAACAATGCATATCTCCAAGCAGCCCTCTTCAACACCCTGAAGACCTGTATAAGCATCATTATATGAGTCCTCACATGTTTTTCTTGTTCATTGCAAAACCATCTGAATCCATGTAACCATATCCTCTTTTCTCCAAACAGAGACAAGAGAGCTGAATTATTACTTTTGATCTTTCATCTACCTACGACACAGAATGTGACAATGAACAGCTTAGAGAAGGGCTGACCAACATAGACAGGGCGACCAAATCCATGCTGGATTTTTAGGAAAATTGCTGCCTACATAAATGATTTCAATTGATATTGTCTGTTGGAAATTGAGTTACTGGTGGGGGGGGTGAACTCTACTCAAGCAGGAACCACAGTCTCTTTCAGGATGAAACACAACTAAACCCCAAATTGACCTATGCTTAACCCTCTGGTAGCTTGGCACAAAAGAAGTCAGGCTTAACTTAGAGGCAATGCGTGAAGAATTTAGGCAGTACCTCAAACAGTAATAAAGTGAAAACACAACAAAAGAAAAATCCCACACCAAGTTAGAAAAACTGAGTAAAATATAATAAATTATATGAACCAAAAGACACAAAACTAATCAGGAGAGCCAGAAATATGGAATTTTAAAGATTTCAGGTAAGTAAAGCACCTAAAAGCACAAAACTCTACTTGTGATTATCTGGTCATGCAAACTGTGTGAAAGTCACATGTTCAGCCCAACCACAATGGAGCGCTGACTGGAAACAGGGACCAGGTTAATCCCACTGAAAGAGTTACATTCTAAGTCCTTTGCGTTGAAAGGGACCTAAGTTGGTGTAATTATGAGCATGTAGCACGTCAGCTTAAGTCCTATAGCTTTCTTCTCTTTCATTCCAGTTTTTCAAAAGACCTGTGTATCCTTAAGCACGGGTATTTGAAAGAAAACAGATGTACTTTGATTTATGTAATGATGACACTTAAGTTCACTTCTGGTTGGAAAATTGGACATAAATATAGGTAAACATAATTATTTTCCTGGACCACATATTTCACTGGATAAAAGAGGTACACCTGCATGAATGGAATGAAGGTTGATCATTCAGACCAGTGCTAATTGACTAGCCACCAAAGTCCAACAGACCCATAGCTTTTTGAGGACACCAATAAAATAATCTCTTGTGTGTACTTTAAATTAACTCAAGGAGTTCAAACTGTCTCTACTTTTTCTGCTGAAAATTCTTTCACTTCTTCAAACGGATTATAAGGTGTAACTACAGAGGGTGCTGTTGATGGCTTGTTTGGACTCTTGTAACATCATTTACAATGAACTGCTAGGTAGGACATTTTACAGACTATTCCAGACGGTACCACAAAGGAAATTTAGGGTCTCATGAGTTTGGAGGGTCCCACCATGGGACTGTCAAATTCACGGGGAGGATACCACTGCCATGGCAGTGAAGTCCCCCCATGCGGATTACAGTGTTCCCGCCGGGCTGACTGGCGGGCAAATTGTAATACGCATTCCTGTCAGTCAGTCTGGCAGAAACAGTGTTATGATATAGGACTCGGCTTGCTTGGGGAGCCGAGTCCTATATGGTAGCACAGAGGGAAGCGACCAGCACCCTCAGTATGTGTACTTTCATGGGCATGGGACGTGCAGGGGCCCTCCTTCGGCCCCCTGCACTGGCTTTCCGCAAGCTATTTCATGGAGGGGCCTGGTGGAAAGTGGGGTTGTATTCAGCCAGGCAGAGCTGAGTTCAGCACCACGCTGGCTGAGTACAATTCCATCCGCTGACACCATGTCAGGAACAATGTTCCTGGTGGGGATGGCAGTCTTCAGGTGGGTCCACTCTCCAGGTTCGTACTGTGGGGTCAGACCGCCTGGAGTGCAGGGTCCGGGCATTACTGGGAGTGTGGCTGTCCTCAGACCGCCACACTCATAATGAGGCCTTTATTTTCCTTCACACTTTGACATCACATTCACATTGCAATGATGTCAATTGATTATTTTCAAACTTTGTGACCTTTAAATGCAATGCCCATACATTCAACAGACAAAAAGAGTAATAATTACTAAAAATGTATAAAATTGCCTACCGATGTTTCATTCAAACCAACCATCCCACTCAAAAGTTATCCCCAGTGCTAAATTTGACCCAGTTGTTGCTGGTGGGGGCTACAGGCACTAATTTTTGGGGACCAGCACTTATTTTTCTGCATCAGACATTTATCGAGAGCAAGAGAAGAAAAACATCTAGTGCGGATAGATAGAGGAAGAAAAAGATGGTTATACCGTCATAGAGGGAGATAGCAGGAACCTTCAAGAGAGAGATAAAAGGGCAGGGAATGTCTTGAAGTGGATTTAAGACTAGGCAATCTTGGTATTGGGTGCACCAACACTGCACTGCACCTACCACGGGCTTCAGATCAGAGCTTTCGGCACTGGGAACTAATTATTTGACAAAATAAGCACTTATCCCTAATATAATTATGATCTAAACCTTAACATTTAATCAAATATGCCCAAAATTCGTATATTGAAACAAGACAATATCACATTCTCGTGCTCTGAATTTGAGGGAACCTAAATTCTATTATCCATTTTCTAAAGTTCAAACAAATCGATCTTTACAAATATAATTATTGTGTAAAATACACATGTGAGAATGCTTTTTGATTTCTTCCACGTAGAAAACCACAGATAAAACCATTATCATTTTCTGTTAAATATCTATTTACAGAATAATTCATTTTCTACCCCTTCTATTAAAAGGTAGCATATTTTTCTTATTTAGGAATCCTCCATTGCCTTTCATAAGGGGCCGGATTTAGATCTTGGCAGGACTCCCATTGTCCCTCTATGGCAGAGTTTACAAGTACTGTATCAAGCTGATGTATTCCTGCCTGCCCTATCTGCCCGCTAAACCTCCGGCCACGTTGATAGAGTGCTTTCCATCGTGTAAGCAGTGCACCACAGATGATGTGGCGGACTCTTCAACTGTTGCTATCAGGGTGGTAGGATTGCACTGACCATATTAAGGAGCATATTTATGAAAATTGGCACTGCACTTAGTGCAGTGCCACGTTTGTTTGCGCCCCTTAGCGCCCCCCCCCAACGCCACAATGTTAGCGCCATATTTATAAAGCAGTGCACCATGGCGTTAGTTACAGTGACTAGCGTCATAATTTTGGACTGTAGTCCGGGGCTTTGCAGGACTAGCATAAAAAATTATGACACTAATCCTCCAAAGCACGCAGAGGCCCATTGTAATCAACGGGAGTCCCTTTTTAACATCTGCACTTAGCAAGCATTAAAATATGCCAATAAAAATGGCTCAAAGGAATTTCATAAATTCCTTTGTGCCATTCTTTCAGCCCCCAGCGCCGGAATACCCCACCATGCAACCATTATGCTTGGCACTGGCATAATGTGGCGTAAAGGGTTACAAAGTGGTGCAATGCAGTCATTGTGCCACTTTGTTAATATGGTGCAGCGTTTTCCCCTTCCAATGCCACATTAGCATAAACAAATGACGCTAAGGTGGTGTTGAAACAGCGCAAGGGATCCATAAATCTGGCCCTTAGACTTCACAGTTGTGCAGGCATTGTGCTAGCGGCAGATTCCGGATGGTGGGATTCCATCGTATGATGCATTCAACATTGTACTATGCCTGTGGTTTTGAATGGATGCTAGCAGCACACACTTGATGTGTTTTGAATAATTGTTTTCACATGCACACCACACCATAACCACACTACATTTCAGACCATGCTCTTTTGCCATCCCACTGCAGCAGTCCACGTCCCAGCAGAATGTTCAACACAGAAATCAGATTTTTTGCTCTCTCAGTTTCTTGTTTTTTTGTCTTATTTTTTTCTTTAACTTGTGGGTACCCAAATTAATTTAATTAAATTTCCTTATAATGGCAGGAAGGAGATAGCCACGTTTCACAGAGGAAGAATTGTCAGTCATAGTACATGAAATTATTAGAGCCACAATTGTTTGAAGGCTAAGTACAAAATACAGCTATAGCTCAGAAAAGGCAAATGTGTCGCACAACAGTTGACAGAGTGAATACTGTAGTAAACAATGTGCGCATACAGGTGGAAATAAGGAAGCAGTGGAATGATGTGCGAGGGAGAGTGTTCTCCCTGGCCTCCAAGCATCATGTGGAGGCCCAGAGGACTGGTGTTGGTTCTACCGGCTCCCCTTACAACTTTATTCCTTGGAGGAAGAGATCTTGCTGATCCTACATTCTGAAGGCTTGTCAGGAATCCCTGGAGGAGTGGAGACTGGTAAGTTATACTTCTGAATGCGTCACTAAACCTAATAGTCGTTTTTGCTCTTAATTTAGATGTTGCTAATGCGGTTTGCATTTTAAAAATATAAATCCACAAACTAAAGTACTGCCATGATTTTGACTATTGGTGTTATTGATGTGGGATTTCCTATTGAGAGGGAGAAGATCTAGCTCCAGCTTCAGCTGATCACATCAATCAATAATAGTTTGCCTATTCCATCTGAATGTTTTGATAATACGCTGTTCTTCCATGGTGGAAAGGTATGGAAATGGTCTGAAAACATGAGGTTGTTGTCCTCTCACTAACCCATATGCCTGCATTCATAAATAGAAACATTTTTTTTTTTTATTGAAAACACATTTTTGGAAATATAACATTTAAGAACATATCACAAAAATGTTTTTGATAAAAAAAATACATTTTATTTTATGTTAAAAGTAACAGATTTGCATGATGTCTTACTCCTTCACTAATGTGCATATAAGCCAGTCTGTTTAAAAAAAAAAAGAATTTGATAGCCATACATTTTTGGAAACCACAGTCGGGAATGTGAACACATTGGTGACAGAGTAACAAATACACAAAAATATGTTTTTAATGTCCTTTGTTATGTCCAGATGATAAATCAATAATGATCAAAAATAGGATAGAGGCACTTTTGCAGATGGAATGTTCTATCACATATATGTTGGAGTTTCCCACCTGGAAAACCCGAAATCAGGCACAAACATTTCTCATTAGGGAATTTTAGAAATGTGTCAAGGTTTGATCTGTTGCATATTGTGATTTGCATATTTATTATTTTAAAAATTATGTATGAATTAGTGTATTAAATATTTACTGAAATGTTGTTCTAATTTTTGCCTAAAAATAAAAGTCAGCGTTTTTTAAAAATGTTTTCACAATGGCAAACTAAAAATAACATGATATTTTAGAGTTAAATTTTCAATTTTGTAGCTCTGTAGTAAAGTAGATTAGAAAAGTATTAACCCCTATGTATTTACTTATGCTGTAAAAGTAATTTGAAAATCCCCCAAAAATTATTTCTGAATTTCTTCAACAACATAGGCAAATATATAGGGCGTGATACATTAATAAGCAACTTTAGTACTGAATCCATGAAAATAATTTTTACATGTGACAAATACTTAAGTTACTTGAAGTAAGTGTTATCATTGTCAAATGCCCACACAAAAGAAACGGACTTTCAGTTTATACAAATATTAGTACAACATTGCAGTATTTATTAGCACACATTGATTCAAATTTTAATTTTTTAAAAGTAAAAATAAATCTGCTTTTTGCCTTGCACATACAATGTACAAAAGTATTATTTCTTTATATTAATTTTTGTGACATACATTCAATATTCAATACAACAAATCAGAACAATTCAGAGGTGTTCAACAGTTCCTGAAAAGAACGGAAAATGGTTAAGAAAAATGATCCTAAATAATATAGGAGCAATAATGGTAAGTTACAAAACTGTGACCAAATGGTTCCTGAAGCTGTTCCCTACATGCATGAGTTAATGATAAAAATAATTCAAAAGCCTTGAAGCAGGTGAAATCTGAACATTTGGAAAAAATGTCATAATCAGTTTTATTTACACAGATACAGTAAAACTATTGTATATGACTTTTCATCATCTTCAAGAGCAGGCAAGGGGGACATTGGCCACAAAGGTGGGGAAGCAGCTGTGTTTCGGCTGGTGAGACATCGGACACTGATGGACACAGTGGCATGGGGGGTGAGTGGCTGGAACAGAGGTCACCGACTCTTCATCATCTTAGGAGGCCTCCAGAAGTGACCAGTCCCTAGTGGTGGTGGACCCTAGAGGAACTGGACCAACCACATAATTGTCTGCCACCCAGAGACCCATCTCTACCCTCCCTCTTGCTCTCCCCCAGTTGGCCAAGCCTGACCCCCTAAAAGGGCTGAGGTCTCCTTGCCCGCTGCCCCTGTCACCAAGACTGCACTGTGTGAGGAGGCTTTTGAACTCTTTCGCAGCATCTCTGTAGGCCACACTGCGATAGTGATTGGCATCCAGGGCCTTAGTTGCCAAATGCAACAAATGGTTACATTTCTGGATGCCATTCGGAGTTCAATGTCTGGCATACAGAGATCACTTGCAAAAATAGCCTTGTCAGTCACCACAGCTTCCCAACCAACCCAAATCTCTGCCCCAACTCAGGACCCTCCCATAACCCAGATACCAGGTCGCACCCCAGTCCCAAGTACACTCACTTTTTTGCAGGCACCCACTCCAACAGAAACAAACAGCACAATCACACACTCACACAAACACACAAAGAAACACAAAAATAACATACACACACTAATGATACTACACCCACAGGCACCACAACCACCACAACCACAATCACACCCACAAGCAGCACCACAACCACCAGCACACCCACAACCACCACAACCACCTGCACACCCACAACCACCAGGAAACCCATAAGTGCCACAAGCACCACCACACTCACAAGCACCACACCCACACCAACCACCTCAACAGCACATTTATCCAAACCAACACACTCATACAAAAGCATACCTCCATGCAAAACATCACCAACCAAACCCAAACTCACATACTCACCCGAACACCAAACACCTGCCAAAACAATCACACATTTGAACATACACAACATACACCAGACCCACATGCAAGTGCAAAGCATATAGACACACACACATCTCCCACTCTAGCTCCCTTTACCTCCATTATCATGAAGGCAGCTTGCACCAAATTTGAACATAAAATACATTGGTACAGGTGTGTTTTTTTAAATTTCTTAAACAACCACATTACACACATTTGTGTTCCATATTAGAAAAATGTTTCTTGGAAGAGTGATTTAAAATTGCAGGAGTACAGAGCTAATTTAAACAGACAATTCAAAAAGTAACAAATAAAAAAAGAAGCTTACCTTCGATTCCAGCGACAAGATTGATTTGCTTTGTGGTCAAGTAGCATCAGCAAAGGAAGGACATAGATGATCGGGTTCATGACATAAAGGGAAGTTGAAAACAGATGAAAAGGTACTTTTTAACCTTAGATCCCTACGAATCCGCCAGCTCAGGTGTGGAAGTTTACCTGCAGCAGTTATGTTGGCAGAAAGGCATATTGTGATTGACCCAGCGGACAAACTGGCTGGATCCCCTCTGACATCTGCATTTGCCTATGGGACCGTCAACGCTAGAGGAAAATTCTAACAGAGTTGGCGGCATTCAGGCGGACTATCGTCCATCGACCCACCAGCTGGGCGGACCGCTTATCAGGCAGATGATGAAACCGACGGAAAAGCAACGGCAGGACGAGATAGTCTTGTATTGAGGTGCACATTTTTCAATTCTAAATGCATGGCATTTACTATTTCCAAATAATTTGATCATTAGGTGTCAATAATTCAGATTGTATGAATATATTATTTAGCATTGTTTCGCAACAAGCTGATAGCTTGTTTTGCAGGCATGTATTAATTAATGATTTAAAATTGTATCCAAAAACTATTTTTTTCGAAGTCAATGTTTCACGTTGTTTAATATTTGCTTTAAGCACTTCAGTATTCCTTGATACATGTAATTCAAATAGTCAGTTATCTTTCCCTGATGCATACGTAGGTGAAACTGCGTCGATGTTCATGGATTGATTGTTCATTTTAATAATATTCAATAAGGTAATTAATCTAAAAGGAGTATTTAAACTGCATTCAGACAATTGTTAAGGAGCAAGCAATGGTCACTTCCAGGGAGCACATAGCTGAGATGCTGCACAGATGAAAGCTGTAAATATAATTTCCTTTTCAAAGACCAAGGGCAGCCACATGAATGAATGAATGAATCAAAGGGATTTGTAAAGCATGCGGCTACTCAAAAGAAAAAGAGTGTTCCGGCGCTAAAGGAAAATTAGTTAACACGTCCCACAAACAGAGCCTTAAGACCCGGAAGAGAAAAGCAAGGTTTTTAATTTCCGATGAAAGGAAATTTGGCACAGATCAGTAAAGAGCTCATTCCAGGATGTAGTGGCTAGAAAACAGAAGGCTTTACCACCCCTTCTCCAGATCTGTCAAATTGTAAACATATTTCACAGT
This sequence comes from Pleurodeles waltl, assembly GCF_031143425.1. Lineage (NCBI taxonomy): Eukaryota > Metazoa > Chordata > Amphibia > Caudata > Salamandridae > Pleurodeles > Pleurodeles waltl. The sequence continues at coordinate 344,798,833 of NC_090437.1, read as the reverse complement.
GTGAAAAGGGTGTAGGGCCTTGGAGGAGGTATGGTCTTGTGCCAAGCACTAACTAATAGGCACTCTGCCCTTCCCCAAGCCCACCACCCCTCCCCCCTAAAAACGAAATAAAAAGAGGGCACCAGAGGCTGTTACCGATGTGCTGGGGTATTTTCACACTCCTTAATGGACATTGGCTTATTACAGTCTCTAAAGATATGCTGGAAAGCCCCTCTTTGCAGTGGTTCCCAGCTCATCTTTGCTGCCACCGTGTGATTTCGGCTTTTCACCGGTAGACTGTGTGAAATGAGCCAAAATTGTGTTACACATGGTGGCACCATGTGAGTTGGCAGGTCTGCTTCTTACAGGCTTGGAGAGAGGAATCATCACCTGCGACACAGAGGACGAGTGCAGTGTTCTGGATGGGGGGTAAAGTTCAATTCTCTTAGCCAAATACTTAGGACAGGACAGAACAAGTGCTTTAAATATAATCAGTTTCCAAACGAATAATCAATAGAGAGAATTCAGGGTCGTAAAGGATTAAGAATGCCTAGGCAGGCATAAGATACGATTAGACATGGCATTTTGGAGCACCTGAAGCGGTTCTACAGAGCATCTAACACTCCCAGATCAAGAGAATTTGCGTAGTCTAAACGCGTCCTGGCCAGAGCATGGATCATCACTCTCCTTCATTCCAAAGGAAGAAGGAAAAGGGATTTCTTCAACATACCGTATTTTCCGGCGTATAAGACGACTTTTTAACCCCTGAAAATCTCCTCAAAAGTCGGGGGTCGTCTTATACGCCGGTATACGGTGTGCTGAAACTTCAGGGACAGGCGCCCTGTAGCTGAGCCACCCTGCGTTGCATTTGGAAATCGATTCCAAGCGTATGATGGGTTCCGCATCCCACAAGATTCAGCTACTTGTGGACACAGAGCTGATTGGTCAACCGTGAGTTGAGCTGTCCTTACCGTGTGCCGCAATCCTCGCTGGCAGTTGTCTGGACAGGCACGTATTCCTGCATGTGCTCCAGGCTATTCCACTTGCACTGTTTTATGTTTACATGTTTGATGACAAATAGCCTTCTGTTTATAAGTGACAGTTTTCCTACTAAGTACCTGCATGTCATAAGCATTAGAATTAAAATTACCATGTTAAAATCAAATCTGATGTTTTTAAATTTTTATTTGGTGTGCGTTGGAAGAGGGGTAGTCTTATACAGCGAGTATAGCCCAAACCCTATATTTTAACATGAAAAGTAGGGGGTCGTCTTATACGCCCAGTCGTCTTATACGCCGGAAAATACGGTACTTAGCAATGTGAAGCATTGGCTCCCACTGCAGAAATTTGCAGATGCATCAAGAGGGCACTGTCCAGCTTAACTCCCAGACTTTTAACCAACAACGATGAGGGGTAGCAGGGCTGGGAGAGCTGGGGGCCAGAGGGCTTCCTACCAGTTTGACATATGAGATCCAAACATAATGATTTCAGTCTTGTCAGCATTGAAGCTGATTGGCCTGCATCCGTTTAAAGACAGCTAACATGTAGTACTTTAGAAAGAGGCAACTGAGGCTGAGGGTCCATCAAAGGTAAAAACAGCTACGCATTACCTGCATATGAGATACTTTTACAGCCAAAAGGCTCAACTGCTGAGGCCAAGGGGGACATAAGACATTAAAAAGGGTAGAGCTTAATGAGGAGCCTCGGAAAAAACCCTGATGAATAGTTTTAAACTCAGATGTAAAAGGAGCAAGCCAGTGAGATTGACCCCTTAACTGCAAAAAGGACTTTAACGAGTCCAAGGCAATGCCCCTCACACCTACGGTTGACAACCGGTGCAGAGGGATGGAATGTGGGACAGTATTAAACACAGCTGATAAATGGAGAAGAAGCAGAGCTGAATATTCACCCCAGTTTAATGACCATTTCATATGGTCAGAAATTTCCAGAACTGCCAATTCTGCGAGAAGGTTTCTTGAGCAGAGGGACAACTTTGGCCAATTTCAAGAGATCCGGCCTAATGCCAGAAGACAAAGAGAGATTAAAAATAGATTTGACCACAGGATTGATAACATCTGCTACCACCACTAGCTGAGTAGGCGGACAGAAGACCAACGGAGAACTAGACTTACATTTCATGATGGCTTCCCTAGATTGCTATAGAGAGGTAGGCCTGAACTGGATAAGCCTGCCTTCATTGCTCACAATATCAACAGGACAAACCAGAACAGGGCACTACTGTAGGGCAGGTAATGATTTCTGAATATCCGCAATCTTTGTCTCAAAAGACGTAGCCAGCCTATGACACAGCTCTTGGAAGGGGACAATGGTGCTGTGGCACACCTTTGGGGAAAAAAAGATTTGGAAATCTGAAAGGTCGAAAGCGAGCTGTGTGCAGCCAGCTTAATTTTATCTGCAAAATACAAACATTGCACCTGCTTGATACAAGCAAATTATGCTTTCAGAGCAGATTTATAGCTCAATGTATTGACAAGGGAGTAATCCTTGAACCAAGCTCTTTCCAACTTTCTGATGTTCTGCCCTTAATCTTCCTCAACTTTTGGAAAGGGACAGCAAATCTGGTGTACCGCCAGTCTGAAATTCACCAACCCACATTTTAGTTTATGTCACTTGACAGAAGAAGTCCTCACCTTCTTCCATGCCCAGAAGACAGTGCAGTCTAAGAGTCTGTGCTGCTGAATGGGTTTGCCTGTCTTCCATTTCAATGGAATTAAAAAATGAACAAATCAAGCTTTCGGCTCAGGAGAGCTCATAGACATGAGCTAGTTAGAAAGACCAGATCAATGGTATGACCTGCCAAGTGGGTAGCTGAGGTGACAAATTGAAGCAAGTTCAGTGACAGCATAGTAATAGTTAGGGTAGAAGACTACTGGCCAAGGGGAAAGTTTGAAATTACCCAACACAGTAAAATTGGCCCATTTCAATAAATAAGGGGTGAAAGGCTCCTCGAAATGTTCCAAAACCCAGAGGGTGATAGATCAGGACCCCCAAGAGAGATGATTGAGATGATAATACAAGATGGAAACCAAGACTCTCAGCCCCCTCCACTTCTGTTTCCAGCTCGACATGACTGGGCAACACTCTCTGTCACTGCTGCCACTGGACCACGGAGAAAACACAACACCCCGTCACTGGACACCAAGATAGGGAACCCTCATTGGCTGTGTACAATGGGGGGTCACTACACATGAGGTCAGGACCACTGCAGACATATACATGTCACAGAAATATTTTTAGATTACTGTGACATGCATATGTTGGGGACACAAGTGGGTCAGACATAGATGGGGACTGTGACATGCATATGTTGGGGACACAAGTGGGTCAGACATAGATGGGGACACACTGGCACATAACACGTATCGCACACATTCACAAATGTCCTTTTGGTGTCAGTATTCAAATTGCCAAAGGAATGCTGGCACCACAGTGACAATACAATCACACCTGTCAACCATGTCCACTGTGCACATTGTAGGGGGACCTGTACCTGTCATGTTGTGCTTTGAGTTGTGTGTGAGAGTCAGTATGTGCATGTGTGTGTTCAATGCGATTGGCTGGTTTAGGTGGAGGTATTTTGAGTTGGTGATGAGGTTGTGTCAGTATATGTGCCACTGTCATATGGCATTAGTGTTGTTGTGTATGATGTGTTGTGTTGCTGCATGCAACATTCAGGTGAGTGTTGTTGTGTGGTGGTTATTGCTGTGATGTGTGTAGTCATGATGTTGTGTTAGTGTGTTTGTGTAGATGAACGTGTACTTGTGTTGGTTGTTGATGTTGTGTCATGTGTGGGTGCAATGTCAATAGCGTGTGTATGTTGTGTCATGGATGTATGGCAATGTGTGTTTGCGGCATGTACTTGCTGTGTTGTGGTGGAATGGCAATGGATAACAGTGTGTATGTGGTGTATTGTGTCATATGTGATGCAGAGAGATACATATGACTAAGGTGCAGTGTGTTTGTGTGACTTACCTGTATCCATAGCCATTGCCTTTGGACAGTGCCCAATGTCCGAAGTCCATTGGGTCCCACAATGCCCTCCCTCCGTCAGAAAAGCACCACCAGTACACCACTTGCATGACTGTAACATCTAATTCAGCGGACAGAACACCATTGACTTGCACTGTTTGTCTAATCTTCACAAACTTGCCAAAGAAAGTGTCCCGATGATTCTTGTTATGCACAGAAAGTTTTGGGGTGATCCATCAATGGGGGCCGAGAAAAGGGGGGGTCAAAAAAGTTGCCTATCGCATGTTAATTCCCTTGTCTTAAAACACGATGACAGCCTGAACAGCTGGACAGAATTACACCAAATTTGACAGAAAGCTAGCTTTCGCTATGCAGATTGTGGTTTCGCTTATTTGGTGTAAATTCGTTCAGTAGTTTTGGAAATATTAAAGGAAATCCTAATTTGTATATCTCTGGCCGTGATGACTTCACGAATAATGATGAGCTTCTGCAGTGGAATGCACAGCTCTGATTGTCTGCCCACACTTCAACCAGGAAGTGTTGGCAGCCTTTTTGGGACTTGGCTTCAGCCGAGTCCCACCAAAAAAGTCAAGAAAAATGAAAAGGGGCCAGGGGAAGGCCAACCTGACCCTTTACCTCTGGTGGTGGTGTCCTAGAGGGACCTCCCCAGGGCAGTAATCTTGACTAATGTGGGGGTCACCCGGCCCCTTGGCAGCCCTGAGGACCACCACCTCCCCCGGGGCTTTTAACTGATATGGTGCAGGGGGGGCGCAACTCCCCGAGGCAAATAGTAAAAAATGCAAAGGAGGTCAGTTTCAAACCCCCTGGGACCACCTCTACCTCCCCGGGGCTATTTCCGTGTTGGAGGGGGACTATACGGACCCCCTCGAGGAGCTGCCAATGGTTCTGGGGACCACAAACCCCAGGGTCAGCTCCTGCTATGTGCTGGGGTTCCCACCCCCAGGACATAACTGTTTTTCTTTTGCTTGATGGGAGCTAACAGCTCCCACCAATCAAAAGCAAACATAAGTACCAAGCCCTGACAGCGGGATCTGTCAAACGGGACCGGCTGTCAGTACATTGAGTTTTCATCTATCTTCCCTGCATGCAGAAAGATGAAAACATTGCTCCAGCTGCTATTAAAAGTGCAGGAGGTGGGAGCCGGCTGGGACAGCGGGGGAGGCATTGCGGCTCTCCCTATGAATCAAGATAGCCCGAATGGGGCACAAAATGAAAAAATAAACAAAAAATACCTATTTGGCCTAATGTTCAAGGTTTCAGACCCTCACACTGGAAGTTGAGGGTTCTGCTCCAGGTGTGTCTGTGATTATTTTCGTCCTTTAATTTGTTTTTAAACCTCAAATGTTTAAGGCACATGCTGAAAGGTGATCTCACTTTTTTTAATTGACAAATGTAGTTTCTTTTCAATTTGTCCAGAAATATCTCATTCTAAGTATATCATCCATCAAAGCCTAAAAATCTCTCTCCCTCTCACTCTCTTCCTCTCTCTCTCTCTCTGTCTCTCTCTCTTTCTCTCTTAATCTCTTTCTTCCACTCACAGACCTACTCAGACAATCACGCACCCACTCACAGACCAACTCAGACACTCATGCTCCCTCTCACAGACCCACTCAGACTCTCACACGCCCACTAAGACACTGATGAACGCACTCTCACACCCAGACAGAGACTCTCACTGCCACTCTCACCCCAGATACCCTCTCTTACATCTGTTCTCACACCCAGAGAGATAGGCAGCAGCCAACTCCTGAAGCACACGGCCAAAGGGCTGTGGGCAGAATAGGGTTGGGTGGTTAGAGGGGTTGGCCGCAGGGACTGGCTACAGGCCAGGTCTTACAGACGACCCTTGCAGTGCACGGGTGAAGGCCGTGCACGGTGCAAAGTTGGGTGCTTATAGGGGGTTGCCAACCACTGGCGAGCACGGCCAAAGGCCGTGCATGGCAGTGGTTGAATTAACATATAGTAATAAAAATGAGGAGTACCAAATCCTTTCCCAATTACAGGCAGGGTTTCGTGCAAAAACTAGCACGATAGACCAGGTCTTTCGATTGGCCATATTGCATTGGAAATATGTTCTTGTGGCCAAGCAATGCCTGTATGTGGTATTTATAGACCTGCGATCGGCTTTTGATCTGGTCCCGAGAGCCAAACTGTGGGAAGTGCTGGGTAGATTGGGAGTCCCAGAGGATCTATTACTCCTGTTAAAACGACTACATGAGAACACTTATGCCCAAGTGAGGTGGGGTGAATAAGGTGAACTGACAGAGCGGATCCCAATCAGAAGGGGAGTTCGCCAAGGTTGTGTGCTAGCCCCCCTACTGTTTACCATATTTATCAACGAAGTAGTAAAGGCTGTGTCCATAGGCCAGAATGATGCCCCTTCCCTGAATACACAAAAAATCCCCATCCTGCTCTTTGCTGATGATTCAGTTCTCATTTCTAAGACACCAATGGGGTTGCAAACCCTTGTTGACCGGTTTAACCAATTTTGTAGCGATCATGGGTTGGAGGTTAATATTAACAAAACCAAACTGATGGTGTTATCCAAGGGACCTAGGAAAAAATGTTCCATTCATATTGAGGGAGTACCGCTGAAGGAAGTAAGCTCTATAGATTACCTGGGAGTTAGGCTAACCAGCAAACTATTATGGGAAGAGCAGATTACAAAAAGTGCAGGGCTCCTACAACACAGAGCCTCATCTATATTGCGTTTCTATCAAAGCACCTCTACCAAAGTTGTTTCCCCAGCAATAAAAATGTATACAGCTAAGGCTCAAAGTGCAGCCCTGTACGGAGCGGAGGTATGGGGTTGCGCTAACTGTAACAAGATCAGTATGGGGGAAAACAACTTTGCAAGGGCCTTAACTGCATGTCCACGCACCACACCCTTGCTTCCATTATTTCTAGATCTGGGGTTAAGCCGAGTAGCAGATCTAGCTACTCTAAGACCTCTCCTTTATTGGATCAGGTTATGGATAACCCCCGAACTAGATATATATAAGACCGCATTACTCGATCTATTGAAATGCCAGAACGCTAATACTCTACCCTGGATTCGCCATGTGGCCCATTGGCTTCGGCTATTGGGTCTGGGTGATTATTGGGGAAATCCCCATAAATTAGAGAGACGGCATAAAAACGTTTTAAAGTTAACCTATTGGTCTTATGTTAAGGACAACTACATAACCCACAAATCCCACGGCCGCTTAACTAATTCCTTCATTGATATTAAATGGTTCCCAAAGTTTGAATCCTATTTGGATGTTATACCGGATTTGCAGGGCAAGAGCCTATATGCAAGGTTTCGTTTTGGCTCTCTGCCCCTGATGTCACTGATTCATAGGTGGGGGTCGATTAATCTTCCCGATATATGCCCTGCCTGTGGCAGTACTTTCGAAACCATCGAGCATTTCATGTTCTTTTGCCCAGCCTATGCGATTCCGCGGTTAAAATGGATCCGCAATATTTGCAGGGACATGGGATTCAAGAACTGCTCTTTGGCTCTACGGGTTCTAAAAAGCCATAATTCAGCCGACGTAATTCTTTCAGTACGCAAGTATTTAGCAACAGCTTGGCGCATACGATGCCATCTCCAAAAAGTAATTTAAGGTCTCATCTCTTATATAGATAAGTTTTAGAGTCATATGTGCAATTTAAGTTATTGTTTTAATGTTTCTACACCTATTTATAGATGTGCATTTATTTATTTACTTAAGAATTATTTATTATCTTGTTTTATGTGTTTTTATGGTCATTGATCGAACAAAGTTGATGATGATGATGAATTATTGACCATGTGGTTTGGACAGGGCTTTGGAATAGATTTTTCTCAGACAAATATGTGGGTAATCATCCTGTGTTTCTGCTATTTTATCACTAGTGTTAGCCGCAAAGAGTTATTTTTATGCACCTGTCTGGTATTCGTGCCATTTTAACATGAATCCGATATCCATTTTATTATATAAGTTTTTTATTACACTGTGCTTGTGTTTTTAATGACTTGACAGTGCCTAAATTTGCCTATATGATTGTGCCGGGAGCAGGCTCTCCATGTCAAAGTATGCTATCTAAATTATCAAGAAACCGTATTATTATGTAACATCAACCTAGCATTTTAAATTTTCAAATCTTGGGTCGGATAGTTTGCATTTATCCTGATGATGGTATCACCTGGGGAATTTGAATCTGAAACCACCTCATATTGTTTTAAGAGCTTTTAAATATTTGTATTATTCTAACATTATGATGCAGATGTCTTAGAAACCTTGATATCTAAATGTTAAGTTATGTATTGGGAATAATGGTGGACCATAGTAGGCCATGGCCCATGACTTTTTTTTTTTTTTTTTTTTTTTAGAATTTGAAGGTTTTAGAGAAGCTATTTTTATTTTAAATTTGATTTTATTTTAAGCCAGTGTGAAAGCATAATGGAACAAACGCACCCTCTTTGTACTTTTTAATGTGTAACTTTTATGACCTATGGTCGAATAAAGTATAATATATACTGTGACTATATGTTAAAAAAACACATAGAAATTCACTGAAAAAAACAAAGGTTACAGGTATGTTATAGTTACGAAATAGAGTTTTAAAAAATATTGAAATGCACTGAAAAAAACAAAGGTTACAGGGACATTATAGTTAGGCTCACATTTTAAACTTATAACCATAGAAATTCACCTGCTATAGCTAGAGTTATCTCAAGTAATTATAGGTCGTGCCCTAAGGTAGCTATAACTTGTACAGTTTTTCCTGTACATTGACATTATTAATGATGTTATCAAAGATGTCATGAGCGCTGTAATTTGTGGGGCAATTAGCCGTCCATGGGTCTGAGTTTTAGTTACCTTAGGGCAGTGAGGGGGGACTCACGGCTCCCTCCCCAGGCCAGTCTTGGCCCCCAAGACCCCATCCCCTGGGGCCCAACCATGTCATCTAGATGCCCCCCAGGGCACCCAGTCAAAATGGCTGGGAACCGCAGGGTAGCCTTAGGGCCCCCACGGTCCCAGCTGGCTCCCCACCTCCTGTGACTATTTGTTCCATAGCTGGAGCATTTTTTTATTGTGTTGCCAATAACCTTGGTCACAACATTTTCAAAACTTGTACTTTGATCAGTTCAGCAGCTGTCTTGAAAGTTTCAGGGTGATCCATCAAGTGGGGGCTGAGAAAAAGGGGGGTCCCAAAACACTTTTCTCCATTCTACATCAACATGGGGTTGGGTGGTTATAGGCGTTGGCCTCAGGGCCTGACCGTAGGCCAGGCCTTGTGGCCAAACCCTGCTATGCACAGCCAAAGGCTGTGTGTGGCATAGGGTTGGGTGGTTACAGAGGCTTGGCCACAGGGCCTGCAGTCAGCCTCCACTGTGAACAGGCAGATACTGTGGGTGGCGGTGGTTGGATTACCCTATAGTAATTAAAATTACTTTAGGTTAAAAAAAATAGAAATTTACTGAAAAAATAAAGGTTACAGGGGTGTTATAGTTATGTTCCGAATTTACTTGCACAAACCAGAGAAATTCAGCAGTTATAGTTAGGGTTATTTCAAGTAACTATAACTTGCACCCTATATGGTAACTATAGATTGCACCCTTGCAATGCTCTGCTAATTACCCTACAAATTGCAGCACTCATGACATGCTTGATAACACCATTGATGAAAAATATTAATAAGAATGTCACTGTAACATTTGCAGTAAAATAATTGATCAGATAACTGTGGATGGCGGGGGTGTGAGTTATAGTTACCTTAGGTCTACATCTATATCTGTAGCTATATCTATATCTATATCTGTATCAAAATATACATTGAAAAAAAAATAAAGGTTACAATGCCGTTATAGTTAGGCTCACATTTTAAACGTACCAAACCATAGAAATGCCTCTGTTATAGTTAGAGTTATCTCATGTAACTTTAACTCATGCCCTAAGGGTAACTATAAACTCACACCCCTGCCATGCACTTTTCATCAAAACTTTTACTGCAAATTATACATTGATATTATCATTGATGTTATCAAACATGTCATGAGTGTTGTAATGTGTGGGGTAATAAGCAGTACAGGGTGAGGACGCGAGTTATAGTTACCTTAGGGCACGTGTTATAGTTATGTTTTTTTAAAATTATATTTCCTAACTATAATGTCACTGTAACCTTTGGTATTTTCAGTGAATTTCTCAATTTTTTTTAATCCCTATGTCCACTCAACCCAGTGATGTACATGTCCTTTGGCCATGCACAGCAGCAGTTGGCGGAAGGTGGACATTCCCCCAACTCCTGACCTATTTTGATCCCAGGGACCACAACCCCCAGCCTAATTATTTCTTTGAGGGGAGGAGGGCTGCATGGCCCCCCTCCTCAGGGTCAATCTTGGCCCCGGTAACCCCATCCCCCAAGGCCCAGCCTAATTGTTTTATTTTTTGGGGGATGTGGCTGTGTGGCCCACCTCCTCAGGGCCAATCTCAGGCCAGGGGGCTCCATCCCCCAGGTCCTGGCCTTATAAAATTTATTTGTTGGGGGAGGGAGGCTGTGCGGCTCATATCCCCAGGCTGATCAGGATTGCCGGGGGCCCTATCCCCCGGGTCCTGGCCATGTGACCTGGTTGCCCCCAGGGCATCCAATTAAAATGTTGGGGTCTGTGGGGAGAGCCTGACAGCTCCTACGGTCCCAGCTGGCTCCCCACCTTCAGCATTGCTGTTACAGAAAGGGAGCTGTATGTAGGAGCAGTTTCCTCTGTGTCCCTGCCTGCATCTTCAGAGGCAGGGAGACAGAGGAAATCTACGCTGGCAGTGAGGGAGAGCATCATATCTGTTTAACGCCCCAGGAGGTGGTAGGCAGTGGGGGACACGTAGCCCCCTGCATTAAATTTAATGAAAGCCCTGGGAAGGTGGTGGTCCCCGGGAAAGTGGGGGGGGAGGTGCCCCCCACATTAAAATAACAATGCCCCTGGGACCTGGCCCAGCTGGGGGCTTATTAAAAAACAAGCACAGGAGCCCGCCCTAGCTTTTTTTTTAAATTTCAGCAGATCCGCGGATCTGCACATGGCGTCCACTGAAAATGTTTAAAGAATGCTTTTTTGCCCCAGGGTGGGGGTCCCTCTGGAACATCACCACTAGAGCTAAGGGGTCAGGGTGTCCGTACCCCGGCTCCTTTTTTTATTCTTTAAAAAAAAATCTGGATTTCGGCTGAAGCCAAATCTAAACATTGCTGTCAACATCCCTACATATACAAGTTCAGATTTTCTTTAATTTCTCTAAAACTACTGAACGGATGTACATCAAACAACAAAAAAGGGTGCTTTCTGGACCAAGAGCTACCTTTTTATCAAATTTGGTGTAATTCCGTCCAGTGGTTTCTCCACTATTGCTGTTCAAAATCCCTATCTAAATGAATGGGGGAAAAGTATTTTGGGACTCCCCCTTTTTCTCGGCCCTCACTTGATGGATCACCCCAAAACTTACCAGATGCTGAAGTGAGCATCGGATTTTCTTGAAAATATTTGTGAGCATTCAGCAAACAGTGCTAAATTTATGAGCTAAACAAAAAGGCTTTTTTCTATAGAAACTAGGTCCGAACTATTACTACCTAGTGGTGCCTGCCAGTGCTTAATTTGTAAATAAAAAGGTGCCAGTGCTAAAAGCCCTCCTCCTAAACATGCGGCTGCTGCAATTAAAAGCGCGAGCACATAATACTGAGGCAGAGTAATCCTGAAGTCGCCTCGGGCCTCTTCAATCCATTAACAGCCACTCCCGCCCCTTCAGCTCTCTCTTGCAGCTCCCTGCTTTTCCCCTTTCTGACTCTTCTTTTTTCTCTTCCTCCGTCTTTCACACGTGTCTTTTGCTCACAGTAACTGCCTGAGACACAAAACTAAGCGCCGGCCCTCAGAAATAAGTGCTGGTGCTCAGCACTGGAAACAACAAGCACAAATTAAGCACTGGTGCCTGCACATCTTCTCTTCCCACAGGCTCTGCATAGCAAAGACAAAGGGCCTGATAACAAGTCTGGTGGTCACAAGACCGCCAAACTTGCAGTCGCGGTCGGACAGCCTGGGCTGTGGCAGTCCAACAGCCCCATTACTGATGTCTTCACCAGGATCCAAGACCCCAACAGGCTGATGACGGTCTTGGTTGTAATCAGCCATGGCGTGCTAAACTCAGCACCGCCTGGCTGATTACAACCTTATTTTCCACCAGCCTTTTCATGGCAATTTATCCACCAAGGAAAGGCTGGCGGAGAACAAGTGCCGAGGACCACAGTGGGGCCTCTGCACTTCCCATGGCTTGGGCAATGCAGGGGCCCTGCTTGCCCAGCACCATTGGAATGTGCACTGTTTGCTTTTGAGACAGTGCACCTTCTGAAGGTGCTGGTTGGTCCCCTCTGTGCTACGTGGTAGCACTCGGATCCTTTAAGGGAGCCAAGTACTACCTCGTAGCACTGTTCCTGCCAGTCTGACTGGCGGGAACGCTCTATTTCAAGGTTTCCACCGGTCAGCCAGATCAGACTGACAATAACCTTGTAATAGGGTGGAGGGATACCACTGTTATCCTTTCCGGGAGTTTGGCGGTCCAGAATTGGGACCGCCAAACTCGTAATCGCCCCCAAAGCGATGTAATGGTATATTCCTAGTGTGCATGTATTGTGAATGAACTATTGAGTGTTCCTAAACTTCAAAAGTCTCAATGTTCTTCTGCTGTAGGTCTGGGGTTGGGCCTAGTTTATTTGGTGTGTGAAGATCCATTGTCTAAAATGTTTCAAATTAACTAGTATATCTCCAGATACCAATAACGCAGAAAATGCATGACACTTTCTTACAAATTAGGACAACCTTAACAGTGAAAACAAAACTTCTGATCTGTCTAAAATGTGTTACCTTTGACCAAGCCATGATGAAACTGTGTTTTCTTCTGATTTGTTATGCAAGAATTGTATATAATAGCACTTTGGTTTTGGGGGTGAGCCAAAAGATTTTGTCATTCCACCAAAGATGATGTCCGATTTGCTATGATTTCTGACAAATAGATTTAAGATTACTTTTGTCTTCTATTAGGGATGCTGTCTGATTTCTTTAAGTTGTTGCTGTTCATTTGGGACTTAAATATTTTCTGATTCTTAAATGCTCTGTATAACTTTGCATTTGAGCCAAGATACCATTTAGATTGTGGCACTTGATTTTGAGATTTTGTAATAAAACCCTTTAACTTTTCCCCAAGCATATAACTCAGTTATTTAGTGGTCCCAGTTACATATTTGCTACTCTGCTAAACTAATGTTTCGTCTGTTGTTGGGGAGGGTGCTTTTTAGTGCAGAATCAACAGTGGAGCAGAACTGCCGAGGGTACATTTTGGGTGATTTACATTTTGGGGTGCCCTGAATTTTGAGGTACAGGGCTCTGCTCCAACAATGTCATCAGTGCTATCACTGATGAGGTCCTCTGCGATGTCATGATGTGATATCCCACCTAAGGCCACACACAGTGTCTATTGCTGTGTAGCTACCTCTTTTGCTAATTCATGGAATGTTTTGTGTGTTGTGTACCTGACTCGCGTTCACGTTTTTTTTCATGAAAATATGCATAGATAGTGAAATATATGCACATACTCTCTTCCAACATTTTGTGTTTTGATCTTAATACTATTGAATTGATTGAGCCATGAAGAGTCTGGCAGTAATGCAGTTTTAGGACTTTCAAATGTGATATGATTTAGGCCCCCTCATGAGTATATGACCTAGAGATAAACAGTTTAACTGCATAAAAATGGGGTTCAGAGATTAAGGAGACAGAAAGACCTGGAATCTTAGTGGGAATAGATGTTGATAAAATTGGTGATGGAAGATGCCACACCAATCACATCTCTTCTGTAATTAAGAGGAGAAAATCCAAGTGGAATCAAGCTGCAAAATGACAAGGCTCAGGGATAAAAATATAGGACAGGTGAGCAATTAACATGGCTCAAACAGGGAGTGAATGTCAATGTGCTGCAATGCATTTTCCTGTCATGAGTGTATACTTGCATATGATTTAAACAAGAACTAACATCCCAGGAAAGACTTGTACTTCATCTTAGACAGGAAATTTCTATTATTATAAGACGTTTAGCTCATAGGCCCGCCAATATCTCTTCCTTCAGAATCATGGTGTTAACTGACGACTAAAACAAGATGATGAATTCTGCAGCCCCCTTTCCTGTTTACTCTGGCTAACACCCTCTGCTAATCACAGAACACCATTCTGAGTCTCTGTGATCATAGGATCATCATCACAGCACAGGCAATGTGTATACCCAGGCATATGCCATGTGCAAAATCCAGTAGCATGCTAGAACCCACACTGTCTTCCTCTGACAAGGGGGAGGTTCTGGTAAATTCTTAGTATATCTGTGACAGTATGGTCCTTCCTGGAGCTCTGGTATTTTCAGGATGCCTTTTTAACCAGCTGTGAGGTAATTAGGGAACATGGACAGAAGAACCATCTTCTCATTATTTTTCACAAGATGGATAGTCTTCCCAGGCAATCAAGTATTGAACAAAAACTCTAAAAATATGAGAGTTACAAATGTATTGAATTTCAGATTCTGGTTGTCCTTGTACCATGATTGACAGAAGTTCAGATGGAAGTTGACGTGAAGGATATGGAACATATGGCTTCAGTTGCAATGGATGAACAAATTAATCCACTAAGGGTGAGGCAATATTAATCAGGAAACCACAGAATTGATGTGATGCAAAAGGAGCATAAAGTTGTGGTCAAAACTGACTGGTAATGTATAAGCTGGTTTACAATGAGAAGACAGCCAAACCTTAACACAAACAAGTAATCTCTGTTTCTCTAACTGAGTCTTATAATCAGTTGCTGCGAAAACCAAGGCATCAATCTGAGTTGAGAAGAGAAAACCGGTGGATACAAATCTTTTATGCAATAAAATGGTGAAACCTTTGTAGCACTATGAGTTGCATTACTACAGGCAAATTTCAAAATGAGTAGATGGGAGACCGTATTGTCTTATCATGCATCACAGTAACATCAAAGATTCTGTTGCAGGTTTTGAATAGTATGCTTTTTGTTTGTATGAAATCAAAAGAAAGCATTTGTTTATTTATGGGAAATGATACTGAGTAGCTCTATCAGAAACAATGGTGTGAGGTAGCTCGTGAAGATTGAAAATATCAAAAACCATCAAGGCATTCCAGGCCTGTGGGTAACTTGGCCAAAGAAGACAAATGAGCCATTTTTAAGAAGGCATCACTGGTAACCATTATTACGCGACATTCCTCAGAAGGAAGAAGATCTGTTGTAAAGTTTGCAGAGAAATATGCCAAGGTTCAGGAGCCACAAGTAGCAGTCGTAAATATCCAAGAGATTAATAATGCACTAAGTAGTTTGGGGCACAGATGGGGCAAGAACATAGTCATTGAATGAACAACCGATTGCCAACGTGACTGCATTATTAGATTCAAAGTAGTATTCACTTCGCTATGACCAGACATTGCAGAATCAAGACGTTTTGAGTAGATCCAATTATAGTTCTTTAATTAAAGATAAAATGGCTTTTTGATTGAAAACAATTATTGTAATTGAACTAAAGGAGTCTTGAGATGGAGATCTAATTCCTTCAGAACCAACTGTTCATGGGCTGTTTCAAATCTACGTAAAAAAACTGGACAATACCAACCACTCGATAGGAAGGAACTACAGGTGGATCATCAGTAATAGATGGCTCAGTATAATGAAGGGAACAAGGCATTAGTCAAAATAGTTATTTAAGCAAAGAATATGAATGATTGTTAAATCATGACTGGCAACAATGAGGAGTGTGAATTTCAAATGGTTCTGTACCACCCATAGAAAGATGTCTCCATAGGTACAGTCAATACTGCTAAACATTCTTTTGTCGAAATTAATCGTTTTCTTCAGAATTTGATACAACATTGGTTAAATAAAAACTGGACATTCCAATCTATCTTTATGTCCAAAAATTGGTGAAGATCCATCAGTCCCCACAATTACCTTATTAACAGTGTCGAGAAGGCATACATTAGGTGATTAAATAAAGATCATCAAGTGTATTAAAATCCGCTTCACCTTGATCATCCCAGGAAAAACTATTTCTTTTATTCTTCTTTTTCAACACACAAGAAATGTCACCAGTCAGTTTTGAAAATCTCATAATAAATTCATGATAAACGTTTGCAAAACCAAGACAACTTTGTCTGAATTTGAAATTAGCATGAGAAGAGCATTCCAATATTGCTGAGAACTTTTTGGAGTCATAGAAAAATTTGAAGTACTCAGTCTAAATCCAGGATACTACACATCATGATTCTTGAATTCACACTTCTTGGCTTTCCAGAATAAATGATGTTGCTGAAGTCTTGATAGCACCTGACTAACATGTACTTGGTTTTCAATCACATACTGTTAAACACCTTAATTGCTTCAAGCAGTGCAAATTGATTCAAAACATCAGAAAATATAGAATACATAAAGCCCAAAAACTTAGCTGTGGCAATGCACAATCTAAATGACACCACACAATATTTAAAATGGTCAAATGAAGTACAAAATACAATCTTCCACTAGTTGCCCTTAATTTTACGCATAAAATGTTAGGCACCTTTTAAATTGAGCTTAGTAAAAAAAGACTCCTCAGTCAAACTCCAACATTTTCATAAGAAGAGGCAAATGATATTGTCCTTGCCTGAGATTTTATTTAAAGCCCTATAATCACTATAAGGATGGAGGTTCTGATGCTTCCGGGTGTGACTGGCCATCCGTCAAATACAGTGACAGACATCACTGACAAAGTATCAAGACTCTTTTCAGTCAACAAACAGTACAACATCCTTTCACTTTTTCATGGTGTTGAAGTGTCCTAAACCTTGTGAAATCATGTCACCCAAAAACCTGGAGAGCTGAGAAAAACAGATATGCAGGAAACAAAAATGGTCTGAAGAAGTTCCCTTCCTGGAGGGTACACGGGCAGGGAGCTGTGGAGATGGAGTAGAGCAGGGAGTAGAGAGGAGAACTTGTGCTGTGGAAATGTAGCAAAGCAGTGGAATGTAGACGAGGCCAGAAGGGTGGTGAATCTAATCTTAGCACAATGTAGCACATGAGCGAGGAACTGAAGTGAAACTAAAGAAAGGGTGTCCACAATCAAATTTTATGTGGACTCTGTTTTGCCCTTAAGAGATGTCTAGGTGACCTATAACTTCCTTCAACATTATAATAAAAAAAATATCACAAGGATATTGTTTTGGCATATCAATTAACATGTGGAATGTGCTTCTTTTAAATCAAGGAATATCAAAATCACATAATTGGGAGAAACAATAATCTTAGAAGGTAATGCTTCAATTTCATCCCCAAATGTGACTAGTAGCGGCAATGAAGCTTCCTGTATCCGTCAAGAACTTGCAGGAGAACCATCCAGTGTTGAAATAATTTAAGGAGTCTTATTATATGTCTTTATAATTTTAATCTTAGTGGCCCAATCTTAATTTATAAACATTTGGCAGGCAGCACTATGCAATAAGCATTAACGGCTTTCTGTCTTCTGTTCTCTAAACAGTCTATCACTGAACAAATTATTGTCAATATTGTTCATAGATGATCCAGTATAATAAACCAATGCATTCTTGCTTTTTTTTTTCAAGAGGTGTTTGTATTCTTCCTAAATTCTTCTGTGGTCCTCGTGCACAAGTCTGAATCACATGTGGAGCATCACAATATAGACATAAAGCAGACTTTTGTAGACGTTCTTTTTCACTCTCAGTGAGAGCACCTCTTCAGATCCAATTGGTTCATCTGTAGGCACAGATTAATCAGTCAATCAGTCCACCCACTTGAAACTCTGACTGGCCATACAAGATAATTCAGGAAAAATTTCCTTCGGACTTCTCTCTTTCTTTTTGACTTTCTTGTAACCCAAGTTCAATTAACAATAGTTGATCATTAGGTTCACAAAAAGAAGCAGAACATTGGGAATGAACCAACGGTCAGCTGTAAGACCATTATGGATTGTGACTCGCAATTTGCAAATTTTAGAGATTTGCAAATTGCGAGTCATAATGCCTATTGTACAACAGTGTCTTCAACGCTGTTTGCGATTCACAAGGAACCTGCCTCATCAACATTCATGAGGTAGGTCGCAATTTACAACACATAGTGAATGGCTGCAATCACAGGGATGGTGGCCTTATAGGGTCAGCAGACCGCCATGTCTGTGATTGCTTTTTAAATAAAGCAATGTTCTTTTTTGTAATGCAGTCCGTTTTCCTTGAAGGAAAGTGCGATGCATTACAAAAATTAAAATGAAAAGTTTTGTTTTCAGTTTTTAAGAGCAGGCAGGTGTCCGTGGGCCCACTGCCTGCTCTTAAATAATGTTTGCACCCCCATTCACAAACGGGAGGAGGTCCCAAAACAACCTCTTTTTTTATTAATCAACTTATCGTTTGTTCTATGTATAATAGGAATCTAACATACAAATAGTTTGCAAGGGGGATGGGGTCCCTTGGGGATCCCTTCCCGTTTGCGAATGGCTTACCACCAACTCAAAGTTGGTGGTAGCTGCAAATGTTTTGTGACTGCATTACTGGTAGCAAAACATTCCTACATACCAATGCGACACGCACCTCTTCCTAATAGCGACTCACAAACTCTATTTTGCGAGTTGATAATAGGATACTGAGTCGCAAAATAGGGTTGGTACATGGTACAAGGCCATTTAGCAGTCGCAAACTGCAAATTCCACCGTTTGCGACCGCTAAATAGCTTTGTACATCTGGCCCGAATCATCCTTAGACTCATCATTTAGCACTTGTGCAAATATGGTCATTTGAGCAGAGATCTCTCAACCTAGATAGTTTGAGATTCCAATTGACAAAATCAAGTCACATATGACAAAACATCCATTCCATATTTCTGAATATCACATAAGGGGCCATATGTACAATAGGATTTAGCATTTCTTAATGGATCGAATCGCAATTTTGGTCCCTTAAGAAATGCTAAATTGTCTTTCCATTTGTACAAAGGCAGATGAGGAATAACAAAATGTGATTTGTACCCAGTCGAAAACTCTTTTTGTGATTCCCTAAATAGGAAATCTCAAATAGGGATTTCCTATTTGCGATTTCCTAACACATGTACGAAGCATTTCCAAAATGTGAAATGGGCATTTAGGAAATGCTGCTACCATTAACTTCAAGTCAATGGTAACCAAGTGTATTTTTTAAAGTGCCATGTAGTTCACACATGCCCAAGGGCATTTGTGTGCTTTACATGTGCACCACTTTTTTGGGGGGGTTCATGAATGGGGGGCTCTAGACCGATAGGCACCCTTGGTTTTGCATTTCTTAATTTGCAATTTCCTATTTCCTGATAGGAAATCGCAACTTGGTAATGCAAGACCATTCGTGCCTATGGACCTTTAGGCCCATAGGAACGAATGTTGTAGCATATCCTTAAATAGCGATTTTCTAATAACGATTCTTACTCTCTAGGACACGCTATTGTGAAATCTCTATTCTTGACATTTCATTTTGCATTTCCTAAATAGCGATTTCTTAGGATTCACTATTTAGGAAATGCAGAAACAGGTTTTTGTACATCTGGCCCAAGGCTACTTCAGCAGAATACCTCAAACTGGGATGTTAAACATCTTGGTAAATGTAAGCAAAAAGGCTCCAAACAGACTTGAATTAATGAGCAGACATTTAGCACAATACGAGGCAGGTTCAGTATTGCAACTAATATAGTAACCCAGCCTAACTTGATCTTGATTTGAGAACCCAAGAATTCTCTTAACTTCACAGGGTCCAAGAGAAACAAGGGCAGTGGAAGAGACTACTAAGAGTTTATGAGACCTAGAGACATGGGGGCATATTTTACTTTTTGATGCCAAACTGTGTAAACGCAGTTTGGCGTAAAAAAATATAGCGCCAACTTGCGTGATTCCAGAGCACCGACCAGGTGCCAAATGTATGGAATCCCGCAAGTTGTCGCAAAGGGTGGGCTAGCATCTGGTAAAATAACGTTAGCTGGGTGGGGGTGGCGGTATGGACGAAGGCTGTTTTGCACCAAACAATGACATCATGCCCACCACCCCAGGGGCCAGCACAGCGGACAAGTGTCCCCTGGGCATGACCATTGCACCCTGTGCCATGCAGGGGGCCCCAAGTTGGGCCCACAATGGCACTTTAATAAAAAAGAAAAAATACTTACCCTACTTACCTGGTATGGGGTCCTCCTTCTGGTGTCCCTCTGGTGTGGGTGAGGGTGTTCCTGGGGCTTGAAGAGGGCATCTGTGGACCCATTCTATGGTGTTTAACCATGGCAAGGGGTCCACAGATCCCCTAATGCCTGGTCTGACACAGGCGTTAAATAATGGTGCAAAGCAAGCTTTGCACTATTATTTAGCCCTCCTCCCGCCTGTGCGTCATTTTACCACGGTGTATAAATATGGGGCTAAGGGGATAGCACCATTTTTTAGATGGGAAAGCCTACCTTGCATCTCATTGACGCACATTAGGTTCAAGCATCTAAAAAATGGTGCAAACTCCAATAATTTCATATTAGATGGGTTTAACGTCAAAATATAAATATGGAGTTAGTTTTATGCTGAATCTGTGTAAAAAACTGACACAAATCTGGTGCAAATGGAGTATAAATATGCCCCTTAGCCTGTTTTAATACCAAATTCACATAGGGTAATTGTAATTTTTGGCAAGATCCATTGTACAAGCAATGCTGAGAAGTCATTGGCATCACAATCTGTCAAGGACTGGACCTAGCAAAGGTCTGCTCAGTTTCCTTCAAGGTTGCCCGAGTAAAGGGTGACTCTTCCAAGTAGCAAAGGTTTGACCCTGCACAATATAACACACATGAAAGATGTCAGGTGTTCCTGAAAAGAGTTCCAGACTGGAATTAAATGTCTTTAGGTAAAAACCTTCCTTGGCAGTCTGACAATGCTGTTTGAACTTGAAGATCGTCAGCTATGCCCACCAAGAATCAATGAGAAAAGTCCAGCTGCAAAAGTAAAAGAACTGGAGACAATATATAGATTAGTTAGGAAACAAACACTATGAAAAACAGGGAGCAAAGGCTTTGAAAACATTTTCCTGTTGTGACTGCCTTCCTTGTATATGGCTTACATAGAAACTGACATTAGAGGAAAGGCTCATATTAAACTTCTATCTTTACACTGGTCATTCACAGAAAAGGCTCATAAAGTACTATTAATATTACACTGGATGATCACCCATCTTGGGAAGGGTAGTTCATGTGGCTGACTATGCCTCTTCTTTCACTATCATGGCATCAGCTGAACACATGTCATTGACTGAACACATAAAGAAGTCCAAAGAAGAATAAAGAAGACCAAAGCCCTCATTATAAGTGGGCCAAATGGAAGGGTTCTTATTGTCGGGCTGCTCACCTGGAGAACTTGTCCGCAGAGACAATATTAGACTCTACTCGCTTCTAAAACAAGGACCGACCAAGGAATAATAACCTCAAATAAGGCGCTGTTCTAATAAAAGAGACAAAGACTTGTGTCCTCTGAGTGGTGTATAGCTCACTATCCTGTTCGGGAAACAAAGAATAGTGCACTAACCTTGTTTTCTCTTCTTTTGCTTTGTCCTTCCTTTCATTACAGGTTATGCCCTCACATGTCAGAATGACCAACAGGCCAGTTCCCAAATGGCTGCAACTGCAAAAGAGGATTTCCCACTGTTGCTCACAGTAGGCCTTTTCTTGAATGCAGGGATCGGAGCAGTCAGATGAGCTGCTTAGAGACGTCTGCAGGGTGCAGATGTCACCAGGTCAGGCTACGAAGATTGGATCAGGGAGCAGATGATCCAGGAGAATGGGCGAGAGGATAAGGGTTCTTTATAAAACCAAGCACCAAACTGGGGTGTGACTGAGTATTTATAGGTAAGCAGTACTTTCTCGAAGGGCACGTGACTCACTCTGGAAAGTCCCTGACAGGAAAGTTCCCAGTATTGGTGGCACATGAATCACTTTGGAAAGTACCTGATTGGAAAGTCCCTGTCTGCAGTCACTCTGGAATGTGCATGACTGGAAAGTCCCTGTATGGAGGCATATGGATAATTAGAAAGCATGTGAATAATTACAGAAAAAAGGTCATCATTGAAGCAAGACTTGTATAAGTGGAACAAAAGCATGAGGCCTTTTAGTCAAACCTAGGGATAATTGCAAGCACATGGAACATTGCAAACATGAAGATAATTATTTTTTTTAACTGTTTTTATTGAGTTTGAAAATTATAATCAACAATAAACATACAGTGCAGCTCAGGGTATTGCAAGACATGACAGTATCATTACATCACAGTACCATAGGGTATTATTAACGTAAGTCCAAGCTAAGAGGCAATAGTAACCACTTCAGGAGAATTTCCCTACAAACCAACCCTCCCAGCAAAGATCCACGTGAGACTAGATATTATATAAAATGTGGAAAACAGAAACATGTCGACACCATAGTTGGCCGTCACCTGCTTAGTGGGATTAATGTGAATCTTCACCCCCTTCATCCTCATTACTACCTGCAGAGCTTAAGACCTCCACACCAGTAACCCGGTCCAGTAAGACTCCCCAAGCAGCCACATCAGGGAGTGCCCCCTCATCCTTATGGGTCAAGTGCATATGTTGTTCCTCAGCCACACCCCATTCCATTAAGTCCCATACCCAGCAGGAAATCAAAGGGCTCCAGGGGCTCATCCAACCAATAGCTACCCTGTGCCGTGCCAATACCAGCGCCAGCTGTGCTAGTTTATATGAAATACTCTGGCCCCGTGGTCTCTGTACTACTCCCAAAAGATAAGTCATTGGGGTGGCCTCCAAACCCAATCCTGTAACCTCCTCAACTTTTGCTGCCACTTGCTGCCAAAAGGTGTACACCGCCCTGCAGGTCCAAACCAAATGCAGGAAGGAAGCGCCAAGTGCGCCACACCTGGGGCACCCCACTCTGCGTCTCGGATCGATCTTGTTTAGTTGGTAGGGCGTAAGATATGTCCTGTGCACAAACTTAAAGTGTAATAGCTTAAACCTATTGTTACATGGCACCATGAGCACCAAGGACAGTGCCAATTCCCAATCAGTATCTGCTATGGGCTCCCCCAGTTCACACTTCCACGCCCTGCGCCCCACACTTATCACACCTGGTTGATCCTCCCAAAGAGATTTATAAAACCGGTTAATCAGGTGAGTCCCTCACCACAGTTAATGAATGCATTCATCACCGCCGAGGACTTAGAGGCTATCAGAAAACCACTCCAAAGCTGTCTTGCCACACTTTCCATTTTTGCATATTGCAAGAATTGCCCAGAGCCCAGGCCGAACGAATCCTTAGCTTCAGTGAAAGAAATGAACTCTCCTTTAGGGTATAGATCTCCAGCCACCTCGCATCCACCCAGCATCCAAGCCTCCATGGACATCAACTTTTCCATATCCCTAAAGGGTGCTAAATCCCATATCTTCAGCTCTCTGTCAAAAGGGGCCAGTCGGAGCACATGTTTAACTGTCTGCTCCCAGATCCCGGCAGTGGTAATAACCAAGTAGGGAACAACGGGATCAGATCGACCCCCCGACATCAAGAGATGCACCAAAGTCTGCCCATCCAACTTTCCTGCAAACAATCTTTTTTCCCAATTAACGGAATCTGTCATCCACTTAGCAGCATTTTGCAGGTGTGCTGAGTAATAATATTGTCTTATATTGGGAATCGCCAGCCCCCCCCCTCGAGGTCTCTCTGTAATTCGGGCAGTGCCACCCTGCTACGTCGACCGGCCCACCCCAACGAGATCAGCAAACTATCCAGACAGCGAAAGAGCCGAGTGGGCAATGGATAAAGAGAGTTCTGGACCAGGTATGGACCCCACGGCATGGACACCATCTTTACTACAGTGGCCCTGCCCATTACAGAAAGAGGTAATCTATTCCAGAACAAGACCGAACGCTCCAGGCCGGTAACTACTTGCTCTACATTATGCTTCTCATGCGCAACCACCATATGAGTAACCCATATGTACAGATACCGGAAACTCTCAACTTCTCACCTGAGTCCTGCCCTCTGTAACTCATCCCGGGGAACCACGTAAAGGGACCCCAAGGGAAACAGGAGTGATTTTTTCCTATTTACCTTAAGACTAGAAACGACCCCAAAAACATCCAACCTCTGCAGCAACAACGGCACCGAGACACGGGGTTCGCGAAGATATACCAATGCATCATCTGCATTCAGGGAAACCACATCAGTGGTCTGCCCCACCCAGATCCCCCACGGTCCCAGCCCCTCCCGAAGCCAGATCTACAGTGGCTCCACCACCAGGGCAAAAAGGAGAGGCAAAAGCAAGCATCCCTGTCTTGTACCCCTGCCAATCTCCCGGAAGTCCGAGAGCTCTCACCCCACACGAACTCATGCAGTGGGGGCAGTGTACAAGAATCGCCCCTAAGTGCAGAAGCCGGGGCCGAACCCCATGCCCTGCAACACCTCTAAGAGATAACCCCACTTGACTGTGTCAAAGGCCTTCTCCAGGTCAGTTTAATGCAGAATATGAGCCAAATGGTGCAGAATATAGGATGTGCTGCACACAGGGATAACCCCACATTGATCCTCATGCAGCAAGCATCGAATCACCCCACGGAGTCGAGTGGCTAAAATCTTACAAAGTATCTTTACTTCGCTATTTAAAATGGTAAGCAGGCAATCGAAGAAGAGTCATCAGGATCCCATCCCGGCTTGCACATCACGCACACAATGCCCTGACGCAGAGTTTCTGGCAACATGCCTCATGCAAGGGCTTCCTCGAACACCTCCAGGAGCCTCTCCCTCAGAGGCAGGGAGAACGACTGATACAACTCAACAGGAAAACCATCACCACTCGGGGACCTAGACTTGGTCATCGTAGCAACTGCCTCACTCACCTCCTCCACAGTAATCGCAGCCTCCAAAGCATCCCTACTCTCTAATTCCAAACGCGGAAGCCACATCAGCCTCGGGATCCCCTCCACACCATCTTCTGGGGGCGTCACACCAGCCCTCAATACCCTTTGCAGATGCTCCGCCACAACCCGCAGAATATCCATAAGCTTCGTGAGCATCTCGCCGCTAGTATTCCTATGATCACAATAGGGGGAGCCTCCACCTCTTGCTTCAGAATCCACGCCAAAAGTTTGCCAGATTTATCCCCCTTCCGATGCAGTCGCTGCCTGTGTGCTCTAAGTGTGACCCGACTCAGAGTATCCCAACAACTATTAACCTCCTTGTATAACCTGAGTTCCTCCCTTTCCGCCATTCACGTGTCTGGTAACTGCTGCTGCAAAATTTCTAACTTCTCCTCTGGAATTTTTAAGTTCCTGCTCCATTTGTCTGCGTACCCCGCATGCAATACTTATGCAAACCCCGCACTACTCCCTTCATCGCCTCCCACTCAATACCCCTAGACGTTGTTGTGTTCCAATTCAAGTCCACATGACCTTTGATGGCCTCACCCACCCTGTCACAACACCCCCACATCAGTGAGGAAGTCCGCAGGCAGACGCCAATTGCGTGCCAAACCATTGGTAGCAGCCCCCCACTGAAATTGCATCAACACTGGTGCTTGATAGGACAAGAACCTACCCATATGTGTAACATCTAGAAATTGCGAGCTGCTAAGGCCACCCAGAAGAAACCTATCCAACCGAATGTGTGTATTATGTGTTCTGGAATGACAAGTGTATTCCCTGCCCTCTGGTTCCAGCTCCCTTCATCCGTCCCATAACCCTAAATGACTCATCACTTCCACAAGAGATTACACCATCAAGGGTTTAGTCCCCTGCCTCGGTGGAAGACAATCCAGTTCCCCATGCAATATACAGCTATAGTCCACACCCTCCCCCAAGATCTCTGGTATTTTAGTATAGAAGGAGTGATCATAAGTATTAGGTGCATAAGTGTTAATGATAATGATGGGTGATCCATCTAACATACCCTCTACTAGAACGTATCTGCCCTCAACATCTACTTCACTATACACGTGAGTGAATGGAACCCCTGGCGCCACCCATATGGTCACACCCCTCGTGTAAGAAGAGAAGGAGGATGAGAACTCTTGACCCCACCATTTCTTGAGAGTTTTGGAGCGTCCTCCTCAGTCATGTGCGTTTCCTGAAGACAGGCAATATGAACCGTATGCTTCTTTAGAAAGGAGTGCAACCTGTAGCGCTTGGTGTATCTCTTCAACCCCCTAACATTCCACATCAATATATTAATCTGACGACCCATATTGGCACTCAGTTTCCATCCTTCCCCTCAATTATTTTTGAACAACCATGTGGATGAATACCAGGATATGAACTTGAATGACCTCTCAGAGATATAATTAAGGATATACCATTATGAAATGAACGCATATCATTCTCCTTAGTATAGAGTATATATATATATAGATCAGTAGCCGGAACTAAGGACTGTTTTTTTACTGTTCTTTGAGTATAAAATGTGTATTGGTAATTATACGAGACATATCATCATATAATGAATTTTAAGTCATGTTTATGAGTTCAATCATAGTTATGTGACATTTGTCTATATATGAGAATTGTGTAAGTGTGGTCTTGCTTCTTGGTGTTTGTTTTATTGTTATTTGTTGTCTTGTATATTTGTTATTTGTAAGTGTGTGATATCTTAACCTCTTAGGTGCGGGCGTCGGCCACTGGCCGACGCCCACACACCCTCCCTGGTGCGGGTCACGACCAGTGGCCGACACCAGGAAGGGTATTAATAAATCCTCGGGTGCGTCGCACCCGAGGATTTTTTATTTTTTTTAATCTTCCCCCGGGAGACACGGAACCTTCTGTGTCTCCCCCCGCCCCCCACCCGCCCTGACGTTTCAAAGGTGTTTTCCCCATCAAAGCAGGAAGCAGCCTTGCGGCCGCTTCCTACTTTGATGGGGAAAACGGCCTTTCCCACGTTCGGGAAGGCCTCGTAAGAAAGGGGAGAGGCCTTCCTGAAAGTGTTTCCTGGCCAGGAAACACTTTCAGGTTTCCTGGCCCCCTGATCGCAGCACAGCTGTGATCGGGGGGCCAGGAAACACTTTGAAAAGGCCTCGTAAGAAAGGGGAGACTCTCCCCTTTCTTACGAGGCCTTCGGAAACTGTTTCCTGTCAATAAAATGACAGGGGGTCACCCATGGGCAGGGTGACCCCCTGTGGGGGCAATATTTGTTTTTTAGATGTTGTAGGGTTTACCTGGGGGCCATTTGGCCCCCAAGGAAACCATACAATAACTAAAAAAAAACAGATGTATATATAGATCTATATATATCTATGTAGATAGATATATCTATGTACATGGATATATCTATAGATATATCTATGTAGATAGATATATATATATATAGAGGTAGATCTATATCAATCAAAGAGATTTATAAAGCGCGCTACTCACCCGTGAGGGTCTCAAGGCGCTGGGGGAGGGACGGGGGGAGGGAAAGGGCCTGGGAGGTTCACTGTTCGAAAAGCCAGGTTTTGAGGCCCTTCCTGAAAAGAAGTAGGTTTTGGGTCTTGCGAAGGTGGGTTGTGAGGGCGTTCCAGGTTTTGGGTGCAAGGTAGGAGAAGGATCTGCCCCCGGTGGTGGTGTGTTTGATGCGGGGGACAGAGGCGAGAGAGAGGTCAGCTGAGCGGACGTTTCGTGTGGGGGTGTGGAAGGTGACTCTCGTTGAGGTAGGCAGGGCCTGTGTTGTGGAGTGATTTGTGTGCGAGGATGAGGATCTTGAAGGTGATCCTTTTGTCAATGGGGAGCCAGTGGAAGGATTTGAGGTGTGGAGAGATGTGTTCGTGTCGGCGGAGGTCGAGGATGAGTCGTGCTGCTGAGTTCTGGATGCGTGTAGGTTGCGCTTGAGTTTTAGAGTGGTGCCGGCGTAGAGGGCGTTTCCGTAATCAAGCCTGCTGCTGATGAGTGCGTGAGTGACAGTTTTTCTGGTCTCTGTGGGGATCCATTTGAATGTTTTTCAGTATACGGAGTGTGTTGAAGCATGAGGAGGTGAGAGCGTTGATTTGTTGGGTCATCGAGAGGGAGGAGTCTAGGATGATGCTGAGGTTGCGTGCGTGGTTGGCGGGGGTGGGTGCAGGGCCTAGCGTGGTGGGCCACCATGAGGGGTCCCAGGTGTTTTTGTGTGGGCCAAAGAGGATTATTTCGGTTTTGCTTGAGTTGAGTTTCAGGTGGTTGGCTGTCATATATATATCACTTTTGTCAATATGTGTGTGGTTTACCTGGGGGGAAAAGGGTCCGACTTGTCTAGTGGCAGTTTTAGTGCCATAAAGAAGCGCAGAAGGTTTATATGCTTACTGCAAAGAGAAAATCTGTATTTTATGTAAATAGCTGAGTACATTAGTAAAGTCAGCCATTACCTGCGCTATAATACCAATGAAATGTATGTGCAGGGTGGAGGGCGGCTATGGAGAGATGAAGGGCACTTTTGCTGGGTGGTAATGAGGGAATCCGAGGAGGAGGGAGTGGGAGCACCAATAATGATTGTTGGACTGGGCGCAGGAGGTGCTAAAGACTGTGACGAATGGTATGTGACAAGGTGTTTTTTTGAGTGTCTTGAAAGTACGTGCTGATTGAGGGAAGAAGCACAGGTAAGGTGGCCTCTACTGTTGCACGTATCTCACACACACCATCGATTTTGTGACTGTCTACGTAGGCTAGTGTTTTAGAGCAACAGTTTAGCCAATAGCAGAGATGGCATCTTGATGGATGACTGCTGGCTGCACCCGGGTTATAGAGGACCGCTCTGACATAGGATCAGAGACTGAGACATCAGATACTGAGACAGCATCTGAGGGATAGGACAATGGCGCAGACTCTGGGAGTGATTTTTCAGTCAGAGGAGTCCCATTCGATAACTCCTCTTCCAGTACATTATGAGGGAGGTGATGAGGACAGTCCTGCTGTCCCTTCGCAAGCTGTTCGTGCAACTGGGTAATAGTGGGTTAGGCCAACCCAGAGAGCAGGTGAATGCGGCGGCAAGCAGAGAGAGAGAGTGCTCTCTTGGGAGCTCCCCAATTTAGTTCAGCCCCAAATTCCACCACCCAAATCATATTGTGGAAACATCAAAATTATCTATGGCAAAGCAAACTGGTTTTGTAAGGCAGGCACCTGTGATTTTGGTCCTGGATTCGGCGACCATATAGAGAAACACACTAAACCCAAACATTTCTGGAAACTAGACATTCGGGGGAGTCCACAGAGGTGTGACTTGTGTGGATTCCCCAAAGTTTTCTTACCCAGAATACCCTGCAAATCTGAAATGTTGAAAAAAAACTCAATTTTTCTCGCATTTCTGTCACACAAACTACAGGAATATGCTGGGATCCACAACATTCCTACCACCCAGTGACTCCTCACCTGTCCTGATAAAAACACTACCCCACTTGAGTGCCTACACCTAGTGCCTGTGTCAGGAATGGATCACCCCAGGGTCAACAGCTGCCTCACGTAAGGACCAACATTGACCGTTGTGTGATCTATTCCTGTCGCAGGCACCAGGCCTAACCACACAAGTGAGGCATCATATTTATCGGGAGACTTGGGGGAACGCTGGGTAGAAGGAAATTTGTGGCTCCTCTCAGATTCCAGAACTTTCTGTCACCGAAATGTGAGGAAAACGTGTTATTTTAGCCACATTTTGAGGTTTGCAAAGGATTCTGGGTAACAGAACCTGGTCCGAGCCCCACAAGTCACCTCATCTTGGATTCCCCTGGGTTTCTAGTTTTCAAAAATGTGCTGGTTTGCTAGGTTTCCCCAGGTGCCGGCTGAGCTAGAGGCCAAAATCCAGAGGTAGGCACTGTTTTCTATGAAAAAATGTGATGTGTCCACGTTGTGTTTTGGGGCATTTCCTGTCGCGGGCGCTAGGCCTACCCACACAAGTGAGGTATAATTTTTATCGGGAGACTTGGGGGAACGCTGGGTGGAAGGAAATTTGTGGCTCCTCTCAGATTCCAGAACTTTCTGCCACAGAAATGTGAGGAAAACTTGTTTTTTTAGCCACTTTTTGAGGTTTGCAAAGGATTCTGGGTAACAGAACCTGGTCCGAGCCCCGCAAGTCACCCCTCCTTGGATTCCCCTAGGTCTCTAGTTTTCAGAAATGCACAGGTTTGGTAGGTTTCCCTAGGTGCCGGCTGAGCTAGAGGCCAAAATCTACAGGTAGGCACTTTGCAAAAAACACCTCTGTTATCTTCCAAAAATTTGGATGTGTCCACGTTGCGCTTTGGGGCGTTTCCTGTCGCGGGCGCTAGGCCTACCCACACAAGTGAGGTATCATTTTTATCGGGAGACTTGGGGGAACACTGGGTGGAAGGAAATTTGTGGCTCCTCTCAGATTCCAGAACTTTCTGTCACCGAAATGTGAGAAAAACTTGTTTTTTTAGCCACTTTTTGAGGTTTGCAAAGGATTCTGGGTAACAGAACCTGGTCCGAGCCCCGCAAGTCACCCCTCCTTGGATTCCCCTAGGTCTCTAGTTTTCAAAAATGCACAGGTTTGGTAGGTTTCCCTATGTGCCGGCTGAGCTAGCGGCCAAAATCTACAGGTAGGCACTTTGGAAAAAAACAGCTGTGTTTTCTATAAAAAAATAGGATGTGTCCATGTTGTGTTTTGGGGCATTTCCTGTCGCGGGCACTAGGCCTACCCACACATGTGAGGTATAATTTTTATCGGGAGACTTGGGGGAACATAGAATAGCAAAACAAGTGTTATTGCCCCTTATCTTTCTCTACATTTTTTCCTTCCAAATATAAGAGAGTGTGTAAAAAAGACGTCTATTTGAGAAATGCCCTGCAATTCACATGCTAGTATGGGCACCTCGGAATTCAGCGATATGCAAATAACCACTGCTCCTCAAAACCTTATCTTGATCCCATTTTGGAAATGCAAAGGTTTTCTTGATACCTCTTTTTCACTCTTCATATTTCAGCAAATGAATTGCTGTATACCCAGTATAGAATGAAAACCAACTGCAGGGTGCAGCTCATTTATTGGCTCTGGGTACCTAGGGTTCTTGATGAACCTACAAGCCCTTTATATCCCCGCAACCAGAAGAGTCCAGCAGACAAAACGGTATATTGCTTTCAGAAATCTGACATCGCAGGAAAACGTTACAGAGTAAAACATATAGAAAAATGGCTGTTGTTTTCAGCTCAATTTCAATATTTGTTTATTTCAGCTGTTATTTTCTGTAGGAAAACCTTGTAGGATCTACACAAATGACCCCTTGCTGAATTCAGAAGTTTGTCTAGTTTTCAGAAATGTTTAGCATTCCGGGATCCAGTATTGGTTTCACACCCATTCCTGTCACTAACTGGAAGGAGGCTGAAAGCACCAAATATAGTAAAAATGGGGTATGTCCCAGTAAAATGCCAAATTTGTGTTGAAAAATGTGGTTTTCTGATTCAAGTCTGCCCGTTCCTGAAAGGTGAGAAGATAGTGATTTCAGCACCAGAAACCCTTTGTTGATGGCATTTTCAGGGAAAAAACCACAAGCCTCCTTCAGAAGCCCTTTTTTCCAATTTTTTTGGAAAAAACAACATTTTCACTGTATTTTGGCTATTTTCTTGGTCTCCTCCAGGGGAAACCACAAACTCTGGGTACCATTAGAATCCCTAGGATGTTGGAAAAAAAGGACGCAAATTTGGCGTGGTTAGCTTATGTGGACAAAAAGTTATGAAGCCCTAAGCGCGAACTACCCCAAATAGCCAAAAAAGGGCTCAGCACTGGGGGGGGAAGGCCCAGCAGCTAAGGGGTTAACATAGTGGGGAATTGTTGTT
This sequence comes from Pleurodeles waltl, assembly GCF_031143425.1. Taxonomy (NCBI): domain Eukaryota; kingdom Metazoa; phylum Chordata; class Amphibia; order Caudata; family Salamandridae; genus Pleurodeles; species Pleurodeles waltl. The sequence goes on along the minus strand of NC_090437.1, from coordinate 344,767,021 downwards.
TATTAATGTTCTTCTTAATTTTGTGTGATTAAATTTATATTATGTTGAATAAAAGACTAATTGTTTCATAAATTATGTATAGGTATAATATTTGACATGTTTTTAACCCTATAGGAGAGATATGTGTGCTTCACTTTATGTATTGGTCCGTGGGTGTCTCTCCTTATCTAGTTAGGGACCCCTTCCTTTTTTAATACAACTTCAAATGTTCACGAACTATGTCACTCAAAGCCCTCAAACCCCCACCCCACCCCTGATATACAGTAAAACAACTGTAACAAACCATACTGTGAATCCATACTACAGATGCTGCCAGGACAACAGCTTAAACCCCCAACTCCCCAGATCTGAAGTACCTCAGCAGTGGAGTGACACCCACCCACCCCGGCATCAACCTACAAATGCTTGAGTACCAACCCAACCGTGCTCAATATTGTCATAGGCCCCGGATATGTCTAATAGATTCTAATGCTGAAATGAGGCCCCATCAGAACCTCAGCTGTAGTCTAGTTGCATCCCTCTGCCAGAGAAACGCTCTCACATTGACACAAGCCCCACTAGTGAGGGCACCACAGCAATCCCAGATTATCAGTGGCCCAGTCAGACCTGTGCAGATACCCTTTCAGTACCCCAATCCAGTTCCCGATTCACACCCTCAGCCGATTCAGCAGACATCACCGCCATTGTCCCATCCTGTTGAATCTCCACTCTATGAGTAGAGTCCGTGGCCGACACATGAACCACAGCATCCTTGCTGGTCTCCTTGGGGTCATCTTATCCCACATTTCCAGCCATCTCCATACCTCCTGCGGACACCCAAAGAAGTGTGACCTAGCACCTTTAAACGCACCGGATACAGGAGCATATATCTGATGTTCATGGCACAAAGGTTCGCCTTGACCTCCAGGAATCCCTTTCGAGAACTCTGCACCTTGTTCGTGTAATCAGGATAAATGGATATTTTGCAGTTCTCAAAGACTGCCCTGTCAGATTCGCGGGCAGCCAGCAACACACAGTCTTGGTCTTTATAGTTCAAAAAACTGGCAATAATAGCCCTCAGTGGCGTGCCAGGCCTGGGAGGCGCAACGAGGGCCCTATGAGCACGCTCCACCGCAAATACCCTGGAGAGCCCAGTCAGTTGCAGTACGTCTCTGATACAATTCTCCACAAAGGTTTCTGTTGTGTTCCCCTCCGCACGCTCCGGGAAACCTTCTGCAGTCTGACATTATTCCGCCGGGACGTGCCCTCCGCGTTCTCAAGCCGAGCCTCCAGCTTCCGACTGCGGTATTTGCCTACACCATTTGTTTCCGCAGGACCCCCGCCTCCGTTTGCAGCTCCACAATAGAGCCCTCCGCCACCTTGACCTTGTCAGACACCTTCCTCAGATCCACCTGTAGAAGATTAACCTCTACTGCCACCGTTACAATGTTGCCCTTCAGGGCCACCCTAGACCCCTGGATGGCTGCAAGACGTTGTGCTCCTGAAGATTCCTCAGGATGTGCCGGCACGCTCAAACCGTCTCTGCTCCCCTCCAATCTAGTCTGACGTTATGTCAAGGGCACCGGAGTGGTATATTGCTCCATGGTGTTACCTTGGGATGCTTCTGCCCGATCATGCCATCCCATTCCGCTGGGTACCCGGCTCACAAGAATGTCCCAGTTTCAGCTGACCCAATGATGTGGCAAAAAAACGTCCGGACCTCAGGCACCATAGGGGCAGGATCCACTGTTCCTTCCGTTTCAGGGCACCACTGTACACTGCTACTCTGATGGGCTATCAGGATCGAAAGTTCCAGGAACCCCCAAAACCAAAAAAGAAAAGACCACTTCCTATTAATCCAGGGCCTCAATGCTCAGGTGAATAACAACTAGGCCCCGGGGCTGCTGTTCGTGCACATGATCCAATGTGCACCGGCCAGCCGCCCCACTCCTTCAGGCCTCTCTGCGTTCCCAGCCGCTCCCTCCAGCACCTAGTGCAGCTGCCTGACACCCATCCAAGGGGTTCTGCAGACCCCCACTCTCTTTCGGGGGGCGTGTAACCAGCAGGCCCACCTCCAGGCCACCCAAAAAACAAGACCAGCAGCGCAGGCCCACGTCACCCACACACTACCACCACGCCTGACTCCAGGGGCCAGCTGCCGCTTCAAGTGCGGCACAGGGTAAGCCCGCAAACACGGTCCGGTGCTCGATGTCACAGCCACAAAGTTGTGCCCACGCCAGACCGGACCACTCAGGTCACCGTCCCACGCCCCGGGGGGGCACCAAGAGCCTCAGGCACCCAAGATGAAGAAAGGATTAAGCCAGGGAGCGGGAGCTCACTAGGAGCACATCCAGCTGGCCATTTTGCTTGACCATGCCCCCAACATGAAGATAATTTAAAGATTTGGCATAGGCAACAATGAAATCACACAGCATAAGTACTTAATCTAAGGTGTGTGAGATTGAGGAGCGGCTATATGATTTATTAAGTAATGGGGTGCAGAACATAAGGTACATGCTTGGATACAGGAATTAGTGATCGTAACAGTTATTATCTTACTTTTTTAATCTGATACCAAGGGGATTGGAATTTAAAAGTTACAGTTAGTTCCCTTTAAAATGGGATACAACATAGGGATATTTTTGCTTTGTGCGCTAAAATCAGCATTTACTGATTAATATTTACCCTGCATTTTCCCCAAAATAAAATTATGCAGGTTTCATGGCAGAAATGTACCTGAGGAAAATTGACATGCATGTGCTAACACTTCCCACAGGGATCATAAAAGAACAGGCCACTTGTAATGAAGAGCCAAATTTAATATTATTTTCCAGTTGCTAATTCTGCAGCCCCACTGCTGCCCGACTGCTGCCCCCACCAGCTGGTTACAGAACACCCATCTGAATGATGGGATTATCAAATCGTTAGCATGGCCCAGCCGGGTGCAGCGTCCAGCAACATGCTGTCTGGGTGCCCAATACCCTCATAGTCGTCTAACCACAGACAGCCTCTGTGAGTTCTGGGTACTGTGGTGTCACCATCTCCTGTCCCATCTTGTCTTAAAGTTCCTGCATTTGGACTCACTCTGCCAGTTTCACCTCTATTTCCTTTGTTAATGTTTTATTTTATGTCACTTTTCTAAAATGTTGTGATACCCTCTTCATTAACATGGTAGGTGTAGTCCTGGGCTTGCAACACAGATCATAAATGAATGAAAACGGGCTTATAGTCTTCAAAATGATATTCCTCTCATTTACTTAAAGTGGAAAGTACAACGTGCGTGGTCAATAAATCATGTCAAGTTCTGTATTTCAACACTGTAATTTCCTTGCGCATCAGCGAAGTAGCCTACATGCCAGTTAAAACATAAAGCACATCTTCAAGATGTATATTTTATTAAATCGCTTTAATGTCACAATAAAAGTTTATCCACAAAACCGTGGGATCGTATATTTATTAAAAGTATGAGCACGAACTGAAACAGAGCACTTCTTTTAAAAGCGCACGGCTTTTACCATCCTTGAGTCTTAGGCCCTGAATGGATATGCTTGGTCCTACCGCAGACTAGGCCAGGACTGCAACACTCGCCTCCGTGTTAGTTTAACAGAAACACTATAAGAAAAATACACAACCTCTGGAACAGGTACTGCCTTGGGAGTCTTTGATCATCCCAAGAACCTGGAGAGTATTTTCATTGAGACGGAACCTGCCAAGTTATTACAAAGTCCCTCATTCACTGCCAGGGCACCTGAGCTCCCTGCTGCTCTGGGCTCGGTCCCACCAGAGGGCCGCTTCTGCCTGTGAAGGCCCTCTGAGGAGTAGCGCAGTCACAGACCTTAGCTTTGCGACTGTGTGTTTTTGGCGAGAAAGGCAGCATTTCTCATGCAGGTTAGTGGCCAAATTTACAGTGGGTGGTGTCGCAGTTTTACAGAAATTCCCCATCCATCAAACGTGGCGTTTGGATGGTGTCAGGACCGTAAACAGCTTTTACGTTTCTTCCAGACGGGCATCTTAAAAGTGCTAAGGATTTCTGGCTGCTCAGCAAGCTTCTATTTACTGTTTCGCCCAGTGGCGTAATGCTAAATGATTGGGCCCTGAATCCTACATATCTTAGTGGAATACTTTGGCCTTGGCGCGAGCAGGTTCTCCCTGAACGGTTGGGAGCACGTTGAAGTGTTGAGTTCTTCTACTGTCCCCTTGTCTCCAAGCGACTCAGAGGCTGCAGCAGGAGCCCGTCTTACGTCCCTGGATTCACCAGTAGCGGAGAAAGGTGGTCTGCATTTCTGACACATGGTGAAGAGCCCATAATTTAGGGCAGCCTCCATTACCCTGATTCATAATCCTTCTCACCCCAGTCCTAACTAAATTGGGTTGCACGGGTGTTCTTCTCTGCTAGTTAATGTATGCAAAAATGCAGCTAAAGACAGGGAGAGAAAACAGGCATTAAAATAAAAGGGAGTGAATCAGAGAGCTAAACAAGCACTTGCAAAGCAATAGGTTTCACATTTGCTTGAGTTAGAGCTATTGGCATTGTAAATTCATAACTGGACTTTTCTTGCACATAAATTGGACAACATTGCCTCATAGTTCCGTCTTTTCCTGCCATATATCTTTCCAGTGGCCCTGCATATAACTAAAGTACTTCCACTTACCTTATTCCTCTATCTGCAGCAAAAAATGAAAATCTTGCCAGTGAGCATCATAATTTTAATTTGTAATGCTAATTCCAATAGAATATCACTTTCACCACATCAGAGTTGCTGGCTGGCTAACACAATCCCCCAAAACGACACAAGACAGCCCCAGAGGAGAAGTAAACTAGAAGGGTCACCAAAAATATCAAGAGTGTTCAAACAGTCATAGTGTAATAAGGATGTTAAATTGGCCTGAATTTTATGTCAAGAACGGAGGCTCATATTATGCTTCTCTAACTTGCTTTAATTTTAATAGCAGCAGTCAAGAAACTACAACTCTCAAAAGGCTTGAAACAGAAAAGCCAATGGGAGAGAAAAACGTAATGATAAATGCACCAATCAGAACAATGGAAGCTACGTATCCACCAAGCTTGACTGCGACCAGTCCTCTTTCTTGCTGCTCGCAGTCAAGATAAGTCATGTACATTTCTTTCCTATTTATTTGTTGCCGTAATGCATGTCTTTATACTTATTCTTTGATATCGTTGTATGGTTCGCTGTGTTTAAAGTTTCCCAGTGTTTTATAGCCTGTTACTAAAACGTTTGTTAGTGCCAGCGCGCGTTGTTTACTCGGGCTTCAGGACCCGTTTGTTCAGCGCGCTCGCGCGCGTCTGAGGCAGCTTTGCTGCCTCGAGCGTTCTAACGGTCGCGCTTGCCTGGAGATGCGTCCGTTTGGTTGTTTGGCTCCCCGCGGCCCCAAATTTGCTTCAGCCTGCCTCAGGTTGTTTTTTCCCCGCTTACCTAGTGTGCCGGCTCATCGCGCTTCACTCCAAACCTCGTTTGCGAGGTCAAGAACTCTCCGGCTTCATTTCCTCTGCGGTTTGGAGCTGGGCCACGCCTCTTAGGGCGTGTTTATAGACATTTTCAACCTTTCTGCTGATTTAACTCTTTCCTCTCAGGTTTTTTCTTTTTTTCCTGGCCTATTTTATCCAAACTTTATTGGCTATTTGTTATATTTTTCTGCATTATGGAAGGTCAAGATCCTTTTTCTAACCTATCAAATAATAAAGAAATTGGAGCCTTTATTAATGAGGCTGTGGCGAAGGCTGTGTCAGCCACTATGAATAAAATGTCAAAGAACATTGAGAGTTCTGTACAGAATATGGTTTTCAAATCTTTTATGGCCCAATCTGCGGGGGATAGCAGAAAGAGAAAAAACAAGGATTTGTCTCTACAAAAAGATGGCGCTCTGTTGACTGGTGAAGTCTCTTCACCCATGATTGAGGATGAAATGCCTCCCGGGCCTCCTTCTCAGGAGGGGAATTCTAATAATGTTTCTGGCAAACGTAAGTCCAAAACAAAAAATATTTTTTCAGCGCCAAAACAGGTTATAGTAACGCATATTTCTGATACCGATGATGACGTCGGTGACCTGGATGATTTGGACGATGATTCTGATTTATGGGGCTCGCTCTCACAGGCTTCCCCCCCAAAAAAGCCTAAATTAGAAGTTTCTAACCCATTTTCTGCAAAAATCGTTTTGGATTCGGAAGTTAACCCCATGTTTGACCCTTCCTACCTCCATCATCCTAACTCCACGGAATGGACTCCTGCGGCCCATGTGGGTCAATATATAGCTTCCAGGTTAAGGCTTCCCCTGGATAAGCAAACAAGAGCTAAATTAAGGTCAGAATGTCCCAGACCTTTCCTCTCTTCCGGCATCACTACAACCCCAGTGATTGATGAATCACTTTTGACCTTTTTCTCAAAATTTGGCAAAGACCCCCGCAAAGGGGTAGACAAGGCCTGGTCAAATTGCCAGGATAAGCTCCTTGATTTGGTGGGACCTCTGGCCCGTATTTTGGATCTGGCAGAATCAGCCAAAACGGACAATGCTGACATCGACCCTTCAGAACTTTCCCTCTGGACTCAAAGAGCATTTTGTTTGTTAGGTAACGCCAATGCTGCCATCACCCATGAGAGAAGGAAGGGATTGTTACTCAAACTGGATCCTAAGTTGTCTAATCTGGCCTCCATGGATCCTGGGGTGAAAGCCGAGGGTCGTCTCTTCGGAGACTCATTTATTAAAGATTTAGGAAAGTTTGTAGCAACTTTTTCTTCTATCGATAAGGCGCAACAGAACATTAAAAAAGTGTTTAACCAGCGGGTTTTCGCCAGGGCCGGTACAGGCAGGAGCCGCTCTACCGGCCGATTCACTCATCCTCAGGGATTCAGAGGCTCCTCATACTCATATTCAAATTACGGATGTCAATCCTACAAGCCCCAATTTTACCCTCAGAGAGGCAGAGGTTACAGGGGTCGTGGACAACGCGGTTTCAGATCCAACAAAACTCAAGGTAAGCCTTACCTCTGGCCCTCCTCCAATAGGGGGCAGGCTCAGTTTTTCATTCAAAATTGCGCTCCTTAACCACCGATCCATGGGTTCTGAATACCGTTCAGGGATACCAAATAGAGTTTTATTCACAACCTCACCAAGTTTATCTTCCTCCACCGTTAAGTTTCTCAACAGAAATGTCTCTTCTTATTTCAAAAGAAGTAAATTCTCTCCTTTCCAGAAAGGCCATTCAAATTTCGTCTCCAGATCCCTCCGGGTTCCTCAGTTCGTTATTCTTGGTTCAAAAGAAGAACAAAAAGTTCAGGCCAGTCATAAATCTAAAGTACTTCAACCAGTTTCTCGTCTACCGACATTTCAAAATGGAGACAATTCTTCATTTACGGGATATTCTCCTCCCTTTGGACTTCATGGTACGATTAGATCTTCAGGATGCGCACCTTTCGTTTCCCATTCACTGGGGTCACCTCAAGTACCTTCAGTTTCAATGGCCCGGTCAAACTTACCAGTTTTCTTCCCTTCCGTTCGGTCTGTCGTCAGCACCCTGGTGCTTCACAAAGCTGATGAAACCGATAGCAGCGCATCTCAGATCTTTGGGCATCAGGCTGCTGATTTATCTCGACGATATCCTTATCTTACATCAGAATTGCGAGACCCTACTATCCCATTTACAATTAACTTGTTCTCTTCTTTCCCAACTGGGGTTTCTAGTCAACGAGGAAAAATTAAGCACGGTTCCTTCTCAAAGGATACAGTTTTTGGGGTTTGAAATAGATTCTTCTTCTTCCACCCTTCATCTTCCCCTACAAAAAGTGCATTCCATCAAATCGGAGATTTTAAGAACGCTCCGCAAAACCCAAATCTCTCTAAAATCTCTAGCCAGGATTGTGGGCCTCTTGTCCTCTTCAATTCAGGCCATATTTCCCAGCCCTTTGCACTATCGGGCACTTCAAAGACAAAAAATCCGTCATCTCAGAAAAAGTCTAGCCTATTCGGATCTAATCTTTCTGGATCAAGAATCCCGCCTAGAACTCCAATGGTGGATAGACCATTTAGATGCCTGGAACGGCAGGACTATCTTTCCATCAGCCCCAGATCTTGTGTTAGAGTCCGATGCAAGCCGGGTTGGGGCGCCCGCTGTGGACCAATCTCGACTGGCGGTACATGGTCGTTAAGGGAGTCCAAATTGCACATCCACTATTTAGAGATGCTTGCAGGTTCCTTTGCAATAAAGAGTCTGGCAAAAGGCAGGGTTCGGTGTACCATCCTCCTCCGCATGGACAATGTTTCGGCTGTCCGATACATAAACCATCTAGGAGGAACCAGATCAAAGCCGTTAGCAGACCTGACAAAAAGCCTTTGGGAATATTGTATGGGCAACAAAATATCTCTCACGGCGGAATATCTCCCGGGCTCCCTCAATCAGACGGCGGACTGGCATTCTCGCTTCCTCAGAGATTACAGCGATTGGAAACTTCATCCCTCAGTCTTTCAGTCTATCCTCCACAAGTGGGGCCCCTTCGGTATAGACCTCTTTGCCTCTCGCCTCAACGCCCAACTCCCTCTCTTTTTCAGTTGGCGTCCGGACCCTTCGGCATTGGCCTCCGAAGCTTTTCTTCAGGATTTGTTACAGACGATCAATTACGCTTTTCCTCCTTTTATTATGATCACGAGAGTTCTTGCCCAAGTCAGACGTCAGAAGGCAACTCTGGTCCTGGTGGTACCATTTTGGCAATCACAAATCTGGTTTCCCCCTCTCTTGGAATTGGCAATCGATTTTCCCTTTCTTCTCCCCTCTTTTCCCTCCCTTCTGCTGGATCCCTTAGGGAATCCACATCCCTTGGTACTCAACAAGACACTCACCTTTTCAGGATGGAAGGTATAAGGCCTCCCCCATCTACCATCCCAATTTCGGAAGAGGCTACTGATTTCATCAATAAGGCCTGGGCTCCCGGCACCAGGAAAGCATATTCCTCCGCCTGGTCTCTTTGGTCTAGCTGGTGTGTGGGAATGGACCTCGATCCCATTTCAGCAGATATAAATTAGGTAATTAACTTTCTGGCTGCGCAAGCTAGTGCAGGTAAGTCTTACAGGACGATTAATTTGTATAGGTCTGCTATTTCCATGCATCACGCCTATGTCAACAGAAAACCGGTGGGTGAACACCCTCTACTTTGTCGGCTGTTAAAGGGAGTAAAATTTTCAATTCCCCCACTACCTAAATATTCAAAGTTATGGGATGTCAATGTGGTTTTGAATTTGTTTTTGTCTTGGCAAGATAATTCTGATTTGTCTTTAAAAATGCTTTCAGCAAAACTTACTATGTTGCTTTGCTTAGTTTCTATTAAGCGCTTATCGGATGTTAGAGCACTTGATGTTACTTCTCGACAGTTTGCCCCCACAGGGGTATTATTTTCCATTAATAAACGCACCAAAACTAACTTACGTACAGTCTTTTATCCGTATTTTCCAGATCAACCTAAGCTATGTGTGGGACAATGTCTCAAATGTTATGAAGAACGTACAGCCAATCTCAGAAAGTCCTCTGTTTCCCAACTGTTAATTTCTTTCCAGAAACCACACAATCCTGTGTCCTCTGCGACTCTAGCCATATGGGTTCGTTGGGTGATGTCCCTCGCGGGTATTGATACCTCCATTTTTGGAGCTCACTCAGTTAGAGCGGCCATGGCTTCCAAGGCCTTTTGGGTTGGATCCAGGTTAGATGGCATTTTGAGATCTGCTGATTGGTCCAATGATAATGTTTTCAGGACATTTTTTGTAAACCAGTTCATACTGCTACGTCAATAGTGATTAATATGCTTTAAAATAGCATAATATGAGCTTCCGTTCTTGACATAAAATGTAGATTTTCCTAGTAGATTATGACAGAAAGTCTTCATTTTATTAAAGACACGGAGGCGAGTATTATCCCGCCTCAACAAGGAGATATTTCTGATTTTGTCTTGTTTTTTCCCTCCCTTGCAGCAACCTCCACTCAGCTCAAACTTCTACCTGATCAGAAGGTGGTTTTGTCAGACATGAACATATCTGCTGGACAGTCGGATCCTTGCCGAGGCAGTCCCACTTCTCCCTACTGGATACCTTCTTCACTTCGTTTTTGTCTGGACCTGATCCAGGACTTTTGTTCTTTGACTCTAGCAATTGCTATAATCTTGGCCATTTTTCTGTTGTTTTCTCGTAATCACTAGCCTTCTTGCATCAAGAAAGAGGGCTGGTCGCAGTCAAGCTTGGTGGATACATAGCTTCCATTGTTCTGATTGGTGCATTTATCATTACGTTTTTCTCGCCCATTGGCTTTTCTGTTTCAAGCCTTTTGGGAGTTGTAGTTTCTTGACTGCTGCTATTAAAATTAAAGCAAGTTAGAGAAGCATAATACTCGCCTCCGTGTCTTTAATACAATTAAGACTTTCCGTCATAATGTACTAGGAAAATCTACATTATGGTCATAATTGTAATAAGGTGAGTTTAATAAAAACATACACAATTATCGTATTCACTTTTATCAAAAATAAACTTTTGGCATTAGACTGTAATGCTCAAAACAGCCCCTAGAGCACACCATAACATAAATATAATTTGTAAGAACCATGGTCATGTAACCACATTGTTAGCCCCTAAAGAGCATAACCGCATGAACAAAAACAGAAGAAAGTAATGCACTGTAACCATATGCTTAGCCCCTAGATAACATTTGTAGGACTAGTAGGCCTACTGCAATGATATTACAAGCAAGAACTTTAAGACAAAACTTTCTTCCAACTGTAAAACAAAAGATCTAGTCATGAGAAAGCTTAAAAAACACTGACTGTTGGGAGGGGTTGTTATTTTGGGGTCCGACCAACCTAATGTGGGGACCCAGAGATGATGTAGACATAAAGAGCATTTTGAAGGTGGTCTCATTGTCCTAGGACCATCACAGGCTGAGTTATGAGCAAAAAATATTTTGTAAAAGTAATGCCCTGCAAAATATTATGGGACAACTTTTCATGCCACAAATATTATAGTATGTTGACTGCAATGCTCAGAACAGCCCATAGAGAACACAATAAAAATAGCATTTCGAAGAAACATGGTCATGTAACCATACAGTCAGCCTTTAGAAGGCATAACCACATGAAAAAAGAATGGGAGAAAGTAATGAAGTGTAACCATATACACAGGCTGAGTTATTAGCAAAAATGTTTTGTAAAGGTAATGCCCTGCAAAACATTATGGGGCAAGTTTCTGTGCCACAAACATTTCAATCTATTGATATGACCATAATGCTTAAAACACCCCCTAGAGCACACCAAAATGAAAATAGTATTTGCAAGAAACATGGTCATGTAACCCTATAGTTAGCCCCCAGAAGGCTTAACCACATGAAAAAAAATGACAATTATTAATACAGGTCAACCGTATATTTAGCCCCAAGAGAACATAATGCATTACACATTTTTAAGGATAGCAGGCCTATAACAAGGATGTTACAAACAAGGACCTAAAAACACAAATTATTCCCAGCTTTAAATCAAAAGCTCCAGCCACAAAAGCACTTAGAAAGACACTGAATGGTGGGAGGAGTTATTCTTTTAAAGTCCCTACTAGCCTAGCGTGGGGATGCAGAGATGACATAGACAGAAAGAGCATGTTGCGCTGAACGTTTTGGTGGTGGCCCCATTGTCCTAGGGCCACCACAGGCTGAGTTAAGAGCAAAAAATGTTTTGTAAAATTACTGCCCTGCAAAGCATTATGGGGCAAGTTTCCAGAGTGCAGTGAATATGTAGTATCATCTTTCCTGCTGTGCCAGGAGAGTCGATTTTGCTTTGAGGATTTCTGTTTTAGAAAAAACATTTACCAATTTCAGGTGCTTTAAGGGTAGAGCCACAAGAAATGGCTCAATGTGACTAGTGTTCCAATACCGCTGATCAAGCTTATGCTGTTGTGCCTGTTCGAACTGGGAGTGACATGGGTGCCATGCAGCACGAAGGGGAGAGACAAAAAAAGTAGTTCACCCACGCTGAAGTAAATCGGCAACCGTGCAATAATCCATGTAACAGGGGCAGTCTGCAAGGCGTGACTAAAACAGACTCAAGGTGGGACAAATGAAAAGCATTTACCAATGAAATCAAGTGCTTTTTGAAAGGCAAGCCCACGAACAAGTTAAAGTGATGGGAGTGACACGGCATGGTTAAAAGCCCACAATACTTACAACAGGTGAAATTGCTTGCATGCTTAACCTAAAAAGTGGGCCATGTTTGCAAACTGGGTCAGTTTTGACCTCTAAAGACAAGTGTTTTGCACAGTATGGAACACTGCATAGATTAGAGCTTGCTGCAGGCAATGTTTGTTTTATTATCAGGGAAATCAAGAGTAAAACTGGATCAGCAGACTACAAAACTAGCCCACACACTGACCTATCAGACCAGCACATTGGGCACTGTCTTCCTTCCCTACAGACCAGTCCGACCATGCAAAGAGGATGTAACAAGCAGTGGTAACACAAACAGTCCTAGGATATCGTAAGACCAATCACTGTTGTGACAGAGTAAACCATCCTTCGAATTCTAAATCAGGCCCTGTGTTTGAAAGGGACAGTATCTGAGGGGCACGACATGTCCATACATTTTTTATTTAAACAGTTCCTCTTAGTTTTATGAAAAGACAACCGTCCCAGGACGGCTAATTCCCACATTTGAAATGTTTCAGCTGAAGTGTAAGGCAGGGACTCTTGTGCTGTGAAAGCGAGGGAGGGCCATGCAGGTAAACAATCTTTCTTGCTAGGGTGCCTGGTGCCTGAAAGAAATCTAAATGTGCAGAACTGTCCAATTTGCAAATGTACAAGATATTTGGAAACCTGTATTGGTTCTAATTGATGGAATTACTTGAAGCTTCCATAAGACACAGACTTTTTTTTTTACATGGTATTGCAAGGGAGTTAAAAGCTGAGCTGTAAAGTGTGTGCTTGTAAAGGAAAGTTATAAAAAAATGTGCACTGCATACAGTCTGGGTAGTACTAAAATCTAGGCCTGGGTGTAGAACTTCACTGCGTCGGTGGAGTTTGCAGAATTTAGGCACCTCATGCAACACAAAGTAGTGCAGAGTTTCCGAATTCCACAAGAGTTTGTTCACTCACATGAGTTTTGGTGCTCTCTTGCAAGTGCCACAATACTCTAGGACCGCTAGTCAGTGCACGTGAGACTTTGCATTCACTTGTGCTTTTTCCAGCCGCACGCACAAGACTTCACGTTTACCAGTGTTGCTTCCAACTGCAACGGTGGCCAAAACAGTCCCACTCATGAGCACAAATGCATCTGGCGTAGATTTTCTACACAAGATACATCTAAATCTAGTCAAAAAGAGTTTTTGAGTGGAATTCATTTTCCAATGAACCCTTTAAGTTGTTTTTTGTGTGAGAAGCCTTTTTTCTTTTTTGTCAAACAGGAAGGAAGTGTCCCAGAGACTTCAACTTCCTGTTTCTTTCCAGCAGGCTCCTCCCAGCTCTTTGTCCATCGCCTTGTCACTTTTCACTTGGATTTTGAGGTGGAGGGATCACTCTCTTTGTCTCCTGGATATACCTTTGGATTTATGGGCTTTGTTATTGTGAAATCACACAAGTAAGTTCCAAAACTATTGAATAGGAGTGTTGTGTGTTTGCTTGAGAATGTATTTAATTTTCTATAATTTTATTTTTTAAATTTATAGTGGTGTGTGGCCTGGAGTTTAAGTATGGGCCTAGGTATTATTTATTTTGCATTTCATTGATTTTTCATCTTTTGCAAAGGAAAATTGATGCACAGCTCAGTACTTTTTCTACATGTTTGTAACACTTTCAATATTATTTTACTATGTGGCCAGGGTTTTCAAAGGGCCATCTAGCCAGTAGGCCCAGTACTAGTAGTCATCAGTACATGAAATAAATGTTTCAGTGGTATATGCTTTTTAAACTTCATTTAGTGCAGTGGTGGCACTGGATTAAATTACAAATGTTGGCTATTGTTTGCATTTCATTTTTTTGCAAAAAGTGTATACCTTGTGGGGTAATTTTTGATGGCATAGGAGAATGTGTACTATTGTTGTGAAATTTTTATAACTCAGTTAATTTTCGGTTATTGCATTGCTGAATTAATGTTAGTGGTTTCTTCAGGGTTATCACTATGCCTCCTTATGGCCAGTATGTGAGTGTGTGTGTTTTTACATTTGTCATCGTCCACCATTTGTCTTTGTTCTCCAAGCCTTGTTGCCAGTGGCCATTTTGTGTAGTCTGTGTCCATAGGCTTGCATGTGTTCTTTGTTCTCCATGCCTCCTTGTTCGCGGTTGTTGTTTGACAACGTGGCTGGCAGCAATTTTCTCCTTCCAGTCAGTGCCCCTTTGCCATAGGCTTGCATGTGTTATTTATTTGCCATGCCTACTTGCTCATTGTTGTTGCTTTACCATGTTGTTGGCAGCCATTTTATGCATCCAGACCGTGTGTCTTTGCCATAGACTTACATGGGTTCTTCTTTCTTTCCCATGCCTCCTTGCTGTTTGCTGTTGTTTTTGACCATGTGGCTGGTGGCAATCTTCCGCATCCAGCCAGTGGCCTTTTGACATAGGCTTGCATGAGTTCTTTGTTTGCCATGCCTCCTTGCTCCTTATTGTTGTTTTACCATGTGGCTGGCAGCCATTGTGTGCATCCAACAAAGATGTATTTGCTATAGGCTTGCATGGGTTCTTCTTTGCTCCCCATGCCTTCTTACTCCTTGTTGTTGTTTGACCATGTGTTTGGCAGCCATTTTGTCCATCCAGCTAGTGTCCTTTTGCCATAGACTTGCATGTGTTCTTTGTTTGACATGCCTCCTTGTTCCTTATTGTTGTTGTTTTGCCATACTGTTGACAGCCATTTAATGCATTCAGCCAAGGTTCTTCTTTGTTTCCCATGCCTCCTTGCTCCTTGTTATTGTTTGACCATGTGGTGGGTTGCAATTTTCTGCATACCAGCCAGTGTCCCTTTGCCATACGCTTGCATGTGTTCTTTGTTTGCCGTGCCTCCTTGCTCCTTGTTGTCATTTTACCATGTGGATGGCAGCCATTGTGTGCATCCAGCAAGTGTGCGTTCGCCATAGGCTTTCATAAGTTCTTCTTTGTTCCCCATGCCTCCTTGCTCCTTGTTGTTTGACCATGTGGCTGGCAGCAATTTTCTGCATCCAGCCAGTGTCCCTTTGACATATAGGCTTGCATGTGTTATTTGTTTGCCATGCCTCTTTATTCCTTGTTGTTGTTTACCCATGTGGCTGGTAGCCATTTTGTGCATGTAGCCAGTGTGCCCTTGCCACAGGCTTGCATACAAACATCGACAAGTATTGATGATTTGTTTATTTTACTTTTCTAATTAAATTTTTTATTTTAACTTTCTATTTGAATTTTTTATTTACCTTTTTTATTCTATTAAATTTTTATGTTATTGTATTTATTTAATATTTGTTATTTTATGTTTTACTTACTATTTTTCCAACTGTTTATTGTTTTTCTTTTTATTTTTTTATTTCATTTCAATTAATTCTGCTATTTGTCTTGATCCATCCATATTCATTCCTTCATTTATCCATCCACCAAAGGCACTCAGCCTCCCTACTGCATTTGGTTTCTTGTGGTGCACTGCAGACACATCAGCAGTGTAATTCATTTTTTTAACGATTATTCAATTTCCCCTGGACCACCATACAGCCACAGGGTTTTTAAGTATTATTCCATTTACCCACGCACCTCTCTCTGACTACCACAGGTGTCACCCTTAAAACAGATGGAGATACAGAAAAGACCTATATCTTCATGTTGTGTTGCCTAATTTGAAATGGCATTTTATGGTGTGGTTTCACTTGACAGTGTTTGATTAAATTGGTATTTATTACATATGTAACCAACTGCACTAATATCTAATTTGTCTGTACTATTTCAACCTGCAACAATGCCACATTTCACTGACCACATGTTTTTCTTGCTTAGTTGCTTTAGGTGCACAAGAGAAGAGACTTCACATCGCCCGCAGTACTGCTAAAGACAAGACCTGTCCAGTTAGTTCTCCAATCTCTTCTACTTGTTCAGATTAGTGCCACTGCCAACTGAGAGCTTTAAGATGGCCCCAAAGAAGGTTGCTCCCAGGAAAGTGGTCAGTGAGAAGAAGCAGCTATCCATCAGTGGTGTGCAGACCACAACCTTTTTTGGGAGACGTATGCCTGCCACATCGGCCTCCGGGGAGGAACTTGGGAGCAGCACTCCTGCATCTACAGCACCACCCCAATCTAAGCCCAAGCCCATGTCTGTCAGTGAGGCAGCCACTTCAATCATGGCAACGCCGGCGAGCAATGGCGTTGAATTGGATTTGTCCCTTTCGCAATTGCTTCAGGAAACAGATCAAAGTGGACAGCAGCCGCATCCAGCAATAGTAGATCTTCCCAAAGTTTGAGCAGAACAGGAGGTCGAGCTTCCTGCAGAGCAAGAACCTCCTCTTTTAGAATCAATGGCTCCCAGGTTTCCAGCAAGGAAAAGGAAGTGTGCTACTTCACAATCTTCTCCAAGCACCACTGCTGATGATGATGATAGGGACATGGAGTGAACCCCATCAGAGTCCAGGAGATGCCAGGAGAGGCAAGAGAAAAGTAAAGCTTCAGAAAGCCTTAGAATCATGGAAGGGGATGATGGTGAGGAGGATGATGACGATGATGAGCCTGCCATTGTGGAAACTGGCACAGAGGAGTCTGACATTACTATCCGACCTGGTCCGAGGGATGTGTCACAGGCAGACCTCTCAGCTCCCATATTTGTAAGGCCCCAGCAGAGCCCTGAACCAACCTGTACCTCAGTAGAAGTACGCACTGCAGAGAGGCAGTCAACACACCCACCTACCTCCAGTTGTTCTTCAGGCATTGGCCCAGTAAAAAAGTACTTCTCACCAGTTTGGGACTTTTTTACGATTAGCAAACAGGAGGAGAACATTGTAATATGCTCCATTTGCCACACAAGTGTTCATTGAGGTAAGCCTGGTTCGCATTTTGGTACTGAAGGCCAGATGACCCATGTGAAAAAACATCAGGCAATCCGTTGGGAGAGGCACCTTAAAAAATTGCTGAATGTGGTCGCAGAAGGTAAGGAGAGCCGGGAAACTTTAGCTACAACTAGTCAAATCATGGTGGAAGGTGAGAAAGAAGAAGGTGACTTCCTCACACAAAGCAGCCTGTCCCCAGCAGTGTGCCAGAATCACCTGTCTCAGCGACCTCACAACGACACAGGAAGACCCAGAGTCATATGGAGACACCATGGCATACAGTGACTGAAATACAATGCACATTCAGTCTACCACCACCTACATCTCAAAAGTCACTGACGTCAGTGGCCCCAGAAAAGACAAACATCCAGGCTACTATGGCAGACATGTTTAGACACGAGGACCCTTAAGACCCCAACTACCCAATAGCATGTTTATACAGTGAGAAGCTGGCAAAAATGTTTGCGCTGGACGTCCTCCCATTTTCTTTTGTGGAATGAGTGGGTTTCTCAGACTTTGTGGCAGCCTTCTGCCTGAAATGGAAGGTTCCAAGTCAGATCCATTTTGCCAGAGTTGCTGTTCCAGCGCTGCATCACGATGTGCTTCAATTGGTTGAACAAGCTTTGCAGCAAAGTGTTGTCTACACTATCCACCTGACGGCAGATATGTGGACCAGTTGTCAGGCTATTGATTACATCTGCATCACTACACACTGGATCTCTTTTGCAGGGGGTAAAGGAACAATTATCTACAGGTCTTGGCCCTTAAGAACTTTTAAGAGCGTTCAGCGGCATGCAACAGTAGCCATGTTGGCCATGGAGAAACCACATACAGCTGCAAACATGTTGGGACAGCAAGGCGTCTGAATGGCTGTGACCTATTGGTCTCTGCATTGGATTTGTTGCCACAGACAATGGCAGTAACATAGACAAGGCCATGGCAGGCTGTAGGTATTTCAGGGTCCTGTATTTCACGCAATGCATCAACCTGGTTGTGCAAGATTTCCTAAAAAAAAGACATGGTCAGCAAAGTACTGACCACATATAGACGAATCTGCATTCATTTCAGCCATTCCTTTAAGGCCCAGAAGCAGTTGTGGATTATTCAGCATGGTAACAGAGTACCGGTTAAAGCCCTGATACAGAAGGTGCCAACATGTTGGAATTCCATCGGTTATATGTTGCAACATCTGTTTGAGCAGTTCAGATAGATTGGTGACTATGTCATTCCAGGAGAAGAGGATGCAATTGGGAAAGCTACGACCATGGATGTGGACAAATGTGTCCTAGTCAAATGCCTGACAAAGATGCTGTTCCCTTTTGAGGTTTTCACATGGGAACTTAGCAAGGCGGACAGTACAATGAACTATGCTATTCCATTGTTGCATCTGCTATAGGAGCAGTGAAAGAAAATGCCTTAAAGGTTCGCACTCGGAGGTATGAATGTAAACTCCGAAGCGCATACCTTGGTTTAGAGCCTAAGCTATCGCTTGACTTGTCAAGCAAGGCTGCAAAATTACATTATCAAGTCCATAGAGTACATCTGTGTCACCCTACTTGATCAACACTACAAACAGCTTCTTCCCACTTTCATTCCTTTTTTTGAAGTGGATGTTTCAAAATACAAGCAGTGGATTGTTGAGCAAGCCAGAGAACGGGAAGAAAAATGGCTGGAACTCCGCAGGTCTGGGGTGCCACCTTCAACTTCCAGGGAGGGTAATATTGTCTCACAGAAGCCAACCCCAGCAACTGCAAGAACACCGGCAACAACAGCATCAGGAAAATCGGACCCAACCTCTGCATTTGCTTAGTTTCAAGTGGCAGGTCTTAAGTCTAGTGCAGAGGCGAAGGTAAAAGAGGTTGATCAAGTGGCAGCACCAATGACATTTCTGAGGATGTTCCAGGAATATCTGGATGACCCAAAAGAGGTATATTTGGATCAAAACCCATTGGTGTATTGGTATGGGAAGATTCACCAATAGGCACAGCTCAGCAGGCTGGTAATTAACTATCTGGCTTGTCCTGTAGCCAGTGTGTCTGCTGAACCTGTGTTCAGTGCAGCTGGTGCAGTTGTTACAGTGAAAAGGACCAGTCTCTCACCTCAAAACATGGAGAGATTAACTGTGATCAAAATGAACGAGCATTCTATACTACCTGATTACACTTTTCCCAAAACACCACAGGAGGAGGATGAGGATGATTAGTCAGAATCAACTTCTGGGTAAACCACCTGACTTTGAGGACAAACTCTGCTTCCCAGACTGATTATGCCAGTGCCACCATCAGACTTTACAATTATACTCATTGAACTTCTTTCTTTTCTTTTCTTTTCTTTTCTTTTCCTTCCTTCCTTCCTTCCTTCCTTCCTTCCTTCCTTCCTTCCTTCCTTCCTTCCTTCCTTCCTTCCTTCCTTCCTTCCTTCCTTCCTTCCTTCCTTCCTTTCTTTCTTTCTTTTCTTTCTTTTCTTTCTTTTCTTTTCTTTCTTCTTTCTTTTTTTCTTCATTTGTTTTCTTTCTTTCTTTCCCCCAAAAAATAGCTAGTGGAACATTGTTTGTGTCAGATTTATGCTGCCCCACCATTTATAATAATCACATATTTTGCAGGATTAGAGTTGGACCTATGTGCAGTGAAAAAGCCCCCACATTTCCTTCAGGACATTTGAGACAATGTTGCCTCGCTCACACTTCATTGCCTATCCTTATTCATTTTTAACATCATCTAGCCAGACTGCCCCAGATGAATAATCAAAAGACTGCCAGTGCAAATGCAAAATTCCAATGTGTTACTAACATGCTACCATCAAAGAGGAGATCATATATTTTGTATCAACCACCGTGCTTGGATTGAAAGAGATAACTACTATGCCAATGGCTATGAGTGATGATTGATGATGTATGTGGTGGCTGACGGTGAGAGAGGGAGTTCAACAAATTTGTAAACTTGATTTCAAAGATTTGCAATGTTAGGGGGCTGATGGGTGATACTTTTTCCTGA
This sequence comes from Pleurodeles waltl, assembly GCF_031143425.1. Taxonomy (NCBI): domain Eukaryota; kingdom Metazoa; phylum Chordata; class Amphibia; order Caudata; family Salamandridae; genus Pleurodeles; species Pleurodeles waltl. The sequence continues at coordinate 344,747,037 of NC_090437.1, read as the reverse complement.
AAGTGATTGGCCTTTCAAACTTAGTGAAATTTACCTGCAGGGTCCACTCTTTTTTTCTGGTTCCTCTGAGACCAGACCAGTCGCTTTAGTTATCAAACACAAATATACACAAAATACTCCAATTCCGTTTCTCTATTTTTTCTTCAACAGCAGTGCCCTACACAGGACTACCTTGCTCGGTTTGGGATTGGGACGAAGTTGTTCAGAAACAGGAGAAGAAGAAGGAGGAAGGAAGGCCTCAAGGCGGGACTACTTCAACAGCTAGAAGGAGAAATGTATTGACTTCAAAGAGAAACAATGACAATGGCGAAGACCTTGAGGCCTTGCACTCAGTCAGTTCTGTGGACTGAATAGAGGTGCTTTGATTTGGGAAATGCTGCTGAGTGTGTGTTTGTCGCATTGCTGACTCAAACGTGAAACTCCTCTTTATGTTCTTGCTCTTTCTCTTCTTGGTATGCTCTTAACACCTCATGCAGCTTACCCTACTATTGTTTGTCCTTCTCCTTTATTCTCTAATACAGTCACTGTTTTTCAATATGCAGGCCCTCTTCTAGCAATACCCTGCATGAACAAAACTTGGTGAAACCTCAACACTCCAGCTTACCTATCGGACTGGTTCAGCCATTCACCCAAGAGTGACAGACATTCCAAGAAGAATAGAGATGTACCGCCCAGTTGGCAATACAGTATCATTTTCCTTTTAACAATGTGTCATACTTATCCCTTTATCGTTTACTTCCACAGCAGATTGATGATGGTGTGCTGCTCAGGGCCCGATGATTATTATTGCTGTGGTTTCTTTGGTGTACTGTTTGCCTTTGTCACACTTTTCCCCAAATCCCTTTTCCCATCCATTCATCGAGCCTTTAACGCTCTTCCGCCGGGCTGTGTGATTTATTGAGGTGTGACTTAAGTTAACACCATAAATGGATAACCAATTTGCTGGGGTGGATGTGGTGAAAGCGACATCAACTCACTGCATAACATTTTATTACCTGAGCAATACTCCACACCGGTTCGATCAACATCATCAGTAAGGCCTTGTGTTGTATGTTGTGTAAACGCTTAACCTTGTCTAATCACTCCTGACTCTGAGCCCATTTCTCCTGACTCGAGGATTTCATTTCCTAGGTTTAGCTTTTAAAGACTAGCTCTTCATTGTTCAGAAGAAAATGGTATTGCTAGTTTTTATTATCATATCAGCTCTTGTTTGTTGTGTGTCAAATACTGTAATTGTAATAGTCTGGTCTCAGTCTTCCAAAAGTTATAATATATGACCCACTAACTCTCTGTGTTCTTCCAATCTAGTTGACAGTGATGTATAACTCTTTGATTAATCCTGCAGTTTGAGTTCGCATAGGTGGGAGTGGCACCTTGTATCTTACCTGTTAGCGTGCTAGCCTGCTTCCACTACTACCACCCCCTGAAGATGCCACCTTGGGAAACACCCTGCAGTAAGAAGACTGAGGTGTTAGCCCTTGCTTCATCTATTCAGTAAGAGAAGAACTATGAATTGAAGTGAACTTGTTTAGTTAGTAATTAACTTCTACTGAAGAAGATGTTGTTTGTGTGTATCTAGGTTTTTGTAGGCAAATGGGCAATGGCAATCATTACCTAGTGGTCAATATAGTAACAGAGGGCAGTAGAGCAAGGGTATAACTTAATGGCATACACTTGTTTTAGCAGATATAAAAAACAGGCTACACTAAAAGACAGCAGTACAAACTAAAACACCAAAATACACATTTGAAGCATAAATCAAGTAAAATAAATGTTCCCCTTTTATTTTAAAAAAATAGAACACCCACCCTTTCCACCCACGACAGGGTCACCCCTCTCCCCAAACAAATGGCCCTCCCCAAAAGTCCACAACAAAAGTCCACAGTGAAAATATAAAGTCCAGAACTCAGTACCAACTCCCTTCCCACCCTCTCCACCCACAAGTCGCTCCCACCAAAACAAAAAATTAAAAAAGGGACCAGAAGAGGGCACTGTTGATTTGGGTGTGATGCTGGTCTAGGCTCCCCTCGATCCTCTCCAGCTGGCTCTCTACCCGCCTCTCCAGGCGGTTAAACCACTGCAAAATGGGCTGCAGCAATGTCCTCTGTGTGTCAGCACGGGATGGGGTGGCAGCAGTTCCTGACAGCTGACAGCAGCTCTGTCAATGGAATGGCTGGGAGTCTGGAGGCTGTAGCTGGCTTGCTGAACTGGGTCAAAGGCAGCTTGAATTGCCACCCCTTCATCCTCCAGGATCACCAGCTGCCGGTATTCGGCCCAGATGATCTAAAGCCTCTGTTGCCAGAGACAGGCCACTATCTCCTGCCTGGTGGGTGGTGCTGGCGGACCAGCAGGAGTAGTTATATTGAAAAAACTAAACAAAAAGAAAAAGGCAAATTGTAAATAATGCTCTGTACAAACACCTGTTTAATATTATGTAGTGGAAGGGGGCGTGGCCAACATGGCGACCGGAGCAGCAGGATAAACTGCAGCTCCGTGCCTGGCCCACATGAAAATCCTGTAAACAGCACCCGCCACCTTCTCTAAGGCGGGTGCCGCCCATTCCACTTACCGGGACCACTGCCCGAGTCGCTGACTCCTCTTGCGGAGCTAGGGTCGCCTAGGAGGCTGGGAAGGAGCGGCGGCCTACAGTGCTGGTGCCCGCGGCCGCAGCGGGTGAGTCGCCCTCTTGGGGCCTTGCCTCGGCTTCCCCCCCCCGGGCATCGGGGACTTGGAGCTGTGCCGGGGGGGCCGCGGTGCGTTGGGGGGCGCGGGAGTCTGAGAGGATCGGCGTTTCCGCGCCGCTAAGTAAGGACAGGGCGCGCCCGCACTGGTGCTGCCGTTACGGCATTAAACGTCGTCCGGGCGCCCGGCTCGGGCTTCGCGGCCGCGCCCGGACTCCTCGTTCTGCGGTGCGCCCTCCCCGATCAGCTACGGGTTGGGCGCCCCCATTAAAGGGCACCGGAGGCAACAACTACGGCCCCCCCCATGGCGCTGGAATGCGGAACTCGCACGGCGGCGGCACCGAAGCGCTGATGCAGCGGCAGCATAATGAATTAAGCCAGGAGGGCTGCTTGTGAGTGAGGAACAGCCAACGGGCTGGAGCTCACTTGGGAGCCTGCCAGGGGGTTCTCTGGTCGGGCCCAGGGTATTTGGGCCTGTTGCGGTGTGGTGGAACCACATTTCATTCGGCGACACCACTCGAGTCGCAATGTGAGAATGAGGGATCTCTCCCCATCGAGGCCAGCGTAAATAAAGGAACTACAGGGGAGACATTAACCCCGGATTATCCGGTTGAGTAGGCACACACTGTTGTCCCTGAACTTCATGACCTCGGGCATTCATGGTTTGCCTGCCATTGATCCACGGCAGTTATAGCACTCCGGGAAACTAAACCTGGGCGCCAACAGTCCTAATCGGAGAGGGAACTCCTCGCACTCTAGACGCTCCTCCATTCTAAGCAAAGGGCTCCGCAGATACGAGCGCAGGAAGGAAAGTGAAATAGCGGCCACCTGACAGAACCGGTGCTATTTCTGGGCTGCGTGCTGCCGGACTACGTCGCACCTCACCAAACCGCTGCCATCACCAAGGGCACTATCACTGTTCGCATATTGGGATTCAGCGGAGTACTAAATTCTGGACCGCCCCTCCTGAAGAGGGACAACACGCACGACAAGGGGCCCAACTGAGTCCTGCCATGGCCAGGAGCGGCGGCTGCCGCGTAGGGAGAATCGGATAGGTACCAGTCTGGGTCTACAAGCTCAAAGACGGAGCAAGGACTCAGAGAACTCATAATAGACACTAACACTAAAGCGATTATACACTACACCCATCTGAACTGCTGACAAAGAGCACTAGGAGACGCGCTCAGGGAAGTCTGAAAACAGTGGCGGTAACTTTCGTCAAATAGCTATTCCTGGAGTAACGTACTGGCGCGGGCCAACAAGCAAACCATGGTCAAACCAAAACACCCCAAAACGGGGGCCACCGTAGAGGGAGACCCTCCCCAGCCGACCGGCCAAGCAGATACGCATTCGTTCACACAGCAACAGCTGCACGAAACATTACGCACACACTCCCTTCAATTTGATAAAATTATGCAAGCTATAATGGACACTAAATCCTCGCTCGAAGGGAAAATTGATGCCGCAGTACAGGAAGTCTCATTGCTGCGGGCCGACCACCGCAAAATAACCGGAAGGGTTCAAGACACTGAAACGACACTGAAAATCATCCAGCCAGAGGTAGCAGAAATGAGAATTATAATGCAAAAAATGGAGCTAGACATAACTCTACTCCAACGTAGAGCAGAGGAAGCTGAAGGACGCTCAAGACGAAACAACATCAGATTCCTCGGAATTCCAGAGAGAAGCGAGCAACCTAAGGCAGAAGAGTTCCTAGAGTCCTGGTTGAAGAACACACTGAAAGAGCAATACCCCAACACGTCACCAGTGATCGAAAGGGCACACAGAATACCGGGCAGACCACCAAAGCCCGGAGCTCCACCCCGACCTCTAATAGGTGGCTTCCTAAACTATAGGGACAGAGACTTAGTCCTTCAGCATTTCAGAACGACTGACCAGATTATGCTCGAGAACAGCAGAATAACTGCCTACCCCGATTACACAATGGAGGTACAGAGCAGAAGAATAGCGTATAGCAAGATTAAGCAGCTGCTGCGTGAAAAAGGTATTACCTATTCCCTCATGTTCCCAGCACGACTACGAATCGTCATGGACGAGAAAACCCTAATGTTCCCAACCCCAGAGGATGCATGGACTTGGATCCATGCCAAAGGATTGGCCGATCCGACCAAGGAAGATGCTGTAGCTGAAGAATGGACTATAGCTAACTCCAGGAAGAAAAAAAGAAAAAAAAACCAAACATCCTCCTGCCCCACAAAAGCGCAAATGGCGCTGGATCGAGCGCAAATAATAAAAGACACAAACTCATTCGCCCGTGGGATGCTGGATGCCAGGAGCGAAACGGATACTAATGACTCCGCCTCACATGGGGGAGACACAAGTCCATCCCCCTCTCCATTGTTAGTGGGCCCAGATCTCACACCGCGATCGTCGGATGAGCTTTAAAAACGAAGAGCTGGCATCCGCAGACCCCCCTCGACGACGGCGGCAATCAAGATGCGACATGCTGCCGGCACTGGGCCGCTGCCCCTGAGCTTCACAAAGTAGGATTGCCGTGGCATGATGGTATAAGACTGATCCACTGATAGCTGCACAGGACGAATGGTACTGAAGTAACAGGAAGCATCCTGTAGGTGGGCCATCCAAGGGATCGACGCCAGGAATCCACGTCCCCACATACCTAAACGGTATCCGAATGGAACTGACTCTTATGGAATCCACTTTAGGCACCGGTTGTGCCACGTTATTTAGCGGACACACACAGTCTGCAATATCCTTTTTGTTGTTATACCTATCTCTCTTCCTTCTATCTTTAGGCCACTATGGGCTTACTCTTTACTCTTCGGAGCCTTTGGGTTGGGGCTGGGGGGCTGTCGGCCGGGACGGGGGTGGGTGGGGCGGAGGGGGGCTCGGGGGCGAACGTATCCGGTGCGGTTTCGGTAATCCCCCTCGTCTCAATACAACAAAATGAATAAGGAACCCATTTATAATATCATAACCTGGAATGTGAAGGGCAAATAAACGCCACAGAATACACGCGTTTCTAAAACGACATCACATACATATAGCAATACTACAGGAAACGCACAGTACACCCACAGAGGCGGCTCGGTTAGAAAAGTGCTGGGAGGGCTCAATATACAGTGCTGGCGATTCTTCCTTTGCTAGAGGGGTACTGATCTGGATAGCGCCAGGTGTCCCTTACATAGTACAACACAGTACAAAAGACAAGGAGGGCAGATTTATACAATTAAGGGGACTGTTGGATGGAGAGGAACTCGTGATAAATGGGCTGTACGTACCGAACATTAAACAAGGCGAATTTCTACAAACTAAGGCCTCCCAATTAACCCACGACCTAACTTCACCATGCATATGGGGTGGGGACATGAACTGTGTTCCAAACATAGTTGAAGACAGATCACACCCCCCGCTTGTGGCCGCCCCAACAATGAAAAATGCCCAAATACTGGGCGCATGGATGAAAGAGCGGTGTTTGATTGACATATGGCGGCCCTTGCACCCACACGAAAAGGGGTATTCCTATTACTCCCCTGTACACCTATTACATACCCGTATAGACCTCATCCTAACTTCACAGAATCTAACACATAAAATTACGAGAGCGGAATACTCCGCCAAGGTAATATCAGATCACTGCCCACTCATAGTACAAATAAGATGGGGCAGACCTCGCTCTTGTATTCCTACCTGGCGATTGCAAACACCCCTATTACAGGATCCCCCTTTCAGGAAGGACATTGCCACACTCATTTCAACATATTTCACAGCGAATGAAGGGACGGCCAGCTCAAGGGCCATCGAATGGGATGCACATAAGACAGTCATAAGAGGGGTATGCATATCAACCACAGTGGGAGTGCGGCAAACACTAACACGCGAACTCCAAGCATTAGAACAAAAAATACAGTTAGCCAAAGGTGAACACGCTACAGGCTCTATAACAACAAACGCCCTCACTAATATGCGATCCAAGTGGACCGAGGCGGACATCCGCCTTAGACACTTTGATTATCGACATTACATGGCCCGCACACACGCGGAGGGTGACAGATCCGGTAAATTATTAGCGTGGCTTATAAAAAATTAACGCCGGAACTCCCCCATAGGTGCTATCCGACTGGAGTCGGGTCGGATAGTTAATACACTGGCAGAGATAAATACTGCTTTCCAAGAATATTACGGCTCGCTGTATCGGGCTCGGCCACCGCCCACCAATGCTCAATTAAACAGCTTCTTTGGTGGTGTCACCCTGACCCACCTGACAGCTACTCAAAATAGAGAACTAGACAGCCCAATACAGATAGCTGAAATCCAACGAGCATTGCTACAACTGACAAACGGCAAAGCACCGGGCAGTGATGGTATACCCATAGAATACTATAGCACGTTTCAACCGCAGATTTTAGCACCATACCTGGCAATGCTGAAGGAAGCCCTGGAACTAGGCATACTTCCTGATACATGTCGTGAAGTATTAATAGCAGTGTTACCGAAGGCGGGCCGCGACCCTCTGGATGTCCGGTCGTACAGACCATTATCATTACTGAACACAGACTGCAAATTACTCGGCAAAATACTGGCCAATCGCTTGCTCCCATACATGGCGGAGTTAGTACATCAAGACCAAGCAGGTTTCATACCCGGTCGCAACACATACAGCAACATCAGGAATTTAATACGTCTAATGAGTAATTCCCCGGTGGAAGATGAGTTGCAGGTTGTAGTCTCATTGGACATAGAAAAGGCGTTTGACACGCTGGGCTGGCCTTTTTTAATAGAGACACTCAAACGGATGGGCTTCGGGCAAACATATATTAGATGGGTGAGAACATTATATACTGACCCCAAGGCTAGGGTTAAGACAGGCGATACGATTTCCGAGAAATTTAGCATTGGTAGAGGCAATAGACAGGGATGTCCGCTGTCTCCATTGTTATTTGCATTAGCGATTGAACCTTTGGCCGCCCGCCTTCGCATGATGGCCCCCGCCTGGGGTGTCACGGATGGCCAGACACATCAGATAGTATCCTTATATGCAGATGATGCGCTGATCTTCCTACGGGATCACACCGCAGCCCTACCGGGACTGTTGGATCTCCTAGAGGAATTTAGCTCAGTGGCCGGGTTAACAGTAAACTGGTCAAAATCCTGCATATTTCCTATGCGTCCAGTTCCCGAGGCGATGAGCACACCGGCGGGTTTGGGTGGCTTGAAATGGTGCCACACAACATTTAAATATCTTGGTGTAAATATATACCACGATAGTCAAGATCTTAGAGACGGCAACCTTGGCCACGTGATCAGATCAACGAGGGGCTCCCTACCCTTCTGGTGCTCACTCCCACTTTCCCCTATGGGCAGAGTGGCTATAGCAAAGATGATAGTTCTGCCCCGCCTACTTTATTATTTTATGTCATTGCCCTTGGTACTCCCGAGCTCATTCTTTAGACTATTGAATAGTTTATTAACGGATTTAATTTGGGGAAATGGCCGAAGACGCATTGCTTTGACAAGAGTGTTTCAACCGCTCCGGGTGGGGGGAATGGGCGCCCCCAAATTTGAAGCGTACTACGCAGCTGCCCAGATACATTGGATATCCACATGGGGCGGTAACCCACCTGGGGCTGAATCTCAGAAGGTGCTGTTAGAGCTCGGCGGTACAGAAATAATACAATACCTCATGAATCAAACTGACCCAGCGCACACTGGCAATGTGCTGCTGCGCACGGCACACTGGGCCTGGGGCCGATATGCGATGCAAAACACAAAAGGTCAGCAGTACTCACCGAGGATACCACTGTTGGCTCTCCCGAAATTAGAAAAAATAGCAGCCAAAGTGGGCCTAAATGCGTGGGGCAGCAGGGGCATACACACACTGGGAGATATTTTCCAGGACAGACAAATCCTAACCTATGAGGCACTAGCCGACAGGCACGCGCTGGGTGGGGGAGAATTCATAGCCTACGGGGCAGTTCGGCAGGTAATGCGTGAATATTGGAGAAATGGCAACTCCGAACCAGATGTCTCTCCTCTGCTACACGAGCTGTTGGAGTGTACAAACGCCACATCAAAAATATCGAATATATACAATATCCTGACAACCCAGACGGAACACAAACAGGAACAAGCAAAAAAATAAGTGGGACCATGTACTACCGGAACCACTGTCCCTAACTGCATGGGAGCAGGCGTTGAGAATGATACAAGAGGTCTCTCGTAATCCCCGCTTTCGGTATACACAGCTTAATTATTTACATCAGACTTACCTGTCTCCGCACCGCTTAACACGCATGTTCCCCCGTTCACCGCAAACATGCCCCAGATGCGGCACAGAAGAGGCCACTTTCTATCACATGACATGGGAATGCCTCCCAATTAGGAATACATGGATAGAGATAATAACGTTGCTAGCTGAATGGACAAATACCTCACTAACTCCCACTCCTGAGGTGTGCCTGTTAGGTATAACACCCCACCCCAAGAAACGCAAACGCTCATATAAATGCATAGCCCTAGCGTTGGTGCTGTATAGACGCCTCATTGCCATGAAATGGAAGGCCCCTAGCGCCCCAGGCATTACTCAGTGGCAAGAAGAGGTAACACGTTGGACCAAAGCAGAAATACAGACATTACAGAATTTACTGGATAAGGGTATACTAGTTAAAGGCCTAGAGGTATGGAAATCATTTTTGTTAGCCGTAGAAAACAAAAACGATGAACGCCCTCCCTAAACAGACGTGAACGAGATAATCGACAACATTAATGACCATAACAAATAGTATCACACCGCTCGGAAGAGGGGCATAGGGGAGGGGAGAGGAGGGAAAAAAAAAAATATATAAACTCAGGTGCTCTTGGTGTATGCCCTTAGGTGCCACGTGGGAGTCCCGTGGTGCGCCGGAGGACATGGGTGCCGGGTGAACTTGAAACTTGCTGATCCCTCCAGTTGTGGCCGGCTGCCCATGCGCGGTAATACATGGCTAATGGTGGGCTGGTCCCCTGTTGGCCTGGGACAACAAGGCTGGGCGCTGGGGCGGCACTATTGAAGGGATGTACGCGCAACTGTTGCGCACGGCTCATGGATGGCGGCTATAGCCTCTCCGGCGAATTGCTCTCCCCCTCTCTTCTTGGGGTTTCCCCCTCCCCTTGCTGATCCCCCTCCCCCCTCGGTGTGGGTCCTCCGGTGCCGCCTTAGCTCCTATCTAACTCTCTTTCTCTACATCTTTAGTTTCCTAAATAACCTTGCACCTGTAGAATGTACCCCATGCGTGGGAGAATGGCTTTTAGGCCTTAATCGGGCTACAGTGCACTCGCACTGGATGCGCAAACGTGCACTCGTAAAATCACAATATAATGTATGAAGGAACAATATGTAACCTCATGTATCTCAGTTAAATGTTGCCACTTGGCTGATAAAACAATAAAAATAAATTTAAAAAAAATATATATATATTATGTAGTGGATGGCACAATAGCAGTACTTTGCTAACCTCTAGGACCTGATTATGATAGGAGAGTCACAGGGAAAAGTTTATGGTTTGCCAACACATGCTTCACATAAAAAGTGCTGAATGTCTGGCCGAAAAGAATTAAGGCAGAATAACACCAGATTTTTAAAAAATGATTTGATTTTTTCTTTAAATGATTAGTAACTAAACAGACACATTCAGTGAAAAGCTAAAAATAAATTACCTCTCAGTTATGAGTAAGGAGTTATGCACTATGGAGGACAAGCTGATGTGCTGCTAAATTAATTAAAACAAAAGCACAAAGAACAGATAATGGATGGAATGCGGGACAAATCAAACATTCACCCCCAGCCACAGATCTGGGTTTAATCCATCAGTTGTTTTACTCACTATGCCACCTCAGTTTGGACCTAACCATATACAAATCAGTCTTCAACTGGCTCCCCAAGGGAACAGTAGAGCCCAAACTGCCAGGTCAGGTCCACCCTGGACTGGAAACAAGCATCCTGGGACCAGTTTTGGGGTATCACCCCTATCAGCTTGAATCCAGTGGCACAGTGAGCACAGGACCCGTGTCTGGGCATACCCTTCCCATTTAGGGTGACAAAAGCGAAAAGAACAGATGGTGGACGGAATGTGGAACAAATCAAACATTCACCCCCAATCACAAAGATCCAAGTATAATCCATCGTTCTTTTGCCCACCACCCCAATTTGGACCCAGCCATATGTAAATCAGTCTTGACCCTGCTTCCCATAGGAACAGTCCAGCTCGAACTGCCAAGCCAAGTCCTCCCTGGACTAGAAAAAAGCATCCTGGAACCAGTTTTGGGTGAATATTATTTATAATACTAGCTTACTTGGGCCTGCAATCTTCACAGTAGACAGTAGAGTACCAAAAATATGTTCTTAGTTTTACAGTACGACAAGATAAATAGGGGAGAGGGAAAGATTACTAACAAAGCAGAAGAAATCTACAGACTAGTACACTCCAGAAAAAGTCAGCTACCAAAATTAAAACATGAAAAAAGGAACAAAAAGAATGCAGGGATAACATTTATAAAAAAAAATTGGATAGGGGAGTTGGAAAAAAAGGAGACAGTATACAAACATAAACAATGCAAAATTAAAAGCCCAATATAGTGGGCAGAGGTAAAGGTTAGGTGAAATAATTATAATAAATAATAGGACTTAATGGGATGAGCAGAGCCCTAAGCATTGGCAGTAATGGAGGGCGTCTCCGCCCCAGCTCTTGCCGACCCACCTCTGTGCTGCACCTCTTCTTGCCTTTGGGTGCTGATGTAAGGAATAAAGAAGATAAAAAAAATAGATTAGTGGTACAGTTAATCTCCCAAACGTATTATAAGAGGCAAATGCAGTAACATTGTAGTTATCTAAATGAGATCGCCTATGATCCTAGTATTGAATATCTTTGAGTTGGTTATACTTCTAAAATCTCTATTCCAAATTTCCTTAACAATGACTACATTTGGGACTAATGCATTGCAGTGAATGATCTTTAATTCTATTCTCATTTCTCATCCTCCTTGGTGGACCAACTCAGTCTCCCTTTTTAGCAATGCATTGATGCATACTAGTTCTACACAGTGTGAAATTGCTTGGGTCTGTACGTGCTACATAAAGAAAGTCACAGAGATTACTAATTCACTATGGTGACAGGAGGACAGAGGAGTCGGCATTGCAATGGCTTCTTAAATAATCAACCAAAGCGAGCGTTGATGAGTACGATGAGGTAGTGCCCAGCCCCTGCTTAGCTCAAACCAGATCACAGAATAATATTTTTAACTTAAACTAAACAAAACTTACCTCTGAGTGTAAGCAGCATGCTATTCAGAAAAAAGGGGTAGCATTGTAGAACACAAACACAACAAATAATATAGTTAATACTCACTAAGCCCCAGAATCTTGACACCTAGTACGTCGAGCAGGTCCTGCTCCCGGTCGAGGATATCCGCCCAGCGGTGTGCCAGCTGCTGGGTGGTGCACTGCCTCTGGATAGTGCACTGCACACACCTGCGCACCCTCCTCTAACAACTGCTGCCAGCATGGAGGGGAGATGGTGCTGCACGTAAAAATACAGGTTTGCTGCCTCCACCTTACAAAAAATAGCAGAGGGCTGCACAACTTGGTGGCGCCACTGTCTGCAGGGTAGGCGGCTGCTGCAGCCTGTTCGGGAAGGCCTGGCTCTACCACAACCCTGTTCACTGCTCTGCTCTACCATGGCGCTGGGTGGAGTGAAGAAAAGATACAGGAGAAGGAAGGAAGAAATAAATAAGGAAGTAAAGGGAAAAATAAACAAAAATACAAAAAGTCAAAAAAAATGAAAAAACAAGAATACACCGACACAAAAACACACTGTAATACATTAAATAAAAATGAGGGGTAGATTAATTAGGAGGCCAGAGGGCTGAAAAAAATAAGAAAGGGATTAAAAAAAATAAAAAAAACAGGGCCAGCACAACCAGCAGAGTAAGAAAACAAGATGGTCATGCACACAGTGCAGTTCAAGAGCAATTTTGAACACAAGGACGTACTCCGTGTTGCGTTTGACATAAAACTCAACGTGAACCCTGCCCATCCACTGAACTGCACATGGCGCGGCAGAGTGTTTTAACTACTCTGCTGAGTTCCACATAGTTCGACTCCGCAAACACCACCCAGGACTACTACAATCTATATCTTGGCAGCACTTTTTTTTTCCTAAACATGTTTATAGCTTTTTTATAAGCCTATCTTATACTGTGTGTAATGCAAATATAAAATAATGACTTACATATTCAAAGCGCTTTCCATCTCAGACTGGGACCTCGTAGCACTAAACATGCACAACTCTCCACTCCACCAACCAGGATTCAATTCTGTGGCTCTCTGGTTGCACACACAGACATCTGCAGTGCATTAACGAATAGAGATTTCATAATTTCCAGTAGTGCATTTCCCACTGATTAATTTAACAAACATTTATGTGTGTTATTTTATATATAGCTACCTGAAGGTGAAAGACCGAAAAAGGTTTACAGCATATTTTGTTTTTTAGCCACACTTTTGTCTCCCTGGATTTTCACTTAACCCACCCCCAGTGCATTCAACATCACAGTTCCCATACTTTTTCTAATGCACTTCGACCGACCACTGGTCTGAAGTGAACGTCACTGGCAGCTTTCCTCTGCTGAAGCAAGCTTGTGAAATTACCTGTAATTTCGGGAAGAATGAGTGAAAATTATCAGGGCCATATGTAAATATATCTGAAACGGCCACTGATAATAGCTTTACCTGCTCAGTCTTTTCCTTCATATTTACCAACAGCGAAAATAATCTGTGTTTAAAGTTTCTCTAAAGCAGTATACATGTGTCAAATTGGATAGAAATGAATTCTACAAATTACTACCATGGCAACAATTATCGGACCTTGTGGAGTGGTAAATACTGCCATATTTTCCGGTTCTGACAGTTATAAACATAGCTATGTTACAACAACTCCAGAGTCCATGGATAATACTTTTCTGCTGTCAGTTATACAAACAGTAGTAACACCTGTAAAGGCACAGCTGTTAGTGGTAATACTACATCTTAAAATACCAACTGAGCAAAAGGAAGCACATCACCATGGAAACTGCTTTTGCATACTTACTGGCTCTAGAAGCTATAACTCTTCAGTCATATTAAGTTAGAGAGAAACACCCACGCGCAGTTCCAAGGAGGAGAAGGGTAAGGAGAATGACGCTACACTATTACAACCAATGAACATGACTGCTGAGTACATCATGTGGAAATTACACATTAGCTTGGATGCTTTAAACTAAAACGCGTACCTCATAGAGGACAACATAATAAACAGCACCTTGAAAAGGCCTGCAATGTCATCTTTGCTGAAGGCCTTGACTTTCCTGCATTTCTGTGTGTGAGAAATTGGATTACGGGTTCAGAAAGGGTGAAACCCTACTCAAACAACAACCACAATCCTTGTCCGGGTGCAGCACAAGACAACCCTAAATTTAACTATGCTCAACCCTCTGGTAGCATGGTACAGAGCAGTCAGGCTTCACTTAGAGGTAATGTGTAAAGACTGTGTGCGTCACTTCACATTGATAAAGTGAAAAAAACACACAAAAACTATCCTACACCAAGTTTGAAAAATAGACAATTCCTTGATAACTAAGACAGGACAAAAATCCCATCAGTAGAACCACAGATATAAATTTTTTAAGATGTTAGTGAAAACAGCACCAAAAACTACCAACTGTGGATATCTGGTCGCACCGGACTGAGGCAAACTCATATGCTCAGGCTGACCGTGAAGGAGTGTGGGCTGCCTACAGGGACCCAGTTAGGCCAGTTAAAAAGAGTACCTTCAAATCCTGGCTTGTGGAGCATAGCAAGGATCCGCATCGAAGATGCATCACACAGTCAAAGCTATGTACCTGTTCAGAGATGCGGTGATGCTGTGATGTGAGGTCCTGCGTCGTCATCGAGGATCCCGTCGAAGAGGGCTTGCAATGCAAATTTTGGCATTGAGGATGCATTGTGCAGTCAGGCGAGGTATCAGTTCTCAGAAGCTGCGAGGCTGCAATGCGAAGGCCGGCATTCTCATCAAGCCTGCCATTGACGAATTATGTGAGGGCCTGCACTGAGTATGCATCACACAGAGGCAGATCTGCACATGTAGCAGGCTGTGGCAGCAATGTGGGTCTTTGTGATGAATCCAATCCACGCAGCAGCAGCAATACATCAGTTCTGCTCGGGTTGTGTTGCGCAGCAGAGGAGATTCATTGGCTCAGCTGGATCAAAGAGGCTGGCAGAGCACCTTAGGCCCACTTCCAACTGTCCAGGAGTGGGTTGGCACCACATGGCAGGGTAGACTCACAGTTAGTACAGTAAAGGCGCGTGGTTCAAGTTTGTTGGAGCCTTCTGTCCCTGAGGCTCAGTCAAGAGGCCAGCCAACTAGCTCTTGGAGTCACTTTGGGCCCTGGGCTGGGATTCACAGTAGCTGGTCTAGTCCTCCTCACCCAGGCAAGAGGGCAGGAGGCAGCAGGTCAGCACAGGAGGGCCACAGCTCTTCAGAGCAGCAGCCCAGAGAGTGGCAGTCCTTTAAGCAGCACAACAATCTTTCTTCCTGGCAGGGTATCCACAGGTCCAGAAGTGTACTGAAGAGTTGGTGTCTGAGGTCCAGTATTTATACCCAGTTGCGTCTTTGAAGTAGGAAGAAGCTTACAGAGGTTTCCACCCCTCTGTGGTGTCAGGCATCCCTTTCCTCCAGGTCCTGGCCACAGCTTGTCTGTGGTCACAGGAGCCTAGTGACAAGCCCTTTGTGAGAGTGCTCAGGCAGAGCCTTTGTGATTTGCAAGTGTGGTAAAAGACAGCTCCTCCCCATTGTTAATTCAGAGTGGCCCATCTGGCCAGTACCTTTCCTCCCTATTGTTTTTCATTGTCTGGGAGCAATATACAAAGACCAATTGCCAGCTACACCTAGTCATGTGACTCAGGATCGGGCTGCAGGCACCAAATTGTTGGGACAAGCAAATGCTAACTTTCTAAAAGTAGCATTTTCAGAACTGTCATTAAGAATCTGAATTTACCATTAAAGAGGACCTTTAACTACAATTCTTACAATTGCTAACTGGTCCCAATTGGGAGTTTCAGCTTATTAAATGTAATAAGGTAACTCCAGTGTTATCCTATGGGAAAGGAAAGCCTTGCAGAAGTGAAAAATGAATGTAAGAGTTTTTCACCACCAGAACATGTAAACCTCAAAAGTATATATCCAAATGTTTTAATGTACTGCATCCTGCCATCTGGGCTGTCCATAGCCTGCCCTAGGGGTGACTTATATGCATTAAAAATGAAGGTTTGGACCTGGGAAATAGTTTCTTTTGCCAGGTTGCACTGACAGTTTTAGACTGCACACACAGGCTTCAGTGGCAGGCCTAAGGCATGTTTAAAGTGCTACATATGTTGGAGGCACAGTCAGTGTTGCAGGCCCACTAGTAGTTACAGCCCCTGTGTACATATAGTACCATTTCACTAGAGACTCACAAGTAAATTAAATATGCCAGTTTGGTATGAACCAATTTTGCCATGTTTTAAGGAGAAAGCACAGGCACTTTAGCATTGATGAGCAATGCTAAAGTTTGCAGAGTCCTAAAAGCCAACAAAAACAATTTCAGGAAGCAAGAGGGTGAAGGCAAATGTCTGGTGATGACCCTGTGGAAAGACCCAAGTCCAACACTGTGCCACCAGTTTTTCCTAAAAAAACTGTATCTTTGGTACATGGCATTTTTACAACCACGATTCCCAAACATCCTGAGTCAAAATCATAGATGCCTTTTGAGACAAGTGAACAGCCACACTTATTTATCAAAACACCACAATCCTGTAACTGTTGCACAGGCACAATTTTATAAAATTGCAAAATGTGATAGGTGCCATCTATTGCACATGACCACCTGGCACCACCAAATGCAAGAGAGTATGCCTTCAGCAACTGAAGAATGCAACATACTATGATTTATAGGTCACACATGTGTGCACAGTTTCCAAGATCTGCACATAGTCCCTGCATTCCATGAAACCAAGACATTCCAGATAACAAGAGGGGAGACTATGGACAGAGAACATGATTCCTGGGTGTGTTGTGGCCATGTAGATACACTAACACATAGATTTGTAGAATGAATATATATGCCTGATACACCAGTCAACTGAGAACTGATCACACTTAATTACACTAGTATTTATCCACACATGGAGCAATGCTGATACTTGTGTTACTGTATGTAAGTCCCCACCGTACTTACGCAGATGTGTTTCTCCTTACTTATCCCAAGTGACTGCATAAACTTCACAGATCTGGCTTCTAATCCCACTTTGAAAAATGCTCATGCAACGTAAACAGCATCACAATGATGCTCACAGATTGACATTGAACTGGACTGTGGGCCTATGGAGTGTTGAAGGCAATGTAAAAGGGGCCAGATTTATCAAGATTTGATGCAACGCAATGCAGCAAGAAAACTTGCTGCGCTGTGTCAAATGGAGTGTCAGTGATAGTCAATGGTCAAAGTAGACTGGGACCTAGGCGCTATTTCAGGCTGACTGTTAAGGAGCACAGATCACATACACCACTGAGGTTGACCTAATCAGAGGTTTTACCATGGGACATAGGGCCTCATTACGGGTGTGGCAGTCCGAGGACCGCTACACTGCGGTGACAGTCGGACCGCTGCACTCCAGGCGGTCCTACCGCCACATTACGATCCAGGTGGATGGACTCACCAGAAGACTGCCACCCCTGCCAGGAACATTGGGCCGGATGTATGAAACTTTTTTGCATTCGCAAATGGTGCGAATCGCAAAATTCGACCGTTTGCGAATGCAAAAACGTGGTCTGCGATGCATGAAAGGCATTCGCAGACCAAAAATAAGAAATCGCAAAAATTGCGATTTTTTGCGTTGCGACCTGTTTTTGCGAGTCGCATTTTGCGATTCGATATTTCCAGTAGGAAATTTTGAGGAGCAAAATGCGAAATGCAAAATCCAACTCGCAATTCGATGCATCAAAAAATCGTAAATTGCGATTTTTCGCAGAATGGCGTTTTACACATGCAAAATACCACGAAGTGAAACCAGGTGGTAACCAGGTGCAACCTATATAAAGAGGTCCAGAATGCCTCAGACTCTTTTCCACAATGGCTGCACTCTACGTAATGGCGAGGAGGATGAGGATCTTGGCAGGTTTGAGGAGAGGGAGGAGGAGACAGGAGCGCATTACACTTTTTGACCAGACAGAGGAGGAAATATTTGAGAGGTATAGGTTGAACTCAGCCATGATACTTGATCTGATAGCTGAGCTACAACCCATACTGCAGCGCAGAACACATAGGACTCATAGCATCCCCACCCATGTGCAGGTATTATGCTCCCTCCACCTACTTGCCTCAGAGAGCTATCAAGGGGTCAGAGCAGCAGCTGGAGGGGTCTCACAGAGTACCCTCTCTAGATTTTTCAATGCATTTATTAACGCCATGCTGAGCAGGATACACCAGTACATCAGATTCCCCCACACCCCACAGGAAATACAGCAGACAAAAATTGATTTTTACCAGATAGCACAGTTCCCCCATGTCCTAGGTGCCATAGATGGGACACATGTTGCAATCTGTCCACCATCAGCCACAGAGTATGTGTACCGCAACCGTAAATATAAAAATTCAATGAATATACAGGTGATATGCAATGCCTCTTATATCATAACTGATCTCGTGGCCAGGTACCCAAGGAGCACCCATGATTCATACATCTTTCGCCATAGCGGCATTCACACAAGACTGCTAGCTGAGGAGTTTGGTGAAGGATATCTACTAGGTATTGACACTCTGTACACTGGCACATTGATGGCGTGCTGATGTCAGATGGCTCAGTTACTCAATATACCCTCTGTCCCTTCCAGGAGACAGTGCCTACGCAGTGCGCACCTACATGATGATGCCCTACCTCAATCCTCAAACACCAGCAGAACAGAGATACAATGCAGCACACAGGGCGACCCGCAACGTGGTGGAGCACACCTTTGGCCTGCTGAAGAGTCGCTTCCGGTGCCTCCACAAAAGTGGAGGGGTACTACAGCACAGCCCAGAGACAACATGTAGAATAGTGGCTACTTGTGCAATCTTGCACAACATAGCTACCACCAGGGGCATACCTGTGGTAATATCTGAGCCAGACTCAGATGAGGATGATGATCCCATACCACCCCTACAGCCATCAGACAGGACCAGTGCAGCAGAGGGAAGGCAAAGGCGTGCTGACATCACACACAACCATTTCAGATGTAAGTATGTAAACACAAATCCACTAACAAATGTACCTGTAGTGAGTAAATTTATTACCTTAATGTCAGGTAATGTTAGTCCAACGAATACCAACAAAAGTGATTTAAAAAAAAAATAGCAGTTCACAGTAAAACACTATTCCTTCATAGTGTACTCATTACAGACACACATACAGTCCCCTGTGGCCACTACAGTCACTTCTTTCGGTCACGCACGCCACTCGAGTGCCCAGTTGCCTCACTGGCACCTCAATTGTCTGCCTCTGTGGCAGTGCTGTACCTGGCACTGCGCTGTCTGGTGTCCATTGCGGGCACAGCTAGGCTGCTGAGGCTGGATGTGTCCTCCGTGTCCCCCAGTCCAAGGACGCTAGGTGTGGCTGACCTGTTTCCCATGATATTGTCAATCACATTGGTGATTTGGACTAGTCCTTGAGCCACATCCCTGCTGCTTTGTGCTGCCTCAACCTGTGCAGCCACTGCACGATGTGAAAGTAGGGAGGTGGAATTAGCCAGCCGAGTCACAGAGCGACAAAATCCCCCAAACATGCTCATGAAGCATCGCTCCTGCCTGCGGTGGCTCACCCTGTCATAGTTCCCTCGCAGCAATAGTGCCCTGATTTATGATTATAACTCCAGTCCTAGGAAGATTGGGCAAAGGGCAGGAGTCCAAGGGACAGTTTCACTGTAATAACTCCAGGCCATGAACATTGGAGAAAGGGCAGGAGCCCAAGGAAGGGGTTACTTACTGTTTCAGATCCAAGCATAAAACATTTACAATCCCACCAAAAAACGTTGAACTACCACCCAAAGCCTTAAAATCACATAGATCCCTAAAAATAAATGGACACCAAACATTCTTTTTTTATTGTTCTCCACTCAAAATGAATACAAGAAAACACGGTGTAGTAATATGTCCAGTAAGGAAGTTTGGTAAGGCAATAAAGGCAGGATAAAATAACATATAATGTGGAACTGGTACTGCTGTGAGTGCCGCAGGCAATAAACAATTTTATACGATCAGTACCATAAATGATGTGACCATGCATGTCCCCATTCATCCAGGATATCGTGCACATCTTTTACAGGCCCTGCAATATCCCACGTGTGTTTGCCACCCTAATTCAGGGGGTCGCAGCATCGCCACTTCTTCCTCCACCATCCTCCCCTGGGGATCCAATTTAGGACAAGCCATTAATACTGCATCCCATTCGCACAATATGGGTATCCTATGTACCCTTTTATCCTCCTCTCTCCAAATCGCCTCCCTCTCGCAGTCTGCCCACGTAATCACTTCCTTCCAACACCTCTATAGACCTGGAAGCCCGCCGGTTTCCAGCTCACCATCAGCTGTCTGTGAGCTAGGATCAGTGCCAGATCCTTGAACCGATTGGTAACCTTGTGGGCAGCGCTGCCTTTGTGGAGACCCAGCAGACACAGCTGGGGGGAACTTCAAAAGATCTGTCCGTAGCACGTGGGTTAACCCGCAAAACCATGTCCCACTAGTGGGTGATCACGGGACAAGTCCACACCAGGTGGTAAAAGTCAGCATCCTCTGAGGCACAGTGGGGACATGCCTAGGATGTTCAGTGGAACTTAGCGTGTATTTGCTGTGCTGTAACATATGCTCTCTGCAAAAAATAAAACAGATTTATTATAAACAAGGCATTGCGCAGCACATTAGGGGTGTAAGTCAACTTCTTCCTCCAGGCCACTTCATCAAGAGAGGGACCTATGTCTGCCACTCATAACTAGTGTAGTGTCTGTTAAGTCTGCCCGAGCTGCCTTTAAAAAGGACCTATAAAGAAGAGTAACTGCCCGTGTCTTCTTCATTATGAGGAACACATAACAAAGGCATTCATGTTCTGGAGGTTCCATGGATCCCAAGCCCCACCAAGCATGCACTCTGCTGGTCAATGCCTCATGCAAGAGGAAGCCCCCAGCCAGAAGGTCATAGGTTTCATGTAGTTCCGGGAAGGGGGTGAGTCAGCCCCCCTTGTATAGGTCCCCTAGTATAGTAAATCCCACTTCAGTCCATGTGAGTAGGCCTACCCAGTTCCCCGGTGTGGGCCAGAATCTGCAGTCAGCAATAGGAGTTCTGAAGTGTAAGGAGCTTTACTGTGTGTCCTCTGCAGTGCCCTGGCCCAGACACACCTCGCCATTCTGACAAGTATGTTCTTGTTACGTACCATCGACAGGGGGTAGGCTTCAGCAAAATTTAGGTCAGAAGATCTCGGTGACCCAGAGTGTCCCACAGATGGGAGTGCCACCCATTGTAATTGCGCAGCCAGGTAGTAAAGCTCAAAATCCGGGGCTGCCATGTCCCCCTCGTCCATCGGAAGCCACTGCATCTGTAGGGTTACTCGGTGCCTGGATTAGCCCCATTTAGTGTCAGTGAAACACCATCCAGTTCCTAAAAGAACCTCCTGGGGAGCTCCACCAGGAGCACCACTAATAAATAAAGGAAGAGCTGCAGTACCACCATTTTTGAGAAAACTATTTTCCCACTCACCAATAAGGGGAGAGTATTCCAAGAGGTGACCGAGCATCGCAGTGCAGTCAGAGCCTTAGCATAATTCCCCTCGAATAGCAGTGATGCAGTTCTATAGATCGCCACACCCAGGTATTTAATTATAGCCTGCTCCAAATTCGGTCCTCGAGGTCGGGGTATAGTGGGTAAGCACAAGATTTATGCAAGTTGAAAGAAAGGCATGATATTTCCCCCTCCAGATCGGATTCCTCCCCGTGCATTTACAAGAGCATATCATCTGCATACAAAGATATTTATAAATTGTCCATCGCAATCTGCAACCCCCTATAATGCCTCCCCTGTACTGCAGTTAGCGCGAACAGCCCCATTGCTAATGCAAACAAAAGCAGGGATAGTAGGCATCCCTATCTAGTACCCCACCTGATCGGGTAGGCGTCTGAAATCATGGACTCCGCCCTGACCTGCGCCTTTGGCACCGTGTATAACAGACGCTTCTGGAGCCCGAAGCCCATCCCTAACATAGTGGCATGGAGAAAATCCCAGTGGAGGGAGTCAAACACCTTTTGGATGTTCACTGATAGGACTATAGGATCCTGTAAGAGGTGTTCATGTGATTTCAAAACTTGGATCAGTTGGCATATACTACAGGTGGGTACAAATCCTGGCTGATCCGGGTGTATCACCAATACCACGTGGGACAGTGTCCGATTTACCAGTATCTTACTCAGGATTCTATAATCCAGGTTAAGCAGAGAAAGGGGGCAGTAGGAATCAAACAGTCCTGGATCTTTGTCTTTCTTAGGTTAGGATACTATCACCTAGGTTAGCATACCCTGTGATAGTTCTCTGTTATGGACACCAAACATTTAATAAAAAACTAAAATGTTCTAGAATCTTACCCAAAACCTACCCAAAGATCTAGGTTCATTAGATAACATAGCATAATAATGCATGACATAATATAACATAACATAACATTAAGTATGACGGGAACCCCTAAAAAATGACTTGAACCTCAAATGTATATCTGAAAGCCAAAAATGCTTACACTACCTGAAAGCCCTAATATAATCAACAAACTGCTAAAAATACCTAAGTTCCAGAACTAATTTTAGAGGAGAACATTGATGTGCCATCAGTGCAGCAACCCGGGGCTAAAAGGTTTCCCGTTGGAAGACCTGAACTCTGGGTTGCCCCAAACATGGAGCAGCCAGAGTTGCCTGCCTTTACTGGTCTTCGGGGGGTGAAGAGAACATTATTGCCTGTCAATTTCTTTGAGTTATTTATAGATGATGTGTTTTTTTAAGAGATTGTTGAGCAGACTGATTTGTATGCGGAGCAGTATTTGAGGGACAACACTGCTAGACTTATGCCACACTCTACCCAGTGTATTCCCAGTGGATTCCCACAAATTTGGAGGAGATGAAAAGGTTTTTGGGTTTGACTCTTTTGATGGGGTTGATAAGGAAGTCGTCACTGGCTTCTTATTGGTCTACTAGTCCCTTGATGGCAACGGCTATATTTCCTGAAACCCCGAGTCGGAATCGGTATTTGCTTCTTCTTAGGATGCTGCATTTTGTTGACAATGCTTTAGCCTTGCCACAAGATCACCCTGATTCTGACTGTCTTTTTAAAATTAGGCCTGTCCTTGATCATTTTGTAGATCGTTTTTCAGAGGTCTATGTTCCAGGCAAAGAACTAGCTGTGGACGAGTCTTTGGTCCTCTTCAAGGGTTGTTTGGTTTTTAGGCAATACATTCCTAGCAAGAGGGCACAATATGAAATTAAATTGTATATGTTGTCTGAAAGTAGTACAGGATATGTGTATAATTTCCGGGTCCATACTGGTAGGGATTCCAGCATTGACCCCCCCTGGTTGTCCTCCCACTTTTGGAGTCACTGAGAAAATTGTGTGGGAACCTGGTAGAAGACTGTTTAACAAAGGTCACCATTTGTGTGTAGATAACGTCTACACTGGAGTGCAGTTGTTCAAGGAATTGTTTAGAGTGGACACTGTTGCTTGTGGCACAATTAGTTGTAACCGGAAAGGCTATCCAAGGGAACTTGTCTATAAAAAACTTGAGAGGGGACAGAGCAGTGCCTTGCGGTCTGATAAGCTTCTAGCTTTGAAATTTTCAGACAGGAGGGATGTCTACAGGCTAAGTACCACCCATGATGAGAGTACTTCCCCCGTGACTGTTTGGGGCCAGGTTGCTGAAGTGCGCAAACCTGTGTGCATTTTAGATTATAATAAGCACATGGGAGGTGTAGATAAAGTTATACTGCTATTCGTAAATCTTAAGTTTGGTATAAGATTTTAGCAATCCACCTGTTCCACTTGCCAATTTGTAATGCTTTTATTGTGTTCAAGGATAGGTCTCCAGAATCAAAGATGACATTTGTGAAATTTCAGGAGTCAGTGATAGAGAGTCTTGTGGTGGAACTGGCAAGAGTTCTTAGAGAGGCAGTGGTGAAGGATGTGGCTAGATTGAAAGATCGCCACTTGGCTAAGCACATTCCTCCCACGCCCAAAAACAACATTTCGAGTTAAGAAATGTAGAGTCTGTGCTCAAAGAGGTATCTGGAGGGAGACTTGAATGCACTGACCAGATTGTCCTTCAAAGCCTGGGCTGTGTGTGGGTGGCTGTTTCAAGAATTACCAAACCCAGAAGAATTACTGGGAACAGCCATGAGTGTAAACTGCTTGTTTTTTATTTTCATGTGTTCAGTTTCATGGTTGCATTTCTGTCATGTACTTAGAGCTTCTGTGTTTGTAGTTTTGTAATTATTTCTAATTAGTTAGTGGTTTCTTTGTTTTAAAAAAAATGTGATGCAATTGTGTGTGGAGTGGCGCTTGGCTGGCAGTGTAAATATTGACTTGTTGTTGGCTACTGCAACACACTGCCAGCCAAACGCCAGTCCACACACTCCCATCAGCTGGTGTGATTGCTGTATCAGGCATGTGGGCATATGTAAGTGATGGGCCCTTGAGTGTCACTTTCTGTCAATGCGAGTTTTGTAATGTGCTGGACCCGTGGCTGGCGGCATGAATGGTCTTGTGCCTGTCATGTCTGAAAGGTGTGTGAATGGACTGTAAAGCGGTTGGTGCCTTGTCTTGTCTTTACAGCTCACGAGCTGTGAGTCATTAGTTCAGTTTTTTGGCCTTTCAGTTATTAACAGTGCATTTAATTTTTTTGAAATCTCTTGTTAATAAAATTTGATCCACTGAACCATCACTCACCCTTGTGCCAAATCCAACCAGTATGTGTGGTAAAAATGACAAAACCTGCTCTGCTATAATCACTGCACACCTGTGCCACGCTAGGTGTCTCTGGTGGGACCCCGATTATGAAGCATGCCACCAACTTGGTTGGTGGGTGAGGGGTCTTTTTAACATAACCTAAGTGCATTTATTTTCACAGTTTTTATCTTTGGAAAAATGTGATGTGTCCAGGTTGTGTTTTGGGGCATTTCCTGTCGCAGGGCTAGGCCTACCCACACAAGTGAGGTACCATTTTTATTGGGAGACGTGGGGGAAAGCTGGGTGGGAGGACATTTGTGGCTCCTCCCAGATTCCAGAACTTTCTGTCACCCGAGAGGAAAAAGTGTTTATTTGGCCAAATTTTGAGGTTTGCAAAGGATTCTGGGTAACAGAACCTGGTCAGAGCCCCACAAATCACCCCAGCTTGGATTCCCCTAGGTGTCTTGTTTTAAAAAACGCGCAGGTTTGGTAGGTTTCCTTAGGTGCCGGCTGAGCTAGAGGCCGAGCTCTGCAGCTAGGCACTTTGCAAAAATCATGTCAGATTTCAATATAAAAATGTGATTTGTCCATGTTCATTCATTCATTAGCTTTATTTCGGTAAATATAAATACCATAAAAGCGCATCGCACAAAAAAGGAACGGCAAGCTACATGATAAACAATTTAAGTCATAAAAGATTGAAAAGGGGAAAAAAAAAAAAAAAAAAAAGAAAAGAGAAATATTTACACATAAGCAGTTCCCTCATGGAAAATCGCACCTTATAGTTATGTAAAAACGCATTATAGGTAAAAGAATAAGATACAAGCCTGGCAAACCATTTCAGATAAAAAGGACATTTCAATTTAAAAAATATCTAAGAAAAATAAAAACAGCAGGTAGGGAATGCATCTGAAGCAATAAAAGTGATATGTGCATGCAATGATAAATCCATCAATTGTTGTTTACCACATTCATTGTTAAATTTCCCTCTGCTTTTTTAAGCGTGTTCAGTCTGATACGCCAGATTGAGTCTAAATATTTTGACAAACAACAAACCACTAAAACCGATGAATCAGATTTAAAAATTCTCAAAGCTAGCAAGCAGTTTTTAAAACCCTTACTTCTGCACAGAGGAATAATCCAACGGGCTCTTTGTTTGGAGTATGCGGGGCATTGGAAGAGAATATGAGTTACTGATTCTTCTCTGGCACAGCCCATCGGACACATCTTAGAAGAACAACTAAAATTAGGCCATTTATAAGTGAGGGAACGCAAAGGAAGAGAGCCCACCCTGAATCTAATGTATAATGAACGAGCAAACGGGGAAGATACTATATCCATATATTGTGCAAATTCATAATGACATTTAAAATATAAAAAGTTTCCCGTCATGGATGATGACGAGACAGCGGACAGTTGGGAAAGTTGAACGTGGAGCCAGAAAGCATCCTTTAGAGTCTGGGTTGCGTTCTTAGGGATAGATAATGGTTCCTTCCAATAGGACCCCAAACCAAGAAGCGAGAGGGTCCTTTCTACATATGCACACCACTTGATTTTGGAGCTAGTGTTGTTGGCCATCAAGTTAGCTAGCGCACATCTATAATGGACAAGAGAATCTGATGACCATAGGCGAATCCAGTACAACAGGGGCTTGAGTGCAACGATCTGGCTGATAGAAGGGAGATTTAGGTCCATGCGTATTGGGAGCATTGGGGTACTGGAAGGAACTCTTAGCAATGACCTTAAGAAAGAGTTCTCCACTTTTATCAAATCATCCAGGCAACAGTGGCCCCACAGTTCAGCTCCATAGATTGCTCCCCCTCTTGCTTGTAGTTTATAAATTTCTACTGCGGGCGTCATGGCAAAGCTAGGAGATCTAGCTGCAAATCTTGCAATGCCACTCGCTCGCTGTTGCAATCGTAAAGTTGCCTTCTGGATGTGGCGCTGCCACTTGTGCGAGTCTTCTAGTTTCAGGCCTAAATAATCAAAATCGCTGACTCTTTCCAGCGCGGCACCCTCTAAATAGATAGGTCGTCTCATTTTGCCTTTCCTATCGCCAAACACCATGCACTTGGTTTTTAATCGGTTGATTTCGAGCCCATAATCATTGCAATAGTCAATGAATCTTGAAAGCAGGGTTGAAAGGCCTGTGGCTGTTTGAGAAACCAGCAGGGTGTCGTCGGCAAAAAGAAGGCAGGGGATCTTCTGCCCTCCTATTTTAGGCGAGTCGTTAGAGCACTCCATAAGATAAGGGATGCATGCGTTTATGAAGAGAAGGAATAAGGTAGGGGCAAGAACACAACCTTGTCTTACACCTCGGGCAGTAAGGAATTTTTCTGTTAATTCACCTTGTGGGCCCCATCTAATTCTACCATAGTTGCCAGTGTAAAGATCCCTGATAATATTCAAAATAGAGCACGGGACTCCTATTTTAGACAGAACTTCCCACAGTTTGTGGCGGGGTACTAGATCAAAGGCCGATTTTAGATCTACAAATGCTACATATAGGTGGCCTAAGTCAACATCGACAACTTTCCATTTAATAGAAGTAAAACGAAATATCTGATCTAATGTGCTAGTTTTTTCTCTGAAGCCCGCTTGTAGATGATTTAAGATTTGATTTTCAACTAGCCACTTGTTCAGCCTGCTCAACAACTGATAACAGAAAATTTTTTGAAGGTTGTCGAGGAGGCTGATGGGTCTATAATTACCCGGGTTGTTCCTCTCTCCTTTCTTATGGATGGGCACTATAATCGCCTCTTTCCATGAGTCAGGATAAATTCTGCTAGTCAAGATGGCATTAGAAAGTCTGTTAATATATGGGCCCCAGGTGTTCTGGTCCACTTTAAACATATCAGAGGGGATCCCGTCCATCCCAGGGGCTTTTGCTGCTTTCTGGGCTGCAATGGCCGACACAGTTTCGTTCAGTGTAAAAGGGGGCAAGAAAGCCATAGACTCGTCAGAAGTTGTTGGCTCCTCCGAAATTATGTCAGAAGTATGACTTGCCGACAATGGTCCATACAATTCCTTAAAGTAGGAGAGCCAGATGTCAGGAGAAATATAAGACTCCAGGTGAGATGCGCGGTTCTGATCACCACAAGAAACTAGGAGCCAGAACCGTTTTGAATCATGGACGGTAGCTGCCTCGAGTAAATTGCTCCATAGCCCCTCTTCGTACTCGAATTTACTTTTGTTGCAAATGGAAGCATAATGACGTCTAGCAGTGATGATGCCTGATCTGTCTTTGGTCTTTAGCGCGATGGCCAAAGTATTTTTGGCCTCCCTACACCTCTTGTTGAACCATTTAGTATGTGGTCGAGTACAGGAAATAGTCAGTGGCCTTGGACGTTTAGTAAACAGCTCTTTCAGAGTAGAAAAAAGGTCCAAATGAAGAGGCAATATTTCTGATGGAGCCAGAATAAAGTTGGTATCAAATAACTGGTGAGAAGAGGTTAGGGCACGCAATTTTCCTTGAAGCTTATTTGATTGCACGAAGGAGTCCCACCTTACTGTACGCTTATTACTGGACAGCTCCATAACAGTAGAGGAGACAGGGGGAAGTGCGACCCCTACTAGGAGAGAACTCTTGTATGTGATCTGGAGGGGAGCATGATCACTAGTATGGGGAAGACCCACCTCTAAGTCTAGAATATGGTGCCATAGTCTTAAATCAAAGAGGATATAATCCAATTTGTTACTATATGAGCCCCTGAAGAAGGTTGGTCTGGCCGGAATGTCCGCTGGAAAGCGGCCATTACCCAAACGAAGGCCATGGGATATCATGAGGTCCACTATCTGTGAGGCCCTAACGCTTGGTTTATATGAATTTTGCTGGGTAGAATGAAAAGTCACAGGTGGAGGGATATTCCATACACTATCTTCAGACTGCATGACCTCTATGTGATCTACATTAAGTTCAAGTAGAACGTTAAAGTCACCAGCTATTATGATATGATATTTGTGGCGAAGGTCTGGGATTAAGATATTCAGTAGCTCGACAATGGGAGATCGGTGATTTGAGGGTCCCGGTCTGCTATAAATATTTAGACAAAGGACAGGAATGCCTGAGGCTGGGTAGATAGCAACGGCCAGAATATCATGAGAATCCACATATATCTCCTTTGTACCACTCCCCTCTATAGATTTTACCCATGTGATTAAACCCCCTGCCGCCCTGCCAGCTAAAGATGGCTTAGCAGGCTTGAAAAAGGAACTATACCCTTGTTTGTATATACAATGCGTTGCCCATGTTTCCTGGAACATGCAGACGTTAAAATTTCCAACGAGTGCTCCCCACTCAGTGTCAACAAGTTTGCTGTTAATGCCAGCCACATTCCAGGATAAAAGTTTTGCTGTGTGCTGGACACAAGAAATGTTTGAGTTCGTGGTAGTATCAACTTGGACGTAGCTGGCAACGGAATTCGCCTTGAATAAACTTGTGGTGTTATTAATGTTTCCAGGTTGTGAGTCCGATAAAAGAAGAGAGGCTGGGCAGGGTGAATTAGATGGAAAGTTCATGGCTGCTGTGGCTGTGCAAAGATTGGTGAAACATAGTCAGTCAATATCCGAGGTAGCCCCAGGATCGTGGGTTAGTTGGGCCCTTGAAGCAGGGCCAAAACAGGACTTAGGGGCCAAATCAGGGAGTGGATCTCTCTGGACCTGATGGCCTGTTGGTCTTATGTCTTGAGTAGTTGTAAAATGGTTCGGGGCCAAATTGGCTGATCTAGTGGAAGGATTCGCACGCATATAGCTAGCAATAGGACAGCTAGCTGAAAGAGTAATTGCTGAGGACTTCCTGCGTATAGACCGTGCTTCCATTTCCATAAGGCCTACTGCCAAATGTGGGCTTTTAAGACTAAGTGTTATAAAGTCACTAGGACCAGAGAGACCAGGGGAACCATTAGATCGCTTGACAGAAACGATGTCATCATGGATGATTGAGCCACAACCCCTGGTATGTCTCACCCAGTGCAAGACCTTGTTTGTTAGTGAGGCTTTGTCTTCTCTCACGTTTGGGGGCAAAGGTGGAACATTGCACATGTATATGTAGTTGTTGCTAATTAATTTATGATTGTGGTATAAAGCTTTGGTAGTATCCCATTTGAAGGGAACATTAGGAGGGAGCGGGGTAGTTCTTCCAAAAGAGGACGTAAGCTGTTTTGCAGGACGCTGATCGTCTATGGGACCTGCAGCACAAGCTAGTGGCAGAAGAGGCCCGTTTGGAAAAACGCCTTTTGCAGGTGGATGCTTAGTAGGCAAAAGGTTTGAGTTAGGCTCGCTAATAGGGGAAGGATATTTGCTTTTAAGAAGGGTGGTGATCTCAAGCAATAATGATCTCAACTCGCTAACTTCAGTCTTAAGGCTACACACCAATGTGAACAAATCATTTTGTAGAGGAGGACTCGCTATACATGGCAGAGCTAAGACGGCTGGTTGCTGATTGTCCGAGTCAATGGATGCCAGCGGAGAAAAACGATTAGAGCATAAAATTGAAGGGTGAGGTGTGCAAGCTCTAAGAGCATCTACATCGGAATAGGGTGTAGGGAGGGCAATAGGGTCTTGGCAAGGCAACGACTGTTGGAGTGGTTGGTGAGATGAGGCGACAGAATGAGAGTTAACAGCAGTATGTGAACTAGATGTTAGAAATGAAATAAGCGTGCCAGGTTTTGAGCCCTTTCGACTAGGCTTCTCCTTGTTGTTTAGAATCTGTTCTACCTCTTCTATTAAATCATCTATTTCCTTGGCGACATGGCTAGTGTGGGGTAACATGGTCTTATTGATTTTGAGTATTTTGGATTTGCCAGAGCCTAAAGTCGGGCTGTCTTTGGCCTTTCGCTTCCCCATTGGCGAATGGTACTATGTCACAAAGTAGAGGAGAGATTGGAGTACTTCCCTATGCAGGAGGGACAATTGCCGTGCCTTAGGACCAAGAGAGGTGGCCCAGCCCGGCCTCCTTCGGCCTCCGACGGGCACGGACGGGCCCGCCCTTGGCCCGGGCTTCGCCCGGGCACGCCCGCGCGCGTCCCGCGAGGCGGGAGCGCTTTGAAGTTTTTAAAGGGCTCCTGCCCGATTGCAGCTTCCTGCGGCACCACCAGCAACACAGCGCGTCCCTGTTGTGTTTCCTGTTGTGAGCATTAGGCCCACTCACGCAAGTGGGGTACCATTTTTATCGGGAAACTTGGGGGAACACAAGTGTTTTTGCCCCTTGTCTTTCTCTAAATTTTTCCCTTCCAAATGTAAGACAGTGTGTAAAAACGACGTCTATTTGAGAAATGCCCTGTAATTCACATGCTAGTATGGGCACCCCGGAATTCCGAGATGTGCATATGTATGTATGTGAACAATGAACAGGGAGCATAAACAGCATTCCAGTATAATATGATTGTACTGTTAAAAGAAGAATAACCAATGCTGCCCGAAATTGCAGCTGACATGAAGGTCTTCAGTTTCTGTAGGTTATCGCCGGGCATTTGTTTTTGTTTCTTTCTTCCCTTTATTCTGATGCGTTTTGTTAACTATATACAATTAAAAAAATATATTATTACTTTCTTACTTATGTGGCATGGAATATAGGTGTAATTGTTCTTATGTTTTTCAAGTAACTATCATTTGAAGCCCTTGATCACCAAAAATGCTACCACTTGTTTTCAATTGGGAAATTCCACAATATTCGATAGTCAAGTGCTTTCAACTGAAAGTTGAAGTCATATTACCTTTTCAGTGTCAGAGGATTATCGTTACAACTTTGACAGATTGTTATTATGTAAGTACTTCAAGCCTCCAGAAAGTGTTATAAGTGGTCATACGTTGACAAACTTTATCAAAGACGGGTGGGTTCGGGACACGGGGGAACATGGCGGCCAGTTAACGAACTGACCATGAGCTCTCGTCGGACGGGAGACGGGAGACGCCGAGGACACGTGACACGTGACGCGTCACGCCTGAGAGTCAGAACTCTCTCGGCCGGCGCTCGAGAAAAGTCGCTGTTGCTGTTCCGCCTTGCCTGAGGAATGAGGAATCCCCCGGAGAGCTGATGTTGGAGGAGAGACGCCGGGGGAAGTCGGAGATACCTGCTTAACGCGCTGCGCTGTGTCTGAGAGCCGGTGCTTGGGTGAGCCGCTTGCCATAGTTGCAAGCCTCTCTTTAGCGGCCAGTTTTTCTTTTTTTTTGGTATTGAGAAAACATACTTGGTTGTTTTCTGGCATTACCATTCAGGAACAGCAACATTTGAATGCTCACAAAAATATACATACTTATCTGATGGAGTATTATAAATATAACTGGCGGTTCAACGTTTTTGCCAGCAAAGGACAAAGTGAAACACATTAGTTTTGCAATAAGATTCTTTTTGAACTCACCATTGTTGCTCAGAGAGAACTATTGTTGTTATGTATGAGTCTTGATATCCTGGACAAGATATCCATTGCCTGCTTTAACATTATGCTTTTGTACAACTCAGCATATCAGCGTAATTGTATATAGTAAGCGACCTTTTATATTACCCGAAGTGTTTTCTGGCACTCTAAAAAAGAAGAGGAAACGCGAGTAAGAACAAACTTTGGCAGGTTCCCCCCCTCTTTTTTTTTTTTCCCTGTCTAGCATGGAGTGGTTTCCCTTGGGAGGGGCTTTTTAGAGCTTGGACTCTCAAATCTTGTATACTGTTTCTGGGCGTGACCGATAAGTCCTTTTTTCTCTTTTTTTTTTAGTTTTTTTTTTTTATTTCCGAATACGTTATAGACACAAAGATTTTGGGTAATAGTCTTTTCCTCTCGGCTACAGCCTGTTGGGCTTGAAAACATTATGGTGGGCTGATGAGCCAAAAAAACACATCTTGCTACTTGGCTACCTCATTATCGCAATTTACCCCTTCTGTATCGTCCTTCCCGGCCTAGGTCGGGAAATAAAAAAATAAAAACGGCGAATAAGAAGGGGGGTTCAAGTGCTTCGGCGAGAGGTGGTGAGGTGGTGCCCTGGAAGCAGGCATCGAACTCCAGTATCTGGGCAGAGGCAGTGAGGGGTGTGCGACGTGGGAGGTCTTATACCTCTCGCTGCTCTCTTCGTGGGGGTCTACCGGAGACTCCGGGGTTTTCAACTAGGAGAAATTTAAGTGGGAGTTGGGTAAAAGGAGATTGCGACAGTGTCGGAGCCTCACGGTGTATGTCTCCAATTAAACGTCGCCCCAGGGGTGTACGGGCAGAAGTTAAAGACTTGGTTAGTGTGAGGAAAGGTAAGCCCGGCCCCCTGGGTGTGAGTATTAAGCCTCAGCCTCACCTATCAGAGACCGTAGCAGCAGCTATAGCAAATTCCGGATCAGAGACTCACGGTGAGGGCTTTGTAAGGGGGGTTGATCATACAGTGTCACTCTTGGAGCTCCCCCCACCCTCCCTGGAGGAAGGTCAAACCGAGCCTCTAGGAAAAAGCGAATCTTTGATCACAAGGTATTTCCGGACCACAACTCTTCCACCGCAAGATATGGCAAATGCTCAACCGATCTTAGGCGATTTAGGGGCATTAAATCTAGCTGTATGCTCGGCCCAAAATCCATTAGACAAGGAACTAGAAGGGCAGAGAGGGGGCTCTTCCACTAGACTAACCTTGTCAGAAGCAGAGGGTATTCCTCCTAGTGGATCAATGACTTACGGTATGGACGTACAGGCTTTGTTAATCTCCCTCACTAAAGAGATTAGGGAAAAATTTGAGATCTCAGAAAATAATCAAACTAGGATTCGGGAAGCCTGTGAAGTTTTGGAAAGCAAAATCAACTTGTTAACAGATCGGTTGGGTAAGCTGGAGGCTGTGGTGGAGGCCCACGAGAAGCGGGTGTTAGCACAATCCAAGGATATTTTACAATTAAAACGTGGAGAAAAGATGTTACAGGATAAACTAGAGACATTGGAAAACAACATGAGGAGAAACAATATTAGGCTTTTGGGAGTCCCTGAGGGAATGGAAGGGGAAGACATTAAGGGCTACGTGATCGCTTTGATTAAGGAGGTTATCCCAAACATAGCAGTGCTTAATCTGGAAGAGGATATTCAAAGAGTCCATCGGGATCCGTTCAAGAAAAATCCCGGAAGGAAAAACCCTAGGAGGATTTTGATAAACTTCAATACATACTCTATCAAGGAAAGAATTTTGTCTGAAGCCCTTAAAGTTGGTGTTTTCTCCAAGGGGGATTGGTCTTTCAGGATAAGATCAGATGTGTCCAAAGCAACGTTAGATAGGCAGTGGGAATTGGGAAACTTTATGCGGGAGCTTTGCTCTCTTGGGGCTACAGTTCAATTAAGGTTCCCGGCTGCTCTCCGTATCATGTGGAAGAATAAAATGTATAACATGAGAGATCCGGGGGAGGTTAGTGCATTTATAGATCAGATGAAGGCGTCTCAATAAGATCTAGTGGAAATTCCCGTCCGACGGGGAGTTCGAATTGAGGATAACAGGATGGTTATCCTAGTAGAAATAGGGAGGGTTCCCCTGGGGCGGGGTTTGGGTTTTGTTGTGTGTTGGTGTTGGTGTTGGCTGAGGGTGTGGGAGGCACTGGGTGTAGGGGTTCGGCACGGGTTAGGTGGGTTGAAAATGATAAATATAGGAAAGTCCTCATAATTTGATTAAATAGGAGAGGGGGTTCTGTGTTCATGATTTTTCTTTTCCTTCCTTTCAGGAATGACTAAGTATGGCAATTTAAGATTAAAATTTCTCTCTTGGAATGTGAACGGTTTAAGGGTGCTATGTAGGAGGAGGAAGATTTTTGAATATTTACGATTGGCGGAGGAGGAGATCATTATATTGCAGGAAACCCATCTTCAACAAGATGAGTGGGAGAGCTGGCTTAAACGGTTAAATTGGGTTTATTCAGTGTATGTTCTTCCCAAACCAGCGCGATAAAAGGTGTGGCAGTCCTGATTAAAAAATCCATAAGGCTTAAGGTAGGAGTGGTGCAAGTTGACTCTAGGGGGAGATGGGTAGTGGTAGAAGTGTGCTTATGCGGTTACTGGGTCACAGTGGCGGGTTACTACGGGCCAAACCTAGATGATCCGATGCCATTTCAAGAATTATTCAATATTTTACTTCTAGCCAGGTACCCAGTGGTATTAGGTGGGGATTTTAATATACTGTTAGATCCTGCTCATGATAAGTCAACCCCCGGGGTATGGTTAACTCACCTAAAACGAGGGCACAGGTGAAACAAGCCATGCAGGATTTAGGATTGGTAGATATATGGCATTGGAGAGGGGGCGAAGGAGATAGATTCACATTTTACAATAAAAAATATGGGCATAGATCTAGAATAGATTTTTTTTTTAATACATAAAAGTTTATGCTCAGAGGTGAGAAAGGTAGCCCACAACCCGGCACACCTTTCAGATCATTCAGCTGTAAAACTACACTTGGATATCAGGGTCGTAAGTAAGGGTATTAGGAGTACAATTAATCGCGCTTTATTCCTGGATGACTCAATAGTAGAAGTGTTAAAAAAAGATACAAGAGAATTTTTCCACTTGAATCAAGGAACAGCAAGTTTATGGTGTGTTTGGAATGCGTTTAAGGCCTATATTAGAGGGAGGCTTGTGAGCTTGGCAATATATAAGCATCGTGAAGGAAGGGAAAAGCTGGGAGATATGGAATCATCATTAAAATCTCTTCAAGTTTCAATGCATAATGCACGACTAGAAGGGAAGGACGATCTATTAGAGGAGTTGACACGCCAAGAGGAAAAGGTTCGGATTAACTTAGATGCTTTTTTGGAGAATCGTAGTAGGTTAAAGTGGGAAAGTAGCCGATATGCACACTATGAATATGGAGAAGGTTGTAGTAAACTATTAGCTTGGAAGGTTAAGTCGGACCTTTCTAAAAGGCATATTTTATCGGTTAAATCGGATCTTACGAACCAGATCTGTGTGGAGCAAGAAGAAATTGAGGGGGCATTTGTATCCTTTTTTCAAGAAATGTATTCAGAAAGCTTGGTTAATTCAGAGGAGTCGGTCAGAGAATTTTTAGAAAAAGCGCATCTCCCAGTTTTAGAGGAATCGGAAATGCTTTCATTTAATTGTAAGATAAATGAGCCTGAGCTCGTCGAAGGCATAAAGGCGTTGAAAAAAGGAAAGGCAGTTGGTCCAGATAACCTACCTAATGAATTATATAAGGTTTTGGGGGATGAACTTATTCCATTTTTATTAGAACTATTCAACTCTATGCTGGTAGAAGGGGCACAGATACCTAAATCCTGGAGAGAAGCGATAATTTGTTTACTGTTAAAGCCAGGTAAGGACTCAATGTTTTGTACATCCTATAGACCCATCTCCTTGTTGAATGCGGATTACAAACTGTATACAGGGATTTTATCTAGGAGACTGGGGAAAGCCATAGGTAATCTGATTCACTTGGATCAAAAGGGTTTTATGAAGGGGAAGCAACTCCATGAGGTAACTCACGAGCTATTTGCTGCAGTAGACCTGGCGGAACAAGAAAAGGCTCCATTGGCAATCTTGACTTTTGATGCAGCGAAAGCCTTTAATCGTGTTAATTGGTCTTTCTTAAGGGCTGTGTTGGAAAAAGGGGGCTTGGGAATTCCTTTTGTTAGGGCGGTTAGGGAATTGTATAGATGCCCCTCAGCGAGAGTCCTGGTTAATGGCCAACTATCACAGGAATTCAGGATCTGGCGGGGCACGCGACAGGGGTGTCCTTTATCTCCCTTGCTTTTCAATTTATATGTTGAACCTTTGGCAATTTTACTACGGTCTTGTAAGGACATTACCCCATTTGGGATTGGGGGCTGGGAAAAAAAAGTAGCGTTATCTGCGGATGATCTTATGCTATATACCAGCGATGTCAGGTCTACTCTACCTATGGTCAATACTCTGATGGAACAATTTGGTAGATTTTCTGGTTAAAGTATAAACACAGAAAAGACGGAAATTATGTGTTGGAATTCGACGTATGCTTCTCCCTTAGTTAAACAAGAGATTAAATACTTGGGTATCCGATTAACAACTGATCTTAATGAGGTAGCCAAATTAAATTTCGACATAACTTACAGGGAAACCAAAAAACTGCTAAAGGCGTGGGCTGCTCTTCCACTTTCTATATTCGGAAGATCTAATATTTTGAAGATGTGCATTCTCCCAAAATTCACCTTTTTATTCAACACAATTCCACTAGAGTTTAAGAGGAGCTGGTTTAAAAAACTACAGGGGGATCTATCCTCGTTTGTATGGGCCTCTAAGTGAGTAAGGATTTAGTGGAAAAAGATGAGTAGAAAGAAAGAGTGGGGGGGTATTGCGTCCCCGGATTGTTTTAGGTATTATTTGGCTTTTCAACAAAAAATACCAGAATGTTATTGAATAAGAAGTCAGAATATGATCCGGTCTGGAGTGCTTTAACGGCACATCTTGAGGAAGGAGCAGACCATTTCTTATATAAATTTGGACACCCAAAGTACTTTAAGAAGGTACGTTTGAAGCTCCCCAGAGAGGCATGTAATGTTTGGATGTATTTTCGGAAGGTGCTAGAGATACCTTATTTTTGTAGTTCTGCTCCCATCTGGGACTCACCCGGTACCCCTGAATGCCTTATCGACAAATTATCAATTCCTTTGAGAATGAGTGGGATGGTAAGATGGGGTCAGATTATAGAAGGATCGGAATTGTTAAGCTGGTCTGCATTCCAGGAGGGTACTGGAGGGACAGTTTCTAAATTCAAGTATTTTCAGAAATCTAGTTGGGTGAAATCTCGACGAATAGGAGAGGTAGGGAGGAGCTTATGGGAAGGGAAATTAAACCAGAAAGTCATTAAAAAAGAAGTTGCTTTGTGGTATCATGCTTTGTTGGAAACAGCAGAGGATGGTGCATCCCTTCCCCTGTTGAAGTGGGGGGGGGATTTTTCCAACCCTAGAAGTTACAGCATTGTGGCAAAGGTCTTGTTCAGAATTGTGGTTTACTACTAAACCTGCAGGGTTGAAGAAAAACCATTTGTTTACACTCCACAGGGTTTATTGGACACCGGCTAGATTAACAGCTATCAGGAAAATTCAGAAAAACTGTCCGAGGTGTGGGGAAGACAAGGCAGATGACATTCACATGTTTTGGTAATGTTCAAGGTTGTTTAAATATTGGGAGGATATAGGAAACATCCTAAAGGTAACCTTTAATGTAAACTTAAAAATAAATCTTTCTATGGTGGTGTTTGGGGTTTGTGAACAGGGTATAAATTACCAGAGATTGTCAGTCCATCAGGAGCATTTGTTGTTTATATTAATGCTTTTAGCTAGACGAGAAATATGTCGTAAATGGGTTGATCCTCTTCCCCCCGTGTTCAGGATTGGCAAACATCTGTAAATCGAATGTGTAAAATGGAACAACGAGGTCCCTTCTCTAGAAGAGACAATTTTTGAGTGAACTGGGAAAATGTTTATCAATAGTTTATCAAATTTGTGTTTAATAGGTTCTTTGTTTGATCTCCTCCTCTTGAAACTTAAGTCCAATGATTAGAACTCCCCCCATCCTATTGGGTGCTGCTTTGGTTATGATCAGGTCTCGAAGGAAACAATAAGACTTGGTCGATGGCATGCGATCGGGAAAAGAGCAATAAGTAGAACAGGTGGGACGGCCCAATAGAGGTGTGGATCGCATACCTGGAGACATACTTACTATTCGCTGTGACCTTTGCTTTTCCCTCTTAACCAAAGCGTGGGTGACGAAATGAGGACAAAAAAAAGAAAAAAAAGACGGGTGGGTTCACAAAATGAATTTTGACCTGCTTCGATACATGTCTTTAATGGTATGTTAATGCAGTACTTGGTCCGAACACCTGGAAAGCAGATTTGTGGTGGTGGTAATGTGTGACCGGAATGCTTGTAAATATTTGTTTTGTAGCATTTTGTTGTGTTTTTTTCTCATGTTGTGTTTTGTGCAGTATTATTGCTTTGTGTTGTATTGAACTGTGAATGTTGAGAATTCTTGTGTTAGGTTGTGTAGTGTTATTTTGCTTTGCGTTATGACACTGTGATGCATTCTGATGTTTACTTTAGATATGTCAACAAATTTTGCTAAATTTCCAGTCAAAACATAGCACATTTATTTAAAGTTCCTCTGACAAGCAACCGCATTCCTCTAAGGTGGCAAAATCCCACTGCTTATAACAAGTCAGCCCAAAACTGTTGCAGTAACTTTAAATTAGCCCTTTCCAAGTTCACATTATGTGATAATGCCCCAGGTTTTACCGAAGAACCTTTAAGGTGAGGAAGCACAATTCTCAACTTCATGAATGGGCAAGAAGGCACCTTAAAATAATTTCTATACAACACAGAAGAATGGTTCACTTTGTAGGGCGGGAGGACCGTGTAGCTGCAGCCATTTTGACAAATAGATTTTTGACCTGTCATTTTTGCCTCATGTCTGGTAGATAATGGTCAAGTCCATCCCCCCCAGTGCCTCCTACTTGAGCTGTGTAGTAGGAGCACTTTTAGGGCTTTGGAGGACATAAGATAGTGATGAGGCAATGCAAGCCATTAGAAGCACTGAGGCCCTGATTTATACTTTTTGGGGCAAAACTGCACTAACGTAGTTTTGCACCAAAACGTTTAGCACTGGCTTGCACCATTTCTGTGCACCAGCTGGGCACCATATTTATAGAATGTGCAAGCTGGTGCAAAGGGAGGCTAGTGTAAAAAAAAAAAGTGACATTAGTCGGGTGGGGCTGGCGGTACGGAAGAAGGGGG
The DNA here is from genome assembly GCF_031143425.1 of Pleurodeles waltl. Classification (NCBI taxonomy): domain Eukaryota; kingdom Metazoa; phylum Chordata; class Amphibia; order Caudata; family Salamandridae; genus Pleurodeles; species Pleurodeles waltl. Next base: position 344,707,611 of record NC_090437.1, on the reverse strand, counting down.
TTTTGCACCAAAAAATGACGTTAGTCAGGTTAGAGTAAAAAAAATGACTCTAACCTGCCTAGAATCATTTTCTGACGCAAAACCATCCATACCACATGACTCCTGTCTTAGAAAAGACAGAAGTCATGCCCACCACCCCAATGGCCAGCACAGGAGAGCAGGGTCCCCTGGGCATGGCCTTTGCACCCTGTGCCATGTATGGGGGCCCCCTTTCAGGGGCCCCTATGGCACTTTGAAAAAAGAAAATTAAATACTTACCTATACTTACCTGGGACGGGGTCTCCCATCCTCCGCTTTCCCTCTGGTGTGGGTGGGGGTGTCCCTGGGGAGGGCACCTGTGGGCTTATTCCGGTGGAAATAGGCCCAAAGGTCCCCTACTGCCTGCCCTGACCCAGGTGTTAAAAAATGGGGCAAAGCAAGCCTTGCACCATTGTTTGATCCATCCTCCCTCCGGTGCACCATTTTTGCATAGGAGTATAAATGTGGCGTTAAGGCCCTAGAGTCATTTTTTGCACTGGAACGCCTATCTTGCATCTCATTAAGGCAAGGTAGGTTTACACATCCAAAAAATGACTTTAACTCCATAAATTTGTCACTAGACGGGTCTAGCACCAAAGTATAAATATGGAGTTAGTTTTGCACCAAATTAGAGTAAAAAAAAATGACACAAATTTGCTGCAAACACAGTATAAATATGCCCCTAAGATAGATAGTGAAGGCTGACCAAGGACATTGAAAGGAAAGGGCAACAAGGAGGAGATAGTGTCATAGAGCTGTGTGGAGATAGTAAAGTTGCATACAGTGTTGAAAAGTGTAAGGGGGCAGCAATTGTGGTAATAAGGTGTGGTGATGTAGGGTCAATTTAATGTTGCTTAAGAAAAGTCAATACATTGACAAGAATGAAAATATGTTTTTAAATAGAAGGTTTTACTTAGCTCTCTCCCATGTTTGTCTTCCACATGATGCATTGACCTCAAAGGTAAGGCACAGAGTGTATTGAGCCAAGTCAAAATGATTCGGTAGGAATTGCAAACGGTGGCTTTGAGGTTTCAAGACATTTTTTAGTTCAAGTGATGGGAAAGGTTCTTGATAAATGGCGCCTTCCATTCAAGAAGAAACAGATTTAGTAGTTGCTCTAGAAAGCTAAAATATCTAACATTGTCAATTTCAAAAGAATAAAGTAAAGCATGGCATTGTCGGCACTGAAAAGGAAAGCGTGTTCCTTGAATTGCATTAATAGTAATGAGGCCTTCCCGACTCCCAAAAGTTCGGCGGACTGCTTAGTCTAGTTTGTTCTTGTGGAAAACTGATATTTTTAAGGTACTTTTTGCAAAGCCTTTTGTGGCCACAGAAGACTTTCTCTCTCAGACATAATTTAGTTTATTTTTTTATGATCACGTCGTGTACAGTACCATTTAAATTTAGTCAAGCAAAGAAAACTATGTGAAAAAATCTCCTAGGTGCTTAGGCCCATATTTATACTTTTATAGAGCCGCATTTGCATCATTTCTGACGCAAAAGCTGAGCAAACTTGCAAAATGCAATTGTATTTTGTAAGTTTGCACCGCTTTTGCGTCATAAAGCGATGCAAATGCAGCGCTAAAAAAGTATAAATATGGGCCTTAGGCCCATATTTATACTTTTTGACGCAAAACTGCACTGACGCAGTTTTGTGTCAAAAATATAACAGCTGGCTAACGCCATTTATTTGTGCTGTGCGGGCGTCAAATTTATACTTTGACGCACGGCGGCGCAAACCACAGGTGTGAGCCATTTTTTTTATTCAAACCACTGCGTCACGTCGTAAAGGAAAACGACGTTAACGCAGCAAAAATGACTGTGAGCGGGTTTACGACGCCGCAAACCAGATAAGTGCCATTTTTTTACGCAATTGCGTCAAAAAGCGCTGCAAACACTGCAAAATGTGCATAGGAGAGCCAAAATGGATCCCAGATGCTTGCACAGACCCCAGGAAGATGATAACAGACCAGGAACCAGCCAGGAGGACCCACAGAAGACCCAGGACAGGGAGAAGAAGAAAAGCAAGTGTTGCTTCAGTGCAGAGGAGCAGGAAATTCTGGTGAAAGAGATGACGGAACACCAGCACCAACTGTTTGTCACCTCAAAGTTGCCAATTAGTAGGAGAGAGGCAATATGGCAACAAATTGTTGACAAGATCAACAGTGTGGCAGAAGTTAGGAGAACAGTCATCGAGTTCAAGAAACGCTGGCATGACTGCAAGCGCAGGACCAAGGAAAAGATGGCCAGACACAGGAAGGCAGCACTGCAGACTAGAGGTGGGAGTCCAGCACCACAGGAGGCCCTGGACCACATGTAGGATATGGTGGCAGCTGTCATCCCTGAGGAGATCGTTACAGGGATTCAAGGACAGGACAGTGCAGACTACCACGAGACAACACACATGCAGGGTATGTCGCATGGGGAACTAAAATGCCTAATTGTTAACTGCAACCGGGGGGGACATACCTACTACACAATGCATGTAAGTTATGATAATCAGGGAGTGGCATGGGTAAAGGGGCATGGCACGGGGCATGGCCCGTTCAGAGGAAACCTGGGGCACACTACTACACTACACCAACAACCTTTGCATGGGGGTATGCTGCTATGCCAAGGATGATGGAAAGGTAAAGCCAGGCCAGGAGGGTAGGGTACAACGTTAAACTGGCCTGCTATCACACGTCAGCCAGTATTCTCCCTACATGAACTAGGGCCCAATTAACAATTTCAAGCCATATCTGCAAGTGGAATTTAAAATTGACAACAGTTGCCACTACCACCTCTGCTGTGTGTGCATGTCAAGTAGCTAATGGCAGTAACGTCCCCATGGATCAAACACACCCAAATTAGAGGGTTCAGGATGACAACGTTATCAATCCCCTGAAATCAATACAAATGTTCCAATCCTGTCAAATGTGGTTGTCCAGAGTTGCTACAAACATCAGCCTTTGTCATAAACATTATGCGGTACACAGCACTAATGTCATACCCATGCTGCATATGTCAGGGTCCACCCTATGCCTGGGTCACAATAGCTTCAGTGACACCATGCAACATCCCAAATGTCATACTGCTCAGACAACAGCATTGAGGAGGAGGACATATGTAACTGGCTAGTGAAATAAACCCGCACAGTCAGAGGAGGAAATGGAACACTGCTAGGACCATCACTGCAAGCCAATGTAGCACACATTTCCCAACATCAGCAGTACACACTACCAATGCTGACACCCGTATCGTGCCAATCCAATGCAATAGATAGTATATGCTAGGTCTCAGCAACATATAGGTGGATGTAAAATATCTGAGACTGGGTCAGTTCCAGAGTGTTAAGTGTGGTTCAAGTGCCATCAGAACACCCACAGCCAGTGAAAGGCCTCACCATGAGAATGGAATTAGACGGAGGGTTGAGTAGGACAAGAAGGTGGCAATTCACAATCTGGCCAGAACCAACACCTAGAGGATGTGATGCAGACAAGTCCGCAAACTGACCACACTACATGTGACATGCAGGTGGGGCATAGGCCTGGGAGAATGCTAATATGAAAGACAGGAACAATGAACAGGAACCAAGAACACAATGTTAAAATAATTGGAAGGCAGGCATGTCACATTACAAAGGCCACAACACAGACACACTAGTTGTACCGTATTTCATTGGAGAGGACGATGCCTGTCATGGACTTCCCTGATGATATGGATGACGAGCTGACAAACATCAGCCACCAGACCCTCCAAGATGTCCTTGAAACCCTCCAGAGCCTACCTTCAGTCACAAGGAGGAGCACAGATACAGCAGCCATCACAGAGGACCCACCCACCACCCCAAATGTATGACCTGCCAGCTCCACCCCAGCTGAGGACTCTGACGACCCTGGAACCAGCTTTGAGTGAGTACAGCGGGAGCTGAGCAAGGAGGTGGGGGTGGGGATGAAAACTATGGCAGCTAGCCTAGAGGGGGTGCATTCGTGCATGATGTCAACTGAAGAACAGGCAGCAGCTATGCAAGGGCGAACAACAATCATGCAGGAAGTTGAAAAAAGGTTGAAGGAAATCAGCGCAGTTGTAATAGAGTTGACCCAACACCTACAACAACAATCCTGTTGCACTAATGCAATATTGAACCCCTCAGGGCCGACCTGGCTTCCTACTTCTGTGATGTGGCTGCTATTCTTAAGAACCAGCAGCTCCTCCTTGCTGCAGTACTGCCCTTAAGACCCCCACAGTTAGCAGTTACCGGGATGTCTGACTCCACGTCTTCAAACACCGAGGTGTGTGTTGCCCCTTCACAACCACCACCACCAAGGGCAGAGGAGACAACACACATATCAGAAGATGAAGATGTGGAGCAGATCACCTTCACCCGTAAGAGTACCCGGTAGCACTAGTCCCTGCCACATGGCCACGTATTACCAAGGTCCTGTGCTTTGTAGCATGCCAGTCTTGCAACAACTGTACTCAAGCACTGTTCTTCAACCCACTGTTTATCTTGTCAGCCTGCCCTGTGAATGTCTCTCACTAACTGATTGGCAAATCTTATCCCTCTGCACTGTCTGACACTTCACCCCAGCATGTCCAATGACATGTCCTTTTGTACTTATGTAGCATCACAATGGAAGATGTCACACTAATGGACTCACAATCATGGACAATGTACATATAGCACTACAGCACTTTTAAATAAATAGCACTTACACAACAAATTTGTCTCTGTGTAATGTCACACATCAACTGTGATGGCCATCAGTGATGTTAACCTGAGGTCAATGAGCATTGATTGTCTAGACACCTGACCTGAACAATTCTTGGCTGATAACTATGCGCAGTGGCCTGGATTGTACCATCATCTGCCCTCCCTGAGGGTTATTTCATAGCAAAATAGAAACTATGCACCAAAATGCTGTGTTGTACAGAATAACGCCTCCTCAAGGGATGTCTACACCAGAACAAAGTCCCTTCGATTGTTACTGAAAGCCAGAACTTACGTATGTGACATATTAGCCAAATTTTACCTAACACACACCAAACAGCATGAAGGGGTATGTATGAGTTACCATACACATAAGTAACCGTGCTGAACATTGTAACAAATGATAGGTGTGAGTTATGTATACCATACTACATGAGAGCATACTACTACTCACCTTATAAGGATTTGCAGGCAGACTTTACACAGTGTCCCCAATACCAAATGTGGTAGCAAAGTATGCGACCTTAAAAACATACAGCACTAAATAACCACACTTTGGGATCCATAGTAACCATGAGTGGTGGGTGCAATGGATGGCCGAATCTTAGCTAAGTAGCTTTGGTGTAGGTGCCAATGTAACAGCTCAGTTGGGATACGGTTGCAGCATGGGACACAAAAGCAAATACCAAAGAGACACTGTTCACTTATGGCAAGGCCCTGATCTACAAGCATGTGACACATACTGTAAGGGGTTACCTAGATATTTATTAAACAGTAAAAACAGAAGCTAAAACCAGGGGAAACACCTAACCTATTCTACTCTAACTACACATTACCCACAACTGTCCCTAACTAACCTAAGCTAAACTTACTTATCACATTTAACAAAACGATCTAAACATCAACCCCCTGCACCCCCTTATGAGACGGGACACATGGAGGACAACAGATACTAACCTAAACACATACTATCTTATATTAAACAAAGATATATTTTTTTGTTTTATTTTTTAATAATTTGTTTATATATACTTTTTTTCATTTTTTAAAACACAAAAACCCCAACATTGACCACCCACCCATCCACACACATAATAAAAAACAGATGAAAAAAGTATGAAACCCCCACCCACTACCACTAACTAAACCAAGCCTATACTAACCTAACACTAAGCCCCCTTAACCCACTAAGTTAAAGAACCAGGAAAGAGGAGGGAGGCGAGGGAATCATGTTGGAGTCGAAGCCTACAAGTTGACCCTCATCAGGGTCTTTTTAATGGCACGCATCCTCCGGTTGACTTGTGCCACCTCCTGTTGCAGTCTGGTCAATTTCCATAGGATACTGTCCAAGTTCCTTTGCATCTGGGCAAAAGCTGCAGGGTCTATGGCTGCAGCAGGGGTGGTCTGGGTGCCAGTCGATGAAGTATGGGCCCTTGTCGGTGCCATGTTCGTAGGCTGAGGTGCAGGTGGTGCTGTAACTGGTCCTGGAGCTGTTGCTGTAGATGGTCCAGCAAAGGTCCCAGCTGCTGTTGGGTCCACCTGGGTGGTAGTGGTGGTGCTGGTGGTGGTGGCTGTGGTGGACACGGAAGGGCCCCCCTGTGCAAATGCCCTCCACACTCCGGAGGCTCTCTCATGGCGATATCGTCTTGCCATGTTGCGGTACCCAGACTCCACATCCAGAATGTGGCGGTAACGCATTGCCCTGCGTTGAAACTCTCGAAGCTGGATGGGAGTCATATTGGCTGCTGTTAAGACAAAAAGAAAACCAAACATTAGGTACTGCATTGTGTGAAATGGCTCAAAACGTTAATTAGACAATACATCTAATGTACCTGTAACAGCCCATATCATCATACAGATCACTGATAGTCCCTGAGTAAGTACATTGCAAGCCAGCCTACAAATGTCCTATCATCAAATAGCACATCCAATCCCTACAAGATGGGTACCAACTGGAATGACTTTGCCATCATAGTTCTGCCAGTTGTCAGCTACAAATCATGCTACACATCCTCCACCACTGACAGGCCAACAAACCTTCTGGTTCTGGATGGCAATCTAGGGCCACAAGATCTGCAAGTTTTAAATGGACTTGCCAGTATAGAATGCATGTGCCAATCATGAGTGGGTATCCTAAGTTTGGACAAGGGATTTACTGATTTACATGTCTGTGTACCAAACTTGGATCACTATTCACAACCCTACGCCTGTGTCTGAGGGGGGGTGGACATGCAACTAATAATTTCTAACAACAAGGACACCCAGGAAGCTTTGGAAAGCTGTACATGGGTTTGCCAACACACCACAGGTAAGGAGGAACTCCAAATAGGATACACCCAAACCTTGGACAAACCCATCAACACTTATCTTTGGAAATGCAGACCATTGTCTACATCATTCCCTACCAGTAAACCATGCTTACAACAAACAGATAGATGCAAGCACACTTCTGGCCATGAGCTGCATGCACACCTAGGCCATTGTACTTAAGTGCCTCATACTCGTAGCACAACATGTGGAGCTACATGCTGCTAGAAAGTTAAACATACAGTCCAACATGTTCATTAGTGATTATGGAAGCCGAAGCCTGTGGGTAAGACTTTGGCATCTCTATTATGTGAAAATCAGGGTCTGACTTGCTGACTAATTAACTAATATGGTACACGGCTACATTTTCTGATTTCAAGATTTATCCACATAACTCACCCCATTTCACATTGCCGTGCCTACCGGACTGACCTAGGATCCTAAAATATGTCAATAGGATAAGGATTGCCCAACTCAAAGATGGTGATATAATATAATGATACTCCACTCAAGGAACAAAACAGATGATTGACCAGCGCATCACACCTTGCTATGTGTGCAACACACAGGAGTCAATCACACATCATCAGCAAACACAACACAGAACAGAAATATCAACACTTACTGGAGATGTCTGGGTCCGCAAATCGAGCCACCTCTCTAATAGTGTAGGGTGCAGGTCCACCTGTAAGGCATGGAAGGGAGAAATGTGCTCAATATCTGTGCACTGTACTGTAGGAAAGTACCATCTTGCCTGACATGTTACCCCCATTTTTCACTGTATATATGTTGTTTTAGTTGTATGTGTCACTGGGACCCTGGGAACCCAGGGCCCCAGTGCTCATAAGTGTGCCTGAATGTGTTACCTGTGTAGTGACTAACTGTCTCACTGAGGCTCTGCTAATCAGAACCTCAGTGGTTATGCTCTCTCATTTCTTTCCAAATTGTCACTAACAGACTAGTGACCAATTTTACCAATTTACATTGGCTTACTGGAACACCCTTATAATTCCCTAGTATATGGTACTGAGGTACCCAGGGTATTGGGGTTCCAGGAGATCCCTATGGGCTGCAGCATTTCTTTTGCCACCCATAGGGAGCTCTGACAATTCTTACACAGGCCTGCCACTGCAGCCTGAGTGAAATAACGTCCACGTTATTTCACAGCCATTTTACACTGCACTTAAGTAACTTATAAGTCACCTATATGTCTAACCTTTACCTGGTAAAGGTTAGGTGCAAAGTTACTTAGTGTGAGGGCACCCTGGCACTAGCCAAGGTGCCCCCACATTGTTCAGGGCCAATTCCCCGGACTTTGTGAGTGCGGGGACACCATTACACGCGTGCACTGCATATAGGTCACTACCTATATGTAGCTTCACAATGGTAACTCCGAATATGGCCATGTAACATGTCTATGATCATGGAATTGCCCCCTCTATGCCATCCTGGCATAGTTGGCACAATCCCATGATCCCAGTGGTCTGTAGCACAGACCCTGGTACTGCCAAACTGCCCTTCCTGGTGTTTCACTGCAGCTGCTACTGCTGCCAACCCCTCAGACAGGCATCTGCCCTCCTGGGGTCCAGCCAGGCCTGGCCCAGGATGGCAGAACAAAGAACTTCCTCTGAGAGAGGGTGTGACACCCTCTCCCTTTGGAAAATGGTGTGAAGGCAGGGGAGGAGTAGCCTCCCCCAGCCTCTGGAAATGCTTTCTTGGGCACAGATGTGCCCAATTCTGCATAAGCCAGTCTACACCAGTTCAGGGGACCCCTTAGCCCTGCTCTGGCGCGAAACTGGACAAAGGAAAGGGGAGTGACCACTCCCCTGACCTGCACCTCCCCTGGGAGGTGTCCAGAGCTCCTCCAGTGTGCTCCAGACCTCTGCCATCTTGGAAACAGAGGTGCTGCTGGCACACTGGACTGCTCTGAGTGGCCAGTGCCACCAGGTGACGTCAGAGACTCCTTGTGATAGGCTCCTTCAGGTGTTGCTAGCCTATCCTCTCTCCTAAGTAGCCAAACCCTCTTTTCTGGCTATTTAGGGTCTCTGTCTCTGGGGAAACTTTAGATAACGAATGCAAGAGCGCATCCGAGTTCCTCTGCATCTCTCTCTTCACCTTCTGCCAAGGAATCGACTGCTGACCGCGCTGGAAGCCTGCAAAACTGCAACATAGTAGCAAAGACGACTACTGCAACTCTGTAACGCTGATCCTGCCGCCTTCTCGACTGTTTTCCTGGTGGTGCATGCTGTGGGGGTAGTCTGCCTCCTCTCTGCACTAGAAGCTCCGAAGAAATCTCCCGTGGGTCGACGGAATCTTCCCCCTGCAACCGCAGGCACCAAAAAGCTGCATTACCGGTCCCTTGGGTCTCCTCTCAGCACGAAGAGCGAGGTCCCTCGAATCCAGCAACTCTGTCCAAGTGGCCCCCACAGTCCAGTGACTCTTCAGTCCAAGTTTGGTGGAGGTAAGTCCTTGCCTCACCTCGCTAGACTGCATTACTGGGAACCGCGACTTTTGCAGCTACTCCGGCCTCCGTGCACTTCCGGCGGAAATCCTTTGTGCACAGTCCAGCCTGGGTCCACGGCACTCTAACCTGCATTGCACGACCTCCTAAGTTGTTCTCCGGCGACGTGGGACTTCTTTGTGCGACTTCGGGTGAGCACCGTTTCACGCATCCTCATAGTGCCTGTTTCTGGCACTTCTCCGGGTGCTACCTGCTGCTAAGAGGGCTCCTTGTCTTGCTCGACGTCCCCTCTACCTCCTGGTCCAATTTGCGACCTCCTGGTCCCTCCTGGGCCACAGCAGCATCCAAAAACGTTAACCGCACGATTTGCAGCTAGCAAGGCTTGTTGGCATTCTTTCGGCGGGAAAACACTTCTGCACGACTCTACAAGGCGAGAGGAATCCGTCTTCCAAAGGGAAAGTCTCTAGCCCTTTGCATTCCTGCAGAAACCGCAGCTTCTTCTGTCCAGTAGAAGCTTCTTTGCACCCGCAGCTGGCATTTCCTGGCCATCTGCCCATCTCCGACTTGCTTGTGACTTTTGGACTTGGTCCCCTTGTTTCACAGGTACCCCAGATTGGAAATCCACAGTTGTTGCATTGTTGGTTTGTGTCTTTCCTGCATTATTCCTCTAACACGACTTCTTTGTCCTTAGGGGAACTTTAGTGCACTTTGCACTCACTTTTCAGGGTCTTGGGGAGGGTTATTTTTCTAACTCTCACTATTTTCTAATAGTCCCAGCGACCCTCTACAAGGTCACATAGGTTTGGGGTCCATTCGTGGTTCGCATTCCACTTTTGGAGTATATGGTTTGTGTTGCCCCTATCCCTATGTGTCCCCATTGCATCCTATTGTAACTATACATTGTTTGCACTGTTTTCTAAGACTATACTGCATATTTTTTCTATTGTGTATATATATCTTGTGTATATTTCCTATCCTCTCACTGAGGGTACCCTCTAAGATACTTTGACATATTGTCATAAAAATAAAGTACCTTTATTTTTAGTATAACTGTGTATTGTGTTTTCTTATGATATTGTGCATATGACACTAAGTGGTACTGTAGTAGCTTCACACGTCTCCTAGTTCAGCCTAAGCTGCTCTGCTAAGCTACCATTATCTATCAGCCTAAGCTGCTAGACACCCTATACACTAATAAGGGATAACTGGGCCTGGTGCAAGGTGCAAGTACCCCTTGGTACTCACTACAAGCCAGTCCAGCCTCCTACATTGGTTGTGCAGCGGTGGGATAAGTGCTTTGAGACTACTTACCACTCTTGTCATTGTACTTTTCATAAGAGAAAAATATACAAAACAAGGTCAGTGTATATACACATAGCCAAAAAGTTTTGCATTTCCTCTTTTCACTCTTTTCTAAGTGCTGAAAAGTACTTCTAACTTTCTAAAAAGTTCTAAAAAGTTTAAAAAGTTTTTTTCTCTGTCTTTCTAAAAGCTCTGACAAACTTTTTTTCTCTTTTTCTATCACTTTAACTCTCTCTAAAAAATGTCTGGCACAGGCCAAAATGTTGATCTGTCCAAACTTGCATATGATCACCTTAGCTGGAAAGGAGCAAGGAGTCTCTGCATAGAGAGAGGTTTGAGTGTAGGGAAAAATCCTTCCTTGGAATTGTTACTTAACATGCTTAGAGAACAAGATAAGGCAAGAAGTGCCCCATCTGTTGAAAAAGTAGCTAATGGTTCCCAATCTGATCCAGGGACTCCCCCAGGAAAAGATTCAGGAAAGAAACTTCCTAGCCTGCCCATTACTAGACAGTCTAGCATAGTTGGTAATGATGTTGAGTCACACCATACAAATAGTGTTGTCTCACATCATAGCAAAAGCATTTATTCACACCACAGTGGTACTGATGTTTCTGTTAGCCAAGCTGTTAGGGTGCCCTCTGTAAGGGACAGGTCTCCTTCTGTCCATTCTCACCATACTTCTGTTTCAAGGAATATCCCTCCCACCCACCCTGATGACAGATTGTTAGAAAGGGAGCTCAATAGATTGAGAGTGGAACAAACCAGACTGAAGCTCAAGAAGCAACAGCTGGATTTGGATAGACAGACTTTAGAAGTAGAGAAGGAGAGACAGAAACTGGGTTTAGAAACCCATGGTGGCAGCAGCAGTATTCCCCATAGTCATCCTGCAAAAGAGCATGATTCCAGGAATCTGCATAAGATAGTTCCCCCTTATAAGGAGGGGGATGACATTAACAAGTGGTTTGCTGCACTTGAGAGGGCCTGTGTTGTACAGGATGTCCCTCAAAGGCAGTGGGCTGCTATCCTATGGCTATCATTTAGTGGAAAAGGTAGGGATAGGCTCCTTACTGTAAAAGAAAATGAAGCTAATGATTACAAAGTTCTTAAGAATGCACTCCTGGATGGTTATGGCTTAACCACTGAACAATACAGGATAAAGTTCAGAGAGACCAAAAAGGAGTCTTCACAAGACTGGGTTGATTTCATTGACCATTCAGTGAAGGCCTTGGAGGGGTGTTTACATGGCAGTAAAGTTACTGATTATGACAGCCTGTATAACTTGATCCTGAGAGAGCATATTCTTAATAATTGTGTGTCTGATTTGTTGCACCAGTACTTGGTGGACTCTGATCTGACCTCTCCCCAAGAATTGGGAAAGAAGGCAGACAAATGGGTCAGAACAAGGGTGAACAGAAAAGTTCATACAGGGGGTGACAAAGATGGCAACAAAAAGAAGGATGGTAAGTCTTCTGACAAGGGTGGGGACAAATCTAAAAATGAGTCTTCATCAGGCCCACAAAAACACTCTGGTGGGGGTGGTGGGCCCAAATCCTCCTTTAATCAAAACAAGGAAAAGAAACCATGGTGCTATTTATGTAAAATAAAAGGCCATTGGACAACAGATCCCAGTTGTCCAAAGAAAAGCACCAAGCCTCCTACCACTACAACCCCTACTGCTACACCTAGTGTCCCTACTAATAGCAGTGGTGGTGGGAGCAAACCTACTAATAGCCAATCCAAGGGAGTAGCTGGGCTCACTATTGGTAACTTAGTTGGGGTTGGCCTTGTTAGGGAGGCCACAGAGGCTGTGTTAGTCTCTGAGGGGGCTATTGATTTAGCCACCTTAGTTGCTTGTCCCCTTAATATGGATAAGTACAAGCAGCTACCCCTAATAAATGGTGTTGAGGTTCAGGCCTATAGGGACACTGGAGCCAGTGTGACTATGGTCATAGAGAAACTGGTCCACCCTGAACAACACCTACTTGGTCACCAGTACCAAGTAACCGATGCTCACAACAACACACTTAGCCACCCCATGGCTGTTGTTAATCTCAACTGGGGGGGGGTTACTGGTCCAAAGAAAGTTGTGGTAGCCACAGATTTACCTGTAGACTGTCTACTAGGAAATGATTTGGAGACATCAGCTTGGTCAGATGTGGAGTTGGAGGCCCATGCAGCAATGCTGGGCATCCCAGGGCATATTTTTGCTTTGACAATGGCTCAGGCCAAAAAGCAAAAAGGACAGGGAAGCTTGGATCCTGGAACAATGGACCAAGTGCTCCCTAAAGCTAGGGCTAGTAGAAGCAAACCACTTCCTACTATCCCTCCCTCTACAGTGGATTCTACTTCTGAGGAAGAAGAATTCCCTCCCTGTGCAGAACCTACACCAGAGGAGCTTCAAGCAGACACTGCTGAGCTTTTGGGTGAAGGGGGGCCTGCCAGGGAGGAGCTGAGTGTGGCACAGCAAACCTGTCCCACATTAGAGGGTCTAAGACAGCAAGCTGTCAAACAGGCTAATGGGGATGTCAGTGACTCTCACAGAGTTTACTGGGAGGACAACCTCTTGTACACTGAGCACAGGGATCCTAAACCTGGAGCTGCCAGGAGACTAGTGATTCCTCAGGAGTACAGAAAGTTCCTCCTAACTCTTGCCCACGACATTCCCCTAGCTGGGCATCTGGGACAAATGAAAACTTGGGACAGACTTGTTCCCTTGTTTAATTGGCCTAGAATGTCTGAGGACACAAAAGATTTTTGTAAGTCCTGTGAAACCTGTCAAGCCAGTGTCAAGACAGGTGGCACCCCAAAGGCACCCCTTATTCCACTGCCTGTGGTTGGGGTTCCCTTTGAAAGGGTAGGGGTTGACATAGTTGGCCCCCTTGACCCTCCTACTGCTTCAGGCAATAGGTTTATCTTGGTGGTAGTGGACCATGCCACAAGATACCCTGAAGCAATTCCTTTAAGGCCCACTACAGCACCTGCAGTGGCAAAGGCCCTCCTGGGAATATTTTCTAGGGTGGGCTTCCCAAAGGAAGTAGTATCAGACAGGGGAAGCAATTTCATGTCTCCATACTTAAAGGCCATGTGGAAGGAGTGTGGTGTAACTTACAAGTTCACTACACCCTATCATCCACAAACAAATGGACTGGTGGAGAGATTTAATAAAACTCTCAAAGGCATGATTATGGGTCTCCCTGAAAAACTCCGCAGGAGATGGGATATCCTTCTACCATGCCTCCTTTTTGCCTACAGGGAGGTACCCCAGAAAGGAGTGGGCTTCAGCCCCTTTGAACTTCTTTTTGGACACCCTGTTAGGGGTCCACTCACACTTGTAAAGGAGGGTTGGGAACAACCTTTAAAAGCTCCTAAGCAGGATATTGTGGATTATGTACTTGGCCTCAGATCAAGGATGGCTGAGTACATGAAAAAGGCCAGCAAAAACCTTCAGGCCAGCCAAGAGCTCCAGAAGCAATGGCATGATCAGAAGGCTGTTTTGGTTCAGTACCAACCAGGGCAGAAAGTGTGGGTCTTGGAGCCTGTGGCCCCAAGAGCACTCCAAGATAAATGGAGTGGACCCCACACAATTGTTGAAAAGAAGGGAGAAGTCACCTATTTAGTTGACTTAGGCACTGCCAGGAGTCCCCTTAGGGTGCTTCATGTCAACCGCCTGAAACCCTACTATGACAGGGCTGATCTCACCCTGCTCATGGCAACTGATGAGGGACAGGAAGAAGACAGTGATCCTCTACCTGATCTCTTCTCTTCCACAGAACAAGATGCTCTTGTGGAAGGTGTAGTTTTGGCTGATTGTCTTACTGCTGAGCAGAAAGACCATTGCATAAATCTCCTAGATCAATTCTCTGAACTCTTCTCTACTGTGCCAGGTACCACTTCTTGGTGTGAGCACACTATAGATACTGGAGACAGTTTACCTGTCAAAAGTAAGATCTATAGGCAGCCTGACCATGTCAGGGACTGCATAAAGCAAGAGGTGCAGAAAATGTTAGAACTAGGAGTGGTTGAGCACTCTGAAAGTCCATGGGCTTCTCCTGTGGTACTTGTACCAAAACCCCATTCCAAAGATGGAAAGAAGGAAATGCGGTTTTGTGTAGACTATAGAGGTCTCAACTTGGTAACCAAAACTGATGCTCACCCTATACCCAGGGCAGATGAGCTCATAGATACACTGGCATCTGCCAAGTATCTAAGCACTTTTGATTTGACTGCAGGGTATTGGCAGATCAAATTGTCAGAAGATGCTAAACCTAAAACTGCATTTTCAACCATTGGAGGACATTACCAGTTTACTGTAATGCCTTTTGGTTTGATAAATGCACCTGCCACTTTTCAAAGTTTGGTGAACACAGTCCTGCAAGGGCTGGAAGCTTTCAGTGCAGCATATTTGGACGATATAGCTGTCTTTAGCTCCAGCTGGGATGATCACCTGGTCCACCTATGGAAAGTTTTGGAGGCCCTGCAGAAGGCAGGCCTCACTATCAAGGCTTCAAAGTGCCAGATAGGGCAGGGGAAGGTGGTTTATCTGGGACACCTTGTTGGTGGGGAACAGATTGCACCACTTCAGGGGAAAATCCAAACAATTATTGATTGGGTTCCCCCTACCACTCAGACGCAGGTCAGAGCCTTCCTAGGCCTCACTGGGTATTACAGGAGGTTCATTAAGAACTATGGCTCCATTGCAGCCCCTCTTAATGACCTCACATCCAAGAAAATGCCTAAAAAGGTATTATGGACAGCAAACTGTCAGAAAGCTTTTGAGGAGCTGAAGCAGGCCATGTGCTCTGCACCTGTCCTGAAAAGCCCTTGTTACTCTAAAAAATTCTATGTCCAAACTGATGCATCTGAATTAGGAGTAGGGGCAGTCCTATCACAATTTAATTCTGAGGGCCAGGATCAACCTGTTGCTTTTATTAGTAGGAGGTTGACCCCTAGAGAAAAGCGTTGGTCTGCCATAGAGAGGGAGACCTTTGCTGTGGTCTGGGCTCTGAAGAAGTTGAGGCCATACCTGTTTGGCACTCACTTCATTGTTCAGACAGACCACAAACCTCTACTTTGGCTAAAACAAATGAAAGGTGAAAATCCTAAATTATTGAGGTGGTCCATATCCCTACAGGGAATGGACTATACAGTGGAACATAGACCTGGGAGTAGCCACTCCAATGCAGATGGACTCTCCAGATATTTCCACTTAGACAATGAAGACTCATCAGGTCATGGCTAGTCTTATTGTCCTTCGTTTGGGGGGGGGGTTGTGTAGGAAAGTACCATCTTGCCTGGCATGTTACCCCCATTGTTCACTGTATATATGTTGTTTTAGTTGTATGTGTCACTGGGACCCTGGGATCCCAGGGCCCCAGTGCTCATAAGTGTGCCTGAATGTGTTACCTGTGTAGTGACTAACTGTCTCACTGAGGCTCTGCTAATCAGAACCTCAGTGGTTATGCTCTCTCATTTCTTTCCAAATTGTCACTAACAGGCTAGTGACCAATTTTACCAATTTACATTGGCTTACTGGAACACCCTTATAATTCCCTAGTATATGGTACTGAGGTACCCAGGGTATTGGGGTTCCAGGAGATCCCTATGGGCTGCAGCATTTCTTTTGCCACCCATAGGGAGCTCTGACAATTCTTACACAGGCCTGCCACTGCAGCCTGAGTGAAATAACGTCCACGTTATTTCACAGCCATTTTACACTGCACTTAAGTAACTTATAAGTCACCTATATGTCTAACCTTTACCTGGTAAAGGTTAGGTGCAAAGTTACTTAGTGTGAGGGCACCCTGGCACTAGCCAAGGTGCCCCCACATTGTTCAGGGCCAATTCCCCGGACTTTGTGAGTGCGGGGACACCATTACACGCGTGCACTACATATAGGTCACTACCTATATGTAGCTTCACAATGGTAACTCCGAATATGGCCATGTAACATGTCTATGATCATGGAATTGCCCCCTCTATGCCATCCTGGCATAGTTGGCACAATCCCATGATCCCAGTGGTCTGTAGCACAGACCCTGGTACTGCCAAACTGCCCTTCCTGGGGTTTCACTGCAGCTGCTGCTGCTGCCAACCCCTCAGACAGGCATCTGCCCTCCTGGGGTCCAGCCAGGCCTGGCCCAGGATGGCAGAACAAAGAACTTCCTCTGAGAGAGGGTGTGACACCCTCTCCCTTTGGAAAATGGTGTGAAGGCAGGGGAGGAGTAGCCTCCCCCAGCCTCTGGAAATGCTTTCTTGGGCACAGATGTGCCCAATTCTGCATAAGCCAGTCTACACCGGTTCAGGGGACCCCTTAGCCCTGCTCTGGCGCGAAACTGGACAAAGGAAAGGGGAGTGACCACTCCCCTGACCTGCACCTCCCCTGGGAGGTGTCCAGAGCTCCTCCAGTGTGCTCCAGACCTCTGCCATCTTAAAAACAGAGGTGCTGCTGGCACACTGGACTGCTCTGAGTGGCCAGTGCCACCAGGTGACGTCAGAGACTCCTTGTGATAGGCTCCTTCAGGTGTTGCTAGCCTATCCTCTCTCCTAAGTAGCCAAACCCTCTTTTCTGGCTATTTAGGGTCTCTGTCTCTGGGGAAACTTTAGATAACGAATGCAAGAGCTCATCCGAGTTCCTCTGCATCTCTCTCTTCACCTTCTGCCAAGGAATCGACTGCTGACCGCGCTGGAAGCCTGCAAAACTGCAACATAGTAGCAAAGACGACTACTGCAACTCTGTAACGCTGATCCTGCCGCCTTCTCGACTGTTTTCCTGGTGGTGCATGCTGTGGGGGTAGTCTGCCTCCTCTCTGCACTAGAAGCTCCGAAGAAATCTCCCGTGGGTCGACGGAATCTTCCCCCTGCAACCGCAGGCACCAAAAAGCTGCATTACCGGTCCCTTGGGTCTCCTCTCAGCATGACGAGCGAGGTCCCTCAAATCCAGCAACTCTGTCCAAGTGGCCCCCACAGTCCAGTGACTCTTCAGTCCAAGTTTGGTGGAGGTAAGTCCTTGCCTCACCTCGCTAGACTGCATTGCTGGGAACCGTGATTTTTGCAGCTACTCCGGCCTCCGTGCACTTCCGGCGGAAATCTTTTGTGCACAGTCCAGCCTGGGTCCACGGCACTCTAACCTGCATTGCACAACCTCCTAAGTTGTTCTCCGGCGACGTGGGACTTCTTTGTGCGACTTCGGGTGAGCACCGTTTCACGCATCCTTGTAGTGCCTGTTTCTGGCACTTCTCCGGGTGCTACCTGCTGCTAAGAGAGTTCCTTGTCTTGCTCGACGTCCCCTCTACCTCCTGGTCCAATTTGCGACCTCCTGGTCCCTCCTGGGCCACAGCAGCATCCAAAAACGCTAACCGCATGATTTGCAGCTAGCAAGGCTTGTTGGCGTTCTTTCGGCGGGAAAATACTTCTGCACAAATCTACAAAGCAAGAGGGATCCGTCCTCCAAAGGGAAAGTCTCTAGCCCTTTGCGTTCCTGCAGAAACCGCAGCTTCTTCTGTCCAGTAGAAGCTTCTTTGCACCCGCAGCTGGCATTTCCTGGCCATCTGCCCATCTCCGACTTGCTTGTGACTTTTGGACTTGGTCCCCTTGTTTCATAGGTACCCCAGATTGGAAATCCACAGTTGTTGCATTGTTGGTTTGTGTCTTTCCTGCATTATTCCTCTAACACGACTTCTTTGTCCTTAGGGGAACTTTAGTGCACTTTGCACTCACTTTTCAGGGTCTTGGGGAGGGTTATTTTTCTAACTCTCACTATTTTCTAATAGTCCCAGCGACCCTCTACAAGGTCACATAGGTTTGGGGTCCATTCGTGGTTCGCATTCCACTTTTGGAGTATATGGTTTGTGTTGCCCCTATCCCTATGTGTCCCCATTGCATCCTATTGTAACTATACATTGTTTGCACTGTTTTCTAAGACTATACTGCATATTTTTGCTATTGTGTATATATATCTTGTGTATATTTCCTATCCTCTCACTGAGGGTACACTCTAAGATACTTTGGCATATTGTCATAAAAATAAAGTACCTTTATTTTTAGTATAACTGTGTATTGTGTTTTCTTATGATATTGTGCATATGACACTAAGTGGTACTGTAGTAGCTTCACACGTCTCCTAGTTCAGCCTAAGCTGCTCTGCTAAGCTACCATTATCTATCAGCCTAAGCTGCTAGACACCCTATACACTAATAAGGGATAACTGGGCCTGGTGCAAGGTGCAAGTACCCCTTGGTACTCACTACAAGCCAGTCCAGCCTCCTACATGTACAGAATACAAATACTATGTGTAATACTAACTCAGTAAAGCCTCTCAGACATGATTATACTGTATCCTACATACCACTGCAAACACGTACAGACCCGGGGACTCCAGTGAGTGATACACACATATCCGCACACATGCAGTGGCCCTAACTATTATGTGGTGGCAAACATGCTCCTTCATTGGTGAGCAGACAAAAGCATGGAGTGTATTCCTCTCATCATGTGTATCCATGAGAGACATCCAAAGCCACTTTCCGTGAGGATTGCAATACCAGTCACCCAGACATTGTGAGGTACAACGTACAGAGGGCCATGGACAGTTGTCAGCCCTCAATTTGTATCATTTGCTTCATTTTATGTGCCACAGCTATGGTGAGTTGCACCAACCATAGAGATATGAACCCGTGTGCATACCTTTTGCCAGCCATCCCAATTGAAAAGTGGCACTACAAACTCAAAATATCAGTCTAAGATGTTACCTGAGGTAAGCTATTACTTGTTACGTATGTGTCAGAATCCAGTTCAGACATGTATTCGAAAACAATTGAGGGACACAATATTCACACAAAAAATCTGGATTTCCAATATATGTTTCCTGATACACTCACCGACCACACCTGAAACATATGTTTGAGCTACATTGCCATCATCAATTGACGTGAAGCCAACACTAATTGTCATTCTCCTGTTGTGTTTAAAAAGTTAGTCCATCTGTTGCGTCAACAAATGACGGCAATGTGTAGGAAAGTTGTATACCTCACAGGCAACTGTGGCTCATATCTATACCTAATTTGCACCGCATTTGTGTTGCTGTTTGACACAAAGGCGGCGCAAACTTCCAAAATACAATTGTATTTTGTAAGTTTGTGCCACTCTTGCTTCAAAACAGGTCGCAATTGCGGTGCTAACAAAGTAGAAATATGGCCCTGTATGTTTCACTAGCATTCCACATGTTCAAAAACATTGCCTGCAGAATATGAACAATTCGGCTTCTGTCACTACAGAGGATTTCAAAGTGCACATTACTCTGATTTGTACTCACCAACAGGGCCACCAATTACAATCCCCAGGTGGTCCAGCAGATCTTGCTCCCTGGCAACAAGGTCAGCCCAGCGGTGCTTCAGCTGGTGGTCATTTCGCGGTGTGTTGTATATTCTCTGCAGATGGTACAACACCTTTGCCCACCGGAGCCTCCTTGCCTCTGTGTGATAGCCTTGAATCACACGGCCACCTGCCTAGATCATCAAGGGTAGGAAGTGGCACACCAGCCAAATAAACCCACCCAGCTCCTCCTCTCCCATCCTGCCAAGACGAGGCCTACCCAACATTATTGTACCAAAAATAAAGAGGGGATAAAGGGGAACAAAGGAGAATAGAGGAAAAGTAGGACAGGAAATGCAAAAAAAACTACAAACACAGCCCAACTATACCCAAACTACCACTACCCACAACAGACTCCCAACACAACAAAGACAAATGTTGACAACACAACTGACCACAAAAACACTCAGACAGGATACCACAGACAGTTATTATACACAAAAAGACAAATTAAAGACCACACTGGAGACAAAATGCACAAAGAGACAGGTCTATACACAGCCACACAGTCAGGAGATATCACAGACTGCAAAGTGAAAGTACACCCACTGTACCAATTCTGTAAACAGGATATCCTATTACATCACTTCCTGTCTCAAATGCGGTGCGTTTTTATTGTTATGCGTCAAAATATAATGCTGCTTACAGTCTGTGCGTCATTTTTTTTACGCACATGATAAGAAATAACCCCGCATCCATATTGTTAAATATGTGTTATACTTAACCAATTTCCGGGGGGACAGTGTGGGAATTACCGCTCAGGGCCAATGGATTTTGCAGGGCATTGTGCGTCCTATTTTGACACAAATGCATCATTTTTAGACGCATGTGCATCTTTTTTTGATGCATATGCGTCAAAATTTCTGTCATTAACTGGGTTTGGGTCATTTCTCATTTTAAATGGACATGACAGTTGTGAAAATACAGAGATAGGCTGATTGCACCCACACTGGGCATTACGGTGTATGGGCACATGTGACAGATCATACTACTGCGGACCATGATCCTCTACTTGGTGAGCTGGATTTTCACGCATCATTGATGCAATACATGGCCAGATGTGTGGGATACAATTATGTATTTCCCAGTTTGGGCATGTTTTGTGTCAAGAGAGGACAGCAAGGCGACGCAACTCACTACAATAACTCAAAGCCTATGGGTCAATGTGTGTGAAATGGCTACTACTATTGTTGTTGATCCACTGTGTGAACATCACAAGATGCATTTTTGCTAATCTGCTGGTATGCATGTGGAGTCAATGTGTCCAACCCTCAGATGCAAGTCAGTGTGGAAATGAGAGAGGACATGTTTGTCATACACATAGCAAGAACTGCTGTGTGTACTTCCTAGCTTTTTTGAAACATAAACACCACCAATGACAAAGCATGCACTGGATAGATAGCAGACGGTTGTTCGTGTCAATGTTCCAAAACTTAGCCATCACATGTCCTGGAATGTTGGACACTACTTCCTAGGCACTTGTTTGTTAACCCACCATGAGTCAGGCAGGGCATCATACAATGTGGGTACCGTGTTTGTGACACGTAGTCACTTATATAATACACAATTGTAATGTTATGCCACAGTTGGAGTCATATAAATGAGCCATGTCTCTCCTGTGGCAGTGGAGGACCAGCAGACCAAGCAGCACGTGTTCACATATTTCCAGTGGTAAAATGCACAGAGGTGTCTGGTTCATGTGTGTGGGCCAATGTTTAGCCTGTATAATTATTGGGGTCTATGTTGTCACAGTTACGTGCAGGTCTAGTCATGAGTCTGTGGAGCTATTTCCTGTATTTACAAAGTATCCTTACCAGATCAATAGAAGGAAAGCCAGTGGGGATTTGAGAACACACATGGGGATGGTCCAACCCTGTCACTGACGTGTTAGGAGACTGTCAACAGGGCAACCTTGGTTTGCTGACAAAGTTAATGTCTCTGGAATCTTATACCAGCAGGTTTCCTGACAACGTTTGTACACAGGTTGGCCTTTAAAATTCCCACAGCATCTGGGAACATCAGCGCCTCTGTGCTGATTACTCTCACAGCTATTCACCACACAAGCCTCATCAATATGTTGGGAGCAATGTGAATCAACATGTGGACTGTCAGGGTCCTAACATGTGTAGACATTTCATGCACAATATCTGGCATTGTTTGTTGTGCTGGAGGCACCATACCCAATCCATGCATACAGCCATGGTACACTGTCACAATTTGTCACTCATGCATACATGAGACCCAGACAAGGGATAGGCCATGATTCGGCTATTTGGAGACAAGTTCCCCCCCATGGTGCAATAAATAAACTGATTATGCCATACAATGTATTTGAGTATGCATTGTAGACCCACCTGACACAAAACCCCAGGAGGATTATGAGGGTTGGGAAAGCAACTATGATACAAATGTAGGCCCAAGGAACCTTTAGGGTAACGCTAAGACAGGAGCCAGTCAGGCTCACGGAATGCAGGGTCAGTCAGGTTCTAAACATTTTACAAGGTAAATACACAGTGGTCAGACTAAGAGTGGTCAAAGGAGGAACAAGATAGTGGAAATGGAAAAGTGTGTTTGTCCTGTGTGTTGGAAAGTAACACATTAACCCAAGGGCTGTGTCACACAGCTGATGTATACTGGAAGGCATAACAGTGTTATGGATGAAAGGGCAGCTTCTATGCTGTTCTAAGCAGCTGCAAGGGCAGTGCATGTTCAAATGGCTGGTGTCCATGGAGGTGCTCACAGGTGTGTGCAGCATCAGTCTCTCACAAGTCCTGTAGGTGAGATTCAAGTTCAAATGGCCAACAGTACCTTTCACATGGGAAGCAATGTACAGGTGATAAGAGACTACAAGCCAGTGCATTATTTAACCTGACGTCCATGCAGACAGACGTACAATGACTATGGCATACCATACTAAAGAGGGTAGCACACTGGATTTACATTGTGAGTCTGGGAGTGTGTAGAGGAGGGATTATCTGGGGACACATATTACCATTCCAGGAACCTCTGACTAAGGGTAGGGTGAGACCGGGAACATGTGTGTGTCAGGAATTAGGACATGGGCTGCCATGCAGGGGATGTCATGTGAGCAATGCTAGTCATGCCTGAGGCCCTTGTGCTATGACTTTGCTGCTTAAATGGAAATATAGTCACGCATAGTCCTTGAAAAGATAGGTGATGTAACAGTTACTGCTGTCAAGGGTCTGGTCATACATTCCTGTTACTAATGCAATAGCACTTCCACTGCCTCATGTATGATGCATTTTTTCCCCTTATTGACTGATGGTGTCTTAGTTGTGTGCCATATGCTGCAATGAACCATGTTGCCAACATGTATGTGTGAAATAGGTGTGGTCCTCTGCTATTGCCCTTCAAATGTGACATGTACAGGATATATGTAATTTACAGTGTGAGTGAATGTGGCTGTACATTCATACGCATCTAACTAGTTTAGCAATGTTCTGTGTCCTAATCGGTATTTCAGCAATGCTCCATGAGGCTACACTCTGATTCTGATAGTTAGAGATAATGTTATGCAAAAATGATTATCCAGACCATGATATGGTGATTAGTATAGGTGTTTATTTACATATGGTAAGGCAGTGGTGATGGGTGAGTAGGGTTAAAAGACATTTTGGGCAATTTGTTGTCTCCGACGCAATCCTGCCGCTGTGTTTGGATGGTCCCCCTCATGTTGATGGCCAGCATCCTCCTCTTCCTCCTCTTCAGGCATTTGTGGGTCGGGTTCATATAGGGGAATGTTCCTTCTTACACATATGTTGTGCAGGATGGCACAGGTCAAAATTATTTTGCACACCATTTCTGGTGAGTATAGGAGGCTGCCTCCGGTGATGTTGAGGCACCTGAATCTTGACTTCAGGATGCCAAAGGTCTTCTTGACAATGGTGCATGTCCTCCTATGTGCCTCATTATAGGCACGCTCTGCTGCAGTGCTTGGGTTGGCAAATGGGGTCATAATCCATAGCTGGATCCCATACCCCTGATCAGCTGAAAGAGCAAATGAGTGAGAACATGTTGATGTAGCTTGCCCCATAAATATCACTTTGCATGGCAGTAGTTCTCTTGTGTTGCCTGTGACTCATTGGTGTTTGTGTCATTGTGTGGATTCCTAAGCTTCTAGGATGTACCATCAGCATTGGGTTGTTTCCTTATCTGAACGGGTGTTTGGCTGTTGACCGAATGTCAGCAGTATTTTTGGAGAGTTGCAGTACAGTGTGAACTCGCTTGCATTGTGACTTGTGAAACAGGTGCCCTTGTGTCTTAACTGGGGGTGAGATGATAGTTCCATACACAGAATCAATTTGACAGTGGTGGTAACATGGTTGCATCTATGTACCCTGGACATCCCATACAATTTGACATATGCAATAGATTAATTTAAGCATCAGTGAGACCCTTAGATTTTGCAAGGTGACAATGTGCAAAACATCTCTGTACGTTGTGAGCACTGACGTGTTAACAATTGACTATGCACTAATTTCACATGTGTGACAAGTTCACTGCAGATCTATTTCTCTGCCCTTGCCAAGTCGACTCAGATGTGTTCTCACACAGTCCACTTGCTTCTTGGTAGTGGGCAATGTGAGAGCAGGAGTGATGAGAGATATTGGTACGACCTCAATGATTGCACGTGACCTTCATTGTAGTCATCATCATGCTTTATGGGTCATCATGTTTGCCCTTCAGCAAAAAACATTACACACCCCTTAAACAGTACGTATTGGTTTGAAGGGTGTTGGATTGAGTGTTATTGATGTGATATTGAAAGTTTAATCTTCCCAGAAGTACTTCCAGTTGGGGCCATGTGTTTGTCATTGTGTTGTTTTACATTTTTCGCTTTTGTCTGTGGAGTGGCATCAGTTGTTACTTGGAACGGTCACTTGTCCCTAGTTGTGTCTCCCATTGGGTGAAGATATCAAACATGCCTAGCGGTGTCACAAACTCAGTGTGTTCCTGTCCACGTGTTGCTGTTGTGGTGTATGTGTTGTGTGTCCTACAGGGTTGCTGTGCAGTGTATATATATGTAGGTTTCTGTACTTACCAACAAGTAGTCCATTTCCATATCGTCCATCCTAGAAGTGTTGATTGATGGTGCAGTGACGGAAGATGAATTAATCATGTACACTCCCAGGATACTTTGCCACGATGTTGGTGATCAATCCCCGGTGATCGACAATGGCCTGCACATTGATGGAGTGTGTGTGCTTCCTGTTGCGGTATAGATGTTCGGTTGCAGCAGGTGGCACAATGCGTACATGTGTGCAGTCAATGGCACCAAGGACGTGTGGGAAGTCATTAATTTGGTAAAACCCCTGTTTTGTCTCCTGCTGCTTCTGCTGTGTGTTGAAGAAGCTGATGTGGCGGGTGTGAGTGAGATGATGGCATCTAGTACCTTGGGTAGGAAGGCAGAGAATGATGGCTGTGAGATCCCAGCAACCAGGGCGCCAGTGGTTTGAAAGGAGCCACTTGCCAACATGTGTAGTACAGCTAGCAGCTTGGTTTCTGGTGGGATGGTGCGGGGTGTCTGCAAGCTGGGTGCCAACTGTGGCTCAATGTTGCACAGCAGCTGCTGAATGGCTTGTCAGTTAAGCCTGTACCTCTGAATGATGTCTTGTTGGCGGAGTCCCATAAGGGTTATCCTGGTGCGGAATGTCCTCTCCTGCCTTCTGCGTTGCCTTTGGGGTCCCTGCTGGTGTTGTGGAAACTGCTGTTGTTGGTTCTGTGCTCTGCGTCTGCGTGCATGCTGGATGAAAAGCACCTCCATGTCTTCCTTTTGGAGCTCTGCTGTTGCTTCTGTGTGTTTTCATTAAATACAGGTGTGTTTGCCCCATTTTAACGCCTGACCCAGGCGTTATTTTTTACGCAAATCGGGTTGTGCGTCATTTTCCCACTCTGCCTCCCGGCCGTGCGTCATTTTTGCACAGTAGCATAAATAAGGCGCACAGATGTTGAAATCATTTTTTGGATGGGAACGCCTACCTTGCATGTCATTAACGCAAGGCGGTTTCCCGTATCCAGAAAATGACACACACAGCGGGATTTTGGCATTCGCGGGCTCGGGCATCAAAGTTTAAATATGGTGCACAGTTTGTGCCGATTGTGCGTCAAAATTTTTGACGCACATTCGCCACAAACAGAGTATAAATATGCCCCTTAGTATTTTATAAGTCGCCTCCATGACCTTTTGCCACACTGTCTTGCAATAACACCCAGTAGGAACAAATACACACAATGGTGGTCATTACAACCCTGGCGGTCGGTGTTAAAGCGGCAGTAAGACCGCCAACAGGCCGGCGAAAAAAAAAATAGAATCACAACCGTGGCGGAAATCGCCAACATAGACAGCCACTTTAACACTCCGACCGCCACGGCGGTACAAACAAACAGCATGGCGGTCACCGCCAACAGACAGGCGGAGGACAATGTACTGCCCACATTATCACAACCTACCAACCCGCCACCTTTTCCGGGGTGGATTCACCGCAAACAAAAACAAGGAGGAAACAGGACTTCGAAGGGAAAACGCTCACCTCTACACACCTGACGAGGAATCCGGACACCATGGAACCCGAGCTCCAGATCCTGCCAGCCCTTATCTTCTTGCTCCTCTACCAGGAGCACGAACGCCGGCTGCGAAGACCACAGTGGTTACTGCACCTACGACACAGGGGAGGGGGGAGGGAAAAAACAGGGACACACACACGCAACACCCCCACCCTCACCCACTACAACACACACACTAATACAGCATGATATATTACAGTTACACCCCCCAAACCCCTAGAAGAATGCAAAGACAAAAGGAAATGAGTGTAACCATTGTAATATAATAAAATCCAGTACGCAAAACTGTATATACACTATAAACAAATATATACACCAAGAATAGTAGTCCAGGTAATGCTCCATTGAAGTCCTTGGAACACTGGGCCCACACGGCATGGGCGAGGCCCACACTCAATCCCCGAATATGACAGAGAGAACACTGCAGGGGCATCAGATAGCAATAAAACAGGCACCTCATGGGGAAGGGAAAGGGGGGGGCACCTCAGCTAGTTGAGTGCACAACGCCAAATCCACTATGGGGCCACATGCCCACTGTTCAATCCTGGGGAGTGCAAAGCCACAGTCTCTCAAGTCTCTACAGTGGGTGGGTTGCCCACTGTTCAATCCTGGGGAGTGCAAAGCCACAGTCTCTCAAGTCTCTACAGTGGGTGGGTTGCCCACTGTTCCATCCTGGGGAGTGCAAAGCCACAGTCTCTCAAGTGGATAACAGTCTCCACTGGTCCTGGAGGGGGCCTTGTGCCCAGAGTGCTTCATCCTGCCAAGGACTGAGGTAGTGGATGTGAATCTCCACTGGTTCTGGAGGGGGCCTTGAGCCCAGAGTGCTTCATCCTGCTAAGGATTGAGGTAGTGGATGCCTTACTCCACTGGTTCTGGAGGGGGCCTTGTGCCCAGAGTGCTTCATCCTGCTTGTGACGGACTCAGTAGCTTCAGTGCCCTTAGCGCTCATGGGCCAGCGGTGCTTGTTGCGGCGGTGTCCTTGGCAGCGGTGCTTGTGGCGGCAGTGTCCTGTTCAGCGGTGCTTGTGGTGGCGGTGTCCTTGGCAGCGATGCTTGTGGCGGCAGTGTCCTGTTCAGCGGTGCTTGTGGCGGCAGTGTCCTGTTCAGCGGTGCTTGTGGTGGCGGGGTCCTTGGCAGTGACTCAGCTGCTGGCGGTCCCTTATGGCCCAGCGGGGCTGGTACTGGCGGTCCCTTATGGCCCAGCGGGGCTGGTGCTGGCGGTCCTGTCCTGGGCAGCTGGGCTGGTGCTGGCGGTCCTGTCCTGGGCAGCTGGGCTGGTGCTGGCGGTCCTCTCCTGGGCAGCTGGGCTGGTGCTGGCGGTCCTCTCCTGGGCAGCAGGGCTGGTGCTGGCGGCGGCCTCCTGTGCAGCAGGGCTGGTGCTGGCGGTGGCCTCCTGGGCATCGGGGACGATGGAGGTGGCCTCCTGGGCAGCAGGGCTGGTGCTGGCTGTGGCCTCCTGGGCAGCAGGGATGATGGCGGTGGCCTCCTGTGCAGCAGGGCTGGTGCTGGCGGTGGCCTCCTGGGCAGCGGGGATGATGACGGTGGCCTCCTGGGCAGCGGGGATGATGACAGTGGCCTCCTGGGCAGCGGGGAATGATGGCGGTGGCCTCCTCGGCAGCAGGGCTGGTGCTGGCGGTGGCCTCCTGGGCAGCGGGGATGATGGTGGTGGCCTCCTGGGCAGCGGGTATGATGGCGGTCTTCTCCGCCGTGCTGCTCTTCCCAGACTTGCTGAGTTTCTTGTGCCCCTTCCCCACCTTGGAAGGTGTCGCAGCTGACTCCACACTCCCACCTGTACCCCTGGGAGCAGCTTTGGTGGCTGGAGTCTTCCCCCTCTCCCGCCGGGCACTGGCCAACTTTTGATGCTTGACAGGTGGGGGACTGTCCGTGCTGTGGCTCCGTGCCACACTGGGTGCCCTGCTGCCCGGTGCACTCCAGATTCCGGTGACTACAGGCACCACTGGTCCCGGAGATGTTGTGGCTGAGGTGCTAGGTTGTGACCTGGAGAGCCTGGCCCTAGGAGGCTGACGGGGTGGGGGAGGTGAGGGAAAGAGGTCAAGGGTGAACAGAAAAAGTTTCTTGGGAACACTGGGATGGGTAGCTAGAGGGGGTTTGGGAGTGGAGGAAGAGGTTGTGGTTGTAGGAGGTGTTCATTTGGTGACTTTGGGTGAAGGTGCAGGCGCTGTAGGCTGTTGTGAGGTGGATGGCTGTTGGGTGGGTGTGTGGCTGCGTTTGTGTATCTTTGGAGGGGGCGTCACAGACACACTGGGAGAGGACACAGGGGACGTGTGAATGGTAGTGGGGGTGGTGACTGCACGTGAGCGGGGTGGTGTGTGTGCTGGTGATGGAAGTAGTGGCCGTAGATGTTGGTGTGTCTGCATGTGTGTGATGCTTGCGTGAGTGCCTGTGGGATGTGTGATGTTTATGTTTGCCTGAGCTTCCCTTGTGTGTTGACGTGTGTGCATGCTGGTCTGAAGGTGTGCTTGGGATAGGCTGAGGTAGAGGGGATTGGGTCTGGGTGGCGGAAGTTGGAGGGGGGAGGCTAGAGACAGGGACAATAGCTGCCATCAGTGCTGAGGCCAGAGTCTGAAAAGCTCGCTGAAGGGCCGCCTGACCAGAATGAATGACCTCCAGGAATGCATTTGTTTGTTGCAACTGCCTTTCTACACCCTGGATGGCATTCAAAATGGTACACTGCCCAACAGTGAGAGACCTGAGGAGGTCAATGGCCTCCTCACTGAGGGCAGCAGGGGTGACTGGGGTAGGGCCTGAGGTGCCTGGGGCGAAGGTGATGCCCGCCCTCCTGGGTGAGCGGGAACGGGGCAAAGGCTGAGGGGCTGCTGGGAGGGCGGTGCTGGTAGGGGGGGTGGCGGCTGTACCTGTAGATGCGGGGGACACAGATGTGGCCACCACCACAAGGGAGCTCCCATCAGAGGACAAGTCCGTATCACTGGTGTCAGCTCCTGTCCCCGCCGTGGAGCTCCCCTCGCCCTCCGTCCCACTGGTGAATTCCGAGTCCATAGTGTCGCCCTCCAGGGCCATGTGGGATGCAGCTCCCTCCTGCTCCGGTGCCACTGCTCCTCCGCCTGATGATGCTAATGCACACAAGAACAGGGAGACCACAAAAAGGGGGGGAACGACAGAAGAAAGACATGTTGAGTGCATGCATTACCGCTACCGTTGGCAGACACGACCAACACAGAAGCCCCCTGCACTACGCCGCGCACTTGGGGTCCACTGTTCAATCCCTGGGACATGGACTACAAGGCTATGGCCGACATCTGCACACATGGGTGTCACTGGAGCCTGACTAGGTGTACTTGGCACTGTACACAGATGGGGTGGGGTGCCACAGGGTCTGCCAGAACAAGGGGACCTAAGTAGCACACTCGCCCTGGCCTAGGGAAACCCACAGCCCACCTCCCCCACCTAGACACCTCCACAGCATGCAAAATCAGCAGAATGAGAGTGTACTCACCCCCTTGTGGCTGCTGTGATACCCTCTAGTGCCCATCCAACTCCGGGTACGCCACCGCCAGGATCCTGAACATCAGGGGGGTCATGGTGCGACTGGCACCCCTCCCATGTTGTGAGGCCATCCCCAGCTGGGCCTCCACCGTCTTCTTGCTCCAGCAGCGAATGTCCTCCCATCTCTTACGGCAGTGGGTGCTCCGTCTGTGGTAGACCCCCAGGGTGCGGACGTCCTTGGCGATGGCACGCCAAATATCCTTCTTCTGGTGGGCGCTGACCTACATGAATTGTACAGGGGAAAAAGAAAAGTTATTACCAACTGCACCGTCACAGTCATTGGTCCCCATCCCTACCCTTGCCATGTGGCACATGCACTCACCGTCGTTTCATGCACGCCTCAATCTCCCCCCCATCTTTCATCCACCCCACTCCACACAGGCATAGCCCATACAGCATGCTCCCAGTGTACTTACCTGTTTGTCTGGAGGACCGTAGAGTAGCGTGTACTGGGGGAGGACCCCATCCACGAGTTTCTCCATCTCCTCCGATGTGAAGGCAAGGGCCCTTTCCCCAGACGCACGAGCCATTGTCTCTTCCAGACTGAGGTCACAGCAGCACTTGCAGTGTAGGTCCTCTCCTGTCGAAGATCAGGTATCAAGTGATTGAACAGATAGAAAATGGTGGTCACGTCCGCGGCGGTGCGTACCATCACCGCCGTCATTCATCGTCATTGGCTCCTGGGACCCATAGGGTCCAATGTTAACCAATGCAGAATTGCGCCGCGGACTTCGACCGCCTACCGCAACGGTGTACAACGCCAGCGCAGTTACCTCACATCCCACTGTCCCACTTTACAGGTCAGGCCGCCACAATTTCAGGGGCTCACATGGCTCAATTTTTAACTGCGTCACACATGCCTAGGCCTTGCCTCAACACTCATACAGGCCAGATTTCGGATTATGATTCGTGTTCTGTGTAAGCTGTGGTTACGTACCTCTGAGTTGGTTGACTCTGTGCTCGCTGCTGTCCTTCATAGGCACCGTCCGAGGGACATGTGAGGAGATGGCGGCTTCCTCCGGTGTACAGACCGCTGGTGGACCTGTCGACAATGGAGGAAAGGCATGTGATGTTCACCTACAGGCTTGATCGTGCCACAATCCTGGAACTGTGTGCCCAGCTGGAGCCAGACCTGATGTCAGCTATCCACCATCCCACAGGAATCCCCCCTCTAGTACAGGTGCTGTCAGTACTCAATTTCCTTGCAAGTGGGTCATTTCAAACAGCACCAGCCTATGTTTTCCAACGTGTTGTCCAGAGTGTTGTCTGCCCTGCTGAAACACATGCGGAGCTACATCGTTTTCCCTCAGATGGAGGATTTGCCTACAGTGAAAGGTGACTTCTATGCCCCGGGACATATCCCCAACATCATAGGTGCCATTGATGGGACACATGTGGCTTTGGTACCCCCCGCAGGAGTGAACAGGTGTACAGAAACTGGAAGAGTTATCATTCCATGAATGTACTGATGGTGTGTTTGGCAGACCAGTACATCTCCCATGTGAATGACAAATTCCCTGGCGCAGTGCATGACGCTTACATCCTACGGAATAGCAGCATCCCTTATGTGATGGGTCAACTCCAGAGGCACCGTGTGTGGCTATTAGGTGAGCACCTGGAAGCAAGTCAGTGGGAATGGTTGTCTGGGTCTGGGGATATCCCTACAGGTTAGTGTGTGTCTAACAGTTGTCCCTCGCCATTTGCAGGTGACTCTGGTTACCTCAACCTGTCATGGCTACTGACCCCAGTGATGAATCCCAGGACAAGGTCAGAGGAACGCTACAATGAGGCCCATGGGCGGACTCGGAGGATTATAAAGCAGACCTTCGGCCTCCTGAAGGCGAGGTTCAGGTGCCTCCATATGACAGGTGGATCGCTATTCTACTCACCAGAGAAGGTGTGCCAGATCATCGTGGCCTGCTGTATGCTTCACAACTTAGCTTTGCGACGACAGGTGCCTTTTCTGCAGGAGGATGGTCCAGAAGCAGAAGAAGAGGACATCGACAACAGGAACTCGGTTATCTTGCAATACTTCCAGTGAGACACAGGTAAGAATACAAACATGCCTACTACATTTACTTTAACACTACTACCTCTCTACTGTCTGTCGTTTTTCACCCAGTGTGTGGTCACTGAGTTGTCACTTTCCCTTATGATTTCACAGATGTGGGTCCCACTGTGTGACATCTGGTTTGTTTCCTCATGGACTAGAGATGTGTGACATAGGTAGGTTGACATTACTATTGAAGGAGCATTATGTCATTGTAATTGCTAATACACTATTTCGAAATCACAGACAGACTCCAGATTGTTTTGTGCCTTAAGGGTGTTTATTTCAGTGCTCAATATTGGAGGGGGGTTGTAAAATGGTGAGGGGTGATGGTGGAGGAATGTCCATGGCAGAGTTCAGTCTATTAGTTTCACAGGTGCATTGCCTAAATGGGCATAGGAAGTGGAGCTGGGGCAGTTTGAGGATGGACAGGGTGACAAGGTGGGACAAAAGGATGACAATCAGGGTGGTCTTATTTCTTGGCGGGGGACTTGGCATTGTTCTCTGTCTTTGTCCTGGATCTCAGGGACCGTTTGCGGGGTGGTTCTCCCTCTGCAGGGGGTGGGGTGTTGGTGTGGTGGTCCTGTGGCGGTGCCTCCTGTCCACTAGTGCCGGCGGAGGTGGTGGGCAGTTCATCGTCCAGGCTAGTGTCAGGGGCCCCTTGTTGTGCCACAGTGTCCCTCCTGGCGTTGAGGACTTCCTTCAGCACCCCTACGATGGCGATGGTGCCCAGGGTGGAATTGATGGATCTGGGTTCCTCCCTGAAGCCCAAATACTGTTCCTCCTGCAGCCGCTGGGTCTCCTGAAACTTGGCCAGTACCGTTGCCATTGTCTCCTGGGAATGGTGGTAGGCTCCCATGATGTTGGAGAGGGCCTCGTGGAGAGTGGGTTCCCTGGGCCTGTCCTCCCCCTGTCGCACAGCAGCCCTCCCAGTTCCCCTGTGTGCCAACTGCCACTGCCCCGAGGTCCCTGTTGTTGTTGGGGTGGTGGGTTAGCCTGGGTTCCCTGTAGTGGTGAACACACTGCTGCTTGACGTGTCCTGGGGACAGAGGTATGGGCCCGCTGGGTGGGTGCTGTGCTGGTGTTTCCAGAGGGGGGAAGCTCTGTGGTGGCCTGTGACTGTGTCAGGGGAACCGACTGTCCAGAGGTCCCAGATGGGCCAGGCTGGTCATCTAGATCCAGTTGGACAGAGCTGCTGTCATCACTGTGGGCCTCTTCTGTTGGTGGTGTGGACATGTGTGGACCCTCCTGTCCGGTGACGTTGGGTAGGGGCCCTGCAGGGGTATAAAAGGATGTTTATTACATCTGTGTGTGGCATGGTGTGCAATGGGTGGGTGACCCTGTACCCCAGTGCTTGCATTCCTGTGTGGGTCCTTGTGTGATGATGGTTTAGGGGGGGTGTATGTGTATGTGCAGTGGGCATGCTTTGGTGATGGGTGTCCATGCTTTGTTGTTGCATGCAGGGCTTGGTGTTAGGATGTGTGGTTTGTGATGTTGGGACATTTGTGAGGAGTTGGAGTGATGGGGGTGAGGGTGAGGGTGGGGGTATGTGATAGCATGAAGTAGGGTGGGGGATGTAATAGTTAAGATTTGACTTACCAGAGTCCATTCCTCCATCTACTCCTGCAAGGCCCTCAGGATGCAGAATCGCCAATACTTGCTCCTCACATGTTGTTAGTTGTGGGGGAGGAGGTGGGGGTCTGCCGCCAGCCCGCTGAACCGC
This sequence comes from Pleurodeles waltl, assembly GCF_031143425.1. Classification (NCBI taxonomy): domain Eukaryota; kingdom Metazoa; phylum Chordata; class Amphibia; order Caudata; family Salamandridae; genus Pleurodeles; species Pleurodeles waltl. Next base: position 344,673,579 of record NC_090437.1, on the reverse strand, counting down.
AAGGTGGTGTCTTGAGACCACGGAACGCACCTTCCCCCGTAGGTCGTTCCACCTCTTCCTGATGTCATCCCTATTTCTTGGGTGCTGTCCCACTGCGTTGACCCGGTCCACTATTCTGCGCCATAGCTCCATCTTCCTAGCTATGGAGGTGTGCTGCACCTGTGATCCGAATAGCTGTGGCTCTACCCGGATGATTTCCTCCACCATGACCCTGAGCTCCTCCTCAGAGAACCTGGGGTGTCTTTGCTGTGCCATGGGGTGGTGTGGGTGATGTGTGGGGTAGTGTGTGTAGTGATAAGTGGGGTGATATTTAGTGGTGTGTTGTGAGAGGTGCGTGGAAGTTATGTGGGTGATGGTATTGTGTGCCTGTGGATGCTTGGTAGTTGTTTGTAGTGTCTCTCTCTGGCCTTCTCTCTGTAATTTTGTCGTAGGGGTTTGTGGGTTATGTGGGTGTGTGTTTTATATTGTAATGGGTGTGTGGGAGTGGTGTGTGTATGTGTCTCAGGTGTGTGTATTTTGAATTGTCCAATGTGGTAGTGTTTTGTAAATGTGTGTGTATTTTGAGCGCGGCGTTGTGTAGTGCCGATGGAATACCGCGGTTGAATGACCGTCACGTGGATTCGTGTGTTGTGATAGTGTGGGCGTATTTCTGTTGGCGTGATGGTGGAGGTTTTGTTTTCGCCAGTTTATCACTGACCTTTGGTGTGGCAGACTTGTGAGGGTGTCTGAATTTTGGTGGATTCTGAGCAGTGGGTCATAATGACCGTGGCGGAATTCAGCTGCCACGGCAGTGTGTTGGCGGTTTTCTGCACGGCGGTAAACGGATTTTGCCGCCAATGTTGTAATGAGGGCCAAAGTATTGTGTTGTGCTCTCTTTCCCACGTATGCCTACAACTAGAGATAAGATGTGTCACTTTCGAAATTTAAATGCCTGGTAATTCCCATATAATTTACCTGACAGATAAATACAATTTGGACCACAAAAAGCTGTTGGGACAGCATAGTTTTCCGGTCCACTTTCACGCCTTTTAACCTTGATCCTACCTCAATGAAACAATGGCTATCTCATTATCTTACATAGTGGGATGTGTGTTTGTGGCTGGGACTTAGATTACAGGATACGCTGCAGGAGGGCTCCTAGAGCTCCCAAAATAATGTTGTCCCCATACTCTGATGGCTGGCACCTTTTTCAGAATAAAACACCATCAGTTTGCTATTCTAGAAAGGCCTTGAATGGAAGTTGAATACGATTTTTTGTAACATCCTAAGTATTCTTTCTTTTCATGCCAGTTAACCCTTTGATTGTTTTAATGATCATTTTGAAATAATTGATAACAATCCAAAATACTTTTAGATTATTTCCCCTTGTAGTATTTGTTTTTACTTCATATTTCAATGGGAGAAAACTCCTGCATTTTCTGATTTTCACAATTTTCTGATGACCTTGACACAAAAATTATGGTCATACTAAAATACTGGTAAAACACACAGGACAAAAAACCTTTATGCCCGAATGCGAACCAGAGTATGGCATACAAAATCAGAACAGAGGTTCTGCAGGTCTCATTTCAAAATAAGTCTGTTCCATACGTGTGAATCAGTAATTAACACACTTTTAACGCGAATGTTCAATGTGAGTACTGTTTCTTATTTCCAATTATTATATGAAGGACAATCCCTGAGTTGGTGGAGATATTTCGACACAAACAGATCAACTGGGTCGCCACAGGACAGAACCACGGACTGGCAGAACACCTCAATCTTGTAAACCGTAAACTCACATAATGAGGTTGCCAGAACGCAGGGCCAAATCAATGGCTAGTTATCAAGAAAAACGAATCCTTCTAATATTTCAGAAAAACAATATCTGGGTCATTCTGTACCAGAACGCCATAGCTGCCACAGTTACAACAGCACTGCTTCCAGACAATGAAACTGCGTGACCTGGACATTGTTTTTCCGAAATATTAGAAGGATTAGTTCATCTTGATGACTAGCCATAGTTGCCAGTAAGCGTTCCATTGATGGAGTCAACAAGAGCACTGTGGATATAAAGAGGACAGTCCAGGGTGGGTGGACCAAGACTTTGGCAGTTAGGAGTATGCTATTGACCAAACGCTAAATCAGGCCCTAAGTTTTTCATATGAATACATGCAATAAGAACATATACATAATGATTTGGCCCACCTCTGAGCTCCATACCACTTTGCCACTTGTTTTTGCTGAGTGCTGGGAAAGGAGAAATTCCGACTTAAGGGTTACAACAAATACTAACGTCAAAATCCCAAGTCTCTACACTCCTGCCTCACACATACATCATCAGACTAGTGAGAGGAACCAGTACACATGGAAAATAAAAACATTTGTAAACCTAATGTCAACCTTTACCATAAAACATTTATCAAGCGGAAATAACACACTCCATAGTTCAAACAAAGAAAGTGTAGTACGTCACAAAATATCATAGTTTACCAAAACGTCTAACAAATCACCTACCATTGCCTGGTGACATATTCTCCGGCATCCATTATTCAACAGTTTTCGGGTACAAATACATACAAGAGAATACATCTGTGTCACTGTTAAGCCTGATGCAGTTCTGAATGAGCATCCTTGCTTTGATAAAACTCTTGCGTCCATCAGTAAACAACAGTTCAATATCTTGGGAGAAAACCTACAAAAACACAATGATGGTAGTAACAAATTTAGCTGCCACTTAGAAAAACAACCATTTTTTGGTTCATGCATTTGTTTAAACAGCCACATAACAACAGGGTCCCATCTCAGCTTCTTTGGCCCTCAAAATCACACCTCTATCTGAGGTTAAGAACTTTGGAGTCCTAATGGATTAGGCCATGATTCCGATCCCCACTTATGCACTTTCCCAACAATATATATGGGAGCAATTTGACCTCAAAATATTTTAGACTGAGCCTGAAGTTATCATAGGTTCTCTACTGAGCTCTAGATTATAATTGACAAGATAGTATTAAAAGTAATTTTAAGTTCAATTGTAAATGTTTATATCTTTTAACTTGCATGAAAAGTCTGACCACTCCAAATGATAAAGAAACATTAAAATCCATACTCTATAATAAGTATGTACAGATTCTAGATTTGAGCAGAGGGCTGCTAGAGGTACAATGTGTATAAATGAGATGCAATCTGAGGCTGCTATGCCGTAGTTGAATGCAGACTTTTCAAAGGGAATCCTCCACAGACCTACCTATGTGTTCTTGGAAGTGAAAGAAAGCTGCCTCGCTTTACCGGACCCGGGGTATTTTTAGTGTTGGCCACATTCACCATCTGCCTGTGAGGAGGAAGGAACCTGTGTTCCGATCTTATGTGACCTTCCATTGGTCTGATGTCTATAACACTTAGAGGTGCTCCCAAAAGAAAGTAAAAGAAGCAGCTTTACTTCGGAAGACGCCTTCTAGCAACTTGCAAGACGTCGCTGTGATCTACCCCCTCTTACTTAAGAAAATTAGGGAGTGTTTGTCAGTGAGTACTGCATTAAACTCTAAAGTAAGAGTGCCCCTAGTTGGCAGAGAGTTATAAGGTGAAAACTCCCAGTGAGCAATAGCAGATATTTAAGGCCACACAAACAGTTTCCATGTTAACATCTTAACTTGTTATTCAGCTGTATTGTGAGAAGCCCGAAGGAAACGTGCATGTCACCATATGGAGGTTCCGTAGCATCCTGCTACTCAAGGAATTTTGAGAAATGGCTGTTTCTTTCCTTCAAAGTGTGCCTTGGATTATTTGTTGCTATCCCATGGGGCACTGCCTGGCCACAGGAGGTGCGTGCTTTAATTGACAGACTCCTGTGACAACATGCAAGAGATGTCAGCATTAATGACATTTCTTCAGTCATTTGGAGTCATTAGGAGAGCTGGTCTTCGACTTTAAGAAGGGTGAGGAAGGATTTGTTGCTCATTTAGAAGCTATAGGTGGTGACCTCTTTACAGGGAAAAGGAATCTGGCAATGCTGAAACATTGTTTGAGAGCAGAAGGTTGCCTCTTGATAAAGTATTTATCATGTGGGCTACTTGATAAGGAGGATGATGGGACGCATGACTGGCATTGACATGCGCAAATTAGTTGCCAAATATGGAAAAAAATGTAGTTGACAGACAAAGTTTTTGGGAAGAACTCAAGTGCCATGGGAACTGGTGGATAGTTATGTGGCAGCGTGGAGGCCACTTGAATTAATATGCAGCTATTGTGCATTTCACAATGAAATGTTAAGATACCAGTTGTTTGGGGAGACCAACAGTAAATTGTTGTTGACATGGGATTTAATACTAGATAGAGCAAAAGAAATGCCATGGCAGGTGGAAAGCTTTCAGAGCATTTGGGAATTATCTGTAGAAGAACAGAGTACAGCGAGAGAGATGAAATTATGGGAGAAATGGTACAGTAGATAGAGTCGTGGAAGGCTGAAGGAGGAAGTGTACATAGGAAATATTGGTGCATGGAAGATGCAGTGGGATAGTGCTGCAGATCCAAATGACATTTAATGACAGAAAAGGTATGGCCTGCCTTCTCATAAATGTGCACTTATTGCAAAGGTGAATAACATTTTCCTGGGATATGCAGCGGTCAAAAGAAAGTAGAGGAATTTCCTGCAAAATGTATTCTGTACATCTGTTCATTAGCTTTTAGCAAGTCATATTGTTTGAGCAGTATAGCCTCAAATGCTGTGGACACAATGTTCTCATACAAAAATAATATGACCTATATATTGACAACCAAAACATTGTGAAGGTTAGTATAGGTTCACTATTCTTAACTCCATATATATGTACCTAAACAAATATATCTTCAAGTGTCATAAGGACTCCCATATAATAACGAGACTAATGGATTTCGGGCTGGAGCACCTCTGCTTGTAGACGACTGAGTCACTCCTATACCAGTTGCCAACTGTCAGCCCAATCCTCCAGGCTCCCTAGCAGCACCTCACCCAAACCCAAATGATAAAGGTGATTTGTGGCAGCTTAGCATATGGAACTCTGAAGACCCGTCAGGGAAATCGCAGTGAACAAGCCTTACCCTTTTCTGTGCACATATAAGTCTCTTACTCACACATAGGCAAGGAAAAAGATGCAGAATAGTTTTCAATACATTTATTGAAAAGACTGCAATCTACGGTAAAATGCATGAGCTCCAATGATTAAGATAATAAGGAATAACAAAATCAGGATTGTGAAAATCAGAGATGAAACAACCCCAACAAATTGTACTGACATGAATATACAATTCCTACTCAGAAACTAATCTCTAGTCCCTAGCAATAGCATGACGGTGGAAGCCAGTGTCCATGAGAAGCACAACCCACCCCCGCTACCTTGGTATAAGGCCAGGCCTCCAGTCTCCAGATCAAGCCTAAAGGCTGAAAGGCTGAGGTTGGCCACAAACCAGCATGAAGTACGGATGAAAAAGCCTGCCTGGAACCCCCTCTAATGCCCTTTGTCCCACAACATGTTTCTATGGGGGACATGTTTTGTTCTTGCACAGAAGCCTGATGCAAGTATGTAACTAAGCGTTGGAATGTGAGTTGAGGTGACACAGTGATGAAGCCAGAGAAATACTAAGGGAGAAAGCACCTGAGAACAGAGTACACCAGGTAGGTTCAGGCTGTAACTGATACAACCTTACCAGCAGATGAAGGAGCGACCAAGCTAAATAAGGTAGACAATGCAAGACAGAGGAAACAAGGAAGGGAAGGGGAGAACAACAAAGATGCAGACAAGGAGCAAATGGTGGGCAATAAGTATGAGTCAGAGAGCCATGCAATGAAGAAGTTGCAAGGCAACTAGTCACTGTTTCTCACAGATCTTAATTTATCAGGAAGCTCCTACTGTCTTTCAGGGCTTCCCTCTGATTAGTCTCTTGGTGGCCTTGACCTGGAAGGCTTGCCTGTTATCTTAGTGCCCAAGCCACCACTGACCAGCCCTCCAATTCCTCCAATGTTGCTTCTTATTCTCTCCATGCATGCCTGTATTCTGTGGCTGTTGGCCTAATGCCTCCTGATACCGCCGCCCCTAACAACATGGTACTAACAGCATTTGTGAGACAGCGCTGTTACCAGGACCTTGTTTTAGGCTACTTAAAGATTCTCAGGTAGTAATAAAACCTGAAAGTGACAATTTTCTTTGAAAAACTACTTATTTCTAGAGAAACAGAAACTGTAAGAGAGGTCTGCCATTTGGAAACTGATCTTGACTATTGTGCCAGAAATCATAGTGGAGCCATAAGGCTTCTTCTACTTCAAAGAGCTGTGTTTAATTGCTTGAGACTTATGATAAGTTAAATCCAGAAGAGACAGTTGCATTGGTGAAACCAGTGGTGCTCCTTAGGCAGTGGCCTGATAAATGTTGCCAGTGGGGAGGTATAGTTAGGATTGTGTTTCCATAGGAATGTTTTGTTTGCTTTTCTAATAACATTGGTGCCGTTTGACAAATCTTCACAGAACAATTTAAAAAATGTCCTTTCACCTCAGCTCCTTCCTAGAAAGTTTTGAGGTGATCCATCAAGTGGGGGCCAAGAAAAAGGGGCAGGGTCCCAAAACGTGTTTTCCTATTCCTTTTCCCATAGAAATTTAAACACAGATACATCGCAAACTGCTGAACAGATTTACACCAAATTTGACAGAAATCTAGATCTTGGTCCACAAAGTGTGCTTTATCTGCTTTGGCGTAAAGCCATTCAGTAGTTTTTGAGCAATTAAGGCTCAAATAAATTACATATTTCACACTGGGGAGGATCAAAGGAGCAGACAGATTTCGAGATGAAATATGATTGGCTACCACCACATCAACAACAATTTGGCAGTAGCCATCTTAAGATTCAGGACTGAGACCCAAGTCCTAGGAAGAATGACAAAAAAATATATAGGGGTCAGCGTAGAGATATCCTGCCCCGTATAGCTGGTGGGCAGGGTTGGTCCCAGAGAGAGACATTCTTGGGGACAAAACTAATTTTTTTTAAACAATTTTGCTGCAAATATATGGTGGATCTGCAGATTTTTTTTTTTAAGTGTGGGCTCCCACACTTTTGAAAATGAACCTGAGGTGAGCCCAGGGGTGTTGAGCAATGCTTTTTAAAGGGGAGGGGGCATGCCGCCACCCTCCTTGTGCCGTCTTTAGGCCCAGGACTCTCCTTGAGCCTCATTGAGGCCCCAGGGACCCCATTCTGCAGGGCTTATTCACTTTTGAAGGAGAGGGGTTGTGTAGCTACGCTCCCCAAGCCTCTATCGATCCTGGGAATCCTATCTTTGAGGATTAATTTTAATGGGAGTGGTGCAGCCCTCCTCCGCAAGCCTGGGGACCCCAGCCACATGGCCGTATCCTCTGCCCCAAGGATCTCATCCCCAGGACACAGTTTCCCTGTCCACAAGAATGCAGGCAGGGAAATTTGTATGCTTCCACCCAGCAGGAGCTCCAAATATGCTCTTGCTAGGTGAGGAAACATAGAATGCTCCCGCCCAGTGAGTGCAGAGAAAAAAACTTGCTCCCACCAGATGGAAGCAACGTTGGCTCCTGCTGCACCTAGGATGAGTGCATGCAAGGAAGCCGGTGGGGCTGCGGGGGGAATGGGGCTCTCCCTGCAGCCCCCAACATTGTGTGTTGTGGATGCCATGGATGGACACTGAGGCACACACATTAGGCCCAGGGTGGTGGTGTTCTTGGGAGCTGTAAAGCTTAGTGATGGGGTTCTGTGCTCTCTTTCCATTAAAAATGAAATATGGCCCTGGAGGATGGGATCCCTGTGGTATGTAAAGGCATAGGGTGGAGGCCACATTCCCCACTCCCCAAGGAAGAAACAAAAAGAATTGCAGGCTACCGCCAGCACTCCACAGCCCCCAACAAAAAAATAAGTATCTGGGTGTCCCAGGTGGGCACTAGGACACCAAAATAAAAATACAATACAAAAATGTATAATAAATGAGAGACAGAAGCTGCTCCTTGAAGGGCTGCTCCATTAAATTGCTTTTTGGAGCTCAGTGATGTCCTTATAAGGGGCATGAGCACCACCAAGCAATTTTTGTAATGTTGACTGGGGTTGCAGAGAGTGCAGCAGCCCTCCCCTCCAGCAACATAAAAAAATATTGTAAGCCTCCTGGGACATTAAAACCATGATCCCAGGGAAGCTTACCATATTTTGTGAAAGAGCTGGAGCCTTATGCTCTTCAGCTGGAGTGCAAACCCCCTTCTGATTGGCTCTATGGCTACAGTTTATGGTCTGAAAAAGACATGTTTGATGTTTTTATTTACAAAATGCATTATTGAAGATGTGCTTTGATAATCACTATCAACATTGCATTGTGTAAATTCCTAAAATGTACTTTTGATTATAGTTATTGGTTACTTTTTGACAAAACTAATAGGTCTGCTATATTAATGTTGATGTGCTAACCCCTTGATAAGGCCAATAGGACCCCTGCTTTTTATATTTTGGTGTTTTGACCTTTAAAATGACACTGTCTATACACGGCCAAAGGCTGTGTGCGGGAGTGGGTTGGGCACCAGAAAGGAGTTGAATAGATGTTATAGTTAGGTGAAAATGTCAGTTAAAACACACCATTTTAAAAGAGCAAAACTACTGAAATTAACCAGTTACAGTTATCTCGAGTAAATATAACTTGTGCCTAAAGTAAATATATCTTGTGCTCACTATGAACTGCTAATTACCTAAGGTGTTCTATGACATATTTTACAACATCACTGCAACATCTGATAGAAGATTATTGATGACAGCACTGTACATGGTGGGTACACAAGTTATAGTTGCTTTAGAACACAAGTTATAGTTACTTGAGATAACTGTAAACGGTGAACTTCAGTGGTTTTGTTAATCTGGAAAGGGCTAGGGCAAGTCCTGCTGTGGGGATACAGACTCAAGGTGCCACCATTAATGTCAACATCATGAGTAGAGACCAGATTGGTGCAGTTCTGTGGATGGAGGATCAGCTTGGCCAGAATGTTGAACTTCAAAGGCCCAGAATAAACTCAGGAAGGCCCAGAATGAGATCCTTAAGGCCCAAAATGATCCCTTGGAGTGTCAGCTGATGGCCCACACTTTACAATCTGAATTGGAGCAGGATGTCTTCAAGACACTGTCTGTAGCAATGGTAGCAATGTATCATTTTGCTGCTTTCTGTGGTCAAGCACCATCTACTGCCAGCAACCCCAAAACACTGGTGTTTCTATAGCAGGCTGATCTGTGGAAAGTGGGACAATGGGGCACATGGAGCCAACTGTTACACTCCCCCCAACCGTTGACACTCAGGGAATTTTAGTGGCCCTCATTAGGGAGTGTTGATCTGGCATGGCTGAGGACTGCACCAATAGACACAAAACCAATGTCCTAATGTGAGTGCCTGGACTATTCATCTTAAGCCTACACATTTCCCAACTGCTCATGGACTGTTATCTGGAATAACATTATAAGTAACTGTTGGTTCATAATTAATTTCTCATACAACATAAAAACTAACTTATTTTCAGAGAATCTGAAATTCAGGATTTCATTAAATATCAAAAAGGTAACCAGTAGAACTAAAGGGTGTAACACATGATTTAAAAGAAGCATTGTGTTATACAAACATACACACTTTTTTTAAAATATAATTAAGCATATTTGCCAATCATTTAGTAAACAGACACACTACACATTGAATCATAACACAAAATTGTAATTAATGTCATATCAGTATGTACAAGTGTACCTATAGTGAAAGCCCTGAAGAGAAAAGGACACAGGAAGAACATGTAAACATATTTCTCTATTTACAAGCTATGCAGAGAACATACAACATTGGAAAGTATAGGCTCAAATAAAAAATGCAGTATGAGAAATATAACAAGAAAAATATGACTTGTACTATGGAAGATACATAATGGTTTCACCAAGTGTGAAGATATAAAGTCAGAGTTGCATTTAGTTTAAATCTGGTCCTCCAAATACATTAGCAAACCAAATGGTAATCTTCAGCCAACTATTGGGCAGTCCACATGTTTTCTGACAATATGCTCAGATGCAATCATAAACGATGTCAAATTTCAACAGAAACACTGCAGCTAACACCATCAAGTCCAAGTTCTAGACTTTGACACACACACTGCATGGATTAAGTACATTAGATAAAACTGTTAATTAGCATCACTCTGTGGCTGAGAGGAAGTGTGCTGCTATATTCAGAAATATTCCACCATTAGTAAGCAAACTTGTACTGCAGATCTCTCTATAACTTGTCCCAGTGAAACTACCCAAAGTATCTACCTATGACTTGCTAGTGCCCCAGCAGATGACAGGATGACACGACTTAGGAAGAATTAAGCAGACATATTAACACATGTTTGATTGAATTTACTTTGTCATTTGGATATCTTACTTAAACAACCATCGCCAACCGTCAACAATTGTCATATAGCATACTCATCATTATATGAAATATATTGCCAATGTACACTTGTACATTCAAAACACAAATTAAAAAAACAGCCTGAATGTGAAGAAAACAAACCTGCAATATAATTAGATGATTGGTAGCATACATTTTTAAGGAAGATATTTCCACAAGGAGTAAAAACGAACAACATTTTAGTTACAGTCACTCACCATCAGGCAAAGATGTTTTCAATGGGGTTGAAGTTCTCACCACCAAGAGGGTGAGAGAAAATATGAACTGTCACAAAGCCTCCCTGTCCAAGTCATATATCACATGATATGCGAAAGATAGTCAAACACTGATATCAGTGCCAAGGGCTTCAAAAGATAATGGATAAGGACACCTCACACATATTTTGTGACATGCTTCCTCATAAATGTCCTTCTGTCACTGGGACAGATTCTAATAATTGGCGGAGTTCAGTATAAGAATGAACTGAATAACTGAAGGGATCCAGATAAACTGGAAATACCTCTGTGTAAAACAAAAGATATTTCTTTTGTTAGTGGGCATTTTGAGTATGGTTAAAAGAAAGCATGGGATATCTTTGAAATCAATTGTTCACACATGCACTATCAATGAGTAACATGTTTTGACTATTCCCAGTGCCCAAATAGGTCAGGGGCTTCGCCAGGGCTGAGCTGGTCCCTACCTAAAGGGCATACTTTGTCATGTACCTATATTTTTTACAAAGATGTAAAGCTCTCTTTCCTTCTTTATTAATAATGAATATTGATAAAGATATGATTTTATATAAAAATGGGGCTGACAAATACTGGAATTTAAAATTTACTACATCAATATTATGCTTACTAGCAAACATACATTGCGATTTCCAGGGTGTTAAGTAGATTCACTATGAAATAAAATAAGGCAACCAAGAGGGTAATACATATACACTTTCTCAATTGCACAACTTACTCTAACTTGGATTAGAATTCATTTCATGGTCATGAAGAGGGACAATTCTCTCTAGTCAAATTATTTTCTGTAAAGTTCAAAATTCAGACAAACATGAAATATAATAACACATGCAGTGCCGCTTTTTCATGGTACAACCTGTTTACCTGGCGTACAAACGATCAGAATATTTTGGACATTAAAAGACTTGTACATCTTGAAAGATATTGCTTTTTTTTATGCCTCAGCAAGGAGACTGGTTCCAGACATTTATTGTTCATGAAGTTGCACTTACTGGTCATATCCATGAATACATTTACTCAGAAACCCAACTCCACTTCAAAACATTCTTGTTCCATAAAACTCATTTCAAGTATCACAGAGTGTGGTGGCTACCCAAGTATTACCATTTGTGTACTGCAATGTGTAAAAAGCAAAAGTTCTGAGTGAAATTGTTAGGTCAAAGCCTGAAAGGTTGTACAGTTCAACCTGTACTTCTTAATGATGTGCCCTTCGACAATGGTTTCTATGTCCGGGCATGGTTTGTACACACTCTCATAAGATTGATGTATCCTTCTCCATCTCAATGCATTTGCAACACATGCGTGCAAAGTGTCAATGTAATATGTTCACACATATTACACAAATATTAAAATTGAGCATGTCATAATAAAGCACACACATGTTTATAAAGACTGTGAATATTTGTTATGGCTTTTATCTATGATCTATATTTATTAAAAAAAATATATGAACATTTTTTAAATAACATTTCCGAAATCTCACCCCAACGTAAACAATGTATCACTCTTGATTTATTGGGGTAAAATAACTCATATTTTAAAATAACAATCAACAGATTATCTCAAACATTTTCATAAATGTAAACAATAATGAATGGAATGGTCAGATAATGTTTTTCATTTGTATTATGTTTTCACTATCATTTTTGATAAATACATCAAGGTTTCCACAGATATACATCTACTGTGTGTATTGGGACATTCCAGTTGTTATTGACAGATGTTATGTCACGGATGACTGTCTTCTATATTGTCAGCGAGAGAAAGTGGATTATTAGTTGGGGTGATGGTAGTCCTCCATAAGTAATAAAGGCCAGATGCACAACCGTATGTTTTGCAACTCGCTACAACAATGTCACAACACTGTTTGAAATTTCCCATTGGTGTCACAACTGATCTGCCTCATCAATATTCATGAGATAGGTCGTAATTTGAGAGCCCATTGGAAATGGCCACACTCACAGGGATGGTGGCCTGCTGGAAACAGCAGACCAACATGTCTGTGACTACGTTTTTAAAAAGCTGTTTTTTTTTAAATGCAGCCCGTTTTCCTTAAAGAAAAATGGATGCATTTCAAACAAAAAAATTAAAAGTGTTTCTTTCCATGCTATGAAAAAATATTTTTGCTTCCATTCACAAAGGGGAAGAGGTCCCATGGGAAACCCTTCACATTTGCGAATGGGTTACCACCAGTTCGAAATTGGTGGTAACTGCGATTGTCTTGCAACCACTATTGCGGTCACAAAACAATTATACATGCCACTGCGACTTGCAATTAGGAAGGGACGCCCTTGGAACGCCCATACCTCATTGAAATGCCGGCTCACAAAATAGCGATGGTACAGAAAAGGCCATTTTGCTGTTGCAAAGGGCGAAATTAATCATTTGCGACTGCAAAATTGCATAGGGCATTCGGCGCAATGTCACTATTTTTGGCAGATAAAGTTAAAGTTTCAGTAATTTAAACCTAAACTCAAGCCCCTGGTAGCTATGGTTCAGACCAGACAGGCTTAACTTAAGAAAATGTGTAAAATTTAGAAGTACCAAAATAGTTACAAAGTAAAAAAACAAGACAATTATAATCCCACTCCAATGAATATAAAATAGTATAGAGAAGCTTTCAATGAACAAAATGACATAAATCCATTAAGGGGAACCAGAGATATGATTTTGTAAGTTTTAAATTAATATAGTGTAAAAAAGCACAAACCGCCAATTGTGACCTGGGTGAAGGTAAATTTTAAGGCTGACCACGATGGAGCACAGGTCGGATACGGGGCCCAGGTAGGTCCCAGTCAAATAATTATTTTCTGACTTAGAAGTGGTTCTGAGATGGTAAATCCTCAGTGGGGCACACCAGCAGGCTGGATCTGAAGATAAAGCCATTCATGAATGTGGGAAAATCTCTGAATGGAGAAAGGCTGAACTTTGTGCCCAGGAAGCCATCAATGTCAATTTGATGCTGCTCGGCATCAGACCTGGTGAAGATCTCTACCTTCAGTCGTTCTCTCTTTCTTGGACGCTAGATTCCTTCAGAGGGGCAGAGCAGCAAGCTGTAAATGATGAGGGGTTGATGTCATCGGACGTCACTCAGCGTTGGACCCACTGAATCAGATTTGCTGTTGCAGAGAAGAACGTAGCTGGAAATGTGGCAAAATCAAGCCCACCAGTGATGCACCCTCAGCAGAGCAGACTGGTTCATGTCTTCTGTTTCCAAAAAGCTTGAAAAAGTTATAAAGTTCCAGGTTTTTGGGTTAGGCAGGAAAAGTATACTTCAACACTTATTTAAGAGTCCCAGAATCTTAGGGACAACAATGAGGGGGCAGGACTCACTTCACCTGTAGAGAGCAGGGTAGGTCCAGTTGGTAGTGGATAGTGATGCTCTTCTTACAGTTTTTGTGTACCAGCAGCTTAACAGGAGGTCAGCCAACTGACCCTTGGAGTCTACTTCTGAGTCCTGGATACAAGTAAGAGTGGTTTCAGCCGTTAGGGTCCTAACAGCAAGTGCAGTACTACTTCTGCCTTCCACAGATCCACAATGTTCAGAATAATGTACTATGGTTACCACGCTTATGCCCAGTGCCAGTATGTTGATGGGGGAAACACCTGGCCATGTTCTAACCAATGGAGCAAAGGTTCAGAGGGGTGACTTTAGCCACTTCTGCATCACTTCCTATGTGTTTTACTATAAACTAACTCACAGTGCAACTCTTTACCTAAAACCTTTCTTCTCCTGTGCAGAGCTCTCTGTGCTCACCATAGGGTGTATCTATGGCACTGCACAAACACTCACTTATAGTTATTCAAAACCCATTCTGGGGCCATTTCCTCTCCCACTGGGATTGGTGTCTGGCTGGCTAGTAGGACAATAGATGGGCAGGCCCAGGTGTAAGCTACTTTTGCCAGTGACGGAGGAGGCATCCTATGAAGTTAGGTAAGTGCCTGGGCACAGCCCAGATGACCATCCTGTCAGGGAAAGGTTAACTCCTCTCTCTTTGTCTCAGCTCTGTGAACCCCAATACACCTAAACAATGAGCCATTCAGCTCCCGGGTGACAGTGAGCACTGGCTGAAGGCAACATTTGGCTCAGGCAGGAAAATGACTACTTTCTAAAAGTGTCATTCCCAAATAGTAATATAAAATCTGACTTGACCATTAAGTTGGATTTTAAATTACTATTAAAGTGAATCATTGAATCATTTTTCTAGCTACTGCCAAACTGAAGTAAGGCATTATAAGTTGTCATGCAACCCTGTGCTTCCCTATGGGAGAACCAGACTTGCCACATTGAAAAATTACTGTCAAGGATTTTCAGGGCCAGGGCATGTGAAACATAAAATATATAAGTCCTATCTCTTAGATACAATACACCCTATCCTACATTTAGGGCCTACCTTAGGGGTGACTTACTAGTATTACGAATGAAGGTTTAGACCTGGCAAAAGGTTTATTATGAAAGGTCGAACTGACAAATTAAATTTGCACACTAAGGGCCTGATTACGACTTGGGAGGAGGGGATTACTCTGTCCCAAATATGACAGATATCCCGCCCGCCGAATTACGGGTTCCAAAGGATATAATGGACTTGTAATTCGGAAGGTGGGATATCCGTCACATTTGGGGCAGAGTAATCCCCTCCGCCGAAGTCGTAATCAGGCCCTAAGTCTGCAGGCATAGAAACATGCTTTGCATGTCATGTCACTCTAGTGGTGGCTCAATATGCTCCACAGTCCACTAATGACATTTAACTTATAGGCGCTATGTACACTTTTGTACCATATAATAGGGACTTACAGGTAAGTTAAATATGACAATTAGGTGTACAGCCAATTCAACATGTTTGATGGATCAGAGCACATGCACTGTGGCCTGGATGGCAGTTAAAAAAAACCTTCAGTATCAGTTTAAAAAAAATTGGTGTAACCCTACAAAAGAGGTATTGTTTTACATGCCTCCCCCCCCCCAGCTTAAAGGTGAGGAACAACTCTTTCATGCCCTTGACAGTTCTCATCATCTATACGGAAGAACCTGGAAAGGCCATCTGCATTGGCATGGTCAGTCCTAGGGTGGCGCTTTACTGTAAACTCCATACCTCAATAGCTTGAGGTTGTCCCCTCTCATCTGTATGAGCCATCTGAAAGACCTGTGGTCACTTTGATCTCTGAGTGAGTCCCAAGTAGGTAGGGTCTCATCTTCTACAGAGGCAAAGCCACAACAAAGGTTTCCCTCTCAATGGCACCATTGCTACTCTCTGAGGGGCAGTCACATTCTAATAAAGGCAATTGGCTGATCTTGGCCCTCATCATTTAGCTATGATAACACTGCCACAACTCCTTGTCCATTAGCATCAGTTTGGATCACAAACACCTTGCAGAAATTGAGTGCCTTGAGTACAGGTACCGGACACAGTGCCTCTTTGAGGGTGTCAAATGCCTTTTAACACTCCTTGATCCAAATGACTTTCTTTGGCTGTTTCTTTGAAGTCACCTCTGTCAGAGGGGCTAGAATGGTGCCATACACCTTTGCAAACCTTCTCTAGTAACCTATCAGACCTAGGAAAGCTGTAACCACAGTCTGGGTTTGGGAGGTTCCAAGGACATGATATTATGGATCATGGGCTGGAGAAGCTGCACATGGCCCCACCAACTTTGCAGCCCAGGTACACTATAGACCTCTGCTGCATCTGCCACTTGCTGGCCTTTATAGTTAGGCCTACCTGCTGCTGGGCCTGAAGCACATCTCTGAGCCCCAATCACAAGTAGTGGAACTAAGGGAACCTTGTGTGGCCTTCCTGTCTTGCCACTGGCTTGACAGATGGTACAGGAGCGAAAGAACTCCTTCTCCCTTTCCAACATCTTGGGCAAGTAAAAGTAGTTGACCAACCTGTCCTAGATTTTGGTCTGTTTCAAATTCCCAATCCAGGGTCTGAGCTGAAGCGGAAGGCCCTGTACTGTTGGGAGACCACAAATCTCTTGGATGCCCCAGGTTTTGGGTCCTTAGTATCACTGTACAGGACACCATGCTCCTAGTATATCCTGTGGGTTTTGCTGGCAGTCACTTGACTTCACCCTCGTGCCAAAGGTGTTGAAGGACTGGGCATGTTCTCAGTGCTTGGCAACTTCCCTGGAGGGTGCTCCTGCTTCATGCAATACAGAGATCTCTTTTCTCCTTTCAACTCCAGACCCTCCCACTGGGGTTGAGATACCTTCTGGGCCATGGGAAGTTTTGAGGCTGGTTTCCCATACCCTTTGCCCTTTCTCTTGATTGTAGGAACCTGGGCCATTGTTTTAGACTCCAGGCTTCCTTGACTTCCCTGACTGGCTGTCTGGACCCTTGTGGCCACACACTTACTCAGACTGACCAAACATTTATGCACGAGTCTTCCTTTCCACGTCACCCCAAGCAGAGGTTTCTAGGTTGTTCCTAAACAAACACTCCAGTGGAATTGCAGGGTTCCCAGCTACTTTCTTCAGGCAGTAACCCCTCCCCAATCAAAGAGGACCATTGTCATGGGAGGATACTACACCTCATTGCCAGCATTGACTACCCTATGGAGGGTATCTGGGATGATCTGCTCTGGGAAAATCAACTGGTCCATCACTGTGGTCATGTTGGCTCCTTTATCCTGCACAGTTTACCTTAGTCCCGTTGATGACTAGTCATTGCCGATACTTCACCATGCTAGAGGGTAAGGAGGACAGGGCTTAAACACCAACCCCACCGAGACTAGCATGGCTTCTGAATAACCCCTGGGGGTTCCCCTGGGCAGTCACCCACCCCAATTCCTGCATTAGCAATCCCTTGGAACTGCCCATCAATGGGGGGACTTTTTGGCACAGACTGTCTCTCTTCCTATGTACTGGCTTATGTTAGTCCCAGCCCTGCCACATTATCCAGGTCCATATTTAATGTGCTGTTCCAGTCTAGTGTTTTCTTTGAGTTCTGGGACCTATGGTCTTGTTTATTACATCACAAAAGTCTACAAGACCCAGAATTCAAAAGGGAAAACCTGGACTAGAGCAGTACGTCATTCATGAACCTGGGAAACTTGGCAGCTATGAAGTCCAGGTATACCTCAGCATTCATGGGTTCAAAAGGTTTCTTCCCCTTTGTATCTTCCCCACTTGGGTTTGGAAAAGGCACAGGACTCCCTAATTGAGTAAACATATGGGGCCCTTGAGAGAATGGCTTCTTTTTATCCTTGTTGTTTCCCTCTTTTTTTCCTGAGGAGGAGCTGAATCTCTTTTCTTTTGACCACCATCTAGGACTTCATAGACACCCAAGCCCCCTTGCCAAACTGTCAGGGATCAGACAGATTGGACTCTACTAGATGCCTGTGCAATTCTGATTGACAACTAGTCAAGATGTGTTTATCCACCAGATTATATAGCCCATCATAAGCAGTGTCTGAATTGGCTTTCACTCAGCCCTCTAGTGCCTTTAGTGAGACATCTACAAAGTCAATCCAGGATTATTGTGTGTTTTTGTATATGTCCCAGAACGTCTTCCAGTGTGATACGTTATTTTTTGCACAAGGGCATCCTTAATGTGAGTGTAGAAGTTAGCTAGTGTATCCCTCCCCTGTGTTGGTACTCACTCCCACAGTAAGTCTCTCCAATGCTGTTGACACACCCTGCGCATTCTCAATGCTTTCATAGGAAGCACACCATTTGTCAATGTTGTCCCACACCTCAAAGCTAGACACAATACCCTTGGGCAAACAAGGGTTGTTTGCCTCCCTGTATACACATTAGCTTTGCTGCCACCATCTTCAATGGGTGTCAAACCCAACCTGGCCATCTTTTCCTCCTAGGCCAATTTCTTTTCTACTAGTGCGAGTTGTTTTCCTCGAGGTTTATGGCTGTTAGATTGTCCTGGAGCTCCATTTTTGGTTGCCTGTCACTAAGCTTCAGCTGGTGGATGGCCAGTTCAGAACGACTTGTGCTGGCAGAGCCCACTTCACTTCCAGCCCTGGATGGTGCACCAAAGAATCAATGTTGGGACAGATTGCTCCCTTTTCGTCCACTTGGCAAGCTTCCTCCCAGGCTCTGAGGCAAGTCCCCAGGTCTGCCTTCTTAGAATTGTGACCCAGCTTCAGTTCTCTTGCTTTGCATAGCCCCCCATGAGATGTGTCAAGATAGGCAGCTCCTACTCCATATCCCCTTAGACTTTTAGAAGGTGCAAACATTGGAATCAAAAATAATTTAGAAAAATAAAAAAATGACTCAATCAAAGTTCTGATGACAGGGTCCACATGTAACATACACAACCAGGCTACAGGCCATGCTCCATGTACTGTGCATGTTTGAAGGCCATCTGTAGTGTGATTGACAGTCTGTGGCAGATTAGCAAATTATTAGAAAATGAGCACTCTTTTGCCCCCTCTGAACGTGCCCCCTTTTGATGGACTTGCATGAAACTCCATATAACAAGGGCAGCAGTACCTGCAAAAGATCTGACAAATTTCACACCAGTCCATGATATTTTGGATCCCACTTCAACTTTGCGCCCTTTGTCAGATCTGCCTGTAACTTGATATACTTGTATTGGGCTCACCTTGTTGAGAGCCTGTCACTTAGTATACCAATTAATTAACCTGTGTCAAAGTTATTTGCAAATTAACAATATTTTGACCCCTCCCTTCAATTTACCTGTGCTCCTTCTTGATTATTTTTTTCAGCATCCCAAGTAATCTATACATGATACGGACCTGCCAAATTTTGTACAGATCTTTGAGGCACCAAAGCTATTAGCACATCAAAGATTTTGTGACCAGCCTATTACATTTGCTTCCCTTTGACAGATCCGCATAAAATATTGGATACCAAGACAAAAATAAACATGGTAAATGTTTGCAAAATGTATTTAGTAAACAAACGCTTTTTGAGCCCCAACCCCCTTGTAAAAGTGACCATAATTAATTAATCAGCACCCATTGTAATATACTAACAATGAGCTGAACATGCTACATGTCTGACATATTTTATTCTGAATGTTTTAATCAATACCACATTTATTAGAAGATTAGTACATATTATACCAGTGGTAATAGTTCCAGTGTAGTTATGGTAGAGTCAGAGTTTCCATATCTTTCAATATAGAAGTCATTTTTGCGTTCTTATTAACTTTTGTGCCATTCTACAAATCAGCATGAAACTATCCAAAACAAATGTTCAGTCCACTTTATTTCCTTCAAATCAAGTTTCATGCAGATTTGTCAAGCAGTGGCCAAGAAAAAGAAAGGGAACCTCAAAAGTGTGATTTCCTGTTTTTATTACCATTAGGTGGTTTGTTCTTTGATACTGAAACATCGGCTCAACAGATTTACACCAAATTTGTTGCAAAGATAGAAATTTACTCAAGAATTGTGTTTTTTGGTGGTGTAAAGTCATTCAGTAGTTTATGAAAAGACATTTTAGGCATATCATATATAATTCGTAGATATCCAAGAATCAAGGGGCCCGATGTATCAAGCAATTTTGCATTCGCAAACGGTGCGAATCGCAAAATTTGGTCGTTTGAGAATGCAAAAATGCCTTTCAAGATGTATGAAAGGCATTCGCTGTGCAATTTTAAGGAATTGCAAAAATAGCAATTCCTTAAAATTGCGCCCCATTTAGAGAATCGCAAATTACGATTCTCTAAGCAGGAAATCGCAAATAAGGAATTCCTATTTGCGATTTCCAAAGCACATGTATCAAGCATTTCCTAAATGCGAATTGGGTATTTAGGAAATACAATTACCACCAAATCCAATTTGGTAGTAAGCATGTGCAATTTTTAAAATGCATTTTTTAAAATGACATGTAGCGCACACATGCTCCTAGGGCATGTGTGCGCTTCACATGTCTGGAAATATTTTTTTGGGGTGCATCAAATTAGGTAACACAAAACCATTTCACTTATGGGCCGGGAGGCCCATAGAGATGAAGGGAGTTCCATTCCCTAATTGTGATTCGGTAATACCGATTGCAAATTTTAAGGAATCGCTATTACTGACTCGCAATTTTGATATATTTCATTTTGCTTTTCTTAAATAGTGATTTCTTAAAATTCGCTATTTAAGAAATGCAAACTGGGAGCTTGATACATCTGGCCCCAGATCCGCTGATCCAAAATTATCTGATTGGTCATCTACAACATTAATGCAAAATGTTGCGGCCAGCATTAGAGGACTCTGGGATTTAGTCCCGAGTCCTGAAAAAAGGTAGCACAGGACGCATTAGGGGGCAGGGAGCACACCACTGACACCCAAGTCTTAGAGGTATTTGATCAAACTTTAAAAAATATTTGAATTAGTCACAGGAAAATACATTTAAAAAAGTAAGACCTGGCTGTCTGTGGCAGGAGGATACAGGGCCAACACCCAAGCCCTGGTGCATAAGGCCTTTGGCCATTTGGAGCCTAGGTAAGCCACTGGTGGATGTTTCACTGTAGAATGGGACATAGGCTAGGTCCTGTGGCCAACCCTCACAGCACACAGCTAAAGGATATGTGCAGCGGTGGTTGCCCCCCAATGGTGGGTTGGACACAAGACTTGGTATCCAACAAGGCCCCGCAACACCCGTTTCACACAGCTCAAGGCCTTGAGCAGCAGGACTTGTCTGCCGGTAGAGAGTTGGCACAGGACCTGCCCTCCAGCAAGGCTCTGATGCAAACCCTAGCCACCTGTATATGGTTGGATGCACAGGATTTTTTGATAAGTTCTATGACCAAAAACCCCCAAACTTCACTGAAAAAAACAAAGGTTAAAGAGGAGGTATCTTGTCTTTGTTATTTTTAAAAACACCCTCAGAAATTAAGCTAAAAAGCCACAATAGATTGCAGTTATGGTTTCAAATTAAAACTGAAAAACCACTGAATTTCATAAGTTATGGTTAGGACCATAACACATAACTTACCAAACAACCATGGAAACCGTAACTCATACATCAAATGCAATGCTTATGACCTCCCAATATTCATGCCAATAAATAACAACACCTAAAAGGTAAATGAAGTTAAGTAACAACACATACTGAAACCAAAAGGTAATACTATATTCATTGTCATCCCTTTTTAAGTGGTAACTGTATTGTGATATGTAATATAGTATGCACACTTATTTATAAGGTTTGCAAGTGCATCTCTCACATTAAGGGTGAGTTGCAATTTAACCAACTTGATGTATGGAAAGCAAGACGATTGGTCCAACTTGCCACCAAAAGAAAGGTACTGTTGCATATGTAACTGGGATTAGGATAATACCTCCTGTATTTTGACACTGTTCCCTGAATATTTTTTTCAATAAAAATATGGTTGTTTCCAATGTGGCAAGAGGTATAATGCACACACTTAACACTGTGCACGCACAAAATAGAAAAATTTGGATGTGAGGAGAAAATCCTAGAATTTGCACCCATGAGGCAGTTTGGAGCGTCAATGAAATAAATTATGCATGAGAATGTTGGTAGCAACGTCATCATACATTTGTGCAATCAGTGCCTCTGTTACCATCCTAAGCGCTAATTGTCTATGGGCTGATTTAGAGTTTGGTGGAGGGTGTTAATCCATCACAAATGTGATGGATATCCCACCCACCCTATTACGATCCATAACAGCCTCTGGAGATTGAAATGCGGAGAACGGGATATCCTTCACATTTGTGGCAGAGTAACCCATCCTCCAAACTCATGCCCTATGTTTTAATACTTAGAGGCCTGATTACGACCTTGGCGGAGGGGACAAGGTTTTTTGTCACATTTGTGACGGAGTAATCCACTCTGCCAAAGTCGTAATCAGGCCCTAGGATTTATTCATTTTTAACTACTTGAGATCCTCCATCATCTAAGCGCAATAAATACAATAAAAGCATACTTTCTGATGCAGCAGTAGACTCCTTAGGTTGCACTTGAGCACAGGTTGTCAGAGGTTCATCAAGATTGCAGAGAACATCTTCCACATCAATGGAGGTTGCAGACTATCCTGCACATGATTTTGATCTCTGGCTGTTCTTCCTTATAGTTTCAACAGTTTTAAATCACCTCAACTGAAGAAGGTGGTACAGGCACCCTAGTATGTATTCATTCATCGGCCTGAGGTGTTGATGCTGTTGTGGTCTGGTAGTGCCCGCTAATTGTTCTGTGCCTCCATTATGCATTCTCATACATAATGCATGGCCTAAACACCAGTTCGATATTAATGCATTAGCAAGCCACAATGATGGCCGAAGCTGCAATATAAACCATTTTTAAGTGTGTCTGTACAGGCAGGTACAACGCCAATCGATTTTACCTGTTTTTGTCATTCAGTAATTGTTTGAGGGTGGGCAGTGGCTGTGGCACTGAGATGTATCCTGGCACTTCGAATGGAAATATTTCACAAAACCAAGGAAATCTATTATCGACGCGTTTCCAGAGGTTCAGAGGGATTTCCACATTGATGATAAAATCCTCAGATTTATTGGCCAGGCTGCTAGGGATGTGGGTAGGAAACTTTACATGCTGAGAGCTGCTCATAGAGAGCAACTTTAAGACGCTAGAGGACCTATGACGTGCTTCCCTCTGCTTGCAACCGTTCGTTTTGTTTGGCCACCTCGGTTGGTCTTGTTTGATTTAACATTTGCATGGCGTCTTTATGGTCTCTTAATGGCGGGGAACAAATAGTCTCCGGGGAGCTTATCAGCTCAGGAAGCGGATGAATTCAGTGCTTGTTGAAGACCACTCCTTAAAATTCCTCGTTATTTGTTGAAATAAAAATTGCTATGCTTTCAGTTTCAAATGTTGACACTAGCACCAACTTTCTATTGAGTATGGAGTTTAAATAAGCAAATCTGTACTTGAGGCCATATCCTGGAGTTTGACAAATATTTCTCACGTTCCCAGTCCTGCCTCCCTTCTCCTCTCCCCATCTAGCTCCGCCGCCATATTATTTCTGTGCTTTCCAATAGCTTTAGACGCAGCACCATGAGGACGCACCGGAGCGAACAAGCAAACTCACACAGTAATCAAGAGAAGTATGGGGTCCGAAGACCTGACAGAAAGGTTCCAAAGAGTGAGTGTAAACTGCACACCAACTGCTTGCGACCGGTCAGTAATTTTGCAATAGGGCATATTGCAAAGTGCCCTCTTGCAGGGCACCTAAAAAATGACTTGCCTAATGAATATTAAATGGGCAGGTCGCTAGAATAGCTATAATAGCGACCTGCCTAGTTAATATTCATTAGGCTTTGCAATCACCTGTGTTTGCCTAGGAACACAGGAATCGTGGCTTACAAGAATAGTAGATCGCTATTCCTGCGTCCGTATGGGGAATCATATTTTTGAAGGCACCGGTCCACCTGAAACTGCCTGACACAGTTCTCAAAGGAATATCTGTTCTACCGTTAGAGCCATTGGAACCCCACCTCCTCCCTTTAAGGATGGGATCCCTTTCAAAGACTACTAATGTGACGACGAATATGGCCATACTTTAGGATGATATACTAAATCCGCCAGTATAAATGGGATTATCAATGGGATTTCCATGCAGTAAATGTAGTAGGGTGCATATCAAGCAGATTGTGTGGAGCAGCTCTTTCATAATAGAGTTCAAAATTGTTATACACAACTGCTTAATTCTTTGAAGCCACAAACATCCCTGGATTTCACATAAGATAAAGCCACAATAGCCTTAGGATGTCCCTCTTGACTCAAGCAGCCTCAGTGACAAGCTTCTCCATGTGGACAAGTGTCCGACGTTTGCTCATGTGTTCCAGATCAGGAGTCGGAAGCCTTTCTCACTACGCGGCTGCTGCACGGTCACTCGTCACTGTCCAGCTTCTGATACCGATCCAGCGCTTTACCAATCCCTCCTTGCCGAAAGCATAAGGAACTTAGGTCCTGATTTAAACTGTGGCAGGAAAGGAACTCAGTTCCCTCCCTCCCTGCCAACGTTATGGTATGCCCTCTCGATATTAATTCGGTTGGACCATAGTTTGATGCTGATGGAGACTACTCTGTCAAACTGGTCAGGCCATCAGAGGTTAGGCTGGTCAACCCACCCACCTGATTTAGACAGGTTGACACAGATGTTTTTCAATGCCCGTCACCACCAGGAATAACCTGTTGGTAAGGGACACTGAAAAGTGCACAACGTCACCCCACCATAGAGAAAACTCCCATAGTGAGGGGGGGGGGCGTTTTTTTTTTATTGTCAGAAGGAAAGTCCCACTTTGGCAGAGCTGTCAAAAAAATTTGCAATGTCTTCGTGGAATTTCTTGTCAATGCTTTTTAAATGTCTGCTGGGTCAAATTTTGGCAGTAAGCACCTCTGCAAGGGCACCAGAGTCATTTACTTAGTCACCTTGGAGGAGGAGGGGCCGACCATCAAAAAATAAATCAAGCCCTCAGAGACCTGTTAGATCGCACAGAGACTCACCACAATGAATATTTAAAGACCAAAAGATGCATAAAGTCAATATAGATGGCTTGCTAAAATCGGCAGAAAAAGAGGAAAATATACGTTTTCCACCAAATTCTCAGTGCACATTCAGATGAACATGGCAATTGTGACATTCATCTGCTAATCGTCTTCATGTGGACAGACCTATCAATACCTATCCAAGTGTAATGAGCTGGAAAGACAGCAGGGGTATATCCTCACTGCTACCCTGCCATGGTCTAGGCTCTGTAAAACATGAAAAGCAGTTAGGAGCACCAACAGCTTTGTAAGTTAGGGTACTGACTAGTTTACTGGAAACTAGCAAATAGTAAAATGAGTGAGTCATGTCCTTAAACCTAGTAATATGTCATGGTCCATCAGCCCAGTTTTTGAGTGAGAAAGGGTACCTACCAACCTCAGCTCCTTTACCATTAGCCAACCATTTTCTAAAAAAACATGTATTACGATTTGGATTGTGCAACCAACTTGGTAACCCTAGAAAGCACAAACTATTAATTGCATAAGACTGCCTCCTAAGAAAATATGGACAGCAGGTCCTAGCTAATAACCAAGAGCATTACCTGGTCAATATGAACAGGATGCATGAGTGTCGATTCACCGAAATGCTAGGGGTAGCGGAAGTGACATCACAGACACTTGGACCTTAATGACATCATAGAAATTGACACCATATGACCCTTTGCCATGAATTCTTCCAGTAAGGCATTGCACATCACACTCTCTTACATCCACTTACACTCATTCGTATTCATGCTCACTCACTCACCTGCATTCCCTCCTAATCTCACTCATACTTATTGACATTCAGATGCAAGTTTACAAATGCTTGCACCTTGTTTGTGTTAATTTTGTAATGCAAATCCAGTGCCAAGTGTTAGTATGGGATTTATGATCCAACACAAATCCTGATTTGCTTTGGATAGTACCCCAAAATAATGCAAAATTGTACTATGTACTGTTTTGCTTTATTTTGCGTCGAGTTGGCATTCCATGGGTCCTGCACATGCATTCCTATGCATTCACCGAGAAATGTGTGCCAAAGTCTAAAGATTCCTCGAGGCAGGCATAACTATGAAAAATGTTTTTATTTCTCCTTGTTCTTTCAACTTTGCATGTGTGGTGCATTGCACAGCACACATACAAACTGGAAGACCCTTTATAGCATAGTTTTGTACTGGAAGGAACACATGCCAGTACCGAAGCTATACTTCAGAGATCACACACACCCTTGCACTATGGCATAACGCTGTGTGCGTAGCTCCCAAAAGTGCACCAGCGCACAGGGAGAGAAACAATGCACCATATCTTGGTAGATATGGTACTGTTATTCTCTCTCCCTTTGACCCAAGGCAGTGCAGCAACTTCGGTGCAGCATTGTCTTCCGTCAAAAAACAGTAAATCTGGGTCTCAATCTCATAAAATCACACCAACTTCCTGTCACTGACTCTCACTCACTTTCACTCAAACACATGCTTACACATACAGACACAGGCTTGCACACACTCTCTCTCACATAAACACACTCTCATCCGCAAGCGTGCACACAACATCCATTTAAAAAAAAATGTACTCACCAAATCTGCCTCCAAGGTCCCCAATCCAGCTAAAAGTCCCCATTTATTATTATTGCATTAATAGTGAATAATAGTATAAAGAGAAAATGGCTGAAAATAAGGAATGGGAGCCACCCCTCTGTTCCTTGCAATCATTTTGCCACCTCTGAGTCCAGGGGTCCCAAAGGCAATGCCAGGGATTGCAAGGGGTAAGCCAGAGGTTGGAGCCGCGACACCTTTCTGACCACTAAATTATGTCCATCAAGGGATGCCCTACATTTGGTTTTGTTGCTTCTAACCATTTCCGTCATTTCAGTGCCTTTTTTTATCCAAAATATGGTCGTGAGGTCTATGACGCCTGCTAAATTAGTAATGAATGATACTCTTACTGGGTGACATTGAGTGTAGGCAGCCAACGGCGATCAGCATATAGATGCTAAACATAGGCCATGGAAGTCCCAATTGAAAATACATCATTCACATGCTTGTATATTGCGTTGCAAATGGGATGCATTTACCAAAGGCTTCCTCGTATGTTCCTTTGTGCGGCATGACATAGGCTCAAGACTCTACACATTCAGGAGACACCACATTCTTTCCTTGACTGTTAAAATACATATCTCCCAAAAACCGTGCCCTGCACCTTGCAAACAGATGATGTATGTTTTTTTTTTTAATTCTAGACACATGCTTGGCCCCACATAGAACGTTGCATTTCAAAAATGCAAAGTCCAGCCTATTAAGCAGTCTTATAGGATCTTATGACCTCTCATGATTCCTCAGGCCCAACTCTTCCATTCTGTCAGACCAGAACCCCTCACACAGTGGAGGTATGCAAGCGCTGAAAGTGGTGGAGTTCGATGGAAGCCAGAAATAGCACCACTAGGAGTATGCAAGTGAGTTGGACTTCATCCAGGAATGTTTGTGGCTAATCTCTTCATAAACATTTGAAAGAAATGGGGTGTAACAGCATAATGTACACACACAACTTTCAAATGTGTTGTCTAAAAAGACATAGATTCTAAAGGGGCACTTGTGAAATATTCCAGTACTTATAAGGATTTCCTTGCAATGCTCCCCTTCCACAGGATGCTGGGGGTTCCAGCCCCCAAAAATCTTTGAGAATTTGTAGTCAATCCATGAATTTTTATACATGTTTTTTTCTAAAACCTGGCAAACAATGTGTTGCATGTAATAGTAATTAGAAATTGTGGTAATGCAATTTCACAAAACCTCATTTTCAAAATGTATCTAGCAAATGTCTTTAATTCTATATTCAACTTTAAGTGTTTCATTCAGTCCCCTACAAGTAACTTCTCAGCCTATGCTATATTTGCGAATCTACGTTGAGGTTACACGGTGGGAAACATATCTCAAAATCTCAGGCTCCAGACGACAAAGATCTTAAAGGATCAGAAAGCACAGCCACAGATCAATCAAATAATAGGTTTACATTTATTTCAGAAATGAAATAATTTTGTAACAAACATCATCTTATCAGTTTCGGAAAAAACATATATTGTGGTACTATAGAAAAATGATAAATTTGCTGTGGTCCTCGCTATTTTTTAGGTCGAGCGTACAAGCTCTTCTGATCTGTTGTCATCTATTCTGTGAGCTTTAACCACACCCATCTCATGACCATCACTTTCATTCGTTCATGGGCTTACCTCTCAAAATTCCCTTGATTTTATTTGCCAAAGGCATGTATATGTCATGCGTTTCTAGTGTTTCGCCCTCCTCGAGAGCACCGCCCAACTTCTGTTAACATACACAGAATCCATGTTTTACGCATGGTTTCTGGACTATTTTTATTATTTTTAGGTTGGGCTTCTCTCCTGCTTCACGTTTGCCTCAGTGCCCTTGTTTCATCCCCTCTACAATGCCCCCACTCTCCTTCTAGTGGAACATCCTGTCTCGCAATGACCTGCTCGCTCTCACGGGACACGAGGCCTTAGCTTGAATGCTGCCCCTTCAGTCCCTTGCAGAACGAAGAGCTCCGCTGTTATGTCACAGCCTGGATTCTGTCGCCTGCTTTGCAGCAGGGATTGTTGGTTTCATGGCGGCTGTTGCCGGGTGCTGAGAGCTAACTTGCTGGGTGGAGGAGCGAGGGGATACGGGGAGGGCTATACAGTGCAGTCAGGGGTTTTGATGGAACAGGGGGTGGCTGATGAGGGTTATAGACACACAACTCTAGTAGCTCGTGCCTCACTACAGTGGCATTTTGGCATTCCGCTGATCCGTGGTCTGTAATCAGGAGGAACACTAGGGTCTCTACCACCCGTGTCCCTAGCCCTCTGTCAGGGTGGCAGCATGCTCTTCCAGGTACAGACTGCCACTGTCTTTGTTTCTGGTGTGGAGCCCAGTCCAGTATGGGTGACAGCCTGATAGCTGAGATCGAGGGGCAGCGCAGTCTTGACCATTGCTGGTCATCTTCAGAGCCATGACCAGTGCGCAATATCTGGTTGGGTTTCAGTGAATCCGACCAAGTGCATCGCAAGGGCCCCAGACCAGAGAGGGCCGGTGCCTGAGACAGGTCAGTGCCCTGCAGTGTATTTGCTCCACTTGCCGCAGTCAGACCCATACCACTCAAGTATGCAGAGGAAAGTGGGCAGCTTCTGCCAGTCAGGTGAAGTGGCGATGGGTAGAAAACAATTATGAGAAGACCTGGACGGACAGAACCTTAGAATGTGAATAATGGTGAATCTGCATGTTTAGTTTAGACTGAACAAGGACATTCAGAGCCCACCTGGCCCTTCTACTCCTGTATTTTGCTTTCATCACAATCTCCGTGCTGTAAAGAAACAGATATCACGGGACAGAAAGTTGAACCACAAATTGAAAAAAACACAGTGTTACCCACTGCCTTAACAACAACAATAAATGTTATTGACACGAGTAACACATTTTTAGGTCAAGCATAGCAGCGCGCATGCTCTGCTTTTGTGACCTGTTGGTATGTATCTGGGCTTTTAACAACGCCCACCTTATGCCTATAACTATCACTCGTTCCTGGGCCTGCCCTTTAAGAATCCTTTGAATACATTGGTAAAGGGTTTACGTTTGTCCTTTCTTGGGGTGGTTTAGTTACTGCCTTGGCTATCGACCCTTTTACATGATTCATTGCACTTTTGCCGATAAGTTTGACTGAGAGCGAACTTCTTTTTCCTTTTGTGTCTTTCGTTGTTGCTAATGCTCATGGCGGCCCTGGCCTGTGAATCGGCTCGCTTATGTGAAACTGTTTTACTTTTGATTTTCAAGTTATGTGGCAAGAAAAGTCCGGTTAGGAGTTTATAACGTTAGTAGCTTTAACTCGAGGAAAAACCAGACCGATTTCAGTGGAAATGCTTGTTCCTTTTCCCGCTATGTTTAAGAAAATGTTAAACCATGAACAGCGAAACACCCCCTTTTCGAATGTATTCAACAAACAGTTCCTTGGTCTTGTTGAGGGATACTACTAACACCGCCAATTGATCATGTGGGTGTGCCGCAGGCGTCCAAACTAAGATGCGTGTAACGGCGAAGCGTTTCACTGCGGGGTACTGGAAACTGTGGCAGTTTATCGTTTAGCTTGCACACATACCCGTTGGCAAGAGTGCCAGAACTGCCTTTGATATGTAGAACATACAATGTGCTCAATCGAGGGTACCGAAATAATTTCCAGTCATTTCTAATTATTAACGCTCTAAGCCGCCACTTCCAAAACTTGATAGTGTCGCGCAGGTGTACAGACCGCAATCTATCTTCAAAGTGTCACCAGTGTTATGAACTTTCCAGGCACCGAAAATATCATAATTGATGCGTTGAAACAATGCTTCAAACCATGGCCTGCTGGTCAGTCAGGCGGCAATACCAGTCGCAGACTGACTATTGCAGTATAACAAGGTTTCTCACCAGTTTGTTGGCATTATTCGCCCTGCACAGGTAGCATAGAGTTGATAATGATTTTTAATAAGCGTTCGGGTAGCTTAGGGACCGTTACCGCTCTTACTTATTCATCTTTTTTCAATTTCATATTTCAGTCTGCCGGAGCAGCCTTTCGTTTGTCGTTTTGTCGAAAAATCTGACTCACAATTTTTATTCCCCGTGTGACTCTGGATTGGGCTTTACGTTTTCTTTGACGTCAATGACTTAAATGTGATATTTTGGGCCTTATTTATACTTTTTGGTGCAAAACTGCACTAAGGCAGTTTTGCCCCAAAAAGTTTTGCACCGGCTTGCACCATTTTTTAGCACCAGCTGGGCACCATATTTATGGAATGGTGCAAGCCGGTGCAAAGGGTAAGCTAGCTTAAAAAAAAATGACATTAGGCAGTTTTGAGTCAAAATAAATGATTCTGACCAGATTAGCATCATTTTTTGACGGTAAGGGGCATATTTATACTCTGTTTGCACTGAATTAGCGTCATTTTTTTTTACTCTAATTCAGTGCAAAACTAACTCCATATTTATACTTTGGTGCTAGGCCAGTCTAGCACCAAATTTATGGAGTTAAAGTCATTTTTTGGAAGTGGAAACCTACCTTGCCTTAATGAGATGCATGGTAGGCGTTCCCGTGCAAAAAAATGACTCTATGGCCTTAACACCATATTTATACTCCCATGTAAAAATGGTGCCAGGGAGGGAGGAGGGGTCAAAAAACGGGGCAAAGCTTGCTTTGCCCCATTTTTTAAGACCTGGGTCAGGGCAGGTGTTAGGGGACCTGTGGCCCTATTTCCATGGTGGAACACCATGGAATAAGCCCAGAGGTGCCCTCCCTAGGCCCTAGGGGCACCCCCACCCACACTAGAGGGACTGCGAGGATGGGGAACCCCATCCCAGGTAAGAACAGGTAAGTGCATTTTATTTTTGAAAGTGCCATAGGGGGCCCTGAAATGGGCCCCCACACATGGCACAGGGTGCAATGGCCATGCCCAGGGGACCCCTGTCCTCTGTGCTGGCCACTGGGGTGGTGGGCATGACTCCTGCCTTTTCTAAGGCAGGAGTCATGTGGCATGGTAGGTTTAGCACCATAAAATGACGCTAATCTGGTTAGAGTCATTTTGTTTTACTCTAACCTGCCTAAAGCCATTTTTTGGTGCTAAACCCCCTCTTTCTATACTGCCAGCCCCACCCGACTAAAGTCATTTTTTAAAACTCTAGCCTACCCTTTGCACCGGCTTGCACCATTCCATAAATATGGTGCCCGGCTGGTGCACAGAAATGGTGCAAGCCGGTGCTAACCTTTTTGGTGCAAAACTGAGTTAGTGCAGTTTTGCAGCAAAAAGTATAAATAAGGGCCAATATTTTGTACGTTTGCGCCACTTTTGCGTCATAAAATGACGTTAATGCGGTGCAAAAAAAGTTTAAATCAGGGCCTTGGTGCTAGATGGGTCTAGGACCAAAGTATAAATATGGAGTTAGTTTTGCACCGAATTAGAGTAAAAAAAAATGACACTAATTCGGTGCAAACAGAGTATAAATATGCCGCAGAGTATAAATATGCCCCTAATTATGGCGCTAAGGCCATAGAGTCATTTTTTGCATGGGAACGCCTACCTTGCATCTCATTAAGGCAAAGTAGGTCTCCACTTTCAAAAAAAGACTTTAACTCCATAAATTTGGTGCTAGAGGGGTCTAGCACCAAAGTATAAATATGGAGTTAGTTTTGCACTGAATTAGAGTAAAAAAAAATGACACTAATTCGGTGCAAACAGAGTATAAATATGCCCCTTTGAATCCCCGATAATTAGTAATGAATGGCAAAAGTGATGAAGATGGTGCGAGTAACAGCAGTGGAGGGCCAGGTAAGAATAGTGTTTTTTTTTTTGCTGATCTTTAAAGCCAGGTCTAGTAATGGATGGCCTGTTTTTTGTGACACTTCCAATTAGATAATATCCAAAGTCCACAAAAGTCTCCCTGCATATGCACTTACCCATCATAACTTGTCATTCATATGAGAACGGATTATGACCGAATATCGCACAGAACACTTGTTTCCTAGACCAAGTACTGCTGCTTGAACCCTCATAAATGGCTCAGTTTTCCCTTAGAGTTGATGGGAGAACTGGCTTGGGTGTGCTCCCCATGCTGCCAACACAGATAGCACATCCAAATGCCACATCCTACAAAATATAGCTGGCATCTTATTTATTTTTATTCTCCTTCGCTCCAAGGGCACCATCATTTAACTCTCTACAAATAGTAATTTTTGGATTTGGGTAAATTAATTTATTCCTAGTGCGTATTTTAATATATTCATTGTCACACGGAAAATATTTTTGTTATATTATGCATTGTCGGCAGTGAAGCACCGCAGGCTGGTAGCTGACCACATACACTGTGAACATTAGTGCACATCTAAGTGTCTAGATATGAAGTTTCTTTTGCGAGAGAATTGTGTTGTAAAACCTTTATGAAAAGTACTCAGTCAATTTTCTGACACATTTCTGCTGTTTTCATCTCGTGTTTCAATGTATTTTAAATTTTATGGTGAAACTCATATAGACTAAACCAAACAGTACTTTGAGCCACTATTTTATTCATGTCTCATTGGTTTATTAGACTTGTGTGATTTGCCTTATGAAGATGTGGCCACTCATGTTTTTTAAGCACAGTAAAGGAAATCCTCATCAGTTACCTCTGTTCATGTCCATTTCACTAATCTCCCATTCGATGGTGGTATTTTCATTTTTGGTTGCAGATAGAGGAAGAAGGTAAATGGAAGTGCTTTAGTTATATGCAGGGCTAATGGAATTATGTGGCAGGAAAACACAAAATTAGGAGACAGGGTTGACCAATTTATGTGGCAAGAAAAGTCCAGTTATGAATTTATGCCAATAGCTCTAACTCAAGCAAATGCGAGATGTATTACATTGCCAAAGTCTGTTGCTTTTGGAGTCTTGACATCTGATAGTTGAAACATGGGATGTCTGGTTTCTACTAATTAGCACCACACTGCAAGTACATGTCCCTAAAATTAAAAAATATATATATATATATTTGTACTAAACTGACATATGTGACACATTGACAAGTCAGCCATAATGTGCTCACAACTTTAACACAAGTGATCCTGGATTAAAAGGCATATTTATGAGAGGCTAGCGCCATTGGAGCATCACTTTTTCTGATGCTCCGGCAACGCAAACCTCGCAGCCATGTCTATGAGGCCATGCAAAGCCACTTTGCATGGCTTTGCATGGCATCATAGATATGGAGTAAGACAAAGCAGCGCAAGTTGCCTTACTCAGCGCCAGAGAGGCATTCCATGGTTGTTGCAGTGGGTTTTCCCACTCAACACCCATGGATTTTGACGCTGTCCCAGATTTACTTAATCACGTAAACCTGGGGAAGCACCAAAACGTACGCCTCCCCAGGGCAGGTGTAACGAGGAGAAATATATTTTAATTTCTCCTAATTTTATCCTCTTTCCATTTGTGTTGCATTTTGTAGCACACACAGAAAGAGGCACCTCTCCGGATTAATTGTATGGAGGAAGCTACCCCTTCCTGCAAAAACACAAACCTGCATACAACGCAGACACCCTTGCACCATGGTGCAAGTGTGCCTGCATTGACGCTAGCCACAGCGCAGGGGGAAAGGACAGGCATGAACAGTACTGCATAAATACAGTGCATCTCTGCCTTTTCACATTGGCATAGGACAGCGCAGCAAGAAAACTTGCAGCCTTGCCTTACACCGATTCCCCATAAACAAGCCCCATTATTTCTAAAGTAAGCTAAGCGAGATGGTTTTCCCACTTACATCTAGAGAACAATGTAATCTACTTAAGCAACACATATGCATCAATTAGGTTTTACGTTTCTGTTTAAAAGAAAAGGAACCAACTTATGCAAGTACATTACAAAATGTAAGATGTTCCTGAATCAGCGTTATAGGTGCCCCAAAATATTGAAAAGCTGCATAGTGTGCAAATCTAAACATATGTTCCTTTCCCATTTTCAGGTAAAAGATAACATGCTTGAAACCCCATGCTTTGTTAGGTACCTACAGTAGTAGTTCGGCTTACCTCCATTGTAGAAAATGCTACAATCTCCATTTTTGTACAGTACGAATGTTAGCAAATATGCCAAAATCATTGAAAACATTGAATTATCATTATTTACATCCTATATATGAGTTTAAAAAGTTGGAATATTACATACCTTAAACGTATCTCATCTTAACAAAGGGCCCAATCCCTTTTCCTTGCAGAACAGATTGTGGCTTTCACTTAATTGTCCTTCTGTTAACTCATTCTGTCAGGAGTGCTCCACTTGCCGCAGTCAGACCCATACCACTCAAGTATGCAGAGGAAAGTGGGCAGCTTCTGCCAGTCAGGTGAAGTGGTGATGGGTAGAAAACAATTATGAGAAGACCTGGACGGACAGAACCTTAGAATGTGAATAATGGTGAATCTGCATGTTTAGTTTAGACTGAACAAGGACATTCAGAGCCCACCTGACCCTTCTACTCCTGTATTTTGCTTTCATCACAATCTCCGTGCTGTAAAGAAACAGATATCACGGGACCAACTGTGAAGATTTCAAAGTTTCTTGTACACTAGACTCAAGGAAAGGGACTGCCTAATTCTCAGGCCTCAGCGTGATGTGGGAATCAACTAGATAACATGCATCCTTTGAGTAGAAACAGCCTGCCAGCTACAGCTGGCTTTTCTCAGCATGCGGTGTGAAGCTTATATATCCTGGAGGGTTGGGGATTTTCTTTGCTCCTGAAAACCAGGAGAGACTGGTCTTAAGTGGAGTTTAGAGAGCTGGAGAGGAATTTATGAACAGCATAGAGCTGTTATCTTTGTTTACTGCACCACCAAGGATTATTAGATAGCTTTTATGGTAAACCATCTTTCTGTAATAGGATCAGAGTCATGATGTCTTAAATATAGGAGGGGTAAATGAGACCTTTAGGGGCAGATTTACAAGCCCCTTGAGCTGCCCTAATGCCGTCTTAGCTTCATTTTTATGAAGCTGAGGCAGCGTTAAGGTGGCCATTCCCCTGTGCTAAATATATAAAGTGGCTGCAGGAAAATGCACCTTTTTGGCATGGTTACCTCCAACTTTTTGCCTGATATTGATGCTTGCTTGACTGAGGGTGTGCTTGGATCCTTCTAACCAGGCCCCAGCACCAGTGTTCTTTCCCTAAAACTGTACCATTGTTCCCACAATTGGCACACCTCTGGCACACAGCTAAGTTCCTTGTAAAAGGTACCAGGGGTACCAAGGGCTCTGTGATCAGGAAGGGTGCCTAAGGGTTGCAGTATATATTTTGCCACTCTAAGGGACCCCTCACCAAACACATGCACACTGCCATTGCAGTTTGTGTGTGCTGGTGGGGAGAAAAATGTAAAGTCGACATGGCACCCCTCTCTGGGTGCCATGCATACCAACCACTGCCTGTAGTGTAGGTAAGTCACCCCTCTAGCAGGCCTTGCAGCACTAAGGCAGGGTGCGCTATACCACAGGTGAGGGCATAGCTGCATGAGCAATATGCCCCTACAGTGGGTAAGTCCTTTCTTACACATTGTAAGTGCAGTGTGGACAAATTAACTACATGGGATGGGAGTTTGTCATTACAAACTCCACAGCTCCATCATGGCTTCACTGAAGACTGGGAAGTTTGGTTTCAACCTTCCCAGCCCAGTAAACCCACACTAATGCCAGTGTTTGATTTATTGTACAATGCACCCAGGGAGCATCTTACAGATGTCCCCTGTATTTTAAATAAACCTTTAGTGCAAGGCTGACTAGTCTGCGCCAGCGTGCCACTAAGAGATGAGTTTCTGACCCCATTGGGTGAGGGCCTTTGTGCCCTCTGGAATAAGAAACAAAGCCTGCCCTGGGTGGATGTGCTTCACATCTCCCCCTGCAACAATTTAACACTTGGCGGTGAGCTTCAAAGGCTCAGGCCTCCTGTTACAGTGCCCCCAGGCACTCCAGTTAGTGGAAATGCTCGCCCCGGACAAAGCCCCACTTTTGGAAGCAAGTCCAGCTGAAAAAGTAGGTAAAACACGCAGAAGTGACCACTCCAGCTAGGAACACCCCTAAGGTGTCAAGAGCTGAAGTACCCCCCCCCCCTGGAGAATCCTCCATCTTAGTTTGGAGGACAGGGACCAATAGGGTTAGGAATGTGCCTCCCTCCCTAAAGGGAGTGGACAGAGGAAGGGTCTAGTTACCCTGAGGGGCAGTATCCATTGACTACTTCCCTCTGACCTGTAACACCCCTAAATCTAGGATTTAAGGGCTCCCCTGAACCTATCTCACCAGATTCCTGGCAACCTCAAAAAGAAGAAGAAAGAAGCAAGAAGAAGGCCTGCTAAAGCTGACCCCAGCAGAGGCTCCAGGCACTAAATGACTGGGTCCCAGCCCTACCAGCCTGTCTCCAGCTTCAGAAGTCCTGCTACATAAAAGCGATTCATCCAGCAGGACCAGCAACCCCTCCAGACCCCTAGAGAACTACCTGCTCACCAGAGGACTAAGAACTCCTGAGGACAGCAGCCATGTCCAGAAGAAACCCTCCAAAAGGATGCCAAAACTGCTGCAGGTCCACGAGTCATGCCCACTCTGCACCCAACGCCCACGGCCTATGTCCAGGTGGTCCACCAGTTACTCAATATGTATTAGCACACGTGAACAAAATTGTTTGGAAAGAAATATAATCTCTTATTAACCACCAGTACAATAACACTATGCAAGATTCCGAACTTAATATTCTCCTAATGGTAAAGTTTCAAAATTTAAATGATCCAATCCTCAACGAAAATACAAGTCCATCATAAATTAGAATTAGAATGATCCAAAATTCACTCCATCCATCCAGTATAGTCCTTTCATGAAGTTGCCACTTCCCGTTCATCCAACGTCGTCAACACGTGTTTCATCCGGGGAGTGCCCCTGGATTTCATCAGGACCTCCTTCAAAGGTCCACCAGTACAGAGCAGGATCCAGGTGATTCTGGAAAAACTCTACTGAGGAGGAAGACCTCTCCTTAGATGGGGAAGAAGTTAGGGATCAGGAGGATGAACTCCCCCTCCTAACCTAACTAGGGGAGACAGGGCCTCAAGGTCCCTGTCTCCAAGGATAGTGCTCACTGGATCTGGGTCTCCCACAGGAAAGTCCAGCTCCTCTGGGAAAATTAAGAGCAGCCTCAATTAAGAGGACCTCCTTTTAGCAAATATGGCCAAAAGACTAGCCTTGGAGAAACAGCTCCTGGCTATAGAACGGGAGAGAGCACAAATGGGCTTAGCACCCTTTAATGGTGGCAGCAATACAACAGTTAGGGACAGAGAGCATTCTGATACCCCTAAAACCCACAAAGGGATTGTCCCTAAGTATGAGGAAGGTGATTACATCACCAAGTGGTTCACAGCCTTTGAGAGGGCTTGTGGAACCAGAAGATTGAAAACATCTCATTGTGGAGCTCTCCTTTGGGAACTGTCCACTGGTAAGTGCATGAATAGGCTCCTCACACTCACTGGTGCATATGCTGAATCCTATGACCACATGAAGGCTACCCTGATTGAGGGCTTTGTATTCACCACTGGGGAGTATAGAATTAGGTTCAGGGGGCTCACAAAACCTAGAGCCAGTCCTGGGTTGATTTTGTAGACTACTCAGTGAAAACACCAGATGGTTGGATAATTGGAAGTGGAGTGCATGACTATAATGGCTTTATAATTTGTTTATAAAAGAGCATATTTTAAGTAACTTCTTCAATGACAAGCTGCATCAAAATCTGGTATACCTAGGTCCAATATCCCCCCAAGAACTGGGAAAGATGGCAGACCACTGGGTCAAGACTAGCGTGCCCAAGAATTTCACTAGGGATGACCAAAAGAAAAGGGCTACAAAGCCTCCCCAAGGGAAGGGTGGTGCGACACCTAAGAATAAAAGTAAAGAGTCTTCTCAAGGGCCCCAAAAACCTGCTCAGGAGGGTGGGCCCTGAGCCTCTTCACAATCTTCAACTGGGTACAAATGTGTAAACTTTGATCTAAAAAAGGCCTGGTGTCACAATTGTAAACAGACTGGACACCAAACCAGTGACTTGGCCTGCCCCAAAAAGAATCCCCCTAGCACTGCTCCAGTTAGTAGTGGTATGGCCGGTCTCCGGGTGGGATCAACAGTATGTCCAGAGCAAATCAGGGTTTACATTGAAGCTTCCTTAGCCTCCGAGGGTGGGGTAGATGCTGCCACTCTTACTGTTTGCCCACCTAATATGAACAAATACAGACAGCATCCCTGGATTAATGGGACAAAAGTAGAAGCACTGAGGGATACAGGTGCCAGTGTCACAATGGTGACAGAAAAACTGGTTTCCACAAGACAGTATCTGGCTTGACAAACTTATCCAGTCACCAATGCTGACAATGTAACTAAGGTCCATCCCATGGCTATAGTGACCTTAGAATGGGGAGGTGTTACTGTTCTGAAACAGGTAGTTGTATATTCTGCAATCCCAGTGGAATTGTGCTAGAAAATGATCTGGAGTGCTCAGCTGGGGCTGAAGTAGAACTCGGAACACATACTGCAATGCTGGGAATCTCTGAACTGATGTGTGAGTTTAACCCAGAGCACTTGTCGAACACAGGGTGAAAAAAAAGTGTTGGAGCCTTGAATAATGGCACAACCTTCTAGGAGAAAGGGCAAGTAGACTGGGGGACCAGCTCCTACATAGCAACAAAACCAAGACTTCTTTTCTCAGGAAGAAGTCTTATACTCTGAGGGAACTGAGTCCAGGGAGCTGGAACCTTATCAGGTAGAGCTCCTAAGCCCAGGGGGACCCCCAAGGGACCAACTGTGCCAAGGACAGAAAACCTGTCCCACTCTTGAAGGTCTGAGGCAGCAAGCAGTTGCACAGAAAAAGGGAGATGTCAGTGGCTCCTACAGGGTTTAATGGGAGGAAGGACTCCTATACACTGAGGCCAGCGATCCCAAACTTGGTGCACCCATGAGAGTGGTAGTGTCTCAGCAGTTTAGTGAATTTCTCCCCACTTTAGCCCATGACATCCCCCTAGCTGGGCATCAGAGACAGATTAAACATTAAATAAGCTTGTCAGCCATTTCTACTGGCCCAATATGTCCCAAAAGGTGAAGGAGTTTTGTAACTCCTGTGTCACCTGCCAAGCCAGTGGTAAGGCAGGTGGCTACCCAAAGGCCCTCTTCATTCCACTACTTGTGGTGGGGGTTCCCTTTAAAAGGGTCGGTGTGGACATTGCAGGCCCGCTTGAACCACCCACAGCCTCAGGAAATCTGTACATACTGGTAGCAGTGGATCATGCTACCAGATATCCTGAAGCAATCTACCTTAGGTCTACTACAGCTCCTGTAGTAGCCAAAGCCC
This sequence comes from Pleurodeles waltl, assembly GCF_031143425.1. Taxonomy (NCBI): domain Eukaryota; kingdom Metazoa; phylum Chordata; class Amphibia; order Caudata; family Salamandridae; genus Pleurodeles; species Pleurodeles waltl. The sequence goes on along the minus strand of NC_090437.1, from coordinate 344,633,611 downwards.
TAATTGTTATCTTTACCAGGGTAGGGTTTCCTAAGGAGGTGGTTTCTGACAGAGGTACAAACTTCATATCAGCTAACATGTGAAATGAGTGTGGGGTGACTTACAAGTTTACCATATTATACCATCCACAAACCAGTGGACTTGCAGAAAGGTTCAACGAAAGACGAAAGGGCATGATCATGGGGCTCCCTGAAAAAATCAAAAGGAGATGGGATGTTCTCCTGCCATGCTTGCTTTTTGCCTACAGAGAGGTGCCTCAGAAGGGAGCATGTTTTTCCCCTTTGAACTTCTGTTTGGTCACCCTGCTAGGGTACCACGTGCACTTGTAAAGGAGGGTTAGGAGAGACCTCTCAATGAGCCTAGGCAAGATGTAATGGACTATGTGCTTGGCCTCCGCTCAAGGATGGCTGGGTACATGGAAAAGGCATCCAAAAACCTTGAGGCCAGCCAACAGCTCCATAAGCAGTGGTATGATCAAAAGGCTGCACAGGTGGGGTTTAAACTATGGCAGAAGGTATGGGTTCTGGTGTCTGTGGCTCCCAGGGCACTCCAGGACAGATGGAGTGGCCCTTACCCTATCTTATAGAAAATGAGTGAGGTTACCTACTTGGTAGACAAGGGCACTAGCAGGGCACCTAAGAGAGTCATACATGTGAACCACCTCAGCCTCTACTGTGACAGGGCTGATATAACCATGTTTATGGTTATTGATGAGGATCAGGAAGCGGGGAGCGAACCTCTACCTGGTCTCCTCCCTCATGACCCTAAGGGTCAGTTGATGGAGTTGTCTACTCAGACACCCTCACTGACCAACAGCAGGCTGACTGCAGGCAAGTCCTACAGCAGTTTGCAGGGCTCTTCTCCTTGGCCCCTGGACAGACCCACCTGTGTACCCATGATGTGGACACAGGAGACAGATTACCTGTCAAGACCAAAATCTATTGACAGTCTGAGCAGGTCAAGGAGAACATCAAAGTAGAAGACCACAAGATGATGGGTTTTGGGGTTATTGAACTCTCTGACAATCCCTGGGCTAGCCCATTGGTCTTAGTCCCCAAACCTCACTCCAAGGATGGAAAGAAAGAGATAAGGTTTTGTGTGGACTACAGGGGTCTCAACTCTGTCACTAAGACAGATGTATACCCTATAACAAGAGCAGCTTAAATGATAGACAAATTAGGTTTAGCCAAGTTCCTTAGTATCTTTAACTTAAAAGCAGGGAGCTGGCAAATCAGAATGGCACCTGGAGCAAAAGAAAAGACTGCATTCTCCAAACCTGATGGGCATTATAAGTTCACTCTTATGCTCTTTGGTTTAAAGAAGGCCCCTGCCACCTTCCAAAGGTTGGTGAATCAAGTACTTGATGGCTTGGAGTCCTTCAGTGCAGCCTGTCTGGATGATATTGCTGTCATTAGCTCCTCCTGGCAGGATCACCTGGTCCACCTGGAGACGGTTTTGCAGGCTCTGCAATCAGCAGGCTCCACTATCAAGGCATCTAAGTGCCAGATAGGGCAGTGCACTGTTGTTTACTTGGGCCATCTTGTAGGTGAAGGCCAAGTGCAAACTTTACAGCCCAAGATCCAGCCAGTTCTGGACTGGGAAGCTCCAAAAGCCCAGGCTCAAGTCAGAGCATTCATTGGCTTGACTGGTTACTATGGGAGGTTTGTGAAGGAGGATGGATCCACTGTGACACCCTCATAGAACTGACTTCAAAGCAAATGCCTAAAAAGGTAAACTGCACTCTTGACTGTCAAAAGGCCCTTGACACCCTGAAGGGGGCAATATTCTCAGCAGCAGTTCTCAAAGTTCCAGACTACTCAGAGCAGTTCATTGTGCAGACAGATACCTTTGAACATAGGATAGGAACAGTCCTGTCTCAGACTAATGATGATGGCCATGACCAGCCTATTGCTTTCAATAGCAGGAGCCTATTCCCCTAGACGCAGCATTGGAGGGCCATTGAGAGGGAGGCATTTGTTGTGGTTTGGTCCCTGAAAACGTTGAGCCCATACTTGTTTGGTACTCTCTTTATTGTTCAAACTGACCAGAGACCTCTCAGATGGCTAATGCAAATGAAAGGTGAGAACCTTAAACGTTTTAGGTGGTCCATCTCCTTACAGGAAATAGACTTTCCAGTGGAACACAGACATGGGACTGCTCATGGCAATGCAGATGGCCCTTCCAGGTTTTTCCACTTAGACAATGAAGACTCTCTTGGGAAAGGTTTGTCTCATCTTCTTTCATTTGGGAGGGGGTTGTGTAGGAAAGTGCCCCTTTTGGCATTGTTAACCCACCACATGTTGCCTGATATTGATTCTGACTTAACTGAGAGTGTGCTGGGATCCTGCTAACTAGGCCCCAGTACCAGTGTTCTTTCCCTACACTGTAACATTGTTTCCACAATTGGCACACCCCTGGCACACAGCTAAGTTTCTTGTAAAAGGTACCAGTGATTCCAAGGGCTCTGTGACCAGGGAGGGTCCCTAAGGGCTGTGGCATATATTATGCCATCAGAAGGGACTCCTCACCAAGCACATACACCGTGGCATTGCAGCTTGTGGGTGCTGGTGGGTAGAAAAAGGTAAAGTTGACATGGCATCTCTCTCTGGGTGCCATGCCCACCAACCAGTTATAGTGCACCCTGCCTTACATCCCTAAGGCAGGGTGCACTATACCACAGATGAGGGCATATCTCCATGAGCAATATGCCCCTACAGTGTCTATGGGGGTCATTACAACATTGGCGGTAAAAGCCGCTTACCGTCGTGCAGAAGACCGCCAACACACCGCTGCGGCCGAGGAATTCTGCCACAGCCATTATGGCCCACAGCTCGGAATCTGCCAAAATCTAGACACCCACACAAGTCTGCCATACCAAAGGTCAGTGATACACTGCCGATAACAAAACCTCCACCGTCACGCCAACAGGAATACGCCCACACTATCACGACCCACGAATCCACACGGCAGTCTTTCAACCGCGGTATTCCATTGGCGGAACACACCGCCGCGCTCAAAATACACACACATATACAAAACACTACCACATTAGACAAATCGAAATACACACACGTGATACACATACACACACCACTCCCACACACCCAGTACACTATAAAACACATACCCACATCACCCACAAACCCCTACGACAACAATTGCGACAGAAGGCCAGAGAAATACAGCACTAGAAAGAACAATAGCATCCATAAGCACTCAACACCATCACTCACACAACATCCACGCACCTCACACAACACACCTCTAAATATCACCCCACACATCACAACACACACCATCCCACACATCACCCACACCACCTCATGGCACCGCAAAGACACCCCAGGTTTTCTGAGGAGGAGCTCAGGGTCATGGTGGAGGAAATCATCCGGGTAAAGCCACAGCTATTCGGATCACAGGTGCAGCACACCAACATAGCTAGGAAGATGGAGCTATGGTGCAGAATCGTGGACAGGTTCAACGCAGTGGGACAGCAACCAAGAACACGGGATGACATCAGGAAGAGGTGGAACGACCTACGGGGGAAGGCGCGTTCCATGGTCTCAAGACACCAGATTGCAGTTCAGAGGACTGCAGGCGGACCCCCCACCTCCTCCCCCAGAACTCACAACATGGGAGGAGCAGGTCTTGGCTATACTGCATCCTGAGGGCCTAGCAGGAGTAGCTGGAGGAATGGACTCTGGTAAGTCAAACCTTTAACTTCTTCATCCCCCACCCTACCTGCATGCTATCACATACCCCCACCCTCGCCCTCACCCCCATCACTCCAACTACTCACACATGTCCCACTATCACAAACCACACATCCCAAACCCAAGCCCTGCATGTAACACCAAAGCATGGACACCCATCACCAAAGCATGGCCACTGCACATACCCATACACCCCCCTAAACCATTATCACAGACGGTCCCACACAAGAATGGAAGCACTGGGGTACACGGTCATCCACCCATTGCACACCATGGCACACACAGATGCAATAATCACGCCTTTACACCCCTGCAGGACCCCTACCCAATGTCACCGGACAGGAGGGTCCAGACATGTCCACTCCACCCACAGAAGAGGCCCACAGTGATGACAGCAGCTCTGTCCAACTAGATCTAGATGACCAGCCCTGCCCATCTGGGACCTCGGGACAGTCGGTTCCCCTCACACTGGCACAGGCCACTACAGAGCTTCCCCCCTCTGGAAACACCCGCACAGCACCCCCCCCAGTGGGCCCATACCTCTGTCCCCAGGACACATCAAGCAGCAGTGTGTCCACCACTACAGGGAACCCAGGCTAACCCACCACCCCAATAACACCAGGGACCTGGGGGCACGTGGAAGTGGGCACACAGTTCAGGGGACAGAGGCACAGGGAAACAGGGGAACTGGGAGGGCTGCTGTGCGACAGGGGGAGAACAGGCCCAGGGAACCCACTCTCCACGAGGCCCTCTCAATCATCATGGGAGCCTACCACCACTCCCAGGAGACAATGGCAACGATACTGGCCAAGTTTCAGGAGACCCAGCGGCTGCAGGAGGAACAGTATTTGGGGTTCAGGGAGGAACTCAAATCCATTAATTCCACCCTGGGCACCATTGTATGGGTGCTGAAGGAACTCGTGAACACCCCGGAGGGACACTGTGGCACAACAAGGGGCCCCTGGCACTAGCCTGGATGATGAACTGCCCACCACCTCTGCCGGCGCTCGTGGACAGGAGGCACTGCCACAGGACCACGACACCAGCACCCCACCCCCTGCAGCCCCCTGCAGATGGAGAACCACCCCGCAAGCGGTCCCTGAGATCCAGGACAAAGACAGAGAACAATGCCAAGACCCCTGCCAAGAAATGAGACCACCCTGATTGTCATCCTTCCGTCCCACTTTGTCACCCTGTCCATCCATCAACTCCCTAGCTCCACTTCCTATGCCCCTTTGACAATGCACATGTGAGACTAATAGACTGGACTCTGCCATGGACATTCCTCCACCATCACCCCTGACCATTTTACAACCACCTCCACTATTTAGCACTTAAATAAACACCCTTAAATCACAAAACAATCTGGAGTCAGTGTGTGCTTTCGAAAATGTGTATTTGCAATAACTGTGGCAAAATGCTATATCCAATGTAATATCAACATACCTATGTCACACAGCTCTAGTCCATGCGGAAACAAAGCAGAGGTCACATCTGTGAATTCGAAAGGGAAAGTGACAACTGAGTGTCCATACACTGGGTGAAAACGACAGGTAGTAGTGTTAAAGTACATGTAGTAGGCATGTTTGTATTCTTACCTGTGTCTCACTGGAAGTATTGCAGGATAACCGAGTTCCTGTTGTCGATCGATGTCCTCTTCTTCTGCTTCCTCGTCTTCACTGTTCACAGGCTCCACAGCTGCCACAACACTTCCATCTGGACCATCCTCCTGCAGAAAAGGCACCTGTCATCGCATAGCCAAGTTGTGAAGCATACAGCAGGCCATGATGATCTGGCACACCTTCTTTGGTGAGTAGAATAGGGAACCACCTGTCATATGAAGGCACCGGAACCTGGCCTTCAGGAGGCCGAAGGTCCTCTGTATAATCCTCCTAGTCCACCCATGGGCCTCATTGTAGCGTTCCTCTGCCCTTATCCTGGGATTCCTCACTGGGGTCAGTAGCCATGACAGGTTGGGGTAACCAGAGTCACCTGCAAATGGCGAGGGACAACTGTTAGACACACACTAACTTTTAGGGACATCCCCATACCCAGACACCTAGTCACACTGTATTGGGTCCATGTCCTCACCTAATAGCCACACACGGTGTCTCTGGAGTTGCCCCATCACATAAGGGATGCTGCTATTCCGCAGAACGTAAGCATCATGCACTGAGCCAGGAAATTTGGCATTTACATGGGAGATGTACTGGTCGGCCAAACACACCATCTGCACATTCATAGAATGGTAACTCTTCCGGTTTCTGTACACCTGTTCACTCCTGCGTGGGGGTACCAAGGCCACATGTGTCCCATCAATGGCACCTATGATGTTGGGGATATGTCCCAGGGCATAGAAGTCACTGTTCACTGTAGGCAAATCTTCCACCTCAGGGAAAACGATGTAGCTGCGCATGTGTTTCAGCAATGCAGACAACACTCTGGACAACACGTTGGAGAACATAGGCTGGGACATCCCTGATGCTATGGCCACTGTTGTTTGAAAAGACCCACTTGCTAGGAAATGGAGTACTGACAGCACCTGCACTAGAGGGAGGATTCCTGTGGGATGGCGGATAGCTGACATCAGGTCTGGCTCCAACTGGGCACACAGTTCCAGGATTGCAGTACGATCAAGTCAGTAGGTGATAATTACATGTCGCTCCTCCATTGTCAACAGGTCCACCAGCGGTCTGTACACCGGAGCATGCTGCCATCTCCTCACCTGCCCCACGGATGTGCTCTATGGAAGAGAACAGCGAGCAGAGAGTCAACCAACACTGAGGTAGGTAAACACAACTTTATCGGAAAATGTTTGAAAATCGACATATGGCTATATTAGTGTTTAAGCAAGGCCTAGATATGTGTGATGCAGTCAAAATTCATGCCATGTGGCCCCCTGAAATGGCAGCTGCCTGACCTGTAATGTGGGACAAGGGGATATGAGGTAACTGTGCTGGCGTTGCACACCGTCGCGGTAGGCGGTCGAAGACCATGGCGCAATCCTACATTGGTTAACATTGGACCCTATGGGTCCCAGGAGCCAATGACGATGCACGCCGGCGGTGACGGTACGCACCGCTGTGGACATCACCTCCATTTTCTCTCTGTCCAATCACTTGATACCTGATCTTCGACAGGAGAGGACCTACACTGCAAGTGCTGATGTGACCTCAGTCTGGAAGAGACAATGGCTCGTGTGTCTGGGGAAGGGGCCTCTGCCTTCAGCACGGAGGAGTTGGAGAAACTAGTTGATGGGGTCCTCCCCCAGTACACGCTACTCTACGGTCCTCCAGACAAACAGGTGAGTACACTGTGCGCATGCTGTATGGGCAATGCCTGTTTGGAGTGCTGTTGATGAAAGATGGGGGGGGAATGAGGCGTGCATGAAACAACGGTGAGTGCATGTGCGTCATGGCAATGGTAGGGATGCGGGCCAATGACTGTGATGGGGCGGACGGTTATTTCTTCTCCTTTTCCCCTGTACTATTCCTGTAGGTCAGCGCCCACCAGAAGAAGGATATTTGGCGTGCCATCGCCAAGGAAGTCCGGACCCTGGGAGTCCACCACAGACGGAGCACCCACTGCCGGAAAAGATGGGAGGACATTCGCTGCTGGAGCAAGAAGACGGCGGAGGCCCAGCTGGGGATGGTCTCCCAATGTGGGAGGGGTGCCCGTCGCACCATGACCCCCCTGATGTTCCAGATCCTAGCAGTTGCGTATCCGGAGTTGGATGGGCGCTTGAGGGCATCACATGAACCACAAGGGGGTGAGTACACTCTCATTCTGCTGATTCAGCACGCATTGTAGGTGTCTGGGTGGGGGAGGTGGTCTTTGGGTTCCCCAAGGCCAGGGCGAGTTTGGTAGGCAAGGTCCCTTCTTAAGGCAGGCCCTGTGGCACCCCACCCCACCTGTGATCAGAGCCAACTACACCTAGTCAGGCTCATATGACTTCCATGTGTGCAGCAATCGGGCATAGGCCTTGTAACCCATGTCCCTGTGATTAATTAGGGAACTCTAAGTGCACGGCGTAGTGCAGGGGGCTTGTGTGTCTGTAGTGTCCACCAACGGTAGCGGTATTGGATGCACTCAACATGTCTTTCTTCTATCTTTTCCCCCCTTTTCGTGGTCTCCCTGTTCTTGTGTGCATTAGCATCATCAGGCGGAGGAGCAGTGCCACTGGAGCAGGAGGGAGCTGCATCCCACATGGCCCTGGAGGGCGACACAATGGAGTCAGAAGCCACCAGTGGGACAGAGGGCGAGGGGAGCTCCACGGCGGGGACAGGAGCAGAGACAGCGACAGCTACACTGACTCCTCCTCTGATGGGAGCTACCTTGCGGTGGCGGGCCCCTTTGTGCCCCCTGCATCTACAGGTACAGCCACCACACCCCCTATCAGCACCGCCCTTACAGCAGACCCTCAGCATGTGCCCTGTGGCGACTCACCCAGGAGGGTGAGCATCTCCTTTGCCCCAGGCACCTCAGCCCCTCCCCCAGTCACCCCTGCTGCCCTTAGTGAGGAGGCCATTGACCTCCTCAGGTCCTCACTGTTGGGCAGTCTACCATTTTGAATGCCATCCAGGGTGTAGAGAGGCAGTTGCAACAGACCAATGCATTCCTGGAGGGCATTCATTCGGGTCTGGCAGCCCAACAGCGAGCTTTTCAGATTCTGGCCTCAGCACTGATGGCAGCCATTATCCCTGTCTCTAGCCTCCCCCTCCAAATTCCTCTACCCAGTCCCATTTCCCCCAACCCCAGCCTACCCCAAGCACACCTTCAGACCAGCATGCACCCAAATCAACACATAGAAGTGGCTCAGGCAAACACAAGCACCACACTTCATCCCACAGGCACTCACTCAAGCACCATCCAAATGCAGACACAGCAACATCCACTGCCTCCACTGTGTCCCCCTCCACCTTGTCGTCCACCTCCCTCCCAGTAGCGTCTCCACTCACTCCTGCATGCACTACATCCTCATCCACTACCTCCATCACGCCTATCACTACACACCCCTCATTGGCATTCACCACCCCCATATCCATGCACACGTCCCCTGTGTCCTCTCCCACTGTGTCTGTGCCACCTCCTCCCAAAGTACACAAACGCAAGCACTCAGACACCCAACAGCCATCCACCTCACGACAGCATCCAGCCCATGCACCTGCACCCAAACACACCAAGCAGACACCTCCTACCAGAACTCCCTCTTCCTCCACTCCCAAACCTTCACCCTCTTCTAGCCCCAGTGTCCCTAAAACACTTTTCCTCTCTAACCTTGACCTATTCCCTGCCCCTCCCCACCATCCTTCACTTCGGGCCAGGGTGGTCAGGACCCAGGCTAGCACCTCAGCCACCCAGTCCACGGCCACTGTTGTTTCTGCAGCCACTGCAGTTGTGAGAGGCACCGTGAAGACATCCGTCCACACAGACAGTGTGCCTGCACCAGCTGCCAAAGGCAAAAAGGGAGCACCAGCTGGCAAACGCAAGGAGGCACCACCAGCTGGCAAACGCAAGGAGGCACCACCAGCTGGCAGAAGCAAGGAGGCACCACCAGCTGGCAATCACAAGGAGGCACCACCAGCTGGCAGAAGCAGGGAGGCACCACCAGCTAAAAACGCAAGGAGGCACAACCAGCTGGCAAACACAAGAAGGCACCACCAGCTGGCAAACACAAGAAGGCACCACTAGCTGCCAAGGCAGGAAGGGAACACCAGCTGCCAAGGGCAATGAAAAAGGCACAGATGCTGCAGGCAGGATGGATATGGAGCCTGGTGCTGGAGCAGCATCTGGCCAAACAACACCAGCCATGGCACTTCAGCCGTCCGAGGCTGCGGAGGAAGGGCTGGAGCTTCCCGCCACCACTGGCAGCACCCCCCACAACCCAGCCACCAGCACCACCACCAGCAGCAGCAGCCCCAGTGGGAAGCCGTTTGAGGATGCAGGGTAGGACTGGAGCCTCCCCCCACCACCGGCAGCATTGCCGCCAGCACCGCCACCTGCACCGCCACCAGCACCACTGCCAGCAGCAGCATCCCCGGTGGGCAGCCGTCCGAGGCTGTGGGGGAAGGGCTGGAGCGTCCCCCCACTACTGGCAGCACCGCCGCCAACCCTGCCACTGCCACCACTGAGCAGCTGTTACCGCCAGCGGGCAGTGTGTAGCCATGGCTCCATGGTGCTGTAGTGCGTCCTGGCCCCTGCAAAAACTGTAGGTGTGACACCTAGGTGAGAGATTGTTACCTTGCACCCTCCAAGATCTGCATCACTGGGCAGAAAGCCCCCTCCAGAACCTGTGGAATAAGGCATCCACTCACTCCCTCCTTGCCAGGATGGAGCACACTGGGCATAAGGCCCCCTCCAGAACCAGTGGAAGAAGGTACTCACTCATTCCCTCCTTGCCAGGATGAAGCACACTGGATACAAGGCCCACTTCAGAACCAGTGGAAGAAGGCATCCACTTACCCCCTCCTTGCCAGGATGAAGCACACTGGGCACAAGGCCCCCTCCAGAACCAGTGGAGAAGCCATCCACTAGAGAGACTGTGGCCTTGCACTCCCCAGGACCAAGCAGTGGGCACACCACCCACTTGAGAGACTGTGGCTTTGCACTCCCCAGGACCAAGCTGTGGGCAAACCACCCACTTCAGAGACTGTGGCTTTGCACTCCCCAGGACATTGCAGAGGGCATGTAGGCCCTTCCAGGAGCAGTGGCGTTGTACCATATCTCAGCTGATGTGCCCCCCTTTCCCTTCCCCCAAGGTGCCTTTGTGTTTTCAACCTGATGCCCCAGCAGTGTTCTCTCCATATTGAGGCAGGAGCCAGGTGGGGCCTTGGCCTGTGTGATATGGCCCTGTGGGCCACAGACATTTTGGACTGGGCAGTGTCCCTCCATTGGTATATATTGCAGATACTGTTTTGTGCTTTAAGGACATATTTCTCAAAATGTATATTATTACACTGACTTTACTCACTTGCTTTTGTCCTTGCATTATTCCTGAGGGGTACGGGCAGATATGTAATGTTGTTGCAACTGTTTGTGTATATGGTGTTGGTGGTGGGGGTGGGGGTGTTGTGTGTTGCGTGTGTGTGTGTCACTCTCTTTTTCCTCCCATCCTCCATTGTGTGCTAGGTGCGGTACTCACTGTGGTCGTCTTCGCTGCCGTTCGTGTTCCTGGTGTAGGAGGAGGTATACCAGCATGGGTAACACCTGTAGTTCGAGCTCCATGGTGTTGTGGTTCTTCCTTGAGTGACCAGAGGTGAGTCGTTTCCCTTTTGTGTACTGTTACTGCCGTGCTTTTGATGGCATTGTACCACCCTGGAAAAGGTGGCGAATTGGCTTGTAATAGGGCGGTCAGTACATTGTCTTCCACCTGGCTGTTGGCGGTTACCGCTGCGTTGCTTGTTGCTGCCGCTGTAGCAGTCAGGGGGTCATTCTGACCTCGGCGGTAAAAGGCCCTTACCGCCGGTCAGAAGACCGCCATAACACCGCCGCGGCCGCGGTTAACCGCCACGGTCATTCTGACCCACAACGGCCAAACCTCCAAAAATCCGTCCTCCACTGCAGCCCGCCACATCAGCGGGCAGCGAGAAACTGGAGATGACCAAACCTCCACCGTCACGCCAACAGAAATACGCCCATGCCATTACGACCCTCGAATCCACACGGCGGTCATTCAAACGCGGTATTCCATTGGCGCTACACACCGCCGCGGTCAGAATACACACACAGCACCAAAACACAGCCACATTGGACAATTTGAAATACACACACCTGATACACATACACACACCACTCCCACACAATCAACCAACTATAAAACACACACCCACATCACCCACAAACCCCTGCGACCATAATTACTGAGAGAAGGAGAGAGAGACACAGCAGACAATCCATAGCAAGACACACTGAGGCACACTACACCATCACACACACCACATAGTAGCACAAAGCACCACTCACCAACATACTTATCATCACATACACCACCCCACACCTCACCCACACCACCCCATGGCACCCCAAAGGCACCCACGCTTTTCGGACCAAGAACTCCGGGTCATGGTGGAGGAAATCCTAAGAGTGGAACCCCAGCTCTTCGGCTCGCAGGTGCAGCACACCAGTATAGCTAGGAAGGCGGAGCTATGGCAGCGGATCGTGGACAGGGTCAACGCGGTGGGACAGCATCCCAGGAATAGGGAGGACATCTGCAAAAGATGGAACGACCTACGGGAGAAGGTCCGATCGATGGTCTCCAGGCACAACATCGCGGTCCAGAAGACTGGCGGCGGACCCCCACCCACCCCTCCCGAATTCACATCGTGGGAGCAAGACGTCTTGAACATCCTGCATCCTCAGGGCCTCGCAGGAGTAGCCAGAGGAATGGACTCTGGTAAGTCCAATCTCAACTACTATATCCCCCCCACCCCACCAGCATGCCAACCCACACCCCCACCCTCACCCCCAACCCCCCAGCACACATCCTCCCTGACAATGTCTCACCAGCACAACCCACCCATCCCAACACCAACTCCTGCATGCCAACACAAATCATTGGCACCCATCACCTAAGCATGACCACTGCACTAACCCCCCCCCACTAACTACCCTCACAACACCTCCCTCAAAGGAATGCCTGCACTGGGGGACAAGGGCACCCATAACACGCACGCTATTGCACACACAGAAACAATAACCAAACTCTCTTACCCCATGCAGGACCCGAACGACAACACACCAGCCAGGAGGGTCCAGAAGTGTCCATCCCACCACCGGAACAGGCCCACACTGAGGATAGCAGCTCTGTTGACAGTGAACCTGATGACCAGCCCGGACCTCTGGGCAGTCGGTTCCCCTCAGGCAGCCACAGGCCACACCAGACCCGACCCCCTCTGCCAACACCAGCACAGCTCCCACCCAGCGGGCCCATGCCTCTGTCTCTAGGACAGCTCAATCAGCGGTGTGTCTGCCACTACAGGGCACCCAGGCTAACCCAACACCCCAACAACAACAGGGACCTGGGGGCAGTGGTAGCGGGCACACCGTCCAGGGGACAGAGGCCGGGGGAAACCGGGCAGCTCGGAGGGCTGCTGTGCGACAGGGGGGGGAGGAGAGGCCCAGGGAACCCACTCTCCAAGAGGCCCTCACCACCCTCATGGGGGCATACCACCACTCCCAAGAAACGATGGCGACGGTACTGGCCAGGTTCACTGAGATCCAGGCACAGCAGGAGGAACGCTACATGGGGTTCAGGGAGGAGCTGAGAATCATCGGGACCGCAATGGGGACCATCGTCCTGGCCCTCCACAGGATAGAGGACGCGTTGCGGGACCATGGTGCACCACACAGGGCCCCTGTCACTAGCCCGGACCAGGAACAGCCTACCACCTCCGCCGGCGCTAGTGGACAGGAGGTCCCAACACCTCGACAGCCCCCGAGAACCCCACCTCCTGCTGAAGAACAACCACCCCGTAAGAGGAGCCTGAGACCAAAAAAAAAGACAGAGTAGGATGTCAAGACCCCCGCCAGCAGGACATACCCCCTCAAGTCTTCCCACTGTCCCACATTGCCACCCTGTCCAACCATGAACTGCCTATGCTCCATCCTTCCACAGGCAAAAGGACAATGCACCTGTGAGACTGAGAACTGGACTCTGCCATGGATATTCCTCCACCCCCACCCATCACCCTTAGAATCACATGTACCGATATCTAGCACTGTAAATAAATCACATTTTGCACACAAATCTGTTTTGAGTCATGCTGTATTATTAACAAATGTATTACATATTACTGTTCAATTTCTGTTCTGTCAATTAGTCATGACAACATACCAATGTCAATACGCTGTATTTAATGGGCGAACCAAGCAGAAGTCAGGTACTGAGTCAGACAGCACTGAGAAGGGAAGGGAAAGGCAAAAATTAATGAAAAACATCTGTGGGGAACTACAGAAAGTACAGATGCAGGAGGCTATAAGCAATTGTGAAATGGCGTGGGTGATTCTTACCTGTGTGTTACTGGAAATACTGTTGTATCACTCTGTCCCTATTGTCTGTGTCGTCCTCAGAGTCTTCCTCCTCTTCACTCTCCACAGGCTCCACGGCTTCTACAACACCACCATCTGGACCATCCTCCTGCAGGAAAGGCACCTGGCGTCGCAAAGCCAGGTTGTGGAGCATACAGCACGCCACAATGATATGGCACACCTTCTTTGGTGAGTACATTAGGGATCCACCTGTCATATGCAGGCACCTAAACCTGGCCTTCAGGAGCCCAAAGGTTCGCTCAATCACCCTCCTAGTACGCCCATCGGCCTCATTGTACCGTTCCTCTGCCCTGGTCCTGGGATTCCTCACTGGGGTCAATAGCCACGGCAGGTTGGGGTAACCAGAGTCACCTATTAGCCACACACGCTGTCTCTGTAGCTGTTCCATCACATAGGGAATGCTGCTATTTCGCATAACATACGCGTCATGCACTGACCCTGGGAACTTGGCATTTACATGGGAGATGTACTGGTCAGCCAAACAGACCACCTGGATATTCATTGAATGGTAATTCTTCCTGTTCCTTTACACCTGTTCATCGTCATTTGGGGGGACTAAAGCCACATGGGTCCCATCAATTGCACCAATGATGTTGGGGATGTGTCCAAGGGCATAGAAATCAGCTTTCACTGTAGGCAAATCACCCTCCTCTGGGAAAATGATGTAGCTCCGCATGAGTTTCATCAGGGCAGACAACACTCTGGATAAGATCTTGGAAAACATAGGCTGAGACATCCCAGATGACATGGCCACTGTTGTCTGGAATGAGCCAGTTGCAAAGAAATGGAGGACAGACAGAACCTGCACTAGAGGGGGAATTCCTGTGGGTTGGCGGATGGGGGACATCAGGGCTGGCTCCAGCTGGGCACACAGTTCATGGATGGAGGCTCGGTCAAGTCGGTATCGTAGTATTATGTTGCGTTCTTCCATTGTGGACAGGTCCACCAGCGGCCGGTACACGCGAGGATTCCTCCTTCTCATCGCTAGTCCCAGCGGACGGTGCCTAGGAAGGAGAATATGGAGTACAGAGTCAATCCACTCACAGGTACGTACAACACAGCTTGCACAGTACAGGTAAATGTATGGTTTGATATGTTTGTATGTGTGCCATTGCAAGGCCTAGGCCTGTGTGACGCATTAGAAATTAAGCCATGTGGGCCCTTGAAATGGCCGATGCCTGACCTGTGAAGTGGGACAATGGGATGTGAGGTCACTGCGCTGGCGGGGCACACCGTGGCGGTAGGCGGTCGAAGACCGCTGTGCGAAGACGCATTGGTTAACATTGAAGCCTATGGGTTTCAGGAGCCAATGACGATGTGCGCCGGCGGTCGCGGGACGCACCGCCGCGGTACGCACCGCCGCGGGCGTGACCGCCATTTTCTATCTGCTCAATCATTCGAGACCTGATCATCCACAGGAGAGGACCTATACTGCAAGTGCTGCTGTGAACTCGGTCTGGAAGTGACAATGGCTGCTGCTACTGGTGAAAGGGCCCCCGCCTTCAGTTCAGAAGAGTTGGAGAAGCTCGTGGACGGGGTCCTCCCCCAGTATGCGCTACTCTACGGTCCTCCAGACCAACAGGTGAGTACACTCAGTGCACATTGAATGGGTTATGCCTGTGTGGAGGGGGGGGGATGTAAGTTGGTGGGGTGTGGAGGGAATGAGGAGTGCAACGCACGACAGATGAGAGAATGGGAACCATGACAAGGTTGGGGAGGGGGGGGCATGTACTCCAAACATGCAGATATGTGACGGTTTCTCTTTCCCACCCTGTACATGTCAAACAGGTGAGCGCCCACCAGAAAATCGATATTTGGCGTGCCATCGCCAAGGAAGTCCGGAACTTGGGGGTCTACAACAAACGGGGCACCCACTGCCGCAAGAGGTGGGAGGACATCCGCCGCGGAACGAGGAAGGCCGCAGAAACACTGCTGGGGATGGCCTCCCGACCTTGGAGGGGTGCCAGTCGCACCATGACCCCCCTGATGTCCCGGATCCTGGCGGTGGCCTACCCTAATTTGGATGGGCGCTTGAGGACAGCACAGCAGACACAAGGGGGTGAGTATCCGCACATTCTCCTATCTGTATGCGCATTGGAGGCGTCTGGGTGGGGGAGGAGGGCTGGGGTGACATTAGGCCAGGGCGCTCTCTGTAGTGTAGTCCGCTCCCTTAGGCATGGCCCTGTGCCCCCGCCCCCCACCTCTGTAGGGTGCCAAGTGCAGCTACCCATGCTACAGCATCACACATGTGCGCGTGTGTTGTCCCTAGACCTGTTTGCCTAGTCAGAAGTACTGAGTAGTGTACCCCAAGTTTGCGACTTAGTGCACGAGGCACCTGTGTCTGTCCTCTCCGCAAAGGGTATTGCTAAGGCATGCACTCAACTTTGTTTCATTTCTCCCCCCACCCTAAATCTTTGTCTTCTTGTGTTTTAGCATCATCAGGCGGAGGAGATTTGGCGTCGGAGCAGGAGGGAGCTGCAGGTCACCAGGCCCCGGTGGGCACTGACACAGACACTGAGGGCACCAGTGATCCGGAGGGCGAGGGGAGCACCACAACGGGGGCCGGTGGAGACACCAGCGACACGGACACGTCCTCGTTTGGGAGCTCCCTAGTGGTGGCGGCACCATCTGTGCCCCCCGCAACAACAGGTACAGCCGCCACCCAGCGCACCAGCACCGCCCTGCCAGCAGCCCCTCAGTCTTCGCTCCGTGGCCGCTCGGCCAGGAAGGCGCGCGTCTCCTTCGCCCCAGGCACCTCAGGCCCTGCTTCTGTTACCCCTGCTGCCCTCAGTGTGGAGCTCATTGACCTGGTGAGGACGGTCATTGTTGGGCAGACTACCCTTCTGAATGCCATCCAGGGGGTGGAAAGGGAGGTGCATCGGAGCAATGCCTACCTGGAGGGCATTCATTCGGGTCAGGCTGCCCATCAACGAGCGTTCACTGCTCTGGCCTCAGCACTGACGGCAGCCATTGTCCCTGTCTCCAGTCTCCCTCTTCTATCTGCCTCCACCCTTTCTCTGTCTCCTGTACCTCAACCTATCCCATCCACACCATCAGACCAGCCTGCACACACCTCAACACCCAAGGCCAGCTCATCCAAACATAAGCACCACAGAAAACACAAGCATTCACCCAAGCAACACACAGATGCAGACATATCAACAGTCACTACCACCTCTGTGTCCCCGTCCTCCTCGTCTCCCTCCTCCCTCCCTGTGACGTCTACACTCACACCTGCATGCACCCCAACATCAGCCAGTTCTTCCACCACCAGCAAACCCTCCACTACAGTCCGCACACCTGCAGTCACCACCCCCACTGGCATTTACACGTCCCCTGTGTCCTCTCCCACTGTGTCTGTCACCCCCTCTTCCAAGACACATAAACGCAGGCAGACACCCAAACAACAGCCAACCACCTCACCACAGCCTACGTCCCAGTCACCTGCACCCAAGGACAGCACACCTGGCTCTCATACAACCACATCCTCTTCCTCCACTTCTCTCACCACTACTCCTACCCCTTACCTTGGTCCCAAGAAAAATTACCTCTCCAGTTTTGACCTCTTTCCCTCCCCCGACCCACCCCCTCCAACTGGGAAAAGTCCCAAGGGCACCTCAGCCACCACCAGCCCAACTTCTACAGTGCAAGTGGTGCATGGCATGTGGAGTCCACCCTTTGGCGGCAGTAACACTTCGGTGAGCAGCAAGGGGACAGCCAGCCCCCCCCCAGGCAAGAGGACCCGGAAATTGAAGGGCCGCCGTGAGCGGACAGAGACGGCTGCCCCCAAGGAGGTGACTCCGGCCACTTCACCGGCCACAGCAGCCAGGGGAGGCAAGGGCCCGAGAGCCCTATCTAAGGAGCGGAAGGACAGCAGGGCGGAGAGGACAACCACCAGGAGCGCGGAGCAGGAGGGCCCCACAAGCCCCATCCCGGCTGCAAGGGACGACACCAAAGGGCCCAGGACTCACTCCCCGAAGGGGCCTGACACAGCATGGTCGGAGGGCGAGTGAGCAGGGTGTCCAGGCCAGGTATGACTCCCTTGACATACTGCAAGAGCACCGCTGAACAGGGCCCCGCCGTGAAGACAGGTACCGCTGAACAGGGCCCCGCCGTGAAGACAGGTACCGCTGAACAGGGCCCCGCCGTGAAGACAGGTACCGCTGAACAGGGCCCCGCCGTGCAGAAGAGCACCGCTGAACAGGGCCCCGCCGTGAAGACAGGTACCGCTGAACAGGGCCCCGCCGTGAAGACAGGTACAGCTGAACAGGGCCCCGCCGTAAAGACAGGTACCGCTGAACAGGGCCCCGCCGTGAAGACAGGTACCGCTGAACAGGGCCCCGCCGTGAAGACAGGTACCGCTGAACAGGGCCCCGCCGTAAAGACAGGTACCGCTGAACAGGGCCCCGCTGTGAAGACAGGTACCGCTGAACAGGGCCCCGCCGTGAAGACAGGTACCGCTGAACAGGGCCCCGCCGTGCAGAAGAGCACCGCTGAACAGGGCCCCGCCGTGAAGACAGGTACCGCTGAACAGGGCCCCGCCGTGAAGACAGGTACCACTGAACAGGGCCCCGCCGTGAAGACAGGTACCGCTGAACAGGGCCCCGCCGTGAAGACAGGTACCGCTGAACAGGGCCCCGCCGTGCAGAAGAGCACAGCTGAACAGGGCCCCGCCGTGAAGACAGGTACCGCTGAACAGGGCCCCGCCGTCTCAAGCACCGCTCCGCTGGGCCCTTCCTGTCAAGCACCGCTCCGCTGGGCCCTTCCTGTCAAGCACCGCTCCGCTGGGCCCTTCCTCTCAAGCACCGCTCCGCTGGACATCGCCATGTCATGCACCGCTGCGCTGGGTCCCGCCGTCTCAGGCACTGTTTATGGTTCACTGTGCCCACCATGCCTCCTCCTTGACCAGTGGACTCTGTAATCCACCTGAGAGACTGTGGCTTTGCACTCCCCAGGATGGCACAGTGGGCAATCCACCCACTGTAGAGACATTGAGAGACTGTGGCTTTGCACTCCCCAGGATGGTACAGTGGGCAACCCACCCACTGTAGAGACATTGAGAGACTGTGGCTTTGCACTCCCCAGGATGGTACAGTGGGCAACCCACCCACTGTAGAGACATTGAGAGACTGTGGCTTTGCACTCCCCAGGATGGTACAGTGGGCAACCCACCCACTGTAGAGACATTGAGAGACTGTGGCTTTGCACTCCCCAGGATGGTCCAGTGGGCAACCCACCCACTGCAGAGACTTGAGAGACTGTGGCTTTGCACTCCCCAGGATGGTACAGTGGGCAACCCACCCACTGTAGAGACATTGAGAGACTGTGGCTTTGCACTCCCCAGGATGGTCCAGTGGGCAACCCACCCACTGCAGAGACTTGAGAGACTGTGTCTTTGCACTCCCCAGGATGGTACAGTGGGCATGGTGGCTCCTCGTGGATCTGGCGTCGTGGACTCATGTGGCTGTGGTGGCCCCCCCTTCCCTTCCCCCTGAGGTGCCTGTAGTTTTGACATCAGATGCTCCTGCAGTGTTCTCTCCAAAGGACTCAGGTCTCGTGTGTGGGCTTTGCCCTTGTTTCGCAGAACCTTGGCCCACGGACATGTTAGATTCGTAGGATGTGCAGGACTTGTTACTTCAGTGATACACTGATGTGTATATCTTTTTGGTTTTTGTAAATATTTTTCACGGTTGCTCAATTATTTCCAGGTGCTTTTTTTGTACATGAAAATTTATTCCAAATTTGGTTGTGTCATTGTATTTTTAAACGGTCTTTGTGTGGTGTCACTGTGACTTCCTGCTCTGCATTGGTGTGTACATATTGGGGGGGTGGGGGGGTCGCATATGTGTATGCCCGTAACCTTTCTTCCTCCCCCCTCCCGTGTGTCGTAGGTGCAGTACTCACCGTTGACGTCTGCGCCGGAGTTCGTACTCGTGGTAGATGAGCAGGTAGACGAGAGCAGGTATGATGTTCAATTCGGGTTCCATGCTGTCCGGATTCCGCGTGGAGTGTCTCGAGGTGAGCGTTTTCCATTGGAAATGTCTGTTTCCGCTGTGTTTTTATCGGCGGGGCTCCCGCCCCGGAAAAGGTGGCGGATTGGTGGGTCGTGATAGGGTGGGCGGTACATTGTCTGCCGCCTGGCTGTTGGCGGTGACCGCCGCGCTGTTTGTTTGTTCCGCCGTGGCGGTCGGAGTGTTAATGCGGCGGGCTGTGTTGGCGGTTCCCGCCAGGGTCAGAATTGCATTTTTTTGTCCGCCGGCCTGTTGGCGGGTTGGCCGCCGCTTTATCACCGACCGCCAGGGTCAGAATGACCCCCTCAGTGTGTTAAAGTTGCTGTCTGTGTTGGCGGTTTCCGCCGTGGTCATAATTCCATTTTTTTTACCGCCGGCCTGTTGGTGGTATTACTGCCACTTTATCATGAACCGCCAGGGTTGTAATGAGGGCCATCATTTCTGTGAAGATCACCTTGATGCTTGTGCCAAAGTACCAAGAGTGAATCAGGATATCCTAACAGAAATCTAGTTCACATAATAGGAATTAGATCATTTAAGAACTGTGGGAGCTGCACCATAGCACACATCCGCACCCTTGCCTCCCTTTCTCTCTCCTTTGTAGCTTAGCAATCCAGTCCCTAGATCCACTTAAGGCAGGTATTTCATTGTAGATAAATTAAAGAGAGTCGCCAAAGAAAAACATATTATTTTCACAATAAAATTATGCTTTCCTCCTAATGCCGGCGTTTTCAATTGTAATAAACACTCCTTTTGTCTATAAACTTTAGCTTATTAATTTTAACATGTATTGGTCTAGACTATTGCCACTTGTAGAAAGATTCTGCCTTAGATAATTACATTCCTGTGCATTGCCATCACATTGCAGGGATGCCTATCTTTTTTCCACATGTGACCACTGTCTTGTCTTGGCTGTCCACAATTGGGTCAAAGATATCCAGTGTACACCAAGGGTGGCCACCACTTTGCCAAGATCACCATTATGCCATGGATGTAATTTATAATGCCAAGAACACCTAGAATATGCCAAGGAATGCTACTATTGTGCCAAAATTGTGTGCCTTCATGACAGTAAAGTCAAAAATTTACCAAAATGATCACAGTTATGCCAAAACGATAATTATGCCAAGTATGTGATCTATACTGCTGATTATAACCACAATATACTGTACAACAAAAAGGCCACCGTAATGCAGACATGGGCTCCATAATGCTGGAATGCCTACAGCAGGGTAAGGAGGCCATCATTGAGCCATAGGTACTTGTCAATTTCCTCCAATTTTGCTCTGCTTGACTGAGACGTCACCACATTTCTGCTGCTGTAACTGATCTTGGAGGCAACAAAGATAAATTTTTAAAATGCAGTGCCCTGTAATCATTCTCATACTGTAGCAGATGCCTTGGAGGCCTGCAACATGCCAATCAGCTCTGTATTTTCTAGTCTATACCTCATGGTGTTCTCTTTGTCAGCCAAAAGCCGTGTTTGGTTTGAATGAAATAGATTAATGACAAAGGGTCAAGGCACTGCTCTTGTATGACGAAAAATACGCTCCAAGGAAGCGGTAATATGACATTATTGTCAATTCTTCAAATTCCCTATTCAATTATATAAATGAAATGATGCCCTTCCCCCTTCAGAATGTGACAAGGCCCGCCACATAGAAGCCCAACAGATCACACACACAGAGTTAGTCCCTGTAACTAATGGTCGCAATCCACTAAAGAAAACACACATTCAATGTCGAACTTCTTCACACATGTTTGATGTCTGAATTGTTCTTGATAGACATAGCGACTGCTTTCTGGCTGAGATACAACAGGTTTTTGCTCCTCTGAGAAGTCGCTGTTTATGTGTGTACTCTTCGCGTGCAGCCTCTTTCGACTTCTTTTATTCTTTATAGCTACTTGTTCTGTTTTTCTGTTCAAGAATACGATTTTACGCTCATCGGCATATCCTATGAGATGAAATAGATGTGCGCATTCCTGTGGTTTACACATTGGTCACCTGTGTTTTCCGGTGCTGTGCTTCTGTAGGTGAATAACGGTCCTGCACATGAACCTGTGTAGTCTGAGAATGAAGTAGGATTTAATGAGTACACTGACAATGTCACCCGCTTGTTGAACTCGCCGTGTTTTTAAGCTGTCTCCAAGGCAGTAGCGAAGGTTGAATAACTTATTGATTGTTATCATGCGTTTCCCATGCTTAATAGGGAAGGAAAATAATTGCACATTGACACCGCATATGCAATCGCTCTCAGGCCTTGCAGCACCAGCACTGACCCATTTAGCAAGGGCGATTGCTTTTTGACGTTTTACCAGTATCTCAACAGGTTTGTCCCAGGCTTAGGCAAATGCGGGTTAGAGCTGCCATTTGCTGCAGACCCTTTCATCGTATTTGCAAAAGGAGAATAAATATTGCTTAGAAAAACAGAGTTCTAAAAGGCTCCATTCAGGGAGACTGAATACCGCAGGCTTTCTGACACATGAGTGTCAAAAAATACCCAACGTGACAAAGTTTCTTTGAAACTCCCGACAGACAAAATAATCTAAAGTCAGATGTAGAGATGAGACATTGTAAACAGAAAAACACTTTTTCCTCAATGCTTGTACAAAATATTTGTGTGCATATGTGTTAGTGGTATATATATAAGTACACATGGGAGTCTATTTACAAAAAGGATTTTGTCATGTCAGGAACTCACAAAAGGATTCCTGGCAGACTTAAGCCCTTTTAAGGGTCCAGTGATCTCTACCACGAGTGTAGAGAGCTCATCATCCAAAAATCCCAGTGAATGGGACGGGGTTTTAGACACTCCTAACCATTCCATTGCGTTTTTAGCCATGAAAGTATGTGAAAGCCCACAAACAAGCATGTATGTGGACATCCACAAATTACTATCATTCCCCTTTTCAGCCTAGGATGGGTTATATGTTTGCTTCATCCAGGGATGTTGTAACCAGCCTTTCTAGGGTGGGAGGGGAAATGGATTAATCCCAAATCTGGACAGTGGTAGCGGAAGTGATTTCTCAATGGGATAAATATTTTTCTACAGAAAAAATCAAACAAAAACAGGCACTGGCATAGCCAACTTGTCTTGGCTTAGCCGAGCTATTGGCTTTGCCAATGCTTTTTTGCCTATTGTATGAGGACAAATGGCTAGCAATCTCTGAAACTCATTCCAAGACAACCCCTCATGCAGATCATGATACATTTGTGTTAACGCATGTGTTTGCATGCATCATGACACAGGTAGCCCTTTTCAAGAGCACATGAAAAAGAAGTGGGCAGCACGCAGCACGTTGCCATAAGCACGAAACTTGTTCCTACATAATATTGCTTAAAACTAGCTGTTGGCTGGGGGACAAAAGACCACTTTTCAAGTGCCACTTCCCAAGTCCAGCTCTCTTTCCTCATAAGCTGCTGACCTTACTTGTCAACTGTGCCGTCCTTCCCCTTTATTTGCTAAAGGAGAATGTAAGCTCAAATACGATATGCAAAACACATAAACATGTTTCGTGGTTAATTTTTTCCTACTATTTAATAATTGAGAAGGATTATACCCGTTCTAAGAAGAGCAGGGCCCAGCATGTTGCAACATGCACAGCGAGTGGCTTATGAGGACAGGGAACTGAAGCTGGGGAGCTGGTAGGAGAGAGGTGCCACTTGTCCTTCTTGCAGAGGCTAATTTAAAAAGTACATTTCAGAGGATTGGGGTGAGGCATCAGGCATGCCAGGGAGATTAGAGCACAGAAAGCTCCGCTTGTGAACATGTAGCGTAGCTATATAGTCCACATTTTGGCCCTCATTAGGAACACAGCGGGAATTTTTGCCGTGTTCGGGCTGGTGGTCTTTCCATCGACCGCCAGCCTCCTCAAAAACCTGCCGGCCGTATAATGATCTCCCCGCCAGGCCGGCGGGCAGAGACAGTGTCTCCGCCCGCCGGCCTGGCGGGGAACACGGCCGCAACATTGAGGGCGGCTCCATGAGGAGCCGCCGCCAATGTTGTTGTGCGGCGGGTGCAGCAGCACTCGTCGCGCATGTCACTGCCCGTAAATCGGGCAGTGACATGTGCGACGGGTGCCTGCACGGGGGCCCCTACACTGCCCATGCAAAGTGCGGGGGCACCCCCTCCGCCAGCCTTTTCCTGGTGGGATATCCTGCCAGGAAAAGGCTGGCGGCATTCAAAACATTATCCGCAGGGTAGTGCAGCTACCCTGGCGGATGTTGTTTCATCCTGCTGCCAGGCTGCCAGGCTGCCTGGCGGCAGGAGCATGGCGGTGGGTGACGGCTGCCGCTGGCGGCCGTCACCCTGTTCTTTATATGGCGGTTCAGCCCGCCTTGCAGGCTGGCGGCTTTAGCCACCACTGCCGGCATGGCGGGCCAAACTGCCAAATTCAAAATGACCGCCTTTGTCTGACCAGAGCTGAGCAGTTCTCTCACAGTCCTAAATGGCAATAATTGCAATGCTCACTGCTTTGTGCACAGCCACAGCAAAAACCGTCAAACATGGTTGGTAGAGGCTCTGAGAAGATGCAGGATCCCACCTCCTATAGTCCTTTTGATTCTGCTTTTCTGCATTTGACGAGCAGAGGTAGACAGAGGAGTTCTTCAGAATTCCCAATTTCTCCTTCCACAGCTTCAGTGACACTATATAGTACAAAGGGGAGAGATGGGCTGTTTTCCTTTTCCTGCAGCTTCCACATTTCTCATTCCCTTCAGTGAGCCACATCAGGACCCAGAGAGACTGAGGCTGTAGATAAGAACATTAAAATGTTGAGAGCAAATGCCTATATAAGTGTATATAGCCTCCTGCATCATTCTTCCTTGCACCATTAACACTAAGGAACAGAGGGTCGATTTATAACTGGGTAATTTGATGTTGGTTGTTATTCTCAACGTTGCAAACTACAATATCGTTGGATTACAGCCAGTTATTATAGCCAAGATTTATTTCACAATGTAATTCCATGTCAAAGGCCCTTCATACTGTGCAGAAATGTACACCGGTGCATCCTGATGTTAGCTCATCTGTCCAACTGTACAGCACTAAAGGTGTAATTTAGAGTTTTGCAGACGGGATACCCTGCTGCATTACAAGTGCTATAGGCTACGATGCTTTGCAATACAGCTGATGGAATATCTGCCACGTTTATGACTGACTCATTCACAACAGTCTAAATAGGGACCTAAATGTCTATGGCATTTAACACATTTGAAACATAAGCATGATATCAGTCTTTCACATACCGTACATAAAGTTTTGTGTAGAAGTATGACATTAATTTGCAATAGTACAGACTCAATATGAACTATGTACATAAAATATTTCATTTATAAGACATCAGAAAAATATTTTAAGCTCTGTGCCAAGACAGCAATATTTTTTAGTGTGTCGATATACTATTCTTTTGTGTACTTTTCTAACTACAGAGGCTCACTAAGACTTTTGGCTCTAAAATGTCAAAATCAAGCTTTTTAAATTGTTAAGCAATCTACAATCATTACATTCAGTTCAACCAGTGCGTGCTATTTTTCAGGTACATTTTAAAAGAAGATTTCAGGTGCATAAATAAAACAGCACTCTCTAATGGAAAGGCAGAAGGGACGAGGAAAAGATTAAAACAACGACCTAGTTTCTAGTAGGTAGAGCTAAAACTAAGGGGAATAATTACACTCTTGAGCCAGGTCAATGTGCTTCAGCCTCTATAGTAAACCTAAGATAGGTTTGAAATATTCCTCTCATGCCTTTGCACTGAGGAGCGCGATATGTTCTCACGTTTTAGAAAGTTTGCGCTTCCACTCAAAGTTCTCCCTCATAACAAGGGTGAGCCCACTCTTGTCATGATAATCTAACACCAGTGAGGAGTGGGCCATATGGTGTAGCACACCATTCTTTGTGGGTGAAGATTCAGCATCCTTTATATGGGGCAGACGGCACTGTTTGCCTCCTACTTTTACCCTTCAGTCGT
Source organism: Pleurodeles waltl (assembly GCF_031143425.1). Taxonomy (NCBI): domain Eukaryota; kingdom Metazoa; phylum Chordata; class Amphibia; order Caudata; family Salamandridae; genus Pleurodeles; species Pleurodeles waltl. Next base: position 344,607,870 of record NC_090437.1, on the reverse strand, counting down.
GAGGAGATGCGGCCACTCTCTGACATACATGCACATTTACAATTTCTTTCAGTAGGTTCCAATCTTTTCCTCAAGTACTTTTGGCTTTAGTTTCTTTTTTTTTCTACAGTTTTTATTTTTAGTTTTAGTTTCTTTTTTTAAAGTAGTCTCTGTAATGACAAGATATTATTGTTTGACCTTCATGATAGATGATGACTGCAGTGGTACGTCTTTCTGCCTAGAGAAACCTGACCACATTTCGAAATTGTAACCTCCGCATTGCTTTTCATGCCATCTTGTTCCACCTCCGTAGCATTAAGATGACTTAGTGTCCACTTAGTTGTACAACTGAAGTTTAACGTATATCTGCTGTACAGTTTGGACAAGCATGGTTTTGCACAGTAATATTTGTTAATTTATGAAACACAGAAGATTTGCAAACTTGTCTATTGAAAAATAGTAATCACTTTGAAGAAATCCCTGCACTGGAAGGATGACCACAACTGACACATTAAAGTAAAGGCATAAACTGAAAGAGATCTGTTTTTCAAAATGTCCAGTAGTATCTATAAGCTCTTGACTGTTCTCCTGGTAACTAAAGTTAAATAGGACACTTCCAGAGAAAAAACCACAGCATTTCTAATTAAAGTTGGTCATTGTGGTACATTTTAATTTATTGGACTTTTCTTTACAAAGTAGTCAGAGCTCTTCATAAGGACTTGTCAGTGTTCAGCGGAATCTGTTGCATTACACAAGTTAACTTAAATAGAATATGAACCGTCACATTTCTGTTACAACTCTGATTGTAGTGTTAAATGTTTTGGAAGAATTGATAAAAACAATTTCCACTTACAACATGAAATTTACATGACCAGTTCGTCTGGGCATTTTCAAGCCAAACAGTGTTTTTTGGTAGCAGAATTATATAGAGAGAGTAGCTAAAATTAATCTTGTCTAAAAAAATAGGTGTTAAGCAATTCAACAGGTTTTGCATAAATAAGTTCTCATGTGTTCGATGCTTAAAAAAAGATTTACTGTTGTCCAAGAAAGAAGTTGTGAATCCACCAAAAACAGATCAAGTTCCCAACTTTTTTCTTGTTTCTCAGTTAACTTTCTTTTCCAGTACTGCCCGCAAGACTGTTTTCTTTCAAAACCTTTCTCTGAACTAAAGTTCCTGTAGAATGCTTTCTCTGTACTGTTCAATTACTTGGAAGCAATGTTTGCCTTGAAAAGGCTCAAGGTTATCTGCTCATGTAAGTGATAAAAACATGTGTTGGCTACCTCTATGGAACAAAAGTGCATCACTAGTGCCATATAAGCTGAATAGAAAGACGTGTCCTGCCAAATATATAAGTTCAGCTATTGCACCATACCATTCAGATTATTTTTATAATACATTATTCACCTATGAATGTCTGTGAAAATGCTGACATTGAAGAGTTTTCATGTAGTGCTATCATTTTTTTTATATGAACTGAACATTTATAAGGTACAGATATTCATTTCCAGAATTTCAATAAAATCCAGTGACATTATACATTGTTAAAGAATATATAATCAATAGATGACTCACAAATGGTTCAAGTCCCAGAAAGATTGTGAGCATTGTTGTAATGGTGTAATCTGCTTGTTCATTAGTTGCTAAAGCATAGATGTGAAGCTGTTGACTTAAAATTCTCTATCAGGTACATCTCATTAAGGTGAATAAAGACCAAACACTCTTTTGAGCATAAATTAAGGTTTAATGAATATCTGAATGCATTAATGCCTACAGAGACATTATGAGCCTGATTTAGATTGTGGTGGGCTTCTGTATGTCAGCTGCAAAAACTGGTCCGTTTCCACTGCTGACTTACACTTCCAACAGTCAGACAGAGCTAGTTGGCTGATGGCTCTATTTAGAGTGGGTGAACAATTGGCACATTTTTACTTTCGCCATCCAAAGCGTGGCAGTAAGTGAAACGGGAAACCCATGCCATGGGAGGAAACTCGCAAGAAAATAGTGAGGGACCCCATTGCTTTTTAAATTGTCAAAAGGACAATCCCACCTTCGGACTTGCTTTTTGGAAAAAAAGAGAAACTGAAATTGTGCTATACAGCTCTGTCATGTTGTACAGCATACCTTTAATTAATTGATAGGAACCCCAGTGACGGCTCATCGATCATACTTACTTTGAAATACACATTGAAATCCTACTGTAGTTTTAACACTATGAAATGTATGACTAAGCCTTTATTTTTAGTGAATGTTATTTTTGACTTTTTCTTTATCTTCTTCAGTGTGGGTGTCCACCATCTTAGTTAAGGATAAAGAGACAGGTTTAGTAATTTTTTTCTACATAAAGGAGGTGCAAATCAGCCTGCGTGGCTTTGTAAATATTTTTGAAACTTTGGCATTGCCTTGTGTCAATTTGTGTGATGCAAGAACAAAGCAAAAGAACACCTTTGCTTTGCCTTGAGGTGCTTTGTGCAATGCAAGGACAAAGCAAAGTTTTTGGAAATCTGCCCAGATTTCTAGTATTATAGGAATGTTTCCTTGACGGTTTCAATGTGAAATTAATAAGTGATGTGTTCCGTAATTGCTAATTTTTTTTAGGTATTTTAGGAATTTAAATTAAATTTATTAAAACGAATGCATTGTAAAGATGTGCGCAGTAAATGTATTTATGGTAAAGGTATGTGTGATAAAGGTAGTCTCAATGTTATCTTATGTAAGTGGGTGGTAAGGCCATGCGTTGTAAAAAATGCATTGTAAAGGTATGCGTAGTAAAGGGATGCATTGTAAAGTCATGCATTCATATTCATACCAGTAGTGTATTGCTGTATGTCCAGGAACATATAAAAGTGTTTGTCTCATGGTTTGTTCAAAGTGCATTATCATTTTTAGGATTGTACTGGTTTTGCTTTTTGTTATTGTTAGGAGTTCTAAGTATTTGGGCAGTACCCCACATGTAAATGGTACATCGGTATTTTGGTGCTCCTTGTTTTTTGTGTATATCTGTGTGAATGATGAGGGGCGACATTTAAAGATCCCATCAACCAGGTAGTGCATTTAGTGTGAACTAAGGGGTTCCCTTTGTTTGTGATCTAGTATAAGTTGCTAAATCTGATATTTTTTTTTTATGAATAGGAAAGAATTTGAAATATTTCATAATTTTTCGTTCAGTTGGTTGTTTCAATTTACTGTTTAATTTCTGTTTTAGATATAGAAATAAAAATATATTATTTTATATATTTGGTTATGTCTACCTTTTTTACATTAGTAAGGTGTCTCCGTTACTCCAGGAATGTGGACAGTATCAGCAGTCTTAAACATCTTTATCTAAAAATCATTAATTTTAATGATGTTACTTTTATTTATTCAATGTACTGACAATCGCACGACAATAACTAGAATGTGGTAGGGTATTATAAAATAGTTCCATGTTTGTAGTGCTCTGGAGGGGTTTAGTTAGTTTATAGTGATTGTTCTTTATTTTTAATATTGTTTTATTTTCTTATGGTTAAAGTTTCAGATTTTAAATGTAATACATTAGTTGTGAGTCTTTTGAGTTGTTTCTTTATGGCAACTTTCATAGGTTAGTTTTTTATTTACATTAAATTTCCTCTTTTCAAGCTTTTTGGCATTTATTTTAGAAAAATATAATAGAAATGGATAGTTACTTTAGTTGTTTAGTTAAATATCCCTGTGATTAATGTTGTTTAGTCTTTAAAACAGTACTGTGCTTACATTTTTGAAGTTTAAAGTGTTCTTCTGTTTTTATTTGTTGACGTAATTCCTGGTCGCCTCTCTCTCTGGCAGAGTGACAGCCTCCGAGCATGATTTCTTCAGGTACTTTATTTATACTCTTTTTTAATTGGTGCCTGGTTTCTATTTGATAACTCTTTTGCTTTTAAATTTGACTAGTTAATGTTCTTGCTAGGAGTTCCAGGTTTTTAACCACATATGGAAGATGATATTTATTTTTTTGATTCTGCTTTTAATTATATTACAATATTGCTTGTATAAATTTTATTTTATGTAATAGAAGCTTACTACAGGTTTTTGAATTTTGGTGAATTATCAATATTTTGCTCAGTATTTAGGTTGTGTTGCATTTGTGTTAATGTGATCTTCTTATTTTTTATGTTTTCGTGTTTGTTATGCAATATTTTTATCAGCTATATTTTTGTTTCAATATTTTTGTTGTTTGTATATCGGTTTAAAAAAGTCAATAATATGTTATCAATATTTTTGCAATTTAATTTTTATCTCAATATATGTACTCGAAATGCCATCCTAGAACTCTCAACGGATTCAGTTTCCTTGTCACCAAATGGATACACCTTTCAAGAGGTAAGTTAATGTGCTGCAAGTGGCAGGGATTCATTGACGGCTTCCATATCTAACTCTTTCTTGTGCCTAGCCTATTTACACCTAACACCTGTGTGCACATGTAGGAAGCTGGCTCCTATTATTGAGGTACACTGTCTGGTTTGATCATGATTGCACGAAAGCTCATACGAGACAAAAAAAAGCCCTAAGTGCCCCTACAAGACGCCCGATTGAAATTCGTATTTGCAGACAGGCATACAAGACAGCCATAAACAAGAGGAAACTTGCTTTGAGAGGAAAGTTATGGGACAACCTACACAGAGCTAGTCTCATGAAAGACAACGTCCTCTTCTGGGAAACAATAAATACTCCTGTTCTAGGTAACAATGATACCCCTAGAATGGAAATTACCCTAGAGGAGGTAGTGGAAGCCATAAATATAAGTAAAGCTGGGAAAGCGCCGAGGCCCGATCGCGTTCCAATCAATTTATACAAAGCTAACATCCACTTATGGGGCCCTCTATTGACGCAGGTATTGAGGGCTTTCTGTACACAAGGCCTTCCACCGACATGGCGCGAATCTATCATTATACCTATATAATCAAAAAAGGCGATCGCCTTAATCCAGCTTGCTATAGGCCAATATCTCGCCTCGATACATCAGCCAAATTAGCGGGGAGAATAATTTTAAATAGACTCCAAACATGGGCGGAAGGAAACAATATCTTATCCCCAGTGCAGTATGGCTTCCGCACAGGACTAGGTACAGTGGAACAGGCTCCGAATTTAACTATTTCAGTGGGGAAGTACACAAAGATCAGAGAGGGTAACTTTCGCCTGGCCTTCATAGATTTATCCTCAGCATTTGACTGCGTTTTGCACGAGAAGCTATGGGACATTTTAACAAGAATGGGGGCGAACCAACAATGGTTCATTTTATAAGGGATTTGTACACAGGTTGTAGAGCAAGAGTAAGGTATGGGATGAGAAGGGAATGTACCAGGTCCTTCGGAATACACAGAGGGGTGCGTCAAGGTTGCGTTCTTGCTCCACTTCTATTCTCATTATACATAAATAATTTAGAAAGCAAACTGATAAGTAAATGCAAAGACCTTCCACAAATAGGTAACCACCCCATCCCCGCACTCCTTTACATAGATGATGCAGTACTCATGGCCAGGACACCGCTAGCCCTCCAGAAACTCCTAACCACCTGTATAAATTACATGACAGACTTGGGACTCACAGTCAACCGCTCAAAAACTTTCACAATGAACTGTGGCAGGAAATTGAGTAAGACCTATAATATTACTATTCACGAGGACAAGGTGAAGATAGCTCCTACCTTCTCATATCTGTGCATAATGTTTGACAAACAGGACACTTGGGCACATTGCGTGAAAACTAAAAAAGATCAGATTATTAAAATAACGGCGGCCTTGAAGATCTTTTCTAAAAAGCTAGAGGGTATTACCCGGTCAAACATGGTAAAGATCTACAAAGCTAAGTGCATTCCGGCGGCTACTTATGGAGCATGCATTTGGGGGTATACTTACTGCAATGCGATTCAGAGAGCGGAAAATGATTTCCTCAGACACCTGCTAATGGTACCAAACAACACATCATCATATATTAGCCACGCAGAACTTGGGGTCCACTTTGTAATTGATCTGATAAAGATACAGCCACTAATATTATGGCACAAAGTGTGGACCTCTGAGTACACTGGACTAAATAAGGCCATCCTAGCCGACTGCATAAGGCTAACACACTCGCTTAGAGTTCCCTGGCTGAGATACATCATGACCTTTTTTTAAAATATGGGTTGCAAAGACTATTACCTAAATCCACAATCATTGGAAAAAATAACCAGGAGAGAATTGAGGGCCTTGACATTGAAGCACTTGGAAGAACAGAGATGGGAAGCGGAATAAAAAAAAAACACTGTAATGTCTAAGCAACTAATTCTGTCTACGGATGCCGTCCAGCCTTACCTAGTAAGCCTGGTAAATCCTAGACATCGATTTGTTCTCACAAGATTCCGCTTAGATATCTTCCATCGGCTAGTAACCTTTCTGACCATGAATGACTGGAGTACAATTTTAAGAGTATGTCCTTGTGATGCAAAGGAACCCCAATCCACAATGCACGTGGTCCTTGTTTGTAAATTTTATGATATACATAGAAAACGCCTTTTATTGCCTTTCTTAAGATCGATTAATTTGCGTCAGTGTCGTGACCCGTATTTTAGCTTACAGATTTTATCCTCAATTGAAATGTGTGGAATTTTAGCAAATTTCCTATGCACTGTACTGACTGTAAGGAAGTCTATGAGTGCACTGGATTAATTTTTTTGGAACGCTTGGAATCTTCGGTAAACTCCTTACTTTTTGGAAAAAACTGCAAGGAAATTAGATTTTGCACTGGTGTAAATTCACTAAGTTTTATATACCTGTACTTGAATGAATTAAGGATGTGCTCTATTACTTTCCCTTTTTTTATTATTTATTTTCTTACTTTTACTTATTTATTACTAAATGTGCTATTACTTGATACTTTTATGGCTTGTTGAAAGCCGAATAAAGTCTGTTTGATGATGATGAGGTACACTATGAAAAGAGTCCGGACAAACCCCAGTGGAACTACAGAGGCACAAATGGCATCCCATTTGCTCTCTTTTGTGGTAGTGGGGGCGAGCAGTTAGGCATATCAGAGGGTAGTGCTGAGCATGTGATGCACACCTAGGCAGTAAGTGAAACACTCACTCAATAAAGAAATCCAAAACCAATTTAAAAAAACAATACATAAACCTTTATGTACATTTTGATACCAAGGTCATCCGAATCAGGTGAGTACTTTTCGAGTTATTAATTTCTACAGTTTTCAAAAGTTGAGAGTTCATTTTTTGGGTCTGCTGATGATTACCTATGGGGATAAACATGTACTGCATTCAGATACTTCACAGCAACTTATGAGAATGCTCTCCAGGACCTAAGGTGAGTATGTGGCAGGGTCCAAAGCCACACCAACAGGTCACCTTTGGAGGCTCTGTGGCATCCAGATGCAGAGTTGTGTTACGGCATCATGTGTCAAAATCACTTCAATGGGAAACGGTCCAGTCGGGAAGTTGCTGCAAGCTGGGACTGGAAGGTCAGTCCTGAGGAACCCACAAGGGAGGATTGATCCTTGAGGACCTCTGGGATATGGGGACACCATTGGTCCATTTCTCTTTGGGCTGCGGGCTCGGTTTCGGTGTCTTTTGGCATTGGATCCGGTGCTGGAGTAACTCACGGTTGGAGGGGGCCTGCAGGAAGTGGCTGCAGGCAGCGACTGGAAGTACAGTCTGGCCAAACCCAGAGATGGGCTCATTTACAGAGGGTCACAGGACCCAGTGGGACTGTCGACTCCCTTGGACCTGGGCTGTTTGGGCTCGGGTGCAGAGGTGTTTTGAGGCGTCGGGTAGCAGTGGTCATGGACTTGCTCTGGGTCTTGGTGACCTGGTGAAGAGTGGAAACAGGGCAGTGGGGCCATTCTCCTGAATGGCCTTGTGCATCCTGATGTACCATGATGGTATGTCTGCTTTGGTGCTGTTGGAATCCGGATTGGACCACCAACAAGTCTTGGTTGCTGTAAGGGATCCAATACCCCAGGTATAGGTGAAGGGAGCCTTCAGGTGGGGTCAGCACATTGGGAATTCGATGAAGTGGTGGCTGACCTCTTCAGCTGCAGACAGTCTTCTCTTGGCTCGTTAATCCCCTAAAGGGCCCAATGGCAAACAGGCAGAGTACCAGACTTTACAGGCGGTGACTGCAGGTGCAGGGAAGGAGCTCCTCTGCTCCAAGGGAGACTCTTCTGGCAATTGGTGAAGCACTGGCAGCTCTCTGGGTTTCTTGGAGTCTGCACAGTGGCAGGACAAGTCTGTTTCTCCCCGAAGGTTGGTTGGAGCTGGCAGGCTGGCAGGGTTGGTGGCAAGTCAGTTGTGCTTCTCGGTTCTCGGGTCAGCAGTCATCTTTGTCCACTTCCTCTTATGTGTCCAGTAGAGATCAGAGTTCCTGGTATCTGGGGGTCCCCTAAAAACTCAATTTAGATGTGTTAAGGGGAGTGATAGGGTAGTATCCAATGGGCTACTTACCCTTGGGGTCACTATGCCCCATAGATGACCACTTCCTTTGGGGAGTGGATATCATCCTGTGCCAGAATGACTAATTCAACCATACATAAGATGGCAGGACTCCTAATATTGTGTTCACATCAGGCTCGTCACCCTAGAGGTATGTCAAGCCTGGCAGTGTAACACACCTCCTGCATTGCTAGCTTTTCTGCCTGTCCAGCTGCCAAATGGGTCCTGTGGCATGGGGTGGCACATCTCCCTTCTGAGGGAAGCCAGATCTGCGTACCATGTACAGTGGGCTTCTTTGAGGCTCCCTACCTTGGACTGCAGATTTGCAGGTTATCCTGTTAGGAGTGGTGTGTTAATACCCCTGCGAGAGCAGGCTTTGTTCCTGGCCTCCGAGAAAACTTGCTCTCACCTCAGGAGGTCAGAAATCTTTCTAGGGTGGCTGTGCTGGTTTAGACCAGTCAGTAAACACACTATCAGTTGAGTAGGTGTTCAAGGGGTACCTCTAATGTGCCCTCTGGCTGCATGTATTAGTAAATCTATCACTGTATTGAGTGAGGGTTTACTAATACAAGATGTCTGATACCAAGCATCCCTAGGTTCATTGAAGCCATGGGGTAAGTGGGGATCTCATATTGACAAGTGTCCAGTACATGCATTTAAATGGCTTCCTTGTTCACTTACTATGTCTAAGAATCGACAAAGACATAGTAGGGGCATCTTTGCCCATGCACATATGTCCTCACCTGTAATATAACGCACCCTGCATTAGGGCTGTAAGGCCTACTGTAGGAGTGACTTACAAATATGACAGGGAGTGTTATGGGGTATGGCACCAAAGTCTGTGCCATGCTGTGTTTTCATTTTCTGGATCACCTTGTCACGCAGCCTGAAGTGGCAGTTGTATGAGTTTGGTGCTGGGTCCCTTAGAGTGGCACTCTCTTTAGTACCTATGCCCTAGATACCAGAGGTACCAATTACTAGGGACTTACAAAAGACGCAAATGGCCTAGTCACTTGGGGATCAAGTCGCCAGTGGTCTTGTTCTTAGGGAAGGAACACTGGCACTGGGGACCTGGTTAGCAGTTAGCACTTCAGTCAAAGTTGCACCAATAACCAGGCAAAAAGTGGAGGAAGGTGCCCCTTCCTCCACATAAACAATCTACAATGGTGATTTGGCACTTCATTGTGCTGCAAAATGCAAACATCATTTTGGAATGATTGTTTATGTGCAGGAAGCGACACCTTCCTGCACATAATCAATCATTAATGGCCTTTTGTTCCTTCTATGTGTGCTGCAGAATGCAGCACACATAGATGAGCAAAAAACGAGGCGGTATAAAAGTATTCCTCCTCGTTGCACCATGCTAACGCCATCCCTGGGGTGGCAATATTTTTTGGAGCTGCCTCAGATTTACACCTTCTTGCAAAATGTGAAGCAGCGTCAAAAGCAATGGGTGTTGCGGTGGAACGTCCACAGGAACACCCATTGCACGTCCCTCTGACGCAGAAAACTGTGTCGGGGGCCATATTTACAAAGAGAGGTTTAACCACAAAAAGTAGATAAATGCCTTGTAAATATGGTGCAGTGAAAAGCACCACCGGAGCGTCACTGAAAGTGACCCTCTGGTGGCGCTAGGGACTTGTAAATATGACCCCAAATATCTCTAAAATGTAAGCTCTTCATACTTGGTCTGGAACACATTTTACATGCACATTTTTCAGTTCAGATATCTCTAACTTTTTAACTCTTTCAGGTCCAACCAACACACTTTTGTAAAGCTAATTTCTCAAAAAATTCCTGAATCAATTTACTTCAAGCCATGCAAAGGCACTCTCATAAGTAAAGTTCTAATTTCCTCCCAAAATTGGTGTAAATCTGTTCAGCAATTTTTCCTTCTATCAAGGAGCAACAAACCCTATGGGAGTTTCCCAGATCCTTGATTTCCCCTTTTAATTCCCATAGGAAACTTTGCTCTTCAATACAGATAACATGCTAAGCAGAATTACACCAAATTTGGAACAAAGTTCCAATTTTACTAAAAAATCATGCTTTTTTATTTGTTATACATCTTTTCAGTAGTTTTTGAAAAAATTGTGTTTATGAAGGTGTTTGGGTGGGCGTAAAGAGGTTAAAAGTTAAGATATCTAGTACTGTGGTACCTCTGCAGTCCTCAAATCAGAAATGTTGGTTACTTATTGGCTGGTATCGCAAATCCGAAGAAGGATCTGCAGTACCAGAGGCGTTTGGCTAGCTAGCCAAAAAACCGGGACAAAATATTTCATCTGCCATTACAGGACTCAGGGGACTTGACCCCCGAATCCTGAAAAAAAGAAAAGGGCACATAAGGGGGCAGGGTGAGCACACCCTAACACCCAGGTCCATGAAGTTGGGGGAGTGCAAAAGGAATCTCTCATGGTTTTATAATTAGAAAAAAAAAAAAAATTGATGTGGGATCCGCAGATCCAGCACCTGGATCACTGCATCCCAGCAAAGCCCAGAGATGACTCTCCCCAGATTTGAATCCAATTTTTTTTTTTTTAAATAAAATAAAGAAGAGTCCAGTCATAGGTCAGACCTTGCAGCCAGCGGCTATTGAACAGAACATGAGCAGTGGAGTTGGTTGCCTGGGGAAAGTTGGGTGCAGGACCCAGCCAGGTCCTGTGGCTCCATGCTACGGGGTTGGCCAAGTGCAGATGCTTGGGAGCAGTGCCTGACTAGAGGATCCCACTCCATACTGTTAAGCCTCATCTAAAAGACTTTACAAAGCCAATAGGGCTGTATTTGCATATACAAAAGGTGAACTATATTGGAATTGTGCATGCGTTTTAGCTCTTTACTTTCTCAGTTTTTTTCTTGCTTTTTCACAGGATTATATCTGGTGCGTAATATGTGGAAATGACCAACAGCTGCAGGATTTTCGATGGGCAGCATTGCAAATGTTGAGAGGTAGTTGACTGACAAATCCAGCTGGGGCCTTAGATCTACCCATTGCCTAGTAAAACGTTAGGACTGACAATACATTTATATAATTCAGTGTGTTTATAGTGAGTTGATTATTAGAGATGAAGTATAAAGACACATTCCACCCAAGATCTGACCAATAATTGAATAACCTTATTGAATATGCAACTGCTGAAAGAGCTCTTAGTATGATGGACAGAAAAAGAAATTGATGAGCACTATTTTATACAGTTATGGATATTTTCCTATATACGTTTAACTACATACAGTTTCGGATGACACATAACAGTGAAGACTGGTTCAGTGGGCTAGATAGATTCAGTAATGGGGGAGGCTCACTTGTTTGCTGTAATGTTTAAAACTCAATAAAGAGAATTTAAAAAACACAGCTCAAGTATGCCATACAGTCAGCAACTATGATACCGCAACATAAGTGGCTACTAAGAAATACCTCTGCACCGACATACTACATTTAAAATGTCTGTGGCACTCATACTGTCATTAGCTATCATTATGCCAAACAGAGCACATCACTTACTAATTCTCTACCTAACTTGAAGCTAGAGAACTTATTGGAAAGCAAATTTCACACTCATGCAACACAACATCATTATCCATCTTAATTAGCTACCACACCATTATTGATTGCACTAGTCACCATGTGATACATGCCAAACACAACTCTATTTTGACAGAACACTGTCGCCTTGCACTGTTTAAAACATAGATAACAGCGCTCTGTATAGCTCTTTATTGGGCTCGACTCGGCTGACTGGAGTATATTCTTTGTATGTTCTTTACTGTAAACCTCCTGTGTATTTGCTTTCTTTAGGATGACATCTGCATGGCTGTTCTGTCGTAGTGATGACTTTTATTTCTCCCTTTCTCTTTCAGTGGTTAGATGTTCTTCCCGTCCGGAGCCCTCGGAAACGAAAAGGACAGGTAAGTCTTGTCATTTTTTTTTAGGATAACCACTGACCTATGCTGTCTTGCCTATTACTTTCTTCTGTGTCTCCTTCTGTTTCCTTCACCTTCTCTTTTGTTTTGGGAATTTCTTGGGGTGGGAGGTCAACCCCAGATTGCAACTGAGGTCCTCCAAAGACACAAGTACGATGGAGGCATAGCTATTCCTTACATCAGGAAGCATTCTGAGGTGGGACAGGTTGGTGTGGTTAATGAATGGGCTTCTTCAGACTGGGACGACCCGGCATCCCTCTGGACTGGAAGGGAATGGGGGACAGGAGCTGTCTTCATGTGCTGTAAGGGGAGAAGTTAGAGCCACAGTCAGGACCAGTGACAAAGATTGTGATGGATACCTGGTGCAGACTGCACAGGGAGATGAAGTGGGATAAGAGGCTGACCCCCAAAACTCCACTGTGACAGTTGAGGTGCGCACTCTGGGAGTGCATACCTTGTGAGGAAGAAACTCAGGAGGACTCCCTGCTAAAGGGGAGACTACTGGGTGGTTGAATTCACTGACATACAGCACATGGATGAGAAACAAGCAGGATCCCCCCCACACTACTGCAGAGAATATGGTAACGGGACGTGGGGGAGTTGGACAAAGAAGATCGCCAGACAGGGCTCAGATTCCCTGCGGAAGTTCAAAAAAGACAAGTTACCACCTGATCCAACTCAAAATAGCACACGGGGCAGAGAATGTGCTATGCTTATGGGGAGGTGGGATGGAGGTCACACTGCTGCACATACTATGGTGCTGCCCAAGCCTGCGCTCGTTCTGAGGGGGGAGTGAATGAATCTCTAGAAAGATTCTACAGGGGCACCCCTGCATTTACAGCCCAAACTCACACTACTGGTAATATGGGGTCCCTCGGGTGGGCTCACATGATCCTGGTTAACATGGATTGCATGGTGTTGGTGGCCAAGCGAGTTATAGCCCAAAAGTGGGGTGATGGGTCCCCCCGATATCAGGACTGGGGGACTGACATGGAACTGTGCAAGCTGATGGAAAGAAAGATTTACAAGTGAAGGGGATGTGAGCTAAAGTTTAAGAAAATCTGGGCACCTGGAGTGCGACCAGCATGAAATAAACGGGACAAATGCAAGGGTGAAAGACATTCCACTTCAGGGAGCTCACGAGACAGCTATCACCACAAAGCCGAGGGGTCTGTGAAACACAAGCATTAGTAAGGGGAGGAAAGGTGAAGCACAGCGGCCTACAGCGCCGCAGAGATATGGTAACAGAAACAGCCAGGCTGCAAGGAAGGGAATGGGGATGGATGGTGCAGGATGGACTGCAGCATTGTGTAGAAATGTCACTGTTTAGACACTCACACTAAATGACCACTTTTAGAATACAGGGGAAAAAAGCTAATGCTCAATACCAGACAATAATGTAGAGGCTAATAAGACTGATGAATACTCTGGTCAACGAATGCACACATTCATGATTGTTACATGTTGTATGTTCTGATTGCAGCCACATTTGAGAATGTAGATAGCCCTGAATGATGATATGCTTAAACTACACATAAATACTCAGTAAGCGATGAAAAGCTAAAAAAATAAAAGTGTTATCTTTAAAAAAAATGTCCCTTCGGAATATGCTCTGCCCGATTCCAACTCTTCTGTAACTCCAGTCACATCGCTCAGGAGCTTGTCTTCCTCCGGAGTATCCAACAGGACTCCTCCTCTCTCCGTGCTGTGCAGGGCTTGCAACTTCTTTCGGTCTGCTGGTGCTGGTTCCTTGATGCATTTCACTGCTCAAGTGCATGTCTCTCTTGTGGACGTTTGGTATTTTTTCTCATGTCTCCCCGTACTTCAGGACACGCTTCGTTTTTCCAGCCTCTTGCACCGCCCAACACCTCCTTTCCTTCACCTCATGGCCCATCCTCTCGGACTTTCTCTCTTTCTGTTTTGGGAGTGACGAGAACAAGTGGAGGTTCTCCGGTAAGTCATCCATTTCACTTTCTACGTTTGTAGGGCCCCTTTCATGACAAACATATTTATTACACCCATTCGGTTTCATTTCAACACATAATGTGGATGTGGGAACTTCTGCATCCACTGCAGAGACATACGACTCTCAATCACAAAGAGCTCTCTAGATGTCTCTACACAGACTCGTCACAAATTTACAGAATCCATAATACAGAACACCACATGCACTTAACATGACTCAGACATGCTACAGTACACATCGAGCGAGTAAGAACATGTACAGAACATCCCCATCTGCAGAGTAATGGGGATTCTTCTGTACTATGAGATGCATAAGCAATTGGTAACCTCCTGGTTACACTCTGACACGATAGCCCCTTAGGTATAGCTCAGTGAATATAATATTGCCAGGAAACTCAGAGATGTACCAGAACACAGTGCCTGAAATATACCTTCACAGGCCAGAACGGTCTAAAGTCAGCTGTGAAAACATGCAGAACGTTACTTAGACTGCCAAAGGAGCAAAACAAAAAGTAGTAACATAACAAGCAGAGAGCAACAGAAGAGGGACAGAAGGAAGGTAAGGTACGGGACATATGAAGCCCTAGTTGCTCATGGAGATGGTACTGCCGTTTTAATTCGTTTTTCTAGAGATGAAGAGGCCATTGAAGGGAGAGCGTCCAGAAAGTCTGATTGTCCATGTTTACTCCTAAAGCTAGCTGAGAACGTTCAGGGGGTGGTGAATGATTGAGAGTTTTTATCCTTAAAAGGGTCAAGGAGAAGTAAGGTAATTGATTAAATGCGTGAACTACTCCACCTGGAGGTTTTTAATCCACATAATCGGAAGTCTATTCAACAAATTATCACTCCGATGCTCTAAACAAAAGTGGCAGAAGACCATAAGTAACCCCACCTGACCTCTGTTCCCAAATGTATGGCTTAATGTATATTTATTTTCTGTGCACTCATCACCAATATTTGTTGCCAAGGTGTAACCCTTACAAAAGGAACAAAGAACATAACTTTAAATGGAACAGTGCACCACGTTAGGAGTAACACATCAAACGTCCCATTCTTATGTGTAGATTTGTATAAATCTTCTCTTTATTTTATTTTCTTAAACAGAGCGCACATTTGCAGCAGAAACAGCCAATGCATTTTGTCCCTTAGAAAGGACTTCTTTGGGGCTGCAAAATAATAAATATAAATATCCTATGATATACACAAGTTTAAAAACGTACATAGACATAAACATCAAGCACAAACATTTGTACATTCAAAGATTAAACCACATAACAAAACATTATTTTTTTTACAAAACACTACAATACTATACATTTAAATCAATAACAAATTACTATTCTAATTGAGACAGAAGCAAAGGACCTCAACATCTTAAAATAAGAAAATAAAGTACAATGACATATACACAAAAAAAATTTTTCTTAAAAACATATAACTGATAAACATCAATGATTCCTGCAACTCCCTTAGCAATTGGATATAGGCTATGCCCAATTGTTTCAATTTCAGTTGCATAGAGCGCCCCAAAAATTGTACATGACGGTGCAATATACACATCATCATGAATTACTCCAAGTACATAGTAATCGGACTTTTTCCCAAACAACTAAGTTAGCCCTAATGGTATTTAGTACAATACATCATCATATCTCAATTTATGATCTACATCACTAATCATAGGTGCTTCACAATCCTCCCATTGTCTATATTTACTCAACAAATCATAAGTGAACCAATCCTCATCTACTATTGGCCTTATGCCGGATTACCTAGATTGTCAAAAATAGGAGGTCGAATATATCAAAGACATGATAATTACTCAGAAAGTTGAGAAGTGGCCTTCATCTTCAAAAGTCTTTGCATTTCCCATAATCTTTTACCAGGACATTATCTTTAACATTTCCTAGTAAGCATAGACACAATAAACACCATATAAATACACACCTCAGTGCAATGAACCGATGCACCCAATCAATTAAGATGGGTAGACTAGATCGCTGATTTCAACCGATTTCTTTATGTCCATATCCATCACAATTCCCATACTTAGGCAATAGTACAAAAAATTTGAATTCTAGCCTGTAACAACAAATAACAAAAATCAAAAAAACAAAAACTCAAGTGCCCTGTACCTCACACATCCAATGCTTAATTCAAATGATCCCGTATGTAATGGCATGTGTTGCATCCCCACATTGTTCAACTACATTTCAATCTTCCCATCTTCTGGAATATCAACCATACTCCACATCAATCAATAAACGTGTGGTCAATACAGGCCAAGACGCCCAATGATGGCACCTAATTGGTTGTGAAGCAAAGAACATAGTTTAAGATTACGCGTTCCCTATGTTACACACCTACTTACACCAGAAAAAGAATACCTAAAAGTATACCATCAATCATTTTGTTTATGCCAAGGTACGGAATCCATAACCTGACATCAGCAAGATGGGTGGGTAGGAGCTACAATATATCCAGAGAAAAACGCCCCATAAATGTGACAATATCAGGGCTAATACAATATAAAAAAAATCACAAAGATACCCATAACCTCCCGTATTGGATACAAGTGTAATAAAACACTCAAGAAAACATCAATTGACCCAAAGCATAGTAGAACTAATATTTACAAAAAGGTGAATGGTTAACCTCCAACAAGTAAAGAGAAACATATCGAAGGCTTCTCACACCATCAAAAAGACACCCAACCACACACAAAGAAAAGGGGACATAAATACACCAGCTGCAAGAATACACACATAGGGGAAGTACAAATACAAAATGTGTCAAAAACCCTCACTATCGAGAATCACCACCATTCCATATCCACATCAATGACTACCACAACAAAAATGTGAACATTACGAATACACAAACAAGTTGTATATACAATCCTTAACCCACGGAGAACACTCTTGTATATTTGCCATTCTTCTGAATATGGTACCCTAGTAACATAACATAATGAATCCAATGTTCATCCCACAGCAGCGATTCTGGTACGGCCATTTTCTAACTTAAATTTATGCCAGGAGTCACATGAATCCTTCTCCTTCTTCACCTGCAAGGCAAAGCAATATGAAACAAGCATTTGCACTGCGATGGGTCTCGTGTTTGCTCAAGTTAGAGCTATTAGCATTGCAAGTTCCTAGCTGGATTTTTCTTGCCACATCACTTGAAAATGAAAAGTAAAACAGTTGACATAAGCAAGCCGATTCAAAGCGCCATGAGCGTGAGCATGGAGGAGAGACACAAAAAGCAAAAGAAGTTCCTTCTCAATCAAACGTATCGGCAAACATGCAGTTATCCATGTAACAGGGTCGATGGCCAAGGCAGTAACAAAGCTGTCCCTTGGAGGGACAAAGGTAAAGCATTTACCAGGGATAACAAAGGCTTTTTGAAAGATAAGCCCATGAACGAGTTTTAGTGATGGGCGTGCAGTGGACGTGCTTAAAAGCCCATGTATAGATTACAACAGGCCAGAGTGCTTGCATGCTTAGCCTAAAAAAATTAGTGTCAACACTGCTTCATATTTGAAGCCCACGTCGGACCAGTCACCAAATAAGAAACACCTGTGATATGCCCATAGTCCAAAACAAAGCAAATAGTAAACACATACCTCTATAGAAACTAATGGCAGCCATCTTAAAATGAACTATTTCACTAAATGTATATATACATCCCACATGGGATAAAAAAAACATTCCTATATTAAAAGAATGTTTTACATAAATGAAAAATAAATGTCCCACCACCGTCAGCCATCAATCACATCACATCCATAACCACTAAATCTCCGGATGTTGATGATGTTGAGGTCCTTTTGTTTTCTGTCTCAATTAGGATAGTTATTTGTTATTGATTAAATCCGTTTTGCAGTGTGCATTGATGTTTTTGTATTAACAAAGGGTGATACAGACTTATTTGCGATATTCATGGGCTTATTGCAAAAGGTGAAAGATACTTCCATAACTAGGTAAATTATTGCTAAATAGTATAGCATATTTTAATGTGTTTTAGAATCCAGGTAAGAGTCTAGAAACATAATTTTTTTAACATTTTATGTTAGATTTTCTTCATGACCTGAAAGGCTAGGCTTCATGGCTGTACTCATAGTAGGTAGAACAAATAAAAAAAGAAGTATATTTCCATTCGGAAACCATTAAACATTGATGAAACACAGGCAGTATTTGTCCTCTTTCAGTACATCACATATATCTTGTTTACCATTGCTGACTTTTCCTACTCCTCGCTATAATTTCTCGCCTAAGGTCCACTTTTTCAGCTTCTGGCTTTCCATGCATCCTTTTAGTTTTCAAGTTTAGAGCCCAAAGTGGAGAAGCTGTGATTTGTCTAAAATCTCATTATGGATGGCGTGGAACCCTTCAATGTACCATCAACACAACTCTGAAACATAGTCCTTCACTGGTGCGCGTACACTTCGCTTGACAGTGCAATGTATCTCTGAAGGTGAGGCGGAATCATTCCACCCCCCCAACAGAACAAAATGTCTCTTCCTAGTGCCTTTATAAATATGGCGTGGCAAATATGTCCCCTTAACGTCACATTAGCGTAAAAAAAAATATGCTAATGTGGTGCAAGGAAGCACTAGGGGCTTGTAAATATGCCCCATGTATTTTAACATCACATGCCAGCGTGATTGTTAGAAACTCTAAAGCTCGCCCCTCCCCCACGCTTAGTCATCAAGCTACACCAATGCTGAAAGTAGATCTCATTAACTACTTCCCACAATCTCAAAGAAAAATATATACCCTTCAACAACAGTTGAGGCCTTCTTTCTGCCCTAATTTCACTACTCCGTGGAGGAACATACGAATGTGAAAACCTGAAAAATGTAGGCGTGGCTAGGATTTTGTTGAGTGAATGAAAGAGAAATTTATGATCAATGCTCCGAGTGGGATAAAATCAAAAGTGGGGGATACAGAATTGCAAAACAATACCTATATGGAAACGTCCTAAGAACTGCCGAGTGTCGCCTAAGAAACTCAAGGAACTCAGGAATCATTATGTATCTAATGCAGCATCCAAACAGATATGTTCTAATTAAATACAAGACTATGCATTAAGCATACAACAGCTTAACCAGATCCTTTAGCAATAAATAAGTGAGAACGTACAGACAAAATACATATTTCTTCACAAGTAAACATTTTTATGCAGAGCTGACAACCGCTATACAGCAATATAGCTTTGCTCTAGTGACCACGCACACATCATCTATATATTAACAAACTCCAACTCCTCCTCATGTGCTTTGGTGAGGACTATCTCCTCTAGCATTAAAGAGCTTGTTTACTTACGCTTTCCATGGACTATATTCCATTTAAGTCATAAATTGATGGGTAGTAGCAGAAAAATTAAATATTTCGAATTAAAATGAGCGTAAAATGCTGGTCAAACCCAACGTTTTGCAAGAAGCATCGGCAAAGTCAATAAGCCTGAAAAGCGGTGATTGGAGTGTCAGTCCTTCTCAGCCGCAATCTGGGCTTTGTGGTAGAAGAACAGCTGCAGGACAGAGAGAGGAGGAGGCAGGTTCTGGAATCCCCTCTGGTGGTGACCTCGCTATATGCCCCTAATCAAGGGTAGGTTTACTTCCTATTGAACGCCTTACGCACACCAACAGCCTGAGCCACTGGTCCCTTGATTGTGGGGGTGACCTAAACCTTTACTATGTAGTTATAGTTATGAGTATGGATCACCAGAATCTTTTTGGAGGCACAACAGTGATCTTGAGGGAGGAGAAAATATCGCTGGAGGACATGAGACTAACAACTGAAAGGCAAGACAACCACTTGTGGTTGACTTCTCTCATCAATCAACAGTACATAAGAGCTATGCCAGGATTGATTACGTCATGTTGGACAAACAGTTGTTGTCCATGACAGATGATGTAGAGCCAGGGCCCATAAACCTCTCTTTGACCATGGACCAGTATCCTGCACGAAAAAAAATGCCATGAGCCCTGACAGATGGGAAACCAGGCTCTTTCAGGCTTCATGCCTTTACTCTCAAAGTCCTAGTCTTAGTGCAGAAATATATGACAGTGCATTCAAGTCTACCTGATTATAAATGATACTGGGGAAACTGAAACATCCTTGGTGTGGGATGCGCTGAAAGTAGTTTTGCAGGGGCAATTTATAAAGGAAGAGCCTGTTTAAAGGTGGCACTATGAGCCATCCTAAGAGGACAAGATGCTATGGGTGATAATGTAGACCACTGGTTCAAAGCTAGTGATCTGCCTAGAAATAATCCTGTTAGGGTGCCCATTGGAGGCAGAAAACCCAATGTGTGGCCAAATAGGGAAAATCAATTATCCTACCAACATTAACACGGGGCTACCCACTAACCTTGGGCTTCGGAGCAGCGTGCTGCCCAGTGTCCAGTGCGCTTCATCGCAGCGCACTTCATCACCTTATGAGGGTAGGCGCTATATAAATGCAATTCGAATAAGAATATATTTCTGCCTACAAAGTGGGAAATTCTCACCAATTGGGAGGCAAAGACTCTGCCACTGGAGTGAGGAGGAATGGTAGCCACCGTGGTGGACATTTTCCATAGAAAAATCTTGCTAAAACTGCACAGGAAAGTGAAAGTGAATTTTGAAAGCAATGGCACATTCTTCAGGTTGCTTACAGATTTTACCAGTAACTCAAAAGCCATTTCTACTGGCCAAGAGCTGACATGATAGCTCAGTGCATTCATGTGTCCTTAGCAGAGATCTCTCATTATTCAATTGATATTAACTGTCAATACTGGTAATACAATTCAAGTGGTTAGTGTTGGTTGCACTATAGGTTGCAGTGCCTAAGTTGCAGATTGGAATCCAAAAACAGACATCGCTAGGTAAATGCATTTGTTGAAGACATCAGATTGAAGTCCAGAATTTCCAAATCTGGTTAGATAGTTCAGTGTGTTATGCACATGTTGTAAAGGCTTACACGTGCAACTCATTACGATTGGAGGCCATCACAGGTTTGATGGCCTGCTGAGATGAGCAGACCATCATGTCTGTGAATGCTTTGAAATAAGGTAAGCTCTTATTAAAAATGCAATCCATTTCCTTAAAGGAAACAGGGCTGCATTAAAAAAAAATGTTTTCCTTTTTTCAAAATGTGTTTAAGAGATGCCAGAGGTCCCTTGGACCATTGCCTACTGTTATAGAAACGTTTGGTTTACCTTCACAAAGCAGAAGGGGTCCCAAAGGAACCCCATCATCTTTGCCAATACATTACCACCTCCTTCGAGGTGTAAATAAATTTCAATGTTTTGCAACCAGATCGTGGTCACAATACACTGATACACATGATACCGATTCAGGGCCAGATTGATCATAGTGATGTGTTGCCCTTACATCACGCAAGGTAATGCATACGCAATGCAACACCTAAGTCAGATTTATCAAGCAACATAAGACTACCTTGCTTGGCCCTGTGATGCTTGGTAAATCTTGAGTAACAGAAGGCTGCACAAGTCATATATGTTACTCTGCTCCAGAGAGGCATTCCATGGGTGGAGCCACCTATCTACCCATGGATTTTGGTGCATTCCCAGAATTGCCTTTTAGAGGTAGACCTGGGACTGCGTCAATGTGCAACGCTTTCTGAAGGGAGGCGTAATAAGAAGAAATATGCTTATTTCACCTAGTTTTTCCTCTTGCTACATGTGCTGCATTCTGCACCACACATAGAAAGAGACAAAAAGCCCCAGAGGATTGTTTTTGCGCAGGAAGGTATCACTTTGTGCACAAAATCAATCCTGCCTACAACGCAGGTGCCCCTGTGTAGGAAAGTACCATCTTGCCTGGCATGTTACCCCCATTTTTATTTATGTGTCAGTTTGTTTTTGCCAGTCTCACTGGGATCCTGCTAACCAGGACCCCAGTGCTCATCGTAGTGGTCTGAATGTGTTCCCTGTGTGGTGCCTAACTGTGTCAGTGAGGCTCTGCTAACCAGAACCTCAGTCCTTATGCTCTCTCTGCCTTTAAAATTGTCACTGCAGGCTAGTGACAATTTTCACCAATTCTGATTGGCAAACTGGTAGACCCTTATAATTCCCTAGTATATGGTACCTAGGTACCCAGGGTATTTGGGTTCCAGGAGATCCCTATGGGCTGCAGCATTTTTTTTGCCACCCATAGGGAGCTCAGACAATTCTTACACAGGACTGCCACTGCAGCCTGAGTAGAATAACGTCCACGTTATTTCACAGCAATTTTACACTGCACTTAAGTAACTTATAAGTCACCTATATGTCTAACCCTCACTTGGTGAAGGTTAGGTGCAAAGTTACTAAGTGTGAGGGCATCCTGGCACTAGCCAAGGTGCCCCCACATAGTTCAGGGCAATTTCCATGGACTTTGTGAGTGCGGGGACACCATTACACGTGTGCAATACCTATATTTACCTTCACAATGGTAACTCCGAATATAGCCATGTAACATGTCTAAGATCATGGAATTGACCCCCCATGCCAAATCTGGTATTGGGGTGCCAATCCCATGCATTACCGGGGCTCCAGCATGGACCCCGGGTACAGCCAAACCAGCTCTCTGGGGTTTTCACTGCAGCTACCGCTTCTGCCAACCCACAGACAGACTTCTGCCCTCCTGGGGTCTGGGCAGCCCAGTCCCAGGAAGCCAGAACAAAGGATTTCCTCTTAGAGAGGGTGTTACACCCTTTCCCTTTGGAAATAGGTGTTAAGGGCCTGAGAGGAGTAGCCTTTCCTGGCCTCTGGAAATGCTTTGAAGGGCACAGATGGTGCCCTCCTTGTATAAACCAGTCTACACCGGTTCAGGGATCCCCCAGCCCCTGCTCTGGCGCAAAACTGGACAAAGGAAAGGGGAGTGGCCACTCCCTTGTCCATCACCACCCCAGGGGTGGTGCCCAGAGCTCCTCCAGTGTGTCCCAGACCTCTGCCATCTTGAATCCAGAGGTATGAGGGCACAATGGAGGCCTCTGAGTGGTCAGTGCCAGCAGGTGACATCAGAGACCCCTCCTGATAGGTGCTTACCTGACTAGGTGGCCAATCCTCCTCTGAGGGCTATTTAGGTCTCTCCTGTGGGCTTCTCTTCAGATAGCGATTGCAAGAGCTCACCAGAGTTCCTCTGCATCTCTCTCTTCGACTTCTGCCAAGGATCGACCGCTGACTGTTCCAGGATGTCTGCAAAACTACAACAAAGTAGCAAGAAGACTACCAGTGACATTGTAGCGCCTAATCCTGCCGTCTTTCTCAACTGTTTCCTGGTGGTGCATGCTCTGGGGGCTGTCTGCCTTCACCCTGCACTGAAAGCCAAGAAGAAATCTCCTGTGGGTCGACGGAATCTTCCCCCTGCTAACGCAGGCACCAAACTTCTGCTTCACCGGTCCTCTGGGTCCCCTCTCATTGTGACGAGCATGGTCCCTGGAACGCAGGAGCTGGATCCAAGTGACCTTGATAGTTCAATGGTCCATCTGTCCAAATTTGTTGGAGGTAAGTCCTTGCCTCCCCACGCCAGACAGTAATCCTGTGTACTTCCTGAACTGCAGCTGCTAGAGCTGTGCACTTTTGCAAGGAATCCTTTGTGCACAGCACAGTCCAGGTCCCCAGCACTCTGTCCTGCATTGCTCAACTTGCTGAGTTGAACACCGGCTTTGTGGGACCCTCTGTTGTAGTGTTGAGACAACCGCTGTGGTCAGTTTTCTTGAACCCGTGTTCAAGTACTTTTGTGGGTGCTGCCTGCTTTTGCCTGGGCTCCCTGTATTGCTGAGGGCCCCCTCTGTCTCCTCCTCTAAGGGGCGACCTCCTAGTCCTTCCTGGGTCTAGGCAGCACCCATTTTCTTCAACCACAACCTTTGCAGCTAGCAAGGCTTGTTTGCGGTTTTTCTGTGTGAAAACAACTCTGCATCCTCCAGCAAACCGTGGGACATCTTCTATGCAAAGGAGAAGTTCCTGGCATCTTCTGTTGTTGCAGAATCTTCCGCTTCTTCCACCCGGAGGCAGCCATTTTGCACCTTCATCCGGGGTTTAGTGGGCTCCTGCCCCCGCCCCGGACACTTTTGTGACCCTTGGACTTGGTCCCCTTCCTTTACAGGTCCTCAGGTTCAGGAATCCATCTTGAGTGCTTTGCAGTCAGTTGTGGTCTTTGCAGAATCTCCTATCACGACTTTAGTGTGTTTCTGGGGAAGTAGGGTAACTTTTCAGGGTCTTGGGGTGGGGTATCTTGGACACCCATAGTGTTTTCTTACACTCCCAGCGACCTTCTACACACTGCACTAGGCCTGGGGTCCCTAAGTGGTTCGCATTCCACTTTCTTAGTATATGGTTTGTGTTGCCCCTAGGCCTATTGCATCCTATTGTATTCTACAGTGTTTGCACTACTTTCCTAACTGTTTACTTACCTGATTTTGTTTTGTGTGTATATTTTGTGTATTTTACTTACCCCTTACTGGAGTATATCCTCTGAGATATTTTTGGCACATTGTCACTACAATAAAGTACCTTTATTTTTTGTAACTCTGAGTATTGTGTTTCTTGTAATATAGTACCTATATGATATAAGTGGTATAGTAGGAGCTTTGCATGTCTCATAGTTCAGCCTAAGCTGCTCTGCTATAGCTACCTCTATCAGCCTAAGCTGCTAGAACACTACTAATCTACTAAAAAGGGATAACTGGACCTGGCACAAGGTGTAAGTACCATCAGGTACCCACTATAAGCCAGACCAGCTTTCTACACCCTGCACCACGGTGAAAGGGGGACTTTGTTGGCACAAGGCAGCACATTGTGCGCCAGTGCAAGAAGAGGATGGGAATGTGCATATAATGTAAAATGTAGTGCATTCCTGCCCTCTCCCATTCATGCAGCACAGCAAGATGTCTTGCTGCACTGCATTGTGTGACGGTACGATAAATCTGCCCCCAGTATTTGTAAGCAATGCATACAACACGTCCCTTCCAGATACCGAATCTGTATCAATTCAAAACCCCATTTTAGAAATTCTGAAAAACTTTTCCAACTCCTAAAATGAATTTAGTACATAGAAAAAAAGTATTTTAATGGCTGCCCACTCTGAATTAGAGACTTTGTGGCTGTTAAAATGCTCAGTGCATCTGTCCCCTAGTTCTTTTATTGGGGGATACATGTAGAGTATGTATTTTGCTTCCATGGGGACAAACATTGGGGGTGGAAGTCTAAGCTGTCTCTTGACAGAAACCAACATTTCACATACTTTCATGGAGTTGTTCAGGAAGTAAAAACTCAGCAGGACCATCTGAGGTTATAGATAAACGGAATAGATCCTAGCCTCTAGGCAGCTGGGTCCTTCTTCTCAAAGTTCTCAATGGAGCCAGTCCTTAAACTAATTGGCTTCCCTGGTGTCATTGTTTCAGGCATTGGGGGATGAGAACAGGATTGTGAGTTTGACAATAGCAGGGCCCCTGGGTCGACATTAGGGGGTTTTACCCAGGTAAGAAAACAACACAAGAATGGATTGCCATAACTCCAGTGCTGGATCCTGTTTACCCTCCTAGTTGGTCTGCTGTCTGAAAAATGTACTAAGTAGCCGCATGGAGCACATACCAACCACAAGGGTTTGTGGTAACCATATATGGCAGCTCACTAATTATTGTACATTTGGATCCCCTTTTGCTGTGTCGTCATCTTGATCCAGAGCACTGTCCATTGAGGTGACTGGGGACTATACTGTCACAGGTCAAACCCCACAAAAGGTTTAGTGCCTGCCTCTCCAGCTTTTGCATACATTTGCGCCTTTTTCAGATCCTGGTGAGACCCTTCCAAATCAGGGCAAAAAGGAAAATACTGTGAAGGATGCTAAAGCATTAGCCTGCCTGTGCTTCTCCTTCCTCGTAGTCCTTCTTCCAGCTGACACACTAATACCAGGCCATTTCAGCCGTGACAGATTTAAAGAATACCTATTCTTCCCCATGGCCGGTGGTGCTCCTCCTTTGCACACTGGTAGACATGTCTGCCACACCATCCAACAAGTCTCTTATTGCTAGAGTGAACCTTAAGTTATCCCACCAGATATACCAGGGCCATGTGTAAAACTGCCATATAGGAGTCAGCACAAGTATGCCTGTGGATCATTCTTTGTCCTACTAATACCAATTATCTTTGTCACCTTATTACAGTATTCACCTGGTCATTCATTCTATACAGTGGAGCCCTCATAGCGAAAGATGTCAAAAATTATTTTGCAGTCACAAACTTTGCATGTCCCTCGTGGGACAGCTTCTCCTTTGGGAATCATATCAGGCAGCCTCCGAGAGTAGGGGTGGGGAAACACTGGCTGGTCTCCTAGATGTCTTTCCAAACACAAAACATTTTTTAAAGCAGCAGGCTACCTTCCATAAAAACGTTTCCCATTTGGAAATGTGAACACAGAGATAAAGGTCTGCGGTCCCTTACAGGCCACCATTTCTGCACTGGTAGCCTGTCTCTGGGGACCGCAAACAGTGACCAGCCTAGTTAATCTTCATTAAGCTGATATTTTCTGCAACACCATGTAAATGAGCATATTGAAATGCAACATAAATACATAAATCAAATCATGAAATGATGGTCAGGTCACAAACGTGGGCGAGCAGTTAGCACCCACTATTTGATTCCTGTCTGTTCATAAATATGGCCTATAGTTCTGCTGGGTACCAAACATGCAGTGGTACTTTTTAAACCACATTAACAGCACGTTGTGTTAGTCAACAATTTACGACATTGCATTGTTTGACCTACCCAGAAACAGAGGTAGTGCATTTGTGGTGCAGGCGGAGGCAGGCACGCCTCAGCATCCCCTCGCATGGTAGCAAATACTGATTTATTAGACACCAAATGTATTTATTTATATATTAGACACCAACTTAGAAAACAAATTTTAATGATTATAGTGCTAAATCACAGGTTAGACAGAGTCACTACCAACATGCCCCATTTGTCCTCTATTGTGTTGACTTGCATGGACATAATAGCCTGCAGTAAGCCCTTCTTCTCCATTGTGACTTCCAGAATCCTTCCCACCTCAAAGATCATAGAGCAAACAAGGGTGTGGTCACATTTATACAATCCAGTTCATTCCTTCATCAAAGTGCATGCCCCCAGAATGGAAAGTCATGACCGATCTTACTTCTTCTTTACTTACTTTTATTAGCATTAAAAAATGTAGGGCCTGATTTAAGAAAAGTGGTGCGGCACCCAGTGCAGTGCCACTTTCCTTGCAACCCTTAGCGCCCCCCTAATGCCAACATGTGTGCGCCGTAACTAGAATATGGCACACCATGGCGCTAGTTAGGGAAACTACTGTCAAACTTTTGATGCTAGTTCGGAGCTTTGCAAGAATAGCGTCAAACATTTTGACACTAATCCTGCAAAGCCCATTGAGGCCCATTGAAAACAATGCTGTGCCTCCTTTAAACGCCTGCTCTGAGCGGGCGTAAAAAGTGCAGAAAAAATGACACAACAACATCTCTTAGACTTGTTTGCACCACATTTTCAGCCCCCCTAATGGGTGAATACACCCTTCGCATACATTATGCACGAACCAGGCATAATGTAGCGCAAAGTGTTACAAAGTGACGCAATGCACGCATTGCACCACTTGTAAATTTGGCATGGTGATTTTGGGCTGGTTGGGCCACATTAGCTTAAATAAAATGACGCTAATGTGGCCTTTAACATCAATTGGCACCAGTTTTCATGCAGTTTCACTGTTTACAAAAAAATCTAGTGCCAGATTGTCCCTGCATGGAAAAAACACTTTTGGTGCCTGGGAGCACTGAGTCGATCTATTTTAGTGCTAGTTAAAGGGATCAACTGCAAAGTGTTTGTATGGTTTTTTTTCAGACTCACTATGGCCAAAGGTAGGACTACTTGCAAGTGTGTGCGGCTAGACAGGAATGGAAAGTTTGGCCCAAGAAACAGTGTCTAGGATTTAGGGTCTGATTTAGAGTTTGGTGACAGATCCCGTTCGCTCTATTACGATCCCATCATATCCTATAGGAATTGCAACATGGAGGGCAGGATAATCGTCACATTTGTGACAGAGTAACCCGTCTACCCGACTCTAAATCAGGCCCTCAGTTCTTTTTACAGAACAATAACTATGTCAGCAGGGCAAGTCCCTAGGGCTCCTTGACAGAGGACATGCTGGTGGGATTATCGCAGTGAAGGTGACATAAAAGTGTATTTATACTTAAAATGTTTTAACTATAAATGTTTACCCATGAAGATATCTCTCATCTATGCTCAATGAACATTCCCAATATTGAAAACTCTTTTATTCCTGCCCTTAACAGGAGTACAATTTCGGGCATTTTTAGAGTGTATACCAGCAACATTTAAGTTTGTGCGTCTTCACCAACTATTACAGGTGGACCCACATCGGAATGCCCACAGACCAGCACCTGCAACCAGATTTGCATGCACATTATACTATACTTCAACAATTTCTGTCTGAGCACATCCCATTGGCGAAAGTAAAATCCCACAATGCCCTCTGCTTTGAAACATGAAAGGAATTTTTCCCTCGTGAATGATGGCTTTTATTCATCTCCATTGTGCTTGTTTCGCAGGCAATGCAGTAAATAAATGGTGACAGAGAAGAAGTCTTCTAATTCTGAAAGGCATCCCACAAGCAAATTGAAGTTTATTTTCTTTAGCCGTTCGTCTTTCCTTGTCTGCTAAAGTTAGTGAACGAGGAAGTAGGCAGTCTGGAAGATTATTTAGCATAATTCGCACTAAAGAACTGATTATGAGCAGGCAAAATGTAGGTGCAGGGGTACTGGGTGGCCTTAATTAAGGTTTGCGGCTGGTACTGCTCCACCCTACATGTTAGGAATGATTGCTCCTGGAATGGGGACTCACATGCCAACCTGAATTTATCAGATCGACAACTGCATGCTGTACCCCATTCTGAGACACGTAATGGGGGCTTTATGCTCCAATTTGCAACTTGTTTGGAGTGCATGGGGCATGGGGAGACTGTTTGCAGGTAGGGGGAGCTCTCTCTGCCCCCCCTGTGCAGTAGGGGGGGAGAGTTGGAGGATGAACTGTGCTTCTGGATGCAGCCTCTGCCCATGCCCGCATGTGGTTTTAACAGGTGCGGTTCCACACCCCTAAAATTGGGTGCAGTGTACCCACACCACGTAATCCCAGAGGCAGTAACATCAGGCCTGTCGTAATTGGTCAGAGCTGCATCCTCTGAGGGACGCCGCTCTTCCCAACTTGTGAGCTAGTCCCAAGGGTGTTAGCTGTCCATGTGTACATGGAGACGAACGGTAGATAGTCGGAGAATAGTACACCTACTTGAAGATTCATTTATTGCTCTGTTGTTTATTACCCTTCTGCTTGCTTTTTTCCAAATCTTTATTATTTCATACCTACATCTGCCTGACAAATATGTGTGAGTAACGTCTCACTTGCTTTAAGACACGTACCACGTCTCCATACCTCATTTAATATCAGGTAAGGTTGCAAGGCCGGTTTGTAAAGCACATCTTTGCACAATCACATAGCACGCGCCAAACATGTCGGAAGTATGAGGAGTAGATGTTCCAAACTACTAGCAGAGAAACAATTGGGCATGGGATGATTGCTGCAGTAAATGTGCATGCAGTGTAAACATCAGCAACATGCTGCCTCAAAGACAAAGAGCTGGAAGTGGTTAACCGAGTGATTACCGAGGGGGCGTCAGTCTACAAATTAGCTTGAAACACTGATGCCAAGCATGTATCCTATAAACACACCCTGGAAGCGCAGCAGATAGACCTTCGCTGCCAGTCTTCGGGGAGGGTCTTCCTGTGGTGAGTACAGAGGCAGAGAAGAAGCGTCTACAGATGGGAGGAGTGTGGGAGAAGGCACTTTTGGGGCCTGGAGGGCAGACATGGCGTCAGGAGGAAGGAGAGGTGCCAGGAACCAGGACTCCCTACACTGTAGCTTGTACAGGACAGGCTAGTGAATATGTCAATTAGCAGAAAAACAGACGAGACTAAACACTTGTATTATTGAGAACATCTGGTAAAAAAAAAAATTAAAAAAAAATATTGTGCGATATAGATGTTGATTTGGAAGTTATTATCATTGTTGAGCACCTATGCTAGAACCTTATATTTTGGGGGGAACTAAATTCATGGAAAACGTGTGAATATGAATTGTTAAATACTCAGAGAAGGTGAATGAATGGGTTTCTCACCATGAACTTCCTGGTTTGAAAAGCCCCGTTTCCCCATCTAGCAGCGCTCCTCCTCCTGCTCTGCCTAAAGTTCAGGATATCAAAAGCAGAAGCGAGCCCTATGTTTTACAACCACCTATACAAATAAATCATCCTATTAGTATTTATGGTGAAAGCTATACCACTCCTCCAAGCACAAATCTTTTGTTGCTATAGTGAGATTACCAACTCCCGGACCCTCACACTAGTGACTGCGGCCAGCTCCTAAAACCAGCCACTCCAGGCCTTCCTTGTCTCTTCCGCCTCGTCCCTTCACTGTCTTTGCCTTTTCCCCTCTCATTCGTTTCATCCTGCAGCCACATAACAGTGGCGCCGTGAACACTCCTTGCTTTGGCAAGTATAGTGTGGTTTGACACTGGAACTTGTTAGGTTTATACTGGCGTTTTCTTTCTGTAGGCAAAAAGCTCATTAAAATTCTCTAAGGGAATAAAAGGGCAGGTCAGAGGGGTGGAGGCAAGGGAACGCTAAGTAAATCAAGTAGATGAGGCAAATGATAGAAAATCAATGAAAAAAGGACAGGCAGCAGCAAAAACACCGAAGGAGAGAGAGAGAGAAATGTAAAAAAATAAAATACAAATTAAATAAGATGGGAAAAAAAGAATCATTGGTAGGTAGCAGCTGAAAAGAAAGACGGGGAGGAGGTAAAGCATGAATGAAAGGAAAGAATAACGAAAGGAATGAAGGAAGGATAAGTTGAAAGAGAGGGTAAAAAGAACAAATAAAAAAGAGTGCAAGGTTGGATGGATATAAGTGTGAATTGATGGATGGATGGAAGGGTGAAATGTTTAATTGCTGAAGGGATAAATGGAAGAGTAGAGGCTCAAAATGATGGATACAAGGGCGAAAGGAAAGCTCAAGGGATGGCTGAGTGTGTGAATGGATGGATCAGTATGTGAACAAAATCCTTATTTCAATGGATAGAATGCTGAAAAAATGGAAGGATGGAAGGTGGATGGATGAATGTGGGTCCAGATAGAAGTATTGACTCGTCAGTGGATGAATGGAATTGTACGCGAGCGTATAGTGGGATGCAAGGATGGATGCTGTGATGAAATGATAGGAGGATGGAAAGCTGAAAGTGGACAGGAGGATAAATTATTAGATGGAAATATGTAACAATGAAGAAAATCATTCTAGAAAGAGCCAGGTATTCTTATTTCTTTCACTCATTGTCATTAGGTGTTTGATCAAAAGTTGGGGGCATTTCAAATTTCTGGCTACTCCTTTGGGGCATAATATGAAGTTCTGGACTCTGATCTTTTCTTCACTAAGGATTTGTACAGATGATTGGTGCATTAGTACTCCAGATGGACTCCCCTTCGTTGCTCATGTCTACCCCACCACAGGCAATTCCTTTCTAGAGTATTCTAACACCTTGTATATCTTGATATGAGCATTGCACTTATCATACGCGGTACTTTGTGCTTACATTGATTTTGTAAAATGTAAAAAACAACTTTTGAACTGAAACACCCTGTCCTTTTCAGAATACATTGGAGTCTATTCACAAACTGCATTTGGTAATACGTCACTAACCTGCAGGCTGCTAGATTTGTAGGGAATTTGTTAATTAATAATTGAAAAACAATCGTTTATAATTTGATGATAGATTTTTCTATTGCATGGCAATTAGGTTAATTGATTAATTTTTTTTATTTTTTTTATAGATATATACATTTATCTATGTGTGTATATATATATATATATATATATATATATATATATATATATATAAAATAGAATAATATAATATTAATTATTATTTTTTCATAAAGGGTGTAATATTTGTTCTACATCACAGGGTTACTCATATATGTAATGTTTTTGAAGTGAAGTATTTCCCCTACTCTTGCTTAGACTGCATTAGGAATAATAAACGTAATCTCTTTCTAGTTGAACACGTTCCCTACTGTTGCGTTGCTTGGAGTGGGAACAGTAAATTCCACTCCTCCTAAATCCAACGCTGCTCCTACTGTTGCACAGATTAGAGTGGGAATAGTAAGTTTTACCCCTCCAAAGTACTACAGTTTCACTACTGTTGTGCTGTTTGGAGTGGGAATAGTACATTTCAGCCCTCCAAAGTCCAATGATTTCCCTACTGTTGCTGAGACTAGAGTGTGAATAGTACATTTCACCCTTCCAAAGTCCAATGCTTTCCCTACAGGTGCACTGAAAGGAGTACGAATAATAAAACTAACTCCTCCGAAGTCCAACACTTTCCCTACTGTTGCATAAACTAGAGTGGTAATACCATATTTAATATTCCTAGACTCCAATAGTTTTCATAATGCTGATTAAATAGATTTTATAGCATGGATTGCTTTATTTTTTAATATTTAATATTATCTGTTTAAAAAAAAATTGCTTTAATGTTTACAGTGCTTTTAGTAAATGTGTTTTTGGATTTTTCAATTTTCAATATTTTATTTAATGTCCACATTAATTAATATATTTTTTCCCCTTCAATTGTTTATACTTTTTATGTTTTTTTGTGTGTTGTATCTATCTATATATCTATCTATCGGTCTATTTATCTATCTAACTATCTATCGATCTGTCTATATTATCTGTGGCATCCGAGGGCGCCGCCCGGGTCGCGTCGACTTACACCGTCAAAGGGTGACGCTCACCACCTAGTCTGAATCCCTCCCCGGCCGTCAATAGAGATCGGATGGGGAGCAGCAGGAGATAAAGGGCCCCTGTCAGTCTAGGGGTGGGAATGAAGTAGTGCGTCAGCACGCCGCGTGGGCCTGCCCCGGGAGATGATGGGAATTGTAGTCCCATGCCTCCCGCGGTTCGTGGAAGAAACTGCTCTAAGTCAAGCGGAAGTGTAAAGAGCCCAGAAGACGGTGTGGTGGGGGGGGGGGGGTTAAAAGGTGAAGGGAGAAAAAGAGAAGGGGGAAAAGACAAAAGACTTAGGGCTGGAGGGTGGGGGTGATTAGGGGTTAGAGGGAGGGCACTGTTAGGAAAAGATGAGATGAGATGAGATGAAAGCTATAGGAAAAGGTATAGATGTAGATAGGACATTGAAAGAGAATGAAAATGAGGAAAGGGAGAAGGTTTAGATGAGACTAGGATATAGAGAGAAAAAAGGCTTATAAAAGGAGAAACGAGGAGACGGGGAAGAGAAAAGTGGAAAGAAAAGGAGGATTATGTTGGGAGAAGTAGACAAAAGAACGAACAGGAGGATAAAATGGACAGGAGAAAGAGGGAGGGGGAAAAAGGAAAGAAGAAAATGAAGGGGAGGGATATGCTGGTGATGGATGATATAAAGGAATCCTCGATATTTGTTTAATATAGTCCATGGTATTTCGTCATTGAGTCCTGACCCATCTTTGTTCATAATAAATCATTTTTTATATATGTTTTTCGTCATTAGGTGTAGTCTGTCTAGTACTACCCAAACCATATCATCCGGGGAATGGTTACTTCTGATGAAGTGGCTAGTCAATTTTGTGGCATCACGTTTACAACAGATGGTACTCCTGTGTTCACATATACGGGTTCCGACTCTCCTGGTCGTCATCCCAATATATTTCAGTAGGCAGGGACATTGAATCCTGTAAATGACATTTTTACTATTGCAATTCGTAAGGGATTTCAATTCCCAAGGAGTTTTCAAACCTAAATCCAGGGTCGTCGTTTTGCGTGTAAATTTACAGGCACTGCATTTCCCACATGGGTGGTGACCTGATGGAGGGGCCATTTGCCACAAGGAGGCTTGTTTACTAGGAAGTATCTGCCTCTGAGGTCGTGTGTGCACTACCATATCTCGTATGCTAGTTGCTCTCTTGAAGGCGTGTAGAGGTTGAGCGAAGGGTAGTTCCCTGAGGTCAAGATCTTCCAATCTTCCCTTATCTTCTGGATTTTTTTCGATAGGGGATTGAAAGTGGTCACGCAGATGACCTGCTCTGTTTTTTTCCATTTCTCACGAGGATCCCAAAAGTTGGTCTCTGTTGTTGTTGCGTGCCCTATTGTCAGTTTACCTGATAAGACGGGCCGGGTAGTTTTTTTCTAGGAGTTTCTTAGACAATCTTTCTGCATGTTTGGTGTTATCCATAGAATCCGAGCAGTTGCGTTGCAGGCGCAGGAACTGCCCCACTGGTAGATTCTCCCTCAGAGATGTAGGGTGGAAGCTTTAAAATTGAAGCAGGTTATTGTGGTCTGTTGGTTTGTAATAGACCTCCGTGGCCAATGTGCCATTTTTTTTTATAGATGAGCAAATTGAGAAAGGGCAGCTTGTTGACACCTATCATCATGGTAAATTTAAGATAGGCGTTCAGTGCATTGAGCCAATTGGCGAAAGTAAGGGCCTCATTGGCTGTGCCCGTCCAAATCAATAGGACATTGTCAATATAGCGTTTCCAAAGTTTGATCTGTTTGAGAAAGGGATTATCATCTTGGAACACCATTTGTCATTCAAAACGATCTACATAAAGACAGGCTAGACTGAGAGCAAGGGTACTGCCCATTAATATCCCCTGTATTTGTAGAAATAAGCTTTTTTCAAATTCAAAATAGTTCCTGGTCAAAGCCACATAGGCTAGGTCCAGTATAAATTACAGGGGAGTCTTTGACTCATTTCCAGTCTCCTCTAGCAATCTGCATATAATTTCAAGGGTTGCCTCCTGGGGTATGTTGGTGTAGAGTGATTCCACATCCAGTGTAATTAGAAGTTCAGTATTTGTATTAAAAGGCATTGCATTCAATACACTCAAGACATCTGTTGTGTCTTTTAGGTATGTTGGAGTCTTCTTGACCAGTGGTTGTAGAAAGATATCGCAAAATTGTGAGAGAGGTTCCAGAACCGATCCTATCACTGAGACAATGGGTCTGCCCGAGGGGGATTCGTCTTCTTATGTAATTTTGGAAGGATAAAAAAATACGGGGTTTTCGGATTAGTTTGGATCAGAAAGGCTGCTTCATGCTTTGACAGCATACAGGGTTTTCAAATTAGTTTGGATCAGAAAGGCTGCTTCATGCTTTGACAGCCAGTCGTTATCGGATCCCCTAGATACAAGGAAGGCGATCTCCTCATTGATCTCTGCTGTAGGATCCTTAGACAGCCGTTTGTAGTGCTGTGTGTTCCCCAATTAGCGCAAACATTCATCCCTATACATCTGATCTGGTATTATTGCAGTAGCTCCACCCTTATCTGCTGGTTTTATCACAATAATGGGGTCAGATGTAAGGTGTTTTAGAGCTGCTAGCTCTTGATTGCTTGTGTTATGAAAAATACTGTTGGATGGCTTCTATAAACTACCAATCCTCCGGGTCACAGATTTTTCAAAAGCCAGAACCTCTGGGGGCATCAGACTTGTAAAGGGATAGAAGGTGGATTTCGGTCGTAAGCCTGTGTTCCTATCTGTTTCTGAGTCTGGAGTGGGATTTTCAAAGAAGAAGGTCTTGAGGCGAACCTTTCGGAAAAACTTCGCATTTTCAATTCTTATTTTGAAAAGATTGATTTTTGGAGTGGGGACAAATCCTAGTCCCTTGATGAGAATTCTTGACTCGACCTTGTCAAGAATTCTATTGCTCAGGTTAATAATGGTACTGGTTTGAGAAGTTAAGTCCCCTGTCGTTACATCTTGCTGGTACTTGGGACATTGTCTCTCAGCGACTCGGTCTCTGGGATTCGTCTCTTGGTCTCCAACTGCCCCCCTTCCTTTTCCCCTTTCCCCTTTCCAGACCTCTGTCTAAATAAGGGGGGTTAGGAAAGGGCCATAGGGCTGGATGCGACAAAAACATGGGAGCCTGAAATTGGGGGGAGGATCCATAATTAACAGGCCACCCCCAGTGCTGATTATTCATTGGATGAAATGGAGACATCATGGGTGGCTGATTCCATCTGCCCTGACGCAGCCCTCGTTGCTGGCGGGTTGTCAGAGAGGAGTCACTTTCTGAGTCTGAACTAGAGTGCCCGCCTGATGACGCATCAGAAGCGATGTTAGATTTAGGGACATATTCAATTTGTGTAGAGGGGTAAATTCTCTCATGTGAGAATTCATTCAGATCTTTCTGAAATTTCGAGATTTTTTGCTGGGTCAAATACTCCTTCTACTCATTAATGTTTTTGTTTGTTTCTTCTAATTTATTTTTAAATGAGAGGGTGGTAAGACCTGTCTTCAGGTTATTCTCGCTCGTCTTGATCTGCACTAGTAAGGCTTCTGATAATCTGGTAGCTGTTTTTATTATTAGGATCAGCCAGTCTCTGGTGCATTTCCATGCAAACAGAGACCAGTCTTTGCTAAATTCAACGTCCTCAACAAAAGTGTGTGGTTCATTATCAACAATGAGACTGCTTGGTGCTACATTGCTACGCAAATATTCTGTCAGAACTCCCCCATGGAGGATAGTTTT
This sequence comes from Pleurodeles waltl, assembly GCF_031143425.1. Classification (NCBI taxonomy): domain Eukaryota; kingdom Metazoa; phylum Chordata; class Amphibia; order Caudata; family Salamandridae; genus Pleurodeles; species Pleurodeles waltl. The sequence continues at coordinate 344,570,967 of NC_090437.1, read as the reverse complement.
GACATGTGGCCGTTTTCATTCAACCAGAGTATCCCAGTCACCTAGTTGGGATAAAGTTTTTTGCAGTGCTGTGTCTCCTAGCAATGAGGGTGCTGATAGAATAGCAGCTAACTATTCATCATCAAATGTAAGGCCTTTTGCCATAGTTGTAATTGTACATCCTAGTTGCTGATGCTGTCTTCTGAATAAGGAATCGAAAAATACTCTCACAGCAAGCTGCTGTTCAAATCATCTTAATCACATTGAGAGAGGACGGGAGAGAAAACCCCATACTTTCTCCCCTAAGAACATAAATACACAAGGAGTATGGGTATCGTATGGGTACAAAATAAATTTAATTTGCCCTGGACTGTCTACAGATCCAGAACTTCGGGACTTGTTCGTGTACTGGGGATGGCATGGAGGGGAAAGTTTTCTTGAGGACTAGGTGTTCTCACACACTAAATAGTGGCATGCTTCATCATAGGACCTCCTAGCCTCATCCAGGTAGGATAATACCACCTGGACGGACTCAACCTCATTGTTAAAAGAACTTGGAGGGAGTGCAGAGATTAAATTTATCTGGATAATGATGGGATCTAGTTGTGCTACAGAAAACTAAAAACACCTAATCAATCACCTATATGCATTTTACCTTTCTTAATGGTGATTGCTGGTGAGATTAAAAACAAATGGGACGCTTCCAGAGGATAATGACTCGAAGAATCATCTACTACTTACTGGCCAACATGTTTCTGCCCACCAATTCAAGCCAAAGAAGGTCATGGGGCATTCGTCAGGGACTAAGGATCCCTAAGTTCCTGCTAAGCAGAAAATGAGCCTACCTCAGTAGGAGGTGGCTAGGGTGGTATAATGTAAATGGGCCTACCTGTGACTTGTTTGACACAACTGGACTGTATATGAAGGAAAACAAATAAGTAAATGTGACATGTATGCTCCATATATGTGCTACTAAACACAGCAAACCACAGCACACAAAATGGTGACATTGCAAACTGAGAAACATGCTTCAGACCTACCACAATAGGTAGTATAATACGTGATGATATTGTTAACACGTCCCTTTATGTCAATTTTATACACATTAGGACTCATTTTAGGCCGATTAATCTTTTGACCCAGTGGTGAGACACCGTAGAACGTGATAACTGATCAATATGTCAAGCAAAACATCAATGACATTATCAACATACATCACCACAATATACTTTACTTTGGATGAAGACATTGATTAAATTACCGGCGCAACCATGACCTTTCAGCCATGAATAACCACACCTTTATTGGAGTTTTGTGAATTTTATTCCCTATTGATTATAATCTAATAATAGAAATGTTAAACTCAAAACCAAAAAGCAATTGAGCAAAATCACAACACGACGGCTATGATAAGATTTCAATAATGCAAAGATCATAAACCTAAAAGAATCAGATATGCATAGATCAGAGTGCATAGGATATCATATACGTCTAAGTTCAGCATAGCACAATGTCAGTCACGTCTATTTGCGTCAGTCAAAGTGATCACCTAGCCTAACAACTGATTAGCATCAGCATGTTGGACTTCATGCAAAATAATTTTGAACACAAATTTGGAAAACATCTGACTAAGGTCTCTATCCAAAAATACAGCAGTTGGTACCTAGAAAGAAAAGGCAAACAGACAAATTACAATAGCATTGTCATAATTACCCTCCTCGGAATAAGTCAGCATACAGAATCAGTCTTCGTCTTCAGGACATCAGTTAGAATGCCAACAGTCTATTTCATCTACGGTCAGGGGACACTTCCCTCATAAGGAGAAGAAGTGTAAAAGGGGCAGTCTATGGATGAAGATGGTTTTGTCTAAGTCTCACATCACCAAACAGAGTGACAGAGTTTCTGGATGCAATCGATATCATTCCCTACCTAATAATCCCGTTTGTTCTGTGTCATGAGTTTTTATCCCTTTTTCCAAATACATTCCCCCAAAATTCTATTGGATAACCGCTATACCCCACTATCTTTAACCTATCAAATTATACATTAGGTAATCCTAATTGTCACCCCATGATAATTTATAACGTTTTGATTGGTCTTCATAATTGACGTCTTCGTAGGTGGCACATCCGGAGGGTGTCATCCTTTGGCACGTTCTTCAGGTCAAAAGTTCTCTTTTCCATGGCTAAACGTACTTGAGTGTTTCTATGATTGTTGCAAATCGTATAAAACTTATACTAAAGCAGCTAGCATGCGGATGAGAAAAACTAGCATTGTTACATAAAATGAAGAAGAAGAACAAATGCTGGGTCATGGCTCTTTGCAAGTCAGCACACTGGAAAAACAGAAAAATATGCTTTAATATGAGAGCTACACGGCTAAAACTTCAACTCACGCTAATTTAAGGCCTATGGGTTCTAATACAAATGCAATCCTCGTAGGTGTTAGCATATTCAATTAATCACAATATAAGCAATTATTTCTTACAATTGCTATTAGTTTATGTGCACAATAGTAACTTCACACTTATAATCATGTTAAAAATACACTTAAAAATAATATTTCATGATCGGTTTTTGTATGCAGCTTTGTTAGGTATTTATATATAAGCATTTCACATTTAATATATGTAATATTTAAACCACGCCCTCTCAATATGACCCTCTAATAGGGGGGAATATGGTCTCTTACCCTATAATAGAGGGGCAGTTGGCCCCTGGTCTAGGACAGGGGAAGTGTCCCCTTGTAGTCACACTATACAGAAAGAAGAAGAACAGCGACAAACACTAAGGTAAACATGGCACAGGGAAGCACGAGAGGTAGATTGCGCAAAAATATGGTCTCAGAGGAAAGCTGCCAATGCCCTCTCAAATGTAATGTTAACATAATAACCTAAACAGTGGAAGGGAAGAAGACCCCTTGTTTACGTCACCAAATGCAGTAGAGCAAGGATATAACATAATAACAATAACTGGCCCTAGAAACACTGAGTTGTAATGAAGCCATGTCGGCAAATATGAAACAAGAAACAAAAGGAGAGTCTGGCAAAGATAAAAGTGGATGAATCTTATCTGTGGCATCTGAGGGCGTGGCCTGGGTCGCCTCAACTTACTCTGCCAAAGGGTGACGCTCACTGGCGCACCTAGTCTGAATCCCTCCCCGACCGTCAACAGAGATCGGCCGGGGGCATGGTTGCCGGGGATAACCAAACCATGCTTTTTTGCTATGGGGGCACCAGAGCTAAGGCCCCTTTTGTTTTGTTTTTAATCTTTTTTTCTGGGAGTCGGCTGAAGCCGACTCCCAACACGTCTGCCAACACTTCCTTATTGAAGTGTTGGCAGCCAATCACATCTCAGCATGAGATCAGGAGGGTTCGCGGAGCCTTCATGTTCCTATATATGTAAATCAATCTAAGAAGCTACTGAACAGATTACACCAAACAACAAAAAGGGCTCTTTCTGGACCAAGAGCTACCTTTTAGCCAAATTTGGTGTAATTCCGTGTAATTCCGAGTAGTGGTTTGGGCACTATCGCTGTTCAAAATCCCTATGGGAATTAATATGAGAAAAACACCTCTCCCCCAAACCGCTTTTTCTTGGCCCTCGCTTGACAGCTCACCCCGAAACTTTCTGGACAGCAGCTGACGTGACCGTTGCATTTTTTTGAAACATTTTGTGAAAATTAATCAAGCGGCGCTAAAGATAGAGCGGCGCTAAAGTAAGAAAAAGCTTTTTGTTTATAGAAACTAGGTCCTAACTTATAACTACCTAGGGGCGACCACCACTAGGTTTCATATAATATATATATATATATATATATATATATATATATATATATATATATATATATATATATATACATATATATATATATATATATATACATATATCTTGCCTCTATGTGTATATATATATATAAATCACAAAACGTTGCTAGACATCCGAGGCTGCTAAGTCGGTAGCGGTCCGGGCGTGGACCTAGCCATCCACTACTTACTTCAAAATTACTTCTGATGCCATACAGAAAGTTCCCGGACACCAAATGGAAGTCCAAAATGTTTATTCACCAATACTTCCTCCAAAAACAGCGCGTTTCAGCCGTAGCCTTGCTCACATACTATTTAAAAGTGCATTACACACAAACTATATACCTCAACCAAGCTAGACATAAAGGAAAGACTATTAAAATGCATGATTATCCCATACTATGCAAATATAAGCACCATCTTGGAGTGTCTAAGAGTGATCATACAAAGATACTCAGATGGTCTCCTAATCACAACTCCATCCACAATATTTGTTCATTATACGTCAATTAAATATCCTCATTTCAATAATTTACATTTAAATATTTTAAATATTTTAAATATTTTAAACACTTCAAATATTTTTAAATATTAAATAGGAGATATTAAATATTATTAGTCATCAAAAAATCAGCAGTATAAGAGCATAATATAAATTAAATATAATTCTATTGATGAGCATAAAATAGTCATAGATGTACATTTATTCCTTACTGTCCCTGTGTTGTTGGTATATATTACTCAGTGTCTGTGTGTTATTTCATACCAAACTGTACATATACCCCAACTGTGTCACATCTATCACACAATATACCATTGAACACCACATAACGCAAATAAAATACATACTAGAATATATAATATAAATATAATAACAAATCAAAATCCAGCAAAGTCTGTTAGCCCAAATGTACATTCAACTCCTGGATGAGGAATAAATAGTAATATATCGTCGGCACATAGCAACACCAGGAGAGGCCCGGTAGTAAGTTTGCAGCCCTCTGTGTATATGCCCTCGCCTCAAATGTCGCACCAGGGGATCCATCGCCAGAATGAAAAGCAGTGGGGACAAAGTGTACCCTTGACATGTACCACGTGTGATAGGGAAAAAGGGGGAAAGGACACCATTGAGCCATTTGGCCGCTGTGAGTTGCAAGTATAACAAGAAAATCAACTTGGTAAAACCACCGGGGAACCCAAGCTTGCCAAGTACAGTGTGTAAAAAGGGCCATTCAAGGAAATCGAAAGCTTTTTCAGTATCCAGCAGAGCAATCACCATTGGCACCTCAGGCACTATTCTATATTCTATTTAGCACCGAGAATACGGTGCAAAGATTGATGCAGGTGGAGTGGTGTGGCACAAAAATAGTCTGAGCAGGGAAGATGATCTCATCCAGTAAGAGGGAGAGGCGGGTTGCGACTATCTTGGCCAGAATTTTATTGTCTAAGTTTAATAGAGAAAGAGGTCAGTATGATCCACAATGTAAGGGGTCCTTACTGGGCTTGGGTAAAATTTAATTACCACCTCTTGCATGGTTTCAGGGATAACCCCGGACTCCACCGCCTCAGCATAGACTGATATGAAGCGAGGAATAAGTATATCTTTGTACTTCTTATAAAACACCCCAGTAAACCCATCCAGCCCCAGAGCGCACATCCCCACAAGCGAGTCAATAACCTGTACCACCTCCTCAACAGAAAAAGGCTCACTGAGGAATCCCCGCTGAGCAGTACTCAACCAGACCAAAGCGATTTCATCAAGATACTCCTGCAATGCCAGACCAGACGGTGTGGAATGCTCTGTACATAGCTTGGAATAGTAAGTGCAGAGTTCCACCTGAACCTCAGCAGTAACGACTGCCATGCTGCCATCCGACCTTTTTATTTCTAATATGTGGGACGCTGGGTAGGTCGGCCTGATCAGCCTGGCCAACAACCTCCAGGATCTGTCTCCCTCATCATATCTACGGGCTTTAGTGTACCTGTCCATCTATTGAGTCTCCCTTTCTGCCAGTGCATCAAACTCATCGAGCAGAAGCTTAAAACGGTGCAGTTGAGGAGAAAACTCAGTGGGCTCCATCTCACAGTCAATATCAGAGATGTGGAGATGCAAACACCTCTGGCATATGCCTTAAAGGTGTCTTATAGCACCGCCCAAATGCCCATAGAGTCCTCATTTAACTCGGAAACATCAACTGTTGCTTTCCTCAAAGCCTCACAAAACGGAGCTTCCAACAGTGCCACATTTGGGAACCTCTAGAATTTCCTAGCACCGCTGGCTTCAGGGACAGCAAATATAATAAGTACCGGTGAATGACTGGACAATGTACAGGGCAAATGAGTAACAGCTGTGACCCAGTGTGCAATAGATCGAATGATCAGCCAATAACCATTATGAGACCCGGTTTCGCTAGGTTCTGAATGGAAGGTATTAGCCAGGCTGCCTCTGCCAAGCGATCAACATGGATCGTGAATAGCCAGAACTCTGCAGAGGTCCCCAAGCACCCGAAGTGGTCGGGGTTTAGAGGTCGGGCGTGGGAAGGGGTGTCAAGTGTGGGGTCCATTGCTATGTTAAAATCCCCCCCCATCAGGACATGTTCTACAGCAAAACAATCTATGCGGGTGTGGAGATCTTGAAAGGACTCTGGAATGTATGTGTTACGTGCATAAACATTTACAACCAAAATCTTACGGTTACCTAATAGCCCCATTACCGTCACATATCTACCCTCACTATCCGACCACGTCGAAAGTGGCTTAAATGTACAGTTCTATGAACCATGATACACACCCCCGAGAGTAAGTGCAGTAGCTAGCAAAATAGCGGTTGGGCCCCACATGGATGCAAAGGAGGGCACAGCGCCGCTGGGGAGATGGGTCTCCTACAAGAAAGCAATCTGCACCACATGTCTCCAAAGGTATTGCAGCACCTATTTACCCTGTTCCAGGACATGAGTCGGAGGTCTAATGAGTGTCTTGCCGCTGAGGTATCAGCCCTCGCGTGTTGGCTATGCATCTTCATCTACAAAGTAGTTATTAGAAACATTACACTGCACTGCATAACAAAACAACATATCAACACCCATCCCATAGAGGTAGAGCGGCACTCCCCTCTCCCACACCCGGCGCCAAATGCCAAATGGAACCCACATAGCCCCAACCAAAAAACATTAAAACAAAGAACAAATATTGTGGTATAGAACCATGGGAGCATGACAACTCAGCCATGGAGAGCTCCCAATTCAGTAACAGGAATGTCAAAGTGGAATAGGAGTTGGCAGTCTATTTATGAAATCTCTGGAGAGGCTACAGAGCGGAAACGTGGCATTGGTGAGAAGTAACCTCATTAGATTTAGTATTAAGGAAACAAGATAGGGACCCTGGATTAACCAGCACAATCTAGTCAGGGGGAAATAGTCCCCCCCCCCCGGGACAACCCGTCTGGGTTGTCACGGTCACAGGGAGATCCACGTGTGATCTACCGAGCCCAGGGTGTTGCTTGCAGAAAGCCATGGCATCCTTAGGATTGTTGAAATAGCGCTGTTTACCATTCACTTCAATTCTCAACCTAGCTGGGTATAGCATGCAATATTGTACACCAATAGAGCAGAGTGCCTCCTTGACCTCAGAAAACTTCTGCCTAGCTTCCTGCACTGTGGGTGTGAAGTCAGCAAAGAGGGAGACCACAACACCCTGGTATTGTAAATGGCCGTGGTCTCTATAATTCAGGAGATGAGTGATAATCAGACGGGCAGTCACCCCAGGGGGCCGAGGGCCTAAGGTGCGGTATGCCGTTTCCACCACAAAGGGGGATGTGAAGCTTTGTCGTCCCAACTGCTCTGCCAGTAGGTTCTCAATAAACAAGTCCAGTTGGCCAGTGTTGGTGGATTCTGCAATTCCAGCTATGCACAAGTTGTTGCGGCGCACCCATGCCACCAAATCCTTGTTTTTAATAGCCCAGTTTTCAACCTCCCCTCCACATTCTTGAGGCGCTTTTCAACGTCACTGTGTTGTCCTCAGGAGCAGAGATGAGACCCTCTGCATCCTCCAGGCACGATTGCTGTTTGTCCAATCTGGAGGTGAGTAGATCAAACCTGGTTTCAATGGAGCAAAATCCAGCCAACAGCTCCAGCAGAATATTCTCTGCTCCGATCGAACAGTCTTGCACCAGATCATCCCGGGCTGCCCCATCATCCCCGGCCAGGGCGGTAGCCATGTCCACCTGCTGTCTCTTTTTGAAGGGGAGCTTAAGGTGTTTAGGGTCACCACAGCCCATGGCCTCACAGGGCCACACCACAACCTCACCAGACAGCCCACAGTGGCTCCAAGCGCCAGCAGGTTATTCACTCTAATGCACAAGGGCCAGGGAAACTGGGGTAGACAACTATCAGTCAGGCTGCTCAAGCTGTGGACCACGGCCGGCCAGGTGCCATTGCCCTCCTACTCAAATGGGGTCCATCTCCTTAGCGAGATGTATCTGATGCGCGTAGTGAAGATAGATCAGGCCTGAATCATGAACATCCAAACTAGTACTGTAGCACCAGAACTGGTTCCAAGGCAGGCCAAGCCCACAGCATGCCCCCAGCCACCTCCGGCAAGTCAGCAGAATGGCAGGGGGCAACAGCAACTATCCCCCACCACCTTATGCCCCGTGGCAGCACCAGGACAAAGCTCCACCGATGCAGAGCGCACTACAGGTCGCCCCCAATGGGTGCCACCACACCAGAGGCGACCTCAGCAGAAGGCTGTGCTGTCCAGCAGCCACCAATGTACAAGCCCTGGGTGTCTAACAATGCTCCCCCAGTCACAGTCTGTCCTGGGGGGAGAGCGGACCAGCGAGGATCACCTCAGGTGGCCCCGTGCCACCTGTAGGCCTGTGCCTCAGGCTCACCCAAGGCCCCATCGCCTAGGGGCCTCCGAGGTGCGTAGGTTGTCGGGCACGGGCCGCAGCGACAGCAGCTCCAACACCTAATAATGCTACCGCCTCGGCACCCCCCCCCAAACCCTGATCCCCTTCTCCTCACCGCTCCGTTGCTACCGTGGGCTCCTGTACACAGCGACTACCGATCTGCACATTATTGTGGGAGATGCCGCAGAAGCTTCACTGCTGCACGGCCATCTTGGTCGGCGGCGTGGCCACGCCCCCACGAGATCTTATGTCCATGCTGCCTTCATACATATGTGACACTAAGGACTTCCTCCAAAGGATAGAGGGGATTGAGTGGGAAGAGGGGGTTCATCCTTTTTTGAAAAAATACAACCTTTTTATTTGAACATTTCTTGTCATACAGCAGATACAGAGGATGAGGAAAGTTAATCATAAAGGACGCACAGCAATATAGGGAACAAAAAACATTAGCTGAAGATAGAGTACCTCACAGAATGGAGCTTTTATGGCCTGCATCATTTCAGTATGCACAGCATCAACAACAACACAGTAATAGTGCGCTTCCTTCCCCTCTCTGTCACCGCCCCATCCCTCATGCCCAAAAAGGTATGCCAGGCAACCCACACCCTCTCCCACTTCCTGGGGTACCCCCTACTCTGGTAAACCTTTTACTTTGCTCTTTGGCACCTAAGGCCAATTCCTAATCTGCAACCGATGGGGAAGCTGGTTTACCCCAGGACCTTGCAACATTTAGCTTAGTTGACCCAGCTGGCAGTGCTGCCAACAGTTTCTGGCATTTCTGTCATGGTTCCTCTTCCAATATCATCAAAAGGAGCGATTTGGTGTCCATGGGAGCTGCTTGCACCAGGACCTCAGATAACTTTTTGGTTACTGCATGCCGATACGTTTGTATCACTGGGCGTTCTCACAGAATAAGGAAGAAGGTACCCTCCTGGCAATGCTTGATTTGAGACAATGATTTCCAGTTGGGGCACTAGCACTTATTTTTGAGGGCTGGCACTTATTTTTCTGCATCAGGCATTTACTACAAGCAAAAAACACATATGGGAAAGATGGAGGAAGACAAAAATGAAAAAGTGTCACGAAGGGAGAAAGCAGAAAGCTGCAAGAGTGAGCTGAAGGGCCAGGGAGTGGCTGTAAATATATTAAAGAGGCCCGAGATGGCTTTAGGATTAGGCTGCCTCAGTGTTCTGTGCTTGCACATTTAGTTGGAGCAGCCACATTTTTCAAAGGAGAGCTTTTGGCACCGGCACGCTTTTACTTGCAAATTAAGCACTGCCTCCCGGTCACATCCCCAAAGGCACAGTGATGTATCAGCCTTTTTTATCTCATGGAGGAGGGTCCTAGAGTAGTACGCTTGGAGGAGGATCCTCAATTATACCAACCAGAATCTAGCATGGATTGCTACTTCCCACAGACTCTTCAAGTCCTCTGTCCAGTCATTCCCATCTATGTCCCCTAGGTCTTGCGACCAGGCCTCTCTCTATGTCACCATCGGGTAAGGGGAATTATTAATCAACTTTCTACAAATTGTAGAGATAGCCTTATAAGTACTGGGTTGTGGGAGTAGTCGGTCTTCTAGTGAAGTGGCTTCTTGTAGTTGTTCCCCCCTCAATGCTATGGCACCTAAGACCGTGCCCAAGCTGGAGATATCTGTACCTTTCTGATTCAACTATTTCAATCCTTTGATGTAGAGTTTCGAACTGAATTAGTGTCTTTACCCTCCAGACGTCTCCCATGTGTTCAATGCAAGTTAACTCCCATTCCGTGAAATCAGCTAATCTGCCACCTCCCGCAACAGGTCGCTGTCCCAGAGAGAGGTCAGATCAGTAAGTTTATTCCTCCAGCCCACGGAACCCGTGGCCTTCCTTCACACCCTTGTCACCATCTGAGTGTGGATCGGCAGAGCCAGCTCTAGTTTCCTGCAGTATAGGGCTTTCGCATAGCCCCTAGGGCTCATCACTTCCCTGTCTACTCAGTAAGTCGGCTCCTCCCGATCAGTAAATGCCCATTCATTTACTACCACTAGTTGTGAGGCCCAATAATATTTGAGGGTATCTGGGCCTGCTAAGCCACCATCATATGCCACCCTTTGAAGTTTGCATAGTGCAATGCGTGAGTTTTTGCTATCCCACAGTAAAAGGCAGACCTTGTGGTCAATATTCCGTAATAACTCTGGTAGCACCCTGAAGAGAGAATTCTGAAACACATAAAGAAGGTGTGGGAGGGGGGATCATCTTATAGAGTCCTGCTCTGCCCATCAAAGAAAGTGGCAAAGTTTTCCAGAGCACTACATCATCATGGAGTCTCTCAATCTGTAGAAGTAAGTTCTTACTCAGAAATTCTTGCATTTCTCAGGTTATATGCATCCCAAGATACTGAAAAAACCCCAACACCAGTGGTGCTGTGCAGTACAGGGGAAGCTGTGGGGGCAACTTGACAGTGGAAAAATTAGGGATTTAGACCAATTAATACAGTACTTTGAGTGGTCACCAAAAATACTGAATATTTGTAAGACCCTGTCAATGGAGAGGACTGACTGGGGAAGATAGAGCAACATGTCATCAGCATACAAGGAGATACGTGCCTCCCAATCTCCACCATCCCTCACCCCCTAGATCAGTGGATCTGGATGAGCCAAGGCCTCGAGTGTCTCCAGCACTATCGTGACCATCATAGGAGACAGAGGGCGCCCCCTGACTAGTTTCCTTTTGCAGGGCAAATATGCAAGGTCCTGATATAGCAGTTTGAGCCAGCTACAAAATTCAGACCCGAAGACCAACCCAGCTAGGGAGGCGAAGACACAGTTCCATTCAATGCTATTTTGGCGCCCAAGGCCATCAATACCGCATCGCCTGAATGGGATGATATGGTCATATATGAAGCACGCCATAAACTCAGCGCAGATTGTAATGGGTGCTTCTGTGCAGCATAAAGCCCAACTGATCAAGATGTATTACTGAGGTAATTCATTTATGCAGCCTGAGCACTAGGGCCTTTGCCAGGACTTTCGTTTCTACATTTAGCAAAGATATAGGTCTATAGGAATTACTGCTGATGGTTTATCTTTCTTGTATATATATACTACAGTGGCAGAAGAGAGACCTCCTCACGTGGTGCTTGGAACATGGCCAACATATGCTCAGCGACCTTATTTGCCATGCCCTTGTATAATTCTGTGGGTAGGCCGTTAGGCCCCATTGCCTTTCACGATTGGAGGTCTTGTATAGCCAGTGCAATCTCAGCTGCCACCAGGTCCGTCTGAAAATCCTCTTTCCTCCCCAGTCAATGTTTGAAGTCTGATATCTTTAAACAAATCAGCGAAGTCACCATACGTTATAGTTGTCATGGATCCATATAGGCTCTCATAGTTGGTGACAAAAGCGTTGGTTATGCTATGACTAGTCTTTCAGAGTGTGCCATTGCCATCAGCAACTTCCAGCACCCAGGAACGTTCTTTATCCCTCTTCTCAAGCCTGGCCACCAATTTATTAGCCTTGTCTCCTACGTTGTGTAACTGACGTTTCATCGCCAGGGCATAGCTGCATGACTTCTCCTCTGCCAAGGCACACAAGTCATATTATTGGGGATGTAGTAAATGACAGAGTTTCTCTGTACCTTCCATCAAGGTTCTGGTCTCTATTTCCTTACTATCACTTTCTATATCTGCCCATCTAAGTGTGTTTTCTTTCTCTTTCCCCCAATGAGGGACTGGGCCTTTTCTTTTAAGACAGGTTTAAATGCCTCCCACAGGACTCTGGCCAAAGAGACAGTTCCTTTGTTCTCTTCAAAATAGTTGTCTGCCCCATCCCTCAGTTTGTCCCTAATATGTTTATCTCTTAGATAGCATGGGTCTAGTTTAGGCGCCAGGACAAAGTTTCGGGCCAGGACTTGTAGTTGGTCTCCTACTGGGAAATGATCAGAAATTCCTTGCAGCTGGAGAGTAGCCGCTCAGAATTTGCCTGCCTGGATATATTGAGTAAACACATAATCAATACAGGAACAACTATTGTTCCCTGCCAAAAAGTATGTGTATTGCCTTCACTGTGGGCTATGTGTATGCCACAAATCAGTCAGGCCCATGGTATCCACATATGGCAATGGCGATGGACCCCCTTCACCTCCCAGAGCGACTCTGTGTGCTCTATCCTGTCCAGGGTCAATCAATGCATTCATGTCACCCACCAGTATAAACACTGCAGCTGACAGGAGCGCACTAATGTCAGGAAGGGTTTGCGCACGGAGTCTAGGCGGCACGTAAAGGGAACAAATATTAAGGGGGTGCCCTCCCAAATGTCCGTATATGCCCACGGGGTCATGCCATATGTGGTGAGGGACAAGTGGTATTGATTTCTTAATTAGTATGCCAGTCCCCCTTCAATCTGTTGTATGGCTTGTGTGGGCAAGCAGAGTATAGCCAAACCTATTCAGGGCCTTGTATTTACTACCACAGAAGTGTCTTTCTTGAATTAATATTAGACCTGAGGCATGTCTACGCAGGTATTGGAGAACCAATGTACTTTTCACTTTACTGCCTAACCCATTCACGTTCCATGCCCATAGTGTCAAGTTGCGCTGCACCTGTGCTGCCATTCATCCAGTTTTGATAAGCATATGGGGCTCAATACCCTTAAGGGGGTCCATAACAGCCTGTCACCTCTCTAGTGTCTATCTCATATACCCATTTCTCCTACTGCCTTCATAGACGAGCAGCTAAAACAACAACAAAAAACCAAATACACAACAAAAACAATTGCCCCTAACATTAAAACTCTTCCCCCCACTACCCTGCATTGTGAGTGTAAGACCACCCACCACGGGGGTGTGGCCACACAAGATGGTCAATAGGGCACGCTTTTGAGAGGCTCCAGCGTCCTCAACGAAATCTTGCAGTTATCCTTCCCAACCGGGCATGTCATGAAAACTCGCAGATAGCTGGGGGTCCCCTCAAGTGCCCTGGAGACTTGTGGGGCTCCTCGCTGACAGCGGAGGGCCATGGGTGCATTTCCGGTGCTCGCGGCCTGGTGGAGGGCTGCAGCTGGGGTCTCCAGTGTTGGCCTGCGGTGTCGGGCCTGGCCTGCTGGTCGCGGCCAGAGCCGGTGGACTGAGGGGACGCGGTGAGGAGGAGAAGGGTTGGAGGCGAATGCGGCAGAGGTGGGAGAAGGTCATCTCCTTCTGCCCGTGAGGTGCACTAACCGGTGCATTCGGCCTGGTGCGCGGACATGCCCTGCAGGCAGACTGGGATGCGTGGAGCCGACGGGGTGGAGAGGGGCAGCTGGGTGCTTGGTCCGAGAGTGGAGCTGCCAGGTTCTGCTGTGGAGATTACAGTGTGGAGACGCTGGGGCCCAAGGTGAGTGCAGTGAGGTGGGCTCTGGCGGTGGGCCTGAGGACCGCTGAGGGCCTTGTCTGGGGCTGGACTGGCCTGTGGGGCTTGGAGCTTGGACCACCTCCAGGAGTGGCGGCTGACCGTGAGTTTACTTATTCTGGAGGGTCCCCGTGTGGCACGGCGTAGCTGGCAGCAGTGAGGGGACACTGGGCCCTGGAGATATGATTGGGTCCTAGGTCCCTGAGGGACCCCATTGGAGGTGGGAGCACCCCTGTTTTTGAACTAGAGCCGAGGGTGTGAACCTAAGTGACTGAAGACAGTTGGTGGTTGCCAGAAATTGTAGACTCGCAGGGGTAACCTCTCATTCCCTTGCGACTAATCCGGCTGATAAATATTGGCTGTCGCGGCTTGAGGGGACTCTTGGTTCTTTTCATCGGAACCCTGCGTATGGGTAAAAACAAGCCACCAGCCCCACTGCAGGGCAACACTATGGAGTTATACACCACCCCTGCCCCGTCTGTGCAGCAGGAGACGCATCTGACTGGGCATGGGACTGATGTGGGGTTGGATGCTCCTGTCGTGGAGCCTAAGAGAGCTGGACTGTTGGCTGTGATTCAGGGATCCAGGGAGGCACTCGAGGGGATGATCGAATCAGTGGCAATCAAGGTCATTCTCCTCCAGGTTGACCTCCGGAAGGTATCCAACAAGGTGCAAATCACAGAGGGTGCTATCTCCGAGCTCAGGGCAGAGGTTGATGTACTGTGGAAACAGATGGCAAAGGTTACATCCAGAGCTGGGACCCTCGAGGACAGGGTGGAGGACACAGAGGGCAGGTCCCGCCGCAATAATATCCGGCTTATTGGGTTCCTGGAGTGGGCTAAAGCATCAGCTACAGAGGCCTTTGTGGAGCGTTGGAGTTGAGAGGTACTGAAACCCGTTGGACTGTCCCCAATACTCGTGATTGAAAGGGCGCCCCATGCGTTGGTGTCTCCCCCTCGGCCCGGGGCACCCCCGAGGGCCATCATAACCCACATACTCAACTATAAGGACACAGATTGCATCCTTCGGGGCAGTCCAGAAAAGGAGTCTGTTCACTTTGATAATGATAAGATTTTAATATATCCAGATTACACCAACAAAGTACAGGGATCTCGGAAGAGATTTTTGAAGGTCAGGGCTAAGCTACGCTCGCTGAACATACGCTATATGCTGCTATATTCTGCCCAGCTAAAGGTCTTCCATGATGGCAAGTCCCATGGAAGATGTGTAGAAATGTCTGTAGGTATGGGACAAGGTACCTCGTGGGGGGGCGAGACCCCGGAAGAAGGAAGATGGAACTGCACTGGGAGCCTGTGACTCTCACTGGAGGTCTCGGGAGTCAGCTGGACAGTTGAAAATGTCGCCGAGTGGAGGGGTGAGTAAGACCAGGGTTGAAATTCAGGAAGATGGCAGAATGGCGCTGACGCATCAAGATATGACAATTGATTCAATGGAGACCTTGTAACTAATCGTGAGGATGTCCTGGAGGTATTAATGGAGCTTCTTCGAGGAGTGTACAGTGCTGGGGTAGTAGGTCCGTCTGAGCGGACTGAGGGTTATCTGAATGGAGTGGGGTTGCTCCGACTGGCCCTTGGGCTTCTGCAGGAGTTGGAGAGTGAGATTGACGTAGAGCAGCTGGGAGTAGCTATTCAGGCCCTCAGCAGATCCACAGCCCCGGGCGGGGATTGCTTTCCTGCAGAGTTTTATCAAGCTTATTCTGCTACTCTGAAAGGGAAGTTGTTAGAGGTCTTCCCTGAGGCTCAGGACAGTGGGAAACTGACGCATACGATGAGGGAGGGTATCATCTGTCTGTTGTCCAAACCTAGGAGAGATACTGCCAACCCGTCTTCCTACAGGGCTCTCGTGATGCTTAATACGGATGTTAAAATATTATGCAAAGTATTGGCAATACGGCTATCGACAGTGGTCCCCACACTAGTACGTGGAGAATGGTGCAGTTTTATGCTGACACACAGTACCACTCTTAACATTCGCAGACTCACTCATGTATTGCATGAAACAATGGACTGTGCTTTTGAATTCGCTTTAGTATCACTCGAATTAGAAAAGGCGTTTGTTACAGTACAGTGGTCGTACCATATGGCTGTGCTGCGGGTAATGGGATTTGGTCCTGCCTTTTGAGAGACTTGTCGGGGAGTGAGAGGTGGGAAGGGGCACCAGGCAGGGCCTAGTATTTGCCCTTGCCATTGAACCCTTGGCGATTCTGCTGCGTGCGGAGATGGAGCACTGGGGGGTTAAGATTGGGGACTCCACCCATGTTCTCTCTTTATACGCGGATGATGGGCTGATATATGTCCATACACCAGCCTCGGCAGTACCAGTTTTGATGGGGCTTCTTAAGACCTTTGGCATGATCTCGAGCCTCCGGGTCAATGTTGGGGAGTCGCTCCTGTTTCCAATGTGCAGCTTAGTGGAGGTTCATGCTGATCGATTGCCTGAGCTCAGCCTCCATTGGAATTTAGAAGGCTTTAGATATCTGGGTATATGGGTGGCCCATACGGAGGACACATATAGACGCTTCAATGAGGATAGAGTTATGACTAACCTTGAAGGGTCGACTGCCCCTGTCAGTGATAGGTAGGTCGGCGGTGGCAAAGATGGTTTTTCTCCCACGTTGCATTTATCTGATTCAGAATGTTATGTTTCCGATCTGTTCCTCCTTTTTTGGAAGTTAGACAGTCTGCTTATCACCCTTGTCTGGGCCAGACGTCATAGTAGGGTTGCTTGGTCAGTTCTTAAACAGGATATGGAAGATGGTGGTCTCACCCTGCCTGATGTGCAAAACTACTATTATGCAGCCAATTTACAACATGCTGAGTGATGGCTAACAGTATCAGACAACTGGGAGAAGAGGTTGTTCGTAGGTATGTTGGGTGGTGATACATTGGTGCAATTATTGATGAGGGGAGGGTGATCAATGGAGGAAATTCCCTATTAGGTTAGGCTGACCCCGGTAATTTGGGAGGCATTCATAGGTAAAGTGTTGGGTAGGGCACCATTCGACAGGGAGCTGCACATTTGGGATCTCGCCCCTTTTAGGGCTATCGATACAGACATGTCTATGGATCGTTGAAGGGCCGTGGGCTGCCAGACAGGTGGGGATCTTTACCCGGGGGAGGTGTTCATTAAGTTCCCGGGGCCCAGGAAACTTTTGAGGTGTGGCCAGGCCAGTTTCTGCAGTATGCCAAGCTGGAAAGTGTGGCACAGGAGGTTTGAGTTGGGTTCCCAGTTGTCCCGCAGCCGTCCCTAGTTTTGGGCGGTCTGCTCCGTTGGGGAGAGGGGGGACACCTCATCTCATTATTCTATAAAGCTGTTAGAGGTGATCTGGTGTTACCCCAGTGTGTTGCACGTGCTGAGTGGGCAAAGGAGTTGGAGGAGCCCGTAACAGATGCTGATTGGGTGCAAGTGTGTATGCTAGTGAGGAAAGTGTCCTGCAATCACAGATTTAAATTGCTCCATTTGAACTCTCTGCACCATACATATGTGACCCCATGGCATCTTAATAGAATAACTCCAGATAAGGAGGCGAGGTGCACGAGGTGTGGGGGGGCTAGGCATAGTTTTTTTTGCATCTGGCCTGGGCATGCAGGGGGGGTTCGGGGATACTGGAAAACGGTAGTGCCCAAGATAATGGAGGGGACCGGCATAGCGATATCCTTGACCCGGATGGCCTGCCTTCTGGGAGTGGTGCCTAGACCCAAAGGACGACAAATACATCAAACAATGGCCCAACTGGCGTTGATGCTGGCCAAGAAACGAGTGGCCATATGCTGGATGAGTGCCCGGGTTTCCCAGGTGGCCTCATGGCAGAGGGATCTCCTTGAATGGGGTGTAATCGGAAGAGATACATATGCGTAATACCCGCAGGGACAGGGGGGCTTCGGAGGCCATCGGACTGTAGGGGTCCCTCCTGCACATCTTTACAGAGGAGGATGAGCATGATTGTATGGACAGCTCTACTGAGGGGGAGTGATGTGTTGACACTGTTGCAGCTTTTGAAGCCGTGATATTTGATGACTAATGGTGTTACCAGAATGTCCCCAAGCGTGTGGTTGATGGGTCACCTGGGCATTGATGTGTTGTGAAACGCAGGAGGCCCAGTCCTGTTGACAATGTGATCTTAGTTGTATGTATTTACCACACTCATGCTCAAGCCCCTTGAGATCGCTCCTTCATTGAATTGCCGAAATGCACTGCTTGTTATGTTTCATTTTATTGTATTGTTAAATCATCTGACAACAGATGTGATAAAAATACCAATAAAAATTGATTTTTTTAAAAAAAGACCACCCACCATCCCAATTTGCAGAGTACCACCATGCTGGTACAAATCAGGATATTTTATTAATGTGTAGTGCCCCCAATACAAAAGGATAGACCAAGGATGTGCATCCCTTACGAACAACAGTTCTCTACACCCCAAAAATCCACCCCCCCACTCCACCCCCAAAAACAACCCTTTTTACTAGTCTTGGGCTCTTCCTTGCACCCCAAGAGGGGTCTTACTGCATTGGGGTCTTACTGCATTCAGCAGAGGCATCACGGAGGGACCCGCTGTCACCACGCCAAATTAACTTTGAGTGCGGTCTCTTTGTTGCTCTTCCCAGCATTAACAAGCAGCCAAAGTAGCTCACAACCCAATGAAGCAGTTACTCAAGCATCCGTCAGGAAGTCATTCTGCCGCTGTGTTTCTGGAGAAGCAGGGTGTTGCTGTGGATGTTTCCCCTCGGTGTCCGAGAGTCTCTTCGGCCTGGAACTAGCCATCTGTCAAGCCAGTCCCACGCCTCTTCAGGTGAGGCAAAATACCACATTTTACCCTTTGTCACCACTCTCAGCCTTGCCGGGTATAGCATCATATATTTGAGCTCTTTAGCCCTGAGGGTTTTTTTGACATCCTCAAAATGTTGTCTTTGTCTTTAAACTTGTAAGGTAAAGTCAGAAAATAATTTAATGGTTGCATTTTCAAGGTGGAGGTCACCATGGGAGTGAGTCACCTGTAGAATTGCATCTCAGTCCCTATGCTTCAATATCTTGGCTGTTTTTGTTTATGTAGGGGCACTCGGGTGCAGTCGGGGTCCCAGTGCCCTATGTGCCCTCTCATCGGAGAAGAAATTGGAGAGTTGTTTTAGGCACAGAGTATTCAAAATAATATCTTCTAAGAAGAGATCATCGCTGGGCACCTCTGTCACCTCAGTGACCCCCACCACATGAATATTGTTGCATCAAGCTCTTCCCTCTTGATCCTTCAATTTGGCTGCAGTTACTGCATTTTTTTCTTTGTCAGGGTCCGGACCTGTTCCTCCAGTTTGTTCATCAGAGATTGCAGTCCACTGATTTGTGACTGTGACACAATGACTTTCTCTGAACTTTTCTGGAAATCTGCCTTAGAAGAGTAACATCCACTGTGACTGCATCCATTTTGTGTTGAATTGTACCCCTTAAGTCTGGGATTGCCACCATGAATTTACGGAGAGAGGGCTCGGTTGTTGGTTGGGCTTCTAGATGGTTGTCATCTCCCTCCGTCCCGCCTGCTGCCCCTCCAGGGGTGGTCATCATCACAAAGTATTTGTCTTAATTATGTGTTTGCATGGGCCTGGAGCCTCAGTTTCTGACCATGACTGCTGTTTCACTAATCTCGCTGAATTGTGTCTCTTTAGCAGTTAGTCCACATCCAATATAGATATCCCAGGTGTCGGCAAAGATAGTCACTAGATAGCTACTTCACGCCAGATGGGCAGCACATTTTAGTACTTCTGTGATGGATCACCACATATCTCACAGGTCCCTTTCGTCGTCACAAATCCCAGGAGACTTGAGGGGAGGGCCCTCTTCCCCAGTCTGGCACCCCATCTAATGAGTCGCTCTTCTGGGCCCCAAGTACTAGTTTTTCCAGCAGGCCCCAGATTGTGGGGAAGGGGAGTTCGGCCAGGTCAAGGGGTCCCACAATCATCAATTATATTACAGCATATCTTCCTCCGGGGTCTCCACGCTCCTGGGTCACAAGAGGAGGATGGATTAGCCCCATCCACTTTCATCACAGCCCCCAAATGATAGCTGGAAGAATTAGTGGGTATCGGGGGGTCACCACCACCTCCTTTACACCCCCCACCTCACACAGTTCTCTCCGGCCAGGGTGCAAAAACGACCCTCCTCACCTGTTGCCACTGATCTCAGCAAAGGGGATGTTGTTGGTGGCCTGGAGCAATTGCCCCCGAATGTTGATCCGCTGTTGCCATGGCACACCCGAGGTCCTGGACTGACACCCTGGGGTATTGTTTCTCGGCTCACTCAAGGGCCTGTCATGGCTCATGTCAGCCCAGCAGGAACATTATAATATGCTCGGGAGGAATGTCACCGCGATGGTGGTGGTGTCCTCCCTGTGAGTTTGGTGGTCCCATGGTTGGACTGACAAACTCGTAATGGGACAGTAAAAGTACAATCAAGCCAACCGTCAGAAAGACTGCCTGAAAATACACTTGTAAAGGTAACAGGTATATGTGAATAGAAGTTAGAATTGATTTGTGACCAGACCTTTAACCAAAACTAGTAAGTAGCAGGGCATTCATATAACATAGGTTTTTCTTTATGAAACTATAGCATTACATCACCAACAATATGAAGAGACATTGGGATCAAATTTCAGTAACCTAGCTAGAGTATTCAGGAATCTGTTGTAAATAAAAAATAGAGTTTGGGTTGTGTTAGCGGCACTAGATGATTTGCATGTCTTGAGACATATTTTGATCCAAAGAGAGGGAGGACACAAGGACTGCAAATCACACTCCACTGCAACTTAAATTATGTTTTTCCTTAATAGGCCGAGAGGAAGTGAGGATATTGTCAATATGAGAGGCTTTGGTGACAGTAGCTAGGACAGATTGTAGAGGGTTATCAGTACCGTATGCAGTGGGGGTAGGAATGGGATTTGAGCATAAAGAAGTGTAGGAATTAGAGATAGTTTGTATCAAAGAATTACATTTGTTTTCATAAGAGTACGGGACCTTAAAGAGGTATTGAGCTTGAAAGAAGTAAACACAAGATTGGTTTTGAAATAACTGATGAGTCTATAGTAAACCTTTATTTCTCCATTACTTTCAATAGATAGTTCTTTTATCAATTTTAATGAATTTATCATATAGTTTGCAAGCATTTTTAAGAACAGGGGGAGACATGGAAGTTATTTGTTGAGTGAATGACAAAATGTCTGGAAAAGAGAAGGGGTGAATGAAAGATAATTTTTAAGTCCATCCATAAAGGGGTGTCACTTGAATGAAAGTTGATTGTTTCAGAAAGAACGCATTATGGTACACTTCAAAATTAGGAAAATTTACACCCCATTGAAGGTTAGGGCATTTTAACCTACATGGGTTTCAATTATTCCATACAAGGAAGTTAAAAGTGTATGTTTTTTTAAGAATGGAAACTGGGACATTGAACAGGATTGCGTAAATGAAGAAAAGAACAATTGGAACTTGCAGCATTTTGATGGAGTCCAACTTACCCCACCAAGAGAGAAACAACGAGTTCCACTGGGAAATGGAAGAATTTAAGGAAGTAAGAAGGGAGGCAGAGTTAAGGGTTATTGTGGTTATTATATAATCGGTAAATCAAATACCCAAGTATTTAGTTTTTACCGGATTCGTGGGAAAATGTGATGATAGAAATTCACATTTAAAGCAAATTTATTTAGGGGGAGGATCTCACATTTATCAGAGTTTAATTTATAACCCAAAATTAAATTGAACGCAGATACCGTAACCAGAAATGATTGTGAGGAAGATTCAGGAGAAGACATATACAAAAGAATGTCGTCAGAATAAACCACAAATGTAATATGTTTATCTCCGTATTTTTATCCTTCTATACTATTATGTTGTTAAATTGTGGATAAAAACAAGGCCAAGGATAAGAGAAGGGGGAGAGAAGGCAAATGGCAAGTTCCTCTATGAAGTTGAATAGGAGTAGAAATAAGACCGTTAACAAATATTGATGCTTTAGGTTAGGAGTACAAAAGTGACGCTAGATTGATACACTTTTGCCCAAAACCGAACCATGTAAGAGTAAAAAAGCATATAATTCCTTTGCATCCTATCAAAGGCTTTCTCAGTGTCTGGAGAGATAGCTGATAGTGAACATTTATATGTTTTGGATTTGCTTAGGATGTCAAAAAAAGAGTCTAGTGTTATCAAAAAGATGTCTGCCCTTAACAATACCAGATTGTTCCTTGCCACTTAAAAGAGGCAGTAGGAGATTTATACGTAAAGCCAGAATTTTAGCAAATATTTTATAGCCTGAATTAACAAGAGAAATGGGTCTATAGTTTTTATTCTATCTGTAGTCTTTATTGTCTTTAGGAATAAGGCAAATTAAAACATCTTGAAAGGTTCTAGAAAGCTGTTTTTGAAGAAACAAAGAATGTAAACAAGGGGAGTAATTTGGGAAGTATCTGTTAGAAAAATGAAGATAACATTCAATGGGGATGCTATCAGGCCCGGAGTTTTGTCCTTTTTGATTTGTTTGATTGCATTTTGTACATGTTGAATGGTAATGTCCTTGTCTATGAGGGAAAAGTCAGTATTTAAATCAAATTCTTTATGCATTGAAGATAGATAAGGAGTAACAGCTTCAGAGGGAGTATGTTCTGGTGTATAAGGAGCTTGATAGTATTTGGTAAAATCAGCTAAGATATCATTGTCTTCAAAAATAGAAGTAGATTAATCTTGTAAAATGGTGTCAATTTTTATTCGATCTTTTTCACTTTAAGATAATTAGTTGAAAGTTTCCCTGCTTTGTGTTAGCCACAAAAATATTTGGCACTAGACTTAAGGAGAAAGGAGTAGAAAGTTTATTGAATTCAAATTTAGCTTTGATCAGTTCACCTAAGCAGGACTTAAATTTAGATGTACAACTGGAAAGTTCTAGAGTTTTGATATGTTTCATGATATCTAATGCTTTTTTGGAATTAGCCTTCTTTTTGTTAGGAACATAAGAGATAATACAATCTCTAGAAGCAGCTTTGAAGGAGTCTCACAGATATGGAAAAGACCCTTCACTGAACTCATTCAATGCAAAGAACTCAGATATGAATCTATCAAAATGTTGTGTAAAGGTAATATCCAAAAAAGGGAACTGTTAAATCTCCAGCGTCTTATCTTTGGGAGAAGTGGAAAAAGATCAAGGTCTAACAAAACAGGAGCATGGTCTGAGATTAATATGGTATCAATATCTGCATGAATAATATGCTGGGATAAAGCTTTGGATACAAATATGAGGTCAGTTTTAGATTGGGAGAAATGAACAGGGGAGAAGAAGGTATATTCCCGAGAACAAGTAATGCAGATTCTTCAAGAATCTATACGAGATTATGGAGAAATATTTGAGGTAAATTGTTTGCGTATGGAAGAGGAAATAAATGTAGACTTAGAGAAACGATCCAAAAAAAGCCCATTACTAAATTGCAATCACCCGCAAAGATTAGGTAGTCATCAGTAAAAGACATCAATGTATGAGTAATATTAGGCCAGAAAGATTTATCCAGGTATTTTAGAGCATATATGCTAAAGAGAGAGAGTGGTATTTTGTTAATGGTTAGTTTTAAAATAAGCCAACAACATTCCCCTCTGCCAACATCTAATTCAGGCCCTATGTTTCTGACCTGCAGTTGACAGTATTTGGTGTATGTTTTGGAATTTCCCTGTAAAAAATATTATGTGTGGAGTACCATCCACCAAGCCAAGAAGAGGATTCTGGAGCACATGTGGACCTTTAATAATAACGATCCCCAGTAACCAATGGGTTGCCACTTTAGTGAGATGCCTTACAGTGACAGGAGTATTTTGATCTTTTTTATCAATAACCAACTCTAATTTTCCCATAGAAGGGGGAACAGAGTTTTGAATCTGAGAAAACTGTAATCTAAGGGGCGGATTTAAGGTAGAGTGCAGCGCCACTTTCCTTGTGCCCTCTTTCACCCCCCTACCGCCACCATGTGTCCGCCATATCTAAATACGGCACACCATGGCGCAGGGTTGGAGGAAAAAGCGTCAACATTTTTGAATCTATTGATATACTGCTCAGGGTTAGCGACAAAATGATGGCGTTAACCTTCAACAGTACATAGGGGCCCATTGTAAACAATGGTGTGCCCCCCTCTTTTAACACCTGCTCTGAGCAGGCATTAAAAGTGCTTAAAAAAATTACACAAATAAATCTCTTAGATTTCTTTGCGCCATTTTTTCTTCCCCCTTAATGGGGGAACGCCCTTTTTGCATACATTATGCATGGCACATACATAATGTAGAGCAAAGGGTTACAAAGTGGTGCAATGCATGTATTGCACAACTTTGTGAATATGGCACAGGGAAAAGGCCACCCCAGCGCCGCCTTAGTGTCAAAAGCATGACACTAAGGCGGCGCTAAGCCCTCCTAAATCTGGGTTAAAGTATATAACTGATTTAAAGATCAAGGTACCTTGGAGCTGGAACACAGAAGAAACTAAGGGGCAGATGTATGAAACTTTTTTGCACTCGCAAATGGTGCGAATCGCAAAAATCGTCTGTTTGCGAGTGCAAAAACGTGGTCTGCGATGCATGAAAGTCATTCGCAGACCAAAAATAAGAAATTGCAAAAAAAAATTATTTTTAGCATTGCGACCTGGTTTTGCGAGTCGCATTTTGCGATTCGGTATTTCCAGTAGGAAATTGCGAGGCGCAAATTGTGAGTCGCAAAATCCAAGTCACAAATAGATGCATCAAAAAATCGCAAATTGCGATTTTTCGCAGAATGGCATTTTGCACATGCAAAATACCACTAAGTGAAACCAGGTGGTAACCAGGTGCAACCTATATAAAGAGGCCCAGAATGCCTCAGACTCTTTTCCACAATGGCTGCACTCTACGTCATGGCGAGGAGGATGAGGATCTTGGCAGGTTTGAGGAGAGGGAGGAGGAGACAGGAGCGCATTTTCAGAGTGCGCATTACACTTTGTAACCTGACAGAGGAGGAAATATATGAGAGGTAGAGGTTGAACTCAGCCATGATACTTGATCTGATAGCTGAGCTACAACCCATACTGCAGCGCAGTACACTAAGGACTCACAGCATACCCACCCATGTGCAGGTATTATGCTCCCTCCACCTACTTGCCTCAGGGAGCTATCAAGGGGTCATAGCAGCAGCTGGAGGGGTCTCACAGAGTACCCTCTCTAGATTTTTCAATGCATTTATCAATGCCATGCTGAGCAAACTACACCAGTACATCAGATTCCTCCACACCCCACAGGAAATACAACAGACAAAAATTGAATTTTACCAGATAGCACAGTTCCCCCACGTCCTAGGTGCCCTAGATGGGACACATGTTGCAATCTGTCCACCATCAGCCACAGAGTATGTGTACCGCAACCGGAAATACCAACATTCAATGAATATACAGGTGATATGCAATGCTTCCTACATCATAACTGATCTTGTGGCCAGGTACCCAGGGAGCACACATGATTCGTACATCTTTCGCCATAGCGGCATACACACAAGACTGCTAGCTGGGGAGTTTGGAGAAGGATTTCTACTAGGTATTGTCCCTCTATACAATGGTGCATTGATGACGTGCTGATGTCAGATGGCTCAGTTACTCATCATACCCTCTGTCCCTTCCAGGAGACAGTGCCTACGCAGTGCGCACCTACATGATGACGCCCTACCTCAATCCTGCAACACCTGCTGAACGGAGATACAATGCAGCACACAGGGCGACCCGCAACGTGGTGGAGCGCACATTTGGACTGCTGAAGAGTCGCTTCCGGTGCCTCCACAAAAGTGGAGGGGCACTACAGTCCAGTCCAGAGACCACATGTAGAATAGTGTCTACTTGTGCAATCTTGCACAATATAGCTACCACCAGGGGCATACCTGTAGAAATATGTGATACTGAATCTTTTGAGGATGATGATCCCATACCACCCCTACAGCCAGCAGACAGGAGCAGTGCAGCAGAGGTAAGGCAAAGGCGTGCTGACATCACACACAACCATTTCAGATGTAAGTATGAATGACACAAATCCACTGACAACTGTACCTGTAGTGAAATAAATGTATTACCTTAATGTCAGGTAATGTTTGTTCTACGATTTGCAAAAAAATGAAGTCAAAAACTAGAGACAATAGAGGTCCTGAGTAATGCACTATTACGTCTTAGTGAAAACATTACCCCTCTGGCAGCTACAGTTATTTTTTGCAGCCACGCACACCACTCGGGTGCCCAGTTACCTCACTGCACCTCTATTGTCCGCCTTAGTGGCAGTGCTGTGCCTGGCACTGCGCCATCTGGTGTCCAATGCTGGTACAGCTACACTGCTGAGGCTGGAAATGTCCTCTGTGTCCCCCAGTGCAAGCTCACTAGGTGTGGCTGACCTCTGTCCCATTATGTTATCAATCACATTAGTGATTTGTACCAGTCCGTTCGCAACATCCCTGCTGCTGTGTGCTGCCTCCACTTGTGCAGCCACTGCATGACGTGCAATCAGTGACGTTGCATTTGCCACCCTGTTCACAGAGCGACAGAAGCCCCCAAACATGTTCATAAATCTGCGCTCCTGTCTTCGGTGGCTCACCCTCTCATGGCGCAGCTCCTGGCATAGTTCACGCACAGCACAAGTGAGCTCTCTGGTGTCCTGTGATGCCTGCACCTGTCCCTCATGCAGCAGTTCTATATTAGCATTGAGACACTCAAGCTGGCGATGCAGGCCCCCCATGTTGCTGTTATGTTGCTGCATATTTTTTTGTAATCCAAGGATCCTCTTGTTTTGTAGGTGCTGCTGCTGCTGCAACATAGCAGCTTCCAGCCCACCAAAGAAGGAGGGACCCTCACCTGCCTCATTCTGCTGTGCACTGGAATTTGCCGCCATCTTGCGGGGTGCTGTAGACTGCTGACAACTGGCCTCCTGCATCTTGGTACGCCTGCCAGTTGGGGATGGTGTGATTGGCCCTTCCTGCTGCTCATCTGAGTCTTGGCTGAGCTCTGGCAGTGGCAGTGCCCTGGGCCTGCGTCGGACTGGCGCAATGGTGAGAGACCCACTTGTGTTGGAATCAGAGGCTGGATGGGTGTCAGTCCCGCCTACGCTTGCTGATGCTGTGGCTGCTGGGCCTGACCCACCTGCAACGACAATATGCAGCATGTCAGTTATGTTTGTTGCAAGTAACGTCACACAATGGTAATAAAGGTACAGGTACTTCTCTTCACTGTGTTGTGGGTGTTGTGTTCATCTGGGTGTCGCTCTACTTAATTTCATTGTATGGGCTACTTTCAGCTCTGAGTTGTGGACTGCCACTCCCATAATGCATTGTTGTGCTGCTCCTAAGATGTGGACTGGACTACTTCTCACAATGTTTAACATTACTTGCTCATTCCTAAGGGGATTTTGTGCATACACATATGGGGTTACAATTCAATATTGCACTTACCTTGGCTGGTACTTGGTGTGCCGGAGGTGTCTATCTCTGTGACCCCAGCCACAGCTTCAGGGAGAAGTGTCGACTCCACTAGGTCCTCTAATGGGGTGGATGGTGCCTCTGTGGGTGGACCGCCTCCTGTGCCCCTGGCCTCCTGCAGTCTTCTTGCCACCCTCTCCTTCCGCACGGGACCGCAGGTCATACCACCTCTTCTTTAACTCGACGACTGAGCGCTGTGCCACTTCAATTGCGCACATTTTGGATTGAATATCTGTCCAGAGTCTTCTTTTCTCACTCTCCGGCACCTGGAGTGAGCTTTTGCCAAAAAGGCGGTCATGGCTCCTGACCACATCCTCTGTCAGCACCTCAAGCTCTTGCTCGCTGAATTTGAGCTTCCTCTTTCTCTCTCCCTTCTCCTTTCCTTGGGCTGAGGTGTCCATCCTTGCTCAGGTGTGCTGCCTCCTTCAGAGTGTTGCTCGGTGTGGCTGGGCTGCTCTCTATCTGGATGCTGGTTTTGGGTGTGGCACCTGAAACTGCCTGGGATGACTCACTTCCTGCTTGTGATGTCATCAGGCTCCTCCAGGTGTGCTTTCTCGAAATTTCTTGCAATTTGCGATTTTTTACCGAATCGGTAAAAAATCGTAAATTGCGAAAATGCAACTTGCGATTCGGTAAATGGGCCTCACAAACCACAAATAGCGATTTTTAAGAAATCGCTAATTCCGAATCGCAATTTTGTTACATGGCCTATTGCGACTCGGAAATAGCAATTTCTGAAAAATTGCTATTTGCGGTTCGCAAGGCCATTTTTTCACACATAGTGCCGAAGAGTACATTTAGGAGAATGACAGTGGGGCATTTAGGAGGGATTGGGATCTGATTTAAAACTTCCTTGATTTGATTGTTTTCTCCATTTTCCCCTCACCCACTTCCTCCTCCTTCCACTTTCCTCCGCCCCTCCACCCCCGCTGTTCTGCTTCTTACCTTTTTACCTGTTACATTTGGCATTCTGGTATTATTAGGTTCCCTAACTTTACAATTTTGTTATCAAATCACAATGAGGCACCTGGGTAATTCAATTATATAGCCATAATTTAGGACATCATTCAGTTCATCAAGACAGCAAGTTCTTTATTCAGTCCACACATACATGGGAGCCATAATGAAGAGTTTTCAAAACACTTTTATTCTTCAATACAAACTTCCAACCCAGCCAATTGGTTTTGTCCCTCCAAAGGACTTCATCAGGGCTGCAAAACAGATATACATACACAAAGCCAACTTTAAAAACACGTAAAACATACGTGAAAAAGTACAATTTCCTCAGCTCCCCAACCCACCTCACACTTCCTTTTCGGACAAACACTTAAAAACAAACTTGACTTCAAAACTCACAACATACACAATATTTACAGACTGAATCCAACTTACATTATCACATTGTCAAAACATGCCCCAAATGTCTCAGTTACCATATCCTATCCCAAGAACATCAATACATAATTCAAAGATAGATCATTCAGTGTTACCTGTAATGATATTCTAACAATGCTCAGTGTAATATATACCAACTAGAATCACAAAAGTAAACAATACATACAAGAGAGAACAGAATGGGCCTGATTTAGAACTCAACGTACAGGTTACTCCATCACAACGGTGATGAATATCCCATCCGCCAAAATCTAAATCCCATTCTATCCTATGGGATTTAGATTTAGCGGATGGGATATATGTCACTGTTGTGACAGAGTAACCCTTTTGCCATGTTCTAACTCGGTTCCTCTATTGCTAATTCTGATATTCCTTGTAAACCACCTTCTATGCAAATTTGGATGAACCTGTCACCACCACTATGCAATTAATGGTTGCCAGCGAGCCATCCTAGCAGGATAAGGGAATACATGATTTGCACCATTCCCATTGTCGGAATCCTCATTTATCCAAGTCCAACTTAAGTTATCAAATGTAGAAAATCTCATGTATCTTACTTCTTATCATACTTCTTATCCCCCCCACATTGTATATATTCCAAACCATTTCACCATCCCTCTGGTAAAACCTATTGCATTCCCTCATTATTTGCTCATTACCTACCAATCATGTCTCTCTACCACATATACCACTCAAAACCACAAAAAACAAACAACCAAATCCAAGAAAACACACCTCAGTATCCTCATATACAATGAGCCCTCCACATTCCTCACTGTCAAAAACACCCCATTTTCACATGTAATCTCCTTCCTCCATAGCCGAAATAAAACATCCTGATCAGTACACTTTAATTCATACTAAACACCATCCAATCACACACGCAGGAATTTCAATTGCACCAATCACCAAAAGTTACTTAACGTACAGTTTTACTGGTTCCCTCTCGACCAGTCACCCATCTATCACCACACACCATACTACTCCCATTTCTCATTATTCTCCATGAATAATACACTCCATGAATGGTTAGAGCGAGCAGCCCCTCATATCCCTGCATATTTGATCTCCTCCAATCATATCCAATCAATCTATTTTACCGCAGCTACCCCTGAATCTCCCATTCATCAAGGAAGTCATTTGAATGGAGGCAAAATGGTCAGAACACCCTGCAGGCAAAACAGACATGATAATTTCAGATATGAAAAGCTGTGGGATGATTTGCAGTACGGTTGTGCTCAGAATGCAAATCTGTGAATGTGTTCACCAGAAATCCTACTAGTAGTGCAGAAAGCCTTAGTGTTGATGCTGAGTAGAGTTTGACCCATTGAGCACTCAAGTCTCATTTGTTGGAGTCTCCAATAGCTTCCTGTGATCTTTGGCTTCAAGTTGACTATTAAGGTCTCCACATTCTGGTTTACAGAGCCACAAGATGTGGCTACAGCCGTTCATCTTCTAAGGGTGTACACCAGACAAAGGATATTGTAATTGACATATGAAGTTGTGCATTGCCAGGGTCATCAATCTGAAAGGCACATAAAGTAGGAGTCAAAATTCTGCCTAAACAGATTCAGCTCTAATAGTCCTTGGATCTGTGTTTTGGCTACAAAATTCCTCCAGGTATTACCTAGAGGAGGCTACACAGCTAAAGCAGTGAAATATTTAGAAAAGTGTGCCATAAAACCAGTCACAAAGACTGCATTGTCTTCTCCTTTACTAGGAAGACCACAGCCATGGTGTAGTTTGAGCTGGTAGCTGCAAATGAGGCCCACCAGCAGTCCTTTTTGGGGACTGACACTTATTGTTCCTCATCCGAGGAAAAGAAGGAGGACGAAAGAGATGGAAATACCATGACAAAGAGAAAAAGTAGGAACCTGCAAGGGTGAGATAAATAGACGGAGTGCCTTCTGAAGGGTTAGAGAGCCATGAGGTGGAATCAAGAACAGTCAGCCTTGGTATTCGGCTTGCCGACATTCAGCAGTGCCGGCCGGAGGCTTCTGTGTAAAACTTTGGAACCCGGGTATGATGGTTTTTTTTTTTTTACACATTTAGCACTGGGTATAAGAGAACATAAGTCATGCAGAAAAACTGCACAGACATCATTTTGTTACAAAGCACAGCTGTTATTAGTACCTTTCTGCCCTCTATAATGAGCTTGAGGGACTCCTCAACACTTTCAAACTTGAGACAAGACCTGCTATACTGTTCGAATTCCCCTATTTTTTGTGTTTTTGTCCCTGCCTTCTTTTTGACAAAATCTTTTTCATTTGCAGACGGCACAGGACTAGGTGCATGGGCTGCATTTTAACAAGCATTACGAACGTCCGTAGGCCTCGTATTTTACTCGGATGTTTCATCTTACTTTAGGAGAGAACCTGTAAAAACATAGAGCATGAAGCCTCGCATTAGTTCCGCCTGTCCTGCAGCGTCGCCTGACCTGCTGCCTGGCCAGTGCTGGAGCAGGCTGGAACGCTGCCCACTCCAGTCTGAAGGAAATGTTGCTTTAAAAAGCAAGACACTTCAAACAAAATGCCCCCAAAAGCCGAAGAACACTGAAGCATTCTTATTGGATTAGTTCAAGAAAACGATGGTCATGTTCCAAATTCCACTTGAGCAGATCAGGATTCAGATTTCTAGCTAATTTAATACAGCAGCCATTTCTACAGTTACCTACGTAGGCTCACATACTGCAGGGGGAAAATGTTCGAGACCAGATAATTATGACAGAGGAGCCTGCCTGGTACACAGACGTGCCCGAGTAGCAGGCTGTGTGCCATTGTAAGAAAATCAATATTGCAAGCAAAGCTGATCTTTCTATCTATCATCACATGAATGGAAACAGAGCGGCATCAGATAGCTACACTACAGGCTACTGTTCTTGTGCTGTTCTTCAGTTCCTGGCACTGATCTGGGAGTGCGCATTTGTGGCATGTGACAGGCCTCTAAGTCTCAGCAGACCCATCCAGGGTGCTGATGTTCAAAATACGCTTCTGATGGCGGTATAGAGTGCCAGCATCAGCTCCGGTAGTGCAACTGTGACAACCAAGGCCCAGGCGATCTTGCTCAGAAAATAAATATGTGCATGCCACAAACTAATCAATGCTTTATGTCCGCACTCATATGTGCAAGATGTACAAAAACCGTTGACGCTCCGTTCGCAAAACCTATGATTTTCACAACCACGGGGTTTGCGACTCCATAAAAGGCTGTTGGAATGTACAGAATCCCTTTCCAAGTCGGAAACGTCTTTTACTTTTAAAAGGCGTCTAGAACTAATTCCGAATTGCAATTAGGAGGGGCGTGAAAGGGGCATCCTTTCTGTTTTGCGATCTGCAATGACATTTATCAATAGTTTGTGGCTGCAGCTGCTGTTGCAAACCATTGAACCGATACCACTATCCAAGATGGGGTGTCATTTATGACCGTCAATTCACCAAAATGCCAGGGGTAGCGGAAGTGACATCATACGCCCTTTGAACTTTAGTTTCACTCACACTGACATGCTTACATATACACACACACATACCTACGCATACACACACACACTCTCATGTAAACACACACTGACTAAATTCACTAATATCATATTGCACATGACATGGTGGTGCAAGCTGAAGAGTATTACGTTAAAGGACATGCTTGGACGGCAAAACATTAATCCTTTAATAGTTGCCCTTACAGTTATGAAATAGAGAAAAAAGGCGTCAATGTTGCTGTCTGTTAATAGTCGTCACCACGCTTATTAAACGTAGGTAAAGAGACTGCAGTACCGCTGACAGTCAATAGAAGTCCTCGTAGTCATTACACGCAAGAACAAGACTGCTAAAAATTCATAACTATACCTATAGTTATTAAATGAATCCTTAGGCATAAGATTATATTTTTTCAAAATATGATTGGACATCCTAGACAAATGTGCAACTCTTATAAGTATACAATGACACTAAGGAAGGGTAACACGAAGCCACTTTTACAGAATATGACAGCAAATCTCAAGCATATGACAAGAATATTTAAGGCATGTAAAGATAAATTGAAAAATCCCTGTGCGTATTTTGTTGATATCATCACGTCAGACATGTGATGGTCTTCCACGGCCATTTAAAAACAATAATTGCATACTTTGACTGTTGTTATAATTATAACCTTGAGCCTTTTGATAAAAACTGTCAAAATGTTTGAAATTGCAGTAAACTTGTAGCCTTATAAGTGCAGGTAAGAACTCCAGTGAAAATTATGTTATTGGCTACATCATTCGTAATGTCACCGATGATGCATTTGTGGTTCATGTATGGGTATGAGCAGCGCTTAGGAGGTAGGGGTGTTAGGGTTTGTACTTAACCATTACTTGGCAAAGGCAGTACTCTGTAGGTTAGAAGATTACCCTGAATATCCTGTTAGCTTAATCTTTTAAGGGAATATGGATGTATTTTTCTAACATGGACGTGTTGGTGATCATAGTAACCAAACTCAGCATCCATTTAACTAAGTGTTTTAGTAAATTGTGTTGGTTTTCTAATCGTATACATTTGCTCTTAGTTGTGGCACTGCTAGGAGCAGGACATGGTATGTGACCATTGCCTTGCCATTGCCATGTTCCGCTATTTACAGTACTCTCACAGCATGACCTGCACCCATACAATCGCCAAACACCAGTCAACGTGCATGGCATTGAGTCATGCCTTACTTCCAGTGTTCGTGGACTCACTGCCTACTGAGAAAAGGCTTCAGGCTGTGCCCAGTAATCTTTTGCCACAGGACATGTCCTTTTTCTACACTCCGCGCCCAGCACCCCTAACCACAATGCATCATGAGCATGTGGGGATGCTTAATAGGCCATAGGCTGTGGCCTGTACCTCAGTACCCTTGTATTATTCCCCGCCCCCTCCTCGATGGAAGCAATTTCTCAGCCACTTGCCCTAAGTGTCCTAGGGAATGGGCAGTTCTAGGCTAGCCACCAAGCTCCCGGTTAAGCCATCACCACGGATGTATCTGTAGGAGGCTGGCCTGGTTTGTAGTGGTACCAAGGGGTACTTACACTCTGCACCAGGTCCAGTTATCCCTTATTAGTGTAGAAGAGGTGTCTAGCAGCTTTGGATGATAGAAAAGGTAGCTTAGCAGAGCAGCTTAGGCTGAACTAGGAGACGTGTAAAGCTCCTACTATACCACTAGTGTCATATGCACAATATCATAAGAAAACACAATACACAGATATACTAAAAATAAAGGTACTTTATTTTTATGACAATATGCCAAAAGTATCTAATTGAGTACCCTCAGTATGAGGATAGCAAATATACACAAGATATATGTACACAATTCCAAAAATATGCAGTAATAGCAAATAGAAAGCAATGCAAGCAATGTACAGTCACAATAGATTGCAATGAGAGCACATAGGTACAGGGGCAACACAAACCATATACTCTAGAAGTGGAATGCGAACCACGTATGGACCCCAAACCTATGTGACCTTGTAGAGGGTCGCTGGGACTGTAAGAAAACAGTGAGAGTTAGAAAAATAGCCCACCCCAAGACCCTGAAAAGTGGGTGCAAAGTGCACCTAAGTTCCCCAGAGAGTACAGAAGTAGTGATAGGAGAATTCTGCATGGAAGACCAACACCAGCAATGCAACAACGATGGATTTCCGGACGAGAGAACCTGTGGAACAAGGGGACCAAGTCCAAAAGTCACGATCAAGTCGGGAGTGGGCAGATGCCCAGGAAATGCCAGCTGTGGGTGCAAAGAAGCTGCCACTGGATGGTAGAAGCTGTGGATTCTGCAAGAACGAAGAGGACTAGGAACTTCCCCTTTTGAGGATGGATGTCCCACGTCGTGAAGAAGCTTGCAGAGGTGTTTCCGTGCAGAAATACCGCAAACAAGCCTTGCTAGCTGCAAGGGTTGCGGCTAGGGTTTTTGGATGCTGCTGTAGCCCAGGAGGGACCAGGATGTCGCCAATTGCGTGAGGAGACAGAGGGGGCGTCCAGCAAGACAAAGAGCCCACTCAGAAGCAAGCAGCACCCGCAGAAGAGCCAGAACAGGCACTACAAAGAAGAGTGAACCGGAGCTCACCCGAAGTCACAAAAGAAGGTCCCACGACGCCGGAGGACAACTAAGGAGGTCGTGCACTGCAGGTTAGAGTGTCGGGGACCCAGGCTTGGCTGTGCACAAAGGAAATCCTGGAAGAGTGCACAGGAGCCGGAGCAGCTGCAAATCACGCAGTACCTAGCAATGCAGTCTAGTGTGGGGAGGCAAGGACTTACCTCCACCAAACTTTGACTGAATAGTCACTGGACTGTGGGAGTCACTTGGACAGAGTTGCTGAGTTCCAGGGACCATGCTCGTTGTGCTGAGAGGGGACCCAGAGGACCGGTGATGCAGTCTTTTGGTGCCTGCGGTTGCAGGGGGAAGATTCCGTCGACCCACAGGAGATTTCTTCGGAGCTTCTAGTGCAGAGAGGAGGCAGACTACCACCACAGCCTGCACCACCAGGAAAACAGTCGAGAAGGCGGCCGGATCAGCGTTACAAGGTCGCAGTAGTCGTCTTTGCTACTTTGTTGCAGTTTTGCAGGCTTCCAGAGCAGTCAGCGGTTGATTCCTTGGCAGAAGGTGAAGAGAGAGATGCAGAGGAACTCTGATGAGCTCTTGCATTCGTTATCTAAAGAATTCCCCAAAGCAGAGACCCTAAATAGCCAGAAAAGGAGGTTTGGCTACTTAGGAGAGAGGATATTTATTTATTTATTTATTGGATTTATATAGCGCACAGCTACCCGGAGGTTTCCCGGCGCCTAGGACAATGCAAGGCAGGATTAGGAGATCAACTTGGACGGTTACTGGTTAAAGAGCCATGTCTTAAGCTCCTTACGAAATCTAATGAACACCCTTTCATGACGTAAGTAAGAAGGAAGAGAATTCCAGAGAGAGGGAGCTAGGAAGGCAAAAGAACGTCCCCCCATTTTGGCACATCTGATTCTGGGCACCTGGAATTTTAGTTGATTGGAAGATCGAAGCAAACGAGAGGGCCGGTAGTGTTGGACCAAAATTCTAAGGTAGTTGGGAGCTAGGCCCGTATTAATTCTATGCATGTAGCATAGGGCTTTGAATTTGGTGCGGTTCTCAATTCTCAGCCAATGTAGTTCACGAAGTGCACCAGAGGTAGGAGCACTTCTGGGAAGTTGGCAAAGAAGCCTGGCCGCAGAGTTCTGAACAACTTGAAGTTTGTGTAGTACTTCTTTTTTCGCACCCAGATAGAGCACGTTTCCGTAGTCCAGTCTAGAAATAACCAGCGCTTGGACCACTGTTCTTTGGGTAGCCGCAGGAAGCATCCAGAGAATTTTACGAAGCCACTTCAGGATAGCAAAGCAGGTAGAAGCTACTTTGGTCACCTGTTGTTTCATAGTCAACTGGTCATCGATGATGATGCCCAGGTTACGTACAGAGAGAGAAGAAATTGGGGGGATACCCATCTCAGAGGGCCAATGTTGGGGGCCCCAGAGTGATTTTTTGTTTCCAAATATGAGGAGTTCTGTCTTTCCTCCATTAAGTTTGAGTTTATTAAAGTGCATCCAGTTGGCTATCTTAGATAATCCTGTTTGCAAAGTTGGAGGTTTCTTTGGAAGAGAGTGAAAAAATAAGTTGAGTGTCATCAGCGTAAGAATAGATAGTTAGACCAGCTTGTTCTGCTAGGATAGGCTAGCAACACCTGTAGGAGCCTATCAGAAGGAGTCTCTGACGTCACCTGCTGGCACTGGCCACTCAGAGTAGTCCAGTGTGCCAGCAGCACCTCTGTTTCCAAGATGGCAGAGGTCTGGAGCACACTGGAGGAGCTCTGGGCACCTGCCAGGGGAGGTGCAGGTCAGGGGAGTGGTCACTCCCCTTTCCCTTTGTCCAGTTTCGCACCAGAGCAGGGCTGGGGGATCCCTGAACCGGTGTAGACTGGCTTATGCAGAAATGGGCACCATCTGTGCCCATGAAAGCATTTCCAGAGGCTGGGGGAGGCTACTCCTCCCCAGCCCTAACACCTTTTTCCAAAGGGAGAGGGTGTAACACCCTCTCTCTGAGGAAGTCCTTTGTTCTGCCTTCCTGGGCCAAGCCTGGCTGGACCCCAGGAGGGCAGAAACCTGTCTGAGGGGTTGGCAGGAGCAGCAGCTGCAGGGAAACCCCGGGAAAGGTAGTTTGGCAGTACCCCAGTCTGTGCTAGAGACTCGGGGGATCATGGAATTGTCTCCCCAATGCTAGAATGGCATTGGGGTGACAATTCCATGATCTTAGACATGTTACATGGCCATGTTCGGAGTTACCATTGTGACGCTATACATATGTAGTGACATATGTATAGTGCACGCATGTAATGGTGTCCCCGCACTCACAAAGTCCGGGGAATTTGCCCTGAACAATGTGGGAGCACCTTGGCTAGTGCCAGGGTGCCCAAACACTAAGTAACTTAGCACCCAACCTTTACCAGGTAAAGGTTAGACATATAGGTGACTTATAAGTTACTTAAGTGCAGTGGTAAATGGCTGTGAAATAACGTGGATGTTATTTCACTCAGGTTGCAATGGCAGGCCTGTGTAAGAATTGTCAGAGCTCCCTATGGGTGGCACAAGAAATGCTGCAGCCCATAGGGATCTCCTGGAACCCCAATACCGTGGGTACCTCAGTACCATATACTAGGGAATTATAAGGGTGTTCCAGTATGCCAATGTAAATTGGTGAAATTGGTCACTAGCCTGTTAGTGACAATTTGGAAAGAAATGAGAGAGCATAACCACTGAGGTTCTGGTTGGCAGAGCCTCAGTGAGACAGTTAGTCATAACACAGGTAACACATACATATAGGTCACAAACCTATGAGCACTGGGGTCCTGGCTAGCAGGGTCCCAGTGACACATAACAAACATACTGAAAACATAGGGTTTTCACTATGAGCACTGGGCCCTGGCTAGCAGGATCCCAGTGAGACAGTGAAAACACCC
Source organism: Pleurodeles waltl (assembly GCF_031143425.1). Lineage (NCBI taxonomy): Eukaryota > Metazoa > Chordata > Amphibia > Caudata > Salamandridae > Pleurodeles > Pleurodeles waltl. The sequence goes on along the minus strand of NC_090437.1, from coordinate 344,533,031 downwards.
TGACATACACTCACAAACAGGCCAAAAGTAGGGGTAACAAGGCTAGAAAGAGGATACTTTCTCACAGTATCCAGCACTAATTTCTCACCCAGTGCATATTTAGCCACCTCTCCTGCTAGCTGGGATTCTTCACAGCTTAATTGAAACATGGGGCAGTTGAGCATGTGACAATGCAATACAGCACTCTGGCAGAAATTGTGACAGTGCACTACTGCATCCATGTGCTCCAATCTGCCTGCACTATAAATCTGAACGCAATGCAGAGTCCTACTCAAACAGTACTGATTCACTCACATCTCCTCACTGAAAAGGAGTGGGCAAAGTTGGAAAGTCCAGCAACTCATAACTATTTTTTAAACTTTGCAAGCTTTGTAAAATTCATTTTTTTTTTTTTTTTTTTTTTACAGAAACAGCTTTAAGCCTTGTTGTGCACCTTCACCACAGGAAATATCCTGAAAGTCACCTTGGCGTGAGCCTGTCTCTTTTAGGACCCCCGGTACCTAAACTGTCACATGCTGCTGAATCCCTCCCACACCCGCTCTAGGGCCCTAAACTGGGTGCATCCCTCCATGTCCTGGCTGCAACTTTTACCTATGTAGGGGTGAATTGCTGAGGTGGTGTTTTTTTAGAGTCAGATGTCATGGTCTCAGGTCGCCCTGTGCCAAAAAATCAGGACTGCAGCAGACTTATCAGTTTTCTTTTGCATGTGTGTGATGAGAGCAGGTGCAAGAACCTGCACTTACCTGATAACCAACAGAAGGTCCCAACAAGAATGCTCCAGGTGTACACGGGTACCTAGAAAGAGAGGAAAGACCACAGTTAGAGAAAGGAGAGGGGACACAACGTAAACAAAACAGACCATCAAAACCAACACAAGAATGGGTATGGGTGCACTTTGCTGCACTCAATGTGGGTCCTACATATAACATGCTCCACTCTCAGGGACAAGCATCCAATAGAATGCCCTAGTAGTTCAATGTATTATAACCAAAGGGAGAAGCACTCAAACATAGGGCCAGATTTACAACCATTTTTTGCGACTCACAGTTTGTAATTTTTGGCGAATTGGGTCAACCACACCATTTGTGATTCGCAAATGGATTACAAGGGACCTGCCTCATACCACCATGTTTGTGACTGTTTTTTAAATGAAGTATTTTTTTATTGCAGCCCATTTTCATTAAAGAAAAATGGGATGCATCTCAAACATAGAAATTAAATGTTTCTGCTTCAGTTTTTCAGAGTAGGAAGTGGTCATGAGGATCACTGCCTGCTCTGAAAAAATATTCGTGCCCTCATTCACAAAGGATAAGGTGGTCCAGTTTGCAGATGGGCTACCACCCATTTGAAATTGGTGGTAATTGTGATTGTTTTGCAACTGCATTCACGGTCACAAAACAATCATGCATGGGCCTGCGAGTTGCAAATAGGAAGGGATGCCCTTTACACCCCTTCCTAATTGTGTTGCAATCGCCATTTTGCAAGTCGGTAACTGGTTACCGACTAGCAAAATAGGGATGGTAAAAGCTTCAAGCCCATTTTGCGGTTGCAAAAGGCATGTTTTGCCGTTTGCGACCACAAAATAGCTTTGTACATCAGGTCCTTAGAAGAAGTTAGACATCATTGAAAGGGGACTCCATATTCCACAGGTGTGATGCCGCGCCTTGATGCGGCGTCTCTTTCTGCCCTCACGGCAGGAACACGCTGCTGACACTCGGAGCGCCGTTCCCCGCGTTTTTTGGTAACACGAAGCATGCATTACACTTCCGGTCGCGTTACAATTACCAGCAGTCATTTTTTCTTCCTTTCTGTTGGTGGTGGTTTTTTTTTCTGGTCTTTTTCCTTCTTGCCATGCTTGTGTTCTTATTGTCTTCTTCCTGTTCGTCTGCCAGCATGCTCTTTTTTTTTTATATACTGCTTTCTTTTTCCTATTCTTGTCTATGGGCTTTTCCCAATTCAAGATGGTGTCCTTTCCCTTTCCTGTGATGTCACTTCCCTTTTTTTCAGTATATAAGTCAGTCAGTCTTGCTCTACCTTGCGTTGCAAACACTTCCTTTTGGTTGTGCTCTTCGCTCCTGTTCTTAATTCCTGCTTTTTTGCCTTGGAATATTTTTTCTTCTTCTCTTCAGGAGTTCCTGTTTGAGGATTTTCCCCAGTGTTTTTTTTTTTTTCCTTCTGGTTCTCCTTCTGGAGGGTACGGTCTGCTTTGGCATTTCCTGTCAAGCAGCACCGTGGCTACTAGAAAGGGTCGCCCTTATCTGGGATTATCCAGAACCTGCAGAAGACCGGGTGTATTCACCAACCCTGTATCCAGAGGTGAGAAGTCAAGCGCAGTTCATAACAGATTGCAACGCCAAAAGACTCTGCGTTGCGATACCGCCATGGAAGATCCACAGGGAGAGGTGCCAGAAAACGTTCAAGCCATGCTGCAGAATGTCCAACAACAAGCCCAAGAGTTACAGCAGTTACGGGCGGAGAACGCTGTACTACGACAGGTCTTGTCTTCCCGATTAATGGACATACTACCCGTATCTGCCGCTACTCCTCGATATTCTGGAGATCCTATAAAGATAAAGGAATTTTTGGATGCCCTGACGGTTTTCTCTGCCTTTCGACCACTCCAGTTTTCCTCGGATAAGGCTAAGGTGGGCTATCTGATCAGCGCCTTGTTTGGTCCTGCGCTTGCTTGTGCGACTGCTCTGGTTTCTGCAGAAGATCCAGTTCTGGCAAATTATCCCGCTTTCCTTACTCTTTTCAAACAGATGTTTGAGAGTCCTGGGGCAGAAGCAGCAGCTGAAGAAGCCTATGTGACATTGAGCAGGGCAATCAGGATGTTCTGCAGTATATAACTCGTTTTAAACAGCTGGCAGCTGAAACCTCTTGGGTGGAACGCACCTTTATAACTCTATTTCGCCGAGGCCTGCATGAAGAAATTAAAGATGAGCTTGTACATTCTTCTCTAGCCTGTTCCTTGAAGGAATTAATGGATCAAGTTATGAACATCGAATCTGGACTTCGAAAGCACAAGATGGAGAGACATAGAACGCGAGCTCCATACCAGTCTGGTACCTTTCATACTAGCAGTCGGTGAACGGAAGATGTTCCATCCGAAGCCTCTCCATCTCCCCCTGAAGAACCTATGCAGATCTATCTTGTTCGTGGTCCATTGACGGAATCAGAAAGGGCGGATTGAAGACAAAAAGGACTTCGTCTGTATTGTGGTAAGGCCGGCCATCTGATTCTTAGTTGTCCGGTACGTCCTTCAAGACCTGTGGGAAATGCCAGCTCCCGTCCCCTGTAAGGAGGAAGGAGACAGGAGGAGCTGAAGTACCATCAATATGTTCCTCCAGAGAAAGTATGTCCACCCTGTTTATCCTCTTGGTCAAGTTACAAGGTTCACAGAATCAAGAACATCTCCTGGCGCTCATAGATTGTGGAGCCAGTGGAATCTATTTGGATGAGACCTGGGCTATGAATAAAGGAATTCCCCGTATTCCTAAAGAAACTCCTGAGCAGGTACACATGGTGGATGGCTCTCCGTTAACCTCAGGTCCTGTGGTGGCCTCAAATCCTACACTTTGTTTGACATTTGGGGGGCATCAAGAACATGTTGCTTTTGATCTCATAGCCTCACCAAATCAAATCATGATTTTAGGAATGCCCTGGTTAACTCGACACAGCCCTATATCAATTGGGAAACAAGAACTATGGCCCTCATTACGACCTTGGCGGGCGGCAATCGCTGCCCGTCAAGGCGGAACCGCCAGGAACCGCCGCCAATGCAGCCGCACTCCCGTGGGGTCTATTATAAGATCCCCGCTGGGCCGGCGGGCGGAAACCTGCAGGGCCGCAACACGGGAGCCGGCTCCAAATGGAGCCGGCGGTGTTGCGGCTGTGCGACGGGTGCAGTTGCACCCATCGTGCTTTTCACTGTCTGCATTGCAGACAGTGAAAATCTCCATGGGGCCGTGGCCCCACGACTCCCCTTTCCACCAGCCTTTTCATGGTGGTTCTTACTGCCATGAAAAGGCTGCGGGAGGGGGACTCGTAATCCCCTGGGCAGCGCTGCCCTGGGGGATTTAAATGCCCCTGGAAGCACCACCAGCCTGTTGGCGGTGCTTCCTCCAAAACAGCCCTGGCGGTCAAAGACCGCCAGGGTTGTAATGACCCCCTATATCGCTAACGTCTTTTTTTTGTCAACAAAACTGTTATTCTACTAGCTCTTATTGGACTCCTAAAAGGCCCTGTCAGTCAACCAAGGATAATATTAACCTATAAATATGATCCAGGGAGTTCCAGATTGTTATCAGGAATATAAAGGGATTTTTCAGAAACCTAGTAATCCGATTTTACCGCCTCATCGAAGCTATGACTGTGCTATTCCCTTAGTTCCTGAAGAGGTCGTACCCTTTGGTCGAATGTATTCTCTGACAGACCAAGAAAAGAAGGTGTTAAAGGAGTACTTAGATGATAATTTACAGAACGGACTAATCGCTCCTTCTACGTCTCACGCTGGGGCTCCTCTCTTCTTCGTCCCCAAGAAGACTAAGGATCTGCGTCCATGTGTTGACTTTCGCAAACTCAACAGAATAACGATTAAGGATCGCTATCCGTTGCCTTTAATTAGGGAACATATTGGATGCCATTCAAGGAGCCAAGATATTTACCAAACTAGATTTAAGGGGTGGCTATCATCTTTTTCGTATCAAGGAAGGTGATGAATGGAAGACGGCTTTCCGTACTCCTTACGGGCACTATGAGTACTGTGTCATGCCTTTTGTACTGACCAATGCACCTTCTGTTTTCCAACGATTTATGGATTCAGTGTTCTCTGATGTATTAAACCAAAATGTAGTCATTTATTTGGATGATATCTTGATATTTACCCGTGATCCTGAGCAACATACAGATCATGTCCTGCAGGTCCAGGAAAGACTTAAGAAGAACCAGTTATTTTGTAAACCAGAGAAGTGTGAATTCCATAAGACCAAAGTAAAGTATCTGGGGTCTATATCAATCAACATGGAATATCCATGGATCCTGACAAGGTCAGGGCCATTTTAGAATGGCCTTCTCCAGAGCCTATTAAGGAAACGCAATGTTTCCTTGGTTCATCAAACGTCTATCGTCAGTTTATTCAGAACTTTGCCCACCTACAAAGTTTCATAACACAAACAATCAAGAAAGAGAACCTGAAGAAGGGCTTCCTCTGGACCGAAGAGGCTGAACTCGCCTTTCAAAAGTTGAAGAAAGCCTTTACCCAAGCTCCCATTTTGTGTCATCCTGACATTACCAAGAAATTTATCGTCGTGACTGATGCCGCAGACAGAGCTATTGGGGCAGTTCTGCTGCAGAAACAAGACAACGATGGATTGGAACATCCTATCTTTTATCTTTCTCATATCTTATCAGAAACAGAACGCAATTATTCTATACTGGAACGAGAACTACTTGCTCTCAAAGTAGCAGGAAAGGAATGGAGGCATTTCTTGATGGGTTCCAGAGAGCCTTTTGAAGCCAGGTCTGACCATCACAATCTCCAATGTCTTCGGAGTTTCCAGTGTCGCAACAGTCGTCAAGCAAGATGGGCTTTCTTCCTTAGCCAGTACGATTTCGTGATCACTTACATACCTGGCTCCCAGAATTCAGTGGCAGATGCCTTATCCCGTAGATATCCTGACGTAGCCAAGAACTCCTTTCCACATCATATTGAGTCTAGTAGAATTATCAGAGCTACTCAATCTTTTCAAGAACGTGTTAAATCAGAGTACCAGTTTCTGTCTACTTCAGAATGGGATAGAGTGACTCCTTTTTTGCAGAAGAAGGATGACTACTTCTATCATCAACATGCTCTTTTCTTACCTACCAAGAAAGTGCAGACAGAAGCACTACAAATGTGTCATGATTCCCCTATAGCCTGTCATCGAGGAATCAGGAAGACCCAGGAGCAGCTTTAACAATCATTCTGGTGGCCTTCGCTTAAGACAGATACTGAACCTATGTGTCAGCATGTCCAGTATGTGCTCAGACTAAGACACCCCGAACTAAGGCGGCAGGTTTATTAAGGCCTTTACCGGTTCCCTCAGCCCCTTGGTGTACTCTATCTACAGATTTCATATGTTCTTTACCTACCTCCTCTGGTAACCATGTCATCATGGTGACAGTAGATTCATTCACCAAGATGGCACAATTCTCAGCCTTAAAGAAACTACCGACAGCCCCAGAAATGAGTCGCATCTTTATTTTTCGCCTCCATGGTCTCCCACAAGAGGTCATATCGGACAGAGGTCCTCAATATGTGTCACGTTTCTGGAGAGCCTTTTGTGCCTCATTTAACATTGAGTTCTCCTTATCCTCAGGTTTCCATCTGCAAACAAATGGTCAAACTGAAAGAGTGAATCAAGAACTTCAACAGTATCTGAGATGTTACTGTAATGCCACACAAAGTAATTGGTCGGAGTTTCTTGATCTTGCCGAGTTCTCCTATAATAACACCGTACATAGTGCGACCAAGACCACACCTTTTTATTGCACCTATGGATTTCATCCGAGGACTTTCACTACTGTTTCCCAAACATCCTCTTTTGTTCCTGCTGTCACTTCTTTTTCACGTCAGATCCGCCAAATCCAGGGCCTACTTCATACAACTCTCTTAGGATCGAAACAAGCAATGAAACAAAAGGCAGATCATTATCGACAAACAGCACCTTTGTATCAAGTGGGCCACAACGTGTGGCTTTCTTCCAGATTTCTTCCTTCCCGATTTTCTATCAATAAATTCAAACCACGTTTTTATGGACCCTTTCGGATTTTGCAAAACTTGAATCCTGTTGTTGTACGTCTCTGCTTACCTCATACCTGGAGGGTTCATCCTGTTTTCATGTGTTCCAATCAAAACCCCTTGTTACAGATCCTTACCACCACCATTTCCAGTGTCCTCCTCCTCTTTCCATCAACGGACAACCTGAATATGAAGTACAGGAAATTTGTGATTCCAGAATTTTTTGGCGCAGACTGCAATTTTTGGTTCACTGGAAGGGCTACCCTCTCAGTGACTGTTCTTGGAAGGATGCTTCCTCCGTCCATGCTCCCTGTTTGGTTCGCCTGTTTTTTGTCCGTCATCCTGACAAACCTGGGGCCTCGGGGTGGGGACCTACTGTGACGCCACGCCTTGATGGGGCGTCTCTTTCTGCCCTCGTGGCAGTAACGAGCTGCCGACACTCGGAGCACCGTTCCCCGCGTTTTTTGGTAACGCGTCCTGGGAAGCGTGTATTACGCTCCCGGTCGCGTTACACTTACCGGTAGTCATTTTTTCTTCCTTTCTGTTGGTGGTGGGTTTTTTCTGGTCTTTTTCCTTCTTGCCTTGCCATGCTTGTGTCCATCGTGTCTTCTTCATGTTCGTGTCCCATCATGCTCTCTTTTTTTTATATACTGCTTTCTTTTTCCTATTCTTGTCTATGGGCTTTTCCCAATTCAAGATGGTGTCCTTTCCCTTCCTTGTGATGTCACTTCCCTTTTTTTCAGTATATAAGTCAGTCAGTCTTGCTTTACATTGCATTGAAAACACTTCCTTTTGGTTGTACTCTTCGCTCCTGTTCTTCGTTCCTGCTTTTGTGCCTTGGAATATTTTTACCTATTTTTTGTTCCTGTTGTCAAGTCCAGTTTTTTCTTCTTCTCTTCAGGATTTCCTGTTTGAGTTTTTTTCCCAGTGTTTGAGTTTTTTTCCCTCTGAGACTCCTTCTGGAGGGTACGGTCTGCTTTGGCGTTTCCTGTCAAGCGGCACCGTGGCTACTAGAAATGGTCGCCCTTATCTGGGATTATCCAGAACCTGTTGAAGACCGGGTGTATTCGCCAACCCTGTATCCAGAGGTGAGAAGTCAAGCGCAGTTCGTAACAACAGGATGTCCAAAACATCAGAGTTACACAAGTTCACAATGCATGATCAGAAGATATCAAAGAGCAGGCATACTCAAGATGATCATTCTTTATTCTATCTTGACATATTAAGGTAGGTACAAGAACACAGCCAACACATTTCGCCCCCAAAATATTGGTCTTCTTCATGGCTGTTAAAAAACATACATGATAGGATATAAGCCACAAACAAAACACTATGTGCAAATTGTAAGCATTTAATGTACTCATTAACATTAATTCCTTTAATATGTTATTCGGTATCTCTGAGTAAAATGGCCATTCACATTTGGCCATTATATTATATAAGAAAAACCCTTAGGAAGACTCTTTTTTCTAAAAATCAAATGCACCTATTACGTGTTTATAGCTGTACACACACCCTAGGTTACTCAAACATGTTCCACTTTGTGGGGCATATGACATTCAAGAGATAAAATATAGATATTGAACAGCTGTCCCACTGTCCATCATAGCGCGACAAGCAGTTGTGCTGTCACAAGAATATTCATGTAAATCTACATTAGACATATATGATACAGTGAGTTCTGCCTATTAAGGCCATAAGTTCAAAATTTTTGCTAAAAAGGAGTAGTTATTAATGTAATGATAAATAGTTTCCTTAAGATCAGCAATACATCTGTAATATTTTTAGGTATATAAAAAAAAACCCTGTCCCCACAAAAAAGATCTATGCCTAACTGCCCATCATAAATGTATTACATCAGGCTTATCAGACAGCACATAATTGAGACACAAAGTTTCACCCTTGATGTATTCCAATACGGTAATTCTTGAATCCCAAAAATAAGTTACACATATACACCTTGTCACTTCAAACATTACCACAGTAATGTAAAACTTACATCCTTTTTAAAACGATTCCAAAGGTAGCAAAACAACATGTCTATAAGAATCCCACCCACATTTAAAGGAAAAAACAGGCACTCGGATGAGGAATCTCCAAAATTCCATTAAAGCAAAAGACACCCAACCCCAACAGACAGGATAACGCCAATGTAACATGGTAAGTGACCCGCACTCAAGTTATACCAGAGTGCATTACCACGTGTGCAAATGCCGCCAAGTCCTGCATCCATGTGCCCACCCACCTATAGTGATTCTCCCTTTGGTTATGATAGATCACCAAAACTGACAAAGAACTACCGCACACAGGAGATAAGGGGAGCAGCTACAAGAAGAGTCAGAAGCCCAGAGGGAGGGGATAGAGGGAGTGACGAGGAGGACGCAGCTGCCCTGCAGCCACACCCTTATAACCTCCCAACCCTGCGGTGCACAGCAGGGGTTGGCCACAGGGCTTGTATCTGTCAGTGGATCTGTGAATGGGTGCATGAGTGTCTGAGTGGGTCTGAAAGTGGGTGTGTGAGTCTATGTGTGGGTCTGAGTAGGTGCAGGTGTTTGAGTGGGTGAGTGGGCACATGAGTCTCTGTTTGCATGTATGAGTGAATGAATTAGTGTATGAATGAGTCTGTGAATGTGTTTTTAATGTATTTATTTTTCTTGAATATCCTTGAATATTCTGGAATATTCAAGGACATTCTTGAATATTAGCAAATACTGTGCATGATTAATAAAAATCATTTAAAACTCATAATTCGACTCTCAAACACCACTATACCCCACCCCTGGGGTCAGGGACCTCCACTCCGACCCCTTATACCACTGAACATGTCTTTTTTCAGCCCTGAAGACCCTCTCCCATAACATAAAATGGAGGCCACAACTCTCTAGTCTGGTTGCGGCCAGCCAATCACAGCATTCCTGTTGTCACACGCATTCACAAATTCGCCACGGTGCCCGGAGAAGCAGCACAGCAAATTTGTGACCTGAGTTATCCAAATTTAGTTTCCTTTTAATATCTTCTAAATTACTGAATGGATTTACACCAAATAAACAAAAGTGTAATCTGCCCAACAATAGCTAGCTTTTCGTCAAATTTGGTGTAATACGTTACAGTAGTCGCGCTCTAAAGTCCTATGTGAATTAAGATGGGAAATGCAGATTTTTTAACCCCCCTTTTTTCTCAGCCCCCCCTTGATGGATCACCCCCAAACTTTCCGTGCGCAGCAAGAATCACCTGGGCACTTTTTAATTTTTTTTTTTTATAAAGATTAGTCAAGCAGTGCCAAAGATATAGGCAAGTCAAAAAATGCTTTTTCTATGGAAACACAGTTGTATCTATAAATACCTTGTAGCGACCGTCACTAGGTAACATTCACAAAAAAAAAAAAAAAAAGGTCCCAGGGAAGTTATAGCTAGGTTAACATTTTAAACCACAACATAATAGAAATTCAGAAGTTATTGTTAGACTTAACTCAAGTAACTAAGGCAACTAAAACTAGGCCTGGAAAAAAGAAACTCTGTAGAATTCTGTGAAGCTGGAATTCCGTGTCCCGCAGAATCGTCCTGAATGCACCCATCTCGGGAAGCACTAAGCAGGGTAGGGCCTGGTCAGGGAGGCCTGACCATGCTTAGCACTTCTGAGATGGGTGCATTCAGGAGAGCCTTAAGCAGTGAAAGCTGCCATTTCAGCCTTCTTGCGTACCGACCTGTACCCATGTGCAGTGCACACAGGGCAGGCCGGTGCACGAGAGGCCTGAAATGGCAGCTTTCTTTCTCTGCCTAAGGCCCTGGCCTGAATTCAGGCCACGGCCATAGGCAGCAAAAGAAGCCAGAAAAGCTGCCAGGCCTGTTGTGCACTGGCCTGCCCCATGTGCGCTGCACACAGGGGAGGCCGGTGTACAAGAGGCCTCAAACGGCGGCTTTCTCTGCCTTCGGCCCTGGCCTGAATTCAGGACAGGGCCATAGGCAGCAAAAGCTGCCAACTCAGTCCTTATTTTTGCACGAGTTTGCACAAACAAATACAAAACAAAGAAAGAGAGGTGGGCTTACCTGGGTCCTCCGGGGGTCCTTCTCTCCCCATCGTCTGACGACGACGTCGAGTCCTCTCAGGGGCTGCCTCCCTCCTCTGCTCTGGTGCACGCTGCAGCCACTCCGCTGGTGGGGCTAGTGGAGTTTTTTTGGACAACTCCGCCCTCCAAGCACAACGTGGAGTTCCAAAAACTCTGTTAGCTCCGCCAGCTGAGCGCACACCCCTAACTATAACCTGCACACTTTTTTTCACTACAGAGAACAGAGTATTTTATTCCCCATCCTCCTTTTTCTATATTATCACATATGAAAGCAGCTTCAAATACCAATGTTTAGAATATCAGCTGTACAAAAATCATTGTGCTTGATTTCTTATACTATAATGCTGCTTGATAATGATCTGGGCCACAAACAGGGTTCACATGACAAGTATGTGCTTCTTAGTTAACTAATAACACTGTCACCAGGGTGGGGAGGGGGTCAGGAATGGTTCTAAGTTAATGTTTAAAACTATCACTTTTAATAAGTACTTCTCAGTGCAGTACTATAATGAGACATATTGATGTCATAATATCCACATGTTAAAGAAATGCACTTTTTTGAATTTTGAAGAGATTTTATCATATTTTCAGTGATGTTTGTTGGATGATTCACATGCCGAACATTTTCAGGGCTCGGCTCGTGCATGGGGTCAAAGACCCAAGCCAGACCCCATGCCTCGCTCAGCTCACCTCATTAATTTGTTGGTTTCCCCACTCTGCACTGTGTTAGTGCTACAGCAATGGCGCCAGATTTTGCAGAACTTTCCCTCTGCAGTGTAATATGTCTCCATGGTTTAAACACCTCCCATTTACAGCATCTTTAGCTTGCATATTTGAATTCTGGCAAGGCCAAGTCACTCTTCATCCTTTTGAGGTCAACCATGAGAGTACTTTGAAAGTGGCTCATCCTATTTTTATACCCGTGTTTTTAACATTACCAAGCTTTCACCTGCAGGAAAAGACATCAGGGGAAGAAAGTTCAACAAACTCCATCCATGTGCTTCGACACCCTATTCTAAACACCCAAGCTAATGTTCAACAAACCCCATCCATGTGCTTTGACACACTATTCTAAACACCCAAGGTATCCCATTTCTCTCAGACTACGACCATTACCTTGCTTAATTAAATTTCAAACACTTCTTAAACTCCCTCTTTCACTGCTTGCGTCTAGGCGCTGTCAGTTTCATTCTTTTCCATTTTAGTTCCAGGATGTGCCTTTCTGGGGTAACAAACTTTTCATTAATTAATTCATTCATTCAGTCATTCATTAATTCATTCCTTCACCCGTCCATGCCTCCGAAAAGTGCCTATATTTCTGTACTTCCACTTAAACATGGAGGGGAGTCGTGGCTCAGAGTGGAACCAGTGCTGTCGCTGTAGGGAAAATGGACAGGCTGCCAATAGTGCACTCATCATGTACTTTACAAAAACAGGTCTCAAACTGCGTCAGAAGACAGGGGGATACTGGAGTACGTAACACACATTTACGTTGTGACTTGTATTGCTGTTTTTGTATCTCAAAGAAAGAACATTTCTGTAGACTGCAGTAACAGTAGGATTGCTTACACGTTTTCAAGCCCATGCACAGACAGACCGCCGTTATCAGCATGCACAAATTAATATTTTAGCATCTTAATCTGTAGAGACAAACTATCAAAGGAGAGAAAGAGGCCACATGCCGAAACATCAATCATTGCTATGTCCGTATATTTCTCTCATAAAGAAGCCCTGGTAGTACAAGAAATTCGCTGGTGGTTGATCGAGAACGTTTCGTCAGTTTCTGCTGTGCCAGTACTTGTTATAGCCGTCTTGTGCTGTGCTCTGATGGGATAATATGGGGAAACGTCAGTCACAGGTCACAGCACTGCACTGGAACACAGCAGCGCTATAATTAGTGCCTTTCATCCCTCTGCTTTGCTGGCTATCAGGGTGGTTTAAGGACTCTGTGGCTGTCACCACGTGAGCGCCAGGTGCAATTCAGTACAAAGTGAGCCGGTGCCTAATTTGATTAAAAAAGTGCCGGGGCCTAACGTTTTCCTTACGAGTCTGCAAACGGCTCTGCAGAATGCTAGAGTTACCAAAGACCTAGGCTGCGAAGTCTTGGTTGCACATCACGCCTCTTTCTTCTAGCGCCATACACTTCCCCTCTTTTGATCTCATCCTGGAAGGTACTTTTTCATCTGTGCTTTCTCTTGTTATCGCTGTTGTCATCAGTGGCGCAAAATGATGGGGCGGCCCTGTAGAATGGCAAGAGCTGGACCAGAGTCTACCATACCTCAGTCTGTAGGGTTGGGAGGCCCGGGCAAGGGGGTTCCTCTTGCATTGAAAGGACTGAGCACTATGAGTACCGTGTCATGCCTTTTGGACTGACCAATGCACCTTCTGTTTTCCAACGATTTATGGATTCAGTGTTCTCTGATGTATTAAACCAAAATGTAGTCATTTATTTGGATGATATCTTGATATTTACCCGTGATCCTGAGCAACATACAGATCATGTCCTGCAGGTCCAGGAAAGACTTAAGAAGAACCAGTTATTTTGTAAACCAGAGAAGTGTGAATTCCATAAGACCAAAGTAAAGTATTTGGGGTCTATATTGAGAGAGCGTATTTTGATATTACATACTATAGACGTGAAATGCTTATGTCTAACAATGCTGTATTAATAAACATATTAAAAGTGTATTCATAAAATGGAGAATCGTTCACATGTATAAACTAATGTCAACTGTAAGAAATAATCGTTTATAGTTTGCCTAACTGAGCACATTAAAACGTATAAAACTGCATTCATTAGAACTCGTATATCTTAAGTTAGCGTGAGTCAAGCAGAAGCTGTGTAGTTCTCATATTAAAAGCGTATTTTTCCTGTTTCTTCAGTGTGCTGACTTGCAAACGACCATGACCCAGCTATTGTTCTTTCTGTATTAGTTTGTAACATCGGGATATTTTCCCATTCGCATTCTAGCATCTTTTAGTATAAAATGATTGTGCTTCGAAACATTTGTAGATACTTCCAAGGACAATGAGACGAGGGAACGAGAACTTTTAACCTGAGACGTGTGCCAAGCTGATGAAGTAACCCCGGATATGCCACCTACGGAAGACTGATTATGAAGACCAATCAGAAGCCAATATTATATCAAGAGATGACAAATGCATTACTTAATGTATAATTTGATAGGTTAACAATGATGGGGTGTATTGACTGACCAATAGAATTTTGGGGGAATGAATTACTAGAAAGGGATAAAAACCCATGACACAGGAAATAAAGGAACATTAGGCATTAGGTAGGGAATGATATCAATTGCATCCCGAAACTCTGTCACACTATTCTGTGACTGGAGACTTAGACAAACTATCCTTGCCCATTCTACTGCCCCTTACACTTTTCTCCTGATGAGGAGAGTGTCTCTTGCCTCTAACTTAGATAGACTGACGGCGATCTGACCGATGTCCTGAAGACGAAGACTGATCCTGAATGCTGACCTAATCAGAGGAGGGTAATTATATAATTGCTAATGGAAATTCATTTTTGCCTTTCTTTCTAGGTACCAACTGCTGTGTATGTTTTGATAGAGACCTTAGTTAGATGTTTTCCAAATTGGTGTTCAAAATTATTTTGCATGACGCCCAACATGCTAATGCTAATTAGAGGTTAGACGAGGTATTCACTCTGACTGACAAACTGACGTGACTGACGTGGTGCTATGCTGAACTAGTATCTTAGAGAGTTGATGTGTTATAAACCACTTATATCTATCTGATTATTCATGTTACTGATTTTTGCATTATCGAGAGCTTATTGTGGTTGCCATCTTATCATCGTGCTTATGTGTTTATTGACTTTGAGATTAATGCCTTTGCTACTAGATTGTAAACAATAGGGAATAAAACTTATTAACTTCATTAAGGTGTGGTTATTCATGACTGAAAGGTCATGGTTGCGCCAAACGACTAATTTGATGTTAAGCGTTGACAATGTTATTGACCTATTGATTGATGTTTTGATTAGTTATCTCGTCCTACGGTGTCTCACCACTGGGCCCAAAGATTCATTGGCCTAAAACGAGTCCTTAAAAGAGAAGTGTGAATTCCATAAGACCAAAGTAAAGTATTTGGGGTCTATATCAATCAACATGGAATATCCATGGATCCTGACAAGGTCAGGGCCATTTTAGAATGGCCTTCTCCAGAGCCTATTAAGGAAACGCAATGTTTCCTTGGTTCATCAAACGTCTATCGTCAGTTTATTCAGAACTTTGCCCACCTACAAAGTTTCGTAACACAAACAATCAAGAAAGAGAACCTGAAGAAGGGCTTCCTCTGGACCGAAGAGGCTGAACTCGCCTTTCAAGAGTTGAAGAAAGCCTTTACCCAAGCACCCATTTTGTGTCATCCTGATATTACCAAGAAATTTATCGTCGTGACTGATGCCTCAGACAGAGCTATTGGGGCAGTTCTGCTGCAGAAACAAGACAACGATGGATTCGAACATCCTATCTTTTATCTTTCTCATATCTTATCAGAAGCAGAACGCAATTATTCTATACTGGAACGAGAACTACTTGCTCTCAAAGTAGCATGTAAGGAATGGAGGCATTTCTTGATGGGTTCCAGAGAGCCTTTTGAAGCCAGGTCTGACCATCACAATCTCCAATGTCTTCGGAGTTTCCAGTGTCGCAACAGTCGTCAAGCAAGATGGGCTTTCTTCCTCAGCCAGTACGATTTCGTGATCACTTACATACCTGGCTCCCAGAATTCAGTGGCAGATGCCTTATCCCATAGATATCCTGACGTAGCCAAGAACTCCTTTCCACATCTTATTGAGTCTAGTAGAATTATCGGAGTTACTCAATCTTTTCAAGAACGTGTTAAATCAGAGTACCAGTTTCTGTCTACTTCAGAATGGGATAGAGTGACTCCTTTTTTGCAGAAGAAGGATGACTACTTCTATCATCAACATGCTCTTTTCTTACCTACCAAGAAAGTGCAGACAGAAGCTCTACAAATGTGTCATGATTCCCCTATAGCCTGTCATCGAGGAATCAGGAAGACCCAGGAGCTGCTTTAACGATCATTCTGGTGGCCTTCGCTTAAGACAGATACTGAACCTATGTGTCAGCATGTCCAGTATGTGCTCAGACTAAGACACCCCGAACTAAGGCGGCAGGTTTATTAAGGCCTTTACCGGTTCCCTCAGCCCCTTGGTGTACTCTATCCACAGATTTCATATGTTCTTTACCTACCTCCTCTGGTAACCATGTCATCATGGTGACAGTAGATTCATTCACCAAGATGGCACACTTCTCAACCTTAAAGAAACTACTGACAGCCCCAGAAATGAGTCGCATCTTTATGTGGGATATTTTTCGCCTCCATGGTCTCCCACAAGAGGTCATATCGGACAGAGGTCCTCAATATGTGTCACGTTTCTGGAGAGCCTTTTGTGCCTCATTTAACATTGAGTTCTCCTTATCCTCTGGTTTCCATCTGCAAACAAATGGTCAAACTGAAAGAGTGAATCAAGAACTTCAACAGTATCTGAGATATTACTGTAATGCCACACAAAGTAATTGGTCGGAGTTTCTTGCTCTTGCCGAGTTCTCCTATAATAACACCGTACATAGTGCGACCAAGACCACACCTTTTTATTGCACCTATGGATTTCATCCGAGGACTTTCACTACTGTTTCCCAAACATCCTCTTTTGTTCCTGCTGTCACTTCTTTTTCACGTCAGATCCGCCAAATCCAGGGCCTACTTCATACAACTCTCTTAGAATCGAAACAAGCAATGAAACAAAAGGCAGATCATTATCGACAAACAGCACCTTTGTATCAAGTGGGCCACAAGGTGTGGCTTTCTTCCAGATTTCTTCCTTCCTGATTTTCTATCAATAAATTCAAACCACGTTTTTATGGACCCTTTCGGATTTTGCAAATCTTGAATCCTGTTGTTGTGCGTCTCCGCTTACCTCATACCTGGAGGGTTCATCCTGTTTTCATGTGTTCCAAAACAAACCCCTTGTTCCGGATCCTTACCACTGCCATTTCCAGTGTCCTCCTCCTCTTTCCATCAACGGACAGCCTGAATATGAAGTACAGGAAATTTGTGATTCCAGAATTTTTCAGCGCAGACTGCAATTTCTGGTTCACTGGAAGGGCTACCCTCTCAGTGACTGTTCTTGGAAGGATGCTTCCTCCGTCCATGCTCCCTGTTTGGTTCGCCTGTTTTTTGTCCGTCATCCTGACAAACCTGGGGCCTCGGGGTGGGGACCTACTGTGACGCCATGCCTTGATGGGGCGTCTCTTTCTGCCCTCGTGGCAGTAACGGGCTGCCGACACTCGGAGCACCGTTCCCCGCGTTTTTTGGTAACGCGTCCTGGGAAGCGTGTATTACGCTCCCGGTCGCGTTACACTTACCGGTAGTCATTTTTTCTTCCTTTCTGTTGGTGGTGGGTTTTTTCTGGTCTTTTTCCTTCTTGCCTTGCCATGCTTGTGTCCATCGTGTCTTCTTCCTGTTCGTGTCCCAGCATGCTCTCTTTTTTTTATATACTGCTTTCTTTTTCCTATTCTTGTCTATGGGCTTTTCCCAATTCAAGATGGTGTCCTTTCCCTTCCTTGTGATGTCACTTCCCTTTTTTTCAGTATATAAGTCAGTCAGTCTTGCTTTACCTTGCATTGAAAACACTTCCTTTTGGTTGTACTCTCCGCTCCTGTTCTTCGTTCCTGCTTTTGTGCCTTGGAATATTTTTACCTATTTTTTGTTCCTGTTGGCAAGTCCTGTTTTTTCTTCTTCTCTTCAGGATTTCCTGTTTGAGGTTTTTTCCCAGTGTTTGAGTTTTTTTCCCTCTGAGACTCCTTCTGGAGGGTACGGTCTGCTTTGGCGTTTCCTGTCAAGCGGCACCGTGGCTACTAGAAATGGTCGCCCTTATCTGGGATTATCCAGAACCTGTTGAAGACCGGGTGTATTCGCCAACCCTGTATCCAGAGGTGAGAAGTCAAGCGCAGTTCGTAACAACAGGATGTCCAAAACATCAGAGTTACACAAGTTCACAATGCATGAACAGAAGATATCAAAGAGCAGGCATACTCAAGATGATCATTCTTTATTCTATCTTGACATATTAAGGTAGGTACAAGAACACAGCCAACACATTTCGCCCCCAAAATATTGGTCTTCTTCATGGCTGTTAAAAAACATACATGATAGGATATAAGCCACAAACAAAACACTATGTGCAAATTGTAAGCATTTAATGTACTCATTAACATTAATTCCTTTAATATGTTATTCGGTATCTCTGAGTAAAATGGCCATTCACATTTGGCCATTATATTATATAAGAAAAACCCTTAGGAAGACTCTTTTTTCTAAAAATCAAATGCACCTATTACGTGTTTATAGCTGTACACACACCCTAGGTTACTCAAACATGTTCCACTTTGTGGGGCATATGACATTCAAGAGATAAAATATAGATATTGAACAGCTGTCCCACTGTCCATCATAGCGCGACAAGCAGTTGTGCTGTCACAAGAATATTCATGTAAATCTACATTAGACATATATGATACAGTGAGTTCTGCCTATTAAGGCCATAAGTCCAACATTTTTGCTAAAAAGGAGTAGTTATTAATGTAATGATAAATAGTTTCCTTAAGATCAGCAATACATCTGTAATATTTGTAGGTATATCCAAAAAAAACCTGTCACCACAAAAAAGATCTATGCCTAACTGCCCATCATAAATGTATTACATCAGGCTTATCAGACAGCACATAACTGAGACTCAAAGTTTCACCCTTGATGTATTCCAATACGGTAATTCTTGAATCCCAAAAATAAGTTACACATATACACCTTGTCACTTCAAACATTACCACAGTAATGTAAAACTTACATCCTTTTTAAAACGATTCCAAAGGTAGCAAAACAACATGTCTATAAGAATCCCACCCACATTTAAAGGAAAAAACAGGCACTCGGATGAGGAATCTCCAAAATTCCATTAAAGCAAAAGACACCCAACCCCAACAGACAGGATAACGCCAATGTAACATGGTAAGTGACCCGCACTCAAGTTATACCAGAGTGCATTACCACGTGTGCAAATGCCGCCAAGTCCTGCATCCATGTGCCCACCCACCCATAGTGATTCTCCCTTTGGTTATGATAGATCACCAAAACTGACAAAGAACTACCGCACACAGGAGATAAGGGGAGCAGCTACAAGAAGAGTCAGAAGCCCAGAGGGAGGGGATAGAGGGAGTGACGAGGAGGACGCAGCTGCCCTGCAGCCACACCCTTATAACCTCCTAACCCTGCGGTGCACAGCAGGGGTTGGCCACAGGGCTTGTATCTGTCAGTGGATCTGTGAATGGGTGCATGAGTGTCTGAGTGGGTCTGAAAGTGGGTGTGTGAGTCTTTGAGTAGGTCTGAGTGGGTGCATGAGTGTCTGAGTGGGTATGTGAGTGGACGCATAAGCCTCTGAGTGCATGTATGAGTGAGTGAATTAGTGTATGAATGAGTCTGTGGTTTTTTGTTCAAATTTTTCCATAATCGCAAATATTTTACAAACAAATTGCGGAAATTCACAAATTTGCATGAATATCACATGCTATAATGCAAAATTATAACAAACCTATAATTTTCCCCTACAACACACATATATCACACCCCTGGGGTCAGGGTACCTTCACCCTGACCCCTTATGCCACTTTTAATTTAAATTTTCACCCCCAGGGACTGTGTCAGCCAATTGCAGCGCTTCTTTTCGCATGCATATTCGCAACAATTTGTGAATTTCACGTTTAATCATGGCCAGAGATATAAAAACTTATTTGCCCTTAAACATCTCCTAAACTACTGAACAGATTTACACCAAATAACAAAAAGCACAATCTGAGTACTGGCAGCTAGTTTTCTGCCAGATTTGGTGTAATTCCTTCCAGTGGTTCGGACTGTAGACCTGTTAACAGGTCCTAGAAGAATTAACATGTGAAAACCAATGTTTTTTGAGCCCCCATTTTCTCAGACCCCCTTGACGGATCACCCTGAAACTTTTCATGCGCAACAGGAATCACCAAGCCACATTTGTGGGAACATTTTGGGACAATTCGACAAATGGTGGCAAAGATACAGGCAAGTCATAAAAAGCTTTTTCTAAGGGAACTTGGTCCCAACTATAACTACCTACTGGCAACTGCCAGTAGGTCATATATAGATATATATATATATATATAAAATCTGTATCTTTTTCAGTGAATTGCTAGGTTTTTTTTATGTTAAGATTCCCATCACAACACACAGGGGTGGGGTGAGATGCAGGGACTGGCATTGTGCAGCCCTCAACCAAGCTTGCTGCTCCTGCCCCCCCTCCTTGGAATCTATTGTCCAAGTCCATGACCATGTTTCTTCATTACAGCCCTGTGTGAATGTTGTTCTGCCACTGCCCTTCTCGCCTGCCCTGAACAGTTAGCTTGCTGCCTCATTCACCTCCTCCCTACCCTCTGTTGTCCAACTCCAAGCACCAGTCCCCTCCCTCCTGCCCTTCATGGTCTGATGTACTGCCACTGCCCTCCATTTAGCTTGATGTCCCTCCCCACTCCTCCTGGCCTCCATTGCCCAATTCTATGACCCATCATTGCCCTCCTGCTTAGCCTCTGGGCTTAGTTTTCTGAACCCCCTCCTCCCTGTCCTCCGATGCCTGTGTGCATGGCCCTGCTCCCTCCACTTTGCCCACCATGTTCCATGGACCTGCAACTGCCCCTCCTACCTACTCTAAGTGTTCTGTTGAGCTGCCACTGCCTCTCCCACCTGCCCAGCATGGCCAGATGGCAACCATCTCTCCCTGCCACCTCCACCCTGTCCTCCATGGTCCATTTTGCTGCCACTCCCTTCTGCCCTCCATGCTCTGTTCTGCTGCAACTGCTCCACCTGCCTGCACTGTGTGGTCTATTGTGAAGCCCCTTCCCCTGCCCTGCCCTCTCTTGTCTATGTCCAGCCCGTAGCCCTCTCTTCTGCCCTCCATGGTCCTTGGTGCATGCCCCTGCCCAGTCCCTCTTGCTCACCATGGCTGTTGTGCTGCCACTAACCCTCCCACTTGCCATGCATGGTCTTTTCTGCTGCCAAAGCCTCTCCCACCTGCCCTGTGTGGCCAGCTTGCTGCCCCTGACCCCCTCCCACCTTCCCTCGGTTGTCTGTGTGTATGCCATTATATTCTCACTGTTGCCCTCCATGCTGTGTTGTGCTTCCAGCGCCAATCCCACCTGCCCTCCATGGCCAGCTTGCTGTTTCTGCACCCTGCCCTCCATTTTCCATTTACAGGCCCCGAATCCTGCCTCCTCCCTCCTGCCCTTCATGGTCCATTATGCTGCAACCTTTCCTCCTGTCTGTCCAGTATGGTCAGCTTGCTGCCCTTGCCTCTTTCTCCTCTGCTCTCTGTTGTCCATGTGCAGGGCCCTTTCCCCTCCCTATTGCTTTCCATGGTTTGTTGTGCTGTACTGCCATCCCGCTTGCCCTGTGTGGTGTATTGTACTGCTGCAACCTCTGATGCCTGCCCTGTAAGGTCACTTTGGTGCCCCTGCCCATCTCCCTCCTGCTCTCTGTCATCCGAGTCCATGTCCCCACACATTCCTCCTGCCCTCTGTGATTCAATGTACCATACTTGCCAACATGTTGAATTTGGTAAGAGGGAGATTTTGAAAAAAACAACAGAGAATTGATTTTACCCTTTGACTTACATTGAAAAAGAGGAGATTTAAGGCAGGAGTCAGATACAACAAACTCCTTTTAGGGTTAAAAACACCAGGAGTCTCCTGCCTGAATTGGATCTATAAGCCTGCATGGTTATCTTGATGAAATCAAAACTGTAACACCTAAAGCATTTTATTCGAAATTACAAAAAAACGAGAGGGTCTTATTCCCATAGAAACTGTGATTAGTGCTCTGAAAAACTAAAACAAATACATATTTTCAGAGTTCTCAAATAGCGACAAAGCACTTCGAAATTATTTGCTATCTTTATGTTTTTTTATCCAGTTGATCACTTGATTAGTTGTTACACTTAGAGGAGAGGATGTGGTGTTACGACCTGAGCTGCAGACTTTACAACTGAGGGAACAAAGTTCGAGTTTCGGCATCAGCTCAACATCCTGTGATACTGGCCAAATCACCTAGGCCCTCATTAGGACCTTGGTGGCAAATGCCACCTACTGCCACGACAACTGACACCAACATACCGTCGCTGTGGCTACCGACCGTCCATGCCATTATGACCATAGACGGAATTCCGCAGGAAGGCTGGTGGAATTCCATCTACGGTCATGGTAGCGGACGGCAGACAGCGGTAAAGTGGCGCTGCTGCTAGCAGCAGCGCTGCATCCCACCTTCTGCCGGAGGACCCCCTGCAAGCAGGTAAGTTGGGTTCTCCAACAGGAGTGGGGTTGTTGTGTGCGCGAGTAGGGGTGTGTGTGACTGTGTGTGAATGCGTGCATGAGTGGGTAATGCGTGTGTGCATGAGTGGGTGTGAGTGTACGTGCATGTTGTGTCATGAGATTGTGTGTGTGCCTGGATGTATGTTCGTGAGTGTTGCTGCGAGTGTGTATGAATGCGTGGGTGAATGTGTGTATGCATGTGTGTATGGGTGTGTATGTATGTGTGTAAGTATGCGGGGAGTCAGGAGAGGGAGGGGAAGGGTGGAGGAGGACTCTGGGGAGGGAGGCAGAGGAGACCTCTATCAGTGCCAGTGAAGGAATTCCCTGGCACTGATAGTGCCTACCGCCATGGTTTCAGTGGCGGTACAGAAACCACTGAAACCATGGTGGTGGGCGGGATCATAATGCCATGGGCGGCCTAGTGACGGCCGCCGGGCTGGAGACTGAAGTCTCCAGCCCAGCGGTCGTTACCGCCGTGGCGGTCGGTGTGGTACACTGGCGGTTTGGCTTTGGCCAAACCACCAATGTCATAATAGTAGAGGTAGGTACCGCTAGCCTGTTGGCGGTGATACCTCCAGTATACCACGACCGCCGGGGTCGTAATGACCCCCTTAATCTCCCCATGCCTAAAACCAAAATTAATGTGTCCTTTTGTAATATAACTTTGCACACTTCTGTCATTGGGCTATATTTGGGCTACATTTTGGTGATATTTCTGCTACATATGGACTCTTTATTTCCTGGTGGCCATCTTGGGAGCCTTATTTGTTATGAAGCTCCCTAATCTCCTCATTCACTGCAGTATCCTCAGTAGAAAATGCTTTCAGTTTTCCACTTCGATGCCATCAAGATGGCGTTCAGATGTGCCACACTTTTGGCATAAATTCAGGATCTTAGCACTCTAGTTGCTCATTAGAACACTGTAGTAAAGCTGCTGATCACCAGGGAGTTAACTGGCAGTCTGCTGCTTGTGTAGAAGGTGCATGTTTCAGTCTGAATGTCAGAATGTTTTAATGAAGTAGAAGAGGAAGATATTTATAACCTGACCTAATTTTACATTATACATCACTAACCATAATTTCTATGACAAAATTAATCCCCTCGTTTTGTTCCTTTCTATATTAAATGCTTTAAGTTTTACCAGTTTGATTCAATCAAGATGGCTTCAGATGTGCGACATTTTGACATATGTAAGACTGTTAGTTCTGTAGTTGTTCTTCAGAACACTCTGGGAGGCTGCAGTTAAACACAAGGGAATCAACTGACAGGCTGCTCCTGCTGGAGGTACATGTTTTACTGAGAATGGCAGACTTGGGAGGGGCGTGGCTACCTGTCGACCAAGATGGGTGCAATCTAAGCTAGATCTGCAACTGCTGCTGCTTAAATCCCTCATTATCCGTTCCAGATACTAACGCACAATAAACCCTAATCAGCCGTGAGTCTGCGGACCTGCCGCCACTGGAAAACCTGTTTGTGGTGGTGATAACATCAGCACGGTGATACCTGCAGGGGAAGGCTGCCATAAAAGAGAGCGATCCAGCTGGTGGACGGGAAACCCAAATAGACCCCTCAATGCTCCCAGTGGTTGCATAGTACTTTCGAGTGGGGACAAAATTGTGGCGGCGGCTGGTGGCAGAACGGACAAGGGCGGCTTTGAGTGTCGTGGCCTGGGTGGAGCCACTGACACCAGGAAGCAAGGGAACTTCGTCTAGGCCCGAGGAGCCGCAGCTGGGACTGAATGGCGGCCGTGCCCCGCAGGCCTGCATCCCGATCGCTGACGGACACAGAGGCAGTGGATTTGGTGGTGAGTCACGTGCCGTCCGATCACTCGGTGGGAGATTCCAGCAGGTTAAATCAGGTGCCATGCGAGAAGCCTCCCCTCCTCCCCAGAGCATGACTGTACAGATATATTCACTGGCAAGGGACCTGAAGGACAATTTGCTTCTCCCTCGCCCATCTTTCCCCTGGGTTGCTGATCATATGCTGGCCCTTGGAAGTGATGTGAGTTGGTCAGTGGAGACAACAAAGCGTGCTGACTGGCACGCAAGTAGGGGACAGTGACAAGGGCCCCACAGAACAGGTGCAACACCAGGGATACCCAGAACTGGGAGAGCTGCTGAGGCAACCCCACCGTTGCCGCTCAGAGCTCATGGGCCACTTTGGGGAGTGTTATGGCGATGAAACTGCAGCCTGGGGCAACCTCTTGTTCCCCAGGGATTAATGTGATGATTATGACCTGTGACTGGTCTGGTAGAGATGGGATCTGGGGAACACCATAAGGCTGAAAGGCGTGGCCACGCTGCGTTTCTCTCCTGTCAGCCTGTGATTCAACAATGCCCTCTAAATGCAGCCTATAGATCCTGCGACCGGGGACAACACAAATATATTCGGGCCTCCTGTGCTTTTCAGTGTCTCTGATCAACTCTAGGGCTGCCTCCCGGACCGGACCCACCATGGAAGGACCATGATGCACATAGGGGGACAAGGACTGCTACAGCAAAGACATGGTCAGAAACCGAGGCCCTAAACCCTAGCAAATTAACAACCTAAACAAATATACAATGATAATGGCGGCCTCGGGCAGAACATTGGGTCCAGCAAAAGCACTAGAGGGATATACTGATCAACTGACAGATGATCCCTCACTACGTGGGGTAATGGCCGAGATCCAGGCTATGCGCAGCACAGATGAACCAAAGCTGGACACCGTTACGACAGAGGTGAAACTCTCAAGGGTGGACTTCCGCAACATGTTGGACAACATTAAAAGGGCAGAGTCAAAAATCACCAAACTGCAATCTACCACCAGCGGTCCAGGTGCTTATGAAGCAAAATGCAACTATAGCAGCTAAACTTGAGGAACAAGAAGGCCGATCTCGAAGAAACAACATTAGGGTGGTGGGGGTCCCAGAGGGGTCAGAGGGACCAAGTGTGGATCTCTTCCTAGAAGATCTAGTAAGAAACATGCTCCGCCCCAAGAGACTATAGAAATGTTTCTCGATCAAGAGGGCGCACAAAGCCCTAGGCCCTCTGCCAATGCCGGGCATGCCTTCCCGGACTATAATAGCCAGAATTATTAACTTCCGTAATAGGGAAGTAATGCTGTAGGCAGCTCGGTCACAGGGTGACCTTCGCATTGATAATGCCACAATTCGATTCTTCCCCGATTTTACTCTACAAGTACAAAGACAGGGAAGGAATTTCAAAGAAGTCAAGCGAGCGCCCGAGACAAGGAAATCAAATATATGATGACGTACCCAGCCAAACTCAGAGAAATAGCGGAGGATAAGACGCGGCACTTCATGACCCCGAAGGAGGCGTGGGACTGGTTGGAGGGCAATAAACCGAGAGGGAGCAAAGAATAAAAATCACTCCCAACTATAGAAAGATCAAGCCCCGCGGACCCCACCTCACACTGAGTGATGTCCCGCTACAGATCCCAGGCTGTGGTCCAACTATGCCACGACAAGGACTCAAGAACTACTGGCAATGTGAAATGGAATATCCTCAGGTTCGGGGTGGATGTCAGACTGATGGAAGCCCGAGGAGCCCCAGAGGGAATGATGTTCAATCATCCAAGGGTTAAAATGTATTTTGGTACATGTCATCACTCTCACCTATTGGGATTAGGTGGGAAGGTCACCTATCGATTAGTGATTAGAAGGGGCACAAGTGATCCACCCACGTGAGTTGATGTTACACATTGGGTGACAGGCATGCCACATGTTGGGTGGCGGGCAGTTCTAGGCTCACAACCAATGGTAGCAGGAAAGGGGGAGTCATGGTGAATAATTAAAATGTTTTAAAAACTTGTTGAGTTATTGCATTATACCAACTCACGACCAACCCGAATGTTAGAGGCTTTGTGGTACAGGGCGAGAGCCATTATAACCACTCTTGCCCGGGACTGATTTACACAGGTATAAGACATACCCACTCGATAACTAGACATTATGACCTGTACACAGGAAAGAGTCTTACACATTTGGTCATGGAATGTTAACGGACTGGGGCACAAGATTAAGAGATCATTAGTACTCCAATATTTGCAAA
Source organism: Pleurodeles waltl (assembly GCF_031143425.1). Classification (NCBI taxonomy): domain Eukaryota; kingdom Metazoa; phylum Chordata; class Amphibia; order Caudata; family Salamandridae; genus Pleurodeles; species Pleurodeles waltl. Next base: position 344,506,684 of record NC_090437.1, on the reverse strand, counting down.
GGTAGGCCCAAGACCTAGTATTTATCCAGGAAACCCACCTGTGGGGAACTCACTACAAGGCTTCAGACCGCTTTGGGTATAAACTCATGGTTCATGCCGGCTATACAATTGTTTCCAGAGGGGTGGACATATTAATTAAGAAAACAGTACCATTCATGATCCAACATTTCTGGCACGATACCTACGGTAGATATGTGCAATCGCTGGACTATGGGAGGGTCAAGCACTCAACCTCTGTTCTCTTTAAGGGCTGCAGAGACTCCACGACACAACCCTCCCAGATGCTGGAGAACTCCTACTGGCCCTTCCAGCAGGGATATTAATAATGGGAGGAGACGTGAACAATGTGATGGATTCAGGAATTGACAGATTAAGTACAGCAACCCAACAAGGGACACAGAGCCACTTACAGGCCTTTGTGGGGGCAATGGGGATGGCTGACCTCTGGAGGGAACACAACCCAGGTAGACAACAATATACTTACTGCTCAGCTATGCATAGAAGCATCTCCCACTTAGATCATATATTCATACACCACTTGACAGCTGAAAGATTCAGGAGGCGAAACACTATCCTAGATGCATATCAGATCACTCCCCAGTAGGGGTACGACTGCAGGGTCCAATTAGAAACTATACCAGCATTCCCAGGATAGACACATGGTTCTTCAGGGACGAGGACCTGAAAGACAAGGTCAAGGAAGGGGCAGCACTATATTTTAAAGAGAATCGGGACATAGTGGGATCTGTCTGCATCCTTTGAGAAGCCCTTAAGGACCGTGCTGCAGGGGTCAAATACAAGCCCTGATAGAGGGAAAAAAGTAAGAGCATAAACTGGAAATTGAAGCAATCGAGAAAGAATTGACCCAGCTAGAAGAATGGGTGACTAGGGAGGGGACAGTCAGCCTAACCCACCAACTACAACTTAAACAAGAGGAACTCCACACACTAGTGGAACTTATGGCCAAGCAATATGCACTGGCAGGGCATGGTCTGCTATACGATGTGGGAGATAAAGTGGTTAAATTACTAGCCTGGTTAGATAAAAGAGACCATGACAGGTCCTGGGTATTAGACATAGAGGACAGATCAGGCACTAATGCAGTCATAGCAAAAACACTCACTTCCTACTATGAAGAAATGTATACCTCTGAAACCCTTAGAACAGACGCGGACTGCATTGGCCTTCATCACACTACCAACGTTGACAATGGGGGACAGAGAGGCCTTTAACGCCATATTAACAGAAGACAAATTAATCACCGTTATGCGGAGTATACAGTCAGGGAATGGATTACCTGTAGAATTATATAAAATATTAGGCTCATAGACCACAAAGCCAATTCTAGACCTATTTTCTGAGGGCACAGGAGGATGGCCACTTCCCTCCCGATCAGAGGCTGTCTAACATAACAGTGATTCATAAAAATGGGAAGCTACCGACAGACTGTAGCTCAAATAGACCCATCTCCCTGCTCAATATAGAAGCGAATGTGCTCGCTAAAGTATTAGCAACTAGGTTACGCAGGATCATTTCCACACTGATACATTCGGACCAATCTGGCTTTATGCCCCATAGGGGCACCCAGCTTTATCTACGGAGGCTATACGGCATACTACATGAGACCGGGAAATTCAATGAGGGACAGCCAGTGCTGATGTCCCTCGATGCCAAAATGTAATTTGCTAGTTTAGAATGGAATTATGTGTTCGCTACTTTGAATATGTTTGGCTTTGGCCCTCGGTCCTGTGACTGGGTGCACCTCCTATATCAGGCACCATTGGCAAGGGTTATTGGATGGCAGGGCGTCATTGTATAAGATGATGGCTCTCCCATGCAGAACATGCCACATATAATTCCACCTGTTATATTTAAAAGAATAGAACGGAAAGTCCGACTTCTCCTCTGGAATGGTGATGCTCCAAGGATAGCGCTGAACAAATTACAAAGAGGAGTTCTGGTTCCGGAAATGGGAGCTAATTGGAACTGAGCAGCTTGGGGACCTAGGGAGAGGGGGGCACTCATAACATTTTCAGATCTGCACCAGGAATATGCCTTGGCAGATACAGAACATTACGGGGAACTTACAACTTAAATACGCCTTAAGTAGACATGTTCCAACAGTAGAATAACTTCCAGAGGCATCTCCCCTAGAAGACAGTCTCTTTACTGGTCCCCTACCCGAAAAAGGAATTTCTTTGATTTATAGGAAAATAATAAACAACTCCCAAGATCCCTTGGGAACACTTAGGGAGTCATGGACTAACAACTTTGGAGACTTAGATGATGATGACTGGACGGAAGCTGTTCAAAGCCCCAGAGTAATAGCAATTAGAACCAGATACTGATTGGTCCAACTCAGGATACTACAAAGGTCCTACTACAGAAGAACAACACTTCATGAAATGGGCAAAGCAACATCATTGTTCTGTTTAAGGGGGGTGCAATCAAAAAGGCACCTTCTTCCATATTATTTGGGAATGCCGTAAAATTCAAGAATACTGGACACAGGTCACATGGTAATGTGTAAAGTACTCTTACAGACAGTCCCCACGGAGACAAAATGGCTCCTCCTGGCCATTACGGGAAATGCCATAAAACAGAAATATCAGAAGATCTGAATGATGTTAGCAGCAGGAGTGGCCAAAGTAATATAGCAGGAGCGTGGGGCAAACCAGTTCCCCAGAGATTAGAGGACTGGGAAATAGACCTTGATTGGTGCCAACGAGCAGAAGAGGTGATACATTGAAGTAGGGGGGCCCAAAGAAGTGGTAGAAACTATGGGGAGCCTGGAGGGACCGTAGAGGGGTTTGAAGGCGCAAACAAACCCAGGGAAAGAACCCAGGAAGGACTATCATTTAACTAACTTGCTGTGCAATATGTGTTTATGTTAATTTGGGAGGCCGTAAAAGCGCCGGAAAGCGGATAGATATACACACTATATTTGATGTAAGCCCCTTGAGGGATTTAAGTTTAATGTTAAGTACTGCTCATAATACATATTTTCTGTAAGATGCAAAATGTTAATAAAAAGACATAAAAAAAAGAGAATGGCAGACTTCATTCTCATATGGCTGAGAAAGATAGTGTGAATTTACAGAAAATATGCTCTCATGGTAACTCCTGGAGCACCTTCCATAACATCAAGGGGAAAATCATGAGAAAACAGTTTTCTCTCCAACATAATTAATGAAATTCCAGCAGAAGGCTTTTTCAAAGGGTAAAATCAGCTTAGAACACACCACAATTCCTAAAATTAGTACGGTGCCACCAACAAATGATTTATGTTGTAACTAAAATTTGTTATAACCCTTTATACGTTCCTCTTTTTGTGACGCTCAAAACTTGCCATTCACAACATTGCATTTCAACATGTACCAGAGGTCCTGTAACAACTGCCACCGTGTGTTTTTCATATATACATACATATATATATATATATATATATATATATATATATATATATATATATATATATATTATGCAAAAAAGAATAGAGAACTCTGGGTAGTTCCCAAGTTTAGGTAGAGAGCAGCTCTAGTAAGGAGCACCATGCAACACCAGCGACACTCTAGATTTGCTCACCTCAAATGTCTGTTCATCTAGCTAAGTTTTTGAACATAGGATTAGCACAGTGCTATCCATGCTGAGCTAGATAGTGTCAAAGGCCCATATTTATACTTTTTGACGCAAACCAGCCGCAGTGCTGGTTTGGGTCAAAAATTTTACCGATGCTAACGCCATTCCTACACGCCATGCGGGCACCTTATTTAAGGAATGACGTTAGCCGGCACTGCAGACTGGTCAGAGTAAAAAATAAAAAACTCAAACCAGGCAGCAGCGGCGTAGGGGAAAATGGGGGTTGTGCATCAAAAAATGGTGCAAGTCAGGTTTGAGGCAAAAATCATGCCTCAAACCGAACTTGCCCCATTTTTTGACCCACAACCCCCATTGAAATGACTCCTGTCTTAGCAAAGACAGGAGTCATGCTCCCTTGCCGAATGGCCATGCCCAGGGGACTTCTGTCCCCTGGACATGGTCATTTGGCACAGTGGCATGTCGGGGGGCCCAAATTAGGCCCCCCATGCCACTTTAAAAATAAATAAATACTTACCTCAACTTACCTGTACTTACCTGGGGTGGGTCCCCCCATCCATGGATGTCTTCCAGGGGAGGGTGAGGGTGGAAGGGGGTGTCCCTGGGGGCAGGGAAGGGCACCTCTGGACTCCTTCCATGGTCAGAGTCCATGGAAGTGAGCCCACAAATCTCTTTACGCCTGCCCTGACCCAGGCGTTAAAAAACTGCACCGTTTTTTAAGGCCCTCCCTCTCCTGTGCATCAAAATGACGTGGGAGTATAAATAAGGCGCACAGGCCTTAAAGTCATTTTTTGGGCGGGAACGCCTACCTTGCATGTCATTAACAGAATGCAGTATCCTGCATCCAATAAATGACTCAAATGGAGGAATTTTGACGCCGGCGGGCTCGGGCGTCAAAGTTTAACTATGGGGCAAGGTTTGCGCTGAATGTGGGTCAAAATTTCTGACACACATTCGGCGCAAACAGAGTATAAATATGCCTCCTAGAGTGTTGATGGTGTTGCAGGGTGCTCCTTACTAGAACTGCTCTCCACCTAAACTTGGGAACTACCCAGAGTTCTCTATTCTTTTTTGCATAATTTATGCATCACTCTAACCCTGAAAGGGACTTGTTTTGACTTATACTGCGTGCTCCCTTGTGTCTGGACAAAGCTAAACCTCTCTGATGAGCTCTAATGAGAGCAAAACACGTGTCAGGGGTTGCTTTTACTCATTCCAGGTTGGCTTGGACAGTATTTTACCAGTCCAAAGCTGTAATACTGTGCCTGGAGTGGTAAATGGCTTTTGTCATTTTACAGCTCGACAAGGTTGACACGGTGTCCAACCTATGCTTAAAGACTTTGCTGTACAAATGGCAAAAGACTTTGTCACTATCTAGCTCCACGTGGATAGCACTGTGCTAATCCTATGCTTAAAAACTTTGCTAGATGAAAAGACATTTGAGGTGAGCAAATCTAGAGTGTTGCGGTGTTGCAGGGTGCTCCTTACCAGAGCTGCTCTCCACCTAAACTTTGGAACTACCCAGAGTTCTCTATTCTTTTTTGCATAATTTATGTGTCATTCTAACCCTGAAAGGGATTTGTTTTGATATATATGTGTTTATATATATATATATATATATATATATATATATATATATGAATTGTTCCCTATATTTAAGCTTTAATTCTCGTTTTCAGCTCTATAGATTATTTAGAAGGTGCTATCATGTATATCGGTCCCAAGATGGCTGCCAGCACTTCCTGATTAAAGTGCTGCCAGCCAATCAGATCTCACCATGAGATCTGTGCTTAGGCTCCGCCTAGATATCTATATTTCTTTTTCCTTTAATATCTCAAAAACTACTGAACGGATGTACACCAAATCATAGAAGAGGGCTTTCTGGCCCAAAAGCTACCTTTCTGCCAAATGTGGTGTAATTTGGAATAGCAGTGTGGGATATGGTCATGTCTAAAAATCCCTATGGAAACTCAATGGGGAAGAAGTGTTTTTGGACCCTCCCTTTCTGTCAGCCCTGCTTGACTAATCATCCTGAAGCTTTCAGCATAGCAGCTGACCTGACTGCTGTACTAGTTTTGAAAAGTTTGTGAAGATTTGTCAAACTGCGCCAAAGTTATTGGCAAAACAAAAAACTGCTTTTCCGATGGAAACTAGGGCCTAGCTATAACTACCTACTGGTGACCTCCAGTGGGTATATATATATATATATATATATATATATATGTTTTTACTGAAAACAGCAATGGTTAAAGTTAAATACCATTATAATTAGGTGAATATGTCAGTGACAACATTAACGTTTGGACATAAACAACACAGAAATTCATCAGATATAGATAAAAGGACTAACTATATCTTGTGCCCCTTGTCATGCACGGCTTATGATCTCCCACATGACATCACTCATGACATGTTCTATGACATTATTTATGGCATTACTGATGACATCTCAAATGACATAATTGATGACATCGCTGATGACATTATCCAGGCTTTTTTATGCCGCATAATGCCGTATATATTGCTATGGCCTCACACATAGCATAGTTCACATTAACAATCAACCACAGAAATATGGGGAATCCTCATTGAGTATGGTGTTTAATCTGTAGTCAACTGTTTAGAGAAGGCCAAAATAGTGAATGCCAATTCCAAAACAAATGCCCTACTATGGACAGCTTTTAGTTGTATCAAACCCCTAACACACCGAACCTACATTACAAAATGAAGTTGATAGCAGTAGAGAACTGAGTACTGTGAACAGCGTTCTCTCTATAGAAAGAGTTCATTCTATATCACACTGTTTGCAAACAGTGAAACTCTCATGAAAAATACACTACAGAGTATTCAAAACAATCTACTAAAAACAGTGTATATCCCATGCAACAGCTGTCACAAAAGACACTATTTGCTAAAAATAACTAAAATATGAAGATCCTAAAGAGCATACTACCTGCATCTTTCTTACTGCGGTGGAAACTTTACACATAGTCCTTCGTCTGAAGAAAAACAAGCACACGTACATAGGTTAATACTTGGTGCATACACTGTTATGTTAAGTATAAATTATCATGCTGACACAATTCCCTCTAATAACTCAAGGCTGTTCACAAAAGTTAGTATCTGCTACTGTATCTACTAAGTAGATTCCTTCTCTTCTTGGAAACTTTTTTCTGCAGAACCAAAACTTTGTGTTGAACATAATGAATACAAGTCAACTGTGACTTGCACACAGAGTTGCTCTTGAATGCAAACATTTATAACGTGTTCAATACCTCTACACAGCTATGGTGCATTAGGAGCATACGCAGTTTGCAAACACTTACTCTCATTAGCTGCACCCAAGCTGCACAAAATTATGTAGAAAAGTAATATGGTAGTTACTCGCCACAATGTAAACTGTAAAAGAAAATTACACACTCATTGGATAGTTTCATCAGTGGAGTTATCCGTGATATCATCAATGATGTGATTTGAGATGTCATCAATGATGTCATAAATGATGTCACTGACCATGTCATGAATGATATAATATTTGAGGTCATAAACAGTGCATGGCGGAGGCACAAGTTATAGTTAGCGGTGCTAACTATAACTGGTGACTGGGGGCAGAGCTTGCCTGGCCAGAAGATAGCTGCTTTTTAGGCGAGCTACTTTGGCTGCATTTTCTGACCTTAAAAATCCTGTGCCCAAATTGCAAATCAAGGCTGCCACCATTGCTACCCTGTGTACTGTGTATCTAGTGTAACTAACCCTGCTGAAAGTTTGCACCGCAACAGCACCTGTGACCCTGCTCCTCACCATTGGGCGCCCAGCTGGGAGACAGCATGGGCCACATGGACCTCTGTGAGGTCTGTGGATTGCTGCAAAGCCCGGCCAGCGCATTTTAGCCGTCTTTGGTGCTCGGGAGGGGAACTTCACATCCCCATGCACTGTTACCCCCGGGTGAATGTGGGAATGACTGGCATGGCTGGTGGGACCTGCAGAAAAGGCCTGAAGTGAGGACTGGGACACTCAGTTCTGACTGGCTGCCATATGGGAGGCTGCAATGTGAGGCAAGAGCACCAAGCAACCCGGAGACCAGGCCTGGACCTGCACCCACCATCATCCTTAGGGGCTGGAGGTGAACGACTGGCTGGGAGCCTATCTGGGGACAGCTGCTCAGTGCACGGGGGCATTGGGAGCCCCTGAGCCCCTCCAGGACCTTCAGATGTGGGCCACCCTCCTGCAGTGACAGAGCAACCGGCGTCAGCAATTTTACTGGCCCACCCATGGGGATAATATACAGCAGAAATGAGTGATGGGATGCAGGTGTCTGGACCTGGCCCTCCTGTAGCTGCCCCTAGATTGTACACTTGCCTGTCACATTGCCAGATTGGACTCTGCTCCTGTGCTAGTGAGGGCGCTATGAAGTCCATCCTGGGGTGAGGTCCAGCAGCTGCTCCTGTTATCTGTTGACTAAAGTGCATGAGATTTGACCCCATTTGGTGTGCATAATGTGCTCTATGTGCCCTGAACTGGAGGCCGCATCCTCTGTAAGCTCCTCTATGTTGCTGTTCTGGGCCAAAACCAGTGCTCCTTACCACTCTTCTGGGACTAGTATTGAGTGTTGGGCTGGAGGCCCCACTGGGGACCCTTGTTCTGGTGGTGGTGGTGATACAGGGCCCCGGGCTCCTACAGGTGAGTTAACAGTGGGCCGCATCTTGCAGCATCAGGACTGATCGCATTTGTGTTGCTGCCGGGCCTCCTGATGGGGCATGCATGGCGCAGAGGTTAATTGCAGGGGGTGCAGGTCCCTAGTGTGGCATCCCCCCAAGTGGCCTCTCGACTGGATACTTGCCTCAACTTGGGACTGGCCCAGGTCCCGTTTCTACACTGGTGTGTGTGCAGAGGTGCTTATCCTTGGGGGGTACTCAACGCCACAACTGCTAACTACCAGTCTTTTGTTGCTTGGATCCGTTCTCGATGATACAACTTTTCATCCTACCACGCACCTTGTGAGTCTAGGCCTGTACGCGGTCCCCCCTACAGGTTCTTCACTGCTGGTGTACCAGCATGAAGTGCTATACTGAACTGTCCGTGGTACTCCTGAAAGGCCCTGTGGTGAGTTTGCCCTAACTGCACTTGTCTACAGCCGCAGGCCTGCTAACATTGGTCATGATGGGCAAGGTGGATAAATCTCAGCTAAAGCTGCAGTTCAAGCTACAGAAGACTCTGTGGCCCTGTGAGGAAGGTGCAGCGGCACCTGAGTTGGGCCCTAATGCCTCTGGTTCAGAGTTGGTTGGAGAATTACACCAAATTCTGAATGCCTTGCAGCTTAGTCTTACCAGGATTGATGGCAAGATAGACACTTTCCCCTATCGTATGGACAGGATGCCAGAGAGCATTGACAAGCATGCACAGCGTCTGGTCATGGTGGAGCAACGAGTATCAGAGCCAGAGGATGAGAAGGTCACAACTTTGGAGGCACAGAAACAACTGGAGGAGATGCTTACCACACTGCAGGCCAGGATGAGGACTTAGAGGCTTGCCCCTTTTGAAACAATCTGCATATAGTGGGCCTAGCAGAATCCACAAATGTCAGGAATATGGAAAACTTTGTGGAAAAAACTTATCATTGACTTGATGGGGCAAGAGACCTTCTCTGACATCTTCGTGTTGTAGTGCGCCCACTGCTCTTTTGTGCCTTGTCTGGTGCTGGGGGGCCAGGCCTCACCCAGTTGTTGCAAGACTGTTCAATTACTGTGACATGGCACTCCACTGGTTTTGGGAACTGCAGACACTTTGCTACGAGGGCACTAAACTATCCATTTTCCCTGGTTTCATGCCACAAGTCCAGGATGCATGGAATCCTTCCTCCCAGCCAAATGTAAACTGCAAGAACTGCAACTAGACCAGGTGATGATTTATCCAGCTCACTTACCTGTAACCATCAATGGGAAGACTAAGGGCTAGATTCATGAAAAATTACACACAACTGCACTAACGCAGTTGTGCATCAAAAATGTCAACGCCACATTGGGACTTTCCTTAGCACCATGTGTTCACTATATTTATAAAATGGCACCCATGGTGCTAAGAAAGGCTAGCATAAAAATATGATGCTAATATTTGCGACATGTCATTAATTAAAATGACATTAATGCAGCAAAAGTGGCACGAGCATGATTTGTGGCACGTTGACTGACACTAATTGTGCTAGTGCCATTTTTGAATCAAAAGCGTAAAAAAAGCCAGCAAAAACCCCAAACATAAGCCACAAGGACTCAAGATGGAGAATGCAGGACAGGAGACAGAGAGACCCTAATTAGCCAAGTAAAAGCCAGGATGTCCAGACAGACTCCCAGGAGAAGGGGAAAAGGAAGAGGAAGTGTAGGTTCAGTCAGGAGGAAAATAAAACCTTGGTCAGAGAGGTGACAGAGCACGAACATCAGCTCTTTGTCACCTCTAAATTGCCAATAGGTAGGAAGGAGGCCATATGGCCATACGGCAGGCAATCGTCGATAAAGTCAACAGTGTGGCAGAAGTGAAGAGGACTGTGACCGATTGCAAAAGGCGTTGGCATGATTGCAAGCACAGAACTAAAGAGAAACTAGACAGAAACCGAAAGGCAGCACTGCTGACAGGAGGTGGAAGTCCAGCACCCCAGGAGGAGCTGGAGGAGATGGTGGCAGCGGTCATCCTGGAGGAGTTGGTCATTGGTGTCCCAGGACAGGACAGTGCAGTGTTTTAAGAACTACCACAAATGCAGGATAAGTTGCGGTGGGGGGCAATCTAGTAAGTAACAAATGGTAGAAGGAGGAGGCACACAGGACACAATGTATGCATGCATAAGGGTTGCATGGGTGCACAATAATGGCTAAACACATTTAATGGGCACTTACCCCCCCATATGAACAGACTATTTCTCAACCGTCACATCATTCCCTTTACTGTGCCAACCGTACCATCTGCTCATATGTACAATGCATGTTGTGGAGGGTGGGCCAGCAAGAACTTGGATATGCCTCCCAGCACCATTGGGAATGGGCACAAAAGTGATAATACGCCATATATGGGGCATGTCTGTGATTAGCAACACCATCGCCATTTAAATTGATGCCAATCTGGCCTGAAGGTGCCCATTTCCCTTTTGCCATATGAACAAAGTAGCACAATGCATGTATGCACCACTTTCTAAATCCTTGCATCACAATATGCCTGTGCCAGAGATGATGTATGTAAGGGATCCGTTCCTACGCAGTGGAGTCAGAAAAAATAGGGCAGTTGATTCCCAAATACTTCATTGTTCCATCTCTTTACGTCAATTGTAAGGCCTGCCAAAGACAGAGGTCCTAGTGGGACGCCCTTTGTAACAAAACATCTCCCTGTGCATTGCTGCACTAGTGCCATAATGGTGCTATGGTGCTAATGCAGCAAAGCATCAAATAGTGCCATAACTCAAGAGGCTACTGTTGGAAAGTCCACCAAGGTGCAGCGTATTGTAAATATGGTGCTACCACAGTGTTGTTAGGTCAGGCAAGGGGGGCATAAGAAAAGTGTTGCATCAGGATCGATGCACCATTGTTGTGTACATTGTGCCGTACATGTGATGCATAATGCAACACACATTGAACAACGAAATTCACAGCCATACAAAGATCTCAGACACCCTCTTGTCATCCCTACACCACCCTTGAGTTGTTGGACAAAACAGAAACAAACCCAGAAGTGACAAATTTAGAAGGCATAAGAAGCTGGGTAGGTTAGGCATGTGTTGCATGAGAATACCCCAAGCAATACATATGGAATTCCAATTACATGCAGTGTCAGATGTTAGAGGGGGCATATAATTACAGCCTGGCAATTGGGGACTAGATGATTGTGCCACTGGAGCGTAAATAAAAATGATGCTCTGGTTGCACAGTGTGCCACTAGGGGCCCACAAAAGAGGGACTTAATGTGTGGCTCTGCACAATGTCACTTAGGCACTGGGATCTAGAACCTGTTGGCTTACATCAACAGATCACCTTGCAGAAGATGATGCCTTACCTCCCTTCGAGCTGCCTGTCCTGATGATTTGGATGACCAGCTGCAGACCATTAATGCTGATACTCTCCATAGGGTCCTGGGTGCCATCTGGACACCATCTTTAGTCACAGGGAGGACACACAGCATTGCGGGATCCCCACATGCCCCACCAAACACCCAGCACACACCACCAGACAGCTCACCCACAGCCTGGACTCCCAGGACCCAGACATTATCTTCCAAAAAACTGTGGTAGAACTCCAGCAGGAGATGGCACAGCAGGTGCCGGTGGGGGTGGAGGCCATGGTGGACAACCTAGAGGGAGGCCAGAGGTGCCTCAGTTCAAATCAGGATAACTCAGCTGCCATCAGAGGGACCCATTCTCTGCTGTGTGGACTCCAGCAGTCCCTGGCTGACATAGCTGATGTTCTGAGGAAGAGGTTATAACAAATCCACTCCCAAAGTAGCACCAGTGTGATTGACAACAGGCTGGGGGCTATCCAAATTGTGCTGGTGTCCATGCAGCAGATGCTGGGGCTCCTCATTGACAAAGTGTCTGCCTACCATTGTGATGTTGCTGCTGTGTTGCAAAATCAGCAGTTACTCCTTGCTGCAGTGATGCCTTTCATCTTTCCACAGATGACAATTGCTGAGACCTCTGATTACACATCTCTATCCCCTGATGTGTGTGTGCCCCCCTCAACTTCAACAACAACACCCATGTCACAGGAGGGACCCCACACATCAGAGATGATGATGTGCAAGGAACATTATTCACCAGAAAAACAACCCGGGAGCTACACTCTGTGACACAGGGACAGTATCTCCTTAGTTCTGTGCTTAAGGTCATGGCCGTGTAGTAACAACTGCCAATGTGCCCTCTACACTCTACCACATTGACTTATCATGCATGGACTGTCATTGTGCCAAATCCTACCTTTTGGACACCCCTCACTGATGCACTCCTCTCCTACACGTCTAATGACATATGCCTCCCCCTTGGACTCTGACTGAACATTCAATAGCTTGGAAACTCTCATGGGGTCAATATCCTTTACATTGTACATCATGCAAAACCAAACTTGCACATGTAAATAAATTGGTAAAGTTACATGTGTGTTGCTTTTGTTGCTGATGCATTAACTGTTTGAACTGTATGCATTGTGTGCTGACCATACACTGAGTACTTACTAAAAGGAAATGAATGGCTTTGTGTCAAACACCAAGCCACACACATTGACTGGAACATGATTAAGGTGACTGATAGCATTGTGGACTAGCAAAAAATGTATGAGTCTCCCAAGCATGTAATTAAAAAGGTCAGGCACGTTTTGCAATCAAGTGTCTGGGAAAAGCTAGGATGGTTGCACCAGCACAACATTGATGTGCCAACCAAATTAGACATATGTAAGACAGTGAGGGGCAGCCATGAGTGTGTCAGTATCAATTTCCCAATTTAGGGGGAGTGCAGTGTTCCACAGAATTAAACAATGAATGTCTCATTACATACCAACACCAATTACTAGTGTCAGATGTATCCATGCAAATCAGAGTGTTGGGAACAGTGGAGAATAATGTTTTCAGTAGCTGATGTCATACTGCTGCCAACAGGCCAGGTACCTTGTCATAGGGGACACACGGTCACACATGTAAATCACTACTGGATGCACTCTCAAAGGCATTTGTCTAACCAGAGCTGTGCAGACATGATACCACCCAGATGGTAAATCATTATGGAGACCATATTGTAGCACAAAAACAAGATTTAATGATACCAAAACCTCCCTACCTAAAAATTAGCTAACCTACAAACTAACCTGCACTAACCCAACCTATACTTATCTAATGATAACGTACCCCTACAGCTAACTTATCTTTACTTAACTTATCCTAAACATTCAATGCCACACTACAAACACTGACCCCCCAAACCCCTTAAGAGACATCAGTCGACAAGGACAACAGTAACTGCAGCTAAACATTGACTAACAAAGCATATCGCCTAAACAAATATATATATTTTTGTATTTTTTTAAATTGTAATTATTTGTTTTGTAAATTTACACTCAAGAACATAACCCACCACCCTAAAGCAATTCAAAAACAGTAAAACCCAAATACCCTCCCCACTAACTATACAAATTATGTCCTAAAACTAACATACACTATGCTAACTAACCTGTGCCAACCAATCTAAAACCCAATATAACAATGAACTTTCAAAACTAGGGAAATGGAAGGTCATGAAACCAAGCAAGGGTACAAAGTCAGTGCCTCTTACTTTTTGATGTACCGGAGCATTTTGTACATCTTATCAGTTCTTGCCTCCAATTTCGTCATACGCAACTTGAGGTCTGCCATATCCTTGTGCATTCCTTGCTCAAATGTAGAAGCCGTGCTTCTAGATCCTGGGCAAAGATGTGATGGTGCTGGAGTAGGGTATATAGATGTTGATGGTGGGGAAGCTGCTGAGCCACCCCTGTCCTTTTGCTTTGACTGTCTAGGTGAGTGGGTGCTTGTTTCTGCCTGTTTGGGTGGTCCTCCATTTGGAAATGCCCACCCGGACCCCGATGTTTTCTCACTGGTGTATCTTCTGGCCATCCTATGTTACCCTTTTTCTACAGCACGGATGTGCCTGTATCGTTCTGCTTGTTTCTGGCACCCACGCTTCTGTGCTGGATTCATGGTGGCAGCTAAAACAAGGAGGAAACATGTCATCAAAATCTGCATTGGGCAGAGGAGGAACAAGCATGCAAGGGGAACAGCATACTCTGATAACACACGTTGTGTGCCATAACTCACAAAAAGCATAATCAAGGATAAAGTTAATACAAATCTGCATCACAACCATCTTTAAGAAATTGTTCATGTCCCAGGTATGAAGGCTAACCAGTTTTGCACACTATCACTGCAAAGGCTTGTAACATCTCCTAGGTACCAGGTACACATTCACCATGCACATCCCATAGACCAGTAATGTGACCATGTTAGGCCACACTCATCATGCTGGATAACTTATTATGTACCTCAGCATACATCATTTAGCTTAGATATGTAGACATGTACGGCACTCATCAGAGCAAGGCCTTCAATTTCAATGTGGACTCAACTATGGTGCTTCTCTACAAGCCTCTTGCATTGCTGGTGCATCACTTTTTTACTAATAAGAAGTGAGGCACCACCAGCGCATGTGGTTCATTGGTAAGTCCCTTAGTGCCCTCTTCACATGCTTCAGAATCCTAACATGCCCAGAGTTTATGTGTGCTATGTGTGGCACACAGTGCAGTCACATGTGCGGAGACCAACATGTTGCCAACATACATGCATTTTTTTAAGCCAGCACTTCTGCCACATGTCTTGACTGCCATCACTGTGTTTGTCAGCATGTATATCTTTTCCAAAAATGACAAGGCCCTTGCAGCACACTTTGCTACCAGTGCATCAAATTGTTGTACTCCACATCATCAACATGACATCAGCCACATTGTCAATATCCAAGGATGGATAATGGGGTCCTAATAGCCACACATACTATTTTAACATGGCACTGCACACATCATACAACCTCACATACAACCTTTGCACTACACATTAGACATAAAAGGTAACACTTAATGGCAGCACTGGGTCCGCAAATCTTGCAACCTCACCAATCGTGTAGGGGGCAGGTCCACCTGCAAAATATGGCATGAAACATAGCTCTGTGAATGTTAAACAAAGAACTCCATGCCCAAATGTTACACATTCCACATGTTTAGATGATTAACCTAGATGAGTCAGGTTAGTGAACAACCAAATGAGCCCTTCAACATGTACTGTCCTATGCAATGTGTCTGAATATGTGTCTGGTGTTGCATGGCTACAGTGTTGTTTTGTACAGTGAGTATTTGACAATGTGTGATTATTCACACACATTGAATCCAGATTGTGTTGTGTATGCTTCTAGGTCAATGTTGCTGGCACGGTTTCTGCAGATTTCCCATGGAACTCATCTTTCTTATCCTCACTGTCCCTTCATTCATGCATGTCATAGTAAGTCATACTTGTCAACTTTGCTAACGTACATTGCTTCCTTTACAGGCTACACAATATTTGCCATGCCATTGCACTGTTTGCAAGATGAGATGACTGACCCCCCACGCACATCATTGTCAGTAAACAACACAAGATGAAACGAAGCTCCTACAAAATCACACAAAATACTGGAAAGTGGAGCTAACCTGCTCTAATGCCACTTCATAAATATGGCGTTGGGTTTGCGACTTTTTTGCATCATTAAAAACGGCGCAAATGTAGAGAAACTTCTCTTAAATATGGGCCTAAGATTTTCAGCAGTCATAAGTTCCTGCAGCAATTACTTAAGAAACATGAAGTAGCTGGTGCCCATCGGTGTTTGCCGAGGTCAAAAGTAGACAAGCTGGATGCCTCTCAGGACATACAGGGGCTTGAATAATGTTTTAGGTCAAGCACACAAGCACTTTGACCTGTTGTAAGTATTGTGGGCTTCAACCAAGCCCGTCTCACGCCCATCTCTTTCATTTGTTCTTGGGCTTGCCTTTCAAAAATCACTTGATGACATTGGTAAATGCTTTACATTTGTCCCGCCTTTAGACTGTTTAGTCACACCTTGCAGATTGTCCCTGTTACATGGATTATTGCACGATTGCCAAAATATTTCAGTGTGGGCGAACTATTTTTTACTTTTGTCTCCCCCCTTCGTGCTGCATGGCGACCATGACGCTCATATCGGAAACAGGCACAGCAGCGCAAACGCGATCAACGGTATAGGAGTGCTGGTTACATTCTTCACATTTACCTAATCAGAGTAATTTCTTGTGGCTCTTTCCTTAAAACACTTGAAATTGGTAAATGTTTTAGAGAAAACAGAAATCCTCAAAGCAAATGTGGTTCTCCCGGCACAGCTGATACTACAATATTCACTGCACTCTGGATAACTCCGCCTATGGTGGCCCTAGGACAATGGGACCACCACAAAAACATTCAGCACAAGACACTCTTTCCATCTAGGTCACCTCTGGGTTCCCATACCAGGTTAGTGGGGACCCCAAAGTAATAACCCCTCCCACCTGTCACTGTCTTTTTAAGCTCTCATGGCTGGAACTTTTGTTTTCCATCTGAGAGTAGTTAATGTTTTAATGGCCTTGTTTGTAATGTTGTTGCAGTAGACTTCCCAGCGCTGAAAATGTGTAATCCAGTATGTTTTCTAGGGGGCTAAATATATGGTTACAGTGCATTACTTTCTGCCATTTTCTTTTTGTGTGGTTATGCTCGCTAGGGGCTAACTATGTAGTTACATGGCCATGTTTCTCACAAATACTATTTTCAATGTTCTGTCCTCTAGGGGCTGTTTTACAGCTGGACGATGTTGCATTTTATGGGCCTTGTTTGTAACATCATTGTAATAGGCCTGCTAGCCTTAAAAATGTGTAATGCACTTTGTTCTCTAGGGGCTACATATATGGTTACATTGTGTTTATTTCTCCCAGTTCTTTTCATGGGGTTACATGGCCATGTTTTTTCCAAATGCTATTTTTTTCTGGTGTTCTCTAAGGGCTGTTCTGAGTATTGCAGTCAACATACTATAATATTTGCAAAATATTTTTGCTTATAACTCAGCCAGTGGTGGTCCTACAACAATGAGACCACCTTCAAAAGGCTCTTTCTGTCTACATTATCTCTGGATCTCCACACTAGGTTAGTGGGGACCCCAAAATAATAACCACTCCCACCTTTCATTGTCTTTTAAGCTTTCTAATGGCTAGAATGTTTGTTCTACAGCTGGGAGAAGTTTTGTTTCAGTGGCCTTGTTTGTAATATCATTGAAGTAGGCCTCCTAGCCCTCAAAATGCATTCTAGGAGCTCAGTATATGGTTACACTGCATTAATTGTTCCTGTTTTTTTCATGGGGTTATGCCCTTGAGGGGCTAACAATATGGTTACATGACCATGGCCCTCATTACAACCCTGGCGGTTGGCGATAAAGCAGCGGTAAAACCGCCAACAAGCCAGTGGTAACAAAAATGGAATTATGACCACGGCAGAAACCGCTTAGACAGACAGCAACTTTAACACACCAACCGCCACAGTGGTATCAATAAGCACCACGCAGCAACCGCCAACAGCCAGGCGGAAGACAATGTACCGCCCACACTATTACGATAGCATATCCGCCACCTTTTCCGGGGCGGTACCAACAACATCAAAAGCACGGTGGAAACAGAACACAGAAGTCAAAGGACTTACCTCTGGAGACTCAGGGAACAACCACGACGCCATGGAGCCTGAGCTGCATATATTTCCGATGCTTGTCTACCTTTTCCTGCATTATGAACACCAACGCCGGCGAAGACGACCACGGTGAGTACTGCCACCTAGCACACAAGGGAGGGGGGAGGAAAAAGAGAGTGACCCACACACACAACACGTGACACCCCCACCCCCAACACCATACACATAATCAGATGCACAAACATTACATTTCCACCCGTACCCCTCAGGAATAATGCAAGGACAAAATGATTGGAAGAAAGTGACTGTAATACGATAAAATAACATGAATAAGTGCATCAAAATACAAACGTATATACATATTTACAAATGTAGGGACACTGCCCAGTCCTCAATGTCCGTGGGCCACAGGGCCACATCACATAGGCCAAGGCCCCACCTCACTCCTGCAACAACATGGAGAGAACACTGCAGGGGCATCACATCAAAAATACACAGGCACCTCAGGGGGACGGGGAATGGCGGGGCACCTCAGCCGGAAGATGGTACAACACTACTGGTCCTGGATGAGGCTACATGCCCTGTGCGATGTCCTAGGAGTGCAAGGCCACAATCTCTCAAGTAGATGGTTTGCCCACTGCTTGGTCCTGGGGAGTGCAAGCACAGTCTCGCTAGTGGGTGGTTTGCCCACTGCTTGGTCCTGGGGAGTGCAAGGTGACAGTCTCTCAAGTGGGTGGTTTGCCCACTGCTTGGTCCTGGGGAGTGCAAGGCCACAGTCTCTCAAGTGGGTGGTTTGCCCATTGCATGGTCCTGGAGAGTGCAAGGCCACAGTCTCTATAGTGGGTGGTTTTCCCACTGCTTGGTCCTGAGGAGTGCAAGGCCACAGTTTTTTAAGTGGGTGGTTTGCCCATTGCTTGGTCCTGGGGAGTGCAAGGCCACAGTCTCTCTAGTGGATGGCTTCTCCACTGGTTCTGGAGGGGGCCTTGTGCCCAGTGTGCTTCATCCTGTGAAGGATGGGGTGAGTGGATGGCTTCTTCCACTGGTTCTGGAGGGGGCCTTGTGCCCAGTGTGCTTCATTCTGGGAAGGATGGGGTGAGTGGATGGCTTCTTCCACTGGTTCTGGAGGGGGGCTTGTGCCCATTGTGCTTCATCATGGGAAGAATAGGGTGAGTGGATGGCATCTCTACTGGTTCTGGAGGGGGCCTTGTGCCCAGTGTGCTTCATCCTGGGAAAGATAGGGTGAGTGGATGGCTTCTTGCACCGGTTCTGGAGGGGGCACTGTGCCCTGTGATGCAGATCTTGGGGAGTGCAAGGTCACAGTCTCTCACCTGAGTGTCAGACCCACATGCTTTGCAGGGGCCAGGACACACAACAGCCCATGGAGGCAGGACTACACACTGTTTGCCGGCGGTGACGGCTGCTCAGTGGTGGCAGTGGCGGTGCTGGTGTTGGTGCTGGCAGTGGTGGGGGAGGCCCCAGCCCATCCCCTGCAGCCTCGGATGGCTGCCCGCTGGGGCTGCTGCTGCTGGCAGTGGTGCTGGTGGTGGTGCTGGTGGTGGTGCTGGTGGCAGTGCTGGAAGTGGCGGGGGAGGCTCCAGCCCATCCCCTGCAGCTTTGGACGGCTGCCCACTGGGGCTGCTGCTGCTGGCAGTGGTGCTGGTAGCAGTGCTGACAGTGGTGGGGGGAGGCTCCAGCTCTTTCCCTGCAGCCTCAGACAGCTGAACCACCATGGTGGGGGCTCTGAATGAGTCCAAGCACCAGGCCTCCTGTCCTTCCTGCCTGCTGGCGCAGGCCCCTTGCCCTTCCTGTCAGCAGCCGGGGATTACTGCTTGCCCTTTCCTCCTGCAGCTGGAGGTGCCTCCTTGCCTTCCCTAGATGCTGCTGGTGGTGCCTCCTTGCCCTTTCCTCCTGCAGCTGGTGGTGCCTCCTTGCCCTTTCCTCCTGCAGCTGGTGGTGCCTCCTTGCCCTTCCTTGATGCACATGGGGCAGGCACCCTGTCGGTGTTACTGCATGGTGCCCGGGAACCTCTCCTATCTGCAGTAGCTGTGGCCGTGGACTGGGTGGCTGAGGTGCTCACCTGGGTTCTGAGCACCCTGGCCAGACGAGAAGGACGGTGGGGAGTGGGGTGTGGAAGAGAAGAGGTCAACGGTGGAGAGGAAATGCTTCTTAGAGACATTGGGGCAGGAAGAGGGTGAAGGTTTGGGAGTGGAGGAAGAGGAAGTGGCTGTAGGAGGTGTCTGTCTGCTGTGTTTGGGTTCAGGTGCTGTTGTGAGGTGGATGGCTGTTGGGTGTCTGAGTGCTTGCATTTGTGTACTTTGGGAGGAGGGGGCACAGACACAGTGGGAGAGGACACAGGGGACGTGTGCATGGATGTGGGGGTGGAGTCTGCCAGTGAGTGGCGTGTAGTGATAGGCGTGATGGTGGTAGTGGATGAAGATGTAGTGCATGCAGGTGTGAGTGTAGATGCTACTGGGAGGGAGGTGGACGACGAGGAGGAGGGAGGACAGTGGAGGCAGTGGATGTTTGTATGTCTGAATCTGGATGGTGTTTGCTTGAGTGCCTGTGGGATGATGAGTGGTGCTTGTGTTTGCCTGAACCACTCCTGTGTGTTGTCCTGGGTGCATGCTGATCTGCCTCTGTGCTTGGGATAGGTTGGGGTTGAGGGTAATGGGATTGGGCAGAGGAAGTGGGAGGGGGGAGGCTAGAAACAGGGACAATGGCTGCCATCAGGGAGGAGGCCAGAGCCTGGAGTGACCTCTGTTGGGCCACCATGCCAGAGTGAATGCCCTCCATGAATTCATTTGTTTATTGCAAATGGGCTGCCAGCCCCTGGATGGCATTCACAATGGTTGACTGCCCAACAGATATGGATCGCAGGAGATCCATAGCCTCCTCATTCAGGGCAGCAGGGCTAACTTGGGCAGGGCCTGAGGTGCCTGGGGCGAAGGAGATGCCCACCCTCCTGGGTGAGCGGGCACGGGAAACACCCTGAGGGGCTGCTGGGAGGGCGGTGCTGGTACGGGGCTGGCGGCTGTACCTGTAGTTGGGGTGGGCACAGAGGTGTCGCCACACCAGGGAGCTTCCATCGGAGGAGGTATCACTGTCAGAACTGTCCCCTCCAGTCTCCGCCATGATGTTCTCCTCGCTCTTCGTCTCACTGGTGCCCTCACCGTTGGTGGATTTGGCTTCCTGGGCCCTGTGGGATGCAGCTCTCCCCATCGCCGGTACCTCTGCTCCTCCGCCAGATGATGCTAATGCACATAAGGACAGGGTGACAAAACAAAAAGGGGGGAGAGACAAATGATACCCTTGGTCAATGGCGGCACCAGCACCACCGTTGGTGTACACGACACACACACACACACAGGGAACAGCCCTACGCACTAGGCAATGCACTAACAGTCACAATGCTAGTCACCAGACCATGGACAGGGATACCTAACGGCAATTGCAGCATACCTGAGACCCACAGACACCTGCCCAGTAGTGGATGCCTACTAGCCTGGTTGAAGGAGGTGTACATCATACCCTGCCCAACATGGGCCCTACCCTGAAATGTCCGGCCTGGCCTAGGGGCATCCACAGGCTCACATCCCCCAACCGGATGCCACCCCACCACGAGCAAGTAGTATATTGGGGCACTGTACTCACCCCCTTGTGGCTGCTGTGATGCCCCCAAGTGCCCATCCAGCTCCAGATAGGCCACCGCCAGTATGTGGGAGATCATTGGGGTCAGGGTTTGACAGGCACCCCTTCCTCGTTGGGTGCCAACCCCAGCTGGGCCTCCACCATCTTCCATGCCCAGCAAATCAGGTCCTCCCACTGTTTGCCACAGTTGGTGCTCCGCGTGCCGTAGAACCCCAGGGTCCGCACGTCCTTGGCGATGGCACGCCATATGCCCTTTTTTTGATGGGTGCTGACCTGCAGAGAAATACACATCAGTCAGACCGTCCTGCCTGTTATACTCATGGCCCACCATAGCCCTCACATCCCCTTACTCACAGACACTGCACACCATACATGCAGCACACATCACTGGGCCCTTCCACCTACTCCCCCCCTGCACGAGGCCCTCACACACAGCACTCCATGCAGTCATGCCCTATGCATCGTGCTCACAGTGTATTCACCTGTTGGTGTGGAGGCACAAACAGCATTTGGTACTGGGGTAGGACCCAATCCACCAGTCTCCCCAACTCCACAGCAGTGAAGGCAGGGGCACTTTCCCCAGTGACACGAGCCATGGTTGGTTCCAGACACAGGTCACAGCAGCACTTGCAGTGTAGGTCCTCTCCTGTTGAAGGTCAGGTATCAAGTAAGTGAACAGATAGAAAATGGCGGTCACGTCTGTGGCAGTGCGTACCGTCACCGCCGGCGTACATTACCATTGGCCACTGTAACCCATAGGGCCCAATGGGATCCAATGAGGAGTTGCATGGTGGTTCTCGACCACCTCCCTCAACGGCGCACAACGTCAGCGGAATTACCTGATTTCCACCTGTCCCTCCATACAGGACAGGCGGACACCCTTTCAGGGGGGTGCAGGCCATGGCACCTAACTGTGTCACAGTACAATAGGCACTATTTGGGCCTATTCAACAATATACTATTACATTCACAACATGCAATGCAGTGTAGTGTTTGGAAATATGGAATACTGACCAGCTGCTCACTGTTTGCCCCCTAGATTGCAACCACTGCGGATGAATAGGAGATGGAGACATCCAACCTTGTACAGGCCTCTGGTGGACTTGGCAACAATGGAGGACAGGCACATTATCCTCACCTTAGACTGGACAGTGCCACATTCACAGAGCTGTGTGCCCAATTGGAACCTGACCTGATATCTGCTATCCGTCAGCCCACTGGGATCCCCCCTCTGGTGCAAGTCCCGTCAGTCCTCCATTTTCTGGCTACTGGCTCCTTCCAAGTGACAGTGGGCTTGGCAGCAGGAATGTCTCAGCCAATGTTCTCAATAGTGCTGACCAGAGTGTTGTCTGCCCTGATTAAACACATGCGCAGCTACAACATTTCCCCCCAGGTGGAAGATTTGGCCACAGTGAAAGCAGATTTCTATTCAATGGGACATATCTCCAACATTATTGGGGCAATAGATGGTACACATATTGCATTTGTCCCCCCCCCCACGAAGAAATGAACAGGTGTTCAAAAAGAGCTTTTACTCCATGAATGTGCTGATAGTGTGCCTGGCGGACCAGTACATCTCCCATGTCAATGCAAAGTATCCAGGGTCTGTGCATGATGCCTTTATCCTGAGGAATAGCAGCATCCCATATGTGATGGCTCAACTCTAGAGGCACCGGGTGTGGCTAATAGATGAGCCCTGTTTCCCACCTAGTAGGTGTTGGTGTATGGGTATGGTGTGGGCCCTAAGGGTTAGTGTGTGTCTAACAGTTGTCCCTCGATATTTGCAGGTGACTCTGGTTACCCCAACCTCTCATGGTTACTGACCCCTGTGAGGAATCCCAGGGCCAGGGCAGAGGAACGTTACAATGAGGCACATGGGTGTACAAGAACAATAATAGAGAGGACATTCGGCCTCCTGAAGGCCAGGTTTCATTGCCTCCATCTAACAGGTGGATCCCTGTACTGCTCACCCAAGAAGGTGTGCCAGATCATCGTGGCATGCTGTATGTTGTACAACCTTGCCTTACGTCACCAGGTATCTTTTCTGCAGGAGGATGAGGCTGGAGATGGGTGTGTGGCAGCAGTGGACCCTGTTGACAGTGAAGATGAGGAGGCAGAGGATGAGGATGAGGACACCAGAAGTGAAATTATACGACAATACTTCCAATTACACACAGGTAAGACACTGTAATTTCACTTTACATTGACAGTGTTGTGTTTGCCATTGTCACTGGCTGATTTTCCCACTTCTTTGGCCACTTACTGAACCCTTTGGCATCTCTATTTTCAGATATTTGTGCCCCACTATCGCTCCTGGTGTGTTGACTACAGCCAAATACAGTTCATTCCTATGTATACATTACTGTGCAGTTGTATGGCAGTGTTTAAAGCCTGTTAAACGAATACATCGTTCAATCATTTGACAGACTCCATACTTGTATTTATGCAAATGTGTTTATTTAAGTGCTAATAAGTAGAGGTGAATGTGCAATGGGCTGGGGTGATGGTGGAGGAATGTCCAGGATAGAGTCCAGTCTATTTGTATCACAGGTGCATTGTCCAAGGAGGCATAGGAAGTGGAGCAACGGCAGTTCAAGGTGGACAGGGTGACAGAGTGGGACACAAGGGTGACAATCAGGAGAGTCTTATTTCCTGGCGGGGGTCTTGGCAATCGTCTCTGGCTTCTCCCTGGATTGCAGGGACCATTTGCAGGGTTGTTCTCCTTCTGCAGGGGGTGGGGTGCTGGTGGCCTATTGTTTCTGTGGCGGGGCCTCCTGTCCACTAGCAGCAGCGGAGGTGGAAGGCTGTTCATCTGTTTGGCTAGTGTCAGGGGCCCACTGGTGTGCCACTGCTCCCTCATGGTGTTGGCCATGTCTGCTAGCACCCCTGCACTGGTGACCAGGGTGGTGTTGATGTCCTTCAAGTATTCCCTGATCACCAGGTACTGTCCCTCCTGCAGCCACTGGGTCTCCTGCAACCTGTCCAGTTTCTGGCCCATCATCTCCTGGGAATGGTGGTATGCTCCCACGATGTTGATGAATGCCTCCTGGAGAGTCTGTTCCCTGGGCCTGTCCTCCCCCTGTCGCACAGCAGTCCTCCCAGCTTCCCTGTTGTCCTGTGCCTCTGTCCCCTGAACCGTGTGCCCACTGCCACTGACCCCAGGTCCCTGATCATCCTGTGTTTGTGGGGTGGTCTGGGGTCCCTGTAGTGGTGGACACACTGCTGATTGATGTGTCCTGGGGACAGAGGTATGGGCCCACTGGGTGGGTACTGTGCTGGTGTTTCCTGAGGGGGGAGGCTCTGTGGTGGTATGGGACTGTGCCTGGGTTACCGACTGTCCACAGATCCCTGACGGGACAGGTTGGTCATCCAGATCTAGGCATCCAGAGCTGCTGTCATCACTGTGGGCCTCTTCTGGGGGGGACTGGTTGTTGCTGGCACCTCCTCTCTGGTGACGTTGGGTGGGGGACCTGTAGGGATGTAAATGCAGTGTTATTGTTTCTGTGTGTGTCATCTTGGGCATGGGTGTATTGCCCTCTATGGTTGTTATTGCCTTGTCAGCTTTGCCTTGTGTGAGTAGTTATTTTGTGGGCTAGGTGATTCTCTCTAGTGTGCATGCTTTAGTGATGGGTGTCCATGCAGGTCTGTGATGGGGGTCCGTGCATTGGTGTTACATGCAGGGCTTGGTATTGGGAGAGGTCGGTTGTGATGGTGTGTTGTGTGTGAGGTGGTGGAGTGATGGGAGTGAGGGAAAGGGTGGGGAGTTTTGATGGCATGCAGGTAGGGGGGGTGATAGTAATAGAGACTTGACTTACCAGAGTCCAGTCCTCCTCCTACTCCTGCCAAGCACTCAGGATGCATGATTGCTAGGACTTGCTCCTCTCATGTTGCTAGTTATGGGGGAGGAGGTGGGGGTCCACCAGCTATTTAGTGTCTTCCTGCTGTGGAACGCATCTTCCCCTGTAGGCCGTTCCACCTCTTCCAGATGTCATCCCTTGTTCTGAAATGTTGTTCCACGGCGTTGACCCTGTCCACAATTCTCCATCATAGCTCCATCTTCCTAGCAATGGATGTCTGCTGCACCTGTGATCCGAATAGCTGTGGCTCTACCCGGAGGATTTCCCCCACCATGACCCTTAGCTCCTCCTCTGAGATCCTGGGGTGTCGTTGTGGTGCCATGGTTGTGGTGTGAGTGATGTGGGTGAGGGTGTGTGGGGTGATGTTTTGGGGTGTGTGATGTTACATGCATTGATGGTGTAAAGGTGATGGTTGTGTGTGGCTGTGGGCTTGTCTGAGATCTCGCTATCACTCTTGTGACAATTGTTTGTATTCGTAAAGGGTTGTGGGTAATGTGAGTGTGTGTTTTATAGTGGGGTGGGTGTGTGGGTGTGGTGTGTGTATGTGTGTCAGGTGTGTGTTATTCAAATTGTCCAATGTGGTGTTGCTTTGTTAGGTTGTGGGTATTTTGAGTGCGGTCATAATGCTGTGGGCGTAGTTCTGTTGGTGTAACGGGGTGGGTTTTGCTACTGCCAGTTTATCACTGACCTTTGGACTGGCGGACTTGTGTTTGTGGCTGTATAGTGATGGATTGCTATGTGTGGGTCATAATATTGGTGGCGGTAATCCGCTACGGCGGCGGTATGTTGGCGGCAGTCAGCATGGCGGTAAGCGGTACTTACTGCCAATGTCATAATGAAGGCCCATGTTTCTTAAAAAGTATATATTTGTTATGGTGCCGTCTAGGGGCTGTTTTGAGCATTACATTCTAACATTCTAATATTTCTGCTAAAGGTTTATATGATAATTGTGTATGATTTAATAATCTCTCCTTGTTACAATTATGACCATGATTCAGGCCAACTTAATATCCTTATTACACTATGACTGTTTGAACACTCTTGATATGTTTGAGTGACCCTTCTAGTTTATTTCTCCTCTGTGGCTGTCTTGTGTCTTTTTCTGGGGAATTGTTTTAGCCAGCAAGCAAGCAACTCTGGTGGTGGGGTGGTGAAAGTGGCATTCTATTGGAATTAGCATGGCAGATTTAAATTAGGATGCTAAATGGCAACATGAAGAAGGTAAATGGAAGAACTTTAGTTATATGCAGGGCCACTGGAATTATGTGGCAGGAAAATACCAAATTATGAGGCAGGGTTGACCAATTCATGTGGCAAGAAATGTCCAGTTATCAATCTCAGATTCTTAGGAATAAGAACAGACCTGGATCACCTGGTATGCTTGGCCACCCAACAACTCCAACGATTCCTTAGCAAACATGGTCTCGTCTCCATTCAGCATTCTCAAAAAGAAAGCTCCTCTGCACAATCGTTCCCAAAAACTGTCCAGGGCAAGACCACCTTAGACTATATCTTCGCTACTGGGTAAGCTATCAATCATCTTGCATCTTTTGAAATCATACAACTAAATGCCAGTGACCACCTTCCACTCAAAGTAAGCTTTGAGACGCACCTAAGGCACTTGGCAACACATAAATCAATAGGAACCTACCAGGGGGGAGAAGAATTACAAATAATCAGAGAAATAAAATGGGGATCTAAGGCGTCTCAAGCATATAACTCCTGGTTAAATTTCAGTGACCCGATTCTGCTGTCGCTGACGAGCCAAACACTTTGAACCAAATGGTCAGACATTACCAACAGTCTGCTACAACAAGCAGGATCCACTAACACCTCCCAACGGCGTCTCACAATAGTCCTTCCCCATCAGTCCATAAGGGAAAGTAAGCTGAATCTTGGCAAACTGAGAAGGCTACATGCCAAAACAACGGACCCTTCAATAAAAAAAGAGCTAGCATTAAAAATACGAATATACACTAAATGACATAAGCAGCTGATCTGGTCCTCAAAATGCCAACAAGTGGAAAAGGAGTCTGCTCATATCATTCAATCATTTAAGCTTTATTTGGGCAGCAAGTACCATAAAAGCAGTGCAAGTACACACATAGGATCACAATTCACAATACAACATATAAAATTTAGATAAAATACTTTAAAAGTTTTTATGTTGCCAAGGCCCAGGGCATGCTCATATCTTTTCTCTGTTAAGGAAACATAACCATGTTGACCTATGGAAATACATTAAAAACAAGATGGGCCACAGCGAACAATGAACCAATGTGATAAACAAAGCTACGTGTATAAAAAACGTAAACAAAATTACTCAATTGACACACTCTCCCCGGAACAACTAAAGGAAGAACTGGATATTCATGAACTCCAACCAGCCATGGTCCTTGCTCCCTCTTCAGATGAAATTTCCACCATCCTGCATAGAATGTGGTCATCTGAGGCCCCTCGTCTAAATGGAATCCCCACACACATCTTCAAAAGAGACCCAAAGTTGTGGTCACCAATTCTCTCAGAACTGTACTGCTCCTGTCTTGATTCTCAGGAAGTACCATCAAATTGAAGGGGTTCCATAGTACACCCAATTTATAAAAAGGGGGACAGGCAAGATTTAGCTAATTATCACCTCATCACACTTTTGGATATTGAAGAAAAAGGTTTCGCCTCAGTCCTTTTGGAAGAACTACAAAGCTGGGCAGAGACGAAGGAGATAGTGCCACTAAGTCAAACTAGCTTCAGGGTGAATTCCGCAACCACGGACAACATTGTAGCCCTTTCTTTTTTAGCTCATGAGGCTGCTGTTAAAAAGTAACCGCCACTTTTCACTTGCTTTGTGGATTATTCTGCAGCATTTGATGCGGTGGACAGGAATTTATTATGGAGTAAGCTAAGCAAAATTGGGATATCCCAAATAAGCTTCTAAGGGCAATAACTCTACTGTACAAATCAACCTGGGTCAGGGTCAATTTGTCAAACTCCTCTGTCAGCAAGGAGATTCCCACTACCAATGTTTTAAAACAAGGATGCGTACTAGCACCGCTATTATTCAATTTCTACACAGTAGATATGTTGCAGGTACTAAGACAAGCAAACCTGATTCCACAAAAAATCGGATATCTAAAAGTCACCCTGCTGCAATATGCGGATGACATGGTTCTGCTGAACCACTCCAAAGTTGGCCTACAAAAAGCACTAAAAGCCTTGAGCAGCTATAATATGGTAAACAAAGTGAAGGCAAATGCTACCAAAACTTACGTCATATTTTGCGGGTCATCGAAACATATGCATTCTCGCTGAAAGCTGCGGCCACTTACCATCAGCAACACAGATATATAGAACTATCTGGGTGTCCGTCTATCATCCAAGGGTATTCCCAAAGACCACCTTCATCATCTGAAGGCAAAGGCTGACTACATATGCCAGTTAAATACCCTAGTAGAAAGCCCTTAAGCAAGAATAATTCTCCTAATTCTTAAAGCCACTTTCCTTCCGGCATTGAACTACGGTGCGGATGCCTTTCCCGGCCAATCCACCGCATGATAGAAAAGCTCCAGGTCAAAATCTATAAAAGAGTATTCAAGCTACCACAATATCTAAGGAGCCATCTGATCAGGCTGGAATTTGGGCTGGAAAGACAGCACTGGGCCTCAATGGGGGTCATCCTGAAATACTATCACAGGATAGTTATGGCCCCTCCCAATACCTTGAAATCAGTTCTTTGTCACATCTTTGAATCAAAAATGAACCCCTGGTCTCAATACCTAAATGTAGCTTTAAACAAACTCCAAATCCACCAAACAGAACTGATTAGATTGGCACAGTCACGTATCTCAATCACATCCGTGCTGAGAAGACAGACAAAAACCCTTACCCGGGCATGTGACTTGGAAAAACTGAGCAATATTCTTGTGCAAGAAGCGCTGGCAGCCTGTCATACAAACACCTCACAGCATTTAGCATTACAGCCATACTTTACCTGCACCATTAGGAAAGCCTGCGTGACACAAATTGCTTCCGCAAGACTGCTTGGCCTGAGGACAAAGGAGCTAGACCCAAAATGGAACTCCCTCAATAACATAAAGGGTTGTAAGCTGTGCAAATACAAATTTGAAACTTTCACTCATCTATTGTGCTGCTGCCCAGCACTGATGAATGCATGACGCACTTCATTAAAACCTCTTTTTCTTCGCCACAGCATAAGAACATGCATGGAGGCCAGATCATTGATTTTCACCACGAAAGTACCAGCCGATCAAGCCAAATTTGGGAAGTTTATCACGCACCTCCAAGCAAAACTGACTGACCACTCAATGCACATTTAGACTTGCTTTTAGCTACAGATGACTTCTTAAAATTGATAATAATACTGTGATAATAAAACATTTTCTTAAGCTCGAACACATATAAATAGGTTTGAATCTTAAACTTTTATCAGCCTATCCTTCGTTAATGGCAACGGCAGGCATTCAGATATTTTACCTTTCGCAATAGGACACTTTTATGCACCTTTATCTGGATGATTTCCTTCTGGGTTGTACTTTATATATATTTATCTTTTGATTTCATTTTTGCATTTATTTTCATGTATTTTTGCAAAGATTTTAAGAAATCACGCAATAAAGGATGATGATGATTAATTTACAATGCCAATAGCTCTAACTCTAGCAAATGCGAAGCCTATTGCATTGTAAACGCTTATTTCTGACTTCTATATGGTCTCAGTTTGTTCCTGTTCTCACTCCTCTCTTTTGACTGCATTGTTCTCCTTGTGCACTGTAGACTGCGTGTATGCTGCTATTGAAGTTGTGTTAGATGTTCAATTGTCGCGTGTTAAGAGAGAAGTGCCTGGAAGGGTTGCAGCGGATGTTAAATGTGCAGGCCCTTCATGGTCTTGTCTGTTTGCTACTTATAAGGATTGTTTATTGGCACTTGGTGAAGTTTGCCATTAGCCTGGCAGGAAGCTCATGTTATGGACCGCATCAGTGGTTGTGAGGCGGTTTTGTGTGTTTGGGATAGAAGTCAGGAAATCTGGCACACACTGACCTTAGGATGTGGCCCCCTGTGACTCACTGTAGCAGGGGTGCTCAGCGGGCACTATCTGTCCCCATTTGTGTACCACTTTCTGCATCTAGGGGTTTCATTCGTTTTTTTTTGGGTGTGTTGGGGAGGGTGATTTACAGCTGTGTTATTTGTTGGGGGCACAGCATGGGTGGGGGTCATTGAGTTTTATACAACTACTTACTCAGTACTGGTGAGTGTTAATGGCTCTAAGAGGCTGGCAGGGTTCTTGGCTTTCCTATTGACAGATGCGTCCATAGTTGACTGAGCAGTGAAGGTTGAAGCAGATACTGGACACCCGTTACAACTGAGTTTTCCTACATGGAACGTGAGGGGGTTGAACGATTACAAGAAAATTTGTAAAGTGATATTGTACCTGCAGCAACATAAAATTCAAGTAGCCATTTTGCAGGAGACGCACCTGGTCCTGGGCAGTGGACTGCTCACACACAGACGCACGTGGGGTACTTGCTATGCAGTGGGTTCTACTGCACATGCCCATGGCCTATTGATATGGGTTAGGTGTGACTCTGGTATCAAACAGGATGTTTCCACTGACCCAGAGGGGAGTTTCATAATGGTGTGCTGTCACAAAGTTAATTTCACCATGTTAGTGGTGGGGGTATATGGCCCCAGTTATGATGATCTGAAGTTTTATTATGCCATGCATGCCAGGCTCGCACAATGTGGAGACTTGCTTCAGATTTGGGGCAGTGATTTCAATTGTTTCTTATCTCAAGATTTGGAATGCTCCTGGGGGCTGCCCCAACGGCCGTTGGATGCAGCATGTGCTATCACTGTCAGAGCCGACCAATGCGGTTTGTTAGAGATCTGGCACTATCATTCCCCCATGGGCAAAGGATGCACTCACTACTCCACTGTCCATGGCATACACATGTTCAATGATTATTGGCTTCTGGCTTGCAACCTGGTGACTCCTGTCAGGCGTTGCAAACATCTACCGCAAACGTACTCTATTATTCTGCATCCTGCTTGTTCTGAAACTGGATGCCATACGGCCATCAGCATTTTCATGGTGGTTGCTGCAGTATTCTTTAGTGGACTCTGTGATGTGCGAGAATCTTGCCCAGGCTGGGTCGCTTTGGGGTGCGAGATGTCTTCCTGAAGCTGGAACAGGTTTTGTACACTGAGCCGACCACGCATGTCTGCGTCAGTGGTATAGCATACAAACCCATAACCACCATCGGGCAAAACGGTGCACAAACCACAGCACTCTAAATGGGGGTAAAAGGCTGCTTTAATGGAACAGGTCTAGAAAGGAATATAACCTTGGCGTTTGCCTTACAAAACTATAAAGCCTCACTAATATAAAAGATTCCTAAAACCAACCCCACCCTCTACAAAAAAAAAACGTACCCCTCATCAATAACCTCTTTCCATGCCCACCCTGACCCAACCAATCCAGTACCCATCTGCCCAGCTGTCCACCTTCTGTAATTCCCCTTGCCTTTTCCTCCCTTTGTTCCTTGTCCAAATTCCCTGACGTCTCATCTTGTGCATCCATACCCTTCCCCCCCAAAAGCATGTCCGTAAAGACCCCGCCACACAGGAAGACCCACCAGGCGTTTTCCTGCCCCATCTAAACTAACTGCAGGAACCCCGATCCCACAAATTCTCCCCCAACAACTCCGATATCTTCATTCTTAACTCCAATAAATAATGCTCATTATCTAAAAATGATAGATGCACTCCATCCTTGCGAAAAAGAGCTACATCCCCATGAACAATCTCACCATGTTGCAGAACTGAAAAACCCTCAATATGACAGAAACTACGCATTTCCCTATTCACCTTCCTACGCTGCTTCTCTATTCCCTTAAAGGAATTCGCTCCCCTCCAAACTCTCCTAGGAACCAACTCAGTCCAAACAATATGTGTACCAGCCCATCTCTTCCTGATCCTCAACAAATCTAACTTCATTACCTTCAAAAGTCCAA
The DNA here is from genome assembly GCF_031143425.1 of Pleurodeles waltl. Classification (NCBI taxonomy): domain Eukaryota; kingdom Metazoa; phylum Chordata; class Amphibia; order Caudata; family Salamandridae; genus Pleurodeles; species Pleurodeles waltl. Next base: position 344,474,298 of record NC_090437.1, on the reverse strand, counting down.
TCCGTGACAACGCCACTAAATATTTCTCGCCTAAATGAATCACCAATAAATCTGGACAAATCCCTTGAGCCAATCTTTTGGAAAGAAAATTTAACAATTCCCCCCACCTCATACACTTTTACCCAACCAGTAAACTTTAATCCTAGCACCATCCAAACCCAATTGCCTTCCAAAATGATGTGACCCCGCCTGCTTCTCAGCCCAAAGCACGAAGGAATGCCCAACAATACAAACGGAACAAAAATTCCTTTCCAGCCACACAACCAGTAAAAGGCAGAAAAACAGAAACATTACCTACAAAGAAATTGACATAAGGAAATTCAACAGACCTCAAATCTGATGAGTTCGAACATAACGTTTAAAACATTGGGACCGCCAATGCCCCAACTCCATAATCTCTCTATCGGAATGCCCAAATTGTCTAGCTTCAGTGGCCGCTCCAATCCGAAAAGAATGGGTACCATAATATGAAAGATCCAACCCCAGCTTTTTAATCGCCATTTTTAAGACTGCAAGAAGCTGAAAAGACTTCAACCTGGAACCATCCTGATGAATGAATACAAAAATGGAATCTTCTGGCAAAAATTTAGTAAAAGACAACCAACAATAGACAGGACCATCTCGAAACTCACCCTCCCGCAACACTACCTCCCGACCCCTACCTAACTGATCAGCTTTTGATGCCCGTAACCACAAGTATATCAGACCGTTACTAACCCTAACATCTGAACATAGAATACCATCCTTACCTCTCAACCCCAACAATTCTGAAACTCGAAAAGCCCCATGAAAAAGTCATGACATGCATAAAGATATGAGAATCACCTCCCAAGGAGAAAAACAAATGTGTTGCAAAACACCAATCAATTCCTTCGACAAATGTGATGTAATTGGGCGCCTCCGATCCCGCCTGACACCCCCTCTTCTAGTCCAACCAGCAATAATCCGCCTACAAATTTCACCTTCCATAGGATCATAACCCCAAAAATATTTACCATAAAAGGAAATGCCTGACAACTTACCAGATATACTTACCGCCGATAGACCCAATTCAATCGGTTGCATGATAAAGCGAACTGCATCCTCCCGCCTTTGAACACACCCCAAAACCCCTCTGCCCTTCTTACTGCCCCTGATTTAATGAAATCAGACCAAGCCTGCTCATAACTTTTCCTTGTCGACGGAGCTATAGACTGCTGAATCAGCTCCAACATCCTTAAATTCCCAAATCCCACAATGCCTGAGGCACTGGTGTCTTCCGTGCATCTGCTCCCGGTGCAAGCTCACGGAATCTCCGCCACTGCGAACGAGATAGCGCATCAGCAATGTCGTTATTAATTCCAGGAACATACTTAGCCTTGAAAATAATATTAAACTTCAAACAGTTCAACAGGAATAACCTCAACAGACGCACCACTTTCTCATCCTTTGCTTTTTGCAAATTAACAAGATTCACTACAGTCTGGTTATCAACATTAAAAACCACATTCTTGTTGGCTAACGTGTGACCCCAAATTGACAGTGCCACAACTAAAGAACTCCAAAAATGCAATAATATGCCTGGCCGCCCTCCAAACCTTTGGCCAACTCTCTGCAGCCCAATGACCGTCCCAAAAAACACCAAAACCAAGTGCACCTGAAACATCTAAAAAAAATTGCACTTGCCAAAACCAATCCTCATCCTCCACCTACATCGTCACACCATTGAAATCCTGAAGAAAAGTAATCCACATCCTTAAGTAAGCCAGAACACTGGACTTCAGTCGGATATGATGAAGAGCCAAAACCGCACCTCTGACTGAAAACCCCAACTTCCTACAAAAAGCCCTTCCAACTCTTACCACCTTACATGCAAAGTTTAAATGCCCAAGTAACCGTTGAACTTGCCTCAACTCCAACTTAGGTTTCTGCACAGCCTCTTCCAGCAACTCAATCAACAGCTGAACCTTGTCACTACATAAACAAACCTCCATTTTTTGTGAATCCAACTCAATTCCCAAGAGATTTAAACATGTTTTGGGCCCTTCGGTTTTTTCTGGAGCTAAGGGAACTCCCATGTCCTTCATAGCCTTCTGAAAGTCCAACAAAGCTGACATACAGTCACCCGACCCAGCAGCCCCCCCAAGAAAAAATCATCCAAGTAGTGTGTTACAAACTTATAACCTGTCTGTGACTGAAAAGACCATTGTAAAATGGAACTAAACAGTTCAAACAACAAACATGAAACCGAGCACCCCATTGGCAACATCCTGTCCACAAAAATAGCCCCATCAAACTGCATGCCCAGCAAAGAAAAATTGTCAGGGTGCACCAGAAGGAGCCAAAAAGCCGACTGAATGTCTGATTTTGCCATTACCGCCCCAACTCCACAACGCATCGCCAATGTGATAGCTTCATCAACCAAGACATAATGCACAATGGAATCCTCCGGAGCAATAAAATCATTAACAGATGCCCCCGCCGGCCAAGATAAATGATGTATCAACCGGAACACACCCAGTTGCTTCTTAGGCACCACTCCCAGGAGGGAAATCGTCAAGTTTTCCAAATGCCAATGATAAAATGGGCCAACAATTCTTCCCATTTCAAGCTCCTTATGCAACTTGGCCCTCACCACCTCCAGCTGATCTAATGCCAACTTCAAATTGTTTGCCTATCTCTGCACTCGTGGTCCCTGATAACAAAGCCTAAAACCTTCAGAAAATCCCCAAAACAAAACTTATGCTTCAGATGCCTCAGGATAGAATTGTAACCAATACTGCATAACCTCAAACTTAATAGGTGTAGGGCCCTTTTCCTGCCACCAGCTGCATATGGCCCCTACCCCTGTCACTGCCTCTCCCAAACGGGCCTTGTCCTCCCCAGTGCATGCCTCCAAAACATTGAAACACTGGATGTCTGCCCCTGCAGTTGGAACAATCATGTCTGAATTTGCACTGCTATCGTGTACACATACCGCAATTGAACGACCAGCATGCTCCGTTTTGCGGCAGTTGACCCCTTGCTGCAACCCCCACCCCATAATGGGTGGGATGACCCTGAAAGGGCTTATACTGCAAAGGCAAACCACTAGCAGCATGCATAACCGGCGCATTCCTCCCCGTGCGCAACCACTGCATCCATAACTCGTTATCTATTCCTCCCACTCTTTCTCAGGATACACTGCCATCTGAGCCCGAAACTCTTCATCATTCCTGAACCAACCGAAACCGCCGTAGTCCATCTGTGCCCTCCATACAATATCCATATACTTAAACAAAGCAACACAACGCTCTGGAAAACGCTCACAGTAAACACTTGCATGTATATATAAAAAAGGCTGAGGTCCAATTCTTAATTGTAGTGGGTACCTTGGGCCTATGCGCTAATTCCCACTCCTCTTCCTTTGATCCTTCCTTAGCCTGGACCTCCCTATGCAATAACTTAAAAACATCAATAAATTCTCCTCTACAAATTTTTTCCTTTAGAGATTGAGGGAGATGCGCCCCCAAAGGCATCAACACCCCCATATAAGGATGTTTCTTATTCTTAATACTTTCCCCCGCACCCTCACTATTCATTCTAGACTCTTGCATTACCTTTTTTCCCGCATGACTCGAATCCAGCTTACCTGAGACCGTGTCCATGACACTTACCTCCGACATTGAATCTGTATTCAACAAAACATCAACCCCAGACCCGGCCTGAATCAACATTTCTTTTACCACCTTACCAACCAAACCTACCCCCCCAGAGTGTGACACCCCCCCAAAACAATATACTGCCCCCTTTCCTCACCTTGAGGTAAGTTTCCCGCAGATAGGTCAATCCGACTCCGTCCACTGTGACGATCGCCCCAGACCGCCGCCCTTGATGATGCCTGCAAAACATCAAAACTCCTTCCCTTGTTAGATTCTTGCACACAAGCACCCCTTGGTACATTATGCTGTAAAGGCGCTGCCACCTCAAAACCGTTCCCTTCATCATAATCCAGAAAGTCTCCTTCCCTGGTGACACTGCAATCCAAACCACCAGCGCCCCAGCTGGTAGAAGGCTCTCCTTGGACGAAAGGCTGCATATTCTGTGTCACAGGCAAATTTGACTCCCTCGAAGACAGGTGATCCGCTCCGGGTCTCACCCTCTCTTCTTTTCGGTGTCCAGAGGGTGTACCAACCCTCACTGATGATTCCTGATTACCAACAGGCCGCCCATAACCTGCGGGTACCACCTGCTCCTTATGCCCGCCCAATGCATAAAAGCCACCACAGCCAGGTCCCTGAACTAATGCAGCCGGCTACCAAAAATCCACCCTCACCTGTGCCCTACCAGCCTTACCACTAGCATCAGCCTCTCCATATAACACACCTCTCATACTCATGCCACTGTTGTCTGACACTTCCACATGCAGCCCTGACTGATGAATAGTCTGATTTCTCACATCCCATTCCTGAACTTTATGCAGCATTGGGCTAAACAATCTAGGCACCAATTGCAGCCTTCCCCCCTCTTGCCCAAGAACAGGGGCATTAACAACATTCACACCTGAGATCACACTACCTTCTCCTAAAATATCTACCTCCTCACTACCTGACAACTCAATGACATCTTGTTGCTGCACTGTAATGGGAGCAGCCATCTTGAAGGCTGCTCCCAACTTCCTTTCCTCTAAAGCTCTCTCCCCTCGCTACTTTCGGAGGGGAGTGGAGCTTGTTTTTTCCTTCCAACGAAGCCTCGCGTCACAATGCGCCCATGCGCATCAACCGAAAAAGCCCCCAAGCGGCCAGCATTCGCCACCGCACCACTTGGAGAGAAACCTCGCCCTGTAGCAGAAACGCGATGCCGGATCGACGCGCCAGATTGGCTCGCAAACTCTGTACCGCCTTGCCCCCCAGCTGCTATCTGCGAAGGTAAGCTATTTTCTTGATCGTCACCTAGAGCTACCATAACCTCAGGTGACGCAGCAATTTTTCTCCCTGACACACTCTTTTGCCTACATTTTTTAGACTTGCGAGTTGGTGATTCGCAAGCCATAACCGCTGAAGCCACACCCTCAGAAGAGGCTCTCTTGGGTTTCTTCAGACCCACCCACGCCTGCTGAAGCACGCCCTCTTGGAGGAGGTCCTCCCTACCCTCCTCCTCAAGCATTTTCAAGGCCTGCAAAACTTTACCTGAAGTATCCATATTAAAAAAAAAAAAAGCCACTGCAAACCGACTAATTATCGCCCTCAAAACTTTCAAAAACCTATCTAAGGTGTACCGCACAAACCAAAACAACGACTATCCTGGGTGTGGCAAAAATGACCAAAGAGGCCACCCACACCCTGCCCCACCGATATAAGTCCTTCCCTTAAACCCACCCTTCGGCCTAAACTAGCCAATCATAGCCCGGCGTGGTGGGTTCTACCACCGACGCCCGATCTGCCCAGGGGGAGACCGGGCATGCCCTCACTCCCCCCAAGCCCCCATGAGAGGCACCCATCAGCGTTGTCCCTTGTCTCCTCTTCCGTATGTGTTACTGGTGGAACCCTTGGCTTGTGTACTACATAAATACCATGCACATCCGTGTATACGTTTTCCGCATTAACTTGATAATGTCAGCCTATGCGGATGACACGCTTTATATGTTCAAGATCTAGAGCACAATCCCTCTCCTGTCATCAGAGTAATTGTTCTCTTTGGTAGGCACTCTGGATTGCGAATTAACTGGTACTAGTTTTCCCCCTAACTGCGTCCACAACCCCAGTACCGATGGAGTATGCCTTGCAGTGAAAAACAGAGGCAGTGCGATACTTGGGCATACAGGTGAACACGGCCTTAGAGATGGTGATGCATTAGAATTTCAGGGAAACGGTCCAGCGCCTTACAGAGGTAATTGACAAATGTATCCATCTGCCTTTCTCTCTCTGCGGTCAGACTACCATCATGAAATGGTAGTGTTGCCTCGCTTTCTGTTTCTGTTCAAGAATATGCCCATGCTTCTGCTCCGTGTTTTTCCAGACTCTGAGGGTCTTGATGGTGTGCTTTCATGGGTGGGCTAACAACTGCGGGTGCAATGGGATACACTCACTCTCCCTTATGCAGCAGGGAGTTGAATGTGCCAGATCCTGAATCCTACTATCATGCCATTCAATGCATGTTTGCTCACTTCTGGCTTCAATGACTGATGGATCCTCCCCTACCTGTGGTTGGAATGGGATGTTGCTTTCCCACTATGTTTGCTCCAATTTTTGTGCAGTAAGGCTATCTGATGATACCACAAGGTGGACCTTACTGGCGCCATACAATGCTTCTGGAAGAAACTGTCTGATCTGCAGAATGGGTCCCGGCTTTACTCCCATGACTACTATTGGAGTGGTGTATGTGGTTCCCCCTAGGGCAGGAGAGGTCCACAGCAAGCGCTCTGCAAGGGCTTGGACTGTGGAACATGGGCGACTTCTTTGAAGAGGGTACCCTTCGTCACTGGGCTCAGGTCAGTGCCCACTGTGATGCACCCACTATCCTAGCGCAGTTTCAGTACTATCTACCATGGTACACACTGCATGCTCTGAGGGGTGGGACAATGGCAGAACCCACAAAGTTAAACACTCTGACCTATTTACTACAAATGACAATGCCATGGCTCATGATCGCTAGGCTATACACATACTCACAAGAGGCCCATCGGCCTAGTGCCACTAAGGCTTGTATGGACTGGCAGGAGGATTTGGAGGTAGTAATTGGTGACAAGCAATGGGTTTAGTGCTGGTCGGTGGTCAGGTCCATTTCCATGAACGTCCGGCATCAGCGGATCCACTTCAAATACCTCAGCCGGGTGTATCACACCTCGGCTTATCTATTTTGCTATGGCCTACTTGAGGACTCCTGCTGTCCACGCTGCAGCACAGGGAGCATTAGCTCCACACATATGGCATGGTACTGCCCAGCCATAGAACACTTTTTGCATGCTGTGTTCCAGGCACAGCGAATGATCACAGGAGAGCTGATGCCATCCTCCCTTCTTTTAGCACCATTAGGCTAAGATAAGGAAGTGCCGAGGGCCTATAGATGGCTTGCTGCACTGGGGCTGTTAACAGTACAAAGTAAAATAGGCACATGTTGGATAAAAGGCCCCCTTCTCACATTGCATGGTTGGTGTACAAGCATGATGTACTGCAGCACGCAATCTGATGCTTCTCATGAACTCATGCTGCTTTGTAACCGCTCGAAGGACATTGGGGGGCTGTATCAGATACATTTCTTAAGACTAGGAATTGATGATGCTGAAGGAGAAGAATCGATTGGCAGGGTGTCGTCAGAGGTGCTGCTGCGTGCCTTCCTGTCTACCTTTCAAGGGTATGTCACACTAGCTGTGGTTGTGAGAGAGATGGTCCTTGCTCAGGCAGCTTTCACTCATTGCGCCACTGGCTGGTATGTCTTGACTGGCTTTCGTTCTCTGGCCCCTCTGTGTTAACTTATATTGACACTTGCATTCATGTAATGGGACAAGCCCTTTTAAATACTGTGGTGGTCATTACAACCCTGTCGGTCAGTGTTAAAGCGGCGGTAAGACTGCCAACAGGCCGGCTGTAAAAAATTTGGAATCACGACTGTGGCGGAAACCGCCAACAAAGACAGCCTCTTTAACACTCTGACTGCCACGGCGGTACAAACAAACAGCGCGGTGGTCACCGCCAGCAGACAGGCGGAAGACAATGTACCGCCCACAGTATCATGACAGGCCAATCCGCCACCTTTTCCGGGGCGGATTCACCGCGGATAAAAACATGGCGGAAAAAGGAATTTCAAAGGGAAAACGCTCACCTCTGCACACTCCACGAGGACATAATGGACCCGGAACTCCAAATCCTACCTGCGATAGTCTTCCTGCTCCTGTACCAGGAGCACGAACGCCGGCGGCGAAGAGCACGGTGAGTCCTGCACCTACGACATAGGGGAGGGGAGGGAAAAAACAGGGACACACACACGCAACACCCCTACCCCCACCCTCACCCACTACAACATACACACTAATACATATCTATACATCATAGTTACACCCCCCAATCCCCCTGGAAGAATGCAAAGGCCAAAGGAAATGATTGTAACCATTGTAATCTATCAAAATACAGTATTATAAAATATATATACACTATAAACAAATATATACACCAATAATACAAGTCCAGGTATTGCACCATTTATAGTCCGTGGACGACTGAGCCTAAAATACATGGGCGAGGCCCACACTCGATACCAGATCAAAACAGAGAGAACACTGCAGGGGCATCAGATAGAAATAGAACAGGCACCTCAGGGGGGAGGGAAGGGGGGGCACCTCAGCCGGATGAGTGCACAATGCCAGATCCACGAGTGGGCTCAATGCCCACTGTTCAATCCTGGGGAGTGCAAAGCCACAGTCTCTCAAGTCTCTGCAGTGGGTGGTTTGCCCACTGCCATATCCTGGGGAGTGAAAAGCCACAGTCTCTCAAGTCTAACAAGTGGGTTGTTTGCCCACTGCCATATCCTGGGGAGTGCAAAGCCACAGTCTCTCAAGTCTCTCCAGTGGGTGGTTTGCCCACTGCCATATCCTGGGGAGTGCAAAGCCACAGTCTCTCAAGTCTCTACAGTGGGCAGTTTGCCCACTGTTCCATCCTGGGGAGTGTAAAGCCACAGTCTCTCAAGTTGATAGCAGTCTCCACTGGTTCTGGAGGGGGACTGGTGCCCAGAGTGCTTCATCCTGTGAAGGACAGACGGAGTGGATGCATGTCTCCACTGGTTCTGGAGGGGGACTGGTGCCCAGAGTGCTTCATCCTGTGAAGGACAGACGGAGTGGATGCATGTCTCCACTGGTTCTGGAGGGGGACTGGTGCCCAGAGTGCATCACTCACCCCGTGACGGTCCCAGTTGCGTCAGTGCCCCTGCCACTCATGGGCTAGCGGTGCTTGGATTTGGCGGTGCCCTGTTCAGCGGTGCATGAGTTGGTGGTGCCCTGTTCAGTGGTGCTTGAGTTGGCAGTGCTCTGTTCAGCGGTGCTTTCCCTGTTCAGCGGTGCTTGCCCTGTTCAGCGGTGCTTGAGTTGGCGGTGCCCTGTTCAGCGGTGCTTTCCCTGTTCAGCGGTGCTTGAGTTTGCAGTGCCCAGTTCAGCTGTGCTTGCCCTGTTCAGCGGTGCTTGAGTTGGCGGTGCCCTGTTCAGCAGTGCTTGCCCTGTTCAGCGGTGCTTGAGTTGGCGGTGCCCTGTTCAGCGGTGCTTGGCCTGTTCAGCGGTGCTTGAGTGGGCGGTGCCCTGTTCAGCGGTGCTTGAGTTGGCGGTGCCCTGTTCAGCGGTGCTTGAGTTGGTGGTGCCCTGTTCAGCGGTGCTTGGCCTGTTCAGTGGTGCTTGAGTTGGCGGGGCCCTGTTCAGCGGTGCTTGAGTTGGCGGTGCCCTGTTCAGCGGTGCTTTCCCTGTTCAGCGGGGCTTGTGCTTGCGGTCCTTCATGGCCCAACGGGGCTTGTGCTTGCGGTCCTTCATGGCCCAACGGGGCTTGTGCTGGCAGTCCTTCATGGCCTAACGGGGCTTGTGCTGGCGGTCCTTCATGGCCCAACAGGGCTGGGGCTGGCGGGGCCCTCCTGGCCAGCTGGGTTGGGGCTGGCAGTGGCCTCCTGGGCAGCTGGGCTGGGGCTGGTGGGGCCCTCGTGGGCAGCTGAGCTGGGGCTGGCGGTGGCCTCCTGGGCAGCTGGGCTGGGGCTGGCGGTGGCCTCCTGGGCAGCTGGGCTGGGGCTGGCGGTGGCCTCCTGGGCAGCTGGGCTGGGGCTGGCGGTGGCCTCCTACGCAGCTGGGATGGGGCTGGCGGTGGCCTCCTGGGCAGCTGGGATGGGGCTGGCGGGGCCCTTCTGGGCAGCGGGGATGATGGCGGTCTTCTCCGCCCTGCTGCTCTTCCCAGACTTGCCGGGTTTCTTGTGCCCCTTCCCCACCTTGGGAGGTGTCACATCTGAATCCACACTCCCACTGGGACCCCTGGGAGCGGCTTTGGCGGCTGGAGTCTTTCCCCTCTCCCGCCGGGCACTGGCCAACTTCTGATGCTTCACAGGGGGGGGACAGGCTGTGCTGTGGCTACGTGCCACACTGGCTGTCCTGGTGGCCGGTGCACTCCACATACCTGTGACTACAGGCACCACTGGTCCCGGAGATGTTGTGACTGAGGTGCTAGTTCGGGACCTATGAGATGGACGGGGTGGGGGAGGTGTGGGAAAAAGGTCAAGGCTGGACATGAAATGTTTTTGGGACACATTGGGACGGGTAGCTGGAGGGGGTTTGGGAGTGTAGGAAGAGGTGGTGGTAGTAGGAGGTGTACGTTTGGTGACTTTGGGTGCAGGTGCATGCGCTGGAGGCTGTCGTGAGGTGGATGGCTGTTGGGTGGGTGTGTGCCTGCATATGTGTATCTTGGGAGGGGGAGTCACAGACACACTGGGAGAGGACACAGGGGACGTGTGAATTGTAGTGGGGGTGGTGACTGCACGTGAGCGGGGTGTGCTGGTGGGTGTGCTGGTGAGGGACGTAGTGGCTGAAGAGGTAGTGCATGCAGGTGTGTGTGTAGACGAGACTGGGAGGGAGGAGGGAGACGACGACGAGGGGGACACAGTGGAGGCAGTGGATGTTGCTGTGTCTGCATGTGTGTGTGATGCTTGCGTGAGTGCCTGTGGGATGTGTGGTGCTTATGTTTGCCTGAGCTTCCCTTGTGTGGTGAGGTGTCTGCAGGCTGGTCTGATGGTGTGCTTGGGATAGGCAGAGGTACAGGGGATTGGGTCTGGGTGGAGGAAGTTGGAGGGGGGAGGCTAGACACGGGGACAATGGCTGCCATCAGTGCTGAGGCCAGAGTTTGAAAGGCTTGGTGAAGGGCCGCCTGACCAGAATGAATGCCCTCCAGGAATGCATTAGTTTGTTGCAACTGCCTTTCTACACCCTGGATGGCATTCAACATGGTAGACTGCCCAACAGTGAGTGACCTGAGGAGGTCAATGGCCTCCTCACTGAGGGCAGCAGGGGTGACTGGGGCAGGGTCTGAGGTGCCTGGGACGAAGGTGATGCCCACACTCCTGGGTGAGCGGACACGGGGCAAAGGCTGAGGGGCTGCTGGGAGGGCGGTGCTGCGGGGGGCACAGATGTTGCCGCCACCTCAAGGGAGCTCCCATCAGAGGACGAGTCTGTGTCGCTGGTCTCAGCTCCTGTCCCTGCCGTGGAGCTCCCCTTGCCCTCCGTCCCACTGGTCAATTCAGAGTCCGTAGTGTGGCCCTCCATGGCCATGTGGGATGCAGCTCCCTCGTGCTCCGGTGCCACTGCTCCTCCGCCTGATGATGCTAATGCACACAAGAACAGGGAAACCACAAAAAGGGGGGGGGGACAGAATAAAGACATGTTCAGTGCATGCATTACCGCTAACGTTGGCGGACAAGACAGACACAGAAGCCCCCTGTACTACGCCACGCACTTGGGTTCTACAGTGCAATTCCTGGGAAATGGCCTACAAGGCTATGGACGACATCTGCACACATAGATGACACAGGGGCATGAATTGCTGTACTTGGCACTCTACAGAGGTGGGGTGGGGGGGCCACAGGGCAATGCCTTACGGAGGGGCCTAGCATACGGAACTCACCCTGGCATAGGGAAACCCACAGCCCTCCTCCCCCACCCAAACAGCTCCACTGCGCGCAATGTCAGCTGAATGAGAGTGTACTCACCCCCTTGTGTCTGCTGTGATGCCCTCAAGCGCCCATCCAACTCCGGGTAGGCCACCGCCAGGATCCTGAACATCAGGGGGGTCATGGTTCGACGGGCACCCCCCCACGTTGGGAGGCCATCCCCAGCTGAGCCTCCGCCATCTTCTTGCTCCAGCAGTGAATGTCCTCCCATCTTTTCCGGCAGTGGGTGCTCCGTCTGTGGTAGACTCCCAGGGTCTGGACGTCCTTGGCGATGGCACGCCAAATATCTTTCTTCTGGGGGGCGCTGACCTACATGAAATGTACAGGGGAAGAAGAGAAGTCATTACCAACTGCACCGTCAAAGTGAGTGGCCCCCATCCCTACCCTTGCCATGTGGCACATGCACTCACCGTCTTACATGCATGCAGCACTCAGCCCCCTTCCTTCTAACATCCAGCCCTCTCCACACAGGCATAGCCCATACAACATTCTCCCTGTGTACTTACCTGTTGGTGTGGTGGACCGTAGAGTAGCGTGTACTGGGGGAGGACCCCATCAACGATCTTCTCCAACTCCTCCGATGTGAAGGCAGGGGCCCTTTCCCCAGACGCACAAGCCATTGTCTCTTCCAGACTGAGGTCACAGCAGCACTTGCAGTGTAGGTCCTCTCCTGTCGAAGATCAGGTATCGAGTGATTGAAGTGATAGAAAATGGCGGTCACGTCTGCGGCGGTCACGTCCGCGACAGTGCGTACCATCACCGCCAGCGTACATCGTCATTGGCTCCGGGGACCCATAGGGTCCAATGTTAACCAATGCAGCATTGCACCGCGGTCTCCGACCGCCTACCGCGACGGTGTACAACCCCAGTGCAGTTACCTCACATCCCATTGTCCCACTTTACAGGTCAGGCAGCCGCCATTTCAGGGGCCCACATGGCCTCATTTTCAACTGCGTCACACATACCTAGGCCTAGCCTCAACACACATACAGGCCACCTTTTGTGTATGATTGGTGTTCTGTGTAAACTCTAGGTACGTACCTCGGAGTTGTTTGACTCTGTGGTCGCTGTTGTCCTTTATAGGCACCGTCCGCTGGGACATGTGAGGAGATGGCGGCATCCTCCGGTGTACCGACCGTTGGTGGACCTGTCGACAATGGAGGAGCGACATTTGATAATCACCTACAGGTTTGACCGTGCCAAAATCCAGGAACTGTGTACACAGTTGGAGCCAGACCTGATGTCAGCAATCCGCCATCCCACAGGAATCCCCCCTCAAGTGCAGGTGCTGTCAGTGCTCCATTTCCTTGCAAGTGGGTCATTTCAAACAACAGTGGCCATGGCATCAGGGATGTCCCAGCCTATGTTTTCCAACGTGTTGTCCAGAGTGTTGTCTGCCCTTCTGAAACAAATGCGGAGCTACATCGTTTTCCCTGAGGTGGAGGATTTGCCTACAGTGAAAGGTGATTTCTATGCCCTGGGACATATCCCCAACATCATAGGTGCCATTGATGGGGCCCATGTGGCTTTGGTCCCCCCCCCACAGGAGTGAACAGGTGTACAGAAAACGGAAGAGTTATCATTCCATGAATGTACAGATGGTATGTTTGGCCGACCAGTACATCTCCCATGTGAATGCAATGTTCCCTGGCTCAGTGCATGACGCCTACATCCTGCGGAATAGCAGCATCCCTTATGTGATGGGTCAACTCCAGAGGCACCGTGTGTGGCTATTAGGTGAGCCCCTGGAAGCAAGACAGTGGGAATGGTTGTCTGGGGTTTTCCCTACAGGTTAGTGTGTGTCTAACAGTTGTCCCTCGCCATTTGAAGGTGACTCTGGGTACCCCAACCTGTCATGGCTACTGACCCCAATGAGGAATCCCAGGACCAGGGCAGAGGAACGCTACAATGAGGCCCATGGACAAAGTAGGAGGGTGATCGAGCGGACCTTCGGCCTCCTGAAGGCCAGGTTCAGGTGCCTCAACATGACAGGTGGATCCCGATTCTACTCACCAAAGAAGGTGTGCCAGATCATCGTGGCCTGCTGTATGCTTCACAACTTGGCTTTGCGACAACAGGTACCTTTTCTGCAGGAGGATGGTCCAGATGGCGGTGTTGTGGCAGCTGTGGAGCCTGTGGACAGTGATGAGGATGAAGCAGAGGAAGAAGACATGCAGAACAGAGACTCAGTGATCCAGCAATATTTCCAGTGACACACAGATGAGAATACAATCCTGGCTACTACATGTACTTTTACAGAACTACCTCTATCCTGTCTGTCGTTTTCACCCAGTGTATGGTCACTGAGTTGTCAGTTTCCCTTACGGTTTCACAGATGTGGGTCCCACTGTGTGTCATCTGCTTACATTCCTCATGGACTAGAGCTGTGTGACATAGGTATGTTGACGTTACTATTTGAAACAGTTTGTCACTGTAATTACTAATACACTATTTTGAAATCACAGACAGACTCCAGATCATTTTGTGCTTTAGGTGTGTTTATTTAAGTGCTGAATATTGGAGGGGGAAGTTAATTGGTGAGGGGTGATGGCAGAGGAGTGTCCATGGCAGAGTCCAGTCTATTAGTCTCACAGGTGCATTGCCCATATGGGCATAGGAAGTGGAGCTGGGGCAGTTTAATTATGGACAGGGTGACAAAGTCGGACAGTAGGATGACAATCAGGGTGGTCTCATTTCTTGGCGTGGGTCTTGGCATCGTTCTCTGTCTTGTTCCTGGATCTCAGGGACCGTTTGCGGGGTGGTACTCCATCTGCAGGGGGTGGGGTGCTGGTGTGGTGGTCCAGTGACGGGGCGTCCTGTCCACTAGCACCGGCGGAGGTGGTGGGCAGTTCATCGTCCATGCTAGTGTCAGGGGCCCCTTGTTGTGCCACAGTGTCCCTCCTGGTGTTGAGCACTTCCTTCAGCACCCCTACAATGGTGCCCAGGGTGGAGCTGATGATTCTGAGTTCCTCCCTGAAGCCCAAATGCTGTTCCTCCTGCATGCGCTGGGTCTCCTGGAACTTGGCCAGTACCGTTGCCATCGTCTCCTGGGAGTAGTGGTATGCTCCGATGATGGAGGAGAGGGCCTTGTGGAGAGTGGGTTCCCTTGGCCTGTCCGCCCCCTGTTGCACGCCAGCCCTCTAGTGCCCCGGTGTTCCTGGGCCTCCGTCCCCTGGACCGTGTGCCCACTGCCACTGCCCCCAGGTCCCTGTTGTTGTTGGGGTGGAGGGTTATCCTGAGTTCCCTGTAGTGGTGGACACACAGCTGATTGACGTGTCCTGGGGACGGAGGTATGGGCCCGCTGGGTGGGTGCTGTGCTGGTGTTTCCAGAGGGGGGAAGGTCTGTGGTGGCCTGTGCCTGTGTGAGGGGACCCGACTGTCCAGAGGTCCCCGATGGTCCGGGCTGGTCATCTAGATCCAGTTGGACAGAGGTGCTGTCATCACTGTGGGCCTCTTCTGGGGGTGGAGTGGACATGTCTGGACCCTCCTGTCTGGTGACGTTGGGTAGGGGTCCTGCAGGGGTGGAAAGGCATGATTATTGCATCTGTGTGTGTCATGGTGTGCAATGGGTGGGTGACCGTGTATCCCAGTGCTGGCATTCCTGTGTGGGAACTTGTGTGATGATGGTTTAGGGGGGTGTATGGCTATGTGAAGTGTGCATGCTTTAGTGATGGGTGTCCATGCTTTGTAGTTGCATGCAGGGCTTGGTGTTGGGATGGGTGGGTTGTGATATTGGTATATTTGTGAGGAGTTGGTGTGATGGGGGTGAGGGTGAGGGTGGGGGTATGTGATAGCATGCAGTTAGGGTGGGGGTTGCAATAGTTGAGATTTGACTTACCAGAGTCCATTCCTCCACTTACTCCTGCGAGGCCCTCAGGATGCAGAATCGCCAAGACCTGCTCCTCCCATGTTGTTAGTTGTGGGGGAGGAGGTGGGGGTCCGCCGCCAGTCCGCTGAACTGCCAGGTGGTGTCTTGAGACCACGGAACGCACTTTCCCCTGTAGGTCGTTCCACCTTTTCCTGATGTCCTCCCGATTTCTTGGGTGCTGTCCCACTGCATTGACCCTGTCGACTATTCTTCGCCATAGCTCCATCTTCCTTGCAATTGAGGTGTACTGCACCTGTGCTCCAAGTAGCTGTGGCTCTACCCGGACGATTTCCTCCACCATGACCCTGAGCTCCTCCTCCGAGAACCTGTCTTTGCGGTGCCATGGGGTGGTGTAGGTGGTGTGTGGGGTGGAGTGTGTGGTGATAAGTGTGGTGATATGTAGTGGTGTGTTGTGTGAGGTGCGTGGAAGTTGTGTGGGTGATGGTGTTATGTGCCTGTGGATGCTGTTGTACTTGCTGGTGGTGTCTCTCTCTGGCCTTCTTTCTGTATTTGTGGTCGTAGGGGTTTGTGGGTGATGTGGGTGTGTGTTTTATATTGTAATGGGTGTGTGGGAGTGGTGTGTGTATATGTCTCAGGTGTGTGTATTTTGAATTGACCAATGTGGCTGTGTTTTGTAAATGTGTGTGTATTTTGAGCGCGGCGGTGTGTGCCGCCAATGGAATACCACGGTTGAAAATCCGCCGCGTGGATTCGTGTGTCGTGATAGTGTGGGCGTATTTCTGTTGGCGTGACGGTGGAGGTTTTGTTTTCGCCACTTTATCACTGACCTTTGGTGTGGCGGACTTGTGTGGGTGTCTGAATTTTGGCGGGTTCCGAGATGTGGTTCATAATAGCTGTGGCGGAATTCCGCGGCGGTGTTTTGGCAGTCTTCTGCACGGCGGTAAGCGGCTTTTACCGCCAATGTTGTAATGACCACCTGTATGTCTTTCAAGCACTGTTTGGCCCACCTTGGTCACAGTCGGGATCACTATCGACATGTTATGACTGCCGTTAATCTTTTTTTGTACCTCACCAGTAACTGGGTATCACTGGATATGCTGTCTGTTGTTAAGCAAAATAGAAATAAAGTTTAAAAAAAATTATAACTGGTGATTTCCTGTGTTTTTTAGTTCAAAATGTTAATGTTGATACTGACAAATTCACTTTATTTTAATGTTACCTTAACCTTTTGTTTATTGTTAATTAAAGGGGAGGAAGGGCACGCAGCTCCCTCCCCCAGGCCAATTTCATAACCAGGTATCACATACCCCTGGTGCGGCACAATTTTAGGAGCGAGGGACACAAAGCACCCATCCTCAGATCGATTTGAGCCCTGTGGCCCCATCCCTCGGGGCCAGGGGCAGTTTTTATGGAGAGTGAGACATGTGGTCTGGGGTCTGGTGATATTTGTAGGAGGAGGGGGGCATGTGGTCCCCCTCTCCTCGATGAGCTGATTTTGGCCCCTGGGACCACATCTTCTAAGGCTCAGTGCAATTTTTGTGTGGAGAGGTATGTGGTCCCCCTCCCGCGGCCGATTTCAGCCCCAGAGACCCCATCTCCTAGGGCAGACTCTAGATTCAATGGGATGGGACCATGATTTCCCTCTCCCCAGGCCGATGTCAGCCAGGCAGCCCCATATCATGGAGCCCAGGACTATATTGAAGGGGGGGCACACAGCCCCCCTCACAGGGGCCAATATCAGCCAAGGAAGCCCCATCCCTAGGTGCCCGGGCAGTATGGTAAAGGGAGAATGGGCATTAAAATCCCCCTCCTCAGTCTGATTTTGGCCATGGGGACCCAATCCCCTGGGCCCTGGCCACATTTTAAATGGGGAGGGCGCATGTAGTCTCATGTTTGGGCCAATTTCGGCCCAAGGGATCCCATGGGATTGGGCTCAGCACAAAGTGGGTACCCTGGTGCCCACCACCGGCACTCACCAAATCCTTGCTGTGGCTGAGGGGGGAGCCCCAAGGCCCCAGTGAACCCAGCCAGCTCCCTGCTTCCAACTGGAGCCAGCATTGCTTCCGTCCACAGGGAGTAGCTAATAACACTGATCTCTGCATGCAGAAGCAATATTTAGATCTATTTCCCTGCCCGCATCACTACAGGCAGAGAAACAGATCTGAAGTCCTTTCCTAGCAAGTGGGAGCATTTTTTAAGCTCCTGCCACCTGGGAGCGGACTTGATGTTTGCCCCTGCTTGGTGGGAGATTTAAAAATGCTCCCGCCAAGCGAGAGCAGACACAGGTTTCCCTGCCAGTGCTGCTGAAGCCAGGGAAACCACCATGTCCCACGAGTGGGCTCCCAAGGACATAACCTCTGAGCAGGCCCTGGTGGATTTGGTCCCTAGATCCATTAATAGCTCAGGGAGGGGGATTTAAAGGAATCAAGCCCAGGGGTGGGCTCCATGGGGGCTCTTCAGACTCAGAGAGTGGGGCTCCCCTTTCCATACTGTGCTTTTTTGGCCCCTGGGGTCGGCCTCTCAAGGCTATGGGTGGTGAGCTGCATAGCCTCTCTGCCTCATAAGTAATTACATCGGCCCCAGGAGAGAGCTGCCCTGGGCCTCTAATGGCTCAGGGAGGGCATCCCCCTACCCATAAAAATAGTTTTGGGCACTGGAGATAGGCTCCCTAGGGGTTATAGTGAATAAATGCAGACCAGCATCCAATTAGTTTCGTTTTTTCAGATTCCGCGAGAGGCTTCCTGAAGAATTTGGTGTAATTGCATTCAGCAGTTTTTGCTTTAACCCTGTCTGTGGAAAATGGATGGGGATTTCACATTGTGGAACCCCCATTTTTCTTGACAGATCCCCTCAAAACTTTCCAGGAAGGAGCTGAGACACATAAACTTGTTTTTTTGGAAAGTTTTGTGAAGATTCCTCAAAGAGGACCAAAGTTATTAGCAAACCAAAAACAGTCTTTCTATGGAAAATCAACAATAACTACCTAGTGGCAAATGCCACTAGGTTATATAAATACGTATATAAATAACCGAGTGGCAGTTGCCACTAGGTAGTTATCGTTAAGATCTAGTTTCTAGGGAAAGATCGTTTTTTGTTTTGCTAATAACTTTGGCGCTGTTTGAGGAATCTTCACAAACCTTTTCAAGAACATACGACTCTCACTTCAGCAGCTGTCTAAAAAGTTTCAGATTGATCTGTCAAGAGGGGGCCGAGAAAAGGGCAGGGATCCCAAAATATGTTTTCCCCATTTATTTTTCAATAGGGACTTTGAACAGAGATAGCGCCAAAACCACTGGACGGAATTACACCAAATTTGGCAGAAAGGAAGCTTTTGGTCCAGAAAGAGCACTTTTTGTTATTTGGTGTGAATCTGTTCTGTAGTTTTTGAGAAATTAAAGGAAATCCAAATTTATATATCTAGGAACACAAAGGATTTGCGGCACTTCCCGATCTTGTGCTGACATCTGATTTGCTGACAACACTTCAACAAGGAAGTGTTGGCATCCATGTTGGGACTCAGCTTTAGCTGAGTCCCACAATAAAATAAGGATACGGACACCTGGACCCCTTGGCTCTGGTGCCGGAGCCCCAAAGGGACCCCCCCCCCGGGCCTAAAAAGCATTTTTTTAAAAACATTTTTACAGGGAGACGCAGCAGATCCAGCAAAATAAAATATTAACAAATGAAGCGCAGACTTCTGTGCTTTGTAATTCTGGAGACCCCGGGTGGGCCAAGTACCCAGGGCACTGCTTGTATAATGCGGGGGCCCTCCAGCCCCCGTAGGACCATCACCTCCCCGGGCTAAAATCAAAAGTACCGCGGGGGCACACGCCACCACCTGCAGCTCTGTGGAGCACCACCTCCCTGTGGCTTAAATTTTAATTCTGTGCAGGGAGGCCACATAGGGGACCATCACCTACCCGGTGCTTCAATTGAATTCTGTGCAGGCGGGCCGCATGCCTCCCGCAGCCCCAGGGACCACCAGCTCTCCAGGGCAAACACTACAAAATAGAAAGGGCATCTGTTTTGGACCCCATGCAGCCCCAGGGACCACCACCTACCCGGGGCTATTTTCGTGGGAGGGGGCCACGCTGCCCCCTTTGAGGAGCCAGTGATGGCCCTGTAGACCGCCACACCCCAGGGGTGGCTCCAGCTATGTGCCGGGGTCGCCACCCCCAGGACATAGATGTTTGCTGTGGCTTAGTGGCCCTTTATAGGCTATTTGGGACCATGGGGGAGCCCTCAACGGTCCCCCTGTGGTCCCTCAATTGATTTAAGTTATATTTTATAGGAAGCCCTTTACAGGCTACCTGGGAATGCAGGGGAAGCCTCAAGGCCTCTCTCGCAGTACTATTGCTTCAGCAACCACAGAGCTGCTTTAAGTAGCATCTCTGTGCTTGATGAAGCAAACCTTTTATCTCTGTCTCCTGCACGCATACCTGTCTGCAGGGGACAGAGATGAAAGCTTCGGTTTTTGACAGCGGGTCTTGGTTGACAGGTCCCGTTGTCCAAAAATGGAGGTGTTTATTGTGGCTTGGCTCCAGCTGCAAAGCTGCAAAGCTGTAGTCAAGCCACAGCAAACAGCTATGTCACAGAGGTGGGCACTCCGAGACATAGCAGGAGCCAGCCCTGAGGGGTGGCGGTCTCCAGGGCCATCATTGGTTTCTTGAGGGGGCATGTGGTCCCCCTCCTGGGAATCAGGATCTTGGCTGCACTTTCAAGATGCATTTTCATCAATAAATTATACATCTATATATATATATGCAGTTTGATTCTGGAGTTACTGCTATGACAGCAGCAACATATCTTCTAACTACAGCTAACAACAGAAGGAAGATTAAATGGCCTATGATTTAAGGTAGTAAAGATGCCATGGCTAGTATCTATGAGAATGTGGCAAATGCTCCTATTGAGTTAAGGAATTGTGAGGGTGACATACAGCACAATGTAACCATTTACTGTAATTTATTGGGAAACATCAATTATAAAGCAACAAAGGGCAATGTGAAATGTTCAAAAAAAATTAAAGGTACAACGAATCCTGTAAGGTTGCTAGATGTGAAATGAAGGGAGCCCTGAAATCTGGGTGCAGAAACGTGGTGCCTTATAAAAGGAAGCTTTATGCAAAAGCACAAAGAGTGGCCAGAAGGGACTAGGAGGAAACCCAATGGAGAGAATTACTTTAAGCGGCTAAAAATGAGGGCACATTTTCTGGCATCTTTTGGCAAAAGGTACTAGGAGCCTGGTCATTGAAGAGGATTACCATATACAACCTCACTTGTGAGAAAGCCACTTTAGCTCTTTATATGCTGATCAAAGTTCCAAGACTAAGGGGACAAGCTAGATGATTAGGCCAGGGTGCCCAGTGGACTTTGGGGGAACCAGAACCTATTGCTTTTAGCCTAGAGGAAACAAACTGAGCCCTCTTGACTCTTCAGAGTGGGAAGTTGCGGGGTCTGGACAAAATTCCAGGTGATCTGTATCACTGCGAAAGGGGAGTATGGAGTGTTATTCCTAATCAATGTTTTAACGCCATCCTAGAAGGCGCAAGGTTTCCGGACTCATGGTTAGGAACGGAGGTAGTCCCAGTATATGAAAAGGGAGATAAATCCAATCCCGCTCACTACAGGCCTATTAGCCTCATAGATGAAACTCGAAAATTGTTCTTTAGGCATGTGTTAGATAGATTATTCACTTAGATAGAGGAAAATAACATTTGTTCGCCCCTTCAGGCCAGATTTAGGGAAAATAGTGGTACTGTAGATCAGCCGTTCAGGTTCCTGCTAATATTATGGAAATATGTGATGATCAAAAAAGAACACGTATGTGTGGTCTTAGTTGATCTTTTACCTTTTTCCTAGGTGGAAATTATGGGAGATATTGGATCAGTTGGGCATCCCAAATCACCTTTTGCAAGTCATTATAAGGCTCCACCATATGAATCATGCACAAATAAGGTTGGGCCGAAATGGGGAGTTCACTGACCATTTAAAGGTGGATAGGGGGGTGAGTCAAGGGTGTGTACTGGCTCCAAGCCTATTCACCTTGTACATCAATGGGCTGGTAGAGTCCTTGGTTGGTTGCAATGGAGATCCACCCAAGATTGCTGGTTGCCCTGTAGCATCAGTTTTGTTTGTGGATGATACTTTATTGGTATCAAGAATGCTGATGGGACTCCAGAACTTATTGAATAGATTTTCTGAGGCATGCAAAAACCCAGGATTAGAGATAAATATAAATAAAACAAAGTTTGTGGCATTTAATCCCCTTAGATCCTTTAATGGAAAGGTAAAGCTGGATAGAATTTATTTAGAGCAAGTCAAAGAATTTGATTACGTAGGGGTAAGGTTTTCCAGCGGAGTAGCATGGACTTTGCAGCTTCCCAAAAGTCAGCTTACCCATCAGCAAGTCAGCTTTGCCCTATTGAGGAGAGTGAAAACATGTAGGTTTAGACCAGTTAGTCCCATCATTGAATTATACCAGGCTAAAGGGGTTATTGCTGCACTTTATGGTGCAGAGTTATGGGGAACACATAAATTGGGAGGTGGCAGGGGAAATCTGAGAATGTTTTCATGAGATCAGTTGTGGGTTTACCTCAGAACACACATTTAACCCCCTTGCGCTTGGATCTCCACATAACTAACATTACTCATGTCGCGGCATTTAGACCATTGATGTACTGGCTGCGTGTATGGCTTAATAGAACACCACTCCTGTTGCAAGAGTCATTTTCTGAAATTTGGGGGCTTAATTGAAGAGATCCTGGCAGAAGTATGTGAAATTTTGGGTAACTTCCCTGGACATGGGCGACTTGTGAGTTCCATGTCGCTCCTTAAGGAAAGCTATTGGGGCCATATCTGTAACTTATGGCTGAATAAGGGCAGCATTTGGGACTTGATGAATAGGTACTTGACTTTAAAGACAATTTGCAATATGGGGACTTCATGAGTATGACTGAGCCTCCTCAAGCCAAGACCTTGTATCTTAAATTCAAATATAGCATCTTGCTGCTAAATTGCTTTCGCAGCGGTTGGAATGGGTTGAACATTTCTCCACTGTGTCCACTTTGACAAGTCACTCAAGAAATTGAAGAACACTTCTTATTCTTTTCCCCTTATTATATAGAGATTAGGAGGTTTTAGCTATTACCAATTTGCCGAGCATTCACATCAAGACAGTTCTGATTTACCATACGAATCCTCAAAAATGATTATAGCCACTTGCTGGTTTTTGCTCTATCTAGGTACTTGATGAATGTTTGGAGAGTTATATGCATGTTATGTTGACTCACATAAGTTCAGCCCCTCCCGCAGCCACGGGGATCACAACCTCCCCGGGGCATTTGTTATCCTCTGTACGGTGGTGGGAGTGCAGCCTCGGGGATCACCACCCCCACAGGGAATTTGTTATCTTTTGTGCAGGGGTGCTGTGCGGCCCCCCTGCAGCCCTGGGGACTACCACCTTCCTAAGGGTATAGTAAAAATGACTACAGGGGGTCAGTTTCAGACCCCTTTTAGCCCCAGGAATCACCACCTCTCTGAGGGGTGCCCACCAGGATTTTTAAAGATCTTCAAGATGTTTACAGTGGACAACCTATGAGATTTTGTACACTCAACACTCAATTTTTGAATCTCAGACACTAATCCAAACACCAGTAATTTGGGCATTAATAAAGGGAATTAAGACACTAAATATTGGGACAACAATAGTGAAACATGAAGCCCTGTGAATATTAAACATGTGCAGCATGGAGTTGGATGCAGGGCCGGGATATCGGCAAGGCCCTTCATCTAAGATCCCGTAGATGGCCAAGCTGTGCAGCCAATCCCCCATGAGTGGCTAACTCATACTGACGCAGCCCAAGAGTTGGCTAAAGGAGCTGGCCTTCAGCCAGGTGCTGCATCCAACAGCCAGAGGGTGGCCAACTCCCCCGCTGTGCACAGGCTTTGGCCTTATGTTATGTGGCATTGGCTGCAGGGTTGGATGAGCCCAGGGCCCAACCCCCTGCAGGTAGCCAACCACCCATAGCCCCTCACCCCACATTTTTCGTATTTAATTATTTTTTCATGGTACTCCAGTACTCATGCGGTACCACATTTGAAATGCCACCTGAAGTACTGCAAGTCCTAGCAAGTTTCACTTATTGATGCTAGTGTAAGCTTGCAGTACAGCAGCTCTTACGACTGTGCCACGGTACACATTGGGAACGCCCTGGGTCCAATGAAAATATCACAGGGCCAGCAGCACAAGTCTTTTTTCATTTTGGCCAGAGGAGAGGGTCCCTGTGGGACCCCACCACAAAAGCTAGGGTGTCAGGGTGCCCCTAAAATGCCTCCTTGTCTGTTGTGTTTTTATAAACTCAGGATATGGGGACTATGGGGATTGAGTCCCTGAGTCCTGAAATGAAGGTTGCAACATTTCTGTTGATGTCACGGCAAACCAATCAAATTGCTTGCCACAGCAGGACCAGTTTTGTGACCGACAGGTAATAAAAAAGCCTTCTCTGCCAATTAGAATGTTTTATTTTTAAAATCTGTTATACAGTCTAAGCACCCTTGGACTACCATGAGACCAACCATCCAGCTAGTGCTATAATTTGACCTTTAATTTCTCAAAAAAAGTTACCCCAAATCACAAAAAGAATGCTTTCTGAGTAAAGATCTAGGGCCGGATGTACTAATATTATGATCAGTAATTCCTTAATTGCCATCATCTCTGAATCCCAAGTAGGAAGTCGCTTTTCCTAACATATGTAAAAAAATATGTTTAATTAAAGATTCCTAGTGGGTCACATATCAACCTACCTCATAAGTATTAATGAGATAGGTCACAGTTTGTGACCCATTAGGAATGATAGTCATCACAGGGATGTTGGCCTCCTGAGGTCAGCAGACCACCATGCCTGCAATTGCTTTTAAAATAAGCAATACTTTAAAGGAAAACGGGATGCATTTCAAAAATGAAAATAAAAAACGTATAAGTGTCACTTTTTAAGAGTAGGTAGTGGTCCACGGGACCACTGCCGGCTTTTAAAATAAATTTTTTTTTTGAACATTCTCAAAGATGGTAAAGTATTACTGTTCTGCAACTAGAATTCAGTCACAAAACATTAATACACAAGCCCTAAATATGCCCCTTCCAAATACCAAATTGGAATTGTGTCACAAACGCAAATTGCAATTCGGTAACAAGTCACCGAATCTCAAGTTGGTGTTTGTACATTTAGAAAATACATTTTGCTTTCATAAATTGCTCGATTCTGAGAATCAGGCCACTTGCGAGCTCAATAATTCTTTGTACGTCTGGCCCCTAGTTTTCTGCTTAATTTGAAATAATTCTGCACCATGGTGAAAGGGTGCCTGTGTTGCAGGGATGATTGTTTATGTGCAGAAAGGAACACTTTCCTGCACATAAACAATCATTAATGGTGTTGTCCTCCTTCTATGTGTGCTGCAGAAAGCAGCTACCATAGGAATAAGAAAAACAAGTCGAAATAAAGGTATTTCTCCTTGTTGCTCCACTTTCACGACATCCCGGGGTGGCGTAGGAATCTGACGCATTCCCAGCCTTGTAAATCTGGAAATGCATCAGATTCAATGGGTGCTGTGTGGGAACACCCACGGTAACACCCATTGAAAGCCTCTTTCATGCAGAGTAATGCATGAAAGGGGGTCATATTTATAAGGCCATAAAAAGCCATGCAAGGTGGCTTTGCGTGACCGTGAAGATATGGGCAGGCACACTACGCCAACCAAGTGTAAAAAAAAAGTGACGCTCTGGTGGCGCTAGGGGCTTGTGAATATGCTCCATAATTTACAAGTTACCTGTACATACTACACTCATTAGACCCTCAATAGAAAGCCTCATAATGTATTTCTAGTAAAAATATGTTGTCACCAAAATGTACAAATGAAACTTTTATTAGTCCAAAGAATAAAAGAGGGAAAATATGGTGTCTTCTTGTGGCTCCAAAGAATAAATTAAAGAGTAGACGTAATCTCACAAACGTGTAAAAATAGCTCTCAAATCCAATCCAGGCAAATAAAAGTAGATTTGTCAATACAAAATCACAATGATCACATTTTAACTATTTTGGGGAATAGGGGATAGGATGAATTCCACTTCGTACAAAAGTAGGATTGTTTTTTAATTTAATTAATCGTATCTGAATTTCCAATTATTTTAAAATATCAAGAGGCAAATATATCGTACCGCATACCTCACCTTGGACTGTTCTCATTTCCTGTATTTGAGATCTGCTATATACTGGTGGATTGAAATAATATTCCTAAAATATTTATCAGAACACGGGCATAATTAGAAACAAAGTAGGGAAATAGATGGGAGTCCTAGTTTATTTTCAGGGTACTGGCCATTTGTTCTGCCATCATCTTTCATTAAGACTCGTATCATTCTCAAAACCACGTATCTCTCGGTATATTATTATCGCAGATTGTGCAGAATGCCAGAAAGTGCAGCTAGCCCGATGCCTCCTCGGATTGTCAATCTGCAGGTAAAAAGGTTAACATATTTTCAGTGAATTTGTACAAACCAAAAGTGGCCACAGCCACTCAGTTTGAAAATCATGCATGTGACACAAAAATAGGATCCAAAACAACGTTTATGCAGACATCAAGGGCCTGATTTATACTTTTTTAGCCCCGCATTTGCATCATTTTTAGACGCAAAAGCGGCGCAAAGTTAGAAAATATAATCGAATTTTGTAAGTTTACGCCGGTTTTGCGTAATAAAATGAAACAAATTCAGCGCTAAACAAATATAAATCATGCCCCAAGTGTCCTTTAGCCACCCAGCACGAGAACAGTCAGTCAGAAAATGTACTGAATACATCCAAGTATTGAACTTAAAAATGCCACTTCCTCCTAGATCTATAATGTCTAGAAGTACTGCTTTTATATTAATCTTGCATGATGTATTGGTGTTTATTCCAGTGTTTGAATCCACTTTAGGCCAAAGTTCAGCATAGAAGTCAAGACGAGGAAACTCGAGGTGCATGATTCTGTATGTGAGGTGTGCCCTGAGTCTACGCCATATTGTTCATGGTAAAGGGAGGGTATTCAAAAAATCTTTTTACCTTATAGAACAAGGGAGCCTAAAATCTAAAATGTTTTTGCTCTTTAAAAGCAACGGAGAGTATTAAAAAATGTCTTTTGCGGATGAGAGACATCACATAACATCCTTGATAGTGGAGTAGCGCAATTTAGACTTCATCCTTTACATGTCACAAATGCGCAAGCATATATTCGTATTTAACATTATACTTACTGTGTGCCTTACTCATATTAATGCTTTTAAACATTTATTTTGAGAGTTACATGTACATGCGTAATCCTATATATGGATAGGGCTTAAATGTTAAAATAACTTAGCCTAACTGAACCCTGCATTCTGAAATGCCTTTAGCAATGCCAGAGTGTTCTTGTTTTCTTTTCAGTTTCATAATTCTTGTTAGCTAGAGAAAGGAGTATTCTAGGTATTAAAAAACTAGTAGTGAAGCTAAAGAGAAGAATTTGTCAAACAATTTGGAGGTTAATGGTGAGAAGAAGCCTCCTGTTCATCGTGTACCAGGAACAAGTGAAGTTCAAGGTTGCAGTAACTGTTTCAATTTTGATGAAATGGGAAACTTAAGTGATGCTGCAAATAAACATCATGGGCAATGCATTGATTGGTTCTTGGTGGTGTGAGAAAAGCTACAAATGTTGCTGAAGCTTCTGATGCTTTTAACTGGTGTTCAGATTTTCTTTCTTGAAGACTTTCACTGAAGTCTTTGCTACACTGACCCCTTCCTAAACCTTCCCAAGCTCCTTAATTAGAACCCTGATTAGATGATCTTTTAGGTATCATATGTTTAAGAGAACAGAAGTTTCTTTATGGAACACCTAGTCCTAATTCTCAGTTTCTGTTTTCCTTTGGCTGAGACTGTTCTGCATCTTATTTTCTACTGTTGAACTTATTGAGTTATTTCAACTTGTCAGCTGTATTGCTGTATCATTTTAATATATTTATAGCATGTCTATATACTGGACTGATTAGTAATCTGAAAAAGATCCATGTAAACTACAGTAATTGATTCCTGGTCTTGTAGAGTCACATTGGCTTCAGAAGTTTGAAATTTATTATTGATGTTGACTCCCTTTCAATACTTCAAGTCAACTAACAAAGGTCCATATGATCAATGGGAATTAACCTTTGATGACTTTACTAAGAGATTGCAGTACACCTCCCTACATGTTCTAAGATAGTAGCTTGTCCAATTGTTAGTTACTGAAGCAAAGGGAGTTACTATATCCCTGCAAGAGCGCTAGACGTGTTCAAACCCAGTCCGAGCCCTTAATTCCCTGTCTCGATTCAGAGGATCAGCGGCATTCCAGTGGTTTGGACAGAGTTGTAGCAGCAGAGGAGTGAGTATTATTAGAGTTGTGCATTTTAACTGCTTATGTCTAGCTTATGGCATTTTGCTGAGACTTTGTGGTGTGGTGTGGTGCAGTTATGTTTTAGTTGCTGTTTAGATGTAGATGCGCTTAATGCTAAAAGGCTGAAGTGGTTATTGGGCTGGACGTAGCCTAAGATCCCAGGATAAGTAATACGTTATAAATGTAGAATACACTGAGTTGTAATTGTCTGTTAAGTTTGATGGTGTTAGTTGCGAGGTACTATCAGCTTAAAAATTGAGATAGGGACACATATCTTTGGGTGAGAGTAAGGTGTGGTTGGTGTGGTGGTTCCTATTGCGCAGAGTTGAATCCGTGTGATTCCATGCTGGCTGACTCCACTCGAGTGTGAGTCTGAGTAGGCTGGAAAGTGCTGCTCTAAACCATTTCTTGTTTGATTAAATACTTTCAATTATTTAGTGGAGCAGGCAATGTTTTGTTCAATTTGCTTAACATTTGCTGTTGGGCTTATTTATATATTGGGACTTTCATAAAATTGTGAAGGAGGGTGTTCACTGCAAGGAGTGGGAAAACATCATAGTGTGCTGTGCTGATATTGGATGATTGGCGTTGCTGCCATGCTGTTATTTGTTGGTTACATCATAGGGTGTTGCAATGCTATTGGCTGTTAATACCTAATGAGACTTGTGAATAAAAAAAATATTTCCTATATTAAACAAAATGTATTTCTGTAATTTTTGGTATTATTGTTGAAAAGTAAAGTTTTTCAAGGCTTCATGAGATTTGATTAGGCTGGATGTAGGAGTCCCTCTTCAGAATGGAGAAGCAATGCCAGAAGGCATGATGTGGGATATGTTGAAATTGATGAGTGTACAATGCTTGTTGAAAACGTGTTAGAATGTAGAATGTAGAGATAGAATACAGAAGGCAGAACGTAGATGGAGGAAGGGGAAGTAAGTGACAGTTGGAAAGTCAGTTGTACCTAATCCTTAATGAGTGATATGCCTTAATAAACTCTCTTCTTCTATTTAGCAAACCTTGGAGTTCAACATGTTTACTACCTTGTTACACGAATGATGACCGAGGGACATTTGAAGGGAAACAAAGGCACCTCAATGTCAGGAAAATTCAAAGAGCTGCAATGTTCATTCTCACTTGACTCTGGGGCAGTTTAGTGAAAGAAGGTGTAAGACAGAGGAGTCTGGAGTGGGTTCATATTGTGGCAATGCAGCAATGACAGTGTGAGTGACAATTCAAGTGGTCTGTTACCCAAGCAGAGCAGTGTCCTACTATTGAAAGTGTACAGAGCTCTGTAGAGTCGAACAGCACAATGGTGAGGAGTAAACTGATGATGTGGTAATTGGTCAGGAGAGCAAGGGAGATTCCCCAAGAAACCACGTAGAGACCACGTAAAATGAGGAGCGTGCCACTATTTTGAAGAGTTGGGCAGCACTGATTGCAAAAACATGACGTCTCTATGGCAAAGCACGTAAGATGGTATACATGCTACTAGTTTCAGTTGGATGTTGCTGAGTAATTAAACATAATTGAAGTGCGCTTTGGAATAAACATGCATTTTGCCTGTTTCGGTGAGAGGCACACCAGTTTGGCGGTGAACAGTAAAGAAAAATAAAAGTGCTTTGACAACACTGGGTGACAGGCACACCCTAATGATAGTAAGAGTAACATAAATTAATGGTTAATTAACATGGTACTGAGAAATAGTTTAACATTTAAGCATTATAACATGTATTATGGTGACAGGCACACCAGAAAATTCAAGCCTGTTATAATACGCTATTTGTGTCATATATTATTTAAAGGACTACAGTGACAGGCACACTATAACATTTAAGCTTCTACCATATAAATTATTTTCAATTCTACAGTGACAGGCACACCAGAACATTTAAACGTGCATGTGTTAGGAGGGATGACAAAGGTTTAGAAGAATGGTTTAGCTGAACTTTACAGAAATTGTCTTATTTTGGCAGAGTACACTGTATAACAATTTTTTTGCCCTTAATGTATGAGGTACAGTGTTACGATACTTTGTCTGGTTCATATTATTGAGACGATACCAAAGGAATCATCATGTAGAATGTAATACCACCACCCTTCTTTTTAAGTAGTTCGGGGGAACTGACTGTAAGTTGGAGCAAATAAAAAAATGTTTAGCTGTTACACAAAGGAGTGTGAAACTAGTTGAACTACGTTGAGCGCAGAACGTAAATGTGGACTTTTGTTACATTATTTTGGTGGGGAAGGACAAGAAGTCTTGGAAAACTTACCAGAATTGGGGGATGATAAACAAAGGGGTTTGAATGAATATGAAAGATGTGTATTGAAACTTGATCGTCACTATTTGCTACATATTAGTACTATTCTAGAAAGATATTTTGGTTTAAGAAAACACGGCAAAGATTAATCCACAGAAGAATATGTAACTGCACTTAGAAAGTTAGCAGCAACATACAAATTTGAGGGTCAGCAGAAGAAAGAGTAAGGTACTAACTGGTGTGCCGATGTAGGAGTGATAAAATCAGGGAAGAACTGTGGCTCAAGCATGAACCACCTTTAAAGGAGGTTATTTTAGTGGCAAAAAGAGTTGAACATATGATGAAATGCATTTCAGAATTAAAGATAGAAAAGAATAGAATATCACATTTAGTACTTCCAGAAAAGGTGGAGGAGATAGTACATGAAGTAAAAAAAAAATGGGGGAAAGGAAGATCGTAAGAGAAAAGGGGATAATTTCATTGGATGGTCTGATCAACAGTTATTTAGGGTGACATTAAATCCTAATGCTGTTGTGCAAGTACAAATACAAGAAATAAAATCTAATGCAGTGAATTTGTAACAGAGTTTGTACATTTATTTAGAAAAGATGTAGGATCTTTGAAAGGGTACAAGCATCGATTAAGATTCAAGAGAGGTGCTCAAACGCCTAAAGTAAGATCTATTTCAGTAGCGCTCCAAAACAAAGTGGAGTAAGAGCTGAAGACGTTAATTGATCAGGATATAAAAAAAATAAGTAGAAGCAACTGAATGGTTAGCATTAGTAGTTGTAGCTAAGAAGAGCAATGGTGCTATTAGACCTAGTGTTGGCTTTAGAGCATTAAAAAAGGAGGCAATTGGTGATAAATTTCCCTTATCAACTTTTCACAAAATCATATCAATGCCTGATGGTGAAAAGTATTTTGCCACATTAGACCCACTAGACCTTGCCTCAGCGTATCATCAGGTGGAGTTAAATTAATCATCCCAGGAGCTTCATTGATTACACCAATAGGAGCATTTCAATTTAAATGCATGCCATTTGGACTGGTGTCTGCGCAATTTGTCTGCCAAAGAGTAATGATGACAGTCTTAAAGGGAATAAAAGGTGTAAAATGTGATCAGGATGATTTGTTGGTATATGGTAATGACATTACTGAGCACAGTTCTAAGGTTCAACAGGTTTTACCCAGACTACTTCAGTCTGGTCTGACTTTAAAAGAGGAGAAGTGTAAATTCTTAATGAAAGAGGTGAATTAGTTAGGACATTTGATTTCAGATGAAGTTGTAGCACCTAAAAAGGAGTCAGTGGACATAATAGTTGGTTCCATTTCAAAGGAGGAAGTTGTTTACTTTATGGGAAGGTAGGGTATTAAGGGTAAATTCATAAAAAATGTAACGTGAAATCTATACATCTGAGGGGTCAAATAATAACATATAAAGAATTTGTATTAAGTTCAAGTTGTCAAGAAGAGTTTGAACATTTAAAAGAAGAGTAGAGAAAAGCTCACAATTGGCAAGCTTATGTCTCAGGAGAGAAACATTTATAGTTACAGATGCAAGCTCTAAAGGACTTGGTGCTATTTTGAAACAAAGAATAGAGGGGAAAGAAAGACTGATTGCATATTCATCAAGATGTTTACGTGGGGCAGAACTGAATTATTCTGCAATAGAGAAGAGGTGTTGGTTATTTTTTGGTCATTAAATGCATTTCGGAATTTTGTGTGAGGAAAAAATTTCATATATGCACTGATCATAAGCGCTGAAGGAGATTTTCAAAAAGAAAAGGTTGGATTTCATTCAGTCATGCATCAGAAAATGGGTGATAGCACTCTAAGATTTTGAATTTGATGTGGAGCATATACCCAACATCAATGATTCACCATTGTTTATCCAGGTTGGTATCTACTATCAAACTTTAACCGGTTCTGTGCCGAGGACGTAATGGTTACGTCCTGCGGCACAGTGCTGCTGTGCCCAGGACGTAACCATTACGTCCTGGGCACCCAGCCCAGAGGGAGCGCTAGGGCTCCCTCTGTGGGGTACCCCCCACCCCCCCAAGTCAGGGATGGAAGGGGAAGCCCTTCCCCTTCCACCCCCAGCCCCCCCACCCCCCCTGTGACGTCAGCACGTGAGCGTGCGCTGACAATCACAATGCCTCCTACTTTGCGCTGGAAGCTCAGCTTCCAGCGCAATGAGCGATGATCGGAAGAGAAATGCTTTGCATTTCTCTTCCGATCACGGGGAGGAGGCAGAGAGGCTTCAAAGGGAAGGAGATGTATTTTCTTCCCTTTGAAGTCTCTCTCTGCGTTTTGGCAGCCGGATTGTAAAGCAATCCGGCTGTCAAAACGCCCACTATACACCAGGGATGTCTTTTTTGTAAATAAAACTGGCAGGAGGGAGCGACCCCTTGGGCAAGGGTCCCTCCCAGGGGGGGTATTTTTTTAAAGGCCTTTTCTGCCCCCCCTGGGGGCAGAAACCTCTAGGCACCAGGGATAAAAAAAAATGTTTTGTTTTTTTTGTTACATTTTTGTTTTTTGAGGTGGGGAGCGACCCCTTAGGCAAGGGTCGCTCCCCTAGGGGGCAAATTATATTTAGGCCATTTCTGCCCCCCTTGGGGGCATATTGGCCTATTTTTATGAGGCCAATCTGCCCCCAAGGGGGGCAGAAACCACTAGACACCAGGGAGTTTTTTTGTTTTTTGTTTTTCACGTAAGGGGAGCGACCCCTTAGGCAAGGGTCGTTCCCCTGGGGGCAAATTTATTTTAGGCCATTTCTCAGCCTATTTGAATTAGGCCGATCTGCCCCCACGGGAGGCAGAAACCACTAGGCGCAAGGGCAATTTTTTTTTTTTGGTTTGTTTTTTTAGAGATGGGGAGCGTCCCCTTAGGCAAGGGTCGCTCCCCTGGAGGGGCAAATTGTATTTAGGCCATTTCTGCCCACTTTGGGGGCAAATCGGCCGATTTTAGGTCAATCTTCCCCCAAGGGGGGCAGAAACCACTAGGAACTAGGGATCTTTTTTTTGCGCTGTCACGCAAGGGGGGCGACCTTGTAGGCAAGGGTCACTCCCCAGCGGGGTTGGGGGGCAAATTGATTTTAGGCCATTTCTCAGCCTATTTAAATTAGGCCGATCTGCCCCCAGGGGGGACAGAAACCTCTAGGTGCCAGGGCAAATTTTTTGTGTGTTTTTTGTTGTTTGTTTTTTTAGAGATGGGGAGCGACCCATTAAGCAAGGTGCGCTCCCCTGGGGGGCAAATTGTATGTAGGCCATTTCTGCCCGCTTTGGGAGCAGATCGGCTGATTTTAGGTCAATCTCACTAGGCACCAGGGATCTTTTTTTTTGCGCAGTCACGCAAGGGGAGCGACCTTGTAGGCAAGGGTCGCTCCCTGGGGGGGGGTAAATTTATTTTAGGCCATTTCTGCCCCCCTGGGGGCAGAGCGGCCTATTGTTTTAGGCCGATCTGCCCCCGGGGGGCAGAAACCTCTAGGCGCCAGGGCAATTTTTTTTTTAGTGTTTTTCTTTTTTTGTTGGTTTGTTTTTTTAGAGATGAGGAGCGACCCATTAGGCAAGGGTCACTCCCCTGGGGGGCAAATTGTATTTAGACCATTTCTGCCCCCCTTGGTGGCAGATTGGCCGATTTTAGGTCAATCTGCCCCCAAGGGGGCAGAAACCACTAGGCACCGGGGATTTTTTTTTTGGGCGCCAATGTCACGCAGGGGAGCGACCCCATAGGCAAGGGTCGCTCCCTGGGGGTGGGGTTGGGGGGGTAGGGGACAAATTTATTTTAGGCCATTTCTGCCCCCCCTGGGGCCGGCTGAGCTAGAGGCCAAAATCCACAGGTTGGCACTGTTTTCTATAAAAAAAACTGATGTGTCCACGTTGTGTTTTGGGCCATTTCCTGTTGCGGCGCTAGGCCTACCCACACAAGTGAGGTATCATTTTTATCGGGAGACTTGGGGGAACGCTGGGTGGAAGGAAATTTGTGGCTCCTCTCAGATTTCAGAACTTTCTGTCACCGAAATGTGAGGAAAACGTGTTTTGTTAGCCAAATTTTGAGGTTTGCAAAGGATTGTGGGTAACAGAACCTGGTCAGAGCCCCTCAAGTCACCCCATCTTGGATTCCCCTGGGTTTCTAGTTTTCAAAAATGCGCTGGTTTGGTAGGTTTCCATAGGTGCCGGCTGAGCTAGAGGCCAAAATCTACAGGTAGGCACTTTGCAAAAAACACCTCTGTTTTCTTTAAAAAAATGTGATGTGTCCACGTTGTGTTTTGGGGCATTTCCTGTCACAGGCGATAGGCCTACCCACACAAGTGAGGTATCATTTTTATCGGGAGACTTGGGGGAACGCTGGGTGGAAGGAAATTTGTGGCTCCTCTCAGATTCCAGAACTTTCTGCCACCGAAATGTGAGGAAAACGTGTTTTTTTAGCCTAATTTTGAGGTTTGCAAAGGATTCTGGGTAACAGAACCTGGTCAGAGCCCCACAAGTCACCCCATCTTGGATTCCCCTAGGTCTCTAGTTTTCAAAAATGCACAGGTTTGGTAGGTTTCCCTAGGTGCCGGCTGAGCTAGAGGCCAAAATCTACAGGTAGGCACTTTGCAAAAAACACCTCTGTTTTCTTTCAAAAAATGTGATGTGTCCACGTTGTGTTTTGGGGCATTTCCTGTCACGGGCGCTAGGCCTACCCACACAAGTGAGGTATCATTTTTATCAGGAGACTTGGGGGAACGCTGGGTGGAAGGAAA
The DNA here is from genome assembly GCF_031143425.1 of Pleurodeles waltl. Taxonomy (NCBI): domain Eukaryota; kingdom Metazoa; phylum Chordata; class Amphibia; order Caudata; family Salamandridae; genus Pleurodeles; species Pleurodeles waltl. Next base: position 344,439,396 of record NC_090437.1, on the reverse strand, counting down.
TTTGTGGCTCCTCTCAGATTCCAGAACTTTCTGTCACCGAAATGTGAGGAAAACGTGTTTTTTTAGCGAAATTTTGAGGTTGAAAAGGATTCTGGGTAACAGAACCTGGTCAGAGCCCCACAAGTCACCCCATCTTAGATTCCCCTAGGTCTCTAGTTTTCAGAAATGCACAGGTTTGGTAGGTTTCCATAGGTGCCGGCTGAGCTAGAGGCCAAAATCTACAGGTAGGCACTTTGCAAAAAACACCTCTGTTTTCTTTAAAAAAATGTGATGTGTCCACGTTGCTTTTTGGGGCGTTTCCTGTCGCGGGCGCTAGGCCTACCCACACAAGTAAGGTAACATTTTTATCAGGAGACTTGGGGGAACGCTGGGTGGAAGGAAATTTGTGGCTCCTCTCTGATTCCTGAAATTTCTGTCACCAAAATTTGAGGAAAATTTGTTTTTTTAGCCAAAGTGTGAGGTTTGCAAAGGATTCTGGGTAACAGAACCTGGTCAGAGCCCCACAAGTCACCCCATCTTGGATTCCCCTAGGTCTCTAGTTTTCAGAAATGCACAGGTTTGGTAGGTTTCCCTAGGTGCCGGCTGAGCTAGAGGCCAAAATCTACAGGTAGGCACTTTGCAAAAAACACCTCTGTTTTCTTTAAAAAAATGTGATGTGTCCACATTGCGTTATGGGGCGTTTCCTGTCGCGGGCGCTATGCCTACCCACACAAGTGAAGTATCATTTTTATCGGGAGACTTGGGGGAACATAGATTAGCAAAACAAGTGTTATTGCCCCTTGTCTTTCTCTACATTTTTTCCTTCCAAATATAAGAGAGGGTGTAAAAAAGACATCTATTTGAGAAATGCCCTCTAATTCACATGCTAGTATGGGCACCCCGGAATTCAGAGATGTGCAAATAACCACTGCTCCTCAACACCTTATCTTGTGCCCTTTTTGTAAATACAAAGGTTTTCTTGATAGCTATTTTTCACTTTTTATATTTCAGCAAATGAATTGCTGTATACCCGGTATAGAATGAAAACGCACTGGAGGGTGCAGCTCATTTATTGGCTCTGGGTACCTAGGGTTCTTGATGAACCTACAAGCCCTATATATCCCCGCAACCAGAGGAATCCAGCAGACGTAACAGTATATTGCTTTCGAAAATCTGACATTGCAGGAAAAAGTTACAGAGTAAACCGTAGAGAAAGATTGATGTTTTTTTACCTCAATTTCAATATTTTTCTTTTTCAGTTGTTATTTTCTGCAGGAAACCCTTGTAGGATCTACACAAATTACCCCTTGCTGAATTCAGAATTTTGTCTACTTTTCAGAAATGTTGCGATTTCTGGGATCCAGCATTGGTTTCATGCCCATTTCTGTCACTGACTGGAAGGAGGCTGAAAGCACAAAAAAATCATAAAAATGGGGTGTGTCCCAGTAAAATGGCAAAATTGTGTTGAAAAATTGGGTTTTCTGATTCAAGTCTGCCTGTTCCTGAAAGCTGGGAAGCTGGTGATTTTAGCACCGCAAACCCTTTGTTGATGCCATTTTCAGGGAAAAACCCACAAGCCTTCTTCTGCAGCCCCTTTTTCCCATTTTATGAAAAAAACGAAATTTTCACTGTATTTTGGCTAATTTCTTGGCCTCCTTCTGGGGAACCCACAAAGTCGGGGTACCTCTAGAATCCCTAGGATGTTGGAAAAAAAGGACGCAAATTTGGCAGGGGGAGCTTATGTGAACAAAAAGTTATGAGGGCCTAAGCGCGAACTGCCCCAAATAGCCAAAAAAAGGCTCGGCACAGGAGGGGGAAAAGGCCTGGCAGCGAAGAGGTTAAGATGTGAAAGTAGATCGTTTTGAAGAAAATATAAATGTGTGTGAAATAACATTAGGTCTTTTGACAGAAGAGGTTTGGAAGCAAGAGTTTGAAAATAATTGTGAATTAACAGGAGCAATGTAGGCAATTTATGAGGATAAATAAAAAGAATTAACAAAACGTGGCTCTCTCTGTGAAAGATGATTTAACAGTAGATAGAGGCCTACTGTTTGAGAGGTGCAAGGTTATTTCCTCTTTCCAATCTAAGAAAGAAGATATTAATGGAAGCTCATAAAGGGCATGTAAGAATTCTAAAAATAAAAGAAATAATA